>NC_091246.1:62956428-64304642 GCF_042477335.2 Ovis canadensis | reverse complement strand
CTCATGGTTTCAGCCACTGCTTCTGTTGATAATGGCTAAGAAAAAGGTGCTTGTTTGTGCTAAGTCGCCTCTGACATTTTGCAACGCTATGAACTGTAGCTCGCCAGGCTCCTCTGTCCACGGGATTTCCCAGGCAAGAAGATTGGAGCGGGTTGCCATTCTCTTCGCCAGGAGATCGTCCTGACCAAGGGATCAAAGCCGTCTCTTAAGTCTCCTGCATTGGCAGGTGGGTTCTTTTCCACTAGCGCCACCTAGGAAGCCCTAGGAAAATGGTAAAATAAGGTAAATGGCTGGGAGGGCTGCTTTAGCAACGTAACCAGGAAAGCTTGTCTGAGAAGATGACACTGGAGTTGAGACATAACTGATGAAAAAGGGACAGACAAAAACATTCTTTGAATTTTGTTTCTCCTTAAGATCCCTTGGGGATAAAGGGGAGGCCTACAAAAAGTGTTTAAATTACCATGAATATAGATAGTTCAAGGAGACCATAATTTGCCCGTTTTAGAGAAATCAACATCACTTTTAAAATAGTATTGTAGAGTATAATCCATACCTTCTCTACAAACTACTCTATTTAGTAAAAATAAAAGCTCAGTATGATTGGATGAGTATAGAAAGTGATGAAAACGTAAAGGCTAAAAGATATAGACCATCCCCCACCCCCAAAGTGATCCAGCCAGGATATGACAAAGCTGGGAAGCAGAAGGGTCTTTTATTTCGTGGTTTATGCTTTTTCAATCATATCTGAGCCTTTTTTGCCATCAGCTTCCTCCTTTAACAGGGATTCAAACCCAGAGGCCAGCAACAGTCAAGAGAACAGCACAATAAGTGCAGTTATCCAGTGGGACCGTGGAGAAATGAGCTCTGTCCTGTACTTAGGGAGCGTGAATATTCAGTTCTTGCTAATTATTGCAGACCTCTGGCTCCCAGATCTTCTGGTTTGTCAAAGATTAGCTGGAAACCTGGACTTTCATGCACATACTAAAATATTTTAAATGTTAGTAATTAGCACAAATTAATACACACATACACTCCATCTCTTGGCAGGATGTTGTCCAAGGGTGTGCTCTGATATTCTTATACTAGCAGTCCCTCAGATAAAGAGTCCTCTTCTGCACATTTAGAAACCATTTGTCAGTATTTTTCAGGTCTTTTTCTCCTTTGAAAAGAATGCAATTCCTCTCCTGGCTCATTAAGGTGTATCTGTACTTTCCTTCACTGCTGCTGCTAAGTCGCTTCAGTCTGTGTCCGACTCTGTGCGACCCCATAGACGGCAGCCCACCAGGCTTCCCCATCCCTGGGATTCTCTAGCTCTCATCAACTACCACAAGAGGGAGCTCAAACGTCTTTTTTTTTTTTTTTTAAAGTTTTACCTGAAGTCAACATTAATTCATGCAAAACGTGAAACTATTATCATATGATATTTTAGGTTACCTCTTCCTGCTAAAATTGCCTATGTGGCTTGCTTTTGTTAAGAACTATTTCACTAGATATAGAAACAGACAACAAACTTCCCTAAAACTCATGTTATAGCCTAGTAGTCTAATTTTTATATTTTATGGTTTTTACTTTATATATTCAATTTAACTTTTTTATATCATTCTCAAGGCAGAGGTATTCTCAAGGCAGAGGTAAAGAAGCAAAAACAATATAGAGTTTGGAACCACTCTATAGAGTCCTATAACTTACAATTCAAATTTAAATTTAAAATAGAAAAAAAGGAAGAAAAAACCCCCCCAAAACCCAGGATTCTTTGAGACAGGAAATATGCTTTCCTTTTGGCAAAGGAAAACCAATGGTTAGCCCTAATGGGCCGAGGTATCCAAAGATGCCACTCTGGCTTAGAACCTAGTCATTTCATAGGTTTCTAGCTTTATCTGCCGTTTCTCTTGGAGTCTCTATGAACCTCTCTTATCAGCCCGCACATCAAGCCCTGAATGGAGGTGTGATTTATTTGTTGTTTCTTTTCTTGGTTTCCTCCCCTGTGTCCCCCGCAGTAAAGCCAGGAGAATAATAGTACTTCACAAGGCTTAGCAAGATGTTGTTGAGTTGAAGTCTGTGAAGTGCTCCATGCAGGGTCTGACACATGGAATTCCATATGTAGTAGGAATTATTATAGCAGACATTTGATATGAGTGTATCTTATTGAAGTGACATTCCTATGATATAGTTCACAGTGTTCAAGAGAACTTTAAAAAATAAATACCTAGCTAAATTGTTAATATTATGCTCTGAATTATCTTTAGTGTAATGAAATTTAAGAATTAGTTGTTGACTAGCAGTGCTAACACAGTCCTTGACTTTATTATATATTTCTAATCTTGGCAAATACTCTGATGTATTTACATATGAAAAAAAACATATAGAGTTTTGAATAACCAGATCTCATTTTTATATACAGTATATGCAGTGTGAAAGTGAAAGTCGCTTAATCAAGTCTGGCTCTCTGCGACCACGAGGACCATAGCCTGCCAGGCTCCTCTGTCCATGGAATTCTCCAGGCAAGAATACTGGCGTGGGTAGCCATTCCCTTCTCCAGGGGATCTTCCTCAGCCAGGTATTGAACCCAGGTCTCCTTCATTGTAGGCAGATTACCTACCATATGAGCCACCAGGGAAGCCAGATATGCAGTATCGTCTGTATCTAATTTTATGTTCGGATGAGCAGGTAAATTTAAGATGAGAAAACAAGACTATTTACTTTAACCTGCTTTCCTTATAACTAATCAATACATCTGCGTCTCCTATTACTTCAGCTAAGATAATCCTTACCATATCCCTGAAGAAATTAAAAGCTTCCTATTAAAGCTGATTCTTCACTCACCCAATTGATTGAAGTTTAAAAAGATAAAAATCGTGTGCAGTTATTTTATAAAAGTTTGTATATTAGGATTATGGGAGAGAATCTAATATTCAATTACAACATTTTCTTTACAGGAAATTTGGTTTTGCATAATTTTGACTTATGGGAAAAATGCCAGTTCCAAATAAAAGTATTCTCTGTTCCTCTCATTAATTAATGTCACACTTTAATTTTCTTAACATCTATTTATTGAGTGCCAGGTATGTGCCACTGTTCTAGCTAAGGCATGCCTCCTACTTTGAAAACAAGAGACCACTATACTTTTTTTCGGTTAAACAGTCAAAAGCAAGTGAAAAGATAATCATAATAGGTTAATTAAGGCAGTTGACAGGTTAAATATCTTGATAGTTTAAAATGAAAAACCTAAGAGGCTTCTGAACGTGGGTCCTCTGAAGTTCTCTTTGGCCTTGTCGGGTTTCAGAACTAAGCGCTTGTGCTCACTGCTGCCACCTGGTGGCAGCCCATCATCTCCTCAGGCACTGTTTCATGAGGTGGGTGGGAGCCGTGATGGACTTGTCCATGTGGTCTCCCGTGTACTGTGTGCCTCCTGGCTTTCACTATTTCTGGATTTAGATTATTATAGGGTTTCCAAGTTAATATTTCTAGGGTCTGGGAAAGGAGAATCAGAATTCCCAGGAATTCTTGAAATGATATCATTACGTACTTTTAAAAATTATTTGCATATTTTAAATTAGTAGTGAATGTGGGGTGTAAGTTGGCAAAGTAGAAGGACATGCATTCATCTTCTCCTGCAAGAACTCCAAAACTACAATTTGCTGCTAAACAACCATCAACTGGAGAATGTTGGATCCCACCAAAAAAAGATACCCCACCCACATCCACGGGCAAAGGAGAAGCCCCAGCAAGATGGTACGAGGGGCAAAAATCGCATTTAGAATCAAACCCCTTACCTGCCAGAGATGCTCGGTGGGCTCAAACAAACCTTGTGTGCACAAGGACCCAGAGACCCCACAGAGACTGAGCCAGAACTGTGTCTGAGTGTCTCCTGCAAAGGTACGGGTTAGCAGTGGCATGCCACAGGGGCAGGCTGGGTGCAGCGGACCTGGGTATGGCATAAGACCTCCTGGAGGAGGTCGCCATTAACCCCGCCATAGAGCTACCAGAACTTACACAGGACTGGGGAAACAGACTCTTGGAGGGCACAAATAGAACCTTGTGCATACCAGGACCCAGGAGAAAGGAGCAGTGGCCCGACAAGAGACTGACTCAGACTTGCCTGTGAGTGTCCAGGAGTCTCCGGTGGAGGTGTGTGTCGGCGGCGGCCTGCTGCAGGATCGGGGGCACTGGGTGCAGCAGAGCAGTGGGACCTTTTGAAGGAGGTTTCCATTATCTTCATTACCTCCACCATAGTTTGGCCTCAAGTCAAACAACAGGGAGGGAACACAGCCTTGGGTGTCAACAGAAAATTGGATTAAAGATTTATTGAACATGGCCCCACCCATCAAAACAAGACCCAGTTTCCCCCTCAGTCACTCTCTCCCATCAGAAAGCTTCCATAAGCCTCTTATCCTTCTCCATCAGAGGGCAGACAGACTGAAAACCTCAATCACAGAAAACTAACCAAACTGATCACATGGACCACAGCCTTATCTAACTCAATGAAACTATGAGCCACGCTGTGTAGAATGACCCAAGATGGATGAGTCATGATGGAGAGTTCTGACAAAATGTGGTCCACTGGAGAAGGCAATGGCAAACTACTTCAGTATTCTTGCCTTGAGAACCCAATGAACAGTATGAAAAGGCAAGAAGATAGGACACTGAAAGATGAACTCTCCAGGTCAGTAGGTGCCCAATTTTCTACCAGAGATCAGTGGAGAAATAACTCCAGAAAGAATGAAGAGACAGAGCCAAAGCAAAAACAACACCCAGTTGTGGATATGACTGGTGATGGAAGTAAAGTTTGATGCTGTAAAGAGCAATATTGCATAGGAACCTGGAATGTTAGGTCCACTCAGGAAAATTGGAGTCAAGGAAAATTGGAAGTGGTCAAACAGAAAAGGCAAGAGTGAACATTGTCATTTTAGGAATCAGTGAACAAAAATGGACTGGAATGGGTGAATTTAACTCAGATGACCATTATATCTACTATTGTGGGCAAGAATCTCTTAAAAGAAATGGAGTAGCCCTCATAGTCGACAAAAGTCTGAAATGCAGTACTTGGATGCAATCTCAAAAATGACAGAATGATCTCTGTTTGTTTCTAAGGCAAACCATTCAATATCACACCAAGTCTATGCCCCAACCATTAAAGCTGAAGAAGCTGAACGGTTCTATGAAGACCTACAAGACCTTCTAGAACTAATACCCAAATAAGATGTCCTTTTCATTATAGGGGACTGGAATGCAAAAGTAGGAAGTCAAGAGATACCTAGTGTAACAGGCAAATTTGGCCTTGGAGTACAGAATGAGGCAGGGCAAAGGCTAACAGAGTTTTAACAAGAGAACGAACTGGTCATAGCAAACACCCTCTTCCAACAACACAAGAGAAGACTCTACACGTGGACATCACCAGATGGTCTGTACTGAAATCAGACTGATTATATTCTTTGTAGCCGAAGATGGAAAAGCTCTATACAGTCAGCAAAATAAGACCACTAGCTGATTGTGGCTCAGATCATGAACTCCTTATTGCTAAATTCAGACTTAAATTGAAGAAAGTAGGGAAAACCACTAGACCATTCAGGTATGACCTAAATAAAATCCTTTACAATTATACAGTGGAAGTGACAAATAGATTCAAGGGATTAGGTCTGATAGAGTGCTTGAAGAACTATGGATGGAGGTTCATGACATTGTACAGGAGGCAGTGATCAAGACCATCCCCCAAAAAAAGATGCAAAAAAGCAAAATGGTTGTCTGAGGAGGCCTTACAAGTAGTTGAAAAAAGAAGAGAAGCAAAAGGCAAAGGAGAAAAGGAAAGATATAACCATTTGAATGCAGAGTTTCAAATGCAGAGTTTCAAAGAATAGCAAGGAGAGATAAGAAAGCCTTTCTCAGTGATCAGTGCAAAGAAATAGAGGAAAACTGTAGAATGGGAAAAACTAGAGATCTCTTCAAGAAAATCAGATATACCAAGGAAACATTTCATGCAAAAATGGGCATAATACAGGACAGAAATGGTATGGACCTAATAGAAGCAGAAGATATTAAAAAGAGGTGGCAAGAATACACAGAAAAAAGATCTTAATGACCCAGATAACTATGATGGTGTGATCACTCACCTAGAGCCAGACGTCCTGAAATGAGAAGTCAAGTGGGCCTTAGGAAGTAGCATTTGACCATAATAATAAACAAAAGCACTTTTTTTCTCACAGGGTTTTTGCTAAAAGTTCAGAGGTTTTCTTTATTATTCTTATAAGCCAGTATATTGCAAAAAATTTTATGTTCTAGCAATAGATTCATCTCTACCTGATATTTATATTTTGTTATAGAAAACACTGAAAGAGGAGACATAAAAACAAAAATGTCAAATAAAAATTATTTTAAATGTAAAGATTATACCGTATATATTTAATGTTTACAAGTTAAAATTCTTGAACTCTAAGATCAAAGCATTAGTTGCCTTATCCAGTACTCTTGATTTTGTTTCATGACAAAAATTGTTTTCATTGCATTGATATTTGCATTGATAATGCAATGAACACATGCATTGATACTTGTTCACTTGCCAAAAGCATCAAGTTGGGTATAAGAATACATATTGCTTTCTGTAAGCTTATTTCCTTTTGAAACAATTTTACGTTTTTTGTTGAAATCAGTTTTGCAAGCTGTGGCATTTTCATCTATCTTATTAAAAATTACAAACTAGAAACTTGAAAGGGAATGAGTAACAATAAGCTTGAGATAAATATTGAGATCTTTAATGGTACTGAGATACTTATTGAGATACTTTAGTGGTAAATCCTACTCTATTCATAGCTCTTCAATGAGGTGTGTAATTGAGATGGATAAGAATATGTTCAAAATGATGAGAAGTTTTAATGTAGTGAACATTTGTCAATTTGGTGGTATCTGGTATCCAACTGTCCTGCCTGTATTAATCAATGTTTTTCAGAGAAACAGAAATAGAACAGGAATAATAAGATGTGACCATCCATGAGTAGATTGCCATTTCCTTCTCCAATGGATGAAAGTGAAAAGTGAAGGTCAAGTTGCTCAGACGTGTCCGACTCTTAGCGACCCCATGGACTGCAGCCTACCAGGCTTCTCCGCCCATGGGATTTTCTGGGCCAGAGTCCTGGAGCGGGGCACCATTGCCCTCTCCCAGTAGTGCTGAGGCAGTGCCAAATGATCTCTGCTATCAAGATCCTATGAGAACATTAAACACTGTGGACTACTACAGGGACTCTTCTTCAGAGGGAAACTGCCATGTGACTGAAAATGTAGTCATGGTTTGAAAGTAATAACTGGGCTAGGCTGGAAGGCCCAAGATGGCTTCACTCTTATGATGGTGGTGGTCACTGGCTGGAATGCTTCATAATATTTTTAAGTCTTGCTAAGCCTTATTTCATTGTGATTTCAACTTAGTATTTCTTTTCTCTTTCTTTTTATTTTCCCAAAGGCTGTTGAAACATCTACTTACATTTAACTACATGTAGAAAACTAGTTTAAAAAAATATCAAAGTATATAATAGGAGCCCTGAAATTCATGCTTGTTATGAGCTAAAAACTGAAAGTAGAGTTTGTTCCTAGATTAAACATCACATTTTTAAAAATGTATATTCTGTTTGATTCCTGCAATTGAGTATATAGTTAGAGGAAAAAATTTTTTAAAATTCAAGTAATTATAATGTAAATATAAGGCCAATTTACAGAGCCAAATTTTATCATTTGAAAAACAGAAAGGGGATGGAATTAACACTGCTACAATTTTCATATTATTTTCCTCTAATTTTTAATCCATGTGTTTTATAATGTCATAATTGTTCCAAATGCTGCCTTTAAAATGAGCTGATGCCGTAATAAGTAATTTTACTGGAGGGTTAATTTTCTATCTAATGAATAAACTATAATTTATTTAACCAATTCCACGTAAGTGAACATGCAGGTTGTTTCCAATTTTGTTGTCATTGTTTTGCTTCTTTTTCATTATTACTTCAGGCCAGATTCCTATAAAGTCAGTCCAAGCTTATCTGAACAAGTTTATAAAACATTTCTAACTTCAGTTTCAAAGAGTTGTATCAGTTTACTTTCCCATCAATAATACATAAGCAATAGCTTCTGTCTTCCCTTTCCAGCATTTCCAGGATTCACAAAATGTTACCCTCTCAATAATTTATTCAAAAATGTTTATTGATCAATTTACTATGTGCTGGAGTCTGCATATACAAAGAAGAACAATGTCTAAAGGAGTTAGTGATTAAGTAGGAGAGACAAGTGTCTTAAAAGTATATATTTCCAGTTTAAAAGCTCAGTAAGAGAGATTTTCCCAGTTAAGATGACACTAGATAATATGAGGGCAATGCCATGTCTACTTCGCATATGTAACAATGATAGGTAAACTATAAAAATAAGAAATTCAAAAGGCATGGCTAGATTCAAAGCCGAATATAGCTGAAGCCACGTGCCTGCTATGTTCCTGGTCTCTTAAGTATCCATAGTGTTGGTGCTAGGGGAGACTAAATGTTTTGACAAATCCTTCCACCAACCTCAGTGAATAATACATCCTCCTTTAACTGTGTGACATTTTACAGAGAGAGTCAAAGGTGTTAACGGGTCCTTTAGCTCCATGAAGGAAAATGCAACCTTCTCTTTTATTTTTTTTTAATGCTTAATTCATTAAACCTAAAACCATTTTGTTATAAACATTCACTTAAACATTGAACACTCACAATCTCTCTAAATATTTTTATATTACTTACAAGGATAATCCATCAGTACTTACAGAGTTCAGTTAAAAATATCTCAAATATTTAAATGATTGTGAATACATTTAATTTTACTCTTCTAAATATTTAGTTGAAATCAAAACATGAAATACAAAATTCTCTTAAAGGCTTTAAACAATTTGAAGAGCAGAAAATCTACACATAAAATATATCAATTATAAGTATTACAGTAAAACTGGAATAGTTATAAACGTGATGATGAAAACATATAACTACACTACTAATGATTTCATTTTACATTCATATTCTTATTTTTGCTCTTCTGCTTTCCTGTTCCAAGATTGTAGTGATATTGCCAGATGCTAACTTTTTAACCATTTTATTTTATGTTGGAGTGGGCAATGGCAACCCACTCCAGTATTCTTGCCTGGAGAATCCCGTGGACAGAGGAGCCTGGTGGGCTGCTGTTCATGGAGTCGCACAGAGTCAGACACGACTGAAGCGACTTAGCAGCAGCATAGCTGACTAACAATACTGTGTTAGTTTCAGGGGTACAACAGAGTGATTCAGTTTTACATGTATCTATGGTTTTTTTTTCAAATTCGTTTCCCAATTAGATCGTTAAGTGGGGAAGGGAGGCACAGTTAGGGAGTTTGGGATTGACATGTACACACTGCTATTTAAAATGGATAACCAATAATGACTTACTGAATAGCACATGGGGAGATGTTGACTTTAATATTGCCTTTAAGGTGGAAATAATCTTTCCAAACCACAAAGCAGAAGAATACTCCGACTTGCCAAGGTCTAGGGTTTACTCTCTCGATACGTTGATTCTTAGTAGTTTGCAGAACTGCAAACTGCATCACTTACTTGGGATATATCCTTTCTAATAATGGATTTCCCTTGTTTGGCTATGGATAGTTCAGTTTATAAATATTATGAAATTTGTTTTTGAGATTCTAGAAATAATGTGCACTTTAAAATGGACCACAGTACTAATTCATTGTCCTGTTGTTATGGGATTTTTTTGGCGAAAACAGTGTAATCGAGATTTACATAGATTTTCATCTTCCTTCTCTATGGCTTGGAAAGAATTACTCTCCGAGGGACCCTGTTCCCTTATAGTCCATAATAGTATTAACGACCAAAACTTAGATCCTGGATACATCTGGGTGGTGGGGGTAGGAAAACATTAATTTAGCCTCTTTGAATTAGTTATGCCTAGTAACTCTATGCAAAGTAGCTGCTGGGAGCATCAACAACCCTTCTGAAGACATAAATGAGGGCAATGGTTTTACAAGACACAAGATCATGGAGAAAGGGGCCTGCCTGAGCCACTGTTGAAACCACAAATGAAGGGGTGCTGGGACTGCTGAGAGGCTGCTATTCAGCAGTGCTAAGACTCTTTGCTGCATGAGCTGAAAGATGAGGATAGAGAGTTAGCTCTCTAGTTGTTGAAAAATACCAACAGATTCTAGAACAGGAAGCAAACCCCCTTTCTCTATTCCTGCCCTTTGAACTTCCATCAGTACTCCCCATTGGTAGAAATTAACCAGAAGCTTGTTGGCAAGTATCTGGAAAAATGGAATATGCAGGTCCCTGGACTCTTAGAATACCTTGCAGTACATAGAAGGGCAAAAATCGGAGCCAAGAGTAAAAGGCAAAAATTATCATTACAACCTATTTCTTCTCAGGGACTCTAAGTGGGTAAGACACATCCCAAGAGGTCATCTATTTGGCTTAATGAGTATGTGTCTTCCTTTTGAGAAATCCATAGGTGTGCTTTTTTATCCTGCTTTGGATTGGTTCGTCTCCCCAGGTTTCTATGTCTCCACCAGGTGGAGTTAGAGGGTAGTTTATTAAAGGGTTAAATTTAGAAAGTTGAGAGTTTTCATTTTCAGATTGGATGAAGCAAAGATAAACTATACCAAGGGGACTACTTTCCTCTGACATTTCCTTTTAAAATGTTACCTTGTTATTATCATACTTGCTTTGTCTGTTATGTCAAAGTGCACAATTCTCTGGCTGTGACTTGGGATACTTGTGTTGCAAGGAATAGAGACTCATTCCAGCTGGCTCAAGAAAAGAGAATACTATTATAAATACACAAGAAGGAATATCACAGACATTTTTGGAAAAGAAATGAAATATAGCCAAGGCCTACTGGGAGCAGAGGCTGCTTTTTGCCTCTCTTAGGGAACACATGGTCACTCTCATTTCTGCTTCTCATTTATTCATTATTCATTCGCTGAATATGCACTGAGTCTCCACTCTGGTGCTGAAGACTTGAGATACAAGGATGCATATGGCATTAAATGAACATTAAATGGGAAGAGAGTCATTAAACAAATAAATACACATCCATACAATTATAAATTGCTATAAATGCTATGAATAAAATATGCAGCTTTTAAGACAGAGTGTAATAAGGAAACTTAACAGCAATTAGGAGGTTGAGGAAAATTTTTTTAAGGGACGTTTAAACATAGACCTAAAAAGACAACTAGCAGTCAGCACAATTAGAGTGGAACAGGAAATTTGCTCAGCTAGAAAGTGTTTGAGGAAAATTTAACCAGTTCCTATGTATACATGGGCATGGGGCTTATTCTTTAAAGAGCTTATTATTTTAATATGGGTGATCACATTGGTGGTGAACAGAGGAAATCCTCTCAGAATTAGGGAAAGCCCTTAATTGTGGAAGTCTGTGAAATGGACAATTCTTGTCCATTCAGATTGGGTCCTCACTCTGTATTTGCTTTATGTGGATATTGAAGGTAGAGATCATAAATTGGTTGTTAGCACAGTTTTCCCTAACAATTGAATTTTAAAATGCATGAAGATCACTTGCCTTGCATTTTAAGTTGGCCAAACTCCTTGCTTCTTGGGGGAATTTTATTTCATTAACTAGCAGATCTGGTTCATTTTCTCACTGCTAAAATGGCACAAAGGCAAGCTTCAGCCAGATAGATAAACAGTGTTCTACCTGCGGATGACTTTTCTTTGAAATCAAGTCACTGGGAATCCCAAGACACCACCTGACATGCATCTGGTATCGCTGTGTCCACTAGTGTGGACTCGACTGTCAGAGGTCTGGCATTCAGTCCTGGTCCTCTCTGACTCCTCACATGTAGCGGGCTATTTATGAATTAGTGGGTTGGCTGCCCTGAGTCAGAATGTTATTTTTCCTCAAGTCCTGATTTCACAGACAAGAGTCTCAAACCCACCGATTTCATACAGCTTCAGTGACAATTCCAATTCCTATGTTGATGTTCCTAGGAACACCTACTTGCTAGATCTTGGATAATGTACTAATAGACCGTAGATACAAAGGAAAAAATTGAATAATCAAGAAGCAGATCCTAAGTGTCTACTGGAGTAAGAGAATGAATAAAAATGATCAGTATTCTCTCCTAGCTATCTCAGCCAAGCATACAGACTATTTAAATACCCTTCCTGTAAAGGAACTATTCCACTTAGAATTTTCTGAGAAATACCTAGAAAATATAACTAATGTAAATTTACTCGCATCATTTGAATGATAGAATTGGCAATGCAAATGGAAACTTCCTAGTAACCCTGAATGAAGATCTTTTCAGGTATTTATTTAAAGAAGAGGAGACTTCCAGGTTTGCTTTCTGGCCTGTTGTTAAGTCATTCCAATAAAAACAACTCGATATATTTAGTCTCCTCAGTCAATAGTATTTTATTATCTTTAGGGATTGTTTTGGTCTCCACATAGAGGTTGGACTGCCAAAAAGATAAACCAAGATATGAAACTTACTCTATTCTTCAAAATTAAAAATTATTTTCCCTGGTGATATGGGCATGACTCCCAACTGAATCATCCAAAATAAACTAGTTAATTAGTTCCAGGATGGATAAGACAGACTATCCACAAAAAGATTATACTACATATAAGCTTATAAATATTCATTCTCTTATGTTGATAGTACTATATTTGGTCTATGGATGTGTAAAGAAAGTGAGTGAGCCTAGTAAGACTTTAAAAATGTTGTTCATCTCAGTGCATTGATTAAGATGACAGGCCAGGATTCAAATGCCACCCCTGCCACCTACTGTTGTGTGAGTATATGCTGTGTGTGTTCTCTACTACTTGTGTTGTGTTCTCTACTCTCACTTCCTTCTTCTCCCTTCCTCTCCTACCCCCACCCTAAACTCTCCTGGACCATGATCTCCCTAGGGTCAAGTTCTGGGTCACCTCTATCCCAGCCCTACCTGCACTGTCCAGCCTGAGGCTTGGCCCAAAGGACTCCTCAGCAAATGCTTGTTTAAGGATGTTTTTAAAAACGCTTTTCAGAAACTCCGTAGCAAAAGGCTAAACCTCTCATTGTGGACTGTGCATGGTAACTATACATTTCAAACTAAGCTCAGGACATTTATTCTGACAAGGTATGAGAATATTTCTGGCACAATAGAGTGCATGTTTTGGAATGAAAAAGACCTAGCTTTGAATTCTGCCCTGAATTTACCACTTAGCCTGCAACTTTGAACAGTTATAAAAATGTTGGTTGTTGTTCAGCCGCTCAGTTCTGTCTGACTCTTTGCGACCCCATGGACTGCAGCATGCCAGGCTTCCCTGTCCTTCACCATCTCCTTGAGTTTGCTCAAACTCATGTCCATTGAGTCGATGATGCCATCCAACCATCTTATACTCTTGCCTCCTTCTCATCCTTTCCTCAATCTTTCCGTGGATCAGGGTCTTTTCCAGTGAGTCAGTTCTTCCCATTGAGTGGCCAAAGTATTGGAGCTTCAGCTTCAGCATCAGTCCTTCCAGTGAATATTCAGGATTGATTTCTTTTAGTATTGTTTGGTTTTATCTCCTTGCAGTCCAAGGGACTCTCAAGAGTCTTCTCCAGCACCACAGTTTGAAAGCATCAATTCTTTGGCACTCAGCCTTCTCTATGATCCAACTCACATCTGTACATGACTACTGAAAAAGCCATATCTTTGACTAAATGGACCTTTGTTGGCAAAGTGATGTCTCTGCTTTTTAATATGCTCTCTAGGTTTGTCATCACTTTTCTTCCAAGGAGGAAGCATCTTTTAATTTCAGTCATATATTTATTCTAGGGATGCTCTGAAGATTTCACCACAGTCAATGTGAAGTGGCTAGTTCAGGATAGTAGTTCCTAGCAGCTAGAACATGCTATGACTTTGGGCTAATTCCATCCTCACCGCCCCAGCCACAGTCTTCATCTCTGGAGTGGAGATAATAACTTCCTTGCACTAGCTGCAGGAATTAGATGAAGCCATGATGTGCTTCAGTTCAGTTCAGTTCAGTCACTCAGCCATGTCCGACTCTTTGCGACCTCATGAATCGCAGCACGCCAGGCCTCCCTGTCCATCACCAACTCCCAGAGTTCACTCAGACTCGCGTCCATCAAGTCCGTGATGTCATCCAGCCATCTCATCCTCGGTCGTCCCCTTCTCTTCCTGCCTTCAATCCCTCCCAGCATCAAAGTCTTTTCCAGTGAGTCAACTCTTCGCATGAGGTGGCCAAAGTACTGGAGTTTCAGCTTCAGCATCATTCCTTCCAAAGAAATCCCAGGGTTGATCTCCTTCAGAATGGACTGGTTGGATCTCCTTGCAGTCCAAGGGACTCTCAAGAGTCTTCTCAAACACCACAGTTCAAAAGCATCAATTCTTCGGCACTCAGCCTTCTTCACAGTCCAACTCTCACATCCATACATGACTACTGGAAAAACCATAGCCTTGACTAGACGGACCTTAGTTGGCAAAGTAATGTCTCTGCTTTTCAATATGCTATCTAGGTTGGTCATAACTTTTCTTCCAAGGAGTAAGAGTCTTGTAATTTCATGGCTGCAATCACCATCTGCAGTGATTTTGGAGCCCCCCAAAATAAAGTCTGACACTGTTTCCACTGTTTCCCCATCTATTTCCCATGGAGTATTGGGACCAGATGCCATGATCTTCGTTTTCTGAATGTTGAGCTTTAAGCCATTTTTTTCATTCTCCTCTTTTACTTTCATTAAGAGGCTTTTGAGTTCCTCTTCACTTTCTGCCATAAGGGTGGTGTCATCTGAGGTTATTGATATTTCTCCCAGCAATCTTGATTCCAGCTTGTGCTTCTTCCAGTCCAGCGTTTCTCATGACGTACTCCGCATAGAATTTAATAAACAGTAACTATTATTATTATTATTATACCATTTTTCTTCTAGTGGTAAGAACTAAAGAAAAGAAACAATTCTGTCTTTTCCTTTTCACTTTTTCTATCTCCTTCATTCCATGAAAGCACCTGGACAAAACTAAAACAAAACAAGGAAATCAAAGGGTGATATTTTAAAATAGTTTTGACATATTCTGAAATAGTGAGATGCATTTAAAGCTTCTTCAGAAGAAGGGCTGAACACCCTTGTTCTTATAGCAATAGCAACTAGACAAACACTGAGGCCTTTTGCTTATGTTTCTGGGCCATTCTTCAAAGTATTGAGTAATCCCAGAATGATTTCTTTCTTTTCTGGGACGTGTGACAAGAAGAAATCATTGGTGATGATTACTATCATCTACAGCCCCTCTCTTTTATTATGCACAGATGAAGCTGCCAAAACTTTGAAAAGTGGTATATATCAAACATATGGCAGTGCAGGGCAGAGGAAATATTGTGGGAAATTTGGAGCCTATACTGCCACTAACATAATATGCGAGTGTTTCCTATTTGATTGTGAGTGTGGGTGTGAGTGTGTGTATGTAGGGGCAGTATGAGAGAAAGAGAGTGAGAGGGAGTAAGAATTTGATATTTTAAAAAAACATTTCTTGGGTCAGAGATACTACTTAAAAAGTAACTTACTTGTTCACTGAACCATACCATGGGATGGACTCTATTCAGGCTAGATTGAATTTTATGTTCAAACCTGGGGAAATCTCTAGGAAAAAGGATGGAGTATTTTTTCTTTCCTTCCAGCAGGAGACTGGATTTCATCACTGTGCCCAGAGGATATTACGGGCCCCACTGCAAATCTTTCCCTTTTTAATCTTTTCTTCTCTTTTTTTTCTACTTTCATTGTGGTATGAGACCCAGTTTATTATCTCTCCAATGAGACATATCCAACATTGCAAGAAATGAGAAATTTTAAAACATCATAATCTACTGGGGACTTCCCAGGTGGCTCAGTGGTAAAGAATCCACCTGCCAATGCAGGAGATGCAGGTTCAATCCCTGGGTCAAGAGGATCCCCTAGAGAAGGGAGTGGCAACCCATTCCAGTATTCTTGCCTGGAAAATTCCAGGGACAAAATAATCTGGTGGGCTGTAGCCTACAAGGTTGCAAAAGAGTAGGACACAACCTAGCAACTAAACAGCAACAACAACAATCTATTGGTGCATGTGAGAAGCACCTGTTAGTGGTAAACTTACTAAACGATGCCACAAAGTTGCTCCTGGTGACCCTGAGGGTCTTTCAGAGTCTAACACACAGTGCATCCCACTGGGATCCTGGGCTACCCAGGCAGGCACGATAGCCAGGAAACTTCCTAAGAGAAACATTTTTTAAAAGGTCTTTGGGGGCCTAAGAATTAAGTCCCTGGAAACCAGAATTAAGACATTCAATTAAAAGAGGGCCTAACTCTGGTCTGAAGAAGATATCATGTCCTGCTCAGATTCATCGCACAGAATATGTTCTTAACAGTTGTTATTGGTTGAATGAAGGAAGATGGTGTGAAGTTGAAGTCATAGCTTCAATTTGAGATGCTGGGTTGGAATGTGAAGGCTCCTGTGAGCACTGAGTCACACACTCTAAACTATTAGGCCCGTTTCAAAATGGGGAGGAAGTCAATCACTCAGTCCAAAAGTATTCAACCTTTCTCTAGCCCTTTTTCAACTAAAAACCAGTTGCATGCTATGTGAACAGAGGCAGAAGGAGATGCTCTGGTTGGAGCTGGGAGGGTCCAAACCAATGAAGCTGGCCGTTTCCTACCTTGCCTCACAAACACCTCCTGTCCTACTCCACCAAGAGGGTCTATGGGGCAATTTGCACAAACCAGAACCAATGCGCTAGAAAGGGATTGTCTCTTTAAAACAAGACTCTGTGCTATTAAGCCAAGGAATGATAATCCCTTAGAAGCCAGCACATCAAAACTGAGCTGCAAGAGGCATTATACTAAAAGAGCAAGACTGGTTGCACATGGGGTGAGCTGTCACCTTCAATTGGTCCCAGATTAAGCAGGTTATTGGTGTGGAGACCTCTGCAGTGGGGCAGGGAATGGGTAGCCAGGCACATGCAGTAAGCAATTGTGTGGGCACAGGGCTGCCTCATTAAGGCCATGGGGAAATAAGAGCCAGGCAGGCAGTGTAGGGAAGTGTTAGTGGTTCCTGGGGCCTCAGGACCCAGTAGACGGTCATTGAGGGCTGAACACCCCTGACAGGTACCCCAGATGGTAGAAGGAACTGAGTGAGGGGGGAGATTCAGAGGCATTTTCTTTGTATGGGAAACCTCCCATGGAGACATCAAGCAGGATGGGAGGGGCATGAGAAACCCTTAGGAACTGTTGCCAAATACTCTCTACTCTGGACATAGCGTTCCAGAGGCTGCTTGCCTTCCCAGCAAGAGTAGATCACTTTAAGGCAGTCATCCAAGTTGGCTTCATGATGCACTGATGACAACCTGGGAATGTTACAGGCTGTTACCTCCTCCATTGGCTTAATAGCTTGGTCCTCCAAACCTCCCAGCTCAAATTTGTTCCCAATTTTGACTTCTAAGAATGGAGTAAGGTGCATGACTATAAGCCTGCAAGACTTTAAGCCCCTTGAAAGTGTTCTGGGTTCTGCAGGCTCACAAATTTATATTAAAGAGGGAGTTTGCTCAGCATGTTTATTAAGCAAAATTGCTCTCAGGTAGATTTAGGGATTGTGGTCAGTCTTCCTCATATATGAAAAAAGAGAGCAAGGAAGAATTACTTTTATTTTATGGTGGAGACTCTATTTATGACTTTGTTATAGAGATGATGAATTTCCTCTCTCTTCTTCTCCACAACAGGTCTGTCAGTTTTGGGGTCTATCTGGGACACCTGTTCAGAGCAGCACTTGCTGGGAGTTCACAGCATCACTGTGTTCCTCACCCCTGTGTGCCCTCAGGAGCAACCCAATTGCTCTGCAGTCACTGTTAGACATTTATCCTGCCTGTTTATTCTCAGTACTTATAACCAGCCAAAGTATTCTATATTTATTATTTATTTATTATTATCTCTCTCAGTATTCTTTGCTGCATCCCTACCATCTTGAACCTTGACCATCATGTGCCCTGCCATGTGTTCTAAGTGTTCCCTCTGATCCTGTTTAACTTTCTCAACCAGTGGGCTGAATACCATCTTTATCCCTACACTCCAAGTGACAGCATTCAACTTAACTTGATCAAGGTTTCACAGTAAGAACAGGTAGAACCAGGATTTGAACTCAGCACTGCCTAGATTTAGAGACTTCAGCTTTTAATCTCATGTTCTTATCTGCAAAGTTCCAATTGAATTAAAACCAGCCTCTTGATGAGAAGACTCTTTTCAGGTGTTTCACGGCCAGTTGGTTTTGTGCTGCCGTTTTGCCATAAAACAAGCAGTGGTCCCAGGAGCTGGGGAGCTGGGTGTGGTGGAATCGGTCTGGAGTCCTCATGACTCAGAGGGATGGGCAGAAAGAGTCTTTTGAACTCAGGAGTCCCTCTGGGTGTGGAGGTTTGACTAAGGAGTGGGTAAATAGAAGATCATTCAGAAGTAGGAAAAACAATAAGAGAAAAAAAAAAGTTGAGTTAATAAATGAATGAGTAAACAAGCCCACAAAGGAAGAAATGAATGCATTAATTGGTGGCATGAAAGCAATGTAAGGACTCAGGGAGCACATTGTTTTATTCTTAGTAGCCTGCCTGCTTGCCTTGGGGCTCTGATGACAGAAGGGACAAGCTTCAAGCCTCCTGTCCTCTCATTATTTATTTTTCAGCTTTATTGAGGTACAGCTAACAAATAAAAATTGTGTATATTTTAGGTGTACAATGTGATGATCTGATACAGGTACACATTGTGAAAAGATGACCACATTCAAGTTGATAAACATATCCATTACCTTAAGTAGTTCTGTTTTTTTGTGGTGAGCACATTTACGATCTACTCTTTTAGCAAATTTCAAGTACACAATATAGTATTATTAACTCATTATTGACCAGAGTTATATTAATACATCTTTTGTTGCTTGAACATTATTGATCAGAGGCATATCAATATTCACTTACCTAACAAATTGCCAGCCATAGGCATTAGTTTCTGCAAAAGAACCCTGGTCAATAATATGTTAACTATCATCACCATGCTGTACATTAAAATTCCAGAACTTATCCATCTTATAACTGGAAGTTTGTACCCTTTGACCCATCTTCCTACTTTCCTGATCTCCAGCCCTGCAAACTACCATTCTAGTCTCTCTATCCATTCCTGCACCGCCCGCAGCTCATTCTCTTTGCTCACTTTCACCACAGGTTGACTGGCCTAGATGGAGCAGAGTCAGCCATGTCTATTTGGAATTCTTTAAGAGGCTCTGGAGGAGGTCTTCTGTTCTGCTTTTTTAATCTGGTGAGGGAGACTCCCTTTGACTTTATCCCAATCAGAGTATGAATGCCATCTTCACAACCTACTGGGCTTAGGACCTGGAAGAAATAACTTATCCTCTTTGTGCTTCAGTTTCTTTCACTTCATAATGAAAATTCTTAATTCCCGTGTAACATCACCAGGATTATGAAAAATTGTATAGAATACACATTTATACCTACACTCACACACACACACAAACATATACCCACAGAGCCTAGTGCCATGCCTATAGTTAAATAAATATAGCCATCATTTCTTGAGACAAAGGGAAAGCAGAAAAACAAAACAAAAAAAATGGGAGGGGGGAATACATCCCAGTATAATTGTCCCAATTAATGTGATTGATATGGGCAAGGGAGTTTCTGAGTAGCAGCTTGTCTTCCTCTTCCAATGACATTCCAGAAACAGTTTTCCAACATCTTGCATTTTCTTACTGAAGGATGGGGACATTTGATAGCTTCTATATTTCTTTTATTGTTGGGCTTTTCACAGTAACTTATTTTGATTAACGTCTAGTTAGTTATAGATTCTTACTTTTTCCTAAATCACTTTAGTGAATTTACAGAATCTTGTTATTAATATTTTGATGTGTGGATGCTTGAAGTTGGAGTGGTTTGTTCATGGATTTAGAGGTTCTGTTTGGCAATGAGATGGTGGAAGCTGCAAATGTCTCTAGGCTTAGTTGCAGATTCTATACAACCCAAGAAACCATGTATCCACAAAAAGGAGAAATGATGCCCGATGAACTCCAAATTAGAATCATCAAAAGTTTTCCTTTTCTAGACATTTTGCTAATAACTTAGTCTGTTATGGGTTATGCATTGCTGCAGTGATGGGGGGATTGGGAAACATACAGAAAAAACAATGGCTGAGCTTATTTAACGTTTAGGAAAATATACTGCTTTGAGGTGACTTTGCAACATAATGCATTTTTCTGTAATAGTGGGAGGGTTTATACAGCTAGTATAATTTCTTAAAGTTCTGTAAAGTAGATTGTATGTGTAGTGCATCACCTCTGGGCTGAGGCAATTGAAAGCTAATGTGCGTCTTCCATCTACCTCTTCCCTTAAAGTGGCAACCTTAAAGGTCCTGTGTTCCAGATGGCAGAGCTGAAAGATGCAGGAAGGCTGAGGTACTCACTTGAGACTATATGTGAGAGTAATAAGACTTCTTTGTGCAAAGCCTCTGTGATTTGGAGGTTTATCTGTTATTGCACCACATTATAACCCATCCTGACTAACGCTCATGAGACAAAGCCATGGCAGAAAAAAAGGAGTGCAAAAAGAATAAAGTCATCCTGCAGAAATTGACTTGTGTTTGAGTCTAGGGTCCATCTCAGTCTGTGACTTTATATTAACACCACTAAACCTGTTTTCTCATCCATAAGGTGGGAATAAGAATAGTATATACTTCAGATGTTTGTGATAAGAATAAATGAGGTAATTCAGGCAATATCAAAGTATTCTTCATAGTTCCTGGCACATATAAGCACTTTAAAAATGTTTGAAAATATAAAATAATAAAGAAACTCATTCTGCCTTATGCAGGATGTCAGTCAATATTATGAAAGCCGTTCAGGCAAAACTACAAAAGAAAGATTCTTAAGTTATAAGACCTACTTATGAATGGATTTCAGAAGGTGGATAAATGCCATGAAATTTTATACGAAATTAGGTGCATAAGTAAATGTCTTTTATCTAAATATAATGAATACCAAGTGAGAGTTTTATTGAGAGTCTCACTTGGTATAACAGACTATAGGAACAGATAATCAAGTTGAGATATAAAAGATATTACAGTGAAAATATTGACAGGAAATGAAGACAGATAAGATTACTGTGAAGCTCAAGGATTCAAAAGACTTAATCATGTGGGACTGTGCACTGGTAAAATGTTGCCACTTTTGGCTCTGATCAGTTTGCCTCTCTTGAAATGGCTTCCATCTCTATTTATCCCTCCTTGGTCAAATGTCCACACCCAGAGAGACTCCTGCGCTCTAAGGAGTATTCCCATCCAGCCCTCCAAGAGGTTGAAGATGCTAGGCTTACCCCACAACACCCAGCTCTGCATCTACCGTACCCACTACTGACAGTTTCATGACAGGACAATGGAACTGACCACCCAATAAGAAAACACTTGAAAATAAGGCCCTAATTGTTTGTTTTATTTCAGTGGAAACTTTGGAAATGAAGAATCAAACAATGAGAACACTTCAGAGAAAGAGCTCTGTGGTTGGGTCGCTTAACTGAAACATCCAAAGATAGTTTCTATTCAGGTGTGGTTGAATTCAAGAGTGTGAATTATACCAAGACTCTGTCTATCTACTGGGTTTACTTTTCCTTCTAAGTTCACTTCTTTAATGTCTAGGTTCTTGCTATAGAGGATGTGATTTTACATTTCATTAAGTAAAAGTTTCAGTTGAATCACTGAAGTTCAATGTCTGTTGCCTTACGAAGAGGTGCTAAACCATATGTGGAATTTGCAGAATTAACCAAAGATGCATTATATAATGCTAAAAATATCTCACCTTTAACAAACAGGCTGACTTATGCAATATTAAGGAGGAAGTAGGAGAATGATTTCTTTGGAGAAAACAGTTTGTGAGAAGGTATGAGTGAGGAGCTTTCAAAAAAATGTACTCCTAGAGCTTGCTGTGCTGTCTATAATCAGTTTCCCCTGCAATGTACTACTATATGACTCTCTCCTGAGGAATCTAGAGGATGAGAGAAGAGTTGACTAGCTTTCCTAGAAGCAGAGTGAAGGAGAGTTGCTGCTGTGTTCAGCTTGACAGCAAGAGTGATGCAGAAGTGTCTCCCTTGGACTGTGTGTTAATCTTCTAGGGCAGCCTTAACAAAAGGCCTTAGACTTTAAGGCCTTAAACAACAAAAACTCATTTACTCACAGTTCTGGAGGCTGAAATCCGTGATCAAGGTGTTGGCAGGTTTGCTTTCTTCTGAGGCCTCTCTCCTTGGCTTGCAGGTGGCCACCTTCTTCCTGTGATCTCACAGGTCTTTCCTCTGTGCAAGTGTATGTTCTTATAGTGATCTCTCACTATAAGGAGACCATCGTATTGGCCCACCCTACTGGTCTCATTTTAACTTTAATTGCCTCTTTAAAGTACCTTTACTCAAATATAGTCACATTCTGAGCTACTGGGGATTAGGACTTCCACATATGAACAGGAGGTGGGGGGCACAGCTCAGTCCATCATAAAATGTGTGGGGCTATATATCGGAGAGGGTTGTCGGGAGCGCTATCTTAGATTCTGCCAGAAAGAAGGTTTTCTTGCAGACATTTTATGACTGTAGTAAGAATAGGGTTCCAGGAGTAGTGAAGAAATATTCCTCTGAATGAGGGCATGGAGGGTATGAAAACTCCTGCATTCAAGGTTTCCAAAGAGCCCATGAAAATGCCCACAGGAGACAGTCAGAGGCAGAGAGCACAAAGCCAGGACACCACAGCACCAGGCACGTAAGACCTTTCCTGCTCCCTCACCGCTTCCTCCTCCCCTTTCATCCCGCCCTACCTCCATCTTTGATTTGACCCTAAAGGGTAAGAAATCTGCTTAGTAAGTTGAGGAAGAAGGAGATAAAGCTGTAAGTTGGGAAAAGAGAGAAATAAGAAGAAAAGGACCATGTTCTCATTCCTTTCCAGTCTGTAAGTTTTCATCAACCACAAACTCTGGTTAGGGGAGGAGAAGTTATTATGACTTTGAGAAAAGGTAGACCTTTGACTAAGAAGCCGGCTTTGACATTCTAAATGCAGAATTACTTCTTAAAAATATAAAGAACTTTTTATTCTTTGAGAGTGAGAGAAAGTAAACAGTTTATTGAAGTCTTCATGGAAGGTTAGAACTTCGTCCAATATATTTTCAGAGGAGAAAGGTAACATTTTAAAAAGCTGTGTACCATTTAGATCCTATGTGTGCTAAGTCACTTTAATTGCGTCAGACTCTTTGCGACCCTGTGGACTGTAGCCCACACGCTCCCCTGTCTGTGGGATTCTCCAGGCAAGAATACTGGAGTGGTTTGCCTTGCCCACCTCCAGGGGATCTTCCCGACCCAGGGATTGAACCCATGTCTCTTATGTCTTTGTGTCTCCTGCACTGGTGAGTAGGTTCTTTACCACTAGCACCACCTGGGAAGCTCTTAGATCCTGTAAGTTTTATTTATTCTATATGCTAGAGGTCTTAGTGATCAGTCTTTGTTGTTCTAGCAGTTGTCTCAAACTGTGTTGATTGGCTTAGCTGAGAAGATGGACACTAATCCCCAAGTACAGCAAGATAAGAACTCTCAGAAGACTTGGATTAATGCCCATCCCTAAAGTTAGAGGATGTACATGGATTCCCATTTTCCCAAACCAGTTTGGGAAATACTAGTGCCTCAAACACATGTTAAGCTGGCAAAACGAAACAATGACCAATAATATGTGACCACACGCTCTCAAGTCAGTTATATGTTTAGAAATATATAACAGGTAGAATGATACTGGGAAATGCCCCAGTATACAAATTAGCAATCCTGGAATTTAGTTGCGATTGTGCCACTAACTAGCTGTGTGTGAGAGCAGCCACCCACTTAACCTCTCTGAGCCTCAACAGCTTCAGCTACATAATGATGGGTGTGGGCTAGATCCTTTCCCACTGTTCTTTTCTTCTGGCCCTGCCTTCCCACATGCAGAATCTTAGTTCCCAATCATGTATCTAAGTTCTCTGACCAGGGATAGAACCCATGCCCCCTGCAATGAAAATGCAAAGTCCTAATCGCTGGACCACCAGGGAAGTCCCAATCCTTTTCCATTTTTAACCCCTGCAAGGAGATCCAACCAGTCCATTCTGAAAGAGATCAGCCCTGGGATTTCTTTGGAGGGAATGATGCTAAAGCTGAAACTCCAGTACTTTGGCCACCTCATGCGAAGAGTTGACTCATTGGAAAAGACTCTAATGCTGGGAGGGATTGGGGGCAGGAGGAGAAGGGGACGACCCAGGATGAGATGGCTGGATGGCATCACTGACTCAATGGACATGAGTCTGAGTGAACTCCGGGAGTTGGTGATGGACAGGGTGGCCTGGCGTGCTGCGATTCATGGGGTCGCAAAGAGTTGGACACGACTGAGCGACTGAACTGAACTTAACTGAACTGAACTGATGGAGGTATAGAAAAACCTTGTTTCTAGAGAAAGGAGTTTGACTTTGTAGTCATTTTATTTTGATTTCTTTCTCGAATCTATGACAAACAATCTGTCACAACCCCCCCCAAAATACTGGAAAGTTAATTGAAATGTGGATAACTTCCAGAAATGCGATTTCATTGCTTCCCTTTTACCTGCTGGGTATAATCATGTCCCAGCTGCCTACATTTTTTTTTTCTTGCTTCTAAAGCATCTTATAAACTAGCAGAAGATCAGATGGGACTTTTATAAGCCTGGCAAAACCACTCTCTTTCTTTAAATTGCATCGCCTGCATAATGGGAAAATCCTACTCAGTTTACCCCCTCCAGAATGTGACTTCAAATGATTGGAAAAAGAATGATAAAGCAACAATGGAGAGAATATCCTGCAATCCTTTAATATCCTCTGCATAGTCATTTTCTGCCTATTCTTGCAGTTTGAGATCACAGGATTCTGACAACCTAATAACCCTTCATGCCAATAAAGTCGAGACTGCCTTTTTGTTTGATGTTGCTCGGAACATGCAATTATCCAAGGGCAGGTTGTAGGTTAACATTTTCATCTACCACAGCTCTTTCTGCCTGAGAAAGACTAGGACAGACCTCTCAGTTTCAGTGAAATGAACTGGCCCGGGATTTACCAGGTTTGAGATTTTGCCTTTCAGAATGCTGGATGCTGTAAATCCTATTTGGAGGAGATATTTTGGCTCTTTAAGAGCGACCATTTTGCTTCCAATATTTGTTTTAGATGAAAGATTCAGAAATTTCCATAGTGTCCTACTTTTATCACCATTTAGACTTTATTTTGAAGCTTCTGTCCCTCTTTTAGATATGAAGGGATTTACAATCAGATTCTCAGGCCCCTAAGAGAGCGCTCTGGGATGGAGAGATGACACTCTCAAGACAGATGGCTCCTTCCATTCTTACACTGTGCCCATCTACCCTGCTATTTGCTCTGTTTAGTAGTAGAAACAGTAAGAGAATAAAGAAAAATTAAGAGGTCCCAGCCTTCCAAAGGGAAAATAAGCATCCTTTTGTGGGATTGTCATTCCAGTGTTCTGAGCCCTGCATCCCTTATCTGCACCCCTTCCCCACACAGAACTAACTCCAGGAAGCTCTCTTTTGACATTCCTGAGCTGTATGAAGGAGGGATGTCCCAGTGCTTCTGTGCATAAACATCACCTTCCTTCCTCGTTCCCACCATTTCCCCAACAGTGAAATACTATTCCTTGCCATTGCTACTCTTCTGGCAGCCTCTGATGTTAAAAGCACAGTGAGATAAAGAACAATTATAGATATGAAAATGCTTTCTGGAGCCTGGAGCAATAAAATCAGAAGATTTCAGCATAATCTTTGCACCATTGTACCTTCCCTGTCTGAACTTGAACAAGTTAGTAAATCTCTTAAAAGTTAAGATTTCTTATATATCCAGTGGGATGACAAGTCCTTCTCAGCTCACCTCATGACATGTTATAAGAATCAAATACAATAATGTGACATATGCAACTGAAATGTTAGCTGTCATGAAGGATTGCACTGCTAATGATTTCATTGCTAACTCTTATGAATCATGGACTATGGGCTGTTCATTACTTACATGGATTCATTCTCACAACCCCCTGCATTTTTAGTGTTATGTCCCCATTTCACTCATGCCATGAAGAAAATAAAATCTAGATGGTTATTGGACTTCCCTCATGGCTTAGATGGCAAAGAGTCCTGCAATGTGGGAGACCTGGATTCATTACCTGGGTTGGGAAGATCCCCTGGAAGAGGGCATGGCAACACACTCCAGTATTCTTGCCTGGAGAATCCCCATGGACAGAGGAGCCTTGTGGGCTATAGTCCATGGGGTTGCAAAGAGTTGGACATGACTGAGCAACTAAGTAGCAGCAGCAGAATGGTTATTCTACCCAAAGTAGTACAATTATTCACATCAGAGTTAATAACTGACTCTTAAAAGCAAGTCTGCATGATGCTGAAATCACCTTTCTTGTGCAAAATCTCTAAGGTATTTCCTATAGGAACTGGCCCGCCTGCCTGGGGTAATGAGGGTATATTTATGATCCACTTTGGTGATTGTTCTCCACCTGCAGGGTGTGCAGTGCGTAGCGGTTCTGGTTCTCTTGGCCTACATCCTCTGACCACTGGTGTCCATACCTTTCCATTATCCCCAGATTTAAGACAGGAGAGAGCAAATGGCAAAGTCCAGCTGTGACAAATCCAACATATATGTTTTACATGTAAAACCCATTTTTTGAGGTGTAACATGAGTTTGCAAAAGACCATGGTGTCAGAGGGCAAATTCATTCTGTAGCTTTGATTTGAATGCCTAATAAGTGCTAAGCACTGTGCTGCATGGGGGAATGTAAAGTAAAAGCATAGTGTCAAATCTCAGGCTGTCATCCCTCAGTCCAGGATGTAATGTAAGCCAGGCAACAGAGGGTTACAGTTGAGAACAATGCATTCTAGGTGAAAGGTTCACTGGCTGACTAACAATAGGACAGATTGGAGAGCCAGCTAACTAGAAGAGTGGTTGAGAAAAGTGTGTGTGAGGGAAGACTTCTGGATTGAGGTAACCACACACTTAAGCTTCAAACAATCACCAAAGTTAACATTATAATAAATTATTTTTTCCTCTCTTTTCAGGGCCTGTGCCTGCAATCTCCTCGAGCTTTCCATTCCCTATTTCTCCGGATCTTCCATCGATTTTTCTCTTAGCCATAATTTAATTATTAAAAAATTTAAATCTAAATATTTCTCTTCTATCCTTTTCCCTTGAGAATTGATTAGCTTAAGAACTGTTGAATCCTTTTTTGTTGGAGTCAGTGAGCCCTAATAAAACTCTTTTGTCCTTAAAAATCAGCTAAGAGTAGCTTTAAAGTCCTAAAATGCTATAGTCATACCCTAATCACTTCACTTGGCCTACAAGACCTTGAACACCAGACCACTGCTTTGACCATCACTGGACAAGCAAATATCTGGGTAAATTTTTGGCTGGAAGAGCCAATGAATGAGAGAGATGACAACTTCCCTATTATGCTAATAATATGTAATTTGTGATTGCTTGACTTAGACCTGATGCCTAGTTATTAAGGTTTCTTGGTTCAGAATGAGGGAGATTAAATTGTTAGACTGCCTGGCTTTGAATCGTCATGCTAGTATTTACTAAATGTGTAACTCTGTCAAGATAGTTAAATTTTCTGAGTTTTATTTTCCTCAACTACAAAATAAGGACAGTACTACTGGTCTCAATGGACTGTTGAGAGGAGAAAATGAGATAATTTTCTGATGGCACTTAGTATCCTGACTGGAGTGAACAAAGTGTTCTGTGATGGGTGATATATCCTATGGTATTCCATGATGTTCGTTGGTGCTCTATGGTGTGCTATGGTATTCTGTGGTATACTGTGGTATTGTGTTTTATTCTGTGGTGTCTGTGGTGTTCTGTGGGACCTGTGTACTATGTAGTATTCTCAGGTGTCTATAGTGTCCTGTGTTGTTCTGTGGTACTCTGTGGTGCCTGTGGAATTGTGTGGTGTCTAGAGGTGTCTGTAGTGTCCTGTGTTGTCTGTGGTATTCTATAGCGTTCTGTGTTGTCTGTGGCATTCTGTGGTGCTTGTGGTATTCTGTGATGTTCTGTGGTATTCTGTGGTGCCTGTGGAGTTGTGTGGTGTTTAGAGGTGTCTGTAGTGTTCTGTGTTGTCTGTGGTATTCTGTGGTGTTTGATGTTGTCTGTGGTATTCTGTGATGTCTTTGGTATTCTGTGGTGCTCTGTGCTATCCTGTGGCATCTGTGGTGACTTGGTATTGTGTGGTATCCTGTGGTGTGCTGTACTCTGTACTGTGATTTCTGTGGTGTTCTGTGGGACCTGTGTACCACGTAGTGTTCTCAGGTGTCTATAGTGTCTGGTGATGTTCTGTGGTACGCTGTGGCGCCTGTGGAATGGTGTGGTGTTTAGAGGTGTCTGTAGTGTTCTGTGTTGTCTGTGGTGTTCTGTGGTGTTCGATGTTGTCTGTGGTATTCTGTGATGTCTTTGGTATTCTGTGGTGCTCTGTGCTATCCTGTGCTATCTGTGGTGACTTGGTATTGTGTGGTATCCTGTGATGTGCTGTACTCTGTACTGTGATGTCTGTGGTGTCCTGTGGTGTCTGTGGTGCTCTTTGGTATCTGTGGTGTTCTGTGGGACCTGTGTACCACATAGTGTTCTCAGGTGTCTACAGTGTCCGGTGATGTTCTGTGGTACGCTGTGGTGCCTGTGGAATGGTGTGGTGTCTGTAGTGTAGTGTGTTGTCTGTGGTATTCTGTGGTGTTCAGTGTTTTCTGTGGTGTTCTGTGGTGCTTGTGGTAGGCTGTGTTGTTCTGTGGTATTCTGTGGTGCTCTGTGGTATCCCGCGGTATCTGTGGTGACTTGGTATTGCGTGGTGTCCTGTGGTGTGCTGTACTCTGTAGTGTCCTGTCATTCTCTGTTGTGTCCTATGGTGTGGTGTTCTGTTCTGTGTTATCCCATGGTGTCCCATGGCAGCTGCTCTTTTCACTCTGCTGGTGGGTCTGGAGTGCTATTGAGTGATCTGGTTGTCTTAATCTAATTAAGCAGCTGTGGGGAGAAGGAAAGGAAAAAAGTGAAGTCGCTTAGTCGTGTCCGACTCTTTGCGACTTCATGGACTGACAGGCACAAATAGGGACAACCTACCTTCTTCTGGGTGGGGGAGCAGCTGGAGTGGACCAGTCCTTTAGACCATTGTGAGGACCAGTATATTGGGAGTTCTGAGGAAGAAGCCCCATGCTTTCTACCTCAGGCTTTCTGGGGAAGACTCATGAATAGAGCTAGATGAAGAAGATACATGGGGGTGACAATCTCCTCACCTGTGTGCTTGCCTAAGAACCTGAGGCACATGCTGTCATTTGGGTCCCTGCTCTGTATACTGCAAGGCCTTGTTTCATTTCCAGCTTGTCCCTTCTACTTTCTCAAATCTAACTCAGAACTTCAGAGGAGATTCAATTACATCTCTAGAAGCAAAAAAATGAAACATTTTGTGTTTCTGCCAACAGATCCTCCTGTTTTCCTACCTTTTCACTGTCATTCTATACTCACACTTGGCTGGGGCACAATAAGGCACTTCAACTCTACTCAGAAGTCATTATGAAAAAGTAAAGTAAAATTCTCTTTAGAGATATGCTATCTTAAAACCTGTCAAGACAATCTCCATTAGAAATGGTAAAATTCAATCATATATTTAACCTGAGTATGGTTCAATGCAGACAATAACTTCAATGAATATCCAGAGAATTATTCTGGCTGAAATAAAAAGCAAGTCCAAAAGGTTGCATACTTTATGATTCTTGAAATGGCCAACTATAGAAAAGGAGGACAGATTTTAAGGGATAAAGGAAAGGTGAGGTAGGAGAGACATGTATGAAAATAGAAGAGCAACATAAAGGGTCCACAAGGTGATGAAAATATTCCTTATCTTAGGCTGTAATGGCATCAGTGTTCTGGTTGTGATATTGCATTATAATTTTGCAACATCTTCCTATTGGAGAAAAGGTGTGATCTCTTTCTACTATTTCTTACAACTAAATGTGAATCTACAATTATTTAAAATTTTAATTGACAAAAATCTTAATGAATTTACCATTCACTTTAAGATTTTGCTTTGTCTTGTCATTTTTATGACAAGTTGGAATTCAAGGTTTCCATGATCTTGCCCCAAGCTACCTGTCCAGCTTTATCTCCCAAACAAGCAGAGCCTTCACTGTTCACCCTATAAAACTTGGACTTTTCCATTTTACTTCTGTCTGTGGCCGGAACACCTTTCCTGATTCATCTTGTTCAGATCCTCCTCCATGTCAGGCTGGGCCAGTTTCTGCCTATATCACAAAACCATGGAGAAACTACTTTCCTCCCTCCAAATGACTGCAGATTTTTTTTTCTGTATCAATCTTGATATATTTTTTACATTCTGTCTTTTACTTCTATGATTTTGTATACATTTCTCATTTTTTTTTCTATTAGATGTAAGCATTGAGAGAGCAGGAGCTTTCATTTTTATGAGAAGCAAATAACCTCTGAAAATCACAATTGTGTTTTCACAGAACAAGAACTGAATACCTGTTATTTCTTTAGCATTCCTTGGCTGCAGTACATGGGGTCTCTAAAAGTCAGACACAACTGGGCAACTTCACTTTCACTTTTTACTTTCATGCATTGGAGAAGGAAATGGCAACCCACTCCAGTGTTCCTGCCTGGAGAATCTCAGGGACAAGGGAGCCTGGTTGGCTGCCATCTATGGGTCACACAGAGTCAGACATGACTGAAGTAACTTAGGAGCAGCAGTTATTTTGTACACAGTAGATGTCAAATTACTGTTAAATCAATAAATGTAACAGATTTTTGGTTTTGAAACTATATCAAGGCACTTTGCTTTGCTGGTAAGTGATTGAAACTAATTTGGCTTATGTGAAGGCTTATTAAAAAACTATCATTTAGAGGTTTTCCTTTTATAGACAGAAGGAATATATTCCAGAAAACAAAATATATTATACAAACAAAATGTAACAATGGGTATTACATAACTTCATGTCTTTCTAGATACAAGGACTAAATTATAAAAAATAAAATTAAATGATGGCTGTTACATATTTGGTCAAGTATCAATTAAACATCTGCAGTGCCACATGGGACCCAGGCAGTAGCACAGAACTAGGAGTTAGAATACAAGAGGGCATTAGCCAGACTCTCCCAATGGTAATTTAGCGACTATTCAAGGGTCTCGATTTCTCCATGCCTCTGTGAAGTTATTGGGGCTAGCAGAACACTAGGTCTTTTTCTAGTTCTGACAGTCTGTGGTTACTTGAATTTGGGATGACTGAACATTGAACACAAATGCTAAGCTATGTGCTTTTAAGTCCCCTAATCCTTCTTATTGAATTCGTACTGGCTGAGGCTCTGACTCAATCACTGGCTAACCAATGTCATTGTGGGCTCCTGGGCGGCGTTTGAAACCAGTCTCTTCTGTTTGTCATCTGCTTAGTCCTGCTGTCCCTGACTATTAGCTTAAAGATAAATCATGATGACTGGTAACTCAGGGGTGAAAGGCAGTTGAGTTCATTTAATTAGAACTAACCCCACTTTGGGATTAAATGTATTCAAACTTCCAACTTCAGCTCTAAGCCAAGTTTTGTTCACATTCCTCTCCATCCTGTTCTGTCTTTGATAGTAAATTTTAACTTTTATTTGAAGGGAGTGATTTTTTTAAGATGGAAAGGATGAGCAAATCACAATTATGGGGTCCTGACTGAAATTAGCTTAGCAGCAGGCCCCTGGAAGACTGAGAAAAGGAGTGCAGAGATGATACAGTCAAGGTCAAAAGAAAGATACTTTCTTTGATGTCTAAATATACTTTATTATTTTTGTTGATATTGTTATTAATTTAAGATATTAGTAAATTAGTAATGGGTTGGGCAGTTGTTACATCCTAAGAACCCTGCAAAACATTTTACAAACATTATTTCATTCAATAGAATAATGCAATTAGGTTAAGTACCATTATTGATTTCTTCTTATAGATAAAGAAACTTGAATTCAGAGAGGTTGAGTATCTTGTCCCAAATTCCAAGGCCAATGAGTGCCGAACAAGGATTTGAAACCATATTGCTGTGCTCCAAGGACCATGTGCTTATGTAGAACATTATAATTCTCCCCAAATATCAATAGCCCCCATTATCTGTTGAATGATTGCTAAATGAGAAAAGTTTAATAATTAGCATAGGTTAATACCACTAGTGAGCAGTGGAACCAGAATTTAGAGTTTCGTTGACTCCAAAGGTCAACATCTTTATGTCCTCATTGCACTTTGATAGGAAAGTCATTTAGCGTGTTTCTATGTGGTTAGAGATTTGTAACTAGTTCAAATTAAAGTACAACACCAATACAGTATACTAACACATATATATGGAATTTAGGAAGATGGCAATGATGACCCTGTATGCAAGACAGGGAAAGAGACACAGATGTGTATAATGGACTTTTGGACTCAGAGGGAGAGGGAGAGGGTGGGATGATTTGGGAGAATGACATTCTAACATGTATACTATCATGTGAATTGAATCGCCAGTCTATGTCTGACGCAGGATGCAGCATGCTTGGGGCTGGTGCATGGGGATGACCCAGAAAGATGTTCTGGGGTGGGAGGTGGGAGGGGGCTTCATGTTTGGGAATGCATGTAAGAATTAAAGATTTTAAAATTTAAAAAATAAAAAACTAAAAATTAAAAAAAAAAAAAAATAAAGTACCTCCACAGATGTCATTAGAATACAAGCAATCTGTTATTAAGGGAAAATATTCAAGTAAGTAAGCTAGGAAATAGAATGAAAAAGGGCAATATTTCAGTAGTACAAACAAGGGACAGTCACTAATATCCTTAAGAGAGCATAAAACTTTTCTTTAAACTTGCCCAAGAGAAGAGGTATATTTTACAATTTATAAATATCCTTGTCAGTTTACCATGGAGGATGGTAATTAATAATCAAATCTTGAAATGAAATATTTATTCCTTAAAACTATTAAACCTGCTTTTCTCTGATTCTTGTTAACTCAGTAACTGTGAGTTTCGTTTGTCCTGTAGGGTTCTCTCCAGGCTAACAACACAACTTGACAGAATATTAGACGTGTGCAGGAGGTATGGAGCCATCATCAAGGAATAGTAAGATGAGAGGAAGCGATGGTTAAGTAAACGCAATGCATGGCCCCCAATTAAGTTATGGATCAAGGTGGGGATATCATAAAGGACATTAGTGGGACAATTAGAGAAAATTGTCTGTGGATTGTATATTAGATACTAGTACCTTGTCAATGTTCAGTTCAATTCAGTCGCTCAGTCATGTCCGACTCTTTGCAACCCTGTGAATTGCAGCACGCCAGGCCTCCCGTCCATCACCAACTCCCAGGGATCATTTAGACTCACGTCCATCGAGTCAGTGATGCCATCCAGCCATCTCATCTTCTGTTGTGCCCTTCTCCTCCTGCCTCCAATCCCTCCCAGCATCAGAGTCTTTTCCAGTGAGTCAACTCTTCGCATGAGGTGGCTAAAGTACTGGAGCTTCAGCTTCAGCATCATTCCTTCCAAAGAAATCCCAGGGCTGATCTCCTTCAGAATGGACTGGTTGGATCTCCTTGCAGTTCAAGGGACTCTCAAGAGTCTTCTCCAACACCACAGTTCAAAAGCATCAATTCTTCGGCACTCAGCTTTCTTCACAGTCCAACTCTCACATCCATACATGACCACTGGAAAAACCATAGCACTGACTAGATGGACCTTTGTTGGCAAAGTAATGTCTCTGCTTTTGAATATGCTATCTAGGTTGGTCATAACTTTTCTTCCAAGGAGTAAGCGTCTTTTAATATCATGGCTGCAGTCACCATCTGCAGTGATTTTGGAGCCCAAAAAGATAAAATCTGACACTGTTTCCACTGTTTCCCCATCTATTTCCCATGAAGTGATGGGACCAGATGCCATGATCTTTGTTTTCTGAATGTTGAGCTTTAAGCCAACTTTTTCACTCTCCTCTTTCACTTTCATCAAGAGGCTTTTTAGTTCCTCTTCACTTTCTACCATACAGGTGGTGTCATCTGCGTATCTGAGGTTATGAATATTTCTCCAGGCAATCTTGATTCCAGCTTGTGCGTCTTCCAGCCCAGCGTTTCTCATGATGTACTCTGCATATAAGTTAAATAAGCAGGTTGACAATATACAGCCTTGATGTACTCCTTTTCCTATTTGGAACCAGTCTGTTGTTCCATGTCCAGTTCTAACTGTTGCTTCCTGACCTGCATACAGATTTCTCAAGAGGCAGGTCAGGTGGTCTGGTATTTCCATCTCTTTCAGAATTTTCCACAGTTTATTGTGATCCACACAGTCAAAGGCTTTGGCATAGTCAATAAAGCAGAAATAGATGTTTCTCTGGAGCTCTCTTGCTTTTTCCATGATCCAGCGGATGTTGGCAATTTGATCTCTGGTTCCTCTGCCTTTTCTAAATCCAGCTTGAGCATCAGGAAGTTCACGGTTCATGTATTGCTGAAGTCTGGCTTGGAGAATTTTGAGCGTTACTTTACTTGCATGTGAGATGAGTGCAACTGTGCGGTAGTTTGAGCATTCTTTGGCATTGCCTTTCTTTGGGATTGGAATGAAAACTGACCTTTTCCAGTCCTGTGGCCGCTGCAGAGTTTTCCAAATTTGCTGGCCTATTGAATGCAGCACTTTGACAGCATCATCTTTCAGGATTTGAAACAGCTCAACTGGAATTCCATCACCTCCACTAGCTTTGTTTGTAGTGATGCTTCCTAAGGCCCACTTGACTTCAAATTCCAGGATGTCTGGCTCTAGGTGAGTGATCATACCATCGTGATTATCTTAGTCTTGAAGATCTTTTTTGTACAGTTCTTCTGTGTATTCTTGCCACCTCTTCTTTATCTTCTGCTTCTTTTAGGTCCATACCATTTCTGTCCTTTATTGATCCTATCTTTGCATGAAATGTTCCCTTGGCATCTCTAATTTTCTTGAAGAGATCCCTAGTCTTTCCCATAGTTTTCCTCTATTTCTTTCATTGATCCCTGAGGAAGGCTTTCTTATCTCTTCTTGCTATTCTTTGGAACTCTGCATTCAGATGCTTATATCTTTCCTTTTCTCCTTTGCTTTTCACTTCTCTTCTTTTCATAGCTTTCTGTAAGGCCTCCCCAGATTCTCACTTCCACTGTATGATCATAAAGGATTTGATTTAGGTCATACCTGAATGGTCTAGTGGTTTTCCCTACTTTTTTAATTTAAGTCTGAATTTGGCAATAAGGAGTTCATGATCTGAGCCACAGTCAGCTCCTGGTCTTGTTTTTGTTGACTGTGTAGAACTTCTCCATCTTTGGCTGCAAAGAATATAACTAATCTGATTTTGGTGTAGACCATTAGGTGATGTCCATGTGTAGAGTCTTCTCTTGTGTTGTTGGAAGAGGGTGTTTGCTATGACCAGTGCATTTTCTTGGCAGAACTCTATTAGTCTTTGCCCTGCTTCATTCTGTATTCCAAGGCCAAATTTGCCTGTTACTCCAAGTGTTTCTTGACTTCCTACTTTTGCATTCCAGTCCCCTATAATGAAAAGGACATCTTATTTGCGTGTTAGTTCTAAAAGGTCTTGTAGGTCTTCATAGAACCGTTCAACTTCAGCTTCTTCAGCATTACTGGTTGGGGCATAGACTTGGATTACTGTGATACTGAATGGTTTGCCTTGGAAATGAACAGAGATCATTCTGTCGTTTTTGAGATTGCATCCGAGTACTGCATTTTGGACTCTTTTGTTGACCATGATGGCTACTCCATTTCTTCTAAGGGATTCCTGCCCACAGTAGTAGATATAATGGTCATCTGAGTTAAATTCATCCATTCCAGTCCATTTTAGTTCGCTGATTCCTAGAATGTTGACGTTCACTCTTGCCACCTCTTGTTTGACCCCTTCCAATTTGCCTTGATTCATGGACCTGACATTCCAGGTTCCTATGCAATATTGCTCTTTACAGCACTGGACCTTACTTCTATCACCAATCACATCCACAACTGGGTATTGTTTTTGTTTTAGCTCCATCCCTTCATTCTTTCCTGAATTAGATAATTATACTGTAGCTAAGATTTCATTATTTCTAGAAAAAGATACTGAAGTATTTTGGGATAAAGGGACATGATGCTTAAGAGTTATTCTTAAAAGTTTGTCTCAAGACCAAAAAAAAAAAAAGAATCTATATAGAGAATGAGAATGAAAAAGCCAATGAGGAAAAATGTTAAATATTAGTGAATAAAAGATATATGAGAGTTTTTTGTGTTGCTATAGCAGTTCCTCCAAAAGTTTAAATTATTTTAAAATGACAAAGTTAAAAATCATTTGTCAGCCTAATCAGATTTGCATTTTTATATTTGTTATATTTCTCAAGGTCTGATGAATCTTTAAGTGACTTGACAAAAATAAAAAAAAGTCTAAAATCATGAAACTGGTGAAATCACTTCAGAATCATGCCTTGTCAGCCTCCCGTAAACATTTCTATAAAACTCAGAGATGTCTATTAAAACACACTAAACAAAATGAAAGAAAACTAAGCTAAATGTTTGTGAAACTAGTTAGCATACTACACTGAAGTAACTCTCAAAAAATATTGCAATACCCTTGGCATAGATATTCTACTAGGCAATAAAATTGACTTTCTAGGGATTTAAAAATTATTCTAAGTGTTTATATATGTTAATAGATGTAAAGGCATAATCCTAAATTAAGATATAGATCATTAAATTATGGATCCTAAATTAAGTTAATGGATGTGACTATTTCTCTTGGAATAAAACTACCACCTAGAATCCAAAGAATGATTTAGAGATATGGTCTAGAAAAACCTCAAACTCCCCTGGAAATTTTGTGGCCTTGCCTTCAGAAGGAGATGCCATCTCTCCACCCACCCTCTCTCACAGAATGTCAAAGGGATAACTGAGCTATTTCTCCCTCATTTGTGTCTTGATATCTTCCAGACTCCTACAGTCTCATCAGGTTACAAGAGTGAGCTTCCATGCCTTTCTGGGAGTCACTGAATTTTAATATCCAGGTAATTTAGCTGTCCTCTCCAATTCTCCTTCCTCTATATTTTCTCACTATAAAAAAGGGAAGACTCAACTATACCTCCAGAGAGCACTGAAAAACCCCAGGGTGAATCAACAATGAAATTGTAATTGGGTATTTAATGCTTCATGTGAAAATATAATCTGGCTGTTTGATATACCCTGTAAAAGTCACCGAAAGATAAATTTACTTGATGACTCATGCACACTTCTAAAAGTCTGAGTGAAATTATGTACTCAAAGTATTCACTGAGCCCAGGGAAAGGTGTCTTTGGGTCCATTACTCCTCCCTGAATTACGTGAAGAAATAACTAAAATTTCTTACTTTGAGTTAACTCTATTTTTAGTTGGCTACAAGAATTTAAGAAAAATATTTTCTATTTCTCATTGACTATTTCAAAATAAACCCAGAAACATGCATCCTAAAAAATGAAAGAAGAAAAAAAAAAGAAAAGATACTAGACATTTGAGAATCCATTCTTGACCCCTGATACTGCCTTTTCCTAAACAGTTACCTCTCACTCCTGAGTTGCTTTGGTGTTCCTAGAGATGAAAATACTTCTGCCATGTGGATATTGATGATCACGAGGTCACATTTGTGACTGCAGAACTGAATTCTTTATGATAAAATTCCTATTGTACATCCTGTAGTCATGGGTTAATAAGATATCCTTTAACTTTTCAATGTTTTAAGAATTATTGCCAGTATAGCTTTAGAAATCAGAGGAGAAGGAACACAAATAACGTCTACAGGGTCAGAATGAGCCAATATTAAACAGATTTTTTTTTGTTTAATCCTGTAATGTCTTATTTATACAAGGAAGATTTAATTTTCAAATATTTAAACTTGCTTCTGGCTTTTGTCTTGTTCTATGTTCATCCCTGTTTGTTCAATATTTAAAAATGTTCTGGTGGAACACCATTACAATATTAACTTGTCTATCTATTAATTTATTTGTGTATGACTTTAAACATCTTTTCATGATGTAGACACCGTCTGGTTTTTGGAAAACACAACTTTCCTCTGTATTTGGCTTTTTTCCCTTCTCAGTGTCCTAACACCTTTCGATTCTCCCTAGAATTTAATTCCTCCTGTTTTCAAAATAGGCTTCCCTGGTGGCCCAGAGGTTAAAGCGTCTGCCTGCAATGCAGGAGACCTGGGTTCGATCCCTGGGTCATGAAGATCCCCTGGAGAAGGAAATGGCAACCCACTTCAGTATTCTTGCCTGGAGAATCCCATGGATGGAGGGGCCTGGTGGGCTATAGTCCACAGGGTCGCAAAGAGTCGGCCATGACTGAGCGACTTCACAATGGTTATTATGTCCCAAATTATGTAAAACAGTCCAGACTGCAAATCTTACTGGTCCATACAAATTAAAGAAACTCTTGCAGTTAGAAATGAAATTATTTCAGATCTAAGAAGCTAGTAAATTTCATTCATTCATGCATTGTTGCACTTGACCACAGCAGCTATTACAATGTTCTAGTAACAGTGCCACTGAGGAATCTGTTAATGTAAAATGACAAGCTTAACCATTTGTATAAAATTTGAATCTGGAAAAAAGTGCTATCCTTAAGATTACTAGGCTTAAATTTTAAGCTGCTGAACTAAGAGTTTTATAATATGTATGAAAGTGAAAGTAAGTCACTCAGACATGTCCAACTCTTTCTGACACTGTGGACTATATAGTCCATAGAATTCTCTAGGCCAGAATACTGGAGTGGGTAGCCTTTCCCTTCTCTGGAGGATCTTCCCAACCCAGGGATCGAACATCTCCTGTATTGCAGGTGGATTCTTTACCAGCTGAGCCACAAGGGAAGCCCAAGAATACTGGAATGGGTAGCCTATCGTGCTCCAGAGGATCTTTCCAACCCAGGAATATACAAAAAACATTATACTTGGGCTTGAGTCATTTCCCATGTGGGAGCATAAAAAGAGGCTCTTTGAAGGCAAAATTACATAAATATGGTCCAGTTAGTTTTACAGATGATATTTTCCCTGCTGCTTCCCTTTGACCCCTAGATCCCTGATCAGAACCCTCAGCACTACCTTGTTGCTTAGAATAGTACGTTCCAACACGGGGTTCTTAATCTTCATTGGTATTAAATGAGCGAAGGGAAAGCTAAGCCTTTGGTTAAATAAATTTGGGGAAAAAACCTATTAAACAAAACTAAACAAGTTTTATGACTTCTCTCAGAACTTAGACTATGCCAATGTGCAATCAGCAACTCCGAGGGGAAAATATTATATAGAATTTTTTGATGGAATATGTCCAGAGGTACTATTTTGTAGGACTTCTTTCCTCTTTATTCATTGCAAATTTGCTCATCATTAAGATTTATATTCAGTCAAATTTCCTTCTTGCCATTCCTAAGTTCATCAGTATTGGTCACCACTACCCTTTGGCATCTTACTATAATCTTATGGTCTTTAATTCGAATTTACATTACATGCCCCATCTTTTTTTTTTTTTTCCAGACAGTATCTTTGTTCTCTACATATTAAAGCATTTTGGATAATGGACCATCCACTATTAACCTATTTTCTGCAACACCTAACATAGTGTCCAGAACTCTATAGGAACTCTATAGGTTTGCCACCTATCTCAAATGTTTGCTACTGATTTCAAAAATTCTTCCAGAAAATAAAATTTGTTTCTTTACTTATTTGAGAATGAGTAGATTAAACTTAATTTTCAAATACATCTTTATGCTCAATTTAACACTGCTTTTGAGTGACAGGGAGAATAAATCACTATAGCCAAAAACTCTACTTAAAAAATTCACACTGAACAAGAATCATGCAAGGTTGTTTTTATTACAGTGTATGTTTAGGTTACATCTAAGTATTTCAGGCATTACTTCATTTGACAAGCAGACATGACATTCTAGGAAACATTTCAACAAATTCCAAGGACTGAACCACTACGGAGAACAGAACATACCTAGTCTGAAATTAACAGGTATAGTAAGTACTTCAAGAGGTCATCAAGAGAAAGATGCTAAATGACAACTTGTCCTCTTCTATAAAGTGATTATCCTAGGCAAGTAACTACAGAGAGAAGCACATGGCTATTACAGAGCTAGAGAGATTGCATCCAAGTCCATCATTTTCATTTCAGAGAGGGCTTGGGTGTCATAGCAGAAGGCTGATGATTCTTTCAGAATAACATAAAAGTCAAGTTGTCTATGTGTAGTATTAATGCTAATATGATTAGCTTATGTTTAAAGAATCAAGGAAAGAACAATTTTGCATTTAAAACCACTAAGATACATTAGCCACTGCAGGAGATGCTTAGCCATTGAGGAGTCATCTCTGTCCTCTCATAGTTTATGAGTTCTTCTGAGAAATTTTGATTGTGACTGTCTTGACTTCTGTGTATTCATGGAAACCATATTCTCCGCTAGAGAGTAGAGAAAAAAATGCACAGAATTTAGCAGAGCTGTACAAATACACTATGGTCAATGATTCTGTATGTTTGTTTCTGCTTATCTGGCTAGGGACAATGGAAAATATTTTCTGTGGTCTGTGTACAGAAGCATTTCAAAAGGCAGCTAGCCTACCATAAGATATCTGGTCTTATATAAATCCCCTTTGGGAAAACTTTTTACTTTTTTTTTTTTTTTGCACGCTTTAAATGATCACGTACACTGAATTGACTTTTAAGGAAATTGTTCATTTTTGACAATTTTTTCTACTTGATTGTAAAAGTGCTCACCATACACGTATACAAGCTCAAGAGGAATTTTATCATTTCTAGTTTTTAGGTTCTAATATATAAGATGGGTGTATTACTAGAGGAAATGTAGTTATATTCAAAATATAATCACTTGGGTAGTACGGAAAAATTGTAAATTCAAGTTCAGTTTAGTGTAGTCACCATTTCCTATTGGTCTAGAAATGAGGAAGTTGCTAAAAATGACCAGACTTCTATTTTCATTCTAACTTACCCTAGTAGTGGTAGTAGTGTTAGTTGCTCAGTCGTGTCCGACTCTTTGTGGACCCATGGACTGTGGCCCGCCGGGCTCCTCTGTCCATGGGATTCTCCAGGCAAGAATACTGGAGTGGATTGCCCCCTTCTCCAGAGGATCTTCCCCACCCAGGGATCAAACCTGGGTCTCTTGCATTGCAGGCAAGAGACCCTGCTTAGCTTAGCTTAGCTTAGCTTAAAACAGAATAGAATATTTTCTAGTTGTAATTGTAGTAGTATCTTTTGATTCTTGACAAAGGCAAAAACACCCCAGAATAAAGCAAAACACAAAGCTTGACCTTATTGTTACAGGTTTGTATTTGAGTGTAGGGTTGATTGTTTTGTTTTGATTTGAGTGGGGTAGAGGGTTCATTGGGCTAAAATGTGGGACTTTTTGTGGATTTTTTGATTCATGAGACCCCCGTTATTTGCTATATAACTCTTAAATCCAACCCAAATGATCGGTAATTAAACTTGAGTCAATCAATCAAAACTCTGATATCTTGCTATCAGTTTTATTGAGACCTCCTACCAGTTTTAGAAACTGTGATTTGTTTTGATAAAAGGATTCAATTATATGAAATTTTATGAAATTATAAGAGTACTCTTAAAATCATAACACTCATACACATGTAGACTTACAGTGGAAAAAGATCTTGATCCTTTTCTACCCCTCCCCTTTGGTGATGTAGACAGGTATGTAGAAGACATCTTTTTCTCCTGGGTAACCTAATCCTCTTACACTGATTATTTTCTTGGACCATTAAGCTTCTGAAAATACCTTCTAAAAGCTTCAGTGAGCATGTTCTTCAAAGTAATTAAAGGGTTTAGCCCCAGTTGTCTGAAACCCATTAAAGGATAATATTTTAGTAAGTATTTTTATCTCGCAAAGTTAGATATATTAACCCATGATTTTTTGCCAATAGACTTTCCATTGTATTTTGGGTTACATGGACACTTGAAACTCTCAGGAGAGTACAAAGTGTGATAATTGTCTTACTTAAGCTGAAATAAACCTTGCTTCTTAGTATTCTGATGTATAGACATTCTTATGTCTTGATATAACACAAAATACCTGTTTACATTTCTCTTTATATCGCTAGTCTATGAGTTATTGGTTCTGTGCTTCTAAAATTGTCAGTGTACCAGTCAACTGGCACTTGATACAAATGGTGATTCTATTTCAGCAGGTCTGGAGAGAGGCCTGAGACTTTGCATTTCCAACACACTTTTAGGTGATATCCATGCTTATTCCAGGGTGCACCCCGGAGTAATAAGATGCAGTAACATATTATGCCTGTTTTTCACCCTGTATCCAGAAGTTAGCTTGGCACTAATTAATTAAGTAGGCACAGAGGAAATTTTGCTGAACTGGTTTGGCAAATATAGTCAAGCAAAATCTATTCATGTTAGCCCACCAGTTTATGATACTTTATTTCTCCCCATTGCTGAAAGGGACAGGAAGAAAGAAACATCTTGTGAGGCGTTGAGGGCCAATTAAGTTTGAAATGGTATGCTAGTAAAATCTCAAGTGACCTAAGTTAATCTAAGTAAAAATGAGTCCAATTACACATAGAGAGGGATTTCTGCCATTTAACTCATTCCAGGGCTAATGTCATGATGGGAGTGCCAATTCTTTTTTGGACATCCAGCATCAGTACCTCAGTGGGGTCTGTATACTATTATTTTTAGCTCTTTAAGGACTCTGTTGATCAATGATCAACCAGATGATCAATTCTACCTTTTTATCCTTGAGGATAAACTGTACCTGAACTCTTGGGGGTCACTTGAGATTATTGCTTTAGCCATGCTCTTTAAACATCTTGCAGTGGATGACTGGTTAAATTTGCCAACTTTGGTTTCAGATAGACATTAACAGTGGAATCCTCAGCTGGGATTTTTGAAGTAAAAATTACAGTATAACGTTTTCCTTTATATTTTCAATAAGGAAGTTATCTATACCCATATTCCACATTTTGGGGGAATAATTTATGGTCGATTCTCTTCATCCTTCTCTTATTTGATTTGTTATGTCTTGAACATAAGGTTTGACTAAATTGTATCTAAAAATCTAACAAAATTTATATGTCTAGTCTGCTTTAATCATTTCATCCCTTCTGATTATTTTATTTTCAACATTCCTAGGGAATTGTATTGGATATCTGGGCCAGCAATCAACTAATCTTCAAAATAATCTGAGTTTCATTATAGTTCTTTGTACAAAGTACTTAGTGCTACCAAGGGGCTCCCCAATAATGGATATTATAAGGAAAAAGAACTTGGGAAGGATGAACTATTTGTTGAGTCCCCACTTTGTGACAGTTACAGTACTAAGGAATGAATAGGAAGCATGTGTAACTCTCAAAACCATCTTAAAAGGAATATTAGCATTTCCCTTTTAAGCAGAAGAAAACAGAGGCTCAGAAGTTAGATAACTTGAACTGAGTTGCAAGGCTAGCAAGTGGTGGAGTCGGGATTCAAATGCAGGCTGGTTAGTTTCCAAGCATGCTTTCTCAGCTATGTTGTGCATTTTTGAATTGATCTTTTGCTACTCTGCATCTCCAACAATATTCTAAAGCTATCCATGGCTTTTCACTGCTCCACTAATAAATGTAAGCTGATTTTCTTGAATTCAAGCCTTCTTAATCTGTATCCTATTTAACTCTGAAATCATACTTCCCCCATAATTCCCTACCAGCCAGGCAAATTCACTCACCCCTCAATATTCCACCTGGATTGTTCCTTCACAAATGTCCTCTTCTCTACTTCCTAACATCTGACGCTTGTTTCCTGCCCTAGATCAAGTCCTATCTTTTCTGTTACATCTTCTCTTATTCTATCAACTGTCTTTATCAACTGAATTTCCACAGGAGGGTTAGAACCACAGACTCTTAGGCATGGAAAAGAGCTCATAGACCTACTTTCTTCCCTGACTCCTATCCCCACCACAAATGCTGACTTTAACAGATGGAAATAGTGAGACTTAGAGAGATGCTGCAAATGTTATAGTCTAGAGGGGTACAGATTTTCTGTGCTCTAATACTGCATTCTGCATTTTAATTGCTTCTCTACCCCCATGACCTATGGATTCACAGTCTGTTACTATTTATCTCATAGTATGTGTTTATTTTTCACTGTGTATATATATATATACATATATATACACACATATATTTGTTACATGTTCCTCATGTCACTACAATTATATGGAAGATGGGACATGGTATTGTGTTTGTAGGGCTCCAAGGACCTCATATATAGAGTAACTATTTAATGAAAGTATATTGAGAAAGAGGATGGATCATTTTAACACGGCCCCCTTTCACTGACTCCCCAAAGACAGTTGTTTCATTGCGATATTGTTTTATTTAAATGACAAGTACCTAGCTATTTAATACTCTCAGACAGAGGCTAATTTTTACTTGTCATTTACAAAATGAGCAGTTTCACTGTTTGATTTCATAAGGTTTGAATATGATATGACTTTTCTTTATGATTTTTTAAATTTATTGAGAAATGCAAGAAAATTTTAAGAAATAAAATGATTAAAATTGCTTGAGCAAAATTGATCAAACATTACCACTACTTGCTATGCATAAATATGTATGTGTATATTTTAAAAAGTCAGTATGTCCCAGTTTGAAAAAAAAAAGGCTCATAAATTCATTTATATAATATATATATCCTCAATGTAGTCATGATTGTAAAACATGTTTTCCTTGAATAAATTTTCCTTTCAGTTTAAATTTTAGAACCAAAAACAACTCATTCAGGTTATGTAAATTTTTAGAGTCACATCTCTAAAAATATTAACAATGAGAATCATTCCTCCTACACTGAAAAGTATTTTGAGATAAAGACACCTAATTTGTTCATTTAAGAGATATATTCAAATAGCTGAAGCATTCTTATATTTGCACATTTTTTACAATCACCAATTGGTAGTTTCCACCTCCTTTCTGGAAATGTTTCCCAAATTACATTCATGTATCCAGAAAACAAAAAGTTTGCAATATTTCAAGAACCAATGTAAAGTGCTTAGTATGATCCCTTACAAAAAGTTTAATAAATAATATTTCCCTCTGCCATCGCATTTTTGCACTTTTGAGAGTAAATCCAGCATTTAAAAACTATTTGACAGTATAAATCTCCAGGAAAGCACAGAAGCAGGTTTTAATTTGAATAGTAACTTCCCTGGTGGCTCAGATGGTAGAGAATCTGCCCGCAATGTAGGAGACGCAGGGTTCAATCCCTGTTTTGGGAAGAGCCCCTGCAGGAGGAAATAGCAACCCACTCTAGCATTCTTGCCTGAAGAATTGCATGGACAGAGGAGCCTGGCGGGCTAGTCTATGGGGTCACAAAGAGTGGGACACGATTGAGTGACTAACTCTCACTGTCAAGGATTATCATAATTCCTTCAGAGTGATAACCATTTTTATCAAGATAAATATCTTAGTGAAAGTTATTCTTACAGTTCTCGTCCATTTCCAGACATCTTGAATCCACCAAAGGGGCTCTGGGCAGATACCACACTATAGCAGTTCACCCTGAAAAGGAAAGAAGTACATTATAGCTCACACTTAACCTACTTAGAACTCCTAAATTTAGAATTTTTGAAATTCAGAGAGATCTTTAAAAACTCTATAAATTTTAGTGTTACATAGTCACTTAAAAAAATAGCACCATAAATTAGAATGCAGGAGTGTAAGTACATGTATATACACTAACTAGAAATAAAAGCAATGATCCGATGCTATGTGTGGATAGCCATGTTGGCAGTACACCATGTCCCTGAGAAGTTATAGCTTGAATTATGAAAGATAGGATACCCAACATACTGTAAGTGGATGGATACCATTTGTGAGAGATTAGAGTTTGTTGGATGAGTATTCTTTACTGCCTATATTCAGTAAGCTTTGTGGTTCTCTTGTGGGTTGTCTCCTTAGGGTAGAATCAATTTTCTTTTGTAATTGTAATATATCTCATATTACTTAGTTCATTTTTTTTCATTAATTAATTGAAAAAAATTGCTTAAACAGAGGCTGTGGCAGGAGTTGAATTTCATTATATAATTTTTTTATCCTTTGCCATGTTTTTAAAAAGTTTCAAAATGTCTATATGAACAAATATAATTATAAAAACATGAATAATTAGAATTTTAAAAAACTACATCCAGATTCAGTAACAATCACTGATATAATTGGTGGATTTGATGCATACCCACCTCCACTGACATCAGTGTAGATATTTTTAAAGCTCCCCAGACAATTCTAATGCACAGCCAGTGTTGAGAATCACTGCTTTAGAGTCTGAAATAATCTGAACCTCAGCAGTCATTTATTGTGTGATCTTGATCAATTACATAAACCCACTAAACTAGTTTTTTTGTCGATAAATTTACCATACCAATTAACAGTTGCAGTAAGGTAAAATGAGATAATAAATGTGAGGACTACAGTGTACTTCCCTGGTGGCTCAGATGGTAAAGCGTCTGTCTACAATGTGGGAGACCCAGGTTCAATCCCTGGGTTGGGACGATCCTCTGGAGAAGGAAATGGCAATCCACTCCAGGACTATTGCCTGGAAAATCCCATGGACAGAGGAGCCTGATAGTCTACAGCTCATGGGGTCGCAAAGAGTCGGACACGACTGAGCGACTTCACTTCACTTCACAGTGTGGGGCTTAGCACAGAATACACGGTAATGAAATAGTGACTGTCCCATTGCTTCAGAAAAAAAGATTCTAGAGCTATCGAGAAGGACAAGGATTTTTGGCTGCCTCCTAAACTTTTCAACATCTCAAGGATAAATACTTTTCATGGATTTGGGTGTGACATTATCAGCAAGAAAAATAATCTTGGGCTGTTACTGGGACTGAGTGGACAAAGTACAATTTGATGGAACAAAAATAACTAACAAAGCAGTCCAGAGACTAGGCGCTAGGCAGGGATCAGTGTGAGAGTCAGAGAAAGTTCAAAGTAACCTGTTAAGGTGGTTAACATGGAAAAGGGGACATTACATAGGTTTGACTTACCACACGGTTCCAGACTGCAAAGCAGAGGAGACTGTGATGGCTTTATCAATATCATTGGTAAAAATTCCTGCTGATAACCCATAGAAAGTATTGTTTGCTCTCTTGATTACATCATCTAAAGACTTAAACTTCATGATTTGCTGCACAGGTCCAAATATCTATTCAAAAAGAAATGAATGAAATAAGTCAAAGTAATGGATTACAACTAAGTATTTGTATATAACGCTTATAGTGAAAGTGAAGTCGCTCAGTCGTGTCCGACTCTTTGCGACCCCATGGGCTGTAGCCTACAAGGCTCCTCTGTCCATGGGATTTTCCAGGCAATAGTCTTGGAGTGGATTGCCATTTCCTTCTCCAGGGGATCTTCCCAACCCAGGGATCGAACCCGGGTCTCCCACATTGTAGACAGACGCTTTACCATCTGAGCCACCAGGGAAGTCATATAATGCTTATAAATATGTCTAAATAATATGTAAAGTAAATATTTATATTTATTATTTTCAGTTCAGTTCAGTCGCTCAGTCATTTCTGACTCTTTGCGACCCCATGAACCGCAGCACACCAGGCCTCCCTATCCATCACCAACTCCTGCAGTTTACCCAAACTCATGTCCATGAGTCAGTGATGCCCTCCAACCATCTCATCCTCTGTTGCCCCCTTCTCCTCCTGCCCTCAATCTTTCCCAGTATCCGGATCTTTTCAAATGAGTCAGCTCTCCACATCAGGTGGCCAAAGTATTGGACTTTCAACTTCAACATCAGTCCTTCCAATGAACTCTCAGGACTGATCTTTACAATGGACTAGTTGGATCTCCTTGCAGTCCAAGGGACTCTCAAGAGTATTCTCCAACACAACAGTTCAAAAGCATCAATTCTTCGGCACTCAGCTTTCTTTATAGTCCAACTCTCACATCCATACATGACCACTGGAAAAACCATAGCCTTGACTAGACAGACCTTTGTTGCCAAAGTAATGTCTCTGCTTTTTAATATGCTGTCTAGGTTGGTCATAACTTTCCTTCCAAGGAGCAAGTGTCTTTTAATTTCATGGCTGCAATCACCATCTGCAGTGATTTTGGAGCCCAGAAAAATAAAGTCTGTCACTGTTTCCATTGTTTCCCCACCTATTTGCCATGAAGTGATGGGACCGGATGCCATGATCTTAGTTTTCTGAATGTTGAGCTTTAAGCCAACTTTTTCTCTCTCCTCTTTCACTTTCATCAAGAGGCTTAGTTCTTCTTCACTTTCTGCCATAAAGGTGGTGGCATCTGCATATCTGAGGTTATTGATATTTCTCCCGGCAATCTTGATTCCAGCTTGTGCTTCTTCCAGCCCAGCATTTCTCATGATGTACTCTGCATATAAGTTAAATAAGCAGGATGACAATATACAGGCTTGACATACTCCTTTTCCTATTTGGAACCAGTCTGTTGGTCCATGCCCAATTCTAACTGTTGCTTCCTGACCTGTATACAGGTTTCTCAAGAGGCAGGTCAAGTGGTCTGGTATTCCCATCTCTTTCAGAATTTTCTACAGTTTATTGTTATCCACACAGTCAAAGGCTTTGGCATAGTCAATAAAGCAGACATAGATGTTTTTCTGGAATTCTCTTGCTTGTTCCATGATCCAGCAGATGTTGGCAATTTGATGTCTGGTTCCTCTGCCTTTTCTAAAACCAGCTTGAACATCTGGAAGTTCACAGTTCATGTATTGGTGAAGCCTGGCTTGGAGAATGTTGAGCATTACTTTACTAGCATGTGAGATGAGTGCAATTGTGTGGTAGTTTGAGCATTCTTTGGCATTGCCTTTCTTTGGGATTGGAATGAAAACTGACCTTTTCCAGTCCTGTGGACACTGCTGAGTTTTCCAAATGTGCTGACATATTGAGTGCAGCACTTTCACAGCATCATCTTTCAGAATTTGAAATAGCTCCACTGGAATTCCATCACCTCCACTAGCTTTGTTCATAGGGATGCTTCCTAAGGCCCGCTTGACTTCACATTCCAGGATGTCTAGCTCTAGGTGAGTGTGAGTGATCACACCTTCGTGCTTATCTGGGTTGTGAAGATCTTTTTTGTATAGTTCTGTGTATTCTTGCCACCTCTTAATATCTTCTGCTTCTGTTAGGTTCATACCATTTCTGTCCTTTATTGAGCCCATCTTTGCGTGAAATGTTCCCTTGGTATTTCTAATTTTCTTGAAGAGAATTTATATTCAGTATTTCATATAAATATACTTATGTTTTATATTGACTATAAGGCACTTAGCACATAGTAAACAATCACTAAATGCTATTTTGTTATCAATAAAAATAATAGAAAGTACAACCAATATCCCTCAAACCACAGACCATTATAAGCTACAGCAAATATTCCTAAAAAATATTAGCAATTAGTGTTCACCAATACCTACAAAGAATTATATACCATCACCAAATGAGGTTCATTCTAGAGATGCAAGGCTGATTCAGCATTCAAAACTCACTCGGTGTATATCATATTAATAGAATGAGGAAAAAATACCACATAATCATCTCAGTTGATGCAGGAAAATCATTTGATAAAATCCAACCTCCTTTCCTTTCTTCTCAACAAATTAAAAATAAAAAGGCATTTCTGAACCTGATCAAAGGCATTTACGAAAATCTTACAGGTAACATCATATTCAATGGTAAAGACTGAAGGCTTTCCTCCTAAGATAGACAGCAAAAAGACACCCATGTTTACTGATTTTATTTAACACAGTCCTGGAATTATAGCAAGTGAAAAAGGCAAGAAAAAGAAATAGAAAGGCATACAGATTAGAAATGAGTAAAATTGTCCCAATTTGTAGATGACATAATCATCTACATATAAATTACCAAAGAATCTCCAAAAACCTTCTAAAATATCCAAGTTCAGTGATGTTACAGGATACAATAAAATATACAAAAACCAAGTACACTTGTATTAATACTTACTAGCAATGAACATGTGCATGTTGAAATCAGAAATAACCATTTACTCAAAAAATACTTAGGTATAAGTCCAATACAACATTTATGGGACTTGTATACTGAAAACTACAAAGTGCTAATGAAAGAAATAAAAGAAGATATACATAAACGGAGAGACCTACTATGTTCAATAACTGGAATTTTTAACACAATAAAGATGTTAATTCTCTCCAAACAGACTTATATGTTTAACACAACTCCTCTCAAAATTCCAGCAAGATTTTAAAATACATATGAATAGGTTATTCTAAAATGTATATGGAAGAGCAAAAGAATTAGCTTAGCTAAAACAATTTGGAAAAGAAGAATAAAGTTAGAGAATGCAATCTTTCCAATTTCAAGACTATTGATACAGCTACTAAAATCAAGAGAATATATTTAATATTTTGTAATAATCTATATTGAAAAGGATCTGAACAAGAATCACTGAACCACTTTTCTGTGCACCTGAAACTAACACAACATTATAAATCAACTATACTTCAGTAAAAATAATTACATTTTAAAATGGAATATAGGTAGAGAAATAGACACATAGATCAATTGAAGGGTAGAGAACACAGAAATTAATACACAAATACACATAACTGAAATGCTGACAGTTGCAAAAGTAATGAAGTGGAAGAAAAACTGCCTTTTCAACAAATGATGCTGGAGCGATTGAACATATAGACAGAAACAAACAACCTTTACTTAAATCTCACACCTTGTATAAAAATTGACCTAAAATGGATCACAGACTTATGTGTAAAACATAGACTATAAAGCTTTTAGAAACAATAAAAAAATTACACAGAAAAAGTTTTTTTTTTTTATCTAGGAATAAATAAAGTATAGCTCATAAGAGTTTACACCAAAAATGCTATTCATAAAAAGAAAAATGAATAAATTGGATTTCCTTAGAATTAAAAACTTTGGTCTGAGAAGGACCCTGGTAAGAAGATGAAAAGACAAGATACAGCCTGGGAGAAAATATTTGCAAACCACAGAGCTAAGAAACAGTAAGTGTCTAGAATGTATAAGGAACTCTCAAAACTCAACAGTAAAAAGCAAACACTCCAATTAGCACATGGGCAAAAGAAATCCTTTTATCAAGGAAGATATCAGATGGCAAATAATCCCAGGTAAAGATGTTCAATATTACCAGCCACTGCTGCTGCTGCTGCTAAGTCCCTTTAGTCCTCTCCAACCCCATAGATGGCAGCCCACCAGGCTCCTCCGTCCCTGGGATTCTCCAGGCAAGAATACTAGAGTGGGTTGCCATTTCCTTCTCCAATGCATGTATGCATGCTAAGTCGCTTTAGTCGTGTCTGTCTCTGTGTGACCTTATGGACAGCAGCCCTCCAGGCTCCTCTGTCCACAGGATTCTCCAGGCAAGAATACTGGGGTGGGTTGCCATTTCCTTCTCCCTAGCAGCCACTAAGGAAATGCAAATTTAAACCTCAATAAGCTATCACACCTATCAGAATGGCTAAAATAAAAAATATTCACAACACAAAAACAGTTAGCAAGGATGCAGAGAAATTGAGATCATTCATATACTGCTAATAGAAATATGAAATTGTTCAGGCACTCTGGAAGATTCAGTTCAGCTCAGCTCAGTTGCTCAGTCATGTCTGACTCTTTGCGACCCCATGAATCGCAGCACTCCAGGCCTCCCTGTCCATCACCAACTCCCAGAGTTCACTCAGACTCACGTCCATCGAGTCCATGATGCCATCCAGCCATCTCATCCTGGGTCGTCCCCTTCTCCTCCTGCCCCCAATCCCTCCCAGCATCAGAGTCTTTTCCAATGAGTCAACTCTTCGCATGAGGTGGCCAAAGTACTGGAGCTTCAGCTTCAGCATCATTGCTTCCAAAGAAATCCCTGGGTTGATCTCCTTCAGAATGGACTGATTGGATCTCCTTGCAGTCCCAGGGACTCTAAAGAGTCTTCTCCAACACCACAGTTCAAACGCATCAATTCTTCAGCGCTCAGCCTTCTTCACAGTCCAACACTCACATCCATACATGACCACTGGAAAAACCTTGACTAGATGGACCTTAGTTGGCAAAGTAATGTCTCTGCTTTTGAATATACTATCTAGGTTGGTCATAACTTTTCTTCCAAGGAGTAAGCGTCTTTTAATTTCATGGCTGCAGTCACCATCTGCAGTGATTTTGGAGCCCCGAAAAATAAAGTCTGTCACTGTTTCCACTGTTTCCCCATCTATTTCCCATGAAGTGATGGGACCAGATGCCATGATCTTCGTTTTCTAAATGTTGAGCTTTAAGCCAACTTTTTCACTCTCCTCTTTCACTTTCATCAAGAGGCTTTTTAGCTCCTCTTCACTTTCTGCCATAAGGGTGGTGTCATCTGCATATCTGAGGTTATTGATATTTCTCCAGGCAATCTTGATTCCAGCTTGTGTTTCTTCCAGTCCAGCGTTTCTCATGATGTACTCTGCATATAAGTTAAATAAGCAGGTTGACAATATACAGCCTTGATGTACTCCTTTTCCTATTTGGAACCAGTCTGTTGTTCCATGTCCAGTTCTAACTATTGCTTCCTGACCTGCATACAGATTTCTCAAGAGGCAGGTTAGGTGGTCTGGGATTCCCATCTCTTTCAGAATTTTCCACAGTTTATTGTGATCCACACAGTCAAAGGCTTTGGCATAGTCAATAAAGCAGAAATAGATGTTTTTCTGGAACTCTCTTGCTTTATCCATGATCCAGTGGAAGATTAGCAGTTTCTTAAAAAGCTATATCCATTATATGACCCAGGAATTATATTTCTGGGCATTTACCTCAGAGAAGTGAAAACTTACCTTTACACAAAAGCCTGTATACTGATATTTATAACAGCATTATTTAAAGTAGTCTCAAACTGGAAACAGCCCAAACTTCTTCTTCAATGAGTGAATGGTTAAACAACTATGATGCACTCATACTATGAAATACTCACCTATAAATAGGAGCAAATTATTCTTACATGCAACAACCTAGATAAATCTATAGAGAATTATGATGGGTGAAAAAAATGTCAATCCAAAGGTTGCATGACGTATGAATTCACTTATGTAACATTCTTGAAATGACAAAATTATAGAAATAAAGACGACATTAGTGGTGAAAAGAAAGCTGAGGATTGAGGATGGGGTGGCCTAGGAGGATATAGATCTGGCTATGAAAGGGAAACATGAGAAATTCATGTGATGATGAAATGTTCTATGTCTTGACTGCATCAATGTTAACATACTCTTTGTGATATTATAGTTTTATAAGATGTTACCTATTGAAGGAAACCGAGTACATGGGATCTTTCTGTATTAATATTTCTCACAATGACAACTGGATCTACAATTATCTCAAAATAAGGAGCTTAATTTTTAAAAACTGCATATCACTTTATTCTTTTCCAATTATTTTCAAATATATTATTTCCAAAGGAGAAAAAAGCATCAGTGAATGTGGAATTGTATTTTCCATCTAAGTTTGTGAAGGAAACATCTAGCAATTGTTAAGCATCCTTATCTGTGTTCATCTGGAAATTCTTGGCCTGACCAATGAATTCCTGACTATTTTTAGTCTTAATAAAAAATAATCATTTATCAGTATTAGAAATGAAGAGTAACATTTATTGAGAAAGGTGTTCAAAGAGCTGAGTATGTTAAAGGAATACTTTGTATATATCCATGCAGACAAAATAAGGCAAAAAAAGAGAACAGAACAGAATGAAACCATTTACCTCCTCTTTGGCAATGCGCATATCATCAGTAACATCAGAGAACACTGTAGGTTGGATAAAGTAGCCTTTATTCCCCCAAGGGCCTCCGCCACATTCCAGCTTGGCCCCCTCCTTCTTCCCACTTTCAATGAGGTCAAGTATTTTTTCATATTGTTCTTTATCAATCTATTGGAAAAATATCACATGAAAAGTTAGAAAAAGTGGCAACTTATAAAGATAATAGTTTGCCCAGCCTGTAAATACGGGTTTCAAAATGCTCAGATTATTGTTATTAAGTTACATATTCCAACCAAAACAGCTGACAGAGGCTCAGATTCATCGTTGGGCATGTTTAATTCTCATGACTTTTCTGGAAAGAAACCTTGAAGATAAATGTTTGTATTTAGCATTTGTTTTACAGTTATACAAGAGAAGTATATTGGCACTGCAAACATGTGTATACCTCTTCATGTGTGTGTGCCCAGACACTAAGTCGTGTCCTACTTTTTGCGACCCCACGGAACATATCCCAACAGGCTCCTCTGTCCATGGGATTTTCCCAGGCAAGAATACTGGAGTGGGTTGCCTCCTCCAGGGGATCTTCCTGACCCAGGGATTGAATATGCATCTCTTGTGTCTCCTGCATTGGCAGGCAGATTCTTTACCTTGAGCCACCTGGGAAGCCCATACTTTTTCATACAACTGTCATTTACTTACACGGAAAGAAATGCCTGTTAATCATCAACCAGTCTTACCTGGAAACTGGAAACTGATGGAAATTAAAAGACAGAAGATAAAAAAGAAAACTTTGATACTGGGTTTCATTAGACACGGTAGTTATAAAGCAGATGCTTTGTGACTTCAGGAAGACTTTCAGATTTTTAGACGTCAGGATGAGATTCTTCTCCTGACCACCCTCTGTGGCCAGATCCATGCTGACCATAGCCTAGTTATTTCACCCACTTCAGGTCCCTCCAGGGCAGTCAACAGGTCTGGTTCTAATTTCTGACCTGTCCTGATTGTTGCCAACCTGCTTTGTTAAATGGACCACATCTAAATATACTTTAAGAACTACAGAACTTATATATTTTGTTAAACTATATTTTTATAAGGAAAAGAATGACTCCAGAATTCTAACTGGGAGCATCAGGAGCACATACCTCTTCTCCATGCACTAGAATTGGGCCTACCTATTACCTCAATTCCTACTTGGTGTGGGGAGGAGGGGACTCCAAATCACTGGCGAAGACTGCCTTGTCTCAGATGTGGCTGGAGTTAAAATTTAAAGGGAAAACACTGGAGATCCAGGAGTTAAGGCGAAAGCCTCTTGCCAATTTACCTTGTCTCTACTCACTACTTAAAAAGTTGTTCTCTATCTTTCTCTTTGACACTACCATCTCCTGTGTCTTCTAAATCCCAGGAAAAGGCTTCATAAAGTTCTCAATGCACACAATCCAGCTCCCATATCCAATTAGATTAAGCACTATGTGTATATATATATATATAACAAATTCTTCCTTGGTAAAGTCCTTTTCCAGTTTGATTTCAAAGACCAGAATGTGCATTTCCTTAAGGATTTGGAAATAATCAGTATTATTACTTGAAAAAGAAATTATAATATCCATATATATATGTACATAATTTTATATCATAAGTTATAACACATATTAAAGCTTATAAATGAGTGTCTCTATAAGCTCTTTCTTATAACAATAGAGACTATTTTTAAAGGTAAAGACATCTCATGGACTTTTAAGTCTTTGCCTTCTCAAAGTCCCAACACATCTACTTTTTTTACTTATTCAGTGCAACCTGTGACCAAAATCTTTTCACTTACAAAGATTAAATTATTACGTTAAGCAGTTAGATCACTAGATTATTCACTTAAGAACCTTATGGATGGAAATTTCCTTCAAGTCTATTTTAACTTCCTTCTCTTAGGAATAATGAAGTGTCCTAGCTCAATTTTTGAGCCTCTGGTTGAATCTTGTAGATCCCCTGATGGGGAGAAGTATTGCCCAACAACACTGAATATTAAGTTATATTCTCTTCCCTCATTCTCTCTTATTTCCTTTTCTCTTCACATATATATATTTCTATCTACCTATCTATCTATCCATTGATATCTATCATCTATCTATCTATTTATTTATCTATGTCTTTTTGATATATTTGTCTCAAATGGGAAATGTGCTTTACTTTTCCATAGATAGATATTTAGAGAAAGAAATAATCACAGGTGAAACCTTAGAGTCTCATACTTTCTTAGAATAGGAGACCAAATCAAAATTGAATTTACTACATCTTGGCATCCATATGAAAAGTTACCATATACGATCAAAATTAGCAACTACTTCTATGTACTCACTAAACACAAAGATAATATAAAATATAACAGGCTTAGACTTAACAAAATGTATAAGTCCTTTTTACCAGTTGTTTTAGGGCTTTTAGGTTTCAATATTTGGTATTGCCTAAGTCCTAAAATTTTCCTAGTTGAATATCTTGGCATGAGGAGGAAAATATAAGACAGCCTTTTAGCTTTCTACACTGTAAATGCTATGAAATCACATAAAAACTCTGCTCTGGATCAGGAGCAGGAGTAAATTTAGCACCTAAGGTCCAGGATCTTGAAAACAAAGAACAAAGAACTGTGTAAGGGAGAGGGAAAGCTGGGCTTTAGACAAGAGAGACACTCTCACTGACAGTGGTTCTCAGCCAACAGAAGAAAATGGGGACCCTCAGGAATAACTGGGCTTTAACAACTAAAATGGGAAGTTTGGTACAAAGTCAGAACTCAACAAGACATTTTAGGACACTCGTGCTATTTTTAGAAGGTCATAGTGACTAAAGAGTTTGGAAAGAATTTAGCCATGCCAGCTGCCTATATCTGTGGGATGGAAGCTGAAAAAAAGGATTGATGCTGAGAATGAAATAAACTGTAGGATGGTATAAGAACTTCCAAGTGGATAGGAACTGTATATAGGACATCAGAGGTATACAGATTGAGAAAAACAAATCTTTAGTATTTGTTACTTTTCCTCATGTCTTTAATTTCCAACATCTCTTTAACTGTTTCTGGATGTGAAAACTGGGCAACACAAAATCAAGATACTTTCTTTATCATTGGGAGTTCAATTCATTATTTTTTTAGTCACTAAACTGATGCAATATCATCACCAAGGAATATATGTGGATGGGAAATAATCATATTCAATTAAAACCAGACCTAAAGAAGATACTTTACTCTTACGCCCTGTGAACGTTATTCCATCAATTTTACACTCACCTGAGGGCCTTGACTGACTCCTGGGGTCAGAGGATTTCCAAGAACATACTTTTTCGCCCGCTCAACACTCCTTCGAACAAACTCATCGTAAATTGATTCTTCTACAAAGAGACGGGATGCAGCTATACAACATTGGCCCTGGTGATAGAATACTCCTTGGTGTGCAAATTCAACAGCATTGTCCACTGCAGAGAAGACATTCATGTTAAAGAAAAGGCATTTTCTAAAAATAATATATTTTTTATATATCTTTATTAGAGGTGATATGGTGGTATAAAAAAATCACGAGTCATGTAGTCAAACATAGATTCAATATATTCTACCTCTTACCAGTCAGGTGACAAATGAGCCTTTCTGATCCTTTATTTGCTACTCAAATAATAGTAAAATAGTAAATTCTGAAATATAATGGTTATCAATACAACTTTGATATGAATAATTACAAAATTTGGAAAGTAATCTATGATTAAATCTTACTTCAAGTGACTTTTATAAGTATTTCCGTTTATAATTCAATGACTGAATATTTCTTTCAGGTCTCAGGTTTGAACTAATGACAAAGAAAATATAAAATATCCACTATGTTAAGTAAGAATGTAAAAACATTCTTATACACTCTGATCAACAGAAAAAGTGGTACTTCTAAGAAAAATCATAACCCCCTCAAAACCCCAAACAATTAATATTCAGAATTGCTCAACCACCTTACAACCCTATTCTATGAAAATTTTTCCAAATTTATCTAGTGTGCCATGTTATTTCACATATGCCTATAAATTCTTATGTGTTTATTTGAAATGGTTACATGGGTCTTAAAAAGAGGAGATAGTTTGTGTCATTAGCAGATCCTAAACAACCAGAAGAAAATTTTCTTTGCATTTTAATTTTTTGAATGCAGGAGATTTAACATTATAGCAAGTGGCTATTGCTATCTTTATTTGGGGCTTCCTTTGGTGGTTCAGATGGTAAAGAGTCTGCCTGCAATGCAGGAGACCTGGGTTTGGTCCCTGAGTTGGAAGATCCTCTGGAGGAGGGCATGGCAACCCACTCCAGTATTCTTGTGTGGAGAACTCTGATGCATAGAGGAGTCTGGCGGGCTACAGTCCATGAGGTTACAAAGAGTTGGACACGACTGAGCAACTAAGTGTAGCATCTTTATTTTGCAAACTACTCACATATGCTTAAGTTGTAGTGAAACCATTTTACAGAAAGGTTTGGTAAAATGAGAAATCATGTCATGTCTGTAGAATGTATAATAAGGTAGCATGCTCTATCTAAAAAGTTGATTGCCTCAAACAAATAATGCAGCTCTTAAAGATACAGAGGAATGTTTGATCGTTTTCTGCTAACTTCCAATTAGGAAATAATTGTGGCATTCTACTTGATAATATAATCAGGATGAACTTAGGGTATGATGGAGTCCTATCATAATTAGAGATTTAATATATGTAAATTCAACTATACCTGCTAGAAAAAAAAATGAAAGGAATTATTTAAATAGTTGGTGTCCTTTCCTCTGGCCATTTCATTCAATGAACGTGTGATCCAGACAGAAGCGAGATGACAAACGCACACCTTGCTGTTTCTCCAGCTGGTCTACTGCAACATGTCTGAGGGTATCTTACCACACTTCAGGTGGTGCTAATATTTAAGGTATGAAATTAAGAATATACTTTATGGCTCCTAAATGCATAACAGTTTCTCTAGAGTTCAGCTGAGAAAACACCAACTGAGCTATGAAGGAAGCCCGAGAAAACAGCTGCTGCTGCTAAGTCGCTTCAGTCGTATCCAACTCTGTGCGACCCCACAGACTGCAGCCCACCAGGCTCCCCTGTCCCTGGGATTCTCCAGGCAAGAACACTGGAGTGGGTTGCCATTTCCTTCTCAATCTATTCCTAATTAGGAAGAAATCGTGTCTGTGTTGGACTTATCTAGGCTTTATAACTTCAGGACAGTTTGACAGATTTTTAAGAGTGTATTTGAACTCTGGTTAATGCCTTACACTTTGACATTAGAAGGAAACCCTTTTCTGTATGGTACTACCTGGCCAAAAAGGAGGAAGTGTGAGAAGTGAGCAAAGAGGCTTTTACTCACAGTCGGCATCAGCAAACACAATGCAAGGACTCTTTCCCCCGAGTTCCAGGGAAACCCTTTTCAGATTGCTTTTCCCAGCAGCTTCTTTGATCAGTTTGCCAACCTGAAATGGAGCATTACAAAGGAGGCTTAATCTGATGCCATCAAGGCAAGTTTCTTTAGCAATTTAAATTTATATGATATTTGTGGGAGAAATGGGAAAAATGGCATTTTTTCAGATTTGGCTGCTTCTGCTACCAAAGGCTCTTCCATCCAAGCATAAACATATGATATATCATGAAAACAGATATATTGAATGTAATAACTGATTTGATGTACATGATTCTAGCGTACATGGCACAACAGGAGTTTACTTTTCATTTTAACCAGAGCTTCATCTTTCTTCTGTTCAATCTGATATATCATGATTCAACCATAACTTACTCTGTTTTGACTTTTCATCCCTCTGTTGAAATACAGAAAACTCTATCCATATCCAAATAAAGTAGCATATTTACCACCCCCGAATCTCTGCTTCTCAGTACTTGCTCACCCCAACTTGGGCTGCCTCCAATCCTATCATTCCTTAGGGTCCAGCTTGTATCTTAGCTCCTCTTTAGCATTCTATGATGACTCAAGATGAACGTGACCCTCTCTTTCTCTGATCCCCAGTAAATTCCCTCAAAGAAACTCTGATTTCAGAGTTTCCCGTGGATTGTATCATTTGCATACACATCAATTTCCCAAACAGATGTCACCTGCCTGGTAGCAGTAACTGTTTCTCTCTCGCTCCCTCTTTCTCCTGCTGTCCTCCACACCTTGAATATTGGAACTTGGAGGAAGAAATTGGATCTGTACTCTGTGCTGCTACTTTAGTTAGCTGGAATCTTGAACTTGTTTCTTTAACGCTAGTGGCCTATCTTCAGGGAAAGAGTTTTCTTTTTTTTTTTTCCCTCTGCAGATCACTTCCCATCAAGATTATTTTCTGTAGTTGTTTATGTTTTTCTCGTGTCTGAAACCTGGTCTGTTTTACAACTGTTTCCTCTTTATTATTTCTTATTGAAGTCTTACTACACTAAAATGATCTTTGCTTTTCTTTTTTACAAGATGATTCATTTTATCTTGCTTCTTTTATTCTCTGGATCATTTTTCTTTTTCAATGCATCGATTTCAGTAACAAGTTTCTATCCTGACTAAATAAATGATAGGTAGACATTGCTGAGTGTGTGTTTAAATTTTAAGTGACTACTGAACTGACCCCTACTGTGCTTTACAGAGTAAAGCATTAATTAATCTGCTAATATTTTCATCTTATGTAAAAGTTACATGCCCAAAATGAAACCTATAAATGTAAGTTAATTAAAATAATAAACTAAAAGTAGACTGGAAATGGGGAAACCCTATTTGAAATTTCTATGATATCTTATTTTGCTTCCACAACATATTAATATTTCTCATGACCAGTTTCAAAAACTGAATTTTCATTTAAGGTGATTAAGAATTTTATATTTCCTAAAAAATATTCTTTGCTTTTTTCCCTTTGAATTCTCCAAATTCTTTCTGCATCTTTTTTATTTTATGTTTTTTTTTTCTTTTATTGGCTTAGAAAGATTTGCTGGAGATACTTTATTAAAGTAGATAATTTTTGTCTTGGGGAAGGGAGTAAAATCAGAGGTATTTTTCTAAAAGCTACAGGTGTTAAAAAAACTAGCATGAAGAATGGTTAGAAGTATGAGTGAGAAAGAAAGGTTATACTTTTGTTTGTGTAATTTGCAGATAAAAGGTTTGCTTGAGCTTTCCCAAGTTCAGTTCAGTTCAGTTCAGTCGCTCAGTCGTGTCCGACTCTTTGCGACCCCATGGACTGCAGCCAAAGGTCTAGGTAAAGTCAAAATAAGGAAGAATCAGTCTTTTCCCCATACTTTTGTTTCCTTATTTGGAAAAAAAGTAAAACTTTATAATTTTCTTCTCAAAGAAAAGGTAAGCACTGGAATGAAGAGAAGGGAAACACTGTTAAGACTGTGGTAAAAGATATGTTCCATGATATCGTGGCATTGCCATGTGGGGCAGAAGTAGCAAATGCTCATAAAAATGTTCTACCTTAGCACATCTCATATAACGTGGGTTGATTACTATTTTAAACGAATCTAATGGGACATTAAAATTCTAACCTTGCCAGAAGCATCTTTATAATAAGCATAGCTGCTGTAAAGGACTGCAAAAATATAAAATCCATGGTTTGCCTCTTTCATGACATTTGGCAAGTTCACTTCTACCTGCCAAGCCACAGACTTGAAGCTAATAGAGGACGACCCAGAAAGACTGATTTTTCTGTGTGACTTCTAAAGTCATCTTGCTGCTGCTGCTGCTGCTGCTAAGTTGCTTCAGTCGTGTCTGACTCTGTGACCCCAGGGACGGGAGCCCACCAGGCTCCCCTGTCCCTGGGATTCTCTAGGCAAGAACAATGGAGTGGTTTGCCAGTTCCTTAGTCACACTTAATTCTTTAGTACTCAATCAGAAGTAGTTACTATACTGGTTTCTGGAGATAAGAATGGATAAGACAGTCTTTGAGGAGAGTCAACAAAGTGGAGAGAGATACATAACAAAGCAAGGAGCAAGTGCTGTTACAGTTATACATCAAGGACAATGGGAGCACAGATGGAGAGCTTTTAAATTTAGGATGCTCCTGGGACTGCAGAGAAAGTCCAGGTGGCCTGGGGTGGGAGCCACATTATGGTAAGTGTGGCCATGCATGAACAAAACTTATGGGAATGAAAAAAATACAGGGAACAATCAGAAAATGATGGGGCGGTGATGAAGAAATATTATGTGGAGAAGGGACCTCTTCCCTCACACCTGAACTAGTGTGAAAAATTAAAGAGTAAGGGAAGGAACAAGAGAATGGAAATGACAATAGAACACATAGTAATCATGCCATTTAGTGGATACTAAATGCTTTTAATATGTTTAATATGTGGATACTAAATGTTTTAGTTTAATCGTAGGATGCTAAATGTTTTACTACTCATTAGCTTATTCCGTTTCATTTGGTACAACTCAATAAGACAGATATTATTATTCCCATTTTACATGTAAAGAAACTCAGCTTTAGCAAGGATACTTAACTTTTGGAAGGCACACTGCCACAAGGGGTAGACTTAGCATTTGAACGCAGATGTTTGTTAGTTTTCTAATATCAAAGTTTTGGGGGAGCGGGGAAGATAAAGTGCTCCCAAAGTGCTGTAGAGTCTTAGGGATGAGCTGAGACAAACAGGCAGTGCTGTGGAGATGGCATCTGGGAACAGCAGCCTCTGACTCAGACGAGCTAGAAAAGCGTGTGGGCCAGACCAGGACCATAAGCAGTGCATGGGCCCTGATGAGGATGGTCTACAATACTAGGCCGAGGAATTTGAAATTTCATGCTTCACCTCCTCTGCTATGATTTCTACCTGTGACTTCATTATTTTTCAGTTTATTGCTCTATCTCAAACATTCCCAATGGTTTTATCCCCAGACTCCTGAATGAAGAATTGGTTTTCTCCTGTCTCAATTAGGAATTTGTAGAATGTGAACTTTTTCTACTCTATGTCTATAAACCAACAAGAAAAAAGTATATAGTTATCTAGCTTAAAAAGGATCAAGAAAAATAAAATTTTATTTTCTATTACTTTAGTTCTCTATGTAAACTTAATTTTTATATTGAAGTGGCTAATCAGGAGTATAAAATAATCAAATTAGCTTTCCCTTACTATCTGGAATGTTCTTCCTGTTTCTTTCTCCACAAAGTTTTAAAAAGTAAACATTTTCAACACTCAGAGCATTAAGAGAGCATTTACCAGCTCTCATGTCCTCTGAAGTGCCTATGGCTGGGATCCTGTTCTTTCACCTTTTGGATAGCCAAGCTGGAGCCAGTGAGGCAGAAAAGTTAGGATCCAGAAAGCTAAGCTGCTGGCTTCTTTTCGGAATGTTCACGGGAGAGCGCCAAATAAGGAGCTAAGGGTGAGGCTCTGTTCTTTGATCTTCCTAATCTACAGGTTAAAGTTACAATTCATTCATACACATCACTGTGGCCTAATTTATATCTTCTATCATAAACCTTACAAATCATATGACAAGTTCTGATCAGTCATATTTCTCGTCACACAAAGTAATAACATACTAAAAACAGTTTACTCCAATCCTCCCACATTGGTAATAGGTATTCCGTTTCATCTCAATGACATCTGCTTATGTTCTATAAACATGTTTGAAGGCTAGAATAAGGAACAAATCATTAAAAGAACTTTTGTTTTAAGGAAATGTCGGCTTAAAGGCAGTAACATAAAACACGCTTCTGACTGCTTCACTACTGGCCTAAGTAAATGATGTTACCTCTGTCGATCCTGTGAAGGCCACTTTGTCTACATCCATGTGAGAAGAAATGGCTGCCCCTGCAGTAGGCCCATAACCAGGGACAATATTCACTACTCCAGGAGGAAACCCTGCCTAAAAGACAAGCAAAATAGAACAGTTGGTCATTTAATTCTACAGAAAAAGAGGAGAGTATGGAGCCAAAGCTCCCTCTTGATTCTAATGAGTTACCCTACAAGGAAAGATTTATCTACATAGTTTTATCATTTATTATTATTCTTGTTTCACTGCTTAGCTCACTTAACCTCATGGGTTGCATTAAAGTCCGCGTTTGACTTTCATGGTTCTTTACCCCAGTGATGGCTGTCTCAAATTTCGTAATACTAACTCAAGATAGTATGTGTAAAAGTGTTTGGTAAATTATTCACGTGGAAGGAAAACAATGTCTTTTATTATCCATTCAGCAAAAATAAGAAGCCAAAAGGATGTTAATATTTTTAGCTTCTACCTGTTCATTGTCAGGGCATACTAATTTGTTTGCAAATTCTTATCCACATTATTTAATCAGAAAAAAATGTTAGGTTAAAAATGGTCACTGAATTCATGATCAAGCATCACAGATTGATTTCCAATACCAATTATAGAATTATCAAGTATAAAGCAGTGTGGTAAATGGAATAGCACATTAAAATTTCATGTTATTTGCATCAGAAGGTCTCATTTTGACATGTCTTTTGCCTACTTTTAATTTGAAGTGCAGAATATTTTTAAGATACGGGTCCAGATTTTCTAAATTTTAAATTTCTCAGAACTAATGCTTATTTTAAAAATATTGGTAAGATATGAAGGAACAAGGACAAGAACTTGTTTACAAGAAAAAATAAAACAACCTGGATAGTCAAAATTTACGAAAATAAATTTTATGTGTTCTTTTGTCAGCTTTTGAGCAAGGAAGTAAATGCAAAAGAAACTGTAATAGGTAAGAGAATATAAACTTATTCCTTCACGGGTGAATTGTTTAGAAATAATATAGCCCAATACCACAAGCAAGCTCAGAGGACTCCAACCTTCAGATAGACCAGTTTAAATAAATATGCAGAATTTCCAAGTCATTAATAGCAGTTATAAACCAACCTACATTTCAACATTTGGAAGAAACTCATGCCAATTTCAACATGAATCTACGTTTGTGAATCTTGGGCAAAAGAAATAAAAAAGAGCTCATAGGTGACAGTTTGACATAAAGCTTTTGAGTCTGACTTCCTGTCTCCCTTTGGGCATAGATTCATTTGGGTTGACTGCCAGAAATCCTTGCCAATAGCCACGTGTAATGTGTCCCCACTGGATAGGTGCCGTTGGCAGATAATGTAGTTTATAGTAGCACCAGATGAGGTCTTCCTACTATCAGTTAGGATTCCTGAGATCATGCACACATTTTGATTTAGCAAACATACCTCTTTTATTAAAGATCCCATGTGAAGAGCAGTCAGAGGGGTTTGCTCTGCTGGTTTGACAACCACTGTGTTTCCGCAGCTAAGGGCAGGCCCTATCTTCCAGAGGAACATGAGCAACGGGAAATTCCACTAGAAAGCAATATGTAACAATAGATTCTTTGTATTACTGAAAGCCACATTTGCTAATCTAACTTCTACATTTTATGCTCCCCATAGATGTTAAATAAGAATTGTGGTAGTTTTGTTTAAGCATCTGTTATATCCTAATTAAGTTCATTGCTCAAAGCAACTCATAAATGCTAAAAACAATAACAACAACAACAACAAAGTCCGAATAAACTAGATACAGGAAGAGAGTAGGAGAAAGTCATAAAATTTTATCAAGTGCTATTATTTTGAGTTTATTTTCTACCAGGAAAAAGAAATCACTGCATGGTTTAGGAAACAAACGTTACTATTAAATATATTAGAAGTTGTCTGTGTTTAAAAAGTGTAACTATCCTCACTCCTTAATAGGTCTTTAATTATAACTATTTACCCAATAATAATATTTAGTAATATTTACTTCTACTGAAAACAGCTTGCTAAAGGCAGAAGTTTAAAGTCTGGAGACTGACAGCTTGGTTCAAATCTCAGCTCAATCACTGAGCAGCCATATGAATTCAGACAAGTTATATGCACTCTATGTATGATTTCATCATCTGCTCATGCTGACAACAATTCTCTTTACTTCAGAACACTGTCCTGAAGATTTATAGAGAAAGTGGTCCAAACGTTTAACACAATGATTGGTTCACCACAGACAAACAGTAACTATTAGCAATTACTACTATTCAGGATTATGTAATTTTATGGATTTTATTGGGAGTTTTGAACTAACAAGCAATTTCATTCAAAACGTTGGTACACGTATATTTTAGTCTCGTTGGAACAAAAGATAGTCATTACCACTTCCTCATTTAAGAACACCAGGGCATTTTACCATCTTTTTTTATTTTTATTTTTTGCCTTTTTGAATATGTCATTTAAAGTAAAATCATTGGTAGTCTCCTATTTGTTGGACTTCAAAGGAAATCTTCATGATTCTGCTTAAACATGGTACTTTCTCAAAGAAGAATATGGAATATCAAAGCCTTTTATCTAAAGGTAAAATATATTCCATACTGTGCTTCAAATGCCTCCGGCATGGTTTCTTTCATTTAGTTAAGAAATTTCATTCAAGAATTTGAACACTCTGGTTGCTACTCTTCTCCATGCTGAGAAGTCCCAATGCAGATATATGAAGTGTTAGAGAGCAGCTGGCCATACTATACTTCACTAAAATGGCTGGTGTCTTGCACAATGACTGCTTTGCTATGTACATGTTAATCGTAAGTCTTAAACAGAGTTTACAATATAGCTTTTTAAAACAAACCTTAGGGTAAAAGGTTAAGATTTGGTGATACTGTACTATGGAAACACACTCAAGAGATGTACCAGAGTATAGATAGGATTTAGATTACCTAGTTCGTATTCAACGGGTATAGTCACAGAGAGACCTAAGTTCAAAAATGACTATATTTGCTCCACATTTAGCAAATATCTAAGCATTCATTTGTGCCTGAGAAAGCATTATTACCAAATGAAATAGAATTAGAACTCATTTCTTTTGAGACTGAAAGTTACATAAGGGAACAACTTACAGGAATGATTTGGCCACACACACCAACAGGCTCACTTCTTGTATATGTAAAAAAGTTCCCATCTGGAAAATAAAATGCACAAACATTTATGGACAAATGTGCTTGATAGTCATAGAATGGTGGTTTGGGGCTGATGTGAGAGGAAGATACAGACAATAATTTAAAAAGAGTTTATATTTCTGATTATTTACAAAATGAAAAGCCTAAAATAGGGTGAGCCCTCAAATAGTAATTTGAAATAAGAGGAACCATAAAACTGAGAGCCCTCAAATAGTAATTTGAAATAAGAGGAACCATAAAACTGAGTTAGGTGCACAATTGTTAAAGATCTGAATAATGTTTATTCTATCTCTGATCCTCCCAGAGGACTACTTTCTAATTCATACTTATTGTCAAAATTTCCTTTCTTTCATGATAAAGGAAATAAAAGGTGTATAAATAGGAAAGAAACAGAGCTCTGTTTCTGATGACTCAAGTTCAACCAGTAATTTTTAAAGTGCCTAATATAATTTAAAAAATAGTAAAATTAAAACATAGTAGAATTAAAAAAATAGCTCTCTATGAGTGGCAAATTTTTCCCACTGACTTGTTCTAAAAAGTCCTCTTTTTTTGGCCTACCAAATGATAAAAGCAAATTCTTTTAATCTATGAAAAAGATGTCAGAAGTAGAAAACATTTCTTTTCAGTCTGGATCTGATTGATTCATATGCCTCAATGAATGACCACATGTGACTGTGATGTGCTCATCCTGAGTTTGCACTGTGCTTTGTGATTTGTTCTGTTCTAGTTCCCACAAAAATTTCCTGGCTGTCAGAGCAAGAAGGCCCCTTGTCAAGATGTATTTGTACTCTAAATGGCTTCTCCTGTTTTGTCAAAGGTAAAATAAAAGTTTCTAAAATATCCACAGTTCTTGGTCCCACCATGGTCTCTCTCTCTCCTTTGCACTTCCTGGTGCTCACTTCTAAGCTGAGGGCTGCTCCAATTAGATGGAAATGCACATCAGGGCCAGTCCTGGAGGATATTTTGTTTTCATAGTCAGTAAGTTTACATGAATTAAATTCAGCTCCTGGTGTTTTCCAAATCGATGTTTTTCATATTCTTATCCCATTATGTGTATACTGTATTAAAATACTAAAAAGCAAACATATTCACTCACACAAATTCTTAAGCTATAAACACAGGCTCATCTTTCTTTGAAACTATTTGAAACAAATCAATGTGAATTAGTTTGTTTAATTAGCCTGCTCTAACTATACTGAGTTAGACCAGGCACACAGAATGACCAGAGCTTACTCATACTGAAACATACAAAGAGGCTTAAATAATTACATTATAGGAAGAATGTAAATGTCACTGTTGGAATAAAACCCAAATAAATAATTTCAGAGGCCAGCTTTGAAAAGTTTCCTTGGAGAGACAACTGCTTAAATCAGTAATTGTGGGCATACAGATGTTCTTACTCTAATATTTTCTAAAATATCTGTACTGTTATCTTCTGCATGATTATGCTGGAACAATTTTAAAATCCACATGATGAATCTTAGCAGAACTTCCAGGTTCAGAACTGCATTGTCTCAAAGTCAAGAAGAAAATAATTTTCCCCTACTTGGTTGACATCTTTAAAAGGGAGAGTTTGGACTTATTCATCTCTACAGTATTCTCCTCACCCCTACCCTCACTCTGGGTGGTTTCCTAAAGTTACTTACCCATGGGTATTGTACGGCCCTGGATCTTGTCAGCCCAGCCTGCACAGTAGCGTAGTGTTTTTATGCAGCCTCCTAAATCCATCAGATATGCATTGGAAAATAGTTTTCCACCATTCATAGCCTCCATTGTCTGAAAAAGAAATCATCCCAAGTCTAAAGTTCCATAGAAATTTTACATTAAAAAGATAGTTAATATTTCATCCTTTCATGGCAAACAGATGGGGAAACAATGGAAATAGTGACCAACTTTATTTTCTTGGGCTCCAAAATTATTCAGATGGTGACTGCAGCCGTGAAATTAAAAGACACTTGCTCCTTGGAAGAAAAGCTATGACAAACCTAGACAGCATTTTAAAAAGCAGAGACATTACTTTGCCAACAAAGGTCCATCTAGTAAAAAATATGGTTTTTCCAGTAGTCATGTATGGATGTGAGAGTTGGACCATAAAGAAGACTGGGCACCAAACAATTGATGCTTTTGAACTGTGGTGTTGACGACTCTTGAAAGTCCCTTGAACTGCAAGGAGACCAAACCAGTCAATCTTAGAAGAAATCAGTCCTCGATATTCATTGGAAGGACTGATGCTGAAGTTGAAACTCCAATACTTTGGCCACCTGATGTGAAGAACTGACTCATTTGAAAAGACCCTAATGCTGGGAAAGATTGAAGGCAGGAGGAGAAGGGAACGACATAGGATGAGATGGTTGGATGGCATCATTGACTTGATGAACATGAGTTTGAGCAAGCTCTGGGAGTTGGTGGTGGACAGGGAAGCCTGGCGTGCTACAGTCCATGGGGTCGCAAAGAGTTGGACACAACTGAGTGACTGAAATGACCTGAATATTTTGAATAGTCATGTGATAGGGAATTTTGAAAACACTGGAAGAAATTCTGTGAGCAATCTTGTGTAACTTCCTCTTTGTGGAAAGGAGATTAAAAAATAGAGTTAAAATGACTTGCTTAAGGACATAAAATATGGGTAGAAAAGGTATTGAGATTCTGGTTTCTAAACTTTAGTGCCCTTCTGTCTCATTCTGAGGGCCCCTAGTGAACCAACTTTCCAGGAATTGGTCACAATTTGATATATGCACAGCTTGTGAGATTGGTGCTTAGTCTCTTTAGTCGGATCAGGGTTCCAAGAAGATTTTACTTGTTGCATGATACAACAGTGGGTGTCTATTTACTGTCAGTGACCATTAATAATCCCTCAATAATCATTTTTAATTTTTACATTCCGTCTGGATATTCTCACACAATTCACACAAACTTAAGTAACCTCTAGATATTTTTTAATCCATGAGTTTTCTTCCACAAAATTCTGAATTGTGAAACTCTGAGTTTTGTCACTAATACCATAATTATTTGAATGGTTAGTCTGTAAAGTTCAGCATTTTTAAATCTAGTGCCCTAATGGTTTTAGGATGACTATCTCTTGTTTTCCTCCTTTTCTTAAGCAAAACTTTTAAGACTTTGGGGCCTGATGTTCTGCTGAGGCAAAAATGTACAGGTGACAGACTCTTAAATCAGTTCCTTGTCTGTTGTACAATATTCTGTCTCTGTAATTCACAGATTAAATAAATAAAGGAAGCCAAGTTTTAACATATTCTGCTTTCCTCCTATAGGATATTTTCAGTTAATTATGTATAACTTCTAATTCCATACTTTTGCATATTTTATGCTGAATCTTTGATTGGCTAATAAACAACACTTTGATTAACTATAACTAACAATGTTGATTTAAAAAAGAAAGCCTTCCTGTTACTGCAAGTTAGGGTTCTAAAGGCAGTAAAAGCTTACTCTGAAATCTTCTGTTGCTGTTGCCCTGTGTTAAATTGGCTTCTCAAGGAGAAAACAAGGAAACACCCCCCTACCCATTTTATGTGCTAATCCATATAACTGCTGAAATGTTTTTTAAAAGGAGTATACATAAAAATAACATTTTTATAAACACATGAATGGATTTTTCTTTATTACTCTCTCACCTACAAAAAGCATATAATTTAATCAAGGCCATTGTGAATGTGTATCAGTTCATTTCAGGAGGGGAAAAAGTGGCCACTTATTAACTGCTTTGGTAGGCTAAGACTGGAGAAATAAGAGTCATTTTAAAGAAATATTCTGGGCACCTTTAAGAAACTCCATGAGATTTTTTTTTCACTCAGATTTCAGTAGTCAAGCAAATTCAAGAAAGCTAGTCTATTATTCTAGAATCTTCATGCTACAGATGACCTTGTTAAAGACTCAGAAATTCTACAGTTAAGGAAAGAAATTTGTTTAATTTATTTTAACTCAGCATCTGCCAAAGTTTAGACTGCAAAATCTATTTTGGGAGTAGATATTAACATCATCTAGAACCCGAGTGCAGAGTACTTATTGTCTGAAAATAAGCTCAGTGGTATGGTTCATATACAAGAGCTGGTAGAAGTTTTTTGTTTTGTTTTTAGAAAGTATATTGTTGTTATTGTTGTTTAGAGAGTATGTAGTGACCACTAACAACAAAATAAGTTACCAATCTGAACCATGAATGCTTTCTAGAGATTTTGAGTTCTGCCCAGTTCAGTTAATACTCACCGCCAGGAGCAGACGATCTCTTTCAATTAAGTCAGCCAACTTGTTTAACAAGCGTCCTCTCTCTGAAGCATCCATAGTACGCCATGGAGAGCCAATCTGAAAAGCTTGTCTTGCAGCCTTCACTGCTTTGTCAACATCCTCCTGCAAGTCAAAGTGAATTCAATTAGTGGGCTAAATATATTCATAAATTCAATGATAATAACCATATAAAATAGACTAGAGTTCCTCATAAGCTGTGTCTTCATCAGCTCAAAGTCTAGCACATTGTACAGACTCATCTACTGCATATTAGAATTATACCTGCTGCCTACTTTTTGGAATGATGAGTGCCATATACAAAGCACATGCATGATTTCCTAGAATAGAAATACTATATTTTAATAGTTGCTATCATTGGAGTGTTTACCTTATATCAGGTAATGTTCTAATTGCTTCACACATATTAACTCATTTAATTTTCAGTAGCTTTATGACACAGATACCTTCTCTATTTTACAGATGAGGGAACTGAAGCAAAAAAAGGTTGAGATTTGCTCAAGCTCAGTAGCTGAAAGTGGCTAAACTATGTTTTATACAGAGCCCGGCTGGCTGTAGAATCTTAGCTCTTCATCACTACATTTTACTGTTTTGGTGACTTGGTTGCCAAAAGTTCCAGGGAAACTCAAGATCTTAAACAGTGAGTATCTCCTTGGGTCTCTGTTGATTTTATGGGCTGTGTACTCTCATGAAGAACCTACTGAAGGGTCAATAAGAACTGTGTTTTGCTGTTGAAGAGTAAACATTATAAACATGTCCTCAGTCCTCTTGTGCAGGAGGAAAAAAGGCATAGAGGCAGCAGGGTCTGGTATAAAGAAGGGTCAGTATATTACAACCTCTCATTTCCCAACTGGTCAGTTTCTTACTATTAAGACATTGCTTTAATTATATTAATTCAAACAAAAGTAATCAAGAAATTTCACACTCAGTCTAAGTTTCTTGCCTTCATTAGTGTGTCTTTACTCACACCTTTTCCTAAATTGGTTTACTCCTGTTCTCTCCTCCTCTGCCTCAGTTAAGTGCTCTCCCTGACCACTCACTCCCATAGATCTTTGTTCAGATCTATGAGCTCCTATAGAATCCATCTACTACAAAAATCACTACCTCTTCCATGACTACTTCCTGTGTCCTTTTTCCTTCCCCCATTAAATCAGTTGCAAATACTTTAAACACATACATCATCCCAGTGTTCTTTTGTACATCAGTCTGTTCACTTTGTGAAGCTATACAAACTCCACAAATCATGTACCTCTTAGGCCAGTGTGTTTTCTTTTGGGTAGGAGTGATAGTTCCCTGAAAGAAACTGAAGATAAAATTGTTCTTTTTCTTTTTTTAAGTTGCCCAAATTAAACTGAACCCATTCAACAATGGTATCTTCCCTTGAGGAGGCATGGATCTCAGATTAATATTCCCTGTCTTTTATTATATTTAGTTAAGAAGTCCCAAACTGGAAATTCCCTGGTGGTCCAGTGGCCAAGATTCTACTCTTCCACTTCAAGGGGCACAGATTTGATCTCTGGTTGAAGAACTAAGATCCAGTGTAGTGTGGCCAAAAAGCAAAAAAAAAAAAGTCGTACCAAACTTACAAGTCTGCAAATTAAAATACAAGCAAAGTAAATTATTTTTACAATATTTATTGCCACACTAAAATGATCTTGGGCCAGAGAAATATTTTAGAAGCATAATCTGGTCTAAGTGGTAATATTATCACAAAACAGACTACAAGCAAATATTCTTTCACTGTAAGCATCATACTTGTATATATTACTGTTTAACATTTGAGGGAATGATGATTATATACAATAAAATAAATGTATTATTACTCTCCATTCCTAAGAAATGCATGTGTGTGTGTGTATATATATATATACACACACATATATAGTTCCTATTTTGAGCATTCAGTTAACCACATTGATTGCTATATTTAGACATTGTTTTAGGCCATAGATTCTCACCTTCTCCAAATCATTTTGGAAGAGTATTGAAAAACATTAAATATTGAAAAACATTAAAGGCAAACTGCAAGAATCTGAAATCGCCAGCATGATCTGTGGATACCACAGCTTATAAAATACATGCTCTGTGTTTAAAAAGGTCTGTATGACACAGCTTTCCCTGGGATCCTTCTGCTCAGTGTTCTATCATCAGCCTTAGCCAAATATGGTTTATCATAGGCATTCTGGCCTCTCAAAGGGATATGGAATAATTGGCTTCAAGACAAGTAACTCTGCCATATGGAAAATATGTTCCTGGAGAATGCTGCTATAAATAAGGACAGTTTTGTGGTTTTATTCTTTAGATCATGCTTCTCCTTTTCTCATATATTTTATCTTTCAGGCACAGAAATAGAGTAATGGTAGTTAATATATAGCTCTGGAACAAAACAACCCAGATCTGAATTCTGGTTCCTCACCTATTAACTATGTAAGTTTTGAAGTATCCATCTAGTCATCCATTTATGATTTGCTAAACACTAAAGATTTGCTAAACACTCTATTCTGTAGCATTCTTATCAGGTTGCTAACCATAAAACAGTGAAGTAATGAGACCAACCTTTGGAAAATCCTAATTGTGTGGGAGAAACATACAACCACATAATCACATCATTATTATAAACCATGAGAAATTTGGTTCAGTTCATTCTGAAGTGAACTATATTATTATATGACTTCTCTAACCTTCCGTTTTCCTATCTTTTTAAAAATGAATATTTATTTATTTAAGCTGTGTCAGGTCTTAGCTGTGGCATGTGGGATCTTTTGTTGTGGCACACAGATACCCTAGTTGTGGCACACAAGCTTAGTGGTTGTGGCGTGTGGGCTTAATTGCTCTGCTGCACGTGGGATCTTAGTTTCCCAACCAGTTATTGAACCTGTGCCCCCTGCATTGCAAGAAGGGTTCTTAACCATTGGACCACCAGCAATGTCTCTTCTTATCTTTAAAATAGGGATAATTTACCTCACGTGCTTCCCAGGTGGCTCGGTGGTAAAGAATCTGCCTGCCAAAACAGGACATGGGCTCATTCCCTCAGTTGAGAAGATCTCCTGGAGAAAGAAATGGCAACCCACTCCAGTATTCTTGCCTGGAAAATTCCATGGATGGAGGAGCTTAGCAGGCTACTGTCCAGGGGCTAGCAAGGAGATGGATACCACTTAGTGACTAAGCCACCACCATAATTTACCTCATGGAGTTGTGTTGAAGACTAAAAAAAGGTGATATTTGAAACATTTTCTGTGTGACAGACATTTTGTTAAATGTTCATTAAGTGGTAGTATGTTCTATTGGAGTTGGAGTGAGTCAAAACAAACTTAACTCAGCAATTCTAGTGTATTTTAATACTTCCTTTCACTTTTCACTGCCCTGTATTATTTTAGGCTATCATTTTGCATTGTTGGTAACCCTCCTAAGTCCGTTCTCTTCCCTCCTCAGGTTGTTTGCCTGCTGCGTGATTAGTCGCTCAGCTGTGTTCAACTCTTTCCGACCCCATGGACTGTAGCCTGCCAGGCTCCTCTGTCCATGGGATCTCCCAGGCAAGTATACTGGAGTGGGTAGACATTTCCTCTTCCAGGGGATCTTCCCAACCCAGGGATCAAACCTGCATCTCCTGTATCTCCGGTACTGGCAGGTAGATTCTTTACCACTGAGCCACCACTTTGTGGTCTTGCCTATTTCTACCAGGCTAATCTTCCTCAAATAATTTGACCATATCACTTTTCCTTCCCTGTATTTGCAAATGCTCCCTTTTGCCCACAGTCCTGAAGCCAGTCTCCTCTTTCTGATTTTCAAGGCCTCGCATTTCGGGCTCTAAGTCATCTACTCAAACTTGTGTTTATATGTTTTCTACTCTAGGTAGCCCTCTATTTCTCACAATTGCTTTTGTAATTTTCCTTCCTAGAACGTTCTCCCAGCTCATCCCTGCCTTTCAAAATCCTTCATATTCTTTAAGACCTAGCTCAAATATCACAACCTACCTAAACCTTTGCCAAACTAAACCAGCTTGATAATAGCTACTAGTTAAGAGCTTACTAAGTTCCTGGCACTATGCTACTGCTGTAGTTAAGCATCACAGACTTGGTTTTATAGGACATGAGATGTAGTAATAGTAGAACCAAAATTTGATTCCAAATCTGATTCCAAAATCCAGTTTTAGGATAGCTTTAAACCTATCCTGATAATGATCTCCTTTGCAATGAATATTTACTACTACCTCTAGTATAAGCTCGGAGAAGGCAATGTCAACCCCCTCCAGTACTCTTGCCTGGAAAATCCCATAGATGGAGGAGCCTGGTAGGCTGTAGTCCACAGGGTCGCACAGAGTCGGACACGACCGAAGCAACTTAGCAGTAGCAGCTAGTATAAGCTATAATATTTCTTACTCTTTGATTCTACGATAGGCAGTTAATAAATATTTAATCATTTTATTATGTATCATATAATGAGTTTCATTACATTACATTGATTTCATATAAGGGTGCTCCTTATATAAATAATCTTCTTATATTGATATTTATAAAATAATTCATATCTTAATTGATTCCATTACACAGCACAGCTTTTACATTAATCAAACTATTAGGTATAGAGGTTTTAAAAAATATTATTATTATTATTATTATTATCCCAAGATTATTATTGCTTGGATTTTTCATCCAGGACTAGCATATCCAAAGACATAATTTTTAAATAACTAGAAAACAATTTGATACATTAACTCAAATTTTCTACCACCAATAGCGCTTTTACCTGATAGTGTTTAAAGTGTTCCTTTTTTTAAAGTAAGGGACCCCAAGTTGAACAGAGGAAGTTAAGGAAGGACTGAACTCATCCATTCATTCCAGACCAGGCATTTCCATATTACATTCATCCATATTTGGAGAAAATAGTTATCAGACCAGTTTTACACCTGTCACAGACACTTACTGTAATGGACATTTACTTTTATCCCCACCAATTATTTGCTAGGTCATGCTGTAGTATTAAAAGCAGCTTGTGGGATTAGGCGATATAGCCTAAAAGAGCCACTGAAGTGAAAAGAAAACAGTTCCCACCCACATCTGTGCTTTGCTTTGTAACCTCCATTTGTTCTTGCCCCTCCTCCTCTCTTTATAATACCATTGAAAGGCTGTATGTAGCCCATTGTTAGCTCCATTCTACTCATAAATTAAATCCTTAAAACCTCTTGGCTCATTATCTAAAGAGTCAGTTCCAGAATATTAGGTTTACTGTGACCCTGTAATTTACTAGATTTGTACCTTCACTAAGCAACGTTAGAAGTTACTATACATTTGTCGGCAAACTTGTGAGAACAGCAATAATTATTTAAAAACAAAAGCTGGTTGATTATTTCAGAAAAGAATATGATGACAAGAGCACTGGATCTCAAGCAAACAGTTGCTTGCTATGGACAGTTTATACCATAAACAATCTAACTTGAGAGATAAGTATTCAGCCAACTCCATTAGCACAGTGACCTGATTTGCAGCTTTGTTGGACGTTAATGAATGTTTTTAATCTACATTTGCACAGACAGTTCTTCTCTTCGACAAGCAGCAGTAACCGTCAATAAGCAGAGAGCAAAAGGATAATCGCTATTTCTAAAGCTTCAGGTGTGATCATCAGCTTTCCCTCATGCCACTTTATACAGAGGGTAAATCTCACCAACGATGCCAAGCCCTCAGATGGCCTGACAAGATTTCACCTGGAATTCCAGGCACAGATTTGTTTTACTGAGGAAACTCATTCCAGAAGCTAGGGGCCAAGTGAGATGTCCAAGGCCCCAGAGCTAAAGAATTAAGAAATGTTTTTTCCTTTCCCTAATGCAAACTGCAAACGGTTCTGCGGTCTCCCTCCTGAGAGGCCAGGACACCTCTGGAGAGAAAGAGTAGGCAACCATCAGGGGCTCAACTCTGCCCTCAGCTTGCCTGTTGTTGCTTTTCCCACCTCTTCAGGGTTGTCAGAGCCACTCAAGCAACTAGGATATTTGAGGTCATGTAATGCCTGGAGAATCCCAGGAACAAGGGAGCCTGGTAGGCTGCCGTCTCTGGGGTCGCACAGAGTTGGACACGACTGAAATGACTTAGCAGCAGCAGCAATGCTGGGTTGGGGGCTTCCCCGGTGGCTCAGTGGTCAAGAATACACCTACAATGCAGGGACTGTGGGAGATGCAGGTGGATTCCTGGATCAGGAAGATCCCTTGGAGGAGGGAATGGCAACCCATTCCAGTATTCCTGCCAGGAAAATCCCACTGAGCCTGGTGGGCTACAGTCCACAGGGTTGCAAAGAGTCGGACATGACTGAAGTGATTTAGCACAAACAGAATGCTGGGTAGATCTCTAGGAGTCTCTGATTAAAAGCTATTTTTCCATATTGAATGTGAAGAACCGATTTTTCTCTCATTTCTGGGAATGGCTCATTGGGACCCAGGGTTCTGCCTTTCCTGAATACTGTGCCAGGGATCATCAGTACTTCTCTGCCCTAGTTCAGTCTTGCACCATTTCAGAGAGATGCAGAGGGATTGTCTTAGCACAGTTCCCAATCATTAACTTCCGTACTTGTCAGAACCCCTGCCTCCTGTTACATGTTAATAACACCTGAGAGGAGATACAACTTATGATTTAATATATTTGTTCAGTGGTTCTCAAAGTAAATTCCCTTATCCTGATCCCAACAACATCAGCTTCAGCTAAGAATTTGTCAGAAATGTAGGTCCTCAGGTCTCACTCTAGAATTACTGAAACAAACTTGGGGATAGGTGGGGCTCAGGGATCAGTGTTTTAAGCACCACCCACCCCCCCAGGAAATTCTAAAGCATTCAAAATTTCTAGAATTACTGCTTTAGTCAATAGTCAATTTAGTACTAGATTTCTGAGATATATGAAATATATAGAAACAAAACTTGATAAAGGAGTAAATTATTTCATTTATTCATGACTTATAGTGTGTTAGATACCATGGGCATAAAGGTGAGATGTAGTTCATCTCTACCAGTTCACCTCTAAACCAAGTTCATCTCATGTCTTCGATCTCTACAAGAAGCATATTGTCTCAGACAAATTAACCAATAAGCAATAAAATACAAGGTTTAGAGTATACATAAACGTGGTGTTCTATAATGACATAGAAGAGAGCAATTATACCTGGAAAGGTTAGAGAAAGCTTAAAGAAGTGTGAAACCTATAACAATGGAGGCTTCATTATATGCCTGGCGCTATTAAAACACTTTACTTACTTGTTCTCTTCTTCTTTTTTTCCAATTCTTTTGTGGGGAGGGCAGTCAACCACAAGGTATGTGGGAGCTTAGTTTCCTGACCAGGAATTGAACCTGCACCCCATGCACTGAAAACATGGAGTCTTAACCACTGGACCACCAGGGAAGTCCCCCATGTTTCCTTAGTTAAACTCCCCAAGTTTTTTCTATCTCCCTCTTTTATACAAAAAGGAATAGACGAGCCAAAAGGTTAAATGATAAATGCAGCTGTGGATCTTTTGTGCTCTTATCACAGATGATGACTTGAACTTGGTCCCAAGGACAGTACCACGGCCATCGTCTAGAGGCAGTGACCAATATGCAATGTTTGGGGCATGGTAAAGGTTGGGACTCTTACACTGAAAGGGAAAAATAGAAGCCAGAAGCAAAGATTTTTTTCCCCATAGTCAATGAGAAACCCTTGAGGAATTTATGCATGGGTGAACTCTGGTATATAGAAAGTGAAATCTGAAAGCAGATGACATGTGTCTCCATTCTATTTTGTTTCTACTTCTCAAGCCCTTGACTCCTCTGTCTAAACTCTGCATTCTTGCCCCTCAAGGCATGGGTCTTATTTCTTCTGATAATACTGCAACCTGAATCCAGGGCCTTTCCTAAATCCTAAAGAGCCCTTCAGGTCTATCACTGTTTTCAAATAGGTTTGCAAGGTGTAATATCTTGAGATTAGTTGATTGGGAAGAAGGTAAGGAAAGAATGGAGAAAGAACGAGAACATATGACTGCTGCCATGAACTGACAGTTAATACTACTGAAAGTAGTATTATCCTTGAGTTTTGCTGAGTTTTCATCTTCCAATAAGTAGTCTTTTCATGTAGCAAAATAATTAACCTCTTTATATCTTACATGACAGAAAATTTAAATCTTGATAAGAGCTAGACAACTGAAGACCAGAAAAATCTTTTCCAATTAAACCATATTCTTTTTAAGATATGTGTTCAGATAAAAATTCTGAAGGCTTCTATTCTCTTCACTCCCTGACCTATCTGCCTACAACGCGGGAGACCTGGATTCAATCCCTGGGTCAGGAAGATCTCCTGGAGAAGGACATGGCAACCCACTCCAGTACTCTTGCCTGGAAAATCCCATGGACAGAGGAGCCTGGTAGGCTACAGTCCATGCAGTCACAAAGAGTTGGGCACAACTGAGTGACTTCACTTCTTCTTCTTCTCTTACTTTAATAATATTAACAAAGGAAGAGAGTAGCTCTGCTGGTCACAGGTTCTGGAGTCAGAAGCACGATTCAAATCAGCATTTGAATGCTGATTTCATTATGTATTAGCAATATCATCTTCAGGAAATTACCCTTTTATTTCTGCTATTCTATCATCATTTGTAAAACTGGCTAGCAATAGTACATAGGGTTGCATTGTGTACTAAATTTTTTTTAAATCAATATTAAAAATTATCACTATTAAAGTTAGCTTTTGTTGTTATATTATTAGCTAAAAAGAAACAACACAATTTGTGATTCAACTTAAATCCTTTAAAATTCAGTTTTTTAGGTACTGATTAATGTTAATTCAATGCTTGTTATTGCAATGACTTGCAATGTATTGTTACTAAAGTCCTGTATTAAAATTTTTTTTTAGTTTCCTTTTGTCACTTAAGAAAAATGTTTTATATAAATAAAGGATTTCTCCACTTTTTAAACCTATGACCACTCACTTCATATGCAGTCTGGTCATTCAATAAATATAGATACTATTTAAATTGAAAAACAAGCAAGGAAAACAATATGAAAAGAAACTCCACACCCAGAAGAACAGGCTCATCATTATTACGTGACTATTGAGTACCCTTTATGTACCAAGAATATTTCCCCAGATGCCCTGGAAACCATATTTTCATGACATGACTGTTTGAAGATGGAATAGGGGGTAGGCACTCAGAATGGTGAGAAACAAAGAAACCTGGCATAAAATGCAAATAGTGTTACAAAACTCACCTTATCTCCTTCTTCCACCTCACAGAGTTTCTCCTCGGTTGCGGGATTAAAGACTGGAAATTTCTTACCACTCACTGAACTATGCCATTCATTGTTTATGAAGATCTGTAGACAGAGGGAAGGTAAGTAAAAAGGCATTTAAATATCCAGCCAATTTCAGAAACTTTTTATAAACTTAAACTAAAGCACTAAGTGAACCCAATGTTACAACCTCACCTCCCTCAGCTACTTGCCTTCTCCAGGAATTTTTTGACTGTTTAAAACATTTTACACACAAACACACACACACGTGCATATATAACACACTAAAATAAAGTAATATTTTACAATTTCACTAAGATATGAGGTCATTTAAAGAACAGAAAATACAGACTGGAGAAAACAATTTAGAGAAAGATGCTGTTATCTCAAATAACCATGAATTTGAGGCAAGAGTGAAGGCTTAATTGGGCTTGATCTTTATGAATCATTGTCTATTTTCCACTTTAGATTCTGAACACGCTCATCTTGGGCTACTGGTGATTTGGTATGGTATTTTCTGATCCTTTAGCTTACTGTCTTAAAAGTAGCCTGAGGGAGGATTTTAAAAGAAGATTGCTTAGGAAAAAAATCAGTTAGTGACATTTCTTCATTGACTTTTTAAAGACATAAGGGTTTCATTCTTCTTTTTAAAAGGTTGTCTAGTAAATTATTTGTCCTCAGATGAATCAGGTACTAGATTTCTTAGTTCTATCTATGAAAAAGAGACTTGCATCTAAAGAAACAGGTGGTCCAGAAAATAATTGAATTTTGTTCTATGTACACAAAGAGTAAAAATATTAAGAAGTGTTAGTATGTCATTTAAAAAGTCTGTTTCAGTTTTTGCAATGCTGAATTTGCATTTCTTTATGAAAACTATAATACCTTTGATATCTCATTCATCTTTTCACAGAATAAAAATATCTTACGTAGCCAAATTAAGACGGACTATTTTTGTGGTGAATAAAGTGATATTTTGTTTCTGACAAAAGCTAGAATTTCTTCTTTCTCCTCTCACTCCATTATTTCTTGTTTATTCTCTTTTTCTTATTCATTATTGAAATATAAAAAATCATAAGTACAGTGTTGAATATTATGTATTGTGACTTCCTGTTAGATTATTTTTACAACATAAACTAGTTTATTTAATGTTAAACCACAGGTAATTGACCCATGAAATTTTAAATGAAAGGTGACATACACAGTGGATCTGTAATATATATCTTAACTCAGACACCTCCTCTTTACTTGATATTTAAAGATAAGTTATTAATTGTGCAACTCTGAGGGAGAATGTATTGAAACACTGCCCCTCAAGGTTTAAATTGGTTGTTATGCTAAATACAAATTACTGAACTATTAAAGATTCCCCAGTGACAACTCTCAAGATTGTACATTGTTGATTTAATTATTTATATTGTGTATATTTGAAATAAAAGTAGTCTTTTAAATTAACCTATGAGTTTGCACTGACTTAGCTGTTCTGTGCAGTGTCCAAATTTAGCTTAACATTCTGTCAAAATAATAAGATATATATTACTATATATCACAAAATGCTTACACATAATTAATTCTATATTCTGTGATTTACAAGATTGTTACTCAAAAAAATTAAAAAATTATTACAAAAGCATTCCCTGTTCTCCTATACGTCTACTATAAAGCTTGTCACTTTTTAAAAAACTCATTTTTAAAGTCTGCCTTCCCTCTTAAGCTGTAAGTTAAGATAAGGTCAAGGACAGTATGTGTCTGTTTCTCTGATTTATCCTCAGAACAAAAAAAATCCCAGTCAAAGTGTTCAGCACAATCCCAGCCCTCAAGTGATCTTAACCTCAGTGAAGAACTCTTAACTAAATAACTTGAAATTGAATCAAAGAACCGAGAATCCAGTAGTTACATATGGGTAGAATCTATAATATTCTGCACATGTGTCCACTTTGATATTTTGACTTGCTAAAAAAACAAGAGGAAGGATATGTCTCCTTATTTGCCTATTCATGCCAATGTAACCTATGTATTTGGAGGAGTTCCAAAGAATTGTAGCGCTAGCCTGGAACTGACAGGAAAAAGATGTGGACATGAGTAAATTAAAGGGGAAGCAAAGCAGTTCAGCTAAAGAGACTAGATGTCCAAAGACACGAATATGGAAGTTTGAGAAAGATAGAAGTATCGAGAAAATCCTTGTTTCTCTGATAGGGTAATATAATACAGACGAAGACCATAAAATTCCTATTAGCCTCTATGAAAAAAATATAAACTTCTTAGTTGAACTTAAAGAAAAATAAATTTATATTACAACTACTGACTTGCTCAACATCTTTTGGAGTGAATCAGCATTGTAGCTATTATTTTTTTTTATTTACAATATTTTATTTAATGATAAAATTCATTTTTAAAAGATGGCTGAGGGAGAAATAAAAACTGTTATATCATTATTGTAAACATAAGATTTAAATATTCAATGAAATTTATCTTTATATACTAAGAAAGGTTAGAGGAAATTTATGATGAACAAGAAAATACCATCAACTTATAGTCACAGCTTAATTGTGCATAAAAGCCGGGCTCTGATTGCTTACCCACTTTATACCCTAGATGAAGTTTAAATGATTTTAGCCTACTTGTGAAAATAAAATCTACTTTCAAAGGATAAACATTTATTATCTTTTGATAACAAAGATATTAAAAATAATTTATTCTAAGTTCTAAAGGCAAATTTGAAGTGAAATTCTTCCTTTTTGGGCCTAACAACAAATCTTAATCTTGTACAAATAGTTGAAACAAGTCTAGATACCTAAAACTGACTGCTTTGAAAGAAACGAATACTAGGCTGAATGTGTAAATTTTGGTATGTTTGATAAAGAGTCCTTCACTATATATTATCTTTTTTTCCCTGAAGGTATTATAGACTTTACAGTTCATATTCTTCAAGTTTACAGTGTTTTCTTTCCTATGTCTTTAGTCCTATTTTTCCCCCAAGAGATCACTGGGAAGCACCTTAATCAAAGTGTCCCAAGTTCAGCTCATTGTCATTTCTAGCTTTACACTGCTCTCACTTCAAACTAAGATTCTAAAACTTGTTCTTGCATTCTCTCTCTCTCTCTCTCTCTCTCTCTCACACACACACACACACACACACACACACATGCACACCCCTTCCCTCTTCTGTTAAAGACACACAGAACCCCTACTCATCTGTTTTTAACACTGTGTTCTCTGCTACCTGAAGAAGGGAAAGTCTACCCTCTCCAGTATTCTGGCCTGGAGAATTCCATGGACTGGATAGTCCATGGGGTCACAAAGAGTAGGACACGACTGAACGACTTTCACTCACTCACTAACTCTGCTGCTGCTGCTTAAAAAAAGACATAAAAAACCTTTCCCTGTTCTCCCTGCCCCCTATCTCTGCCTAATTGATTTTTCATCTTATTCTAATCTTCCTAAGAAAAAGCAGTTCAAATTGTGTCACCTTCTCAGAATATGTATGTTGTTCTCCCTTCTCAAACTCCTCAGCATGGTGTTTGAGGTGTCTCACCACTTGGCCCCAAGATCATTTTCCAACCTTTTATCCCACTCTTTCCCTTTTGTTTCAGCCTCATTCTACTCTGTTTCTCAGACTGGAGTTTCATTATTTTCTTCTCCTCATACTTCAAGCTCTTTTAAAACGTCATTTCCTCCTGAGGATTTCACTAGTTGGTCCAGTTGGATTTAACCTCTTTTTTCCCTCTTTCCTAACATAGCATTTGAATCTCCTACTAATAAATTACTTATTATGTTTTGTTTTGAGTTAAAGCTAGCTATCTACACATCAGCTCATCAGCTAACAAACAAAAACTAAAGACAACATATTATTTGTCCTAGATTCTTTAGCCAGCCTTGCAAATTTCTAATTCTGCATTTTCTCTGCTCTAAAGATAGTATGACCTCCTCCAATTTTATATCTCTAAACTAAGAGAGCACAAAGTCTCCCCCTGTCAGAAATATGCCCAGAATTCTACCCTTCCACAGTGCAATTTCACCAAAACTCTAATAAAAAGAAGGTACAGAATGTATTATATTTTGTTAAACCTGTGGTGAAGCTTTTCATCTCCCACCTAAGTCCTCTTACACTGATAATTTGTGGTTTCAGCTTTTCAATAATATGCTCTCATATATTACAACTTACTTTTTTAAAAAATTATTTATTTTAATTGGAGGCTAACTACTTTACAATATTGTAGTGGTTTTTGCCATACATTGACATGAATCAGCCCTGAGTGTACATGTGTTCCCCATCCTGAACCCCCCTCTCATCTCCCTCCCCATCCCATCCCTCAGGGTCATCCCAGTGTATTACAAATTATTTTAATCCCTTCATACATTCTCTTTGGTGAAAGAACCATTATAATATGTATGTACCATCTATTTTCATTATCAGACTCTTGTATTTAAACTGTACATAAAACTACCTTTTCAGATTAGAGTCAGTGAATATTTTGTAAATGAACATTAAAGTAAGAACAGAAGTTTATCTATCCTCCTCCAGGCTACTAAAGAGATCAGTGGCAGATGATCTCAAATTACCAGCAATTACTCTGCATTATTCAGTTTCCATCTTTAATATAGGGGAACACAGTGAACTTAATTTTTGTTCGAATTTGTGCTTATACTCATATGACACAAAATCATCGTTTTTGTTTTATCAGAAAAGTGTTAGTCAAATAATGAGTAGACGCCTGAGAAATACTGTTAGTAATAGGGAGACATGGAAGATTAGTGAGCTATGGCCCTGCTTCCAAGTGGCTGTGATCTAAAAGGAGAGTATATTTATATCATGATCAGTCAGTAAAGAATTGAAGATTGTAGAATGCAATGACCAAAGCAATGCTTTAATTAGTAAGTTGCACAGAGAAACTCATAGAAGAAAGGAGCATGGCCTGGAAGAATGCAACCTTGAAAATTTGGACTGAAGTGGTAGAAAGAAGGAAACCAAGGAGTAGAGAGAGGGAACCCCCTTGGGATATTTGAAACACAGTCAAGAGATCAGCCCCAAGCAGAGAATTCCAGTGGAAACAAATCTTAGATAAATTCCAACAGTGAAAATTAAACAACTTAGTGATGGGTCTTGACACCCAAGTTACTCTATCCTGGATGTTATGAGACAGTGACAGGATCAAATGGATGTTTTAGAAATACTGATACCAAAAATGGATTTGAGGTAGAGCAAACAGAGTCAGGCTCTCTGGTGGCTCAATAGTAAAGAATCTGCCTGCCAGTGCGGGAGACACAGGTTTGATCCCTGCCTGGTCTGGGAGGATCCCCTGGAGAAGGAAATGACAACCCACTCCAGTATTCTTATCTGGGAAATCACATGGACAGAGAGGCCTCATGGACCACGGTCCATAGGGTCACAAAAGTTTCCGGCAAGATAGACTTAGTGACTAAAAAACAACAACAACAACAACAACAGACAGAGTCCAGGGGATTAGCCTAGAGACCATTTTAACATTCCAGGCATGAGGTCTTAAGCCTTTAAAGAAGAGTGATGTATCAATATAGTCTCTAAGTTATCAATGATATACATTCTCCCGCAAACAGCAGCCTTTCAGTATGAAAACAAAATTTGGCACAGATAATGAGATGAAACAATCTGGCATTGTACCATCCTTTTCTTCCCCTTAGCTGTGGAGAATTTATTGGTAGGACTATCTGGATCATCTTGTTCTCTGTTTTAATTTTATCCAGTTTATATATGCCTTACAGCCAACTGTGTAGCTGAATGTTTTTGAATAATCATCCTTCCTATAGTTATATAAAATGGAGATGTATAGGTTAATAAATGTTTATTAAAATGATTATGAAACCATTTTAGGTCTGTTGAAATGATCTATCCTGATTACAACATTTTCCATTTGCTGTTTGCCTTTAATAAGTTTGAAGGGAAAGGGATCATGCTATAAAAGTAAAAAACAATTATTGGATCCTATTTAACCACTATATTAACTATATTCTAATTATGAAGTTTGGACTCAGGATACTTTTAAATAATATATATGTGCAGTAGACTCCAAGTTCACAATACTGATGGGAAATTATAGATGCCTCTGCATACCCTTAAACTTCAAGTGCTTCTTATTTGGGAAAACAATCAATGGAAATGTTGAGGCAACTTAATAATTGATTTTTACTCTTTAAATTTTAGATATGTCAGATTGTAAGAGATACAGTATATAAACTTTGATTTTAAAAAAACAAAATGGCTGTTTCTTGAATGTAGTTTAGTGTCCAAGAATAAGTCATAATTTTGAATGAAAGAAAGCCTTTCCTGAGGAAAAGTTCTTATATCTTAGTGTGTTTGGTATAAAGCTACAATTCTAAATAAATAGGCACTTTTCTCAAAATATGACTGGTTTAGAGGAAGTTAGATTTGTCTAATAGGCAAATAAAACCTATTAGCCTTATCTGCTGAGATTTTGAAACCCATTGGCTTAAAAGAGAAGCCCTGACTCCCTCCAAAAGTCTCTTGGGGTGCCCCAAATTCACCTGATCTATGCAGAACTGTACCCGGGCCAGCAGCTCTGGATGCCGTAAGAGAAGCCAGCGCTGTCTTGGTGGCAGAGAGATTTTAACAGATCACATTTTCAACACACAGAGAATCTCTTTTAAGTCATGCCAAGAGCGAGGAAGGTTGAAGGGATTCTCTATTTTATGTCACCTGTGTGAAATTCCAAACCTGACATCCCGAGCCTCGGCTATGTGGAGTAATGGGTACAGCTGAAAACGTATAGGAACTGATGCACGTTGTAAATGTGTTAACTTTTCCCCAGCATTAGGAAGCTAAAATGTACCAAAGACCCAGAGGGTGGGAAGTACGGCAGGGAGAAAGAACCAAGATGCGACCTAATAAGAGAGGGAGACTAAGCAAAAGTCAGGTGGGGTGTTAAACATTTAAAAGAATCAAAGCTAGATCTTCTGGCAATTATTTTTAACCCAAACCCTGAGGCTGCAAAGCAAAATGTTGAGACTCAAAGTTAAAAAAAAAATCCAAAAGGAAATTAAGGAGGAAATAACAGATGGGAGGAAAATGCTTAACTGCAGTCAAAAGAATGAAAACAAAATGAGAGGGTGGCCAAAACAAAAGTAGGAGAAAGAAAGTTTTTCTTTTTCATTTCTGTTTTATATTACAGTCTGAGTTCAGTAATATGAGTGTATACTCTTTTCTTACTTGTCTTTGGAAGAGCCTTTTCATCCTTTTCAACTCAATCAGGGAAAAAGAAAAGATGCTGAAGCTTTTCTGTTTTGAGCCACATCATCATTTTGTCCCATAGCTGGCAAAAATACTCATCAATAATTTCCATACATTATGTATACCCTATATCAGAGGTAAGCTGCAGAAGCACTGGAAAGTTCTGTAAATATTTAATACTTAACAATACTAAGACCCAGTAATATAATTGCTTGCATATATACCTTCCTTCTAAAGAAAGTGGCAAATGTAGAGCATAATTCAGCTGTTTGATATTTACATTTCTTTGACTTCTGAAAAAGTATTCGGAGAGCAGCGGAAATGGTCAGTTAATGGAATCAGGGTGAGGGAGAGAGTTGTTCAGACAAAATTTTCAGAAGTGCGATGTTTATACAAATGCCCAGTCAAGAAATTCACATTAATAATTCCAACATTACAATAAAGGTATCAAGTATAGATATTATAATATCAGAAAGTCAAATATTAGCAACATTTTACACACCTTGCAAGCAATGCTGGTATTTGTGGGAACTTCTGACAGACAGACTCACACACACTTACACACTCGCACACATACATACTCAAAATGTATCACTATGATGAAATCCAGTTTACACAAAAATTTACTTTTCTGAAATGTTTATTAGCAGTGGCTCTTAATTAAATGTTTAATAATGAAGTAATTATTGCCCATATTTTGTGGAACAGGGCTCAATATGGCTGCTTCAATCTAATAAACATATAACGCATTTGGCCACAATTATAATAGCATCATGAATACCCAAACCACCACCACTCTATGCTAGATAATTGCCACTTTATGACAAGTGCATGGCCATTTTATCAATGCCAGTATTCCCAGGAGTGTTCTTTTATGCTGATCTGTGTTATATCATCCCATAGATTACCCAGACCATTTTAGAGATACTAACTTTGGACTTCCCTGGTGGCTTAGACGGTAAAGCATCTGTCTACAATGTAGGAGACCCGGGTTCAATCCTTGGCTTGGGAAGATCCCCTGGAGAAGGAAACAGCAATCCACTCCAGTACTATTGCCTGGAAAATCCCACGGACAGAGGAGCCTGGTAGGCTACAGTCCATGGGGTCACAAAGAGTCAGACACGACTGAGCAACTTCACTTTCACTTTTCAATCTAACTTTGGGTTGCTCTTCAAATGAGTTACTTCTCGTACTCCTCAGGAGTTTTTCTCACCCCACCCCCTTATTCCGGCAAGTAGTGACAAACATGTGAAGTTCAGTTTAAGGAAACCCTGTGAACACTTGTTCTGAGAGCCCTTATGAAATGGGAATAACACCCTCTTTTAGGGGATGTGCTATTTACCTTAGGATTTTGTTGATAAGATTTTCTTAAAGCTAGGCAGGTATCTGAGAACAAAACAGTTTGCCAAGACACAGTCTTCAGAGATGAGTTAAATATTACATTCTTAAAGAAGGTTTATATCCCAGGAAAAAAATCAAAGTTGGTTCCATCACTGGCTTGTGGCCATGATCTAGTTCTTGCAGGACTTGGCACTTTCTGAAGGAGAAAATAAATACTTCTGACCTGGCTGGGTGTGAGTGGACTTTCCTATTTCTCCCAGAAAGTGTGACAGCCACTTTCTGGGAGAAACAGGACGTCAGGTCCCTAATTCAATGGTGACCACTGTGTAGGTAAAGTTATAAGGCTGACTCAATGCTTTTAGACAATTGCTGCTGGTCAACAGACCATGCTTTAAGTAGCATCAACAAATCCTAGAAGTCTATTAGAAATCCAGAATACCAGATCTCACCTCAGACCTATAGCATTGGAATTTGCATTTCAACATGATCTGTAAGTGTCATTCACATAATTAAATTTGAGATTATACTGCTCTGAAGTATCTTCTTTCTACTAGTCCACCTGTTTAGGGATCTGACGTCCAAATCATCTCTCTTCTCTTATCATCCAAATTTCCATTCTCTCAGTCAGAGTAAAGAATGAATGATACAAGTTAAGTAACAGGGGCAAAAGCACTTGTTAGAGACAATCTAATGAGACTCAAATATTAAATACTGCTATTTTCAGTGTTGAGGGAAAAAAATGAACTCTCGTGGAAAAGAATCCGATCTGAAATGAGAAGATTCAGCTCATTCTGTCTTTGCCTCTTAAAAGCTGTGTGACCTTGAACAAGTCACTTAAGCTATCTAAGCTCAGGTTCCTCAGCTTTAAAATGAGACATCTTCCCTATCTCCTTCCTGGCAGCTCATTATGAACTTCAAATGAGACCAACAGATGAATGTAATTTTGAACTGTGACATGCAGTGCAAGCATTTGATTTGCTTACATTGGCAACTGAAAATTTTTAGAATTCTAGGAATCATCTTGGGAAGGAGAGGGTTAAAAAGAGCCTGGACCAAGGAGCTAATAACTAAGTGCCAGGCACTTTCCACAAATTACCCTAATTCTCACAGCCACTTTCCAAGGTAGTCATTATTATTCCTAATTTACAGACAAGGGAACTGAAACTCAAGGAGCTTAGAAGCTTGGCCAAGGTCATATCATTAAATAAGTAGAAGAGCTGGAAATCGAAGCCGGACTTATCTTGTTAAGCTGCCTCACCTTGCAGCCATCCCGCTATTTGTTCAACTGCTTCCGAGCCAAGCATCACAAAATATTGCATCAGTCAGAGGGAAGCTAAACGACCTCCCAAATGAAAGCAGTGCCACGGCACAGTCATCTTTGTCTTGAACCTAAGTCCTGTCCTGTTTTAAGCACCCCTCAGTGGTTTGCTCAAATGAAACCCATCAGACTGTCTAGCAGCAGCCTCATCTCCAGTCTTATCCATGCTCTCTCTTTCTCACTTCATTCCAACCATGGTCGGCTTTGGATAGTTCCCTGAATATACCATGCCCTTGTCCACAGACGTCCCTGAAGGTGTTCCTACTCTGGGTCTTTGGTTCCTCAATTCCATGGCCACCTTATGTCTGCCTCCCTCAGACTTCCCTTAACTGTCCCCTTCCTTCCTAAAGAGGCTGTCCCTGACACCTCATCCAAAGAAAGCTCTTCTCCTCATATTGTTTCAGCTTTCAGTTTCCTCTTTTTAGTTTTCTTCCCACCCATTCCAAGAATACAAGCTCCATGAGGCAAGAATCATTCTTGCTTTCTGATATCATAAGACCTAGCAGAGAACAACTCGATGATTTGGTAAATAAAGGGATATAAAATGAGAGAGAGGAGGGGAAAAAAGGAGAAGCGAGTGAAAAGAATGGGGTATTTGGAAATGCATGTGGCCTGAACTTGTTTGTTTTAAGAATTTAAAGGGAGATAGTGATGAAACACACACACACACACACACACACACACACACTTTAAATTGTGCCTAGCACATAGTATTCAATGATTCATAAACATTCTTTATCAAAAACATATCTTTAACCTACATGGGTTAAGTAATAATACCAGAAAACTGGGGAAATATATCCTCCTCCAAGCAAAATTTATTATTCCCTAGGAGTTGAAGAAATGCGGTTCTCACAGGAATAGCACACCTGTGTCATAGTCTTCTGCATCACGGCCTCTCCCAGCTCAAACCCCACCTTTTCAATCAAATTGGAAAGTCTGTTTGTTTCCAACCTTTCTTATTGTTCTCCTCTTTTTCTAAATTGGTGGCAAACTTCCTCCTGTTGGCCTGGAAACAGCTGAGCAACAGCTGGAAAGGCTCATAGGCATGTCCCCTCTAGTAATCAGGAATGAACAAATGAAAGTCAGAATAAAGATAGACTGGGATGCCAGCAACTCCGTGTCCCAAAGTAGTGATACTGGTCTTAGACGAGTCACTTGGGGTAAGGGCTGAAGCTGCCAGCATTCCAAGTCTAGCTTTGTCATTTACTAGCTGTGTAACTTAAGGAAAGTTACTTAGCCACTCTATTCTTCAGTCTTCTCAACTACAAAGCAGGAATAGTAACATCCTCATAGGGTTATTGTAAAGAGTAAATAAAATCATCATAAATAACTAAAACAGTCATTGGCACAGAGTAAACACAATGAAACTTAACTATGATATTTCCTGTTTGTGAGTGTCTGTGTGGGTATGTGAAATGTCATTAGCCAGTGAAGATCTTTTCTAGCATGAATAAGTCATTCATTATTGAATGAGTTACATTTAAGAGTCAACTAAATATTTGGGGGTTTGATTCCTGTCTGAGAAAGCTTTCTTCCTGAATTTTCTATTTGTCTTTAAGGTAGAAAATAGTGTTGTAAAGGGAGAATGGAAAACAAAGATACCAAATCCTGTAAGAGAAAGTTCTTGATCCCTGAAATCCAGGATAAACCCTTGGAACTTAGCTCCAATGAAATCCTTGTCAGGTGGGGCATGACTGCGCAAGAAAGAGTGACAGAAAAGCTAGGGGATGACAATGAAATGAGAAGAACACTTGTGGGAAATAGATCTAGGAAAGGCTGAGTAAAAGGAGGTCCTGGAAAATTGGATGGAATTCAGGAAAATAAATTGGACTAAGATGGCTAATGTTAATCGATCACTTCCCATGTGTCAGGTCCTATTTCAAGGGCTTCATATGCGTTAAATGCATGTGATGGTTTCTTCAACCTTAAGAATTCCCATTTTACATGTAAGGAAACCAAGGCAGAGAGAGGCAATGTAGTTTTCTCAAAGATCACACAATTTCCCAAGAAACTCATCCTTTAAAAGGATGAGCAGAGAGCTGGCAGAGATTTTGTTTAGAATTTGTTTAGAATTGGAAAGGGGCGAGGGGATATGAGGATAGAGACAGACTCTGAGTTTGAGTGCATTTATACTAATGTTACTGAGATTTTAAATTCCAAAAACTTTGGTATCATTTTATAAAGTATTTCTTAAACTCTAATCTCTGTTTTATGTACCTTAAAAAAGAAAGTAGACTGTAAAGTCATAAAAGTTATGCATCAATGGGATCTTTTGTTTGGACTAGAAGCAGTCTCAAGCTTGAGAGCATGTATAGTTCTTCTACCGTAGTTGCAATAGTTTTCTGTTACTCAGTCTTGCTTGTCTCTTTCCGCCACCTTGCCCCAACAACCAACATATTCTAATGATAATAAACATGAACACTAAAATAGTGCAAGGAAAATAACGTAGTTTAGGGGCTTGCTATAGAAGGTAATTTCTCAGACACTATAAAGTCCCTTGCTTATTTTGTTTGCAACCAGGAAAGTTAGCTAATAACCATCTTTTTCCAACTCCTCTTGCAAGTGCAAATCCAATACAGTTCTTCAGTTAGGCACAGTAAAAAGAAAATGCAAAGGCATTTGAAAAAGCTCACCCATTTAGATTTAATTACATACATAACTGGTGTCCTCCCAAGTGTGAAAATGCTGTAACCAATAAATCAGACAATAAAATGCTATCTGAGCAGAACAGATTTATAGAGAAGATGTGTGAGCAATCGAAATTCACTGACTTGCTTGCATTGGGTATTTTTACCCAGAAAAGTTCCTATATGCAAGAGCAAATTCCTGCTTGGAATCTTGCCTCCTTTTGAGCACGTAGGTCAGTTAGTTTCCCTAGAGGGTGTTCTTGTGTAATGACTTTTAAATGAACAGGCGATATTAATCTTAAAATCATCTCATATGTTAAAGAATCACTAGATCTGTGTTTGTATATATATTTTGAGGACTATCTCATTTGCCCACTAGTGTTTCTCACATGTTTAATTAATAAGTACTTAATGAAGCTTAGTTCAGTAGAAAGAATATTTCATGTTAGAGTTCGCTGGAAATTCACAGACAAGGAAGACTTCAAACTTTTGCAAACCAAATTTTTAAAAGATGTGACATTCAGACTACCAGAAAATGTGACATTCAGACTATCAAAATATCTTCCCAGTATCATGGGGGAAAACAAAACAAAACTGTGTTATAATAGTACGGGGATAGATAATTCAATCATTGCCAGTGGTTTTGATCTTTATAAAATGAACGCATTTTTAAATGTATTTACTCTGGATTGAAATATCTTGCAAATGACAAACAGTAAGAAAGTTGGGAAAACTGGAGTCTTGTTATCTGCTAGGCGTGCTTTTGCCAAGTGCAAAATCTTTGGAGGGTATAGTCTCATCGCATTTTTCATGTTCCCATTTGGAATAAAATCAAATGGACAAAAAAATATTTTCCCTTTTAATAAAACCTTGTAAAAATAATACTTTAATACACTTTATAACTGTTGGTCGATCATGTTAAAGGCACAATCTGATCTCTGCAGACACTTTTCTAAGGAAAAGAGCCAGTCAGCTGAACAACTTCCTCATTTGTTGTGCTTATGAAAATGAAAATTTAACAGACTAGAATTTCAAAACCATCCATGGTTACAAGTAAGGAAACAATAATAGCAGGACTTTATCATAAACTTACAGTGCTCTTGGAATTTCCTTGGTTAATCAGACAGCAAAGTGGCTCTCCCTGAGTGGGAATAGTTCCTTCCTTACTTTCCTTTCCGCATCACACCATAAATCTCATTTCTTAAATGATCTTGGTTAGATTGGTTTTGTTTATTTGTTTCTCTAAAAGTTCTAGGCTCTGACTAGAAAGCAGGAATGTGTGAAACAGGCAAAGTTCAGAGATACTCTTGATTGACTCAAATAGGATCCATTTCCTCCTTCTCCCTAACTGTGGATTTTTAAGTCTGGGTCTGGCTCCTGCTCTTTTTTCTCTAAATATTTATCAGCTAACAATTACATGCCGGCTCCAATGGCAACAAATTTGGCTGAAGAAGTAAATAAGAAGGCTTTCTTTTCCCAAATATGCTAAATAATGCAAGGACCATGTAGTTTTTTGTAACTGGAGTTTTCCTTCATCCAATTATCAGATTCAGGTCTTTCAATTTTAACACTCATTTGACATATATAAAAATCATGTTACTTCAGTATGCTCTGTTTTACTTCACTATACTCTGTTTCTCTCTCTCTCTATTTTCCTTAAAAAAAAAAAAACACCCAATTTTCCATTTGTTTGCCTGTTTCCAGTAAGTTTCCCTAGTAAGTATTTGCCTCTCTTATACATGCTGGGTGCTCTGCCTAAAGTTAATAGAACTGCTTAGTAAAGTCCACTGAATCCTGGCACAAGAACCTATTACAGTGAAGAGCATTCCTTTTACTTAGAAATATTTTAAGAAATAAATTTCTGAAAAGTTGCCTGATACGATTTAGAATTCATTATGTGATCAAGACACTAAACCCAGACCTGCATTTTGCAAGCCTTTTATTTTTATATTTGCAAAGGGCTCTCTACACCAGTTTACTTAAATTGACCTTTTGTGCTTTAAATAAATGTAGTTTTTATAAAGCTGAGGCAAAGCAGCAAGCAGAAGTTGTACTAACCTTAGTATATTTAAACTGCAAATTGGTGAGTGGGGCAGGTACGTCTGGCATGGCTGAGGACGACATTGTTGGTTCTGCTCCTGAACACAGGTGACAGGCTCAGCGATTTGGTTCTGATAGAGCACTTGGCTTTATTTGTTCCTTTTTATCTGCTTGGGCTAAGGTTTATTTGCATACTGGGATATGATTGGATGAACAAACTCGGAGCAAAAAGAAAACGACACTACTTATTTGTAACACCTAGAGCAGGAAGCCCTTGACTTTAAACTTAAATCCTTAAGAAACCAGTGCTCCAGTATCGAAGCTGCGTCCGGAGTCAGGGCGCTATTTGCAGACGAATTAATTTACAAAGCCGAAACCTGTGATAAGTGTAGGAAGCACAGCTGCTCTGGCCACTAAGACCAGTTATTATTTTTTTGGCTTTTCGTGCTTTTTATGTTACTGTGAAACTTTCTGTGTTCTGACAGACTTGGAGTCAGAGAATTCAAGGATTGAAAAGGAATCTTAAAGGGCACTTGTGCTTTGCAGAGGCGAGTGAGGCAAGGACCCTGGCCAGGTGTCTTTAGGACAGTGCTATCGGCTAAACTTGTCCATGTCCCAGAAAAGCAGGGTGCTTTTCTTTAGGTCCCCTCTAGAGACCCTACCCCAAGGCCACTTTAAAAGACTCATACCCATCAAATGTATTTCAGTGCTTGGTAAGCAGACCTACTAGGATTTCAGGAGCTCTAAATTATCTTTATTTAAATTATCTTTATCTTTATTTAAATGGTCTTTATCTAAATTATCTTTTATATGTGGGAACAGAAATGTCAGCAGGATTTTTTAGGGAACTCAAACTGTGCTGTCACACACTCACCACAATAGCAAATGGCAATATCGTCTGCTAAAACTCACTTAAAATGAAAGTAACCCCTGGTTTTGGAAGTTGGCTGGTATTTATCAATCACTGACGCAGGCAATTGTACCAAGAATGAATTTAAACAGGACTCTTGAGTAATATAGGTTCTTAAAATGAGATTAATGTTTCAAGTTGGGAACATTCAAAAAGGACAATTTTTAACTGTACTACTCCCATTTTTAAGTATAAAAGTTTATTTTATCGAAAGTCTAGCAAAAGTTACAGTCAGAACAAGATGGAAAACCTTGGGTGCTTTTAACCAATTACTAAGAATTAAGAGTAATAATTATTTCTTCCAGTGAAAAGTGCCAGCTTTTCCAAATATGGGATTTAAGTAGGAAAGCTAAGGTTTGTTGAATAGTTACTCCAAATCAGGGGCAGGAACTGTACTTTCTCTTTCCGCCCTTACTGGGTCCCCACTTTACAGACATAAAATAGCTTGTTTATGAACACCAATCTTATAAGTACAAAACCAAAATTTCATTTCAGGCCAGTGTGACACCAAAACCTTGGTTCTTGTTCCAATTTATTCTCCTTGTCCTCCTCTCCATAAGAGCGTTCACAGATGGGCTCGAGAGTCGGCTGTTTTGTTCTCTGAGTCGTCACCCTCACAGGCCCTCAAGCGTAGCCTTTTATTTGTCTAAGATGGGGGTCAGCAAACTTTTTTCTGTAAAGAGAGAAAGATTATTTTCTGCCTGCTAGGCCACATAGTTTCTGTTTTGATTTACTCAGCTCTACAGTCAACCAATACCATAATACACTTTGCAATACAATTTTATTTACAAAAACAGATTCAGCTCAGAGGCCAGACCCCTAGATGCTAAGACAACCATCCCTGAGGTCCTTGCCTCCCCTGTGCCTCTGCTTGAAGACCAGATAGAAACTTCCGTGCTATTTCATTGTGTTTTTCTCTTTGTCCCTATCCCCCTCACTCACAATTTCATTCTTTTTGGAAAATCTAATTGTTTTCTCTCTTAAAAATGTGTTTTGAATTAAATGCACAATTACACAACAGCTGTTACATAACTCACAGAGTGGTGCTCTGGCCAGGCCCAGACAGCTGTGTTTTGCTACTTTCTTCTGCTCTCAGCTTTGCAGTTGTTTGTGGAGTCAAACACTTGTCCAGGCAGTCGAAGCTCAATGCTTCACAGCACACTTGGTGTGTCATCTCACTATTTATACGCTCATTCTTAATCATATTTTATTGAATAATTACATAAGAACAGGTCCCTTTATGCCAGATATTACAGAATGTAGGTAAAAGGAACAGCTATGAAACAGGTTACCACACCTGCCCATTAAATTTTTACAAATATTTACTGAGTATCTTCTATGAGGAAAGCATTGTGATTAGAGGATCAGAAACTCTCCCACCTTAATCTTACTTGAAGGGCAGATCTTTCTTATCTAGAAACCACAGAGCCTGAGATCTCTGCTTCTGAAGTAAGTATTGATATCATCCATCTCCTAGAATTTGTCTTGTAGAATAGTATGTTCTTAGGAGTGGTTGCATGGGTAAAAGGCCGAGGAGATCACTTCCCTCCTTTACAAAGGGAAAATGGCTTTGGTGAGAACTTAAGGAAAAGGAAGCCCCACTTCAAGACTGGGTCAAAGCTTGTATATTTTTATATACAATATATATTATATATTTTAGCAGGCTTATTCAGCAGAGGATGGGCTGGAAATTAAACTTGGGAGTCATAGATGAAGTATGTTTAATCATCCTTTCCTTCTTAGGGGCAAGTTAAATTACACACACACACACACACACACACACACACACACACACACACACCTGTGAAGGGGTGGGAAGAGGAGCTTAATTTAATTTTCTTTTAAATCTGACTTCTTCTAGTCCTTGGTGAAAATTGTCATTATCCCAGGAACCATGCAGATTGGTCTCCAACCATGGCTGAAACTGCTGTGTCATAGTATAAGGAATCTCTCTAAAACTCCTCTAAAACTCAAGCCTTAGTCACTGAAAAGCTATTGGGGCCTAAGCTTCCCCCACTCACATGAGTAGCTGAAATAAAAAACATGCACATTTAACACACATAACTGTATGGTGAAATACAAAATCGCTGACCTTCACATTTTCTGATTTCAAAATCCAGAATCGATCTGTTGGAGCTGAACTTGCTTTGCTTAGTGACATCTGCTGTCCCTGACTCTTCAGTGTGCCTTCAGCATCACAGGGTGAGTCTGCTGGGTGGTTAACCCAGCGACGGATATGTCCCTTTGCTTTTGATCACTGCAGTTTCAACAGACACCACATGGGTTCATGTGCCTGTTTGGCTTTTAATAATTTGGAAAAAAATGGATCTTGTTACGTGATGAGAGAATCTGCTTGATTGGCAAGTGGGCATTAAAAAGGGAGGTGGAAGAAGCATTAGAGTGTGTGAACATATCTTTTTGTGGGCTAATTTCTGTTCATCTGACATCCTTTGCCCATTAGCAATGTTTTTTTTATTTTTTATTTTTTAACCTTTGATTTCTCCTGCTCCTCACATATCCTATCAACTGTTTTCTCTTTGTCTTGTGTTACTAAAATGGCAGATGCCCCTCTTACCTGATACAATCAGGATACTAACTAATTAGAAGGGTAACTAAAAGAAACATTAGATTAAAGCCTCTATAAGACTGTTTTAGTTTAAATAGATTTTTGCTGAACTTCATGGGCCAAATCCATTTCTTAGAGCTGGGTCTGCTGCTCAAGCTTGAAATAACCTTGCATGAATAGTGTTCACATTGCTTTTGTTTCCTCAAAATGCAGAAAGGAGTTTAAAGCCATTAAAGACATCTTTGAGGCAATCTGAATGCAGACTACTTTGAGAGTTTTATACATTTTCTAGTTTTTTTTACAATTGTTTTATGTATAGATTGTTAGTATGCCAGCGTGTTTCATAATTTGACAAGATTGAGTGTTTACATAACACTCAGTTTTGTTTTCATAGAAATCAATTGCCCTTTCCTCCTAATAAATCAGCAACTTAAATAACATTTAATTCAACCATGCCGTTGAAATACTAGGTTCACATTAATGATAAGAATTTGGAGCAAAGAGATTTGACTACTGGTAAGCAGAGAAGATTGTTTCCAAAACTGAGTGTATGTAGACATGAGTCTACATATATTTTTCTCTTTTAATTTATTTTTATTAAAAATTTTTTAGAGTCAAATATGCCATATATGTGTACATGCATGCTAAGTCACTTCAGTCGTGTCCAGCTCTTTGAGACCCTATGGACAATAGCCCACCAGGCTCCTCTGCCCATGAGATTCTCCAAGCAAGAATACTGGAGTGGGTTGCCACGCCCTCCTCCAAGGGATCTTTCTGATCCAGGGATCAAACTCATGTCGTTCACATCTCCAGCATTGGCAGGTCAGTTCTTTACCACTAGCGCCACCTGGGAAGCTCATAACATGTATAGAAAGCTGCAAAAATCATAACTTTTTTGTAGTAACATCTCAACAAAAATCATGAAAGAAACAAAACAAAATAATCACCACTGGGATCAAATAAAGAACAATATTAGAACCTCAGAGTCCACTTTGTACATCCTTTCTGTCACTATGTCCTTCTTCCTAACCCCAGATGATGAGTAACTTAACTCTAATGCCACGTGTTCTTTTCTCCCCGGTTTTGAATTTGTAAACAAATTACCCAGTCAAAATATTCTTACAAAGGAAATTCAGAGGTGCAAGTTAATCTGGGAAGTGAGTTAAATCATGGTTGTAGGTAAAGAAAGTTTCTCAGGGAGTACTCTCCACTCAAATGTCATCCAATAAATATAAATTATAAGTGCAAAATGCACAGCAACAAGTTAGCATCTTTAAGTCAAGGGTATTTTTTTTTTTTTTACTCCCAATCCTGGCACATGGAAGGGTACAGAGAAATAACCCTTTTCCTATAGAGTTTCTCAGAGCTTAATAATACTTGGCAAACTGCACTAAATTATAAAAATAGTCGACCCTTATTCTATGTCTAGAAATTTATTTTAAGGATACAATCAAATATGTCTAAATTATGAATAACTATCTTTAGAATAATATAAAATTTAAAATACCAAATGGTTTAGATAAATCCTGGATTAGTGAAAACAGTAAACAAATACTTGGAGAATTTTTGTGTTATGCTATAAATTATTTAAAAAAAAAAACAGTTTAAGAGGTTACAAACCTGTGTACTATCTGTAGGTATGCTGAGAAATTGTGCTTTTTTTAGTATTTGGCTGAAATCTGCAATTTGCCTTTGACCTTTGCCTCAGTGTTTGGAAAGCTAAATAGATGAATTTTGACTTCACTGTCATTTCTGCCATTCTGAATTTATGCATGATAAAAAGAATCATGTGATTTCTTTTTGTTATATTTTATATAATTTTCCCAGACAGAATAATGACTTCTAAAGATATCCCTGGAAGCTGTGAAAGTCACTTTATATGGCAAGAGAAATGTAACAGTTGTAATTTAATTAAGGATCTTGAGCAATTATTTATTTTGGATTGTCAGGGTGGGTCTTAGATGCAGTCCCAAGTATCCTTAAAAGAAAGAGGCAAAGGCGATTTGACCACAGAAACAGGAGGTGGCTTGGTCATTGAAGCTGCTAGCTTTGACAAGTAAGGGGCCAGGAGCCAGGGAATGCAAGGAATGCAGTTCTAGAAACTGGAAAATACAGGGAAGTGGATTCTTCTCCAGAATCTCTGGAGGGTGCTGGCTCAGCCCATCCCTCTGACCTTGACCAGTGAAACTGATTTCAGTCTCTGACCTCTAGAGTTTTAAGAGAATAAATGTGTGCTGTGTTAAACCACTAAGTTTATGGTAATTTGTTACATCAGTCATAGGAACCCAAAATATAACCAATGTAAGCACGAGTTCAGGGTTGCTAAATATTACAAGCTGTTATCGATCACATGCTCTGTGTGTTTTTCTGGTTTATTGTTAAAATCTAAATATTCTTGTTCAAATAAAGGAAAGCTTCCCTCCCATCTGACCTTGGAATAGAAACTTCTCAGGTGCTTGACATCTTGAAAACTTTTCAGTTTCAGTTGTACTATAAATGAATATTCATTCAATTGCAAAAGTAAAATGCAATAGATAATGCTGTTTATGAGAGCCATTAATTTTTTTAATGATTATTTTAGCTGCTGCTAAGTTACTTCAGTCTTGTCCGACTCTGTGCGACCCCATAGATGGCAGCCCACCAGACTCCCCTGTCCCTGGGATTCTCCAGGCAAGAACACTGGAGTGGGTTGCCATTTCCTTCTCCAATGCATGAAAGTGAAGTTGCACAGTCGTGTCCAACTCTTAGCGACCCCATAGACTGCAGCCTTCCAGGCTCCTCTGTCCATGGGATTTTCCAGGCAAGAGTACTGGAGTGGGTTGCCATTGCCTTCTCTTGGATAATATTAAACCTGGTTTGAATTTGCTTCCTTTAATTTGTTCCCACATTTTAAAGTTATATGTACTCAGATCTATAACCAAAATCCCAACATAACTCAGGCTTTACATTCTAGCTGCTTGTTGGTTACCTGAGCTACATGTCACATCTAGTCAGATAGCTGGGTTTGAAAACTGAGAGCCTGCATATTTGTTTTATGTGGACCATGCAGTATGATTGAAAAAAAATAAAAGAAACATTTACGTAAAAAAAAACCACCAAATTTTAACTTGAGCGTCGGAAATCTCAGAGTATTTTAGCCTGCCTGCCTATTGGAATCAACTAGGGAGTTCAAAACAAAACAAAAGAGATCCTGATTCAATAACAGGAGTTTGAGCCCATCTACTACGTCGCTTCAGTCATATCCGATTCTGTGACAGCCCACCAGGCTCCCCTGTCCCTAGGATTCTCCAGGCAAGAACACTGCAGTGGGTTTCCATTTCCTTCTCCAGTGCATGGAAGTGAAAAGTGAAAGTGAAGTCACTCAGTTATGTCCGACTCTTGGCGACCCCGTGGACTGCAGCCTACCATGCTCCTCCACCCATGGGATTTTTCAGGCAAGAGTACTGGAGTGGGGTGCCATTGCCTTCTCTGTGAGCCCAGCTATTGGTATGCATTTAAAGTTCCTCAGGTAATTGTAATGTGTGGGCAGCTGTCAGAACCACTGAAGCAGCTCTATTTCCTCATGTTGTTCAGAGTTGGAGCGACATGAACACCACCTGGAAAACTTTTAGAAATGCAAATTCTCGGGTTCCATCTCAGACCAACTGAATCAGAATCTTTGGAGATAGGGCCCAATAATCTGTGCTTTAAGGAACCCATCAGGTGATTCAGAGTTAAAGTCAAGTTTGAGCACCACAGCACTAAACATAGACCCAACCTACCTCTAATATTTAGTTCAGCCTATTTTCACTCAGTTAAGTTAACTACCTAGTCTCTTAGTTCATATTTTAAGACCTCCTGATTGAACTCACTGGCTCAGTGGATAAAGAATCTGCTTACCAGTGCAGGAGACACAGGACACTCAGTTCAGTCCCTGGATCAGGCAGAGGAGGAGATGATAACCCCCTCCAATATTCTTGCCTGGATCTGGATAATCCCATGGGCAGAAGAGCTGGCAGAATACAGTCCAGAGAACCGGAAAGAGGTGAACCTGAGTGACAGGGAGAGCACGCACACACACACAATTAAACTATCATTTCTCAAAATCAAATTTTTTCTTGAATTTTCCCCTTCTGATTATGACAAAACAACACTGGCCAAATTTCAGGCATCTGTGATTCCTTGCCTTTTTCCTGTAAAACTGTTAATTTTATTTATTGAAGTAATTATTACCTTCAACTGTCTAGTGTCCTGACATTGTAGGTCTGGATTTTAAAGAGCAAATCACTCTCATGTTTTTAATCCAATCTGAGAGTTTCTGATTACAAGAGTCTTTGTTAAATACATACCTTTAGTCCATTTCTACTTGTATTGTGACGACTCATGTGCTTTATGCTTTCTGTTTGTCCTTATATCAGTTAGGATTAGGTTTGGTGCCCATCATGAAAAATCCAGAATAAATACTCAAAATGGAAATGGATTTCTCTTTCACATAAACAGATAGTATAAATTGCTCATCCAGGGTAGGCGTGGTAACAGAGTTGAGAGCTACAGAGGCTCCTTTCAGCTCACTGCCCCAGAATCCCTGAACTATGACTCTTGGCCTCCTGATAAGAGAAGGCTGCCAGAATTCCAACCATTACATTCATATTCCAGGATTCAAATGGAGAAAGGGGAAGAAAAATGACAAAAGACTAGAGGACCCTCAGTGATCAGAGTTTAGTCACATAAACACACTTAACTATAAGGAAAAATAAAGATTGTACACTTCTTTCTGGGCAGCCAGGCTCATAGGTCAAAATCAATAATTGTAATATTAAGAAGGGAAGGACTATTGCAAAGGTAACTGAATACTCTTTTTCTTCTTCTCCGGTATGGAGTACAATTTCTTTATTCTTCCATTTTCACTTCTTTTCTTGTTTAGAAGAAATTTTTTTTTAATTTGTCAAACTATAAATTTTAATGCACTTCATTTAAGGATATAAATTTCCCTCTAAGCATGTCTTTAGCAACATCTACAAGTTTGGATAGGGCATCCCTGGGTGCTAAGCAATAAAGAATCTACCTGCCATTGCAGGAGATCCAAGAGATGCCATTTCAATTCCTGGGTCAGGAAGATCCCCTAGAGAAGGAAATGGTAACTCCATTTTTGCCTGGGAAATCCCATGGATAGAGAAGCCTGACAGGCTTCTGTCCATTGGGTTGCAAAGAGTTGGACATGAATTTAGTGACTAAACAAGTTTAAATGCAGTAGATTCATTTTTTCAGTCAATTAAAAAGAGTTTCTAATTACCATTGTGATATCTTCCTTGACTTATAGTTTATTTTGGTGTGCATTTCTTAATTTTTCTATTGGTTGGTAGTAAACAACCCCCAAATCTTTGTATCTTACATTACTAAGGCTATTATATACTTGTCAAATTAGCATTGCTTTATCTTACTTGTGAATTGAACTTGTTATCACTGTAAGACGTCCCTATTCATGTCTATGCTTTTTGCCTTCATCTGATAAGTTACAGCCACAGTAGCTTTTCTTTGGGTTGGAATTTGTATAATATATATTCTTCCATCTTCCTACATACAATCTCTGTGTCTGTATGTATTACATGTCTGTTTGGGCTTCCCTGGTGGCTCAGATGGTAAAGAATCCACCTACAATGCAGGAGACCTGGGTCTGATCCCTGGTTTGGGAAGATCCCTTGGGTCTGGCAACCCACTCCAGTATTCTTGCTTGGAGAATCCTCATGGACAGAAGAGCCTGGTAGACCACAGTCCATGGGGTTGCAAAGAGTCAGACATGACTGAGCAACTAAGCACATTGAATGATCCACTACTGGATTTTATTTACTTATGCAGCTTAACAGATTTTCTTTGATTAGATCACTTATTTTATTGACATGTAATATAATGTATTTATAAATTTATGTTTAAAGTCTATCATCTTACTAAATACTTTTATGTTACTTGCTCTATTTTTCTTTTCTCTTAAAAATTGATTTAAAATTTTTAGTTTTAAAATTAAATTAAATGTTAATTTTACATTTAATGTACATTCATGTAAATTAATTTAAAAATTATTTATTCTCTGTGTAATTTGGGGAATTTTATACTAATTTTATTATTTTAATAGTTTTTCAAATATTATGTATATTTTTTCATGTATTAAAGTCTAAAATTAATTTGTACCTCTTTTCCTTGGCTAATCTTCAGTTCAGTTCAGTCGTGCAGTAGTGTCCGACTCTTTGTGACCCAATGAATCACAGCACGCCAGGCCTCCCTTTCCATCACCAACTCCCGGAGTTCACTCAAACTCATGTCCATCAAGTCAGTGATGCCATCCAGCCATCTCATCCTCTGTTGTCCCCTTCTCCTCCTGCCCCCAATCCTTCCCAGCATTAAACTCCTTTACACCTCTTCCCATAACATGTCATTGTTGGCGGATGTTTCTTTGAATATTTGTGTGGGAACTTCCCTGGTGGTCCAGTGGTTAACAATCTGCCTTGTAATGCAGGGGACGTGGGTTCGATCCTTGGTCAAAAAACTAAGATCCCACATGCCACAGAACAGCCAAGCCCTCTCACAGTGGCATAGGAACTACTGAGCCCACATGCTCCAGAGCCTGTGTGCCACAACTTGAGAGCCTGAGTGTCATGTGTGAGATCCAATACAGCCAAATAAATTAAATATATGTATATATTTGTATGCATGTTAATGTTATTAGATAATCTATTTTCCACTCCAGGTTCATTTCATCTCTTTGTCTCATGGCATAGCTTTCTGCCCTCTGGCTTATGGTTTGGCTCAACCTGCAAGAAAGGGAGGGAGATGCTGATAGGAGCAGCCAGAGGGAAAGGCCAAGCCACTTACTCCCTTGCTTCTCTGTGACTGAGCGGCATTCTGGCAGGGTTCTCACAGGGCTGTCTTCCTGCATAACTGCCAGCCTTATTGAGTGTTCCTCACTGTAAAGTACTGGCTTTATTCACTGGGCTCTGTAAACACCATTTTCTTGTCCTGTCTCCTCAATCTTTCAAAAGTGGTCACTGCTTTTTACCTGTGTAAGCTCTGGGTTATCCAGTACCTTTGTGGACTGTCCACCTTTCTGTAAGAAATTCCCTCGTTACAACTCCAGCCAGGTGTACCTTCTGTTTTTCCTGTGACCCTGGTGTTATCCCTTTAGCATTTTAGATATATCTTTTTGTTTTATTTAATTGTATAATTGGTTATGTATAATAACATAAGCACTACCAAACCTCTACACAAAACAAAATACTTTGAAGATGACCTACATGTATACTTGTAGGTCCTACAGTCCATTGCTGTGTCCCTGCTCTCCTCCTTGGATGAGAAAATTAGGAAACCTGTGTTCATTATTCTCTTGATTGACTTCAATTGTATCTCTGTGTATTCCAGAAAATGGTACGTATATGCTTGTGTGTGTGTGTTAATGTATACGCGTTAATTATTTCTAACTTTATAAAAATGGACTCTTTTTTTCTTTTTCTTACTTGCATGTTATATTGATGTGATTCATCCATAGTAATGTACATGACTATAGTTTTTTATTTTGACTGCTGGGTAATAAACTTTTCTGATAATAGTTTATTCATCCAGAATTGATAATGGGTTTTGGGGGGCTTGTATGAACATATTTGCATATATTTCTACTGGCTATATATCTAGAATCAAATCTGATATTTCTTAAGGAAAAGGAATGTTAAGCTTTGGTATATAATGCCACGGTGATTATATCAATTTGTACTTCTGCCTTCAATGGAAAAATGACCCTATGGATCCATATTCTTCAGCATTTGAGTCTCAAGCTTTTTAATTTTTAATAAAGTGATACAAAATGGTATCACATTGGGATCTTATTTGTTCTTCCTTGGTTACTAAATATCTTGAATACTTCATCATATGTTTATTGGTCAGTTTTGTTTTTGTAAAAGTGTGTTTACATGATTTGTACTTTTATTAGAATGCATATTTTAAGTACTTTTGTAATATTTAAAAATATACACTTGATTCTGATTATTAATCACGTTATTGTCAGTTATAAATCTCTAAATTTATAAATCTTTAAATTTTACTTTATATACAGTATATTTTTAATGATCAAAGTGTTCCTAATAGTAATACAATTAAATCTATCAATCTTTTATTTTTACAATCAATATTTTTTGTGCTTTTTAAAAGAAAACTATCCAAATATCACAGACTAAAGATATGCTGGTATCTTTTCCTACTAAGAACATTAAAATTCTATTTTTCCCTTTGAAGCTTATATGGAAATGATCTCTGTGAATAGTGTGAAGTGGGCTTCCCTGGTGGCTCAAATGGTAAAAAATCTGCCTATAATGTGGGAGAGGAAGATCCACAGGAGAAGGGAATGGCAACCAACTCCAGTATTCTTTCCTGGACAACTCCATGGACAGAGGATCCTGGTGAGCTACAGTCCATGGGGTCAAAAAAATTTGGACACAACTGAGTGACTAGCACTTTCACTTTTCAGGGTATGCAGGAAAGTCAGTGGTATGCTACAGCACTCATACTAGCTCAGGAAACTTGATTGTTAACATTGCAGGAATTTGAGTCAGATGACTTGACATTGGTTGTTGTTGTTCAGTCACTCAGTCATAGTCCAACTCTTTGCAACACAATGGACTTCAGCACGCCAGGCTTCCCTGTCCTTCACTATCTCCCAGGGCCTACTCAAACTCATGTCCATTGAGCAGGTGATGCCATCCAGCCATCTCATCCTCTGTTGTCCTCTCCTCCTCCCACCTTTAATCTCTCCCAGCACCAGGGTCTTTTCAAATGAGTCAGTTCTTCGCATCAGGTGGCCAAAGTATTGGAGTTTCAGCATAAACAACAGTCCTTCCAATGAACACTCAGGACTGATCTCCATTAGGATGGAGTGGTTTGATCTCCTTGCCATCCAAGGGACTCTCAAGAGTCTTCTCCAACACCACAGTTCAAAAGCATCAATTTTTCAGCACTCAGATTTCTTTATAGTCCAACTCTCACATCCATACATGACTACTGGAAAAATCATAGCCTTGACTAGACGAACCTTTGTTGACAAGGAAACGTCTCTGGCTTTTTAATATGCTGTCTAGGTTGGTCATAACTTTCCTTCCAAGGAGTAAGCGTTTTTTTTTTAATTTCATGGCTGCAGTCACCATCTGCAGTGATTTTGGAGCCCCCCAAAATAAAGTCAACCACGGTTTCCATTGTTTCCATGTCCATTTGCCATGAAGTGATGGGACTGGATGCCATGGTCTTAGTTTTCTGAATGTTGAGCTTTAAGCCAACTTTTTCGCTCTTCTCTTTCACTTTCATCAAGAAGCTCTTTAGTTCTTTGGATTTTTAGAAATACCTATATACACATATTCCACACTGTGCCGTAGAATTGCAAGTTATTCATTCCTTACCACTTGACCCTACTACAACATTACAGGGCATCAGAATTAACATTATGTCACGCTTTTAACTTCAACTACCATTTGATTGTGGACTGACTTCAGAGATACTTTTTACGTGCATCTGAATCTGGGCTATCACTGATATGTGCATGGATAAGTTCTTTTACCCCAGAAAACGACTAGTGGCAACTAGTGGCATTCTCCTTCAAGAGTGTAAAATTGGAAATTCTTAAAACTGAGTAAATATAGACTCAAGGACTCCAAAACGTTGGTGCTTCAAAGACTGTTTCAGGCATCTGGCTTGGAAAGGCATTTTCTTAGTAAATCCATACTAAATCCTGTTACATTCTGGATTCATACCAATGAAGTATCCAGTAGCTGATTCCATTGCATCTGCCTGGGATTCTACACACAACCATTTTGAACTATTGGAGTTCTGTTCATGATTCAAAATCAAACTTTCAAAAAACTACATTAACCAAAAATAAAGAGTAACAATGACAGCTGAAGTTATTATGAATCTAATTCTATTCTAAGTGCTCTATACATCTACATTGAAAATACAACTATTTTTCCCATTATACAGATGGGAAAACCAAGGTTTGGTGAGGTCAGAAATATCCTCAGAGTCCTGTTGTCTTCCCAATCCTTCCCAACCTACTATTCAAATCAATTTAGTCCCAACCTCCTATGACTTGCCACCTCCTATAGAAATGTGTTAACACCTTGATATAACTTTTGATCTTGCTCCCAAATATACCCTTGCTCATTTTCCAGAAGCTTACACATTGAGAAAATGGCCTATTTCCCTCAGCTTCATTCCAAATTGGGCTCAGAGGGGAGTGTCTTGCACACGTGTGCTGTGCTAAGTTGCTTCAGTTGTGTCGGACTCTTTGCAACCCTACGGACTGTAGCTTGCCACGCTCCGCTGTCCATGGGATTATCCAGGCAAGAATACTGGAGTGCATTGCCATGCCCTCCTCCAGGGGAACTTCCCGACCCAGGGGTTGAACCCTCGTCTATTATGTCTCCTGCATTGGCAGGCAGGTTCTTTACCACTAGGACCATCTGGGAAGCTTGCCTTGCACATAAAATATTTCATAATCATTATAAAGTTTTGTAAATTATTGATATTGATGTTAGAGAAGTACTTAGATTTGGGTATCCATCTTCTGAACAGTTAACGGTTTTTGCTTCTGGGTTACCCAAGCAATGTTTCAACTCGAGTTGCCACAGGTAAAATATTCATATCATAGTTAAAAACCAGAGTCCCCAACCAGCACACTTGGACATCAGACAGTTTTTAATCTTGATTTTGGAAATAATTTATGATTGTTTAGTCTTACCTTGACAAATACATCTATGAGTGGATAACCCCATTGTAAATCATTGTTGTAACTGCAGGAGTCATAAAAAGCAATTGAATACCCAGGCAATCTAGAAGCAAAACTCTATCTCTCACCATTTTTTTTTTTGATCATTTTAATTGGGTCAGTTATACCTATAGCTGTATTTGGCCTTCTATTCCAGATTTGCCACTATGCTTGCATGCTCAGTCGTGTCTGACTCTTTGCAACCCCATGGACTGTAGCCCTCCAGCCTCCTCTGTCCATGGGATTTTCCAGGCAGGAATACTGGAGTGGGTTGCCATTTCCTTCTCCAGGGGAACTTCTCAACCCAGGGATCAAACCCATGTCTCCTGCAATGGCAGGCAGTTTCTTTACCACTGTACCATGTGGGATTCCCTCCACTATGTTTACTAGAGATCAAAAAGTCTGCTAGATTTAGTTTCAGCTGGATATCAGATTGGCAACCACCGGCATGAACACACTTTGGACCTTGTTATCTTTCAGTTTAGCTTTGACTTTATATACATGAACCTTGTAATTCTCTTCCATGATAGAAATATAAAATATTTTCATTGTTTCACTAAAATATATTTAAAAAATTTTACCAAGCACTCTAATTCTTTTTTTGTTTTTTTTTAACTTTCCCTAATATTTTGGTCCAGGGTCAGCAAAATGTTTCTGTAAGGATGAGATAGTAAATATTTTAGGCTTAAGAGGCCATAGGTTTCTGCACAGCTATTCATCTTCACTGTTGTAGAGCAAAGCAGCTTATAGAGTATACAGAAATGAAAGGATATGACTGTTTTAATACAATTTTATTTACAAAATAGTCGTTGGGCTGGATTTGGTCCATAGGTCATAGTGCACTGGTGTATACTTAGTCGGTATACTAACACGGATAGCCTGAATAATTATTCCAACTTCTCCTGTGCTCTCCTGGGCTTTAACCCCATCTATCTTGATGGTTTTTTTTTTTTTTTTTTTGTTTAATCCTGTCTTGATCTGCTTTCCTCTCTTTTGTCTAGAGACATCTCTGGGGTGGGGAACGTATGCTTATTGGAGCCATTCCACAGTTTTATTTTTAATATCTGCTTATTTCTCTGTTTGTCACTAGTTAACACTCTTTCCCATTCCTTCTCTAAACTTGACATTAATCATGCTGGATAATGACAAGCTGTTCTTCAAAGGGGTTGAACCAATTTACATGTCAGTAAGCTGTGACTGAGATTCTCATTGTTCCACATCCTTGCTGATATGGCAGACTTTTGATTTTCTGCCAGTTCAGTGGTTGTGAAACAGAGCCAGTGCATTCCACAGGTTCAAGGGGGTGACACTTGTATTTAAGGGCATAAGAACGGTTCTTCCTGGAGTTGAGAAGTGGGTAATCCATGAAGGGGTTGTATATATAACAACCCCAGAATGAAATGTATCTCAGTGTGATTGTCATGTAAAATTACTTAATTATTAATGAGCTTGTTTAATGATTAGTCACACTTCTTTATTTGTGAAGCATATATTCATGACTTTCACCCAACTGTTAAATCTTGTAGTCTGTGTACTTTGTGGATATATGTGTTTTGTGGGTTATATGTGTTACATATATCTCCTCTCAATTTGTAGCTTGTAATTTTGAGGGTGTCTTTGGATGAACATAAGTTTTTTTTTTATTTTCATGAGGTCAATTGTATCATTTTTATGGTAAATGCTTTTCCGGCTTAAAGAGTTATTCCTTGTCCTGAAGCCGGAAAAAATTCTCCTAGACTATCTTCCAAAAGTCTGACAATTTTACATTTCACACTAAAGTTTCTAACTACCTGGAATTGATTTTGTCTGTGTCATTCAGCACTATTTACTGAGTAGTTCCTTTTTTGTCTTTCTTTTGATCGCAGTCATCAATTAAGGTTCAATACATACATTGCTTCCTTTCTGTTTTCTTTGAATCAACTTAGTCTTTATCCAAATGTACACTTTTTGTTCATATAGTATGTGTTCAGTTTTCTATACTGCTTTATTTGAGAAGTTATTTTCCATGTTTCCACACTGTTTTATAACATTGTGCCTGTATACCTTTTGGCAGCATTTTTGGTTATCCATTCCCTATTATTGGTCAGTTAAACTTTTCTAATATATTTGATATTATAGAGAATGCTATAATGCACATTTTATGCACAATTCTTTTTCTTCTGCTGAATAATAACCTCAGGATATAATCTTAGAAGTAGGAATATTGAGAAAGAGTAATGATATTTTATGGTTTTTAAATACCATACGTTAAATATTGACATCTTCAATTCCAAAAGGACAATTTCACTTTAACATTTTAATTTCCTGCCTCCTCATTATTAGCAATGCAATGGTACTTTGGCTTAGCTTCAATTGTATGTATTTGATTGCCCATGAGGCTAAATAGGTTTCCTAGAGTCTGTGTATTGTGCATGTGTCTTCATGAGTGGGCCTCCTGCTCATTCTCTTTATATTGAAATCTTGGGCCTTTACATAAAAATTTGAATGTGCTCTTTATCGGTTACAGATTTAGACATATAATTTGACTTCTTTTTTAAAGTACTAACATATATTTATTTTAAGCACCTGCTCAGTCTGTTTTTTTTCTTTTTTTCATTCCATCATATTGGACAAATCACACAAGATCCTTTTCCAGCTGCATTCTGGCACAGATGTGGCATCATCTCTCTGAAACAACTATCGCGTGTACCTCTGGGACCTGGAGATTGAATTACAGCTCTGCTTAAGAGTTACCCGCAAAGACGAGCTTCAAAGATGAGGGCTTAAGTTTCTATCCCATTTAAAGCAGTAGCAGGCATAGAAGCAGAGTGCAGTGAGTCATCCTCATCCTTTCCAACGCTCAGTTTAGCTGGCAGGTCACATCTGACAGTGCCCAGCTTTTAGATGAAGGAAAATCAACTGCCATGTTGCGTAATTACACTAAGCTTGGAACTTGACTCCTGGAGTATCGAGGAGGAGATGCATACAATAGCCTCTGTTTCTTCACATTGGCTATTCACCAGGGTGCGATAGACTGTATACATTTCCTTGGACTGAACCCCAAGGAAAACTAAAATATATCCTGCTTCTTCACTAATTCAGTTTAGTGAAGAATGGGACCTTTCACTTGCCCAGAAGTTATGGTGGAGAGGGTTTCATGGATAACATCTGGTACTCTTCTTTCTTCCTCTCCCCTTCCTCCCTCACATTTCTAATAAGTCCCTGAAGCATATCCATTCAGGATTCATATATTTGGATATACCCTCTTTAGCTCCATTGTCTTATGTCAGGCCCTTATCATCACTCATGTATATTACTTTAATTCCTATAAGTGCATCTCGCTTCTTCCACTCTTATCTGACTTTTATTCTCTACATTAGTGAGAACACTTTCAGCTACAAATCCAGAAACCAAATTCAAATTATGCTTATGAAATTAAAAAAAAAGATTTTATTAAATAAATACTAAAGAAGAGAGTTGGCCTCAAGCACAGTTAGAGACAGGTATTCAAATATGCTATCAGAATTCTGTTCCTCTTTCTATCCCTCAGCTCTACTTTTTTCACTGATGGCCTCCTTGGTCAGGTTCTGTTCACACAGTGGTGACAGAGATAGCCAAGGAAGCAAAGGCTTATGTGAATGAGCCTTTTGGATAGAAAATGCAGAGAAAGAGCATTATGACTGCTAGTATAGTTGTGATCATACCTACCCCCAAAGATTTATATTAAGCTATCTTGGGCCAGGGTCCACTCCTAGGCCGGTCTGATTAGCAAGCTTGTGCCATGTGCCCAGCCTCAGGGTAGAGAGATAGAGACCCTCGTTTGGTGGAGAGGTGGAGACCTTTGTTTACCATCTCACCAGAATCACAAGGAATGAGGAAGGTACCGTATTTGAAACCAAGGGTGGTGGAGTCAACTGCAAATTGATAGATGTTCATTAAATATGGCCACCAGAATTATCCTGTTAAGAGAAAGTTATAATTATGTCTCTAGTTCCCTGCCCAAAAAATTCTTCAAAGGCTTCCGGTTTCTCATGAGATGAAGTGCAGTCTTTTTGTCTGGCATCTAGAAACACCAAACTAAAGATCCATCCTACCTTCCTTGTCATCTTCCATATACCCCGAACGTATTTCGAGTTCTAAATCATCCATGCCATATAAATTGTCATTGCCTTAATATTCTTAACAGATTTTAATCTTTTAAGTTTCTATCATTTATAATGTTGTACTCTCTACAATGAAAGTCTTAATTTCTCTTCTCTGAACAGCCTAAATGTTACCTATAATTTCCAGCTTCAGTTTTACCTGTTCAAGTCTTTCTAGGCTCCATCAGTCTGTTGCTAACCCTGCTATTATTATAACACCTTGCACTAATCTTAACCATGTTGCCTTACGGTTGTGATTATGTATCTGTTTTTTATCCTAGTCTTTGAGTAGCTCCAGGATGAGAATCATTTCTTAATTGTCTTTACTCTCTTGACTACATCCAGTCCTACAGCTCCTAGCAAATGTCCAAATAAATACATACAGTGAAGTCCCAGGTTTTTGTGTTAAAGATTATTGAAAGTTTGATGTTTCCAACCACGTGAATCTAGTCCCTCAAATAATAATTTGTGCTCAGGGAACTCATCTGACAATGTAGCTCAAAAGACTGGCAGAAGCCTGTTGGCACAGTAACTTATTTGCAATTCAGAAGACTTTCTGTGATTTGGAAACATTTCCAAAGAGTGGAGTGAAATGTTATATAACAATCCAAGAGATTATAGGCCTAAATAATTTCAGTATATTAAAACTTTTTCCTTCTGCACTTGGATCCCCTGGCTACTAATCCAATACTCTGTATTTCGAGCTGCTGATAAGGGGAATGTTGTTTTAAGATTCACACCTTTTAGACAGAGTACGGTATTATATGTTCATGAGATAATATGCTTTAAATAACATTCTGATTACTTTTTTTTTTCTTTTGGCCACGCCACACGTTATGTGGGATCTTAGGTCCCTGATTAGCAGATTGAACCCATTCTCCATGCAGGGGAAGCATGGAGTCTTAACCACTGGGCCACCAGGGAAGTCCAACATTCTGATTTCTTTCAAGATCTTTTCCTGTCATGAATAGCAACAAATTAATTGTTAGAGAACAGAAGTCTATCGTTTTAGCAAGACATGAGCTACTAATATCAGAATATAAAAATTCAGAAATTTTTTATAATGTGGCCTCTTTCTCAGAGCAAGCCCCCCAACTTGCTCTCTCCAAAGAGGTGAATACCTCCATTAAGGATACAAAAGTCATCAAATTCTAAGAGGCACTGTTTACAGTGTTACTCAGCACATAACCAGTTCTGCAACCCATGGACTGCAGCACACCAGGCCTCCCTGTCCCTCACCGTCTCCTGAAGTTCACCCAAGTTTATGTCCATTGAATCAGTGATGTTATCCAACCATCTCATCCTCTGCCGCCTTCTTCTTCTTTTGCCAGCATCAGGATCTTTCCCAATGAGTTGACAGTTCACAAAGAGTGTTTGCATACAAAACAATGTAGTCCCATGGAATTCTCTGTGTTTACCAGGTTCTGGAGTATAGAAATTAAGTGTGAATTAGAGTTCTGATGCAAACAGCAACACCTACCACAAAAGTACTCTTGAGGTTACCGCCACAGCAACCAAATATAAACAAGACCTTAGGTGTACACACAGGGTGTGTGCTTTTTCACAAAAGACTGTATACAAGGTTATGAGAATGCTAAGGGGGAAGATAAAGCTACAGGTTACATAACAGCAAGTGTGGAAATTAGTTTACACTCCTTAGCAGCACCAAATAATGCTGACTCATTGTGCAAGAAATTAAAGGTCAAACTTTAACACATAGATTAAATCCAGGGAAAACTGCATTTTTATCAGGTTAAAGAAGTCTTTGTCAACAGATGTTATATAAGTCATGTGTCCAGTTGGGGCTTTTATGTAGCATATTAAGTTGTCTATCAAGATAGATAAATTTAGAAACATAAAGACCCACTTTCTGGTACCATTTATCAGAAATGTCACTGTTAAGATGTGTTCTCTATGACAGAATCTTTCTTTAATTATATTTACATGTAGCTAATCAAGTGGGTGTATCCTTCCAAAAGCTTTGGACATATAAGGCCTTAAGGCAGGAAAGTGCCTTAGAAAACATTTCATTTTACCATTTTATTTTGCCAGTTAGTATAGTAAAGAACTATTTGCTAGGTACTATCAACTACCTGTGAAAGTACTGAGTACCAATTATTTGGGCCAAGTGGGATCCCAGGAATGGTTTGCCATTGAACCTAGTCCCCCTGCAGTGATAATTACCAGGATTCTTTAGTAGTTTTCAGAGTTTTCTTGTTTCTCAATTACAACTTTAAGTTTTCTACAGTGTTTTTATAATTTTCAGGAATGTGGGAGAAATAGCAACTTGGTGGGGGATGAGATAGTCTACAGGGACCCAAAATGCATACATTATTTGATGCTTATACTTTAGGGGTCTACTCTGAACTATAGATTACTGCTTTCTTTTCTTTTACTTTTTCTTCCTCACTTCACTGGAAAGATATTTTGCCCATTGTCTTATGCTTCATATCCTCAGTTAATCTGAAAAAAGATTCTGATCTCCATTTTTGGCTCTTTAATGACTAGATTTCTTGATATAGTCTCAAATGATAGTTCTGTGATCTTCCACTGAAGCCTGCTACTCACAGAGGGAGTTATTGTGTGTGCTGGAGTTTGGGGGAAAGTGTGCTTTGAATAACTCTACGTCTGTTCTGTGTACTGCTCAGATCTTTATCTTATGTCCCTTAGTATTCTGTAAGCCTGTTTCAGCTGTTGCCAGCATTACTTGCTGAGAGCTTAAACACATTTAGAGAGATGTGTTGATGAATAATGGAGAGTGTCATTCATTCATCTTTCAGTTCTTTGTGATAAACAATTGATTTCCCTAATAGTTAACATGTTTTGAAAAGGCTTATACTAAGATTATAATGTAGGATTAAGGGAATGCCATCTCTCTAAAACAGAATCCAGAACCTGAAAAGATTTTTTTTTACAGGAAGCAAAGCCTTCAATGGAAGAGATGTTCATTTTGAACCAAATGACTCCAGATTTGTTCTCTCAAGTTTCCACTTTCCTGTCATGCTGGTTTTTCCTGATAATATAGGTTCCTCTCAGCACAACAAAGCCAGGCTAGATTTTCAGAGTTTTACTAAGCACATAGAAAGAGCAAAGTGAAAGTGAATTCACTCAGTCGTGTGTGACTCCTTGCAACCCCATGGACTGTAGCCCACCAGGCTCCTCCATCCATGGGATTTTCTAGGCAAGAGTACTGGAGTGGGTTGCCATTTCCTTCTCCAGGGGATCTTCCAAACCCAGGGATCGAACCTGGATCTGCCGCATTGCAGGCAGACGCATCTGAGCCACCAGGGAATCCCAGAAAGAGCAAAAGAGAAATAATTACAGAAAGTCTAAGATTTGTTTTCTTCAAGGGAAAGATATGTGGATCTCTTTTAAGACCAGGAATTTGCCTTATTTCTTTAAATTCCTGACACTTAATCCAGTCTTGATGCATAGTAATTATTTTATATATCTTAAATGAATGAGTACATGAGTGACTAAAATACTAGCTAATCTGGATAACAAAGTACACATGGCTATCATTCAAGTAGATTCTATAGTTTGAAGTTTCTAAATCCGGCTTTAACCGATTAGACTGATTTCATATTCCCCTTGCTTTAGTTCCTTATTTCCTTGGGCTGACCACTGCTCACGTGGAAATCACTATCCTAAAACTCTAGCTTTCCAAAGGTTCCTTGGTAATCTGGGCCAAGTCATGCCAAGGAGAGGCCATAGATCCCCTTCTGCTACTCAGTGAAGGTCCAGGCTCTTGAACGATGGTTGACATCTGGGATGTCTCCATTCCCTCCAAGTCATGTTCCATGGCACAGGCAGAATTTTCTTTCCTAAAGAACTTATTGTTTACTTATTTTTAATTAATTGATCAACTAATTAATTTTTATTTTTGGCTGAGCTGGGTCTTTGTTGCTGCACACTGGCTTTCTCTAGTTGGATCAAGTGGGGGCTGCTCTCTAGTTGAGGTGCTCAGACTTCTCTTGCTGCAGAGTACCAGCTCTAGGGCACTTAGGCTTGGCTCAGTAGTTGTGGTGCATGGCTTTAGTTGCCTAAGGCATGTGGGATTTTCCCAAACCAGGGATAGAACTAGTGTCCTCTGCATTGCAGTGGAGGATTCTTAATCACAGGACTACCAGGGAAGCCCAGAATTTTCTCCTAAAATATCAAAAAAGGGAAAGAGAGACTAGAATGATTTCCCAGAGGTTGAGGGGATGAGGAAAAGGGGAGATGTTTGTCAAAGAGTACAAACTTCCTGTTATATAGATGAATAATTTCTGGGGACCTAATGTTCAGCATAATGACTACAGTTAATAATATTGTATACTTTAAAGTTGCTAAAAGAGCTCATCTTAAATGCTCTCACCACAAAAAAGAAATGGCCATTATATGATGTGATGGGACTGTTAGCTAACACTGCAATAGCCATTTTGCAGTATATTCATGTATGAAATGAATGTCATATCATTTAAATTTACCCAATGTTATATGTTAATTATATTTTAATAAAGCTGGAAAAAATGGGGGGATGTTTCTATTCACAGGTACAGTAATTTGAGGTCACTGCTTTTGTGTGGAGAAATATTTAGATCAGATTTAGCAATAATTTTCATTAGACTATTTATAGTGAGAAAATTAATTAAAATACCATCTAATTATTATTTGTTACCCTTCAATTCAGTTCAGTCACTCAGTCGTCTCTGACTCTTTGCAACCCCATGAATCGCAGCACACCAGACCTCCCTGTCCATCACCATCTCGAGGAGTTCACTCAAACTCTCATCCATCGAGTCAGTGATGCCATCCAGCCATCTCATCCTCTGTCATCCCCTTCTCCTGCTGCCTCCAATTCCTCCCGGCATCAGGGTCTTTTCCAATGTTACCCTTAATTAAATGTTAATTGAGCACAAAGTAAAGTAAGATAGAGAGGGATAACTCTATTTCTTTGCTAAAAACTCTTAAAGGGTTTCAAAACCTCAAAATTATGTACAGGGTTTACAAATCATTTTTAAATGGCTTAAAATTTTTAATATGGTTTGAAACAGTATTTTTCAAATGACCAAATGATAAGTCAAATTAATAGTCCAATTGAAATGTAAATGATATCAATTTAGTGGGTTTAAAATGAACATTTTTATTACTGAGTCCAACCTCATATAGCCTCGCAATAGGCCAATAAATCAGGAAATGAGGTGTTGGGACAAGGAACAGAGACTTTATTCAGAAAGCCAGCAGACTGAAAAGATGATGGATTACTGTCCCAAAGAACCATCAAAACTGAGTTAGAATTCATGCTTCTTTTATGCTAAAAGGGGAGGGATGTGGCTGGTTGTAGCATACTACTTGGTGTTGGCCAGACCCCCTTGGGACTAATTGAATCCTTTGTTCTTACAGCTGTCCACTTAGGTCCAGTCATGTTGCTCCTCTAAACTTTTAACAAGACAAATGCTATTCTATGTTCTGCGATTTTTAAAATCTTTGTAAGAATGAAAAGTGTTATACCTTTAAATGTCAAGCTGGGGAGGCAGGGCCTTGAGACTGGGCTATCGTGTTTATTTCAGGCAATAGTCAACATTCTTTTATAAAGGTGCAGAGCCAGCATGACTAAGCACAGTCAATAGAGCCCAAAGGTTAGAACTAAAAGAATAGATCCAATATGGTGTCAGATTTGTTTTCTGCGACATTTTTAAAAATAGAATTCAGTAGAAATATTATATTAGCATGCACTTCATGTGGTAAGGGTCAGTATTATTTCAAGAATTTTTTTTACTTATCACTATATGATATAAAATATTATATTCCATACAGTGTTAAATATAATGTATAAAAATATCATATCACATCATAATTAGCTCAATAAGTATTTGCTGGGAAAAAAATGAAAGTTGCTAAAAGAAATTATCCTTGTGAATAACTGTCATGGGGATAGGTATCCTAATAGTGGACTCTTAAAGCGGCATAACTAAGTCTAAGACCTACTCTTAAGAGGAATTCCAGGGCTCTGTTGTTACTAGCAGGGTGCTCTTCTCAGATCTTTCCAAAGTGGCTGTCATGGCGTGGTTGGATAATGAATGCTTTGGGTCCATCAGTCTCACAGAGAGAGTGTTTAATAGAGTCCTCATTAAAATTATGATTTCTTAGGAATAGCCTCAAGTTCAGGCCCAAGTTCCGAATCACAACTCCTTTCCAATTTTTTACTCCTATGTGCTTCATAGTGATGTAATAGAGAAGTTTCTGTCATGCATCTTTCCCCCAGGCTCCTATATAACGTAAGAAGATTCGTCAGCCTAATTTTTGCTCAATATTTTAGAAGATTATGAACCGTAAATTATATTGCCTGAGCCTGTTCTGAACCAAGTCATTCTAGTAAGAGAAAAAGGTCTTGAGGGAAAAAATAATCCGACACTAATTTAGATATCTTGTGTGGGTAAGGAAATGACAGAATAGACTACCTGGGTTAATATATCACAGGAGTTACCAAGTAATCAAACAATCCGTGAAAACTAGTCAATGATTACTTTAAGAATTACTCTCAAAATCTTTCCAGAAAAGGATTCATTTGAACATGTGTACCTTCTAGAGTCCGTAGGGTTGCAAGAGTCAGAGACATGACTGAAGCAACTTAGCACACATACATGCATCTTTTCAGGTGGCACATTGGTAAAGATTCCACCTGCCAATGTAGCAGTCACGGGTTAGATCCCCTGGAAGATCCAGGAAGATCCCCTGGAGTAGGAAATGGCAACCTACTCTAGTATTCTTGCTTGGAAAATTCATGGACAGAGGATTCTGGGGGGTTATAATCCATGGAGTCACAAAGAGTCAAACACAACCAAGTGGCTGAGCACAGATGCACCTACTAGGGAATACAAATTATGTTTCAAATTCCCATGCATTTGTGAAATTTTAGCTATTTATTGACAGTGGGAAGCAAAAAAATAAAAATAAAAATAAAAGAAAGAAACAGGTTAATAAACTAAAATATCCTTCACAGGAGAAGTCAATGATTATAACAGGTAATCCAAATGTAATGATACTGCTTGCAAATAACTTTTAAATTTTTCTTCAGAAGCTCGCAATGTATTGAAAGTAAAAGTGTTAATTGTTCAGTCGGTTCTGACTCTTTGAGACTCCATAGACTGTAGCCCACCAAGCTTCTCTGTCCACGGACTTCTCCAGGCAAGAATACTGGAGTGGGTTGCCATTTCCTCCTCCAGGGGATCTTCCTGACTCAGGGAGCGAACCTGGGTCTCCTGCACTGCAGGTGGATTCTTTACCATCTGAGCCACTAGGGAAGCTGCCAACGTATTAATCACTCCAACTTGGAAAATCCTAAAGTAGAATTGAGATACAGTTCACAATCTAGTAATCGCTCCAGTTGAGGAAATCTTTGCAAAAAAAACTGAGATGCTGGATTGAGTGAAGAGAGTCTTGATTTGACTTTTGGGAGTCCAGGGTCCCTGTGCAGCCCTTCCAAAATCAGCAGTGGGAGCCTGAACAGGAGCAGGCCCCTGGGCTCTCAAGTCCTCTGTGTCTCCAGCTGGGAAACAATGCTTTGGCCTAGATAGGCCTGCGTTTCAGTCTTCATAATGCATAGTTCTCTGTGCACTTTATACTTCAAAGTTGCTCATGCAGGTACTTATTTGCTGTGGATGATAATAATCGGACTCATATGACCTATCTAAAGAGAACAAATTAAACATTAACTTGAGATTTCCCTGCTTATAAAAAGTATTTTGTATGCAGTGTTTAAGGAATGACTGACGAAGTTTTCTCTATTAGATACAATGTGAATAGATAAATAGATCCTCAGCCTCCTACCAGATTCCAGATTGCTGAAGTCCTTAATCTTCAACTTGAAAACAATTGTTGTTTAGGCAACTTTCATCTTTCCCTGCAGCGATCTTAGTTTCAAAGTCAAGATTCAGATAGCCTCTTGATTTTTACATAATTGACATGTACATAGTAAATATATAGATATATATTTTTGCAGTTAAGAGTCACATTAAAGACATTTCATTTTAAGGCAAGTAAAGAGGATTTACCAATTCCATAAATGTGGTAGAATATGATAATAAGGCAATGGCACCCCAATACAGTTCTCCTGCCTGGAAAATCCCATGGATGGAGGATCCTAGTAGGGTACAGTCCATGGGGTCGTGGAGGGTCGGACACGGCTGAGCGACTTCACTTTCACTTTTCACTTTCATGCATTGGAGAAGGAAATGGCAACCCACTGCAGTGTTCTTGCCTGGAGAATCCCAGGGACGGGGGAGCCTGGTGGGCTGCCGTCTATGGGGTCGCACAGAGTCGGACACGACTGAAGTGACTTAGCAGCAAGATAATAAAAAATAATTGCTTAATTGTGAAACACTTTCTCTTGTATAACACTGGGAAAGGCCGTGTCCAAAGTGCTTGGTCATTATATGATGATTGAGATTAAACTAGTTTGAAGCTAAAGTTCATAGTTAAGATAAAAGTTACTCTTTAAAAGACTTCCTCCTCCACACCCCAACATCCTGGCGTTGAATACTCAGAGATAGGATATCACTGGTACGATTGATATTTCTAAAGAAAGCTTTCTGCTCTTAAGAGAAAGCCAAAGATATATGCAGACATTTTCTAGAAAAAAGATCTGATTGTTTTCCTCTATTTAAACTACACGATACAAGGGGAGATTCTTTTAAATAGTACTTCATCAGATAGTTATTGAGGATCTACAATATTCCAGAGACTATGCTTATTTATAAAGGCAAAAATGGAGGAAAATGTCCACTCAGGGGACTGGCAAAATACTTGATAAATAATGGCTAGTAAATGTTCTTGACTTTTAAGGCACTGGTTTGTTTAGTAGGAAGCAATTAGACCTAATGAACTTAGTGATTTGTTGCATATAATTATGAAATTGTTCTCTAAGTTTTGTTTCCATAATAATCTCTCTTCCATCTCTCTATTTGATTAACTACTACTTCAGGTCTTGATATTACTAGGTCTGTATTCTGGGAAACCTTCCCCCATCCTTAAGACTACCTGGGCTGTTACACACACAATACCTTTTAACCATAGAATTTACCACACTAGGGTGTCTATGACTCTCTCAGATACACTTGGATGTGACATGGCTGTGTTTTGCTATCACTGTGCCCCAGACACTAGTGCAACACATGGCTTAAAGTTGGTATATTCAAGGAATAATTATTAATTACATAAATAAATATTTATCTTGATCCTGGGAAGAGGGGTAGTGATGTAAGAAACCATTCCTTTTCTATACTAGGCACATAATAGATTTTTTTTTAATTATTATGAAGACAAAACACACTAAATTCAGAAGCCTAAAGTTTGCCAAGAGACCTGTGGGCAGCAAATTACTGAATGATTTAGAATCTCCCAGGTAACATCAGAAGTGTGGGGAGATTGGTCCCCATGAGGAGCAGGACTATAAAAAGTAACTGCTTCCATTTTTAGATACCTCGCTTGAGACCAGCATATTGCCAGGTACATGCTGCCTCTTGCTTTGCAGCCTGGGATAGAATTACACCCTCTGCATTGCATTTCATTCCCCTGATTATTTACATAATCCCTCTGGCTGTACCTATCAATTTACAGACCAAAAGGAATTCCATCATAAGCACGCTAAGTCATACACTTGGCTGCATCATACAAATGTTTCACCTGGATTACGTTTGGCAGTGCAAGCCCCCGAGTGATGATAATTTCATTGTATATAACACAAAGTCTCCCTTGAGAGGGTGGGTGGGAATATCTGAGGTGCAGGAGAACCAAACCTGTTAATAATCACCTGATAACTTGTCTTCTTTCCACAACTCCTAATTTTACCGCACAGTGTATTTAAATCTGTATTACAATGAAAACAAAACAGACCCTGTTTAAAAACTTCATGCTCATACCAAACTGTGATCATTTGTGAAAGATTAACTTTGAGAGGAAAGATGATTCATTTTTCTCCAAAATAATGGAATTGGTTAGATCCCTAAGTATTTTGAAGGGTAAGATGGACCACCATGTTAACATTTTAAAATATGTAAAATGCAAATACATAGATATTACCAGCAGTAAATTGAAAAAAAAAAAAAGCTATTTTATGAGTAGAGGGATGCAGAGTAAATCTTAGCTGCAAACAGTAAAACAATTATGATGATACCCATAGTTCATTTATGTGTTTACAAATAGTTCTAAAGCATAGAATGTCTGAAAGTGCCAAGAGAATTGAATACCATTTCCCTGGTGTGTTTTAATGGATTTTCTGATACCAAGATGAAGAAAAGAAAGGTGTTTGAGCACATCAATGTGGTTTAATACATCAGTGTTGTCCTGCAAGAGATTCACTTCTCAAACAGATGCATCGAAGCAGACTTCACAAAGATTTTGTTAAGCATTTTGAAATATTCAGTTTCCCCGTTATATGAGCATTTTTCTAGAACAAGCTGAATTTGATCAGAGAGCCATTATCTCCAGTAGGATTGTCAAAGTACAGTAATATTTAATAAAAGTAGTCATTATTCATTATATTTTCACTTGTTTTTGCAGTATTAAAATGTAAAAACCTGTGCTGTAATTAATTCCTTCAGTTAAAGTCCTGGAATAGTTCTGTTTCAAATATATCCAAATCATCCTTAAATACAAGTACAAGAAGAACCTGATGTTTATGCATGCACAGAGTCTTCAGCAAGTGGATCTAAACTGGGATAGGAGCGCAGGCTTTCTTGGTTCTCCTACCACAGGTTCTCCTACCACCAGCTATGTGACTTTGGACTATTGTGTACTGCCTTTCACTATTCCAATGGTCCTCAAAATTCAGAATCACTTGGAGGATATGTCAAAACACAAATCGGTGTGTCTGACCCCCTGAGCTTCTAATTTAGTAGGTTGGGGTGAGGCCCAAGAATTTGCGTTTCCTACCAAGTTCCCAAGTATTTCTCGCTCTTCTAGCAGGGTACAGGCTGTGAAGACCACTGCCATACACACATCTCCTAATCTGTTTCTCTTTCCTTAGGAGGGACTCATGGGTGAACAATGAAATGCAGCATGGCAGAACGTGGGATGGTCTTTAGATGACACTGCAAGAGTGGTGTGCTCTAATGGGCATGGAGGCAGGAAAGGAAGGAGAAAGAAGCACACATTTATATCCAGCTCCCAATAGTTTCAGTCTCTTGGTTTTATCAACAAAGAGACAAGCCTAGCATTTGTAAGCAAAGAACCCAAAGTAGTTTAGGGGAAAAATAAAGAATGTTTCGCAAAATTTCAAGTATTGCTATGTTCTCTCCATCTTTGCCCTTGCCGGTACTATATCCTGAGCCTCAAAAATCCAAAATGATACATAAATATAAATGGGTGAAACTGACCAGCAGCCATTCTACTGGTAAAAATAGATAGATCTTTCCTTACATACAAAGTGACAATTCTCAACAGCTTTATGTTCAGAAAAGAACAACAAGGTTGGATGTATTTCTTAAGACTATGAAGAAATATTACGTTTTAACTAGAATATCTTTTACACTTCAACAGAAGTGGATGTATTCTTTGTGATACATATGAATAAATATTGACATTTATATGGCTAAATATGGCATTATGCATTGATGAAAAACATTTTCCAGTAGGAACACTAAAATACAAAAATGATTTAGTTAATTCATAAATTTGCAAAGACATAGTTTCCTTTTATATGCTGGAACTCAAATTCCACTGTAACTACTTACATTAAAATAAAAATATGTAAAACAGTATGGATTTCTATACCCTAACTATTGTATTACTTATTACAACCTGCATTATACACAATACAATGTCAGTGTAAAAACTGTCAGGTGTATTAACAGACTATCTGCAATGAGATTTGTCTTGTAAAAGCTAGTTTCCTTTAAAGAGATGAGGCTGCATGCATTTCTTATTTGTGCATCATTCTCTGCATAGAACACTGCTTTATCACTGCAATTCATTGCCTCTTCATGGAGTTACTAGAAGATACAGCATATTTATAGTAGCATGAATTACATTGCTGAAATAAATCTGACAATGCTTCCCTGTTCAGAGGACTTCATGAAGAGGAACATAACAAGACAATTGCTTTCTCTGACATAAATTCCATGAGCACTCTTTTTAATTTTCAATAGAAGGAAGAACAATTTGTGAACCTAGAACCAGTTTGTGTCATTTACCAGTATAAGTCATTTGAGTTCATATCAAGTCCAGATACAAAGTTGTTTATACAACTGAATAGATTTTGCAAACTGAAAAGATTCAGTAAAGGATAAAATTTTAATGATTAATTGCTTCCAATATTTTGGATACTTTCTCACTGACTGGTTTTAGGTGGTATATCCATATAAAACAAAGAAGGGTTGCTGTGTGATTTTTTTAGTATGGAATTTTAAGACAATGTAACCATTTTTGAGGAAAATGATTTTATGCAATTTTCTATTATAAAATTTCCATCTTTTTCATCTTATCAAAATGTCATACACAAGAAAATTAATTCAAGATGTTTTTAGAAATCTGAGGTATAGATATTTTCAATAAATAGAATTATGGAAAATGAAAATATTTAATTTCTGAAATGTTTACCACGTGTTCAAATATATTACACATATATACTTTACAATGGACATAATGAAAACTTCCAAGGTTAGTTAAGTAGAAATATATAAAAAGTCTGAATGATATTTAATCATTTACTTGGAGAGAGAAAGATTATTACATTCAAATTTGCTTTCCTGTAGAGAACATCTGTTCAGAATTTTCATCTCATTACTTGATGGTGACTAAAGTGGTACAGGATAATAGAATAGAATAAATCCTCAAGAATCTTTTCTCCATCAAAATAATAAAGCTTATCTCTAAAAAGTGGACATTCTCTAGAATATATAAGAAGTATATAAAAGTAGAAAAAATTGTGCAATAAAAATTTCAGTAAACATTAATTTTTTAATGCCTGGTAGATCTTTACAATTCTTGCATCATCCCGGGGACTAGGGTTGTGAGTAGTTGAATATCAACACTGAGAATTTTGTTCATAATTTTATTTTCCAAGTTGCAACTTAAAAAAATAGTAATATAAAGCATCAAACACATTCTCCAACTCCTTCTGTATTGAAATGTTATTCTTACTAACAAAGAAATAAATTGAGTTTTCCTCTTCCTTCCTTGAAAATAAATAATACAAAGTTCAATCAAGTTAGAAGATCATAGGAGGAGATACTAGTTTTTATGAGGTAACATTTGAGTTAATTTTTAAACAGAAAATTATGAACATGACTATTAAAAATATAAAAGTCATTTTATGAATAAAGATGACAATCAACAGCATTAGTTAATAAACAAGTATAGGAAATAAATATTTCAATGAAGTAGACATTTATTACTCTGCAAAATCTTTTATATAAACCTATGTATTTTTTTAAAATATTACTTTTTGGAATTTGGTTAATAGTTTATGTCTTTGAACATCATTTAAAAAAATTGTTACATTTGTTGGTGCCATATATTAAAAAATTCAAAGCATGTCTGATGATTATTAATAATACAATGTGACAAATAAAGGAGAAAAAACAAAAATAAAAAATTTTCTATTTTTTACATGTTAGATTAATAATATTTTGGATATATTGGGTTATATAAAATATAATACTGAAAATTTTTAGATTTACTTGTTTTAGTCTTTTTAATGTGACTTCTAGCAATTGTAAGTGACAAATAGAGCTTGAATATATTTTCACTGTAACAGCAATAGACGTTAAAGCTTAAGTTTTGCACTTCAGGAAATTTGTGGCCATATTACTACACCTTTTTATAGCATATTCATCCCATATAGCCACAGTTAATCTAACCACGTGGGACATAAGTTTTTCCTTGGTTGTGAGACCATGTCAGTCGTTAGCATATTCAATTGATATTTTAGTGAAAACCTGAGTTTTTAAATTAAAGCATATTTGCTGAGTCACAGTGTATAGTTATAAAGGTTGTGTACAACACAAGTGTGCCTAAGTTAATCCAACCTGTACTCCACTTACCAGTCATTGTCCTGGCAAGGGTATTCTTTTGTCTGGAGGATGAGGTTCTTTTTTTCTAATTGGCACAAAAACAGCATACAGGCTAGGTAATTCTGCATATTTGCATCAAGATGTAATATTGCAATATTATAGAAAGCGTGCTTGGAACATTATTTTCTGCTCAGATCATCCAGATAGAGTGCATTGATCTTTCTACATGATAGGTAGTAAAAATTCTGTTATCACTTTTCATTTTTCAAAGGTTTTATTAGTCTTCCAACTTTCACATATATTTTATCAGTATTCTTACAATAATACTGGGAGATAAGCTAAGCAAGTATTGCCCTCATTTGATTATCAAGAAAATGGAATTGAATTTCCTCTTTGGACCAGAATAGAGCATAGAATTACCATATTTTTGCTTTGCAAATAAAATTATAAGTCCTAATTTGTGAAGCAACCCAATAGACATAAACATTGCAACTGAAAGTTAATGTAACATATATCAGCTAGAAACAGATTATAATAAAAGGAAATAACTTGACCATATTTTCAGCTTCTAAAAACCAATCCAAAATTTGGTTTTTAATAAACATATTTAATCATTTTTGGGTATACAATTTCTTTGTTTAAAAGAGTAGAAAAACTAGTGGCTATATAGTGTTTCCAATATCTAATATATTTATTAGGATTTTTGTTCTGTACAATTTACCTAAATGGGCCTATGGAAAAAATTCTCCTTTGAAAATATTCCTGAAAATAACAGCTTCCTTTGAGAAACAACTTTACATTATAATCAATTAAAATCCATTTTTAGTTAATAATAAACATTGTTTTCACTCTATATATTTTGTTTAAACATAAGGAAAAAACAACTTAGCTGGTGCTTTTATGAATCTAGAGGGCTCTGAGGAGAATATCTTTAAGATAATTCCTTAATATCCCTTTTGGAAGAGTATTAGTAGTTTCTTATTCAATGTAGATTTCTTAAGTAGCTGACATTTATTTTGTTTCCTACCACCTGATCTTGGTATCTTAAAATCTGTTTTTCATTTGTTTTACATTTATTCATGTTCTAATGGCTCCTGGTGATTTTCAACTAGAATTTTCTTAGGGAGTGAAATTTAAGATCTTTCTACATTTACAATGAATATTGTTTGTACCTATGTATTTTAAAAATAAAACCTTTATTTGTTAAACATTAATGAATCATTCATATTGATTATATTCTTCATACTAATTTTCAGTCATTGGATTGGAGGCTTATAGGTTACTTGATTACAGTAACTGGCATGTATATTTAATTATATCAAATAGTATGCCTTTCTTTTAATGTTTTTGAAAATAGCTGTTTGTTCATTGACATTCAGATCAGATTTAAGCCACATAGATTTTGAAGAACTGGGTATCTAACCTTTATAATAAAAGTTGGCCTCATAAGCTATACTCAAAAGCAAGGTTTTATTTTGGGGTATCAAGCCACACCACAACTGTCAGATTATCTAGGAACTGGAGGTAATGGATTCACAAAGTTTTATATTTATTTCAATCTTGTATTTGTCAAATCATTGTGGTCATCAAAAGAAATTATTTAGACACATACTTCATCCATATTGATTGGAAAGGAACAGATTTAACAAAACATGACAAAAATGGGAATTTATTTTAAAAGTCGAAACATGAATTCACCCCAGACTATCACACATGCTACTCATTCTGCAGATCATGTAATGGACATTGTCATTTTGACATGTGGAACACTTCTCTTCTTCCATCACCTTTGAATTAATTGGATTGAAAAGGGTAGGGCGAGGGGAAAAGGGATGGAATTTGAAAAGTGCAGTGGCTCCCATTGCTCTTTGTATCATTGGAACATTTTGAAGTCAGGTAGATATTAACCTAATAAGAGAAGCCCCACTGGCTTTCTGTCTCCTCTAGACAATAAAACAACATAATTGTGTCTGTGCCTCTCTTTTCAATTGTTCTAATATAACACAGATTGAGAAGTAACTACAGATTCTAATTAACTCAGATTAGACTATTGAGAGAGATGATAAGGACCACAACATGAAAGTTAAGAAATTAATCCTAATTTTAAACCTCAAAGATGTTGGGTACAAAGGAAATAAATGTTCAAAGGAAAAACTGGGCACTAACTTCTTCACAGATACTGGAAGTTAGTGCTAATCAGTCAGTCGCTTTAGCTCGTTTGAATGCGAGTTCCTGACTTCCTACAAAAAAAATTTTTTTAACACCTAAAGGAGAACAGGCCGTTTCAAAGTGATATTAAGCGTTTTCTTGCACTTCCTCCACTTGATTCTGCATTTGTCATTAGCTTGGGGCTGAGAAGGGTGGCAATAGGAAAGTATTTTATCAATTCCAAAATAATTTATTGATTTAAAAAGTTGCTTAGCAACTTTTCCCAGTTTAGAAAATTTATAAAGACTGAGTATTACAACATGCTGTTAAAGGCATTTTAAAAGATGTATAATGAGAACTTTTATTCTAATTCTACTGTTTGAAAAAGCCATTTATTATAGATGCACTTAATAAAATTGCTTATTGAAAATGTGCACAACATTCTATTTTCCCATAATTTGCAGCTCATTAAAAATTTGATTTTTATACTTTTGCTTCCAATGTTCACTAATTTCTGTATTCTCAATTATTTACTATGAAAATAAGCTTGTAGAGAACAGGTAGTCTTTTTAGTGTTGCAAGATTTTCCTACAGTAGTCCATAATTACTTTCCTACAATAGTCCATAATTGCATAATAAATTATGGATTTATAATATCATAAATTCATATTATATGATGCATTTGTTTGTAAGTATGCTCATAGTTCTAATCCTTTTTACATATAGGATTTCAGATAACAAAAAACAAAATAAAAATCCATTAGAATAATAAAATATAGAGCAATTTGACCAAAATTCAAAAAAATAAATACTACATAAAGGAACAAAACAAAAATAAAGGCTGTTTGAATCAGCCCAGAGGACACACAATCAAATATCAAACCTAACTTAGAGTTTTCTTCAAACCAAAGGAAACAAGGAGATAAAGTAGGCTGCATGATTCTCTTATTAAAATAGATGGAATCACATTAATTCTTCAGAAGAAGCAATGTTTTCAAAAAAATACGTTCTTTTGAATCTTTTGAATAGGAACTCATATTATAGTTCTTCAAGTAATCTCCTCAACAAGTTTGCAATCTGCCCAGTGGTACATTACAACAAAAACAAGTCACAGACACAAAGCAGCATAAACAAACGTATTGCCAAAAAGGTACAAAGGCATTCAAACAACGTTTTCTTTAGTTGAAATTTTAGCTCTCTCTTCTCCAGTCATTGGCTTCCCAGGTGGCTCAGTGGTAAAGAATCTGCCTGCACTGCAGGAGCTGCAGGGGGCTAGAGTTTGATCCCTGGGTCAGAAGGATCCCCTGGAGGAGGAAATGGCAACCCACTCCACTATTCTCGCTGGAAAATCCCATGGACAGAGGAGCCTGGAGGGCTACAGTCTATGGGGTCGCAGAGTCAGACACGACTGAGTGACAGAGCACCTTCAGCCACTGACCTTGCATGAAATGTTCTTTGGAGGCAATGCAACAGTAGTTTTGCGGATCAGTGAGTTATCTGCTTGAAACTGAGACTTTGATCAGTGAGTTATCTGGTTGAAACCGAGACTTTGATTTTGCTGTTGGGCCCTGGGAAAGAATAGGTGTCCTAGGACTAGGGCACTGCTTTGAAGATAGCAGGGGCTGGCTCACCAAGTTCTCAGATCACCTTTCCAATGGGGAAAAGTATTGTAAATATCTCTTTTTTTCCATTGCAGCTGGGGATGTCATCACTAGAAGTCATTGGTATAGAAAGACATACAACACTGATTAGGGTCTTTCAAAAGCTACCTAATTATCCTAATTAGAAAACTTTAAATGTTATAATCCATTCTAACGTGTAGATTATACTTAAATTATACCCTCTCTATCATACTATCTATGCTGAGATTTGAAATAAACAGTAAGCAACAACATGAGAGTTGTTACAAACTACTCATGAGAGGACTTATGATTTTCCTAAGATGTCTATTTTTTTCCCTTGAAAACATATTAATTCAAACCTTCTTCGTGATACAAATAAAATATTTAATTTATAATAACAAATACAATCATTCTTTTCCGTCCTTTATGTATAGTCTTTCATGCTTCAAATTATTAAATGATATATGTATCATTTATAATGATACATATGATATATAATGTATCAGTTCAGTTCAGTTGCTCAGTCATGTCCAACTCTTTGTGACCCCATGAATAGCAGTACCCTAGGCCTTCCTGTCCATCACCAACTCCCGGAGTTCACTCAGACTCATGTCCATTGAGTCGGTGATGCCATCCAGCCATCTCATCCTGGGTCATCCCCTTCTCCTCCTGCCCCCAATCCCTCCCAGCATCAGAGTCTTTTCCAATGAGTCAACTCTTCCCATGAGGTGGCCAAAGTACTGGAGCTTCAGCTTCAGCTTTATCCCTCCAAAGAAATCCCAGGGCTGATCTCCTTCAGAATGGACTGGTTGGATCTCCTTGCAGTCCAAGGGACTCTCAAGAGTCTTCTCAAACACCACAGTTCAAAAGCATCAATTCTTCGGCACTCAGCTTTCTTCACAGTCCAACTCTCACATCCATACATGATCACAGGAAAAACCATAGCCTTGACTAGACGAACCTTTGTTGCCAAAGTAATGTCTCTGCTTTTCAATGTGCTATATAGGTTGGTCATAACTTTTCTTCCAGAGTAAGTGTCTTCTAATTTCATAGCTGCAGTCACCATCTGCAGTGATTTTGGAGCTTAGAAAAATAAAGTCTGACACTGTTTCCACCATCTTCCCATCTATTTCCCATGAAGTGATGGGACAAGATGCCATGGGCTTCATTTTCTGAATGTTGAGCTTTAAGCCAGCGTTTTCATTCTCCTCTTTCACTTTCATCAAGAGGCTCTTTAGTTCCTCTTCACTTTCTGCCATAAGGGTGGTGTCATCTGCGTATCTGAGATTATTGATATTTCTCCAGGCAACCTTGATTCCAGCTTGTGCTTCTTCCAGCCCAGCGTTTCTCATGATGTATTCTGCAGATAAGTTAAATAAGCAGGGTGAAAACATACAGCCTTGATGTACTCCTTTTCCTATTTGGAACCAGTTGTTCCATGTCCAATTCTAACTGTTGCTTCCTGACCTGCATATAGGTTTCTCAAGAGGCAGGTCAGGTGGTCTGGTATTCCCATCTCTTTCAGAATTTTCCACAGTTTATTGTGATCCACACAGTCAAAGGGTTTGGCATAGTCAATAAATCAGAAATAGATGTTTTTCTGGAACTCTCTTGCTTTTTTGATGATCCAGTGGATGTTGGCAATTTGGTCTCTGGTTCTTCTGCCTTTTCTAAAACCAGCTTGAACATCTGGAATTTCACAGTTCACAAATTACTGAAGCCTGGCTTGGAGAATTTTGAGCTTTACTTTACTAGCATGTGAGATGAGTGCAATTGGTTTGAGCTTTCTTTGGCATTGCCTTTCTTTGGGATTGGAATGAAAACTGACCTTTTCCAGTCTTGTGGCCACTGCTGAGTTTTCCAAATTTGCTGGCATATTGAATGCAGCACTTTCACAGCATCATCTTTCAGGATTTGAAATAGCTCCACTGGAATGCTATCACCTCCACTATTTTGTTCATAGTGATGCTTTCTAAGGCCTACTTGACTTCACATTCCGGGATGTTTGGCTCTACGTGAGTGATCATACATCATGATTATCTGGGTCATGAAGATATTTTTTGTACAGTTCTTCTGTGTATTCTTGCCACCTCTTCTTAATATCTTCTGCTTACTTCTGTTAGGTCCATACCATTTCTGTCCTTTATTGAGCCCATCTTTGCATGAAGTGTTCCCTTGGTATCTCTAATTTTCTTGAAGAGATCTCTAGTCTTTCTCATTCTGTTGTTTTCCTCTATTTCTTTGCATTGATTGCTGAGGAAGGCTTTCTTATCTCTTCTTGCTATTCTTTGGAACTCTGCATTCAGATGCTTATATCTTTCCTTTTCTCCTTGGCTTTTTGCTTCTCTTCTTTTCACAGCTATTTGTAAGGCCTCCCCAGACAGCCATTTTGCTTCTTTGCATTTCTTTTCCATGGGGATGGTCTTCCCTGTCTCCTGTACAATGTCAGGAACCTCATTCCATAGTTCATCAGGCACTCTATCTATCAAATCTAGTTCCTTAAATCTATTTCTCACTTCCACTATATAATCATAAGGGATTTGACTTAGGTCATACCTGAATGGTCTAGTGGTTTTCCCTACTTTCTTCATAAGTCTGAATTTGGCAATAAGGAGTTCATGATCTGAGCCACAGTCAGCTCCTGGTCTTGTTTTTGCTGACTGTATAGAGCTTCTCCATCTTTGGCTGCAAAGAATATAATCAATCTGATTTCAGTGTTGACCATCTGGTGATGTCCATGTGTAGTCTTCTCTTGTGTTGTTGGAAGAGGGTGTTTGCTATGACCAGTGCCTTTTCTTGGGAAAACTCTAGTAGTCTTTGCCCAGCTTCATTCTGCATTCCAAGGCCAAATTTGCCTGTTACTCCAGGTGTTTCTTGACTTCCTACTTTTGCATTCCAGTCCCCTATAATGAAAAGGACATCTTTTTTGGGTGTTAGTTCTAAAAGGTCTTGTAGGTCTTCATAGAACCATTCAACTTCAGCTACTTCAGCATTATATTATATATGTAATAATAATGATATATATATTATCTAATGTATATATATAATACATATGCATATATACAAATGATATATGTGTCATTTATAATGTATCATATAAATGATATATGCATATATATAATGATATATGCATACATATATATGTTTATCATTTAATTTATGCACTGGAACCTTATAAAATGGAATAAAATAGGAGTATTGTCTCCATTACACAAAAGAAACAAAAGGGTTAACCTTGGTTAAGTGATGTGCTCAGAGCCACACAGCAAACCTTGGCAGAGCTGGCATTTTGTGTCTAGTGGTTTTCCACTGTGTATTCTTAGTGACCTTTTGTAAAGTACCTCCTGCTGTTTTGCCAGAAAAGTCTATAAGAGGAATGCACTTATATTCTTTTACCTGAACTTACTTCCTCTAATTATTCAGGAAAATGATTTTAATCATTCTCTTTGACTGAGTAAGAGCACGCTTTTGAGTTCTCTGATGATTCTTAAAAAACAAAACAAAACAAAACTTCTTCAGTGTGGAATTAAACTGTAACTCAACTCTGTTCTTATTTAACAAAGTTTAAATGGTAATCTGTGCTTCACAAAAAATACGAAATACCGCATAATAAGCCTAATTTAAAATATGAATGGAAATTTTTGTTCACTTATTTTGTACAGAGGAGTTAGAAAATTGGAGTATTTCAGCAAAATTCTTTAACTTATTTTGGCTCTCTGGCTTATAATTAGATTAAAGTGATCTCATAATTCACTTCTTATCCACTATCAATAGTTTCTTCAAAATAGAATTAGCTCCTCCAAGGAAATAGCATTGCTTCATGAAAAGAGCACTAAATGTGAATCAGACAGAACGAGTTTGTTTTGTCCCATTTCTGCCAATTATTCGCTAAGTGACTTTGCCTAGTTCCTGTAACTGCATTAAGTCTGGATTAAAACATCTGAAGAGAGGCAAATAATATGAATATGAACCTCAGAGGAGTTCATGAGATTACAAAGTAAGGTCAAAACATGTCAGGAGTTTTTGTTTTCCTGGCAAACTCATACTTCTCTTCATGCTTCACCTCAGGCATCATCTCCTTGGTGCATCTAGACCTTGTATATGGCCTCTTACCTCACCTGATTGGATATACTCTCCTTGTATATAGCCTCTTACCTCACCTCATTGGATATACTCTCCTTGTATATGGCCTCTTACCTCACCTCATTGGATATACTCTCCTTGTATATGACCTCTTACCTCACCTCATTGGATATACTCTCCTTGTATATAGCCTCTTACCTCACCTCATTGGATATACTCTCCTTGTATATAGCCTCTTACCTCACCTCATTGGATATACTCTCCTTTGCTTACCTCTGTCACTGCGTTTACTCTATGTAGTGTGTGCCTAATTCTGTGTCCCTCCTGAAAGACAGGTAGTCTTTATAGAGTAAGGACAATATTTCATCAGTCTTTTTAGAGCAGTGCCAGATAGCGTAGATTCACAAAAAGAAAAAAAAATTGTTAGGTGAATGAATTGATGAATAAATGAGTGGAATTCAGTGCAATGGAAGAAATAGTTACCTACTTTTCTTGTAAGGTTTTTGTAAAGATCTAAACTGATATTGAGTGATAAGTTAATTTTTTACACCTTAAGTACCATGTACAGTTTCCCTCAGCTTACATAATTTTAATAAATAATTAGGGAATTTAATTAAACTAAACTAAAACTTTAGAAAAATTTACCATGAATTCGTGTCTAACCCTATGCAGTTTGTAAATTGTGACTTTGTGCAGATTAAATCTAAAAGCCCTGGAGTGGAGTCATTTATCCTACGTTCACCCTCCTTGGCATGGCCCCGGCTGAGTTTGAGAACTACGGGTGTCTCAGATTGCCAAAACATAAGGAGATATGACAGGTAACCAAACGGGAGACTGCTGGCTGCCTTGGGCTCACTGAGATTTATGTCTAACAAGGCAGACTTGTCAGTGGGCCCTTTGGAAGGTAAATGAAGCGATGAACTAATGCTGGGCATAGAAGGCGCCAGGTCCTGACAGGCTAAGGTGTGACCTGCTGAATCCTAACCATCCCAGACATCTTTAGAAGAACAAGTGAGCTGGGAGATGGCCAGGGGCAGGCAAGGTTGCAGAGGAAAGGAGGTATGTACAGAGCCCTCAGAGAGTAGAAAAAGAAAGGGCAAGTGAGATTACTGGTCATCTGGTGTCTTTGATCCCATGTAAAGCAAACTTCAAGCACAACAGCAAACACAACCTTTGAGAATTACTGTCTTCAAAGAGTATTTACCAAGTGCTGTCTGGCTTGATCTCCCAGACTTGGTTAAATATGCATTTTCTAAATGTTGTGTTTCTGACTTTCTTTTCTTTCCATTTTTGTTATTGTTGTTATTATATCTTTTTTTTTAAATTTAACACCTCACTTGCTTTAATGCTATGACTCTTAACACTGAGGAGAGAAAGAAAAGAGTGAGGAAAAAGGAGAAAAGTCCACAGAGAGCATTTTTTAAAGTCTTTCCAATAGAAAACAATGGAATTTGACATTTATAATTATATTATTAAGTATAATATATTATTAGATATGATATATATGATTCCTTGATCATATTATTAAATATATACATATGATCCTATAGATGATATCCTTCATTTAAAAACAATAATATTTCAAAATTAACAGTCAGTTCATTCAACTCATGCCATTTTTATAAGCTATCTTTCCTTTAAATGGGAAGCAAGATCAATAGAGATATTAAAATATATTGCATTTGATGGCTAAAGGCATATAAACATATCAGAGCTTTTAAATATATCATTATACTTTATTATATTAAGGGGAAATGGGGAAAATTGGAAGTTATAGACAAAGTGAAAGTTTTATGCCTTTATTGTGGCCATTTCATTACACTTTATCACAGTTATTTGTTTATATGACAGGGTACCAACCACATCTAGGAAACAGGAAAATGGTAACTATATTTCGTTCATCATTGAATTTTCAGCACCTAGCAAAATGCTTGGGGCATAATAGGCTCTTAACTAAAAATATTTAATGAGTAAAACATGAAAGAACTAAGACCTCAGATATATCACACTTGTTTTAACAAAGTAATTTTGAAATAATAGCAATTAATTTTTTAACACACAACATACTCCTCATTTTCACACACTGAAACATGTCATAGAAGTATAAAATACATGAAAAGAAATTTTCTAGTGAGTTCATCACTGGCAATGAATATTTAACTGATTACATTATATTTTCAACTCTATGAAAATTAGAAAGTAACCAAAGAAGATATTTATTATGTGAGCATTCTCCACTAATTGAAGAGCAGAAAGCACCCAATTTAAAATACGTAATGAACTTATGTCTTATTTGGTATTTAGAATATATTGAGTAATAAGAAGACACATTTTTCCTTTTTGAAACAAAGTGTTCTAGATCCTTTAGATTCTTAACACAGTGGTTTAGTTTGACTTAAAATGTTCCAAAATGTAATTTATGTAACAAAATTTTTCACTCCTTCTGTTTTCTACTTTTTATTTGTACATTGAAAAATCTCAATAATAGTTGGATCGACCAATACAATACATATCCAGAAAATCCAGTTCATCACTTTGGAAGGAGAGACATAGTTTTCACCACAAAGATAAAGAAATAATGGCAAGTAAAGGATTCACTTATATGCAGAGTACATCATGAGAAACGCTGGGCTGGAAGAAGCACAAGCTGGAATCAAGATTGCCGGCAGAAATATCAATCACCTCAGATATGCAGATGACACCTTCCTTATGGCAGAAAGTGAAGAGGAACTAAAAAGCCTCTGGACAAAAGTGAAAGAGGAGAGTGAAAAAGCTGGCTTAAAGCTCAACATTCAGAAAATGAAGATCATGGCATTTGGTCCCATCACTTCATGGCAAATAGACGGGAAAACAGTGTAAACAGTGTCAGACTTAATTTTAGGGGGCTCCAAAATCACTGCAGAAGGTGACTGCAGCCATGAAATTAAAAGACGCTTACTCCTTGGAAGAAAAGTTATGACCAACCTAGATAGCATATTCAAAAGCAGACACATTACTTTGCCGACTAAGGTCCGTCTAGTCAGTGCTATGGTTTTTCCAGTGGTCATGTATGGATGTGAGAGTTGGACTGTGAAGAAGGCTGAGAGCCGAAGAATTGATGCTTTTGAACTGTGTTGAGTCCCTTGGACTGCAAGGAGATCCAACCAGTCCATTCTGAAGGAGATCAGCCCTGGGATTTCTTTGGAAGGAATGATGCTAAAGCTGAAACTCCAGTACTTTGGCCACCTCATGCGAAGAGTTGACTCATTGGAAAAGACTCTGATGCTGGGAGGGATTGGGGGCAGGAGGAGAAGGGGATGACAGAGGATGACATGGCTGGATGGCACCATTGACTCGATGGACGTGAGTCTGAGTGAACTCTGGGAGCAGGTGATGGACAGGAAGGCCTGGCGTGCTGCGATTCATGGGATCGCAAAGAGTTGGACACAACTGAGTGACTGAACTGAAAGGATCCACTTATTTCCAGGTGGTACCTCTTCAGCCTCAATAACCTTACCTGCAAATAATATAGGAAGAAAAGCTATTTCTCCTTCCTTCTTCAGACCTTGTGAAATCACTGCAACCAGTGCATATCAGGAGCAGCAAATCAGTCATGGGCATCGGTCACCAAAGCAGCAATAGATCGTTGGAGATAAGTTGTTTTCCACAGTTTGAGGGTTTGGCAGCAAAGAAATGCAGCAGAGATTTAAAACAATCATGGCTGAATATGACATGGTTTTGAATGTGATTTTAATTCTTCCAGACTTGAGGGACTTTTAAAAATATAGACTTCTACCATACTCTTTCTTTATGCACACAATCTTCCTGGTGAAGGATGGTGTTTTAGTGTTTGAATTAAAATATATATATATGTGTGTGTGTATGTGTGTGTGTGTGTTCAGTCTCTCAGTCGTGTCTGACCCTGCAGCCTCATGGACTGTAGTCCACCAGGCACCTCTATCCATGGAATTTTCCAGGCAAGAATATTGGAACAGGTTGCCGTTTCCTGTTTCAGGGGATCTTCCCGACCCAGGGATTAAACCCATGTCTCTTGTGTTTCCTGCATTGGCAGGCAGATTCTTTACCACCTGTGCTATCTAAATTAACCTCCAGCATCAGAGATTCAGATTCATTATGCTTGGTACTGGCCTCATGGTAGGGGAGTCTGTTGATCATTAGGTTGGATAACATTTAATCTAGCCTGGGCCACTTAACAGATCAGAAACTCCAGGCCCAGAAATGAGAAGTCACTGAGACCACATAAGACATGAATATTAGAGCAAGGAACACAGTGGATTTCAGTGATCCCATTCACATAATGCCTCACCCTCAACTTGGGTAGGGGAGCTAGGGTCAGAGATTTTGAAAAGCATTGTCTATTAATTACACACATCTCTTCCTCATGTAAGATTTATGATATTGATTAGCTGGATATTTTATTTCCAGTCTAGCAAAGGTAATCTTCAATTTCATCTTTTCTCCAAAGTATTTTAATTTCTGAACCTACAAATTAACAAAGATATTACAAGTTTAATGACTTTAAAAATAACAATAGCAAAATACTGCTTATGTTATCTATTTTCCCCATCAAAAACAGTCCTATAAAATTTTCTGATTATGTAAATGGCTCATAACCTTTGTAAAACTTTAAAGTATACCATAAATTTATAGAGAAGAATGAAAATATCCTCTGGAATCTTGCTCCTTTCACATAACCATTTGTAGCACGTTGGTTAAATTCATTTATGCAGCTTCATGCACTCACATATATTTATACTGTATATAAAATGACATAAATGGGGCAATATAATATGTGCTGGCTCAATTGTTTTTATGAACTGACATCTCCTCTCCCTCTATTCCACATTCCCCTCCCCATCTCATCCCATATCCATATAGTTAAAAATTACCTATCTGGTGTAGGTAATTTCTACAGCTTTCTATACCTTTCCCACATATACAGAACCATACATACAGAAACACAGGGCACATATATAACACATTTTGCAACTTTGTTTTATGTAAATAGAACGGTGCAAAATTTCTCTGAATTTTGTTTTTGTTTATCTATATATCAATCAAGAACATATTTCCAGGGAAATATATATAGACCAGGGACATATATATATATATATATATATATATATATATATATATAAACTCATTTTTTGAGGCTAAGTAATATCATATGAAACTATTGCAACATATTAAATTAGTATCCAATTGTTTCTGAAGTTGTAAAATACCTCTTTGTTACTATTCCTTATATACTAGTACTTTCATTTCTATAGATTAGAATACAAGGAATGCTGAATAAAAGGATATGTGAATTATTCATTTTAATATGTGAATGCTAGAATGCTTTCCTGAATGGCCATCACTGTTTATATTTCCACCAGTAATGTAGGAGAGTTCTCTTCCTCACTTGTTACTACTCCGGTGTTTGCCAGTCTGATGGTGTGAGGTGATAGCTTCCTGTTAAATTCATTCGCATACTCTAGGTGAAGTTGAGCATCTCTTTTTATAGTATTAGCCATCATACTTCCTCTTCTGTGAAATGCTCTCCTTATTTATCTATGTTTAACTTCTTATTTTATATGGAATATAGTTGGTTAACAATGATGTGATCATTTCAGGTGTCCTGTTCTCTCTTTTTAGTCCAGGATCACAAATACTTTGCAAAGTCTCAGAAATCAACATGGCAACACCATGAACAATTAAAGACCTCTCTTTGTGAGAGCTTTTCATGGAAAATGCACCAACACCTCCCACCACCCCTGCATAAACACACATGCAAAACAGCTGTTTACACACAAAATGCCATTCTTTGAAAACATTTTAGGTTGATTAACAAAAATAAAGTAATTACTTTCCTGGAGTAAATACTAATGAAGCTATTCATCCCCTTGTTTTATTATTTGGTTTTAATTACTATTTTTGGAACAGTTTTCTTGAGATGAAATTTACATGCATACTTTCAAGTGTACGATTCAGTGCTTTGGGATACATTTATCACCACTATCTAATATTGGAAAATTTTCATCATTCCAAAAAGAAATCTCATACTCATTAGCAGTCATTCCTAATTCCATCTCGCCACAGCCCCTGGCAAGCACTAGTCCATTTTCTGTCTTTACAGATTTGTCTATTAGGGACATTTTATACAAATGGATTCATAAAATATGTTGTCCTTTTAGCTTGACTTCTTTCACATAATGATTTGAAAGTTCATTCATGTCAGTTCTGTGTATAAATACTGCATTCTTTTTTATTGCTAGGTAATATTCCATTGTATGGTCATACCAAATTTTATTTATTTGTTCAACAGTTGGTTGATATTTGGGTTAGTCTCATCTGGGTTCATATCCAAGTTTTGACCGTCCTTTCCTTTGGGACTATGGAAAGAGAAACAAAGCTTAAATTAAGCTTTTAGTTTTCCTTAGCCCCAGTAAACTGGATTCTAGTATATCCTGGACAGTTGTTCATTGTTGCTCAGTTGCTAAGTTGTGTCCAACTCTTTGTTACCCCATGGACTGTAGCACTTCAGGTTTCCCTGTACAATACCCAATGACTACCTGCATGAGCATATCTGAGATTGTTGATGCTTCTCACATCTATCTTGATTCCAGCTTGTGACTCATCCAGCCAGCATTTCTCATGATGTGCTCAGTATGCAGATTAAATAAACCGGGTGACAGCAGACAGCCATGTCATATTCCTTTCTCAACCTTGAACCAATCAGTTGTTCCATATAGGGTTCTAACTATTACTTCTTGATCCACATACAGGTTTCTCAGGAGACAGGTACAATGGTCTGGTATTCTCATCTCTCTAAGAGCTTTCCATAGTTTGTCATGATCCACATGGTCAAAGGCTTTACCATAGCTGATGCAACAAAGATAGATGTTTTTCTGAAATTCCCTTGCTTTCTCTATAATCCAGTGAATGTTGGCAATTTGATCTCTAGTTCCTCTTTCTTTTCTAAACCAAGCTTGAACATCTGGAATTTCTTGGTTCCCATAATGCTGAAGGCTAGCAGGCAAGATTTTAAGCATGACCTTACTAGCATGGGAGATGAATGCAATTGTCCGATGATTAGCACATTCTTTGATACTACTCTTCTTGGGGATTGGGATGAGGATTGACCTTTTCCAGTCCTGTGACCACTGCTGGGTCTTCTAGATTTGCTGACGTAATGAATGCAAAACCTTGATGGCATCATCCTCTAGGGATTTGAATAATTCTTCAGGAATTTCATTGCATCCACTAGCTTTATTAACAGCAGTGCTTCTTAAGGCCCACTTGACTTTGCACTCTAGAATGTCTGGTTCTGGGTGACTAACCACACCATTGTAGTAGTCTGATTCATTAAGATCTTTTTTATACAATTCTTCCATGTGTTCTTTCCATCTCTTCTTGATCTCTTCAACATCTGCTAGGTCTTAACATTTTTATCCTTTATTGTGCCTTTGGGTGGAATGCTCCCTTGATGTTTCCAATTTTCCTGAAGAGATCTGTAGTCTTTCCCCTTTTGCTGTTTTCTTATATTATTAAGCATTGTTCATTGATGAAGTCCTTCTAGTCTCTTCTAGCTATTTTTTGGAACTCTGTGTTTAATTGGATGTACTTTTCCCTCTCTCCCTTGCTTTTCACTTCTCTTCATTCTTTTGCTATTTGTAAAGTCTCCTCAGATAACCATAGGGCAGGAGAAAATGGGAGGTGTTGGGGTGAGTTATCCAAACCCTGGGAGCAGGATCTGCAGAGCTGAGACCCAGCCTGCTGGGGGAAGAATTCAGCTTGTCATGTGCTCTTAAGGGGCTGTTCCTGCTGCTACCCTGGGAAAAAGACTACTGGTAGGGAAATGTTGAAGGAAGAGTAAGGACATAGCATGAGCTTGTCTTTCCTCCATCATGCCTGCCCTTCTCCCTCTAGAGTTTCCTACTGCTCGTCTAGAAAGACACAATCAAGTCAAGGGGAAATGCTGAATGCAGTCTCAGCCCTGAGTACAGAGCGAAGAGTCTGGAGGTGAAAGGAAATAGCTTAATGAACTGGCATAATTCACTCCTGGACTACTCTGCATTATACCCATATGTCTATTCATTTTTCAACTGCCAAAAATCAAACACTGTTCTTTTGCCTAGAAAGACAATCCTTTGCTCTCCTCTCTTTCTGGGAAAAGGGAGACACAAAGTCCTAACAGCAGTAATCATTTCTGGAGTCTTAGTATCTTTTGCTGGGTGATGTTACTACCTTCTCAAATTCTGTTACAGTCTCACCTGGAGACTCATCTGTGCTCTAAATTATAATAGATCTACCACCCAATAAATCTTAAGTAAAATAATAAGAAAAGGTGAAAAGATAAAAATGAATGAACACATAATAATATAAATTAGATACATATAATAAGCAAGGAAGAAAGCATGCCTACCTTCTATAGTCCTATTTATAAAACTAATCATTAGATGGTCAGTGTTTGTAGCTTTCTTTTTTGTGTGTTCCATTAAAACTCAGCTAACTGTGTTTCTTTGCTAAGGGACTCATCTCAATTTCTGTTTCTGAAGGATCTGAATCCTCAATAACCTGCCTTTTTATGGTTTCCATAGTTTTCTATTAACTTTTATTATTGGATGTGAAAGTATTAATAGGTGCTCAGAGGGTCCACTCAGTGTGCTCCCCACCCTCATGCCTGTTTAAAAGCAACTCAAGTCTTCTTTGATAACTGACACTAACTTCCCCAGCCTGTGCAGCCAGCTCCTTTTTTTGAGTGTTAGTTCAATCCTATTAGGAGCCTGAAGTGACCAGGAAAATTCGTTTTAATTTCCAGTTTATTGAAAGTTTTGGTGTCCATTGAAGTCTAAATTGTGTGAGAGCCACCTGCCTTAGAATCTATCCATCCTTAAACAGCTCAAGCTGTTTTCCTCTGTCATAAGAAAATTCCTTAGATCAGAGAAGAAGAGGCACCAAATAGGATGGGTATCAAAGAGGGACATTGAAATACAAGGGAAGGCTGCAGCTACCCTGAGCTCTTAAGAACATATCCACTTGATGATTAATTACTTGCCCAAACTCTTGGTTTGGTGGACCATGTAATACCCCATTCATGATGGGTACTACAGGTTGGATGGTCAATTTCATGTCTTGTGAGGGAAAAAAATGTTGCCTGCCATATCAGTGAACAAAGAACATTGCAGCCATCAAGCCATCAGCTGCTACAGCCAACCTCAATGGTGCACCCTAAGGATGCCATTTTAAGGACTTTCAGGACTGAAAAGCACAGGATGCTGCCCTCAGACAGCTCAAGTTCATATCAAGGGAATGATTTCAATGAACCCAGACTTTTGTACCTTCCCATACATAGAAAAGCACCAAATTCATTAACTTGAGATGTCTACTTTTCTGATTAATTACAGGTAGTCTTTGGAAGTTCTGACTACCTGGTCTTTGTTGCAAAAACTCCCGAATATCCTGACTCTTCCCTTATCTCTTCAGAGCAATCAGAGAGGCTGCATCCTGGGCTGAAGTCCTGAGTTTGTCTGCCAAATAAAGCTTAGCTCTCAGTTTTAAGGTTGTGCTTTTTTTTTCCCCCTCAGTCAACAGTCCCATGGTCAGGAGTTCAGTCTCTGAAGGATCAAAAGCACTCCAGGAACTGTTTCTAAAAAGAAGAAAAGGATGTATCAAGAGAGCATCCATTTGCTCCCATATCCTAGAGGTCTGCACTGTGGTCCTCCTCTTGGGGTTTTCCAGAGGCTCCCTGCAGCAGCCTTGTTTACCCAGATGCTTAGGATCTTAGAATCTGCCACTGTGAGGCTACAAGTGGTCAGGCAGGACCACTAGACTTGCTGAAGAAACTTCTTTTGCCTTTTTTTTATTTTTTAATTAATCATTTCTTTTTCTTTTCTTTTTTCTAGCTCTTTTTTCTTGGTCATAGCTCCTTCTTAATTTATTTCTAAACTCTTAAAAACCTTCCCACATTACACAGGTAAATTTTACAGTTCATCAGTGCAAATTTTTATTTCTCCTTTGTTTTCCCTTCCCCCTAATTTACAGTCAATCCAGTCAATCCTATCAAATCAGTCAATCCTAAAGGAAATCAACCCTGACTATTCATTGGAAGGACTTGATGCTGAAGTGGAAACTCCAGTACTTTGGCCACCAGATGCGAAGAGCTGACCCGTTGGAAAAGACCCTAATGCTGGGAAAGATTGAGGGCAGGAAGAGAAGGGGGTGACAGTATGTGAGATGGTTGGAGGGCATCATAGATTCAATGGATATGAGTTTGAGCAAATTCCAGAAGACAGTAAAGGACAGGGAAGCCTGGTGTGCTGCAACCCATGAGGTCACAGAATTGGACACAACTGAGCTACTAAGCAACAACTGCTTTACATGATCTGAAATTTTACTTAATCCACAACATTCTTTTCATCATCTGTAATCACTCATATAAAAATGTGAGAGGAATAAAAAACATTAGTCAGTTTAAAATCTCAACTTTTACCCTGTTCTAGCAAATTTATAATAAGTCTATAGCATTCACTTATTTTAGCTGGTTCATATCCCCATGCATACCTTTTTATTTGAGAATCAACGCATAAAGATTTCTCTAATTGTACAGCATTTGAATTATCGCTGTAGGTGTCCCAGGAGCCGTAAGAAGTCTAAAAGTGGCTGCCAGGTCTTGTGCAACTTCCAAGACTGTGTATAGTCTTTATGAAATCAGAATAGTTCAGGGTCACCGTAGCCAGAGGAATGTGAATGTTCTTATTGCTCCCTGTTTCAGTTCCGTTGCATGGGACAGTAGTGATTCCCTCTGGGACATCATGACCTTTTGTCTTGCCTAGCCAACACAAAAGGCCAGTGTACTCAGTTGAGGAACTCCTGGCCCTGGCCTGTGACTCCCCAGCTGGCAGATTCAGGTGACAAAAACAAGTGAATCTCCTTGATTCAAGTGACAGAATCGAGGCAGAGCTCAAACAGGGTCTGTTCCAACAAGCCATGGGTGAGGTCCCAACCTTTGTCCTCAGTTACTATACATTTCTACTCCTGGACTTGAACTCTGCTGTATCATAACAGTTTTTAAAGAGAATTGCTGAATAAGATGATTTACTGCCCTGCCAATCTGATGGGCCTGCCAACCTCTTCCACCTGCCCCACCATTGGGGTACACACTGCCCACTCAGGGTGCAGCCTAGTGTGTGAGCTCAGCATTGATATGTGGAAGGGGAGCCCTCTCTTGCTTTGCTTCCCCTCACACATGATTAGTTTTAGGAGTGACTGAGTTAGGGGAAGTCAGTAATTGGGAGAGGACACTGCCGGGTTTATGCTAGTACTACCAAGGGGGTGCAGTAAGCCTTGTTCTGGGAGTGCTGCCATAAGCTGCCGAGTGAAACAAATCCCGATGTGACAGGCCACTGCTGGGATGACACCCAAGTAAATGAGCAAATGGGAAGAACATCTCCCTTTTCTCCGTTTGCCTTTCAGTCTCTGTTGTGCCCCCACTGGTAGAATCTAACAGGAAACTTGCTGGAAAGGAGGCAGACTATTTGCAAAGTTGAAACCTAGGTATCACAGAGCGGAGTATAGAAGGATGGGTTTGGAGATGATATACATTATGTTAATATTCAGCTCAGCACAAAACTGATCGTTAATTTAGTCTACTGCACAACATGTATAAAAGCAACTTGAATTGGCTTACTTTCCATATTATAAAAGCAGTACATACTTATTGAGTAAAACTTGGCAAAATAATATGTCTCCTATAATCCTACAGTTTAAAAAATTGGTATATCTTTTGCCCTTATTACACACAGACAAACACACACATACACACACACATTTTTTAATGAAGTATAGTTGACTTACAATATTGTGTTATTGGGAGTACAGCAAAGTTATTTGGTTACACATATATCTTATTTTGTTTGATTCTTCTCAAAATATTAAATATAGTTACCTGTGTTATATATAAGTCCTTGTCATTAATCTATTTTATATATCCATTGATTCCATACTCATAATTTATCTCTCCCTCACCCCTTTCCCTTTGGTAACCATAAGTCTGTTTTCTGTGTCCACATACACATCTTATTTTTGCAGAAACTAGAATCATATTCTGCATGAAAGTTTTGAAACCTACTCTTATACTTAATAATCTAATATACTGTTAGCATCTTTACTTATTGTTAAATAATCCACAATCACAGTGTTGTTGTCCACATAGAGTATTAGCATATCTCCATAGAAAGAAATTGAAGTTGCTCAGTCGTGTCTGACTCTTTGTGACCCCATGGACTATAGCCTACCAGGCTCCTCCATCCATGGGATTTTCCAGGCAAGAGTACTGGAGTGGGGTGCCATTTTCTTCTCCAGGGGATCTTCCCGACCCAGGGATCGAACCCGGGTTTCCTGCATTGTAAGCAGACGCGTTTACCGTCTGAGCTACCAGGGAAGTCCATAGTGCATAGATATGCTAATATATCATAAATCATCATTCCCTCATTTTTGGATGTGTTAAATAATTTGCATTAAATTATGCCGTGATGAGTATCTGTGTTTCAGAATCATTAGAAGCATTTGTTGATATGCTAAATTTTGAAGAAATGTCCGTTCTGTTCTTATTACATTGTTTGAATCCTGATGATAATTACTGTGTATATGAGTCCCTTTGAAAATAGTTTGTCACATACAGAAAAGTAATTTCTTGAATGGCAGTTCATATGTAAATTCCCTTTCTTTTTCCTTCCTTCCTCCTTTCTCCATCCCTCTTTCTTTCTTTTTCTTTTTTCTTCTCCTCCCCTCCCCCAGCTCGTCCTCTTCCCACTTCTTTCTCCCTCTTTGTTTCTTCATGCTCTCTTTTGCCAATTATGTTTGATGATAGACTGAGGCATTATTTGAATTACTGCACATTCCTCTCTAGAGCAGACAGTATGACTAAAAATGTATAAGGATAGTTTTTTTTTTGTTTTTTTTTTTTTTTTTGACTGTGGGTAGTGATGGGAACAGCTGGGATGGAAATTGAAGGAAATGGCAGGGACATTTAAATAGATATAAATGGAGTCGTTTAGCACAAAACTTAGAATTTCTTCTGGTAGGCGAATACATTAGAAGAGAGTATATTTTTTCCTTATAAATATAAAGTGCTAAATCTTAAAACCATCTGTGCTCTTTCTGAAAGTTTAAAATTTGAATTTAGGTAAGTCAAAGTGAAAATGTTCATGTGTTGCCAAGCAACATGGCTAAATCTAAGATCTCACAATCAAGTGCCATAAAAAATGTTGACTACAATAAGTGTGTCCTCAAAGCCAGTGAGTCAGCATGAGCTATTTCAGGAGGAGTTTGCAGGGAGCCCAGAAAAAGTCCCCAATGAGGGTAAAATTGTCTTCAAGCCATTTTGCCTCTCTTTTGCAATGCAAATCCTTGTACCTCAACTCACTGTTTCCCAAATCAGATACAGGCAAGGAGATCAAATGTATCCTGTTCCATCGCATGAAGTTGCTCTCAGTAAAGTGAGAGGATCATCTCAATATGCAGACACTAGGAGCCTGTACTCTTACTCGGAGGGCAGAAGCCCGCGGCTAGAGTCGATGAACTGGAAAGTTGAAGTTCCATCACGATCTCCACATCAGAATGAAGATCAAAAAGAGGATGAGAATGCATGCCTGTGTTATTGTTCCTGGAAATGTTCCATCTAAATTCAGATAGCTCTTTTTCTATTAACCCACTCAAATATTGATTCTACCTGTAGTTTTTTGTTTGTTAGTTTCTCCCCAAATCCTTCTTTGAAATGGAATTTGTTGAAGATGAGTTATTTGTCACTTTTTTTTTAATGTGTCTGGCCACATGGAACTTCTGGGAATTTTAAGAAAATGATTTAAAATTGTTAGCTGGGTGTCTTCCCCATCTCTGAAGATCTGCATTTACTTAAAAGTTGAAGAAATTTAAGCCTTGATTGGTGGAAGGAAGGAAGATTGGTGGAAATAGTGACCCAGAAGAAAGTTTTCTTCTCTGACATAAGACTCAGGCAAGAATAAGAAGCTTAGCATGCATGGGTAATGACATAATGATATTCACATCTACAGACTGAGTTAAAATATTTTTTTTTTCCAGAATGCATGTACCTTTTCTAGCTGTTTTTGAGTAATCTGTTGGCCTGAAATTTTGCGATATGATTTTGACCCAGAAGTAAAGTTCTGTTACCTATCAAAATTTTTAGTGAAAGTGGAAAATTCTTTAGTCTTACAGAAGTTAGTTTCTCTAATTTTAATTATTCTTGTTAAAGTATCTGCAATTTTTTCCTAAAGATATCTGTAATTGTTTATGTCAATAATTTATTTGGTCTAAATGTTATTATGAGTCAGTGCATTGTTTATATAGATTAGGTAAATTTTATTAACATGTTATTATTTGTTATTGTTACACCAAATATATAAATGGTGCAATACGCCAGTGATTCTTTAGTGTGTCATTTGAGACATCATTTGATACATTTTTTGAATTTGATAGAAATATTTCACTAAAGGCTCTGCAACCTTATTATTTATGATACTAAGATGCTAAAATGACTAACATCATTTTAATGCTAAACTGATTACTAAACTTGAAATTATAAAGATTACGATTTTTAGATCATATAAGAGTTACATTTCCTACTTTTTACCTGTGAATCCGGTCAAATAATTACTTGCCTTTTTTTGTGGCAGAATTTTTTAAGATTTAAAAGTAATACCCAGCTAAGTCTAGAAAATATGGAAACATGGGAAACACTTTAGAAGAGAAAATATTCTTTCTGCATTTTTAGCATTCAAAAATGTAAATAGTTGATTTCCTTCCAGTTTTAGCTCTTTCTGCCATGATAAAATGTTCTTTGTTTCTGGTAACAATTTTTATATTCTATTTTATACTCTATGATTACTGTATGTTTCCATGCAGGAGATATACATATATATATATATATATATATATATATAATATTTCTATGCTATAAAGAAATTTAAATATATATACACATATATACACACACAATATGCCTTGTATATAAAAACTATAAATATTTATTTCTTTGGATAAGAAACTAATCTTTTCTTAAATTTAAAGACATAGTGATTCAGGTCCTTGTGTGATTCCAGTGCCTTATTAATACATCTGCTTGTGATGATTCAGTAAGTCTTAAACAATGAAGTATGTATTCTCATAGTTATTAACTATTTTTTTCTCATGGATGGAAAAAAAAGGATCTAAAATAGCTCTTATTGCTGTATGTACTTATGTGATGCAATAAAATTTGCCATTGTAGTTATTACTTTTAAACTCTGATTTAATTTTCTTTGGACAGTTGTAGTCAAGAATATAGGCAAAGTTTCAAGTTTTGCATTTGAAATTTGCAATTAATCATCCCTTCCTTTCTTCTGAAATATCAAATTAATACCCTGTTGGAAATAAAACCTATGAGTTCTTTACCAGCTGAGCCATGAGGAAAGCCCAGGAAATAAAACAAAAGTATATGGTTAAAAAATAACATGTCTGAGGAGGAATCATCATAATTTTAGATAAGTAGTCATTCCTGGTTTGGGAAGTTTATTTTTGCAACCATGCTTTAAAAATATTAATGCTACTTAATTCACAATTGATATGTCATGTTATCCAATTCACTTTAACAAGGGTAGGGAAACAGAGCACCCAGGGTTGCCAGTGAGAGGAGATGGCAGAAAAGCATAGAACTAGCCCATGGCTGGAAATCAGAAATCCTAGTTTATCAGCCATGCCTGCCACAAATATTCAGTGTAAATGTCATTACATTTTAAACTCAATAATGCTTTGTTTTCTTAAACTACGTAACGGTTTCCAAAGTAAAAATACAAACCAAAACATACATGTTTTGGACTAAAGATAAGTCATGACTTGAATCTATCAAACCAATGAAATATCTTACTTGAAATTAAAAGTGGTTAAAAAATATTAGGGCATGTTTTTTAGGTTTATCAGTTCTTTGAGAATAAAATATACTGTATTGTTTAATTATAGAGAATTGCTTTGCTAACTAAGATTTTACTAGACAGTAAAGGATGTCACAATTGTTAACTTAGATTTTCTTTAAAGAAATGTAACTCTAAAGGCAGAAGAACACAGCATGGCAGCCTTATAGATCATGTAAATAAAGCTAACATTGGAGTTCTGTTTTTTCTTGGCAAAATACAACTTTCTACCTCAAAGATAGAGTGTTGACAAAAGCTTAATCTTAGAAAAAAGATTTCCTTAAACATCAAACGTCTCTTTCAAAGCAATTTGGATAGTAAATTGTACATTAATCTGATACCCTAAATCTGGACTTCCATTTTGAAAATGTGTAAGACTTGAGAAACGAAGATCATGAGCTCAATAGTTTAAAAGAAAAAAAGAGAACATTGCAGGTTTGTGTTGTATTGTACTGTGTTATATTGCATTATGTTGTACTGTCTTATTCTATTCTATTTTACTCTGTTCTATTCTATCCTAACCCCCCTGAGGAACATGGCGTCTCACGGGCTATCAGGATATTAACTTGATTAGACTCACACTGAGAACTCTACTTGTGCTGGGCAGCAGCTCAGGTCGCGCTCCTCCTGTCAGTCCACCGCGTACATGCACAGTCCAGGGATCACCCAGAGACTTGGGCAAAGTTTATACATAGAATTCAGGGTTCTCGTACTCTGACTGCTTTTATGGCATTTCCCTCTCATGGTACCCATGACACCAAGTTAGGTTTCAATTCTAACTTTTTCAGAGGAGTTTTTCAATACTTCAGTGAAAAAAATACACTGGGTTTCCCAAAAGTTTCACTCTCCAGTTTTCTTGGTGACGTGATGTATAATGATACATACGAAAAGCAAACTGATGTAAGTCAGTCTGAGAGGGAACCTGTGACTGCCCAATCAATGGAATACAACAGAAGTGATGCTATGTGACATTTAAGGCTAGATCACAAAAGGTTCCCACTTGGCTCTCAGGATGCTTGCCTTCAGAGCCCAGAAGCCCTGTTGTGAAGAAGCCCAGACCACATGGAGAGGCCATACATAAGTGCTCCAGTCCAGAGCCTCAACTTAAGTCTCAGTTTGCAGCCATCATTGACCTGTGCATGAACAAGATCTCAGATGATTCCAATCCCCAGCCTCTGAGTTTTCTAGACTTTATGGATTAGTTTTCCCTCAGGACCCACATTTCCAAGGTAATCACACATGTGCCAATATCTACATCTGTATATTATTAAATGATAAATAATGTGATACATCTGTAGATTATTAAATGATAAATAATGTGATAATGTGAATTTATCATGTGTGTGTGGTTCATAAAATTTCAAACTTATTTCAAATTCACCACCTCCCCCAGCCAAGAACTTATATGTCCAACCAACGACTTAGTGTTTTTCTTCTGTTCAGCCTTGATAACTGCTTTCACATAGCCTCAGATATGATCAAAGCTCTTCTCCCAGAGATAAGTACTGATAAGAGACTTCCAGAAACTTTCATAATTTGTGTCTTACTGATCTCAAAAGGATTTGGGTGAATCAGATGTTTTCTACTCTGATCAGCCAATGCAAGCTTATGTAACTCTTATTTCACTGAACCATCCAATATTAATATGAAACCTCAAAGTTTACATTCAGATGAAGACTGTTCCTTATCATAGTCCCCTGGCTGCGCCTTACACTTGGTTTCTTTTCATAAATCCTTTTCACATGTCATATCAAGATTCAATGTCTACAGCCAATAATCAATGCTAGTGAATTGGTTGTTTTCTAAAATTCAGTTGTCTGTTGACATCATATGGAGAATCTTTGCAAAATTACTCAAGAGATTTTTTTAAAATGATGTATTAGGGGGAGACTACTGAGAACTGTTGTGCTTTCAAATTCTTATCTATGATTATAATATTGAACACAGGCCAAAGGATTCCACACATTTTTCATTAAGTGAGGAATTTTATTTATCTAACTTCATAACTTAATGTGACTCTTCAACGAGGACACAGTGAAAAGTGATAAACAAGAGTATTTACTCTTGAACTTCTGCTCCATGCTAGCCAAGGTCAGCCTTCTGGGCAGATTACCAGGCACAGAACAGGGCCCAGAGAGCCTTGCTGTGTGTGGACACCCTTCGCGTATATTCACTCCTCTCTCAGAAGACTCACTCTGAGAGAAAGATCAGCAGTTTCCAAAAGCCGGGAGCCCCCTGGCACTCTAGAAGTCCTTGTGCTGCTAGGAGCTGGCCTGCCACACTCATAGCTAGGCTATGTCATTCTCCTATTAAACAGAAATAATTTCAGAGAATGCCCAAACCAGGCAAGGCCACACTGACTTTGTTGGATCAAGACAGAGACAAGAACTTCCTGTAGTCATATGTTGTCAGACAAAAACAAGGGCATTACCCAAATGGTAGAAAAGACCGGATGTTACCCTAATCTGGCTAATGTGAGTAACTACTGCCTTTTGATCAGTTACAGGCTTAGCTATATGCATTCCTCTTTACCTCCTGGAAAATAATTATTAAGTTGCCCAAAGAATTCAAAGAATTAGCCTCAATTCCTGATAGCAGCAATTATTCCGGAGCAAAACTCTGCTTCCTTGAACTCTCCCTAAAGTCACCAAATATAGTGTCCGAATCTTCTAAGTTCTTTCTCACACCCTTTCACTGAGATGCCCCTAAGGGTTCTCATCGTGCATGTTCTCTCTCATTATAACAAGTGAATAAAGGCAACTGTGTCATACTACAAACGTGTTCAGGGAGACTTTTGGCTGCAGAGATTTGACAAATTTGTGGCACAAGCATTTGGGGGCCAAAGCAAAGCTAGAAGAACACTCACCATAGAAGACAGATCTATACAAAGGACAGAAGGGTTAAAAACAACAGCAATAAAAATTCTTCTCAGCATGAAGAAACATGGGAAATTGATATGTAAAGAGAGAGAGGAACATTGCTAGACACAATTTATGAAGCAAGAACTTAAGAAAATAGACATGGGTCACTGTGGGATGTAGGAGGCTGCTGAGGGTGAGAGTAGGAATAATTCATTCATGTCTTCATTTACTTGGTTACCCAACAAGAATTTCCTGAGTGCCAACTATGTGCTGAGCACCAGGGCAAGGAGATGCAATGAGAGAAAGATACTATCCTTATCTTTCTGGATCTCACACTTGGGTGGTAGGGAGTAGAGGTTATCTGAGGTTTAGATAGCAGACATTACTTGGATAATTGCAGAGATAAGAATTGCCCATAACAAGTCTCTGGAGGAAGGATCTAGGTGGCTCTGAGAGACTGTAGAAAGATGGGGAGGCCATAGATGGCTTTGGGTCAAAATCTGAAGACAAGTAAGAGCTAAGGAGAAGAGATGGAAGAACAAACCAGGCAAAGAGAAGAACATTTGTGAGGGTCATGTGGTGGACTAAGGGTAAAAGCATGAAGCAAGTACTGGAATAGCCATGGCAGGAGGATATTCTATAAGAGAGTAGAGAGATGAATAGGGGTGCCATACGCAGAATATTTTAGGACAGGGATTGGCAAAGTAGAGCATGTGAGTCAAACCCAGCCTGTTGTTTGCTTATAATGTGAAGTCTTACTGGACCACAGAGTTCTGTTTGTTTGCATATTGTTTGTGACTGATTTTTTACTTTAATAACTGTGTTGGAAAGTTGCAACAGAGACTGTGTGGCTTGGAAAACCTAAAATATTTTTTATCTAGTCCCTCAGAGGAATAAATTTGCTGACCCCTGTTATAGGTTATCCCTGGAGAAGGGAAAGCCACCCAGTATTCTGGGTAGGAGAAAGCCTATCCAGTATTCTGGCCTGGAGAATTCCATGGACTGTATAGTCCATGGGGTCACAAAGAGTTGAACACGACTGAGCGACTTTCACTTTCACATTATAGGTTATGCTGAGAGTTCTTTTGTCTTTATTGAAAGCAAAATAGAATGCCATCAACGGCATGGAAAACAATGCCTCAGGCTCTAACTTGGTGAGCTCATGAACAGAGTCCAGGGAATAAGTGGGTAGACCAATTATAAGGCAATGGCTGAAGTTCAGGTGTTCAGGTTAGAGACGAGGTTGTTTAAGAATAAGGAGGAAGAGACAGTATGTGTATGTGCTCAGTCGTGTCTGACTCTTTGAGACCCCATGGACCGTAGCCCGCCAGGCTCCTCTGTCCATGGAGTTTTCCAGGCAAGAATACTGGAGTGGGTTGCCATGTCATCTCCATGTAGAGATGGAGAGAAATGTGATGAATTGGATACATGAAACATGAAATGGAGAAGAGAAACCAGGGAAGAATTCTGGCTTGTACAACTAGAGAGAAGATGGCATTTGCTGAGCTATCGGATGCTCAAAAATACCCCAGCATTTTGTTAATTTATTTTTACATAAGGAAGAAGATTATGAGCTCAGTTTAGCTGTGTCAATTTTGAAAAGACGCTTACTCCTTGGAAGAAAAGTTATGACCAACCTAGATAGTATATTCAAAAGCAGAGACATTACTTTGACGACTAAGGTCCGTCTAGTCAAGGCTATGGTTTTTCCTGTGATCATGTATGGATGTGAGAGTTGGACTGTGAAGAAGGCTGAGTGCCGAGGAATTGATGCTTTTGAATTGTGGTGTTGGAGAAGTCTCTTGAGAGTCCCTTGGACTGCAAGGAGATCCGACCAGTCCATTCTGAAGGAGATCAACCCTGGGATTTCTTTGGAAGGAATGATGCTAAAGCTGAAGCTCCAGTACTTTGGCCACCTCATGTGAAGAGTTGACTCATTGGAAAAGACTCTGATGCTGGGAGGGATTGGGGGCAGGAGGAGGAGGGGACAACCCAGGATGAGATGGCTGGATGGCATCACGGACTCGATGGACATGTGTCTGAGTGAACTCCGGGAGATGGTGATGGACAGGGAGGCCTGGCGTGCTGCAATTCTTGGGGTCGCAATGAGTGGACACGACTGAGCGACTGAACTGAACTGAACTGAACTGAGATGCCCAAGAGGAGATACACTTGGATATACAGTTCTGGAGCTCAGAGAAGAATACAGATTGCCTACGAAATCTTCCTCTAGGTTTATAAACAATTGGAACTAACCCAAGGTGATAAGTGGGGGTCAAAGTCCAGAGTCAGATTCTGAAAATAGTGGATTTGAATATATTGTAGGACTTCCTCTGCCTGAGATTCTATCTCCTCAATCTAGAGAGTACAGATATGCCCTATAGGAAGGTACTAAATGGATACAAAAGAGGTAGAGGAGGAAAGTTTGTGCTACTTGAGAACAGAACACTCCAAGAGGAAAACAACAATAGAGAAGAGGTGGGGTCATTCATGGACAAAGCCTCAAATATCAGCTATCTCAGCCAATAGAAAAACGTGGCACAGATGAAATTCAGATTCTCAGTGAACTCAGCACACTAATAAGCTGCTTCTTCATCCAAAAGAGAAATGGCCAGGTAGAGAGAAGAACTAGGAGTGTTTATTCTAACATGCAGTTCATAAGTCAGAGGGTTGAGCCTGAGTACCATTTCCTTTATGCAATGTTGAAGAGGGGTGAGGGCCATGGCTCCATGTTTCCTTTTAATAAAAGATTCCAAAATCATATAAAGGCAAGAAACACAAAAAAGACTCAAAATTTATGTTGTTATGTTCTATTTTAGGGAAGGAGAAATCATGGAGCTAAATTTAAATAAAAGAAACTCATGAACATAATTGTGTTTTAATAAGCAAAGCTGATGGAGGATTAGTGAACCTAAGGAGACACTAGCCAGAAGTCTATAGAGGGCTACCTGGAAGTAGCTCTCCAGGGCTTGGCCATTCTCAAGCATTAGCGGAGGGTGAAAAACATCTGACTCTGGACTTTGAGCAATAATAAAGCCTAGATGTCTTTACTGCTTCAAGATATTCACTGTGGTGCATAGTAGACTTAATGTAGCTGATGTTCTAGGAAGTAACCCATAAGAATTTTTTAATCACTCCTGCAAAACAAGTCCATTCTTTGTTAGTTGTAACTCAGTATGGAGTTGCCATTAAGACTGAATTTTGAGCTCTTATTATTATGCTGGCTAATCACTGACTATGTTTCCAGTGAGAAAATAAAGGAAGTCTTTGTTTTTGGGGGTTTTTTTTTTAGTCAAATTCAATGGCCTTTCATAAAAGTGACATTTTCTTCTTATAATAATGTGGTGTTTCCTTTTATACTTTTAATTTTTGCCTTTTAACTGCTCATAAACTCAGAAGTCATGCATGTTTGTTGCAGAATCTCTAATTTTATGGAAATAAATGCAGTGCAAAATGAAAGCCTCCCTGGAAGGCATTTACCTGCTCCCTTCTCTTTCTCTCTAGAGCAAGTGTCAAGGTTAACAATTTTGACTGTATACACTTACAGAACTTTATTGATGCATTTACATATACAGTTTTATCTATATAAATAGAAATCATACTATATAATATTATTTTGTTATAATTTCTACTTTTGTTATTATTTATCATTCTTCTTTCACTCAATCAGAGCCTCAAACCGGTACAAATAGATCTACTTGAATAATTTTAATAATTGCAAGGTAACATTTGGACTATGCATGTATGTAAGGTATTTTGTAGTATTCAGAAGTGAAAGCAACATTTTTATAATGATCCTTAGCATAATATTGTTGGATTTGTAAAAGAACTATTTCTTTTCTGTGTTTAAACTATAGGCCAGATTTAATGTAAAATCATACTATATAATATTATCATAGATATAATTTCTTTGTTGTTATTATTTATCATAATTCTTTCAGTCAATCTGAGCCTCAAGCCGGTACAAAAGAGAGACAATAGAGCTTCATGGGAAAAGCCTTGGACCCGAATGAGCCCTTGAACTAGTTCAGCTCATTATCTGATTTTCCTGTGATTCAAAGTCCTTATTTATAATGGCATTTGGGTCCAGATTTTTTCTAATATTCCTGCTAACTCTAGAACTGTATATATGTAGAATGCTGAAACATCCAGTTTTAAGAGCTTTTCCTATTTGGCAAGTATTAAATACTTATTTACACTCCCTACTTTAGGTAAACTGAGGGACAAAAATATATGCTACTTGTTGTCCACATCGAATAGCAATTGAAAGATAATTTCTCATTTGCCCCTGAATTGTTCCCAACGATAATTATTTTCCAGAAGTGTTGAAGAGTTCTATAACAATAAGGAATTAAGAATCTGAATGGAAATTAAACTATTAATGGCTAGAGAAATGAAATCTTAATTAAATTTTTTAAGGTGAAGAAGTTTCCTTTCACCTGTGGAAAATGCATGCAGGAGAAAAAGCAAAAATAGAAAAATTTATGGGACCACGTGTAGGGAAGAGCAGAACGTTGGGGTGGAAACTAGAAGAATGAAAAGTGTGGAGTCATTCTGGTTCCTGAAAAAGAACTGCTGCTCCCCCTTGTGGCAAGTATAGAAAGCTAACACCCCGATGAAGCAAAGCATTTCACCCTAGAACAAAATGATGTAAACTCTATATGGATTACAGTGACATACTGCTTTTAAGGGAAAAATAAAAGGCATATTCAAATGGAAAAGTCAAGTGATGATTCTGTCTCAGGTATAGGCCTAATGTCACCAAGGGAAAAGAGCAGATGATGCAAGGGTGTGTCCACTTGGAGCCAAGAGGCTGCCTGTGGTCAATTCATGTAGCTGGTTGGTCAACGCTTACTTAACAAACATGTGTTTGTATGCCAATCACTTTATAAAGTACTAAGAAGTGTATAAAGTAATATGAGACAATTATCTTTCAAAAATATGCCATCCACCTGGGAATATAAAATATAACCACAAAGAGACAGTTCATTACGAGGTGGTGGATTCCATGTCACACTGGGTGACCTAGAGCAGGAAGAAGGGAGGAGAGAGTAAGGGTGCTTCAGAAAGGCTTAAGATAGTAATAAACCAATTAAATAGCAAAGTATAAGGCCAAGAAATTAACCAAGTTTTGTGTTTATACACTAAAGGCAAAAAAGAATACCTGGGCCCAGACTAGGTAGCCCTGAGCTAACCACTTTGGACTCTATTCCACTTGTTTTATGGATGAATATCTGTTAAATGTGTTTCAACAGAGAAGAGATGTTATGTGACATGTTTCAGGAAAGTTAATCCAAGAAACTCTACGTAATGTGTCCTTGAATTGCATATGAATTTAAATGTTGAAAGAATTACTATTATTTTTTCAAAAGTCATACCTCTCTAACATTATTGTTATTGTTGTTGTTGTTTAGTAGCTAAGTCGTGTCCGACTCTTCACAAACCCATAGATTATGGCCTGCCCCACTCTCCTCTGTCCATGGGATTTTTGAGGCAAGAATACTGGAGTGGGTTGCCACTTCCTTCTCCAGGGAATTTTCCTAACTCAGAGGTCGAACTTGAGACTCCTGCACTGGCAGGTGGATTCTTTACTGCTGAGCCAACAGGGAAGCCCCATCTATTATTGCCTATCCCCATAATTTATTTTTTCACGTAATTTATTACTATGTGACATTATATGATTATACATGTGTTTGTTTGCTGTATCCCTCATTGGTTACAAATCCATGAAAGCAAGGACTCTGTGTCACTTTTATTCACTGCTGTATCCCTAATTTCTAAGACAGCAATGGACACTGGCTAAATATTTGTTGGCATTAGAGATAAACAAACTTAGACAGCATATTAAAAAGCAGAGACATTACTTTGCCAACAAAGATCTGTATAGTAACAGCTATGATTTTTCCAGTAGTCATGTATGGATGTGAGAGTTGGACCATAAAGAAGGCTGAGCCCTGTGGTGTTGGAGAAGACTCTTGCAAGTCCCTTGGACTGCAAGGAATATCAAACCAGTCAATCCTAAAGGAAATCAGTCCTGAATATTCATTGGAAGGACTGAGGCTGAAGCTCCAATACTTTGGCCACCTGATGCAAAGAGCCAACTCGTTAGAAAAGACCCTGATGCTGGGAAAGGTTGAAGGCAGGAGAAAAAGGGGACAACAGAGGATAAGATGGTTGGATGGCATCACCAACTCAATGGAAATGAGTTTGAACAAGCTCCAGGAGATGGTGACGGACAGGGAAGCCTGGAGTGCTGCAGTCCATGGGGTCGCAAAGAGTCAGACATGGCTGAGTGACTGAACAACAGCAAAATAGATACATTTATATTGAAAGGCAAAAGGCTTGAGACAAAGAGAGCAATTAAGTGTTTATCAAAAATTAAAACTCAATCTTGAATAGAGGAAGGAAAAGAGAGGAAAAGAGACATTCACTATTGCAAAGAATGAATAAACTAGACTTGATAACTCACTGAATGAGGCTGGGGAGGGCAGAAGAGGGATCTAAAATTGCTGAGGTTTCAAGGTTATGTGCATGGGAAGATAATGGTAACTGTAAAAGAAAATTAGGGTCATCAGTTAGAAAGTATGTGTTGGCTAGATAACAGAGTAAGCTTGTGACATAGTCCAAACTGTTGCGGGGCAGTTAGTGACTTCTGATTAGAACTCAGGAAGCAGGCTTACAGATTTTGCCTTATGGCAGAGAGGATAGCGGAAACACGAGCTTAGATAAAATGTCTGTGGGATGAAGACTAGAGGTAGTGAGGAAGAGAAGAGAGAACTGAACTCAAAGTTACATAAGTTGTCTTCAAAGCTGACCTTCAGCACTGTGACCCATTCATAATTTATGCCTTCATCCTACATATGCCTGGTAGTAGTGGTGATGGTTTAGTCGGTAAGTCGTGTCTGACTTTTGTGACACCTTGGACGCCTCTGTCCACGGGATTTTTCAGGCAAGAATACTGGAGTCACTTCCCATTTCCTTCTCTAGGGGATCTTCCCAACCTAGACACTGAACCCGTGTCTCCTGCATTGCAGGCAGATTCTTTACCACTGAAACACCAGGGAAGCCCTATGTCTGTTGAACTTAACTAAAAAACACATGATAGGAGGATTCTAAGGGAACTCACAGTCTAGTAAGGGAGACAAACCTGAAGAAAAGATTTATACTCAAGACTCATTGAAATGAATTAGCTACCCCAGGTCCAGCCAAACATAGACCTGGCGTTGCCAGATCTTATGATCTTTTAAGACAAGCTGAGTTTTTATGTGAGAATTTCTAATACCTAAATATAGGACATTAATTAAAATGTGTGGGCCAAACAAAACATTTTTGTTGGCTGTATTTAAAAAATTACTTTATTAAAGTATAGTTGATTTACAACGTTATGTTAATTTCTGCTGTAGAACAAAGTGATTCAGTTATACATATATGTATTCTTTACCATTATAGGTTATCACAGCAAACTGAATCTAGTTCCCTGGGCTATATAGTAACACCTTGTTAATCTATACTATATATATATACTTTTAATTTTAAAAGAAAAAAAACAAAACTTTTTATTTTATATTGGAGTATTTGCTGTTGTTGCTTGCCAGGCTCCTCTGTCTGTGGGACTTCCCAGGTTAAGAATACTAGAGCAGGTTGCCATTTCCTTCTCCAGGGGATCTTCCCAACCCAGGGATCGAACCCATGTCTCCTGCTTTGGCGGGCAGATTCTTTACCACTGAACCACCAGGTAAGCCCCTATATGGGAGTATAGTAGATTAGCAATGCTGTGATAGTTTCAGGTGGATAGCAAAGGCACTCAGCCATACATATACATGTATCCATTCTCCCCCAAACTCCCTTCCCATCCAGGTTGTCACATAACATTGAGCAGAGTTCCCTTGTTGTTTATCCATTCTATATAAGTTTACATCTGCTCATTCCAAAATCCCAAACTGATTGGATTTAATTTGCAGCCAGCCCTATTGTTATCTCAATCAAGAAGTGTCCTCTTTCCCCCTTACCCCTTAAATTGTGCAATCTCAGGGGAAATGCTTTAGTCCCATAAGAATCACATTAAACAATTTGGTATGGAGGAGTGTTTTAGAAAGGTCATTGTGTACTGCTAGACAGGATCTCTTTTGTACATAGGTTGTACTCATTCAATTATTTATTTAATAAACATGTCCATATGATAGGGTAAGAACTCAAAATACAAGGGTAAGCAAATTAGACAAACTGACATTTTGTTTAGGTAAACTTCATCAGGAAAGAAGAGTCTAAAGATTATTACCAACAGGTAGAAGAGAACTCTAACAGCTATCTATCTGATGTGCTGGCTGAAACTGCTTTAATTTTATAAGAAAGCAGAGTAGAAGAGAAGGAAGTATTTCTAGATGACAAGTTTATCTCTGAATTTGTGAGGGAGGGTGGGGAGAGGCTGTGAAAGGTCCCTAGAAATATCTAGTGTAGGCAGGAGAAAAGAAAATTAATAAACAGATGTCCCATTTGTTACCCATAGGTAAAAATGGCAAAGAATGAGTTTGATTTGAATTCTGATTAAACCAGTGACTTTCAAGCCTTCTTTGATTGTGTCACAGTAAATAAACTATTTCTCCTTTCCACACATTATACAAAAGACACACACATACATGCATACTAAAACAAAAGTTTCACATATTAATATTTATATTTACTATATGACACCTTGAGATGTTTTCTATTGTTATTTCCAGAACCAAATACACCATGTTTATTTTCAGAGACTTTTTAGTTTAATTGGAAATCAAGTTAATCATGATTTTAAAAGTCTACAAACTGAATTTAAAATAAAGGCTATCCAGGAAATTTTTATTTGTAGAACTTAAGTTTACTCTTAAAGATACTCATGAGTAAAATACTAGTGATAATTGAGAATTAATTGAGTATTGCTTAAAAGTACAACATAGTAATGACATTAGAAAAAGATGTTGAAGTTTCAGAAATATGGAAGTTTATTTATTAATATGGACTCATGCTACTATTTTTTTCATTGACTTTGCTAATTTGATGGATATTGAAATTAAAAGAGCAGAATATGACACAGAAATCACTATATGCGTATAAAGTTTCTAGAAGTTGAATTTCTGGAATGGGGTGTAGTTTAATTATAATGCTTATATTATGTTCTTTAGAAAATGACTAGTATAAATTGAAGTGCTATAGAATTACACTGACACTTTTCTATCAGGTAACACATTTCAGGGCAAGAAAATAAGACAGACACCAAACAGGAAAGAAAAGTACATGCATGTCTGTGCTAAGTTGCTTCAGTTGTGTCTAACTCTTTGAAACCCTATGGACTGTAGCCCGCCAGGCTCCCCTGTCCATGGGCTTTTCCGGGCAAGAATACTGGAGTGTGCTGCTATTTCCTCTTCCCAGGGATCTTATCAATCCAAGGATCATACCCTAGTCTTCTGAGACTCCTGCGTTTCAGGCAGATTCTTTACCGCTGAGTCACTGGGGAAGCCCTAAGTAAGTAAAGTAAGGAAACAGAGAAGTGAAAACCAAGACACACCAATACAATAAAGTTTTATATTAATTCAAATTTTTGGACTACATTTCCCAAGTAATAGATAATAAACATGTATTTATACAGGAATGGTATCAGGTCAATTCCATGATACCATTTGATTTTCCTGCCTTCACATTTTATAATGTGGCCGATGCAAAAGGAAATCTTTGTGATATTTACAGAAGTCATTATCCTTCTTTGAGAGATTATATGAGAAATTCTGTAATTATTCATGATGTAATGAATGGAGGTTGATAATGTAGTTTTGGGATTCTCAATCAAATTCAAATCCTGGCCTCAGATTTAATTAGCTGTGTAACTTTAATTGTGCTATAACGACAGTTGGACCCTTTAGGCAAAAATGCCTAATTTGAACATAATCATAAAGAAACATGAGACAAACTTAACGTTTAACAATATTCTAGCAAAGACCTAGACTGTACTCTTTTAAAATGCTAAAGTCATGAAAGACAAAGGGAAACTATGGAATGATTCTATATTGAAGGAGCCTGTAACAACATGGCAACTACAGGCAATATGTTTTCTTCTGTTATAAACAACATTGACAGGCAATTTGAATTTGATAATATTAGTGTACCAATGCTAATTTCCTGGTTTGAGTCACATTGTAGTTACTATAAGCAGAGACAAAGAGAATGATAAAGGTAATGTGATAAATGTTATCATTTAAGGAGATTGTTTGAAGAGGATATGGGAATTTTTTGTTCTATTCTTGAAAAAAATACCGTCGAACCACAGTTAAATGTGCAGTTATACCAAACTCAAAAAGCTCTTGCTGCTGCTGCTGCTAAGTCACTTCAGTCGTGTCCGACTCTGTGCAACCCCATAGACGGCAGCCCACCAGGCTCCTGCGTCCCTGGGATTCTCCAGGCAAGAACACTGGAGTGGGTTGCCATTTCCTTCTCCACAAAAAAACTCTTATTTAGGATTAAATAACACAATTTGTATAAAACTCCAAATAATCCTCAAAAAATGATAGGAGTTAGATGTTTTTGCTACACCACCATGAATCTGTTCCAGAAATACCTTGATTTCTGCAAAAACGTACCCCAAAAGGACTTATTGGAAAAACAGGGTTTAGAGTGGATCACTCAAAAATCATTCCTATTTGTAACCAGAGTACAAACATAAATAATTAAAATCTTAATAAAATTTCAACAGTTGAATATCCATTGACAATTCTACCCTTTGCAACCTTTAGTCTCAGGTGAGGACTTCTCTCCAGGCAAATGGATTGAAGAGGGTCTTGATTTTTTAAAGAAATCAGTTTATTAGAATTTTTTTAATGGTCTAAGATATAGATTTCTTAATCACTTTTTGGTTTTTAAACCACAAAGAAAATATTTTTGGAGATTCTTTATCTGCACTTTTAGTTTTACCAAATAGCTAAATATGTAGAAATCATAGCCACAAAACCAGCCACTGAGAAGACTCTTTCAGGATTTAAGGCCCCCCAGTTCTGCTTAAATCTTCAAATATTGATAATGATTCTCTTTAACTGAGAGATAGTTTGCCACTGCTTAATTTAAACATTAATATGCTGGGAGAAATCACAAATTAAATAACCGTTCTTCCTTTTTGAGTCCCTGGTGGCTCTGACAGTAAAGAATTTGCCAGCAATGTGGGAGACCTGGGTTCAATCCTTGGGTCAGGAAGATCCCCTGGAGAGGGAAATGACTACCCACTTTAGTATGCTTGCCTGGAGAATCTCATGGACAGAGCAGCCTAGAGGGCTACAGTCCATGGGGCCGCATGGAGTCAGGCACAACTGAACTACTAACACTTTCACTTTTTCTTCCTCTTTAAAATCACACTATTTTCCTAAAGGATATGAGCACATTTCTTTACTAGAAACTTGCATTATAAGAATAGACTTATTATTTCCTAAATAGAAAGAATAAGAGGGAATGAATTTTGTAAAGAGCATAAGTATTATTTGATTCAGAAATAGTGTTATTCAGAAATTGAATGTGTTGCTGAGTTCCTAAGTTTAGCCCAACTCATTTGCAACCCCATAGACTGTAGCCCTCCAGGCTCCTCTGTCCACGGGATTCTCTAGGCAAGAATACTGGAGTAGTTTGCCATTTCCTTCTCGGTATCTTCTTGACCCAGGGATTGAACCAGAGTCTCTTGCAGCTCCTGCATTGGCAGGTGGATTCTTTACCACTGAGCCACCTGGGAAGCCCCAAGAAACAGACTCTTTCTAATAACAGTTATAGAAAAGTAAATAAAATAATAAAGGGCCATTTTCCTAGAGTGGCTGAGTCCTTAGAACTGATGAATTGGTTATCTTCTTGCGTGTACTTCCAGCCCTCTAGATGGAGTCTCTGTATTCTCAAGTCAAATCCAAACCTATTAATGCAATCATAATAATTATTCTTGGAGGACAAGCTCTCTTTAGAATTATTTTTTGAAGAAGGAGTGGCTTTTACATTTAAGAAAATGTCAAATATTCAAACAGTACAATTTAAAAATAAAACTAAAAAAACTCCCACCTTATTCAGCTCAGAAATTTTTAGTAGCAATATATGAATAAAGGATTAAACATTAATCACATTGATTAATTAAAATTAATTTTAAATTAATTTTTTAAATTTAAAATGCTTGGAGGAAATGCTTGGGAAAAAAGTTTGATCACATGTTCTTTTTTTTAAAGTTATACCATGACATTAGCTGAATGAGAAATACATAATAAGTTGGAACAGTGTTATAATACTATGTTGAGAATTATAATTTGTTCACTGAGAATGTCTCATTTTCTTTTTTTAAATTATGGTATATACGGGTATGTGTATGTGTGCTCATTCACTCAGTCATGTCCAACTCTTTGTGACCCCATGGACTGTGGTCACCAGGCTCCACTGTCATGGGATTTTCCAGGCAAGAATACTGGAGCCAGTTGCTATTTCCTTCTCTAGAAGGTCTTCACAAGCCAGAGACAGAAACTGTGCCTCTTGACTCTCCTGGATTGGTAGGTGGATTCTTTACCACTGTGCCACCTGGAAAGCCCCTGGTAAATATATATATATATATATATATATATATATATAAATATATTATATAATACTAAGTCACTTCAGTCATGTCTGTCTCTTTGCGACCCTATGGACTGTAGCCCACTAGTCTCCTCTGTCTATGGAAATCTCCAGGCAAGAATACTGGAATGGGTTGCCATGCCCTCCTCCAGGGGATCTTCCCCACTTAGGGATCGAACTGACATCTCTTAGATATCCTGTATTGACAGGCGGGTTCTTTACCACTGAGCCACCAGGGAAGCCCTATATATATATATATATATATATATATATATATATATATATATATATATCAGTTCAGTTCAGTTCAGTTGCTCAGTCATGTCCGACTCTTTGCAACCCCATGGGCTGCAGCATGCCAGGCTTCCCTGTCAATCACCAACACCAGGAGCTTGCTCAAGTTCATGTCCATCGAGTCAGTGATGCCATCCAACCATCTCATCGTCTATTGTCCCCTTCTCCTCCCACGTTCAGTCTTTCCCAGTATCAGGGTCTTTTCAAAAGAGTCAATTCTTTGCATCAGGTGACCAAGTATTGGAGTTTCAGCTTCAGCATCAGTCCTTCCAATGAATATTCAGGACTCATTTTCTTTAAGATGGACTGGTTGGATCTCCTTGCAGTCCAAGGGACTCTCAGGAGTCTTTTCCATCACCACAGTTCAAAAGCATCAGTTCTTCAGCACTCAGCTTTCTTTGTAGTCCAACTCTTACGTTCATAAATGGCTACTGGAAAAACCATAGCTTTGACTAGATGGACCTTTGCTGGCAAAGTAATGTCTCTGCTTTTTTAATATGCTGTCTAGGTAGGTCATAGCTTTTCTTCCAAGGAGCAAGTGTCTTTTAATTTCATGGCTGCAGTCACCATCTGCAGTGATTTTGGAGCCCCCTCAAAATAAAGTCTCTCACTGTTTCCATTGTTACCCCATCTATTTTCCATGAAGTGATGGGACCAGATGCCATGATCTTCGTTTTCTGAATGTAGACTTTTAAGCCAATTTTTTCACTCTCCTCTTTCACCTTCATCAAGAGGCTCTTTAGTTCTTCACTTTCTGCCATAAGGGTGGTGTCATCTGCATATCTGAGGTTATTGATATTTCTCCCGGCAATCTTGATTCCAGCTTCTGCCTTATACAGCCAGCATTTCTCATGATGTACTCTGCATATAAGTTAAATAAGCAGGGTGACAATATACAGCCTTGACGTACTCCTTTTCCTACTTGGAACCAGTCTGTTGTTCCATGTCCAGTTCTAACTGTTGCTTCCTGACCTGCATACAGATTTCTGAGGAGGCAGGAAAGGTGGTTTGGTATTCCTATCTCTTAAGAATTTTGCAGTTTGTTGTGATCCACACAGTCAAAGGCTTTGGCATAGTCAATAAAGCAGAAGTAGATGTTTTTTTTCTGGAACTCTTGTGCTTTTTTGATGATCCAATGGATGTAGGCAATTTGATCTCTGGTTCCTCCATTTTTCTAAATCAGCTTGAACATCTGGAAGTTCATGGTTCACATACTGTTGAAGTCTGGCTTAGAGGATTTTGAGCGTTACTTTACTAGCGTCTGAGATGAGTGCAATTGTGCAGTAGTTTGAATATTCTTTGCCATTTCCTTTGTTTGGGATTGGAATGAAAACTGACCTTTTCCAGTGCTGTGGTCACTGCTGAATTTTCCAAATTTGCTGGCATATTGAGTGCAGCATTTTCATAACATCATCTTTTAGCATCTGAAATAGCTCAACTGGGATTCCATCATCTCCACTAGCCTTGTTCATAGTGATGCTTCCTAAGGCTCACTTGACTTCACATTCCTGGATATCTGGCTCTAGGTGAGTGGTTATAACCATCATGGTTATCTGGGTCATGAGATTTTTTTTTGTATAGTTCTTCCATGTACATGTAATAAAACTTTATCCATTTATAAGCATACAGTTCAGTGGTATTAAGTACATTAACATGGTTATCCAATTGTTACCACCAGTCTTGTCCAGAACTCTTTCATTTTCTGCAGCTGGAACTCTGTACCCACTAATCAATGCCTCCTCCATTCCTTCCTTACCCCAGCCCCTGTCAAACACCGATTGAACTTTTAGACTCTATGAATTTGATTACTCTAAGTGCCTCATATGAGTGGAATCACACAATGCTTATCCTCTTTGGCTGTTTTTTTTTTCCCCACTTTGCATAATATCTTCAAGGTTCATCCATATTGTAACATGTGTTAGAATTTGTTTCTGTTTAAGGCTGAATAATGTTTCACTGCATGTACATGCCATATTTTGTTTGTCCATTTTTCCATCAGTGGACAACTGAGTACTTCTAAACTTTAGTAATAGTGAATAATGCTGCATTAAACATGAGTGTACAGATATCTATTTGAATTCCCAGTTTTGGTTGTTTTTAGTATATACTGAGATGTGAATTTCTGGATCATGATAAAGGAAAAATTATTCTGATATATATTAAGCCAGTGAGGGAGACTTTATTCAGAGCTATGGTGATAGTTGTCAAGACCATCACCACAAGGGAGAGAGATTGGGCTCAACTCTGAATACAGTGAGGAAACCTAGGGATTTGTAACCAATGAGCAGATTGAGAGGAACAGTGGCTGGAAAATAAATATGAGAAAACATCACAAGTAAGGGCATTCATGCTAAACTAACCTAATAGTATTCTTGCTAAAGGCTGGCTGACCAGGAGAATCTGTTATTGTGGATGCAGAAGAGGAATTTGAACAAGGGTGAGAGATTTCCTCTAAACTGACTTAGCAAGATTCTTATTACAATTGGACTGCAGACCCCAGGATAATGCCTAGTCAAAAAGAGGACTCAGAGAAGCCTAATTAAATTTTTGTCAAAGATGGAATCTTTTCCAATAATGTGATAATTAAATGTTAATTTTAGCAGAGGGGCACCATGCTGTTTTCCACTAGCACTATTTTGTTCCCATCAGAAATGCATAAAGGTTCCAATTTTCCATAACCTTGATCACACTTGTTATTTCTTGAGGCTTTCTGTTTCACTTCATTTTGTTTCTATAATAACCATTCTAATGGGTAGGAAGTAGTATCTCATTGTGATCTGACTTTCAATTCCCTGATTATTAGTGTTGTTGAGCATTTTCATGTGTTTTTTTTTTTTTTTTTGACCATTGCATATCTTCTTTTAAGAAACGTCTATTCGAGTCCTTTGCCCATGTTTTCCTCTTGGATTGTCATTGTTAAATTGTAAGAGTTCTTTATATTGTCTAGATGTTAATCCTTTTTCAGATAAACGATTTGCAAATATCTTCTCTCATTTAATAGATTGCCTTTTCACTATGTTAATGGTCCCCTTTAATGCACGATGATCTATTTTGTTGTTGTTTTCTCCACAATGTTTTAGTATCGTGTGCAAAAAATTATTGCAAAATCCAATGTCATGGACTTTTTCCCCAAGTTTTCTTCTGATACGTTCATAGTTTTATTATAAAACTAATTTTTACTGTGATATATTTACTATTTTGAGTTAATTTTGTATATGGCATAATAAAAGGGTCCAACTCCATTCTTTTGCATCTGGAAATTGAGTTTTCACACCATTTGCTGAAAAGACTATCCTTTCAGCATTAATGATCTTGGGACTTGTAGCAAAATATTTGACCATATATGTAAATATTTTTCTGAGCTTCCCCAGTGGCTCAGATGGTAAAGAATCTGTCTGCAATTCAGGAGACCCAGGTTCAATTCCTGGGTGGGGAAGATCCCCTGGAGAAGGGAATGGCAAACCACTCCAGTATTCTTGCCTAGAAAATTCTGTGGACAGAGGAGCCTGGTGGGCTACAGTTCATGGGGTCACAAAGAGTCAGACATGACTGAGAAACTAACAGATTTCATTATCATGCATGTAAGGATTCATTTCTGGGTTCTTTACTCAATTCCATTGATCAATGTGTCTGTGTTTATGGCAGTACCAAACTCTTTTGATTATTATTCCTTTATAGTAAGCTTTGTTTGTTTGTTTGTTTGTTCATTTTTTACTTTATAATACTGTATTGGTTTTGCCATACATCAACATGAATCGCCGTGGGTGTACATAAGTTCCCACTCCTGAACCCCCCTCCCACCTCCCTCCCCATACCATCCCTCTGGGTTATCCCAGTCCACCAGCCCCAAGCATCCTGTATCCTGCATCAAACCTAGACTGGCGATTCGTTTCTTATATGATATTATACATGTTTCAACGCTATTCTCCCAAATCATCCCGCCCTCTCCCTCTCCCACAGAGTCAAAAAGTCCGTTCTATACATCTGCGTCTCTTTTGCTGTCTCGAATACAGGGTTATCATTACCATCTTTCTAAATTCCATATATATGTGTTAGTATACTGTATTGGTGTTTTTCTTTCTGGCTTACTTCCCTCTGTGTAATCAGCTCCAGTTTCATCCACCTCATTAGAACTGATTCAAATGTATTCTTTTTGATGGCTGAGTAATACTCCATTGTGTATATGTACCACAGCTTTCTTATCCATTCATCTGCTGATGGACATCTAAGTTGCTTCCATGTCCTGGCTATTATAAACAGTGCTGCGAAGACAGTATGGTACTGGCGCAAAGACAGAAATATAGATCAATGGAACATAATAGAAAGCCCAGAGATAAATCCACATACCTATGGACACCTTATCTTCAACAAAGGAGGCAAGAATATACAATGGATTAAAGATAGTCTCTTTAACAACTGGTGCTGGGAAAACTGGTCAACCATTTGTAAAAGAATGAAACTAGAACACTTTCTAACACCATACACAAAAATATAGTAAGTTTTGAAATCAGAAAATATGAGACCTCCAACTTTGTTGTTATTTTTCAAGATTGTTTTTGGTGTTTAGAGTCTGTTGAGATTCCATGTGTGAAACTTATCAGAATGAAAAACATTAAACAGTATTTGAAAGAAAATACTTGTTATTTATAAAAATTGAGACTGTATAAGGCTTTAGCACTGCAGAATATGCCATAGACAAAGTGTTGTCTGTTTCACCAACAGGATAGCAGGCCAATGAAATCATTCACTGCTGAGTTCCTGATCCCAGACTTAGACAGCTATGTTGGAATATCTTCCATAGGACATCTGCATGACTAATATCCAATCACATCTCTCTAAGAGGGCTCTTGATTGAGCCCTAAATTTAATGACAAGTGCCTTAATAAATGTCACACAGAGGAGAGACTGGGAGAAGACTGAGACAGAGATTAGAGCAACACATCTACAACCCAGGAACACCTGGAGCCACCAGAACCTGAAAGAGACAAGGCAAAATCACCCCTCTCGCCCTTAAGAAAGAGAAGGGTCCTAATGACACCTTGATTTCAGACTGCTGACCTCCAGATTGTAAGTTAATATATTTCTGTTGTTGTAACCCACCAAGTTTGTGATGATTTGTTACAACATTCCTTGGAAATTAGTATTCCATCCCCGACCATTTGGTACAAGCCACACCTGACAACCTAATACATCTCCTATATTATGAAGTCACATCAGTAAGGATTGCTCTTGTAACCAGCAGAAGTTTCAAAGTTTAAACCCATGAATTCTCTAGTAGAAGGCAGTATAATCAGAGGCTAAGAGCACAGCTGTTGTTGCTTAGTCACTCAGTCCTGTCTGAATGTGACCCAAGATGAGCAGCATGCCAGCCTTCCCTGTCCTTCACTATCTCCCGGAGTTTGCTCAAGTCCATGTCCATTGTTAGCCTATTTTCTAATTTCTCTTTGGCTCAAAATTTATCTGCCAAACAGAGAAAAAAATAGCAGATCTTTTAGAAGTTGGGTATAAGAAATAATTGATATAATATGTAAAGTACTTTCAATGCTTATTCCTTGTAAGTGCACAATAAACATTAGCTGCCACAATTGTTATTATGGAAAAGATTTTCCTCTTAATCAATGGGAATGCAGGACAATTCTCATTATCGTCTACTAACAAAGCTTTCAAATGACACACTGCCAAGCACTTATTACCAATTGTCTGTAACATGAGTACTCGAAGGAGGAATTTTATATAACTATGTAATGTCTATACATTAATCCAATGTGGGGTTAATTTTACTAAGAAGGTAATACTTAAAGAAAAACTTTGGTACTAAAAAAAGTGGGGTTTTTTGGTAACTAAGTATGACATGACTAAATGCTGGTTAGGAAAAGTTCTGCCCCTGAGTCAGAAAGTCTCTATGGTTTTCAAGCTCTTGTCAGATTTCTTTGTTGTTGTTCATATTATTTTGAGAATTTCAATATTTAGAGATATATGATGTTTTGTGAATAGGATACCATAGCTCAGGGCCTGAAGGTTACTCTTTGAGGTTTAGCACTCTCTTTGTGGGCTTGCTTTCTTCATAAGGTGAGAAAGTACTTGCTATCAATGATCTTTCTTGGACAATCTCATTAAAAGCTGACTTGAAATCGTAAATAATTATGGGGCCAAAAACACCAAAGCTTTAAAGAAAAACCTATTATGTAAAATAACTCGTAGACACCTTGACAAGAAAATGTCAACGAGCCACACACCATTTCTCTAATAACATGTAGAAAAACTAGACTGTACATGCTGGAGAGGTAGAAAAATTAATGTTTATCCTGGTCAAACAAAAACTTGATGTGGATAATTTTTTCTCAAATCAAAGCTATGAATGTCATACTCAGAAGTTAACTGTTCTAGTTGTGGAAAAACGAATCTGTCCACTTGATGAAGACTCCAGAGATGCTACCAACATGCCGGCAAAAGAGTTTCCTAGTTTTTTCATTTCATCCATCTTCCTGCTCCTGTGCTTGGTGCCCAGAGTGCTGAGAGCATGCCCCAGGTTTCCTGAAATTCACAGTAAAGCGCTACCTCTGCACCGTTGTCTTTTTCCTTCCTGCTCTTTGCTTCCTTGCTACATACCTTTCCACCACAATTCTGCTTATCAGCAGCAGTTGAAAAACAGTTAAGTTTTTCCATCCTCCTTTCCAAAATAAGTTTCCATCCGAGACCCTTTTTGAGACATCTTTCTCTAGGTGTAGTCCCTCTCCCTCCACTCACGCTGCAATTTCCCAATTTCCAGGGTCTAATTCTGGCTGCAGAGACCTCTCCAGTCCTTTCTCTAACTCTCAAATACCCTAACCTAGCTCCAGACTCCTCCCCACATGGGTCCAAGGTCCACCCCTCACTTTCTAGAACCAGAATGTTCTCTCCCAGCCTTGCCCCAGGCCTGCTGCTTCTGTAACCACACTGTTCCTGTTTTCTAGGATAACCTCCGCTTTCTTCAAAACTTTGTCTGTCGTTCAATCCTTCCGCCAGATTCCTCATGTTTGACTGCAAGATTTCTGGGTACAGGTGAGCCGTCCAAGCTTCATTGTAACTTAACTGAATGGATTTGTTGATCTCACAGCCAGTTGTTTTCTCCCCAGAAAGGACAGCAATTTGGAATGCCCCTTAGTCGTACTGAGGAACTTTTAACATGCCTCCGCCCCTAGAGATTTGGATTTAATTTATCCATTTGGGATGTGGATCCTGTAATGGTTTCACAGCTTCTGGAGGAGACCTGATGTGTGTGTGTGTTTAGTTTTGAGAATCAGTGCAAAGGCCTTCAACTTCCTCGTGCTCTTTTCACCTAGTTCTCTTAAAGGGTTAGAGTTCACCTTAATTCCATGCAAATGGGAAGCAAAAGGGTTAGAGTTCACCTTGAATTTTTGACGATGCAGCAGGCCACCCTTAGTGAGATGAACACCCTCTGTTCTCAGCCCCACTTCACCGCAAAACAACAGGAACAGAATGTGCGTTCAGAACTTTCCAAGAAAGTTGCTGGGAAAGTTGGCAATGTGTCTGGGTCTGGTAAACTGCCAAGAAGAATGTCTTAAAGACTAAAAAGGGCCCAAGTTGAAAAAGAATCCAAGGCAGTCACACAGTTACTGACATTTGTTGATGAACCGTTGACTGCTCTGGAAACTCTGGCAATTAACCCTGGACATCACGCTCAGGCTTCTGTCCAGCATTTCCTTCTAACTTTGACTACTGAAGGCTTCAGCTGGCCTTCAAGGTCTTCTAGTCTGAAGGGACCATTTTATAGATGAGAAGACTGAGACCAAAAGAGACTATAATTTAATGGAGCTCCCACAGCTAAACAGCGGGAGAGGTAGGCAGGGCAACCCAGTCATCTCTGTGGGAGTCAAATCACTCTTACTTCTAACCACACCCATTCTCATCTACTTAGTAGTCGTCTGCTTTGAAAACACCGATAATAGGACTATTGTCAATAATACAAATTAGTAGTTTGGTGAATGCCTAAGAGAAATGGACTTTTTTGACATTTGTGAAAAAGCAAGTGCTCCAAGTAATTGGTGATTTGATATTAAGCTTAAAAAACATGGGAAATAGGGACTTCCCTGGTGGTGCAGTGGCTAAGACTCTACAAGGTCCTCATTTGGGGAACTAGATCCCACATGCTGCAGCTAAGAGTTTGGACTCTTCAACTGAAAACAATAATGGAAAAAAAAGATCACCAGGCCACAATTAAAGGCTTCCCATCACAATTAAGACCTGGCACAGCCAAATTAATAAGTAAATGTATTTTTTAATGGGAAATAAAGGAAGAAAATGATTTTTTTTATCTTGTGAAGCCTTTCTGTAACAGGATGATATATTACCACACAGAGGTATGAGTTTTGAAAGACAGTGTGGATTAGTGCTTAGTTCTGGATCTGGCACCTAGTACCTTTCATTCCAATCCCAAAGAAAGGCAATGCCAAAGAATGCTCAAACTACTGCACAATTGCACTCATTTCACACGCTAGTACAGTAATGCTCAAAATTCTCCAAGCCAGGCTTCAGTAATATGTGAACCGTGAACTCCCTGATGTTCAAGCTGGTTTTAGAAAAGGCAGAGGAACCAGAGATCAAATGGCCAACATCCACTGGATCATGGAAAAAGCAAGAGAGTTCCAGAGGAACATCTATTTCTGCTTTATCGACTATGCCAAAGCCTTTGACTGTGTAGATCACAATAAACTGTGGAAAATTCTGAAAGAGATGGGCATGCCAGACCACCTGACCTGCCTCTTGAGAAACCTATATGCAGGTCAGGAAGCAACAATTAGAACTGGACATGGAACAACAGACTGGTTCCAAATAAGAAAAGGAGTACGTCAAGGCTGTATATTGTCACCCTGCGTATTTAACTTATGTGCAGAGTACATCATAAGAAATGCTGGGCTGGAAGAAGCACAAGCTGGAATCAAGATTGCCGAGAGAAATATCAATAACCTCAGATATGCAGATGACACCACCCTTATGGCAGAAAGTGAAGAGGAACTCAAAAGCCTCTTGATGAAAGTGAAAGAGGAGAGTGAAAAAGTTGGCTTAAAGCTCAACATTCAGAAGACGAAGATCATGGTATCTGGTCCCATTTTCTTTATGGGAAATAGATGGGGAAACAATGGAAACAGTGTCAGACTTTAGTTTTTGGAGCTCCAAAATCACTGCAGATGGTGACTGCAACCATGGAATTAAAAGACACTTGCTCCTTGGAAGAAAATTTATGACCAACCTAGATTGCATATTGAAAAGCAGTGACATTACTTTGCCAACAAAGGTCCGTCTAGTCAAGGCTATGGTTTTTCCTGTGGCCATGTATGGATGTGAGAGTTGGACTGTGAAGAAAGCTGAGTGCTGAAGAACTAATGCTTTTGAACTGTGGTGTTGAAGAAGACTCTTGAGAGTCCCTTGGACTGCAAGGAGATCCAGTCAGTCCATTCTGAAGGAGATCAGCCCTGGGATTTCTTTGGAAGGAATGATGCTAAAGCTGAAACTCCAGTACTTTGTCCACCTCATGCAAAGAGTTGGCTCATTGGAAAAGACTCTGATGCTGGGAGAGATAGGGGGCAGGAGGAGAAGGGGATGACAGAGGATGAGATGGCTGGATGGCATCATGGACTCGATGGCCGTGAGTCTGAGTGAACTCCAGGAGTTGGTGATGGACAGGGAGGCCTGGTGTGCTGCAGTCCATGGGGTTGCAAAGAGTTGGACAGGACTGAGCAACTGAACTGAACTGAACTGAACAGGGGATAAATGTCATAGAAGCAGGAGAGGTTTCACAAAATCAGTATGCTGCAAAGCCGCAGCACAGCGACATTCTCACTGTTTTCTTCCTGAACTGAGAGAGAAAGAAAGTTTTGCAAACTGTAGCTCTTGCATTGATTAGGGACTCAAGTTTTCTTGCTAGTTTAGCTGCACATTTTTACCCCCATGAAAAGAAGTTGATCTTTAACTTTCAACCCTTAAGTTTATTCCTTAGGAAACAATGCCAACCAAGTGAGTGTAATTAGCCACATTTTATCTGTCAACTTGGAAAGGTGAAACAATCACATAAAATAGGTAACAAGGTTTTTCTTGCATATTCAGGGTGGCAGAGTAAAGATACACGTTTCTTTGGTCCTTGGTGCTTTTTTAAAAAAATAGAATGTAAGTGTAGTGCTTTTTACAGCCCTATCATTTTCTTCTGAACTGAAAAACAAATTCATTGCTGCTAGCAAGGATGCCTCTCAGTGTGTATATGTATCTATATATTACATATATATTAAATTGAGTGCTGGCATACTCAGCAAACAAAAAAGAACTGGATATTTACACTGGCCAATGAGTATACTGCCCACCAATGTTATTTGTCTCAAGAACTAATTTGCCAAGTGTGAAATTCAGTTATATTCTTTCAAGGGAGAGAAAGTTTTGAATTCTCTCTGTAGTTACTATAAAATACAATATCTGGACTTCCCTTGTGGCACAGTGGATAGAAATCTGCCTGCCAATGCAGAGGACACGGGTTCAATTCGAACCCTTGTCTGGGAAGATTGCGTATGCCGTGAAGGAACATAGCCCATGTGCCACAAGTACTGAAGCACTCACACCCTGGAGCCACCCACTGCAACTGGTGAGCCTGCGTGCTGCAGCTACCAAAGGCCAGGTGTCTCGAGTCTGTGCTCTGCAACAAGAGAAGCCACCACAATGAGAAGCCTGAGCACCGCAAGGAAGACTAGCCCCCATTCGCCACAGCTAGAGAAAGCTGGTCCTGCAATGAGGACCCAGTGCAGGCAGATAAATAGATAAAATCGTAAAAATGCAATAACTAACAAAAATATTCTTCATGTCTGTTAAACTTTATTTTGCAGGAGAGAGAGGTATGACCCTCTTGGTAACAGAAACCAGTTTTAGCTAGTTTAAACAGAAAAGAGTTCAGTCTGAGGACAAAATCTCATGAAGATACTAGAAACAGTGAATACAAGGTCATGAGACCACTCTCTATCTTTTATTTCTTTTCCTTTTTACTTCATTTATTTTTCAGACCGTTTCTCACAGTTTCTCAGGTCCTCCTGGTAGGTGAAATGTCCCCAGGTTTTATTTTCAGATTTATGTCTTATCGACCTAGCTGCCCAAAGAGAAGATGAACCTTCACAGTCCCAGGTCCGTATTCCTAAGGTTCATCTTGGACTGAAGGCTTATCCTTGGATCAACCATTTGTGACGATACAGACAGGTTTCAAACCAGTAGAATTGCTTCAGAAAGTCACTTTTACAAGCAGGCTGAGAAGTTTAAGAACAGACTAGACAGACAGCCAATTAGATTTCTACTAAATGGCTTGTAATTCACCAAGTACTTAAAAAAAAATTATTTTATTTGTTTATTTATTTTTGGCCATCCTGGGTCTTTGTTGCTGCATGGGCATTTCTCTAGCTGCAGAGAGTGAGGGCTACTCTTCCCTGCAGTGTTCTGGCTGCTCACTGCAGTAGCTTCTTTTGTTGCAGAGCATGGACTCTAGGGCACCCGGGCTTCAAGAGTTTTGGCACGTGGGCTGAGTTGTGGCTCCCAGGCTCGAGAGCCCAGGCTCAATAGTTGTAGCGTTTGCGTTTAGTTGCTTTGATGCACGTGGGATCTTCCCAGATCAGAGATCGAACCCATGTCTCCTGCACTGGCCAGTAGACTCTTAGTCCTGAGCCAGTTGGGAAGCCCTACCCAAGTACTTTTTAATGACGACTGCACTTCACCCTCACACAATGACAGATGGCACTCTACACGGTTTTTTTTTTTTATAGCACTTATTACTTTGTAATCTTATTTTTGTTCTTCTAGTTTCCTCTTTAATCTGTGAAATTTTGTTTTGTATTTTTCAGTGCCTGACATTGGGGTGTTCAATAAATATTTGTTGAGAAAACGTATGAATAATTTTTGTTAAGTAGAACACAGATGAGACAACTGGGATGCACTTAGATTAGTGACAGGATGAAGATTCCCCCAGCTAATGAGTAGGAAATCAGATTCTGTAGCCTCAATCCATTTGCCACCCACCAGGCTGCTTCCTACAGTGAGTTATCCTCTTCTTCTGTCCATGATGTCAACAACTGACATGAAAGGATTTAGTCTAATGGTTAGAATCATGAAAATAATAGAATTGAGATAGACATACAGTGAATTTTACAAGAATTTAATTTTACCCTCTTGGTGCATTGTTTAATAATAGTTTTCATCTAAATATAAAGAGTCTGTACTCTTCTCCTAAATGTTTACATGGAGAAAGACTACTTAGTCTATGCTTAGAAGAGCAAAAATGATGGTTAAATTTTTCTATTTTAGGTGTTTTATACCTGAAAATGATGTTCGGGATGGCAGTCACTTCTGGAGAGGTGACCACTTCTCTCATAATTTTGGTGATGGTTTTTGTTTTTGTAAGAGAACTAGGAAACAAAGGGAGAAAGGAGGTGTTTCCTCCTAGCCCATGGTCCCTCTCCATCGTGGAAAATCTTCTTCAGCTTGGAGACCATCCTTACCTTGTCTTCATGGAAATGAGGAAGAAATATGGAGATGTCTTTCTCATCAAACTTGGCATGGTACCTGTCCTGGTGGTGAATGGGATGGAAATGGTGAAAGTGCTACTCAAAAATGGAGAGCATTTTGCAGGCTGACCTAATGTGTATACCTTTTCTTTCCTGGCACAATGAAGAGTCTTATGCGTTCAATGGGGAGAACTGGAAACTTCATAAGAAAATTGCTTCCAATGCTTTACAAACATTTTCTAAAGCAGAAGCAAAATCCTCCACCTGCTCTTGCTTACTTGAGGAACATGTCATCGAGGAAGTCTCTGAGCTGGTAAAAGTCTTTACAGAATTGACTTCCAAGAGTGGCAGCTTTGAACCCAGAGGTGCTATTACCTGTGCTATGGCCAATGTTATCTGTACCCTTTGCTTTGGCAAGAGATATGACCACAGTGATGAGGAGTTTCTTAGAATTGTTAAAACAGACGATGACTTACTCAAGGCCTCCAGTGCCTCAAATCCTGCTGATTTCATACCATCTTTCAGATACCTTCCTTTGCAAGCTATAAATGCTCCCCAGGAGTTTTATCATGCCCCGAATCAGGCATTTATCCTCTGCTATTTATTACTACTCTATTTATTCTCTATCAGGCATGTTTATTGCTCTACATGTACCAGATCATCTTACACGATAAGGTAAGGGTTTAAATGCATGACGGGACAAGGGATTTGGTGAGAAGGAAAAAAACAAGTTGTGAAATGCATTGAGAGCTCAGATAGTTGTATGTACTACCTTGGTTCTTTTACTGTAGTTTTTCCATAATGAACCTCACCCAAACCATTAATAAATGTGAAGTCCACTCAGAGAGATTATAAGGCAGTATTACTTAGTTCTCACGCAGGGACCCAAAAAAGAACTTTGAATTTTTTGAAATCTCAGAATTTCCATACTGTGTAGATAAGGTGCATACTTGAAATATGAATCTGTCCTTGGCTAATAAATGATGATCAACATGTAAATGGGTTTCCTGAAGAAATGACCCAATAATTTTGTTTCTCTAATTTTATCTCTGAAACTATGAGGTCTTAAAAGTATCAGCATAGTTTTTTCAGAAAGTTCTTTTAATAATTATAAGGAATGTCCTATATAGGAAGCTTCCAGTTTAGTCTCATATCCTCCTTGAGTTTCTTTCCTATGGAGAAATGAACTTTGAGATCATAACACATGTAGAAATGTTTTCCAGATGACAGAAGCAAACCTTTTTGTGAGGCCATTGAAATGTTTTTGGCCCAATTTGATGGTCCACAAAAGAAAATTTCTCTCTCGAATTATGTAAATACTAGAAAAAATCCTAGTTGTTAGGGAACTATTTCCTGAGAGTAAAGCATTGCAGGGGGAAACATGAAAAAGTAGATAATTGAACAAATGAAGAGAGTGAGGACTTAAGTCCCATCTGATTAAAAGGAATGGGCAGAAAACAATCTGTATCAAGGTACCAGCTTGGAATTCTAGATCAGATACTGTAAATAAAACAATTTGTGAAATTCATAAAATTTTTTTTCATACTCCCTAACCTATTCCAATCACACCTCCTTTTACATGGTGATCATAGTAAAATTCTTACAATAGGTTTGAAAATCTTTTATATTTATTGCTTAGCATTTTCTCTATAAGTTAACCTCTGATTTTTCTAAGTGTGCTTCCAGACATAGGCATACGCTTTATTGATTGAAAAAAAAAAAAAAAACTCTTAAGAAGAAAATTGAGTTTGGTAACTTGGTTTTCTTCACTACACTCTTTTATGATTGAGCATTACCACTGACAAGCAAAATTAGTTGCAAGATTTAAAATGATCTACTTATATTCTTTACATTCTTAAGTTAATTGGGTTCATTTCAAGTTACATGGTAATATGGCTCTTCCTGCATGAGAGTCATATGTGCTGTAAAATGTAAGAAGGGATGAATAATCATGTTAAGGCTTGTGTCCTCAAGACCATATCCAAGATATCACTGATGCTCTGATTAATGCATGTCACAACAAATATGCTGTCACCCAAACCACCACCTTAAATGAGGATGAAATTTTAAGCACTGTGAGTGACCTCTTTGGAGCTGGTATGTACGACTATTTATCAGTATTTAAGGTGAATGACAGTTAATCACAATTTTCTGTTTTCTGCTATAAAGTATTTCCTTCTTTTGATATTGGCCATTTACTACTCTTAAGTCTACGTCCCACACCCAGTCCCTTTCCCAACCCATCGACATTTATTCTTAATCTGTTTAAGTACTGTTTTTTTGCCTTATGTACTCTTATAAAATGTGCTTGGTTTTATATTTTATATTTTCATGTACTAGTGTATATTCTTATATTTATCATGATCTTTAATATATGTAAATTACCATTGTTATTTGCATCTCCTTTCTAACCTTTTTCATGAAACCCTATATTTTTAAGATCCAATCATGGTTGTCAGGTGTATTTCTAATTTGCTGCTTCTAACAACTGCACAGTGCTCCATGGTCTATACCCTCCCCATATTTTACTAGTCCGTGTCTCAGTAATGCAGATATTGAATATCTTGCCAATGCTAAGATGACTATCTTTGTGCATCAATTTTGTCTCCTTTTTCATTGTACTCTTATGTTATGAAGCAGAATTTCCGGGTCACATAATAAAAGAATTCTTGAGTTTTTCATACAGATTATCAATATCCTTTTCAGGAAGATAATTTATATCGCCATCACACCACTATCACTCTTAACACTTCGTAGTGTTTTGTTTTGTTTTTTTTCTTCTTAAAACCATTTTTACCTATTGATGGAAGCAATTTTCAGGTATTGAGGTCTGGGGAAGTTATCATGGTGGGCACATGATTTGGCTTCCGCTTTGTGCTCAAGTTTGGATAAGACTTCCCAAGTGACTCAGCAGTAAACAATCCACCTCTGAATGCAGGAGACCTGAGACACAGGTTCCATCCCTGGGTTGGGAAGATCCCTTGGAGGAGGGCATAGCGACCCATTCAGGTATTTTTGCCTAGGGAATCCCATGACAAAGGAGCCTGGTGGGCTACATACAGTCCATAAAGTTGCAAAGATTTAGACATGACTGAAAAGACTTATTCACTTTGAAGATAGGGGTAATACATCACCCCCTTCCTATGATACCAATTCTAGCACTCCTTTGAAGATGAAATTTCCTTCTCAGACACCATGTCATGCTGACTCACTGAAACCTTGAAGGATGTACCTCTCTTATGTTTGATGTTTGTTCTTTGTTCTGACAAAATATAAAACTGTGGTTCAGGAATCTGTAATGGAGCTGGACGGTCATTGTGGACATTGTTTCAGACACGTTCCTGCATCACTGAGAACTTGAATTTTCTGTGCTATATCAAACTCAAGGACAACACCAGCAGTTTTCAAAACAATATCTGCTAGTAGCTGCCAGCTACAAACTTATGGCTTGAAGGTTTCTTGTAACTAAGCAACTATTTCGGACCCTAGGCAATCCTTGCTTAACAACCACACTTACTTCTTGCCAACTCCAGCCATAATTCTTGACAGACACCTTATGTAACTTTGCAGTTTTTTCCTATACAAACTTTCCCCATTTTAATTCTGGGGAAACACAATTCAAGTGCTTCTTGAATCTGTCTCCTGGGCTACAGTCCTCAGTTTAGCTCAAATGAAACTCTGTTCTAGGGACTTCCCTGGCAGTCCAGTTGTCTGGTTGGGGAGCTAAGATCCCACATGCCTTGTGATGTAATATTTTGACAAATTCAGTAAAGGCTTTAAAATGGTCCACATCAAAAATCTTTTTTTAAAAAAAGCTCTCTTCTATTGCTATCATAGGTTGTTTATCATTTGTGCTGACACTATCATATTTATTATACTCTTATAAGATATTAGACTGTAGAAGGCAAATTCCCTTAGTATAACAGCAACAACAGCAAAATTCTAAAAAGTGTTTTAACAGTTTCATTTTAGGTGGAGTATTCTTCAGACTTGTATTATCCTTTCTTCTTTATGCCATAGTTATTGGCGATTGGGTTCACTTTTTTTCCTAGGATCTACATATTTGTGTTCCTGAATTTCCTTTGTAAACAGAGGCATTTGTTTGTTTGTATTATTTTTCCTCATGCCAAAATAAATAAAAGGTTGCTTAAGCCTTGATATAAAAAGAAAAGTTCATGATGATCAAAATCTGAATCCTGATATTTATCCAAATAGTCCTAGGTCTTGGATATAATGTTCATGGCTCTACAGTGTGCAAAATCCGTGTCTTTTATGCAGAATTCACGACTTGTTTTGTTTTCTTTTAACAACAAATAGAGACAGTGTATTCTGAATAGAATTCCATGTTCTTGTAACATGCTGTATGATACTATAGACACCATTGTTGGCAAATCCATGTGGGCAATTTATTTTCAGGATAATTCCTTGCACTATGAAGTCATGTTAGAAATTTTATGGCATAAGAACTGTTGAATCTACAGGCTCACTACAAGAGATTGCCCTGTTCAAAAGATGTAAAACCAGGTCTTAAGAAGAGATGTTTGGGAAGGAGTTCTCTTTGCTCTGAAGCTAAGTTTGGGTATATTTCTTGCACATGTTGTGATGCAAGGTTGTTTAGAGAACAAACAAATTCTGAAGTCCCAATGCAGTGAAACCAGAAATTTGAATTAGAGACTCACTTTGTCTCTTGTGAGGTCCTGGTAAAATATTTAACCATCTCTGTGCTGCATGTTTCTCATCTCTAGAGTGGGACTAATTACAGCCCCCATTTCAAATGGCAGGGCAATCAAGTGATCAGTATTTGGAATTATCACTGTTGTTGTTGTCATCATCATCATGAAAGCCTTAAATGTTGTATTGATTTAACCATTAATTTTTGTTACTAGATTTTGTAAGATTTGGTAGAAAACACAAATAACGTTTATAATATTGGCAATAGTGTTAGTCACTCAGTCATGTCTGACTCTTTGTGACCCTATGAACTATAGCCTGCCAGGCCCCTCCGTCCATGGAATTTTCCAGGCAAGAGTACTGGAGTGGATAGCCATTCCCTTCTCCAGAGGATCTTCCCAACCCAGGGATCGAACCCTGGTCTCGTACACTGCAGGCAAAGCCTTTGCCATCTGAACCGTTAGGTCATCACTGAATTGAATTTGTAATTAGAACAGCCTAGAAAAACTGTTTAATGTGATATTTCTGACTGTAGGTTTTCAAGAAAACTGATCACATTCTTTGATGTAAAGTCATCCTTGAGAAAAGATGAAGTTTTATATAGACCTTTCAGCTTTAATTTTGATAATAAATGAAAAGCATCTTACCAATGTATAGATGATATCAAAAGTGAAGACACTGTGTTTAAAGAATGAATTTTTAAAATAAAATAACTACATTAAAAGTTAGTATTTCAAAAAGTGAATGTACTCAACCTTCCATTATGCACTTATACAAACTTATGGACTTGAAGCCAGGTAAGTCCAAGTTTACATCCCACCTGTCTCTTCTGAGTCGAGTCACCTTAAGCAAGGTCCATAAGGTCTTTGAGGCACAGCTCTCTCCTCAGTGAAATGAGCATAGAACAGAATAAGCATTCAATAGCTATTTATGGTTTAAGATATTATTATTATATATAGATCATAGCCATTATAACAATGGTTTATTTTGTACTGAGCTATTTCCAGTGTTTTAATTTGCCTTATAATAATATCTGTACATTAAAATTTTTTTAATTTTACTTTTTATTGTGGTTGCAAGCCCCTTAGATTAAATTTACTATCCTAAATATTTTTATGTGTACAATTCAGTAGTGTCATGTATATTCACATTGTTGTGCAACAGATTTTTAGAACTTTTTTGTCTTTTAAAACTATAATTCTATGCCTATTAAACCCCAATTTGCCCTCCCCTCTCCTGCCAACCCTAGGCACCTACCTTTCTAATCTGTTTTTATGATTTTGATGACAATACCTCATATGAGTGGAATCACACAGTATTTTCCTTTTGTGACTAAGTTGTTTCATTTAGCATAATGTCCTTGAGGTTCATCCGTATCATAGCAAGTGGCACCATCTCCTTTTTAAGGCTGCAAAATGTTCTATTGCATGTATATACCATATTTTATTTATCCAGTTGTCTATGAGTGGATGTGTGGATTGTTTCCATCTCTTGACTATTGTGAATAATGCTACCATGAACGTAGATTTACATATCTTTTTAAGTCCATTTTTTCAACTGTGTTGAGTTTATTTTGAGAAGTGAGGTTGATCGGTCACATGGTAATTCTTTTTTAAATATTTTGAGAGCTCTTTATATTGTTTTCTATAGTGATTTCATCATTTTACATCTCTACCATCAATACATTAGAGTTCCATGTTTTCTGTATTCTCACCAACATTTTATTGATAGTGGGTATTCTAATGGGCAAGATATTAAGCCTATATTTTGAAATAAACCTTAATGTATAATAATTGTATTTGTAAATACAACTTATAATTATATTTATAAATACAAATTACAAATACAATTGTATTTGTAAATAATAATTATAATAATTGTTAATGAGCAGTTGTATGTAAATTATTTTCCTTGGATTCTTAGTATCCAAATATAAAGTAAATTGAAATCTGATTTTGCTAATACCTTTTTCCAAGGTACACTTTCTCTATATTTTCACGGTTTGAAATAATATCAACATGTATATTTTGGAGCCTTCTTTATTTGGTATACTATCCAGAAATTCAAGTCAAAATTCAAGAAGAAATTGGTAACATGCTTTCAGATGAAAATATAATTATTATGAGTATATTTTCATTTTAAATTAAAATTTTAAAAAGCTTTTTTTTCCCTCAGATGGAAACATTGCGATGAAATCACCCAGATTTGAAGACAGGAAAATTTTACCCTACACAGAAGCTTTTATAAATGAAATATTCAGGCATACCTCCTTTCTCCTTTTTACTATTCCTCATTGGTAAGAATATGCTTCTCCTTTGGGATAACAACTGTTCCAAAAGTGGTGTGGGAGGAGTATAGAATCTAAAGCATTAGAATGAAGGAAGGAAGTTCTTTAAAATCTATATTATGTTAATATTATTTTAATATTTTATTTTATTTTGAAACCTTTAATGAAATTTAAACTAGAGCAAAGGAAATTATGTGAATGTTTTCCATAACTAAATTATGATGCCATTAACTTTCAGCATATTTCAGCATATATTTACTAATTAAGGGGAGGAAAGAATATTGAAATTTGGAGCAATGGATAATCTAACCATAATTTATACTTGGCTATTAAGTGTCATACAGACTCACTTAACTTACCCCCATGAGCAGTCTTAGCCACCTGCTAATGTGATGTGGCTTCGTTTTCAATAGCTAAGAATTTTGCTAGATAATAGATGGAGGAAGCTAGTGTTGCCACAAATAGATTGAACAGAGTATACATTTATAGGTATTTGAAAGTTTACTAAACTTTATGCCAGACTCTCCAGCTCCCAAAGGCATGCCAGTATAGGCTAAGTAGATAAGCTTTATTAAATATGTATGTAAACAACTTAAGTTATAGTAGTTCAAACTGTTTCCATTCCTTATAGTTAAAATGAAAAAAATTAAACTCAGTGATTTTTCCCTTCCCATCTTTAAATAGTCAAAGTATGGTAAGGTCTCTCACTGCATGTGGTAATTGGCACAGCAGGATGCAGTGGCTTCAGCCCAGGGACCTCAAAGGGGAAGACCACTAGCTGAGCAGTCAAACCCAGAGAGTTAGCCACTCAGTCCCCTGAATTTTGCCTCTCTAGTTTGCTCTCCATATTTCACATGTGATGCTACCTATTCACAGTGATCTCTTTCCTGCAGATACCCTTTCTGGTTGAAGCAGATTTCATCTTTAACTTAAGTTAATGAAAAAGTGAAGTGTTAGCTGCTGAGCCATGTCTGACTCTTTGCAACCCTATGTACTATAGCCCACCAGGCTCCTCTGTTCATGGAATTCTTCAGGCAAGAATACAGGTGTGGTTTGCCATTTCCTTCTCCAGGAGATCTTCCTGACCGAGGGATCAAACCCAAGTCTCCTGCATTACAGGCAGATTCTTTACCATCTGAGCCATCAGGGAAGCCCCCCAAGAAGGGCCTACATTTAAAGATGCAGCTCTTCTGTCCCAAAGGCTTCCTTAGGGTGACTTTGGGTACTACATAAAAGAATACAACCTACAGGCTTTACTAATCAGGAACAGAGAACAAATTTACCGCAGGCATTTGGGGTGAAATGAAAGTGATCATATACTTTGGGATCCTGAAAACACATCTGAGGACCTCAATAATAGGGAGAAACATATTTTAGAAAATAGGTATTCATTATATTATTAAAAGTGAAGAAATGAAGTAATATATACACTAAAAAGATCAGATGCATTTGCCAATGAGAGTAGTGTGATATGACCCAAGAATTTTAGCATAAACATGTTAATAAAAGGCATCTTATATATATCATTTGGGACTTAATCCATTCTATACTTGGATATTTACTATTTTCCATCTAAAAGGACAAGGGATCAAAAAGCAGAAAATAAGTTAAAATGAAATAGATTGAAGCAAAATAAATAGGACAATCTTAGGTAAAGGGAGCAAAATTTTTGCTATTACTTATACCGTATGTACACACACATGAAGGTTAAACAGTACCCTAATAAGTATTTATTGGATATACACTCTTTAAAAGTGTGTAGAAAGGCACTTTCATATGGGAAGTTTTGGAAACATATATACAGAAAGAGAAACCCTACAATGAATGCATTAATATATTGAGTCCCCCTTTAGAATATATAATCACTCATACTTTCATATTAGTGAAATCAAATTTTACATGCTAGGTTTCCAAAGAGTAGGAACATGGGTTTTTTTATACGGATTAGAATTTGAGCAGCTGAATGCACAGAGGGAGTGACAGGAATGTACTGAGAAAGGCATGTGGCTACACATAGGAACAGGTAATCCTTCCAACAAATAGGTCCATCCCTTTTTTGGTCTTATCCTTTGTTGGGTTTTGAGGACATCCAATGAGTAATATCCATATTATTTGCCAAAGTTCAATACCAACTATAAGATGAAAGGTCAGAGAGAGTTTCAAATATTAACTTTCTAAATTAACAGAACTAGTTTGCACAGTTTGGCTGAGAGCTAGACTACAGAGGTTTAGTCATAGTTTTCACCTGAATTAGGCTTGCTTCTCAACTCATACTCTGCTGAAATTGGACGACTGCAGTCTTCCTGGGAAGTATGAAACAGGCTCCTCAGTTTAGTCCATTAATAACTATAGATGAGATGTATCTTCTCTACAGGTTGGGTAATCAGAAGAGAGAACCCAGAAGTGGCTAAGACAATTGTGTCCAGTGTCCATTCTCAAACTTATCACATTGAGATGTCACTGAGAATGAGGGCCATTTTGGAAGTTAGGGAATACCATATGGAAACATACCATGACAATTTAAGCCATGCATAATCACAGAAGTATAAAGGGGAAAGGTGTACAGTAAGCATAAAGTCTGAGTATGGCACTAGAAAAATAAAATACTTGTTCTAGAAGCAACTTAGTTCCTCCAGGTACAACTAATATCATTTCACAGCTAGGAAATGAAATCATAGAGTAGATATGAGATTTGCCCAAAATCTCACTTAGAACAATAACTAGAATTCAGATTTCCTAGTTCCAATTCTATTCCAATTCCCAGATACTTCTATCAAGTACTAACTGATGTATATTTTTTTAATCTATTAGTAAAAGACAATAACATGCTGTATACAAAGAAAATTCTTTATAATTTCCTTAAAAGTTTCTGGTTGTAATTGCATGTCTACTTATGACCAACTCTGTCATAGAAATACTGTAATGATTTTCTGGAAATTTTAGCTCATAGCAATGCCCTCAATGTATTAAATGCTCAATATGTCTAACAAATACAAAATAAAGAATAAATTAGTAATTTGACAATAGGTATAAGATACATCTGGAGAAGGCAATGGCACCCCACTCCAGTATTCTTGCCTGGAAAATCCTGTGGACAGAGGAGCTTGGAGTCGGACATGACTGAGCGACTTCCCTTTCACTTTTCACTTTCATGCGTTGGAGAAGGAAATGGCAACCCACTCCAGTGTTCTTGCCTGGAGAATCCCAGAGATGGGGGCGCCTGGTGGGCTGCCGTCTATGGGGTCACACAGAGTCTGACACAACTAATGTGACTTAGCAGCAGCAGCAGCAGATACATCAATTAATGAATGAATGGAGATTTATAGAGATGTCATATCATTATTACAGTAAAAAATAACTTTAATGCTTCAGTGGTAAAGAATTCACCTGCAGTGCTGGAGACACAGGTTCAGTCCCTAGCTTAGGAAGATCCCCTGGGGAAGGAAGTGGCAACCAACTCAAGCAATCCTGCCTGGGAAATACTGTGGACAGAGGAGCTTGGCGGGCTACAGTCCAAAGGGTTGCAAAGAGTCAGACATGATTGAGCGACTAAACATGGAGATCAGAAAAGATATATAAATTAATGAATGAATAGGCATTTATAAAAATGTCATATCATTATTACAGTAGAAAATAGCATTTATAAAAATAGTCCATGCATTGTGGGAGGCAGCTTAGCGATGGGTTATTTGAGTTTGCAAGATGTGTTATAATGCTGTATTTCTCTTTCTTATAGTGCTACAGCAGACACTACTCTGAATGGCTTTCATTCCCAGGAAAACATGCACCTTTATTAATATGTATCAAGTAAATCATGATAAGTAAGTCACCATTAGCTTTTGAACTAGGTGTTGGAGAAGACTCTTGAGAGTCCCCTCAACTACAAGGAGATCCAACCAGTCCATCCTAAAGAAGATCAGTCCTGGGTGTTCACTGGAATGAGTGATGTTGAAGCTGAAATTCCAGTACTTTAGCCACCTGATGTAAAGAGCTGACTCATTGAAAAAGACCCTGATGCTGGGAAAGATTGAGGGCAGGAGGAGAAGGGGACGACAAAGGATGAGATGGTTGGATGGCATCACCGACTCATTGGACATGGGTTTGGGTGGACTCCAGGAGTTGGTGATGAACAAGGAAGCCTGGCATGCTGTGGTTCATGGGGTCGCAAAGAGTCGGATATGACTGAGTGACTGAACTGAACTGAAGTCAGCATTTATTTCTTGAGATAAAATTTGCTTCGTTCTTTGTTTGCTCTTTATTAATTTGGGAAAAGTTTTCATTCTTCTTAACCAAACTTCATCCCCTCTGTTTCTCTTGAAAGAAGTTGGAGAGAAATTCAGTTTTCTTTCTTCACAGATAATGGGAAGGATGAAATCTTAATACAAATTCATTCAGAATAAATCGAATTTCAAAAGTGGGCTCACAGGGAGAGATGTGAGCCAAGGGCTTCATGGGCTCACCATCTACATGGATAGGACCAACCCATATTTGAAAAGCAGCCTGAAATTCCCCACTGGTGTATAAGCCATTAAGCAGGGGTTTGTTTTTTCTCTCTCTCTTTGTTTATTTTCTTTTTCCTCAACCCAAGCACCTAGGTCGGTGCCTGGCACATAGTAGGCACTCTAAATATTTGTGAAGAAAATGCAGCTAGAGGCTTGACCATATCAATTACAGAAGGTCAGGCTGAGCTGAAAGTACCTCAAGCAGTGAAAAATGAGACTGATGGGTGGTGACAGCAGTGGTGGGAATAATGAAAAGTACAACTAATATTTAGAGAAGCAGAAGATATTAAGAATAGGTGGCAAGAATACATGGAAGAACTGTACAAAAAAGATCTTCACGACCCAGATAATCATGATGATGTGATCACTAATCTAGAGCCAGACATCTTGGAATGTGAAGTCAAGTGGGCCTTAGAAAGCATCACTACGAACAAAGCTAGTGGAGGTGATGGAATTCCAGTTGAGCTATTTCAAATCCTGAAAGATGATGCTGTGAAAGTGCTGCACTCAATATGCCAGCAAATTTGGAAAACGCAGCAGTGGCCACAGGACTGGAAAAAGTCAGTTTTCATTCCAGTCCTAAAGAAAGGCAATGCTAAAGAATGCTCAAACTACCGCACAATTGCACTCATCTCACATGCTAGTAAAGTAATGCTTAAAATTCTCCAAGCCAGGCTTCAGCAATATGTGAACCATGAACTCCCTGATGTTCAAGCTGGTTTTAGAAAAGGCAGAGGAACCAGAGATCAAATGGCCAACATCCACTGGATCATGGAAAAAGCAAGAGTTCCAGAAAAACATCTATTTCTGCTTTATTTACTATGCCAAAACCTTTGACTGTGTGGATCACAAGAAACTGTGGAAAATTCTGAAAGAGATGGGAATACCAGACCACCTGACCTGCCTCTTGAGAAATCTGTATGCAGGTCAGGAAGCAACAGTTAGAACTGGACATGGAACAACAGACTGGTTCCAAATAGGAAAAGGAGTACATCAAGGCTGCATATTGTCACCCTGCTTATTTAACTTCTATGCGGAGTACATCATGAGAAATGCTGGACTGGAAGAAACACAAGCTGGAATCAAGGTTGCCGGGAGAAATCTCAATAACCTCAGATATGCAGATGACACCACCCTTATGGCAGAAAGTGAAGAGGAGCTAAAAAGCCTCTTGATGAAAGTGAAAGAAGAGAGCGAAAAAGTTGGCTTAAAGCTCAACATTCAGAAAACAAAGATCATGGCATCTGGTCCCATCACTTCATGGGAAATAGATGGGGAAACAGTGGAAACAGTGTCAGACTTAATTTTGGGGGGCTCCAAAATCACTGCAGATGGTGACTGCAGCCATGAAATTAAAAGACACTTGCTCCTTGGAAGAAAAGTTATGACCAACCTAGATAGCATGTTCAAAAGCAGAGACATTACTTTGCCAACAAAGGTCCGTCTAGTCAAAGCTGTGGTTTTTCCTGTGGTCATGTATGGATGTGAGAGTTGGACTGTGAAGAAGGCTGAGCGCGGAAGAATTGATGCTTTTGAACTGTGGTGTTGGAGAAGACTCTTGAGAGTCCCTTGGACAGCAAGGAGATCCAACCAGTCCATTCTGAAGGAGATCAACCCTGGGATTTCTTTGAAAGGAATGACGCTAAAGCTGAACCTCCAGTACTTTGGCCACCTCATGCAAAGAGTTGACTCATTGGAAAAGACTCTGATGCTGGGAGGGATGGGGGCAGGAGGAGAAGGGGACGACCAAGGATGAGATGGCTGGATGGCATCACGGACTCGCTGGACGTGAGTCTGAGTGAACTCCGGGAGATGGTGATGGACAGGGAGGCCTGGTGTGCTGTGATTAATGGGGTCGCAAAGAGTTGGACACGACTGAGCGACTGAACTGAACTGATTGTGTTCTAGGGGCTTCCCTAGTAGCTCAGTGGTAAAGAATCCCCCTGCCAACCTGGGAGACAGGGGTTTGATCCCTAGGTCTGGAAAATCCCCTGGAGAAATAAATGGCAGCCATCCCAGTCCAGTATTCTTGCCTGAGAACCTCATGGACAGAGGAGCCTGACAGGCTACAGTCCATGGTGTTGCAGGGAGTCAGGCGTGACTTAGCAGCTAAAACAACAACTGTGTGCTGGGTACAAAAAGCTCAGATATATCTACTCTGACCTCAAGAGTAATCCTACATAGTGGTGCTATCATAATCCCAGTTTTACTGATGAAGAAACTTTCAGCCCAGTTGAGCAAATTGTTTAAGATCACATTTTCAGCAGGTAACAGAAGCAGGATTCACATCCAGTGCAAATCCTATTTAATATGCAAATCTGGTTTGATGGAAATTATATGCTCCATGTAGTAAGGACTTGATGTTTCCAGCAAACTGATAAAGACTGCATTCTTTCTTTCTTTCTTTCTTTCTTTTTGGTTTCCTTTGGCTACAGTACATGGCTTGCCAGATCTTAGTTCCCCTCCTGAGGGTCGAACCTGGGCCCCAGCAGCCAAAGCAGCTAGTCCTAACCACTGGACCAACAGGGAATTCCCAAGACTGCATTCTTATACACTCAGCTAGCCATATGTACAGTACTCTGTATAGCTTCTCCCTCTTTACCCAAGACCTCATCTGACTGATGGCTTAGATGCTAGGCTTTTAGGGAGAGAAGTTATTATCCTGTGCTCCTAATAGCACCTTCACAATCTCTGTAACCAGCAAACTGGTGGAATACACTGCATAGTCTGTCCCACTGGAAAGCTTATTGTCAGAGAGATTGACACATCTCTTCTCCACCCAGTGATCACACTGGATAAACCTAAACATTTTTAAACCCACTATGAAAAGAAATACAGTCAGTGTAAACTGAATGACATTTATTTTCTGTTAGTATAACCCCAAGTATCTCAAGTGTTCTAGTATCCTAAGAACTTGTGATTATATTGACTATTGAGTAATGAGCAAATAAGCTCAGTTAACATAGGTGCTAATAAAGAAATACTCTTTGTAAGAAGGCACTTGTTTAAGTTAAATGAGTATGTAATTCAAGACTTGATATTATGGGGAAATTATTCATGTTTAATCTAAAAGGTCACAAGTTCAAGCACACATTGAGCAATGGAAAATATGAAAAGTGAATTGTATGTTGAAGCAGTGGGGAGAGGTCATTTGTTGTATCTATCCAGCCCAGTAAACTATTGGTGAGCAGGACATTATCGCAGTGTTATCAGCTCTTTTAGTTAGAAATGGAGATTTTCTTGTGGAATCTTCTGATTTTTAAATGTTAGCAGCAATGAATTACTTTTAAAAGATTATGAGAGCAAAACGAAGTTTGTTGGAGGACTAAATATTATTTGTAAACCTCCAGGTCTATGACCTCCGGTGCAGAGAAAACAAATTTTTCTCCTAGGAAGAGGGTGACATCTATCGACAAAGAGACCCAGTTCTTTATGAAGTCAGGTGAGTCTCTGATGTATGGCTAAGGATGTAGGTAATACACTATCATTACTTGTAGATGAGCCTGATGCAGTGCTTGTAACAAAAGGTGGAAGGAGGAGGGAGAACCAAATATGGGCCACCCCCTCAGTCAGAGTTGCTTTCAGGAGACCTGGCTCCTCTCTGTGATAATGTGTGAAAGTTATTTCCTAAACACAGTGAAAGAGCACCAGAGTGAGAGGTGTGGCCTCAATAGTCTAATCCTTCCTGTTTTGCTTAAAGCCAAGGAGATGAAAATATTTATTACCTTTTATTTAACCACAATTTTGTAATATTCTATTGAGACTTTTGTGGAATTATTCATTTAAAATAATAAAAAATTAAAATACATTTCATGTATTTTATTCACTATTTAATGAACCAGAAACCATTTTTGTGAAAAATAGGTATAATTGTACTGTTTTATGATAACTAAATCTGTCAACATATTAAAGGGAATAATGACATATATATCCACAATAATTATCTAATTATATACTTCCATAACTATATACATATACGTTTGCATACTCAGTCATGTCTAACTCTTTTCAGCCCCTGGACTGTAGCCTGCCAGGTTCTCTGTCCATGGAATTTTCCAGGCAAGAATATTGGAGTGAGTTGCCATTTTCTTTTCCAGGGGGATCTTCCTGACCCAAGGGTTGAATCCACATTTGCATTGGCAGACTGATTCTTTACTGCTGCACCACCCGGGAAGCACCATACCCACACGCACACACACAGAGATATATGTATATATAACTTTATATACATTGTTCTGAACTTGTATGGAAGACTTATCCAAAGCAAAATTATTATGGAGAAGTTGGCAACAAAAGCAAAAGTGATAAAACGAAGTCTTTAAAAATTTTTATTTTTGTCTATTTTATACAGAACTATTTGGGATAATCCCAACTTGCTTAGACCTGAGAGAGTTCTGAATGAAAACAGGGAACTGAATAAAAGTCTTATTGAGAAAGTCTTCATTTTTGGAATGGGAATCCAGAAGTGTCTCAGAGAAGAGGTTGCACAAAATGAATTGTTCATTTTCATCACCGCAGTTCTGCAACAGCTCACACTGAAGAAATGCCCCATGGCTGAGCTTGACCTGACACCCACATATGGATTAGTCATGAAGCCAAAACCATACCAGCTTCAAGCAGAGCCCCGTTCCATGGGTAGTTCCTGTTCTTAGAATCTCAGACCAGATGGAAGTTTTCTTGTTTAATTTAGAAAAATTTGGGGCTTCAAATTCACTTAGCAAGCAGTTTATTAATAAAATTCGTCCCTCTAAGCTCAGTTCGTTGTATGTCATCCCAGTGTAGTGGTTTTTTAAGTGTATGGTGTAGCCTGCCTCCTCATATGAGAGCTCTTATGAGGATATTTTAAGATAATGAATTGTAATATGATTCAAGGGTTTTAAACCCATGTCTCATGCACTGGTGTCCCAAGTGTCACTGTGAGCAATAGAGAAGGGAATGAATGAGCGCTGGTAGATGGAGCAAGCCGGCAAGGGGCTTCTGTCTTCCTTCCCTCTGTGCCAGCTTCAATAGACAAATATACTGATATTAGTTTTCAACATTGGGGTCAGAGTAAGAACAAAGTTCTGATGTTGAATATATTTCTTTCCACTGGACTAGGAACTAGGTACTCAAGAGGTCCAGAGAAGGGAGTTAAAGTTGCCCAGAGCAGCGGAGAACATTCCATGGGATAATAGATGAGCTGTGCTAGATTTGGAGAGTCGAGGGAAAGCGTGTAAAGAGCGGATGTCTTCAAAATCCATTTTTATATTGGCTCTATGTTTTCTGGATTATGAATTTAACTTTAGGGCAAATTGGCATTTTTCCAATGTTATCAGTTCCTTTCGATAACCTACTAAATATACATGTGTATTAGTTTGCAAGGGCTGCTGCTGAAACAAAATATTAATACCACAGTCTGAATGGCTTTAACAACAGACATTTGTTTTCTCACAGTTCTGGAGGCTGGGGGTCTAAGAACAAGGCGCCAGCAGGACTGGTTCCTCCTGAAGGCTGCTTCTTGAGTCTGTAGATGGGCTGTCCTCAGGTGGCCTTTGGTCTATGCCCACACATCCCTGTGTCTCTCCTTTTTCTTGTTAAGGACAACAGTTATCTTCAATTAAAGCCTCATCCTAATAGCCTCATTTTAGCTTAATTATACCCTTAAAGATCTTAACTCCTAACGCTGTTACATTCTGAGGTACTAGGGGTTGAGACTTCAACATAAGAATTTAGGGAGGAGATACAATTCAGACCTTAATAAAATGTTAGGAGGAAAAAAAAAGATAGCAACTAAAACTTTTTCAGTATAGTACCCAGCACTGTGTGCTTCTTTTAATTGAACTTGTTAATGAGCTAAGACATATAAGGGGCATAAAATAGACAGTGAAAAACTACTTTAGACTGAAGGTTTAAGGGGAGTTGCATTATAAAGGGCTTGAAATACAAGCAGGAAATGAGAGCATTATCTGGGGTCTAATTCAAATACAGAGAACACTTAGGGATAACAACCTAAGGCCATCTAGATAAGGACCATCTTGACCAGGATGTCGCAATGGAAATGGAGAAAGTAAACAACTGGCAGATCTGGAGGATTAAAATTAGGACTTCATCTTTCTTTTCCAGATACACATAAATTCAGCATTATTCTTCGAATAAACAAATTGGATGGCCTGTCCTTGTTTGTAAAAGCTTTTGAAATTGTTTGTATTATCCACGTGACAGTGTGTCAAATTGAAACTATTCTTACATTTTTTTCTGTAGGAAACTATCAAATCTTCTGTGTATGCAATAATAGTGGGGATGACAGGAACGCAATAGGAATCTTGCTATCTGTTTATCCGGTATTTTCTTTAAGGAATTGTATTTATCAAACCTCTTGTTTTTGTTGTTTTTTTCAATAGTTAGCAAATGATTCATTTATTTTAACACACTGTATTGTAAAATGCTAATTTCCACTTTGACTCTGCTCCTAAGGCATAATTAGTGGACTATTGCGCTTTTGGAAAATTTGTGTTTGCAGTTTATGCAATTTTAGACACATGGATAAGACTAAAACTGGGAAAAGAAAGTTTAAAAGCAAAATGGAAATAGCTTTTCTTTGTCATTTACTATGTAACAATGAGCTATTTTTAAATATATGTATTTATCCGGAAATAGTCATTTATTTTATAAAAATATAACTGGAAGCAACACTGTACCACAATTTTATATTGAAATAAATTAATTGAATAACTTAAATTTATGCTTTCAAATTTTGGTGCTGGAGAAGACTCTTGAGAGTCTCTTGGACTTCAAGGAGATCAAACCAGGCAACCCTGATATTCATTGGAAGGACTGACACTGAAGCTGAAGCTTCAATACTTTGGCTACTTGATGCAAAAAACAGACTCATTGAAAAAGATCCTGATGCTGGGAAAGACTGAAGGCAAAAGGAGAAGGGGGTGGCAGAGGATGAGATGGTTAGATAGCATCACTGACTCAATGGACAAGAATTTGAGCAAATCCTGGGAGATCGTGAAGATCAGAGGAGCCTGGAATGCTTCAGTCCATGGAGTTGTAAAGAATTGGACATGACGTAGCGACTGAACAGCAACAAAATTAACATAAACCTTTTTAATTATCTGGAAACCTACATGCAGAATTCATTATGAGAGAGAGCAATTGATAAATGGATATCAGTGGCAATCTAAGATGAATAAGATCTTTAAAGTCATTATATATGAAGTAAAAAAGTGATAGAAATTAGATATACTGCTACATGCATGTGCATGCTCCGTTACTCACTTGTGCCCAACTTTTTGCAACCCCATGGACTGTAGCCTGCCAGGCTCCTCTGGCCATGGAATTTTCCCAGGCAAGAGTACCAGAGCGGGTTGCCATCTCCTGCTCCTGGGGGACCTTCCCAACCCAGGGATTGAAACTGTGTCTCCTGTATTGGCAAGCAAATTCTGTGCCACTGGACGCAAGCACATATGGATACTTATAACTCTGGGCCTTTCTTGTATTAATAGCTACAGCCCCTTGAGGCTTTGGGTAACACCATGAATATGAAGTTCAGACTAGAAACTATCCACTGCATGATGTGAGTGAAAGAGAATGTGTCTGGTCCCAAGTGTTTTCCAGGAAAGAAAACTTGCACCAAATTTTATAAAAACATTTATATATTCTTACATTGAAATTCTCTATTTCTTCCCAGTTCAGTTCAGTTCAGTCGCTCAGTCATGTCCGACTTTGCGACCCCATGAATCGCAGCACGCCAGGCCTCCCTGTCCATCACCAACTCCCGGAGTTCACTCAGACTCACGTCCATCGAGTCCGTGATGCCATCCAGCCATCTCATCCTCTGTCATCCCCTTCTCCTCCTGCCCCCAATCCCTCCCAGCATCAGAGTCTTTTCCAATGAATCAACTCTTCCCATAAGGTGGCCAAAGTATTGGAGTTTCAGCTTTAGCATCAGTCCTTCCAATGAACACCCATGACTGATCTCCTTTAGAATGGACTGGTTGGATCTCCTTGCAGTCCAAGAGACTCAAGAGTCTTCTCCCAATGCCACAGTTCAAAAGCATCCATTCTTCGGTGCTCAGCTTTCTTCACAGTCCAACTCTTACATCCATACATGACCACTGGAAAAACCATAGCTTTGACTAGATCGACCTTTGTTGGCAAAGTAATGTCTCTGCTTTTCAATATGCTATCTAGGTTGTTCATAACTTTTCTTCCAAGGAGTAAGTGTCTTTTAATTTCATGGCTGCAATCACCATCTGCAGTGATTTTGGAGCCCCCCAAAATAGTCTGACACTGTTTCCACTGTTTCCCATCTATTTGCCATTAAGTGATGGGATCAGATGTCACGATCTTTGTTTTCTGAATGTTGAGCTTTAGGCCAACTTTTTCACTCTCCTCTTTCACTTTCATCAAGAGGCTCTTTAGTTCCTCTTCACTTTCTGCCATAGGGTGGTGTCATCTGCATATCTGAAGTTATTGATATTTCTCCTGGCAATCTTGATTCCAGCTTGTGCTTCTTCCAGCCCAGAATTTCTCATGATGTACTCTGCATATAAGCTAAATAAGCAGGGTGACAATATATAGCCTTGACATACTCCTTTTCCTATTTGGAACCAGTCTGTTTCACGTCCAGTTCTAACTGTTGCTTCCTGACCTGCATACAGATTTCTCAAGAGGCAAGTCAGGTGGTCTGGTATTCCCATCTCTTTCAGAATTTTCCACAGTTTCTTGTGATCCACACAGTCAAAATCTTTGGCATAGTCAATAAAGCAGAAATAGTTGTTTTTCTGGAACTCTCTTGCTTTTTTGATGATACAGTGGATGTTGGCAATTTGATCTCTGGTTCCTCTGCCTTTTCTAAAACCAGCTTGAACATCAGGAAGTTCACAGTTCACATATTGCTGAAGCCTGGCTTGGAGAATTTTGAGCATTACTTTACTAGAGTGTGAGATGAGTGCAATTGCGTGGTAGTTTGAGCATTCTTTAACATTGCCTTTCTTTGGGATTGGAATGAAAACTGACCTTTTCCAGTCCTGTGGCCACTGCTGAGGTTTCCAAATTTGCTGGCATATTGAATGCAGCACTTTCACAGCATCATCTTTCAGGATTTGAAATAGCTCCACTGGAATTCCAGCACCTCCACCAGCTTTGTTCATAATGATGCTTTCTAAGGCCCACTTGACTTCACATTCCAGGATGTCTGGCTCTAGGTGAGTGATCACACCATCGTGATTATCTTCATCTAAAGATCTTTTTTTGTACAATCCTTCTGTGTATTCTTGCCACCTCTTCTTAATATCTTCTGCTTCTGTTAGGTCCATACCATTTCTGTCTTTTATCAAGCCTATCTTTGCATGAAATGTTCCCTTGGTATCTCTAATTTTCTTGAAGAGATCTCTAGTCTTTCCCATTCTGTTGTTTTCCTCCATTTTTTTGCACTGATTGCTGAGGAAGGCTTTCTTATATCTTCTTGCTATTCTTTGGAACTCTGTATTCAAATGGGCATATCTTTCCTTTTCCCCTTTGCCTTTGGCTTCTCTTCTTTTCACAGCTATTCATAAGGCCTCCCCAGACAGCCATTTTGCTTTTTGCATTTCTTTTTCATCGGGATGGTCTTGGTTCCTGTCTCCTGTACAATGTCACGAACCTCTGTCCATAGTTCATCAGGCACTCTATCTATCAGATCTAGGCCCTTAAATCTATTTCTCACCTCCACTGTATACTCACAAGGGATTTGATTAGGTCATACCTGAATGGTCTAGTGGTTTTCCCTACTTTCTTCAATTTAAGTCTGAATTTGGCAATAAGGAGTTCATGATCTGAGCCACAGTTAGCTCCTGGTCTTGTTTCTGCTGACTGTATAGAGCTTCTCCATCTTTGGCTACAAAGAATATAATCAGTCTGATTTTGGTGTTGACCATGTGGTGATGTCCATGTGTAGAGTCTTCTCTTGTGTTGTTGGAAGAGGGTGTTTGCTATGACCAGTGTGTTCCCTGGCAAAACTCTATTAGTCTTTGCCCTGCTTCATTACATAAACTCCAAGGCCAAATTTGCCTGTTACTCCAGGTAGCTCTTGACTTCCTACTTTTGCAGTCCAGTCCCCTGTAATGAAAAGGACATCTTTTTTGGTGTTAGTTCTAAAAGGTCTTGTAGATCTTCATAGAACCATTCAACTTCAGCTTCTTTAGTGTTACTGGTTGGGGCATAGGCTTGGATCACCGTGATATTGAATGGTTTGCCTTGGAAATGAACGGAGACCATTCTGTTTTTGAGACTGCATTCAAGTACATCATTTCGTACTCTTTTGTTGACTATGATGGCTACTCCATTTCTTCTAAGGGATTCCTGCCTACAGTAGTAGATACAATGGTCATCTGAGTTAAATTCACCCATTCTAGTCCATTTTAGTTCACTGATTCCTAGGATGTTGATGTTCACTCTTGCCATCTCCTGTTTGACCACTTCCAATTTGCCTTGATATCAACCTACATGGCAGGGTAAGAAATCAGAACCATTTTGAGAGGCAGCAGGGGTCTTTGAGGAATTTACTATTTAAATAATTAGTAATTAGAGTTTAAAATCTACAGATACTTCCAGGTCTCTAGATATGTGGATACACAATTTGATGTTTCAGATTCACACAGGTCATCCCCATAAATTCCAAGCTTCATACTCTAAACAAACAAAAATGCATGGTACAGTGTACACCTTAAATCAGAAATAGTTAAATGGTGTTGCTTTACAGCTTAATAGGCTATAAAAATAAATGCCCTGTGACGGCATCATTGATTTCCACTTCAGATAAGGATAAAAGCAGGGTATAGACAACTGATTTTTTACAATACACATGTTTAATAGTGGGAAAGTCAAAACAAAAAATCATGAAGTTTATAGGTCTTTTTCTATCCTTCCGGTTATTTACAGAGAGTAGTTTGCCTTAATCCAACGTTATATCAAGTCCCATCAACCATAAACTGCACACATACATGCAATACTGTTGCCTTTATCTCTACCCCTGTGGATGAAATCATGTTGCATGAATGAATTTTCCAGCTAAGTGTGATGACCAAGTTTTAAAATGCTCATTTTACTTAAAATCTTTCTGATGTTTTAAAATGCATTTAAATAAATAAATATAATTTTATCTTTTTCAGACTTGATACTGACATTTCTAAGGGTCCTGCACTGGTCTATATTCATTTGATACACTCTTGATCCGTCCTCCATCCCTGACTCAATACCAATTTTATTCATTATCTTATCAGTGATCTTCCCAACTCTGTGCAAGCTCTACAAATGCAGGACCAAAAGTCTGCTTGGCTTCCATCATACCCCTAGTGTCCAGCACTGTTTGAGGCACATAGCAGACAATCGATAAATGGTTGTTTAGTGAATATAGGAATGAATTAATGATTAAATAATGAATCTAGTAGAGGAGCCAGAAATGCTTTAGCAAAGCAAGTATCTGAAACTTTCTAGTATGCATAGTATTTCTCACATTTCTGCTCCTGTTTTGATTTCGATCTTGTTGCCTACATCTCCTCAGTCTGAAAATCTGTTCAATTCTCTTACTCTTCTTTAAGCTATAATATCCAGATTTCATCAAATATACCCTTAGTTCTTTTTTTTTTTTAAACTCACATTTTTATGGCACGAGACCCCAGCTGGATATTATTAGCCACCCTTCCCTTCTCTCTGCAGGACCACTGTCAAAGTGCATCCTAGCACTTAAGAAACTTTCAAAAGTAACATCTCAAATGTGCTCCAAAAAGTCAGCATTTCTCCCACTCTGACCTCTTCATCTTGCCAACACACATAAATAAAGACAGGCAGCTGACCATGTCATTAACTTCACCATGAAACTGTGTACAAGGCCGTGTGTCCTTGTCTTTTAAAGTAAAATGCTGATTCAAGAGTTAATGATTGGGAAATATGAAGATGTAGAAATAAAGAATAGCTGTTGGGCTAGGGAACTCGTAACAATTTAGACTATGATTCTGCCACATAGCAGAATTGCTGAACTCCTAGTTCCCTGAAACATAGAGATAAAGGCTTGACACAGATTCCTTCATTGTTTTTACAGGAAGCAGACCCCTCCACCAGATGAAAACTGCTGACTGCGAGAATATAGACCCTAGATTGGTTGAAGCCAGAAAGTTGGTTGATGATGCTCGAAACCTCACCTTGGTGCCAACAAATCCAAGAAATGTCCGTGAGCTTTTCACACCCTGCTCCTTGAATGCTATAAAAAATGATGTCCTGTCCTCTACTGCTTCAACCTAAAACTAGATTGTCCGTAGGCAATTCCTTGCTCTCTTTTCTCCTTGTGGACAAGAGCAATTCTCTGACTCTCTATCTACTCCCTATACCCAACCACAATTCCTATAGGATGTGTAACTTGTGCTTTCTCTCTATTTTTTTTAAGTTAACCTAGTTAGATATTTATCATTTTTATTGATCTTTTCAATAAAAATGTTTTTGGTGCCATTTATTTTCTCTCTAGTAAAGTCTTTTGTTTGATTCCACTGGTTTCTGCTCTAATTTTTATTTCTTTTCTTCTGCTTACTTTGGATTTACCTTTAGTTCAGTTCATTCGCTCAGTGGTGTCTGACTTTTGCGACTCCAAGGGTTGCAGCACACCAGGCTTCTCTGTCCATCATCAACTCTCGGAGCTTACTCAAACTCATGTCCATCAAGTCAGTGATGCCATACAACCATCTCATCTTCCGTCATCCCCTTCTCCAGCCTTCAGTCTTTCCCAGCATCAAGGCCTTTTCAAATGAGTCAGTTCTTCGCATCAGGTGACCAAAGTATTGGAGCTTCAGCTTCTGCCTCAGTACTTCCAATGAATATTCAGGACTGATTTCTTTTAGGATTGACTGGTTTGATCTCCTTGCAGTCTAAGAGATTCTCAAGCATCTTCTCCAACACCGCAGTTTGAAAGCATCTGTTCTTTGGTGCTCAGCTTTCTTTATAATCCAACTCTCAAATCCATACATGACTACTAGAAAAACCATAGTTTGACTAGATGGACCTTTGTTGGCAAACTAATGTCTCTGCTTGTTAATATGATGTCTAGGTTGGTCATAGCTTTTCTTCCGAGGAGGAAGTGTCTTTTAATTTCATGGCTGCAGCCACCATCTGCAGTGATTTAAGAGCCCAGAAAAACTAAGTCTCGCACTGTTTCCATTGTTTCCCCATCTATTTGCCATGAAGTGATGGGACCAGATGTCATGATCTTAGTTTTCTGAATGTTGAGTTTTAAGTCAACTTTTTCACTCTCCTCTTTCACTTTCATCAAGAGGCTCTTTAGTTCTTTGCTTTCTGCCATAAGGATGTTTTCTGCCATATGGATGTTTTCTGCCATAAGGGTGGTGTCATCTACATATCTGAGGTTATTGATATTTTGCCCAGCAATCTTGATTCCAGCTTGTGCTTCTTCCAGCCCAGCATTTCTCATGATGTACTCTGCATATAACTTAAATAAGCAGGGTGAAATATACAGCCTTGACATACTCCTTTCCCTATTTGGAACCAGTCCATTGTTCCATGTCCAGTTCTAACTGCTGCTTCCTGACCTGCATACAGATTTCTAAGGAGGCAGGTCAGATGGTCTGGTATTCCCGTCTCTTTAAGAATTTTCCATACTTTGTTGTGACCCAGACAGTCAAAGGCTTTGTCGTAGTCAATATAGCAGAAGTAGATGTTTTTCTGGAACTCTCGTGCTTTTCAATCATCCAATGGTTGTTGGCAATTTGATCTCTGGTTCCTCTGCCTTTGCTAAAACCAGCTGGAACATCTGGAAGTTCATGGTTCATGTACTGCTGAAGCCTGGCTTGGAGGGTTTTGAACATTATTTTGCTAGTGTGTGAGATGAGTGCAATTGTGCAGTAGTTTGAGCGTTCTTTGGCATTGCCTTTCTTTAGGATTGGAATGAAAACTGACCTTTTCCAGTCCCATGGACACTGCTGAGTTTTCCAAATTTGCTGATTTATTGAGTGCAGCACTTTCACAGCATTATTTTTTAGGATTTGAAATAGCTCAACTGGAATTCTATCACCTCCACTAGCTTTGTTCATAGTGATGCTTTCTAAGGCCCACTTGACTTCACATTCCAGGATGTCTGGCTCTAGGTGAGTGATCACACCATCGTGGTTATCTGGGTCATGACGATCTTTTTGATATAGTTATTCTGTGTATTCTTGTCACCTCTTCTTAATATCTTCTGCTTCTGTTAGGTCCATACCATTTCTGTCCTTTATTGTGCCCCATCATTGCATGAAATGTTCCCTTGGTATCTCTAATTTTCTTGAAGAGATCGCTAGTCTTTCCCATTCTATTGTTTTCCTCTGTTTCTTTGCATTGATCACTGAGGAAGGCTTTCTTATCTCTCCTTGCTATTCTTTGGAACTCTGCATCCAAATGGGTATATCTTTCCTTTTCTCCTTTGCCTTTCACTTCTCTTCTTTTCTCAGCTATTTGTAAGGCCTCTCAGACAACCATTTTTCCTTTTTTGTATTTCTTTTTCTTGGAGATGGTCTTGATTACTACTTCCTGTACAATGTCACGAAACTCCGTTCATGGTTCTTCAGGCACTGTTATCAGATCTAATTCCTTGAATCTATTTGTCATTTCCATGACATAATTGTAAGAGATTTGATTTAGGTCATATCTGAATGGTCTAGTGGTTTTCCCTACTTTCTTCAGTTTAAGTCTGAATTTAGCAATATGGAGTTCATGATCTGAGCCACAGTCAGCTCCCAGGATTGTTTTTGCTGACTGTATAGAGCTTCTCCAACTTTGGCTGAAAAGAATATAATCAGTCTGATTTGAGTACTGACAATGGTAAAGTCCATGTTTAGAGTCTTCTCTTGTGTTGTCGGAAGAGGATGTTTGCTATGACCAGTGCGTTCTCTTTGCAAAACTCTGGTACTCTTTGACCTGCTTCGTTTAGTACTCCAAGGCCAAATTTGCCTGTTACTCCAGGTAGCTCTTGACTTCTTATTTTTTATACCAGTCCCCTATAATGAAAGGACATCTTTTTTGGGTGTTAGTTCTAGAAGGTCTTGCAGGTCTTCATAGAACCGTTCAACTTCAGCTTCTTCAGTATTACTGGTTGGGCATAGGCTTGGATTACCGTGATATTGAATGATTTGCCTTGGAAACAAACAGAGATCATTGTGTCATTTTTGAGACTGGACCCAAGTACTACATTTCAGACTCTTTTGTTAACCATGAGGACTAATCCATTTCTTCTAAGGGATTCCTGCCTACAGTAGTAGATATAATGGTCATCTGAGTTAAATTTACCCATTCCAGTCCATTTTAGTTCACTGTTTCCTAAAATGTACTGGTTCACTCTTGCCATCACTGTTGACCACTTCCAATTTACCTTGTTCATGGACTTAACACTCCAGGTTCCTATGCAATATTGTTTTTACCTCATCAGACTTCACTTGCATCACCAGTCACATCCACAACTGAGCGTTGGTTTTGCTTTGGCTCCATGTTGTCGTTCTTTCTGGAGCTATTTCTCCACTGTTCTCCTGTAGTATATTGGGTGCTTACTGACCTGGGGAGTTCATCTTTCAGTATCCTATCTTTTTGCCTTTTCATACAGTTCATGGGATTCTCAAGGCAAGAACACCGAAGTGGTATTTACCTTAGAAAACTAGAAAAATAGGAGCAAAGTAAAGACTACAAGGGAGCATTCAAAGCTGAGGGGCTCTGGAACACTGGTGGTGTGCAATTTGTAAAAGTTCACCAAGTTTTAAAATTCAGCACCTTGGGAAGTGAGGTTAACACTGCTGGAGGGCAAAACTTCACCTGTCATCTTAGCAGTACTTGCTTAGCTTAGTGTCTGGAACATTTTCAAAAGCCTTCAACACTTACTCAGAGGAGTCACTCCCATTCAAATATTTATTGGCAAGGCTTCATTGAGCCTCTGTGGGCCAGGGAATAGCATCATGTGAAAAGACTTTCCAAAGTCAAAATTGCTGCAGGCAGTGAAGTGATTTACAAGATGATATCTCTTTGGTTAGCAATATTCTTACTCTACATATTTCTGAAAATTGGGAAATGAAGCCAAGTGACATGAAAACTGTTCTTTGCAGTAGAAGCAATAATTGCTTTGGGTTTGAAATAAGAATCAAAGGGGGTGTTTTCCCCAGACTAATGGTCAAGATAGATATAAACTCAGATTAGTCTATGTATAGAAAGTCGTTGCTTGTTTTTTAGTTAAGATTTGCATAAACTATTTATTCTACTTAAAGAAAGTTAAGTACTCATGTCTTTTCCCCACAGCTTCTTGCTCTATACAGCAAATGCAAATCTAATGAGGAATTTTTATTAAGATGTAACATCCATACATAAAAGTACACAAAATATAAGTTTAACACAGTGAATTTTTCCAGACTGAACACTGACAGCATTCCAGAGCCCCTCAGGCTTTCACGTCTCCAATCTCTATGTTCCAAGAGTGACCTTTATCCTAACTTCTGGTGCCATCATTTGCTTTGGGCTTGTACGTTAAAGGAATCAAATAACATGTGCCCTTTTGTGCTTGACTTCTTTTGCAGCATATCATACTCTCAAGACTTATCCATGTTCTATTTGAAAGAATAATCAAGTTGTGTGTAGTTTATTTTATTCATCCTCATTGTTCATTGCTATAGTGTCCCATCAGATGCTGCTGCTAAGCTGCTTCAGTCGTGTCCGACTCTGTGCACCCCCGTAGATGGAAGCCCACCAGGCTCCCCCGTCCCTGGGATTCTCCAGGCAAGAACACTGGAGTGGGTTGCCATTTCCTTCTCCAATGCATGAAAGTGAAAAGTGAAAGTGAAGTCGTTCAGTCGTGTCCAACTCTTAGCAACCCCATGGACTGCAGCCCACCAGGCTCCTCCATCCATGGGATTTTCCAGGGAAGAGTACTGGAGTAGGGTGCCATTGCCTTCTCCCCCCATTAGATGACTCTACCACAATTTATGAATGTATTCTGTAGACAGAAGCTACTTGGGTAATTTCTAGTTTGGATAATTTTGAAAAGTGCTGCTATGAACATTATTGGGCGCATTTTTTGGTGACTATATGTACACCTTTTTTGGCCCATGTATTGGAAGGACTGATTCTGAGGCTGAAACTCCAATACTTTGGCCACTTCATGTGAAGAGTTGACTCAGTGGAAAAGACCCTGATGCTGGGAGGGATTAGGGGCAGGAGGAGAATGGGATGACAGAGGATGAGATGGCTGGATGGCATCACCGACTTGATGCGCATGAGTTTGGGTGAACTCCGGGAGTTGGTGATGGACAGGGAGGCCTGGTGTGCTGCGATTCATGGGGTCGCAAAAAGTCAGACTCGACTGAGTGACTGAACTGAACTGAACTGAACTGAAATGTAGGACCGGAATTGCTGAGTCATAAACATTTGTTTGTTTAACTAAGAACTTCCCACTTAATTTTTCCGCGTGATTGTACCAATTCATTCTCCCACCAGCAAGGTAAAAGAGTTTTCTGGTTTCAACTGTTAATAAATTTCACCTTTCAACTGTGGATAAATTCTGTCTTATTTTCTGTATTTTGTTTTAGCCACAGTGATGGAAAACATATCCTTATTAAAGAGACAGCTGGTCAGAAAAATCCCTGGGCCTGTTACCTTACATGAACTTCATTTTGGCAATGTTAACTAGTTCATTCTCTCTTAATGAAATGAATCTAGGACAGATTGAGTGCATTCAGCCTCTGAAGTCCTTCAAAAGTGAATGATCACCCAATCCTCTGCCACCTTCCTCTAAACACAAATGATCTTAGCTCACAGTTACCAGGGCTCTTGAGAAAGCAGTTTTTGCCAAGACTGTTTTTTTCTAGTTTTCTTAAGAAGAGATTCTACAGGCTTTCACTCATTAATCAAAACTGTCTCTGCCTTTAAAATGTATCTCAGTTGTTATAACATCTATGTTTTATTTATAATTTCAGAGTAGTCTAGAAGTGGTTTTTTATATGTTTATGTTTTGGCATATGCCTTTTATACTTTTCAGAATTCTGCTTTTCACTAAAACAGCTGGGAAAAATTATCATGCTCTCTCCCTCAACTCACATTTCTAGAATTATTTTTTTTGGTCAACAGTGTAAATCTGCTGATCTTTCCAAATTTTGTCTTTCTGACAAGAAAAGAAAGTCTCAAAGAGAACATTTTGAGATCTTATTAATTATTTTCCATTGCCTTTCTGTTTGTTTTGCTCTGTTTCATACTATTATCCAATTAATACTATCCTGCCTATTATTTACTTTAAAATAAAGACTTGGAATAATTTATCATATTTTTTGAGAAGACTCCCTTAATGAGAAAGGTACTTCTGGGCAATAAAAATTTTAACTGTGAAATCCTGTCAATAATCTGAGAAAGTTTGAAATATCTTTCTGTTGTATATAGAGTTAGGTGATCCCATGAATTCTACATGAAATTTACACAAAATGATCTTTCAATAACTAGTCTCTAAGAAGAATAGAGCCTTTTCCATACTTAATTTACAAACCTATCTTTAAATTTGCCTCTTCATTTTGTTTATGGTAACTTTTGCCATAAAACATAAGTGATTTTAAAATAGACAAATATATCTAGTTTTATCTTTATGGTTTTTGAGATGTCTGTCATACTTAGGAAAGTCTTCTCCATCTCAGATTTATACCAATAGCCTCCTACAGTTCCTTCCAATATTTTTATTTTAAAAAGAAAAAGATCAGTGTCCGGTCTTGTTTTCTTCTGGGTATATCTTTCCTTCTGATATAGTGTATCAGCACTCTTTCTCACTAAGTTATATAAAAAGCACATATATACTTATCTTTCTGCGGATGCTCCACCATATCTAATATATTTATATATAAATATTATATATTTTTGATTACAGTGACTTTATAATTATCTTCAGTTCCGTTCCGTTCAGTTCAATTCAGTTGCTCAGTTGTGTCCGACTCTTTGTGACCCCATGAATCGCAGCACTCCAGGCCTCCCTGTCCATCACCAACTCCCGGAGTTCACTCAGACTCACATCCATCGAGTCAGTGATGCCATCCAGCCATCTCATCCTCGGTCGTCCCCTTCTCCTCCTGTCCCCAATCCCTCCCAACATCAGAGTCTTTTCCAATGAGTGAACTCCTCGCATGAGGTGGCCAAAGTATTGGAGTTTCAGCGTTAGCATCATTCCTTCCAAAGAAATCCCAGGGTTGATCTCCTTCAGAATGGACTGGTTGGGTCTCCTTGCGGTCCAAGAGTCTTCTCCAACACCAGAGTTCAAACGCATCAATTCTTCGGCACTCAGCTTTCGTCACAGTTCAACTCTCACATGCATACATGACCACTGGAAAAACCATAGCCTTGACTAGACGGACCTTTGTTCGCAAAGTAATGTCTCTGCTCTTCAATATGCTATCTAGGTGGGTCATAACTTTTCTTCCAAGGAGTAAGTGTCTTTTAATTTCGTGGCTGAAGTCACCATCTGCAGTGATTTTGGAGTCCAAAAAAATAAAGTCTGACACTGTTTCCACTGTTTCCCTGTCTGTTTTCCATGAAGTGATGGGACCAGATACCATGATCTTCTGAATGTTGAGCTTTAAGACAACTTTTTCACTCTCCTCTTTCACTTTCATCAAGAGGCTTTTTAGTTCCTCTTCACTTTCTACCATAAGGGTGGTGTCATCTGCATATCTGAGGTTATTGATATTTCTCCCGGTAATCTTGATTCCAGCTTGTGCTTCTTCCAGCCCAGCATTTCTCATGATGTACTCTGCATATAAGTTAAATAAGCAGGGTGACAATACACAGCCTTGACATACTCCTTTTCCTATTTGGAACCAGTCTGTTGTTCCATGTCCAGTTATAATTTTTGCTTCCTGACCTGCATATAGGTTTCTCAAGAGGCAGGTCAGGTGGTCTGGTATTCCCATCTCTTTCAGAATTTTCCACAGTTTCTTGTGATCCACACAGTCAAAATCTTTGGCATAGTCAATAAAGCAGAAATAGATGTTTTTCTGGAATTCTCTTGCTTGTTCCATGATCCAGCAGATATTGGCAATTTGATGTCTGGTTCCTCTGCCTTTTCTAAAACCAGCTTGAACATCAGGGAGTTCACGGTTCACATATTGCTGAAGCCTGGCTTGGAGAATTTTAAGCATTACTTTACTAGCATGTGAGATGAGTGCAATTGTGCGGTAGTTTGAGCATTCTTTAGCACTGCCTTTCTTTGGGATTGGAATGAAAACTGACCTTTTCCAGTCCTGTGGCCACTGCTGAGGTTTCCAAACTTGCTGGCATATTGAATGCAGCACTTTCACAGCATCATCTTTCAGGATTTGAAATAGCTCCACTGGAATTCCATCACCTCCACTAGCTTTGTTCGTAGTGATGCTTCTAAGGCCCACTTGACCTTACATTCCAGGATGTCTGGCTCTAGGTGAGTGATCACACCATTGTGATTATCTGGGTCATGAAGATCTTTTTTGTACAGTTCTTCTGTGTATTCTTGCCACCTCTTCTTAATATCTTCTGCTTCTGTTAGGTCCGTACCATTTCTGTGCTTTATCGAGCCCATTTTTACATGAAATATTCCCTTGGCATCTCTAATTTTTTGAAAAGATCTCTAGTCTTTCCCATTCTGTTGTTTTCCTCTATTTCTTTGCATTGATTGCTGAGGAAGGCTTTCTTATCTCTTCTTGCTGTTCTTTGGATTCATTCTGCATTCAGATGCTTATATCTTTCCTTTTCTCCTTTGCTTTTTGCTTCTCTTCTTTTCACAGCTATTTGTAAGGCTTCTCCAGACAGCCATTTTGCTTTCTCACATTTCTTTTCCAGGGAGATGGTCTTGATTCCTGTCTCCTGTACAATGTCATGAACCTCCATCCATAGTTCATCAGGCACTCTGTCTATCAGATCTAGTCCCTTAAATCTATTTCTCACCTCCACTGTATAATCATAAGGGATTTGATTTAGGTCATACCTGAATGGTCCAGTGGTTTTCCCTACTTTCTTCAATTTAAGTCTGACTTTGGCAATAAGGAGTTCATGATCTGAGCCACAGTCAGCTCCTGGTCTTGTTTTTGTTGACTATATAGAGCTTCTCCATCTTTGGCTACAAAGAATATAATCAATCTGATTTTGGTGTTGACCATGTGGTGATGTCCATGTGTAGAATCTTCTCTTGTGTTGTTGGAAGAGGGTGTTTGCTATGACCAGTACATTTTCTTGGCAAAACTCTATTAGTCTCTGCTCTGCTTCATTCCGTATTCCAAGGCCAAATTTGCCTGTTACTCCAGGTGTTTCTTGACTTCCTACTTTTGCATTCTAGTCCTCTATAATGAAAAGGATATTTTTTTGGGGTGTTCTAAAAGGTCTTGTAGGTCTTCATAGAACCATTCAACTTCATCTTCTTCATTGTTACTGGTTGAGATACTGGTTGGGATGCTAATTATCTTAGTATCTGAAATTCTCTCACTTTTTCTTAATTTTTCTTATTCAGTATTCAGAAAGTTCTTGGCTTCTTTTAGAGACTTATTCTTGCAGTACACATTCCAGAATTATTTTATATCATTCCATAGAAAAGTCCATTGATATGGTAATTTGAAATGGATAAACATTTATGTGTTAAGTTTAGAAGCACCAACATTTCTATATTAGTTATTATTCCAGTTTATCTCCTTCATTTGGACTTCAAATTTTAATTTTTATGTCTTAAACCATTCTTGCTAGATTTAGGTCTAAGAATTCTATTGTTTTGTCCCTATTATAAATCTATCGTTTTTTCTACTTTAACTTTAAACATTATTGTTAGGACAGAGAAAAAGTTATAGAGTCTCATAAAAGTGTCCAATCAGAATTAATTTTGGGACTTTTTCAGAAGCTGCTGGGAGGAGATGCTCAAAATGAAAAACATCTTGTCATGAGGAACTTGGGAATCAACCCCACAGGAAGGAAAATAGAGTCTAGAGATGGAGACATAGTAGGTTCTAAAGCAAGTATTTGAATGTATGGAACAAACCATATCTGAAACCATTATCACTTGCTTTTTTCAATTTCTCAAGTCAATAATCTTCCCCCACTTCTATTTGATTTTCACAAGTTTCAGTCAGTTGGATCTCTTTGCAGCCCAAGGGACTCTCAAGAGTCTTCTCCAACACCACAGTTCAAAAGCTGTTTAAGTGGGTCTTATTTTTCTTTCCTATCAAATAAGACAGGTATAGACATCATATTAAAAAGCAGAGACATTACTTAGCCAACAAAGGTTCATCTAGTGAAAGCTATGGTTTTTCCAGTAGTCATGTATGAGAGTTGGACCATAAAGAAAGCTGAGTGTTGAAGGACTGATGCTTTTGAACAATGGTGTTGGAGAAGACTCTTGAGAGTCCCTTGGACCTCAATGAGATCCAACCAGTCTATCCTAAATAAAATGAGTCCTGAATATTCATTGGTAAGATTGATGCTGAAGCTGAAACTCCAATACTTTGGCCAACTGATGTGAAGAAGTGACTCACTGGTAAAGGCCCTGATGCTGGGAAAGATTGAAGGTTGGAGGACAAGGGGACGACAGAGGATGAGATGGTTGGATGGCATCACCGACTCAATGGACATGGGTTTGAGTAAACTCGGAGAGTTGGTAATGGATAGGGAAGCCTGGCGTGCTGCCGTCCATGGGGTCACAAAGAGTTGGACACGACTGAGTGACAACTGCACTGATAAACATTTGAACTGGACTCTTCCAGATGATTTTGATGCTGGGAATCTTCAGAAAAATGCCAACTAACACTCTAATACTATCATGGAAAAAATAATTTAATGGGAGTAGAGGTGAACTTGAGAGTTGTTGCAATGTTATAAAAAATGTGATAAAACCAAGATTGTGTGATAAAATGTGATAAAACCACAATAAAGAGCCCAATAAAAACCACAATATAAACCACATTAAAGAGCCCAATTTTAAGAGCTACTGATACAATAAAAAGTAGTGGTGGGGGGGGGGGGTCCAGATGCAAAACTAAAAAAATAAAGCAAGTCACTTGTGTGAAAGGATGATGAAGGGCACTTATGTTCTACTGTATGTAAAATATAAATTGATATTTTAATATTTCCTTTCTAATAGCAAATTTAGAAATTCATTTGATAATCATTATTTTATTCAAGGTGCTTTTATTAATTGAAAACAAACATTAATTATATGTAGCATAATTATGTTCTTTTACTCAAAATATTGCTTGAACCTACTATGACGTTATGAAGTTTCTTATGTACCCATCTTGCTTATCTGTCAGGCTAATTTCTTCATTACTGGCTTCCTTACAACCCATTCCTCAACTCTGATTTTGTGTTTCAGTTTGAAAGTCACTCTGAGACCAATCAATAGCTTTCAAATATTCGATCATGGTTGAGATTATATTTAGGAAAATCTTTTGATTCCTGTTGAAAAACAGTTGAAGCTCAAATAGAATTTGGACTGGCCATTTATCACTCAGGGTTTCAAAACACAATTTCTGTATCATTTGATAACTCACATATTCATTCTTTCATTTCACTCCACATATGTTTAATTGGCTGTGACTATAATCCAGATGCTTTTCTAGACAGAACAGAAACACCACCAGAAAATAGACAAATATCTTGCTCTCATGGGACTTAGATTCCAAATAAGACAGAGCAAATAAATCTATAAGAAACATATAAATGATGTCAAGTGGCGTTAAGTACTATGAATTAATGTGAAGTAAGGATAGAGAATGCTGGTGGAGAGGGCTAAGGGTGCCCTTTCATATGACAGTGAGGTGGGCTTTATGTAGATATTTAAGGAGAGCACATTTCGGACAAGTGAAGAGACTCTGAGACAAGAGCATGCTAGACAAAGAGTATGCTAAACATATTTTAAAAGTAGCAGAAAAAAAGAGTTGGAGTAGAATGAAGATCCAGGAGAGACAGAAAACAGGTGCGAGAGGCTGGGTCATGAGAGACATATTTGTTTTGAAGGAGGAAACAGAACAGGCTGTATCTTGAAAGCAGGACTCCATCTTGGGCTGGACTGTGGACTTTGAGCTATATGTCCAATATCTATGGAAACAACATACCAACAGGAAAACCAGGCCCCGGGAAGGAAGAGCCCCAGGGCTCTCTGTCGCCTAAAAGAATACCCTAATTATCTGTGTAACCGAATAGAATCATACATTCTATTATGCTTATTGGGGTATGACCACAGGCCTATTGATAATTGTCCACTGTTAACTACCTAGGCTTAAGACATATGAATTACAGGTTAACTTTGATTGTGTCTTTCTTTTCCATTGTTCAGACTAGTTCCAGGGAATTTGGGGAAGTGGGTTTGGGCACATACACTTAGGGTATATAGGGTTTTCACAAAAACTGGTTGGGGTCCTTGGCTAAGAGGAGACTCTGCCTTGGGCCCACCGGTGTAATAAACTGCACTCCGCTATCTGCATTGTCCTTCTGAGTGAGTCTGTTTCCCGGAACACGTGGCTACAAAAGTTTCAGAAGGTTGCTGTTTTTGTGTTTGAGAATAGACTGTAGAAGGGCAACTATAAGCTATTATATTATATACCTGCATGATCGTTACTAAGAAATGACACGAAATTCTTCAGTATTTCATGGAGGTCGTTAATGACTTCGACAAGATCAGTGTAGAAAAAAATGAATTTTGTATTTCAAAAGATAGTTATACACTTTCTACAGCACGCTCTTCTGGGCTTTCAGAAGGCAGTGGTCTCTGGGGGCAAAACCACTACTATTGCAGTAACACGGAAGAGAAAGATGATGGTGCTTGGACAGGGAAGTGTTTGTGAGACGTGGTAAAATGATACAGTTTGGAAACTGAAGAGGAGAATTTGCTGGATGTGAAACAGAGGGCTTGCATCAGTGTTCTATCACCAAAGATATGGCATATTAAAGTATTATAACCAGCAATGTGTTAACAAAGGAATTATTTAAAAAGATGCAAGTAGGGTATAGAGGAACCAAGGCATAGTGCAACACCCTGGAGAGTGAATATAAAAACTTGCATTAAGTGGAATTTTAACAGAGCACTCTTAAGGAGAGCACCCAGCTCAAAACTGCCCCGTGAGGATGTTGATGAAGGAATCAGTACTTTGACTTCCCTCACCTCCCCGACTCCAAACTTCAGCAAAGGCTCCCCACTCACTGAAGCCAATTGCAAAACAAAGGGCAACTTCATTTAGTTCCCATAAGTCCATTTTCATTGTCACAAATTAGAGAGTGGAAGGATGGAGAATGAGTCTCCTGAGACAAACGGAAGACATCTAGGATGACTCTATACATTTGGCTTGAGTAACTAGAACTGCAAGAGGACCAGTGGGGTGTATATGTGTGTGGTGTTAAAAAAGGATTGATCAAAAGAAATCGAAGTAGAATTTTGGATAACACCGTTTTAAGATGGCAATGTGACAGTAAATCCTAATTTTTAAAATACATGTCAGGAGTTCCCAGAAGAAATTAAAATTGAAGATATAATATTAGGAATTGTAAGCACATAGTTGGCATTTAAACCCCCAGAACTGGATTAAATCACCAGGGCAATGTGTATCCATGGAGAAGAGCTTATGAAAACAATCAACAGGAACCAGCAAAGGGGACAGCAAAAACATTTTTTTTTTTTTCAAAAAGGAGGAAGTTGTTAGTTATGTCAAAAGCTGTTAGTAGCTAGAGCAAGATAATTGCTGAGAAATGATATCAGATTTTTCAGTGTAAAGGTTATTAATGACCTTGACAAGATTAGTGTAGATAAAAACTTTATGTCTTAATAGAAACCCTTCTGGGTTACCAGATTCTAGCCCAGTTCATTGTCTTTGAGCCATTTTGCAACTCTTTGTAAATGAAGGTAATTGTTAGGTAAATTATGACTTGTCTGGTAGTATTTAATTAAATTTTCTATCCAGTTTGGTAGTAACTTGAATGACTTGGAAAAACAACAGTTTTGTCTCCATTTGCAATTCACATCAACATTCCTTCACTCGAATAAATTTGGGCTGTTTTGATTTTCCTCTGAACTGATTATGACATTAGTCTGGTTCTATCACAAGAATAAAATAAATCCTTTAAGTGTATTCATTCTTTTATCTGTATGAAAATTATGATTTTTATCTTCTTCTGAAAACTATCTTTTAAAATTAGTTTGGTATAGTGATGCAGGCAAAAAAAAAATTGACTCAATTGTATTTAATGAAAAATGGGGTTAAGGTAGTTGACTTTCTATCCAGAAAAACCTATTTTGGTAAAACACATTAAAAACTCCTAATGCTATATAACAATTATTTTTTAAAAGCTTGGTGGGTAAGCAGAAGGCTTTCTTATAAAGTGATGAAGATGCAGGGTGTGTCAGTATTAGATGTGCCCTTGGAACAGGAAATGAAGCTTGGGAGCAATGCTGAGTAAGGGGATACCAGTAAGGACCTTTGCATAATGCTGGGGTTCTTCAAAAGGCAAAATCTCAAGGGAAAAAGCTGCCAATTTCACGGACAGGGGGGCCTGGCAGGCTACACCCATGGGGTTCCCAAGAGTCAGACACGACTGAGCACGCACACACACTCACCATTAAAGTGGAGATGGTGAAAGTACTTGCCTGCTTTGGCCTTAGCTTTAATGGAGGTAGGATGAAAGAGGAAAAACTACCCCCTGAGAATTCTAACCACAAGCTAGCACACACCTTGTTTGTCTGAAGAACTGAAAGCAGGCAGATTCAAAGAGAATGGAATGAACTAAATGAACAATAGTGTGACCCAAGGTATGCCCTTGTCTACTTTGATGACTCTCACCTACTTGTTACCCTAATGTAGAATGTTGCCAAGGATAACTTCTCTATTTCAGTGGATAACTTAGCCATAAGGGTGTCTCTTGATTCACGTTATGAAAACCCAACCACGATTCTTTTGTTGCAGTACACACACACAGGTAATGAGGTGATTAAAATCTACAGATTCCATCCTTCTGATCCCCATTTCACAAAAACTGATTTGTTATGAAATAATATTTACTGGAGTTTTTATTTTATCATTTGATCCTCCAACTAAAATAGTTATCCAAGCAAGAACACTAAAATTAAACAAAAAGAATTGTTCTCATATAATTTCCTCTTCTCTCCTTACATTTTTTATTTTCTTTGAAACCAACACTATTTATTCCTTGGCTGAGATGGACAGTTAGTTAAAATGATAATTCCTAGGGGAAAAAAAAATCTCAGAATGAGAACACAAATTTGAACTAAGTTATAAATGTCATCTTAGTCCGAAATCTCAGAAGGAGCGTTTATTTTAAGAATAAACTTAGAACTTTCTCTGGGCTCCAACCTCATGATAATTCAATTCGAATCTTCTTAGGTGCTCTCTCATTCACATCCATCTGATGAAACATGAAGCATGTGTTTCAAAGGGGGAAGTCCTTTGGTCTTTGTACCCATTTGGTTACCTCTAGATGCCTAGTCTTAGCTCAAACAGGTTACTGAAATCTGAGAGTCTTGGGTTTCTCTGTTCTATCTGGAAGCCCAGCAAATTTTGCCTGAACTTCAGTCTCTTAAACATACCATGAAGCCATCAATTCCCACCCAACCAAAAACTTTTCTCGCCTCCTGGGATGCTGTTAGGAAGCCATCGGCAGGCTCTACCTAGGAACTTCCAGCTCCCCCTTTGCATCCTCAACTTCAGGAGGTCACCTCCCTTTCCCCCTCCTCTTTTCCTCCTCTTTCTCCCTTTCGTTTCCTGGGCATAATCTCTTTGTATTGGGAAGACAATTATTCTTTGTGTCATACAGAAAAACCTCCTATGAGATAAGAGAGCATGAAGGGACTGACTGAAGGGATTGACCACCTTCTCAGAGTGGATGAGAGTGGGGTAAAGTGCAAGAACAAAGCACAAATTAACATCTCAATCACTTATCACTTATCACTTATCACTTATCACTTATCACTTATCACTTATAGTGCCTCACCCATTGTGGGAGTCCCTCCCTTCATAACCTGAAGTGCCTGTAAAAGAAGGAAAGGACTGTCACTAGTCATGCCACTCAGTTCTTGGGTGACCAAAGGAATGCTCTAAACCTCCATCAGTCACCTAGTCCTTATAATCTGATTACAATCATCATTTTCTTTATTCCTCAAATTTGAAACCAGAAGGAGGAAGGAAACTTGTTACAAATGTCACCACCCTTTATTTAAAAGTCGTGTCATTCTGCGTATGCAAACGCATTGTATTCACTTGCAAGCTACCTAACTCCATTTACACTAGCTATACCCTCCAGGATATCAAAGAAGTGCAATAATCTCTTAACTCCCATGGGCAGGTGAGACTGAAGTGAAAAGATTTTGCCAGGAATAACAGATGAATGTTGACTTTAGTAGGGCTTCTCAAGTAGTTCAGTTGGTAAAGAATCCTCTGCCTGCAATGCAGGAGAGGCAGGTTCGATCTCTGGATTGGGAAGATTCCCCTGGAGGAGGGCATGGCAACCCACTCCATTACTCTTGCCTGGAGAATCCTATGGGCACAGGAGCCTGGTGGGTTACAGTCAATCAGATCACAAAGAATCAGACAGGACTGAAGCAATTTAGCACGCAAGAGTTTAGAAAGAGACCAATGGAGATTATGTTTATTTTTTATAAATGGCAAATATTCATTCATAATTAAACTGACAAGGAAAGATAAACCCATTTGAATGCAGAGTTCCAAAGAATAGCAAGGAGAGATAAGAAAGCCTTTCTCAGTGATCACTGCAAAGAAACAGAAAAAAAAAAAAAAAAAGAATGGGAAAGAAACAATAGAATGGGAAAGACTAGAGATCTCTTCTAGAGAAGGAAATGTCAGCCCACTCCAGTATTCTTGCCTGGAGAATCCCAGGGATGGAGGAGCCTGGAGGGCTGCCATCTATGCGGTCGCATGGAGTTGGACACTACTGAAGCTACTTAGCAGCAGCAGCAGCGGCATCAGAGACCTCTTCAAGAAAATTAGAGATACCAAGGGAATATTTCATGCAAAGATGGACTCAATAAAAGACAGAAATGGTATGGACCTAACAGAAGCCGTATTAAGAAGAGGTGGCAAGAATACACAGAACTGTACAAAAAAGATCTTCTTGACCCAGATAATCAGGATGGTGTGATCACTCACCTAGAGCCAGACATCCTGAAAGGTGAAGTCAAATGGGCCTTAGGAAGCGTCACTACGAACAAAGCTAGTGGAGGTGATGGAATTCCAGTGGAGCTATTTCAAATCCTGAAAGATGATGCTGTGAAAGTGCTGCATTCAATATGCCAGCAAATTTGGAAAACTCAGCAGTGGCCACAGGACTGGAAATGTCAGTTTTCATTCCAATCCCAAAGAAAGGCAATGCCAAAGAATGCTCAAACTACCACACAATTGCACTCATCTCACATGCTAGTAAAGTAATGCTCAAAATTCTCCAAGCCAGGCTTTAGCAATATGTGAACCATGAACTTCCAGATGTTCAAACTGATTTTAGAAAAGGCAGAGGAACCAGAGATCAAATTGCCAACATCCTCTGGATCATGGAAAAAGCAAGAGAGTTCCAGAAAAACATCTATTTCTGCTTTATTGAATATGCCAAAGCCTTTGACTGTGTGGATCATTACAAACTGCAGAAAATTCTGAAAGAGATGGGCATGCCAGACCACCTGACCTGCCTCTTGAGAAATCTGTATGCAGGTCAGGAAGCAACAGTTAGAATTGAACATGGAACAATAGACTGATTCCAAATAGAAAAAGAACGTCGAGGCTGTATATTGCCAGCCTGTTTATTTAACTTATATGCAGAGTACATCATGAGAAACGCTGGGCTGGATAAAGCACAAGAAGGAATCAAGATCGCCAGAAAAATATCAATAACCTCAGATATGCAGATGACACCAACATTATGGCCGAAAGTGAAAAAGAACTAAAGAGCCTCTTGATGAAAGTGAAAGAGGTGAAAAAGCTAGCTTAAAGCTCAACATTCAGAAAACTAAGTTCATGGCATCTGGTCCCATCACTTCATGGGAAATAGATGGGGAAACAATGGCAGACTCAATTTTGGGGGGCTCCAAAATCACTGCAGATGGTGACTGCAGCCATGAAATTAAAAGATGCTTGCTCGTTGGGAGGAAAGATATAACCAACCTAGAAAGCATATTAAAAAGCAGAGACATTACTTTCCTGACAAAGGTCCATCTAGTCAAGGCTATGGTTTTTCCAGTGGTCATGTAAGGATGTGAGAGTTGGACTGTAAAGAAAGTTGAGTGCCAAAAAATTGATGCTTTTGAACTGTGGTGTTGGAGAAGACTCTTGAGAGTCCCTTGGGCTGCAAGGAGATCCAACCAGTCCATCCTAAGGGAGATCAGTCCTGGGTGTTCTTGGAGGGACTAATGGTGAAGCTGAAACTCCAATACTTTGCCCATCTAATGTGAAGAACTGGCTCATTTGAAAAGACCCTGTTGCTGGGAAAGATTGAAGATGGGAGGAGAAGGGGACAAAAGAAGATGAGATGGTTGGATGGTATCACTGACTCAATGGACATGAGTTGTGTAAACTCCAGGAGCTGGTGATGGACAGGGAGGCTTGGCGTGCTGCAGTCCATGGGGTTGCAAAGAGTCGGACACGACTGAGCTACTGAAGTGAACTGATTGTTGTATTGAAAATGACGAGTGACTGTTTGTCTACATACTGGAAAGTCTATCTTGGAGCATCAGGGCTCAATGAACATGTCTTTGTAGGAGGCTGACCTGGGTGAGGAATGAAATAGCTGTTAGCTCTGTCAGGTCTTTAGTTTCCTGAGAATATATAACTGTGACAATTGATTTAGAACTATTTTTTTTTTAACATGTTAGTGTGTTCTTAACTAAAATCAAATTATATGGACATTTTATTGTTCTCTTTATTTCATTGTGAGAAACGGGTCAGGGAAGTGAGCAACTGTAAATGTCCTTTTACATTGAATTTACTGTGTGGAACTGGGAATCTCTAAAGTTCCACTCACTCTGACTTATGAAGTGGCCACGCAAAACATCTGTGAAAACTGAAAGAAAACTGTAGAGGAAAGTTCCCAAATAAAGGATTGTGACGTATGTTGTCAGCATTCCAGCACTTCCTCACAACAGCACCACATTACAATCTGTTTTTCATTATATGGCTTAAAACATAATTTAAAGCTGGCTTCACTAACTAATAATCACATCTCAATTCCCAGTGTCTGATTGATTGTGGGGTTTTCCGTTTTGTTTTGTTTCTGTGTGTGGGAGGAAAGGGACCCGGCCAGCTTTTTTGACTGTTGGAATAGGTGTACTCTAGCACCACCTACTGGGCATTAGTTTGTAGTGCCCCAAAGCTATGGTTTTTCCAGTGGTCATGTATGGATGTGAGAGTTGGGCTGTGAAGAAAGCTGAGCGCCGAAGAATTGATGCTTTTGAACTGTGGTGTTGGAGAAGACTCTTGAGAGTCCCTTGGACTGCAAGGAGATCCAACCAGTCCATTCTGAAGGAGATCAACCCTGGGATTTCTTTGGAAGGAGTGATGCTGAAGCTGAAACTCCAGTACTTTGGCCACCTCATGCGAAGAGTTGACTCATTGGAAAAGACTCTGATGCTGGGAGGGATTGGGAGCAGGAGGAGAAGGGGACGACAGAGGATGAGATGGCTGGATGGCATCACCGACTCGATGGACATGAATCTGAGTGAACTCCGGGAGTTGGTGATGGGCAGGGAGGCCTGGCGTGCTGCAATTCATGGGGTCACAAAGAGTCGGACACGACTGAGCAACTGAACTGAACTGAAATTACAAAACAAAACAAAATCAGATTCTTTTCCCAAACTTTCACTTATTTTCTTGCTCTTTTTTTCTCCTTCCTGCATCTTCTTAGTTCCTGTTGTTCTCTATTCAGTGTTATTTATTTCCTTCTCCTTTTCAGTTCAGTTCAGTCGCTCAGTGGTGTCCGACTCTTTGCAACCCCATGGACTGCAGCATGCCAGGCCTCCCTGTCCATCATCAATTCATACTCATGTCCCTTGAGTCGGTGATGCCATCCAACCATCTCATCCTCTGTCGTCCCCTTCTCCTCCTGCCCTCAATCTTTCCCAGCATCAGGGTCTTTTCCACTGAGTCAGTTCTTTGCATCAGGTGCGCAAAGTATTGGAGTTTCAGCTTCAACATCAGTCCTTCCAGTGAATATTCAGGACTGGTTTCCTTTAAGATGACTGGTTGGATCTCCTTGCAGTCCAAGGGACTCTCAAGAGTCTTCTCCAGCCCCACAGTTCAAAAGCATCAATTCTTTGGCGCTCAGCTTTCTTTATAGTCCAAATCTCACATCCATACATGACTACTGGGAAAACCATAGCCTTGACTAGACGGACCTTTGTTGGTAAAGTAATGTCTTTGCTTTTTAATATGCTGTCTAGGTTGGTAATAGCTTTCCTCCCAAAGTGCAGGCATCTTTTAATTTCATGGCTGCAGTCACCATCTGCAGTGATTTTGGAGCCCCCCAAAATTAAGTCTGCCACTGTTTCCACTGTTTCCCCATCTATTTCCCCTGAAGTGATGGGACCAGATGCCATGATCTTCGTTTTCTGAGTGCTGAGCTTTAAGCAATGTTTTCACTCTTCTCTTTCACTTTCATCAAGAGGCTCTTTAGTTCTTTTTCACTTTCTGCCATAAGATTGGTGTCTTCTGCATATCTGAGATTATTGATATTTTTCTGGCGATCGTGATTCCATCTTGTGCTTCGTCTAGCCCAGCGTTTCTCATGATGTACTCTGCACAAAAGTTAAATAAGCAGGGTGACAAAATACAGCCTTGATGTACTCCTTTTCCTATTTGGAACCAGTCTGTTGTTCCATGTCCAGTTCTAACTGTTGCTTCCTGATCTGCATACAGATTTCTCAAGAGGCAGGTCAAGTGATCTGGTATTCCCATCTCCTTAAGAATTTTCCGCAGTTTGTAATGATCCACACAGTCAAAGGCTTTGGTATAGTCAATAAAGCAGAAGTAGATGTTTTTCTGAAACTCTCTTTAATTTTTGATAATCCAACAAATGCAGGCAATTTGATCTCTGGTTCCTGTGCCTTTTCTAAAACCACCTTAAACATCTGGAAATTCACGGTTCATGTACTGTTGAAGCCTGGCTTGGAGAGTTTTGAGCATTACCTTACTAGTGTGCGAGATGAGTGCAATTTGCTCTTTCTCAATATATTTCTCATATGCAATTGTCTCAAACAAGTATTTTTACAGTTTATGCACAGGTTGAAGATGAGGAAAGAAGAGGTCCATGCCAGATCTTCATCTTAAAATGGTGACTCATGACTAATTAAATTCAGAAAGGCATTGTTATGTATAGTAAATATTAATGTTAATGTTTAACATTTCTACACATAAATGTCTTTGAATCTCAACTTTTCTACTAATTAGCTGTGAGGTAGCACAAATGCCCCAAATGTCTATATTCTCACTTGGAAAAAAAAGCAATGCTAATAGTACATAACTTGTAGCGATACTGTGAGAACTGAGTGATATATATGCACACAAACTCTTTGGCACAGAACCATTTCATGCAGTAAATGTGCAAAAAATGTCTTCTATTATTATCCTCTTTCTGAAGTAGTAATTCAGATTTTCAGTCATCTCATCACCTTAGAGTGCATGAGGGAGTTATACATGGTAAGAACTTAACAAATGCCTTTTGATTAACTATTTGGAAAACATTAAATTATTTGCAAATGAATAATGCTTATTCTCATCCTTGAAATTCTAATGTTTTTCTTTACTAAGCTATTGAGAACATTTAAGCTATTGAGAACATTTTCTGTCTGAATATATAGCAGAATATCTATTGTGTATGGTAAAGCAGAAACAAAGCATTATTACCAAGGTTATGAGCCAGCCACTCTACTAATCCTTTTGTAAATATTATTATATTAACTGGACAGAGGGTCCAGAATCTTGATTTTTATTCTTAGTTTCATTGTTAACTTTCTAAGTAAAAACTGAGCACTGAGGCTTAGTTTCCTTGAGAGAAGGGTAGGCTATCCAATGTCTAAAGTGCCCTTCAGCCCTAATATCCTTACTATTATTCTGCCAACCTTTTCAAAAGCAGAGACATTACTTTGCCGACTAAGGTCCATCTAGTCAAGGCTATGGTTTTTCCTGTGGTCAGGTATGGATGTGAGAGTTGGACTGTGAAGAGGGCTGAGCGCCGAAGAATTGCTGCTTTTGAACTGTGGTGTTGGAGAAGACTCTTGGACTGCAAGGAGATCCAACCAGTCCATTCTGAAGGAGATCAGCCCTGGGATTTCTTTGGAAGGAATGATGCTGAAGCTGAAGCTCCAGTACTTTGGCCACCTCATGTGAAGGGTTGACTTATTGGAAAAGACTCTGATGCTGGGAGGGATTGGGGGCAGGAGGAGAAGGGGACGACAGAGGATGAGATGGCTGGATGGCATTACTGACTCGATGGACATGAATCTGAGTGAACTCCGGGAGTTGGTGATGGACAGGGGGGCCTGGCGTGCTGCAATTCATGGGGTCGCAAAGAGTCAGACACGACTGAGCGACTGAACTAAACTGAACTATAGAGTAGAGCTGAAATGAAATGTTATTGTTTAGTAATAATTCAGCATTAATACTGGCTGTCATTCTGCTTGCCTCTGTTCTAAAATGACAGGAGCAAGTGAGATAGATGACCAAGCTAAATTGTACCTCAACTCATGACTCATAGAAACTGAGATATTATAGTACATAGTTTTAATCAATTGAGCTGTGGTAACTTGTTATAAAGCACTAGGAAATTAATATACCTTGTATATCAATTCAATTTTAAAACATCGAAACAGCATGATGAGGAAATGCGGATAAGGAATATTTAAGAGTCAAAGTATCTATATCATATCATGATCATTGTATAGATTACATAAGTATATGTATTTGTTAAAACTCATTGAACTATAACACTTATAGGTTCATTTTAGTGAATTCATTTCAGTGAAATTATACTGCAATAAAGCTGACTAATGAAAATAGTGTCTGGTTATAGTAAAACATTCAATATATATGTATTTGTGAATGGATAAAATTTTACTGAAAGTCAATTTTATTCTTTAAATAATTTGCAAATTTAGGAAAAAATGATTTTCTATAATAGACCATATGAACCAGTGTATAAGCAGACATATAACACACAGTATGGATTTTGAAGGTGTAAAATGCGTGTCAGTAATTATTAATCTCATGTGTCTGTGATGGTGAGTTATCTGTAATAAATAATTTGAAGAGTTTGCCCTTTCAACGCAATCCAATGTTATTTTCTTTAGGTTTTGAGGATTCACACGAGTTTTTAGTCATTCTAAAATTTCTGAAAAGGTTTTTCACAAAGTGATCAATTACAGTTTAGAAAGTCACAAAGACATTGAGAATTCTAACAGTACATTTTGATACTAGAATTAATGCAGTCTGAGTAGCAACAGAAAGCATATTGTGTTAAGTAAAATAGGTTTACAAATGGGGGGGTCCCATTGTTTCTTAGGAAATAATACTTTTCATGTCTTTAGAGATATTAAGATAGGGTCAGTTTTTTTTGTGTGTGTGTGTGTGGCTCTGGGTCCTCATTGCAGTGCAGAAACTTCTCTCTCTCTCCTTTTTAAAAAGATACAGCCACTATGGAGAACAGTGTGGAGATTCCTTTAAAAACTGAAAATAGAACTGCCTTATGACCCAGCCATCCCACTGCTGGGCATACACACTGAAGAAACCAGAATTGAAAGAGACACGTGTACCCCAATGTTCATCGCAGCACTGTTTATAATAGCCAGGACATGGAAGCAACTTAGATGTCCATCAGCAGATGAATGGATAAGAGAGCTGTGGTACATATACACAATGGAGTTATTACGTAGACATTAAAAAGAATACATTTGAATCAGTTCTAATGAAGTGGATGAAACTGGAGCCGATTATACAGAGTGAAGTAAGCTAAAAAGGAAAACACCAGTACAGTATACTAACGCATATATATGGAATTTAGAAAGATGGTAACGATAACGCTGTATGCGAGACAGCAAAAGAGACACAGATGTATAGAACAGTCTTTTGGACTCTGTGGGAGAGGGCAAGGATGGGATGATTTGGGATAATGGCATTGAAACATGTATAATATCATATAAGAAACGAATTGCCAGTCTAGGTTCAATGCAGGGTGCAGAATGCTTGGGGCTGGTGCACTGGGATGACCCAGAGGGATGGTGTCGTGGGGGAGGTGGGAGAGGGGTTCGGGATTGGGAACACATGTACACCCGTGGCGGATTCATGTTGATGTGTGGCAAAACCAATACAATATTGTAAAGTAAAATAATAATAATAATAATAAATTTTTTAAAAATCTAAAAGAAAAAGAAGATTTTAAAAATCTGTGTAATCTCCCCTCCTTGGCTGTGGATAGAACTGTGAATATGATGAGGTATTATTCGTATGATTATGTTACATTTTATGCAGGATTTTTTGTAGCATAATAAATATGGTAAATAAATATTTTTAAAATTTTATTTTAGTTTTGGTTGCACGGGGTTTTCATTGCTGTGTGGGCTTTTCTCTAGTTACAGCAAGCGAGGCCACTCTCCAGTTGCCGTGTGCGGACTTCTCATTGCAGTGGCTTCACCTGTTGCAGAGAACCGACCCCAAAGTGAGCCAGTCCAGCGGCTGCAGCTCCTGGGCACGAGCACACAGGCTTGTCGTGCCACATGGACTTAGTTTCTCCTCAGCATGTGGGATCTTCCCGGACCAGGGATCCAAACCCATTTCTCCTGCATTGCCAAGTGGATTCCTCACCACTGCACCACCAGGGAAGCCCTAAATCGCCAGACTAAAAAAAAGAAGATCCCAACATTGAGAAAGTAAATATTCACATAGAATAAAAATAAATATATTAAGATATTTTGTGGAAAATTTGGTAATGCATATTAAAAGGCAGAGGAATATAACTGAGGACTCAAACTAGTTTTCCTTTCCTTGTGTTGCTTTCTGGTATTTCATGAGATTGTCTTCTTTATCCAAATCTTAAGTAAGATAAGATTGGTTAAAAGCTATGACTCCACACTGAAAGCAGTGATTTTATTAATGAATGATTGATATAAAAATAAAGTCCAAGAATATATCTCATAAATTCACAAGGCCTCAAAGTACCTTTCAAGATCCTCTAGTATCTCCTTCCAAAATGCTTTACAGGATCAGATGTTTGTTGCCCATAGGCAATTATCTTTTTACCTGTGCTCAAACATCTTAGGAACATTGTGTGTGTGTGTGTGTGTGTGTGTGTGTGTGAGCAGGTAGTGAATTCTTTGCTATGCAACTCAGATGTCACAGTTTATAACATGGACCTGATAAAAATAGATCACTTTGTTTTTTAACAGAGACTTTGAACTTTCTCCTTAGCACTATTCACCTATTTTCTTCCATCATAAGAGACATGTAGACAGTTTAAATGGCCAGTAGGCTGGGAAGTTATTAGAAGGATTCAGGAATAAAGAAGTTCAAGGGATTAGATGTCATTTGAAGTTCATTATGACTCAGATTCTATGATTCTGTAATTTTTCTGAAGGCATATTTATTCTGCGCCCCCTCCCTAAATTCAAACTAGTGAGCTGGGACTGTGTTTTTCTCATGCAAAATCCTGGTTTTTGCATCTCTCTGTGTTAAGAAATACCATATATTTTTGTAACTCACCCCATATAGCTTGAGGAAACTACTGTATTTTGTTTTGATATAGTTATGCACTGTCGTAGCACAGTATTTATTATCACGACTTTTTTAAGCAAAATATTGTTCACATTTTGTAACTAGTGAAAATCTTTTCTCCAATTTTATGTTTCTTTTTTCAAGGCTGTGAAAGTTTGTATTATGTGCTAAAATTTCCTAATTTCTCTGTTATGAAATAGTGGATAATTTTTGAAAATGCATAAAGACATATTATGCTTTAAAAATGATTCAGTTGTTTTATTTAAAGATATGCCCTACTGTTGAGATTTTTCCCTTAAATGTCATTTTGTCCATGGATATTCTCTAAGCTTCAACCATTTAAATTATTCAGGCTCTTGACTTAACTACTCCTGTACTTAGGTACTTAGTTATAAATATTAACTCTGAGAACAAACTTTATCATTAAGCTGGCATTAACCTATTCAACTTTATTGACAAGAGAAAATAAAACAAAACAGGCATAAAATTTGAAACACCATTGTGACATTAAAACATTTATTAAGACATTCATATTAATGATAAGATACTTTATAAATATATATAAACTTCATAGTGGCCATCATAACTCCAGCATCTGTTTTTAGTAGGCTTTCAAGGTTTAAGATATTAATCCAACATCTTGCCTTTAGCATTTGAAAGATAATTAGTGGCTTCAATTAAAGGCCAATGAGGGACTTATACCATGCAACCCACACAGAAATCAATCCTATGATTATTCCAATGTTATAATCAACTGTACTACAGACACAAAAAACCTCTTAATGAGGTAAAAAAACACAAGGAAAAGTCTATGTTAAAATGTCACCATGTCACCATTTACCATGTTATGAGGCATCCTTGCAAATAAATTATTAGCAAACTATGCCAACATGTTGTAAAAAAAAGCAATAAAATTACTTATAAAAATCAAAGAATCCTGTATGAAATAACATATACTTTAAATTTTGAGACGTGCATTTTGAAAATATTTTTTAGTGTTCCAGAAATTTGTGGGAAATGGCTTAAAACTATAAAAATTGAGGGGGTCATTGCTGTTGTAGTTAAATCTTTTCAAGTAACTGGGTGCTCATTTGAGGGGAGAAAAACAGCTGTAAGAATAACTTTATAAAACACAATACCAGACTTTTAAAGACTATTTGGAAATATGTTTCACAGAAAGTTTCTACCTGTACTCTAAACAGGTAACAAACAGAAAGGGTAAATATAAAAAAGAACATTTTATTAACTAAAGTATCCCAAGAGGATAGCCAATATTAACTTAATAGATAAGTGTGGAATGAATGGATATGCAATCAAGTGTAGTGTTTTAAGTCTTAAAAACATCTTGAAAAATTTTGTATTTTCAATCATATTTCTAAGACACTTTTCCACTTTATTTATTCCCTGAACCTTAGTTATCTGCAAGAATCGTGAAAGAAAAATATATACCATATTTATGGTTGAGTCTTGTCTTCTAGAGATAAAGTCATTCTTCCATAAAGAACACATAATTATTTTAAATAATGGTCTAAATGTTAGTGGTGTATCACCATAAATTTTAGTTGTATAAATTAAAAATTCTACAGTGTTTAAAATTTTTACAGTGACAAGATTTTAAGCAATTAATGTTATAACCAGTGGGAGTCATATTTTTATATTTCCTCTAAATCACAATGTATAATGACAGCTGATATTTTATTAATAAAAATCATTTTTTAAATGACTTCAGCCAGCCATCATCTTGTTTAATTTGCTCTGATGCTATCAAACATCAGTGCTTTAAAGAAGTGTGGAATGAGAGTAGGGATTTGAGGTGATAAAAATAAGTTAAATGAAAACTCATGTTTATAACTGCATGCTATTTTATTTTTTGTCATAAAATTAATTCTCTTCCAAGACTTGTAAACTCAAAACTTAAGTGTTTCTCATAACATTTCATGGTTTTCTTGAGCTTTGAACCTAGCTTAGTAACTCATTAACTTTCAGGTCATCTTGAAATATTTCTTATGGAATCCATGTTGATTTATCAGGTATGATAAAGTTTTAAAAAACAAATAAATATTTTAGGCATACTATATACATTTATGGGAACACTATTAAATAATAATGAGATTACCTTCATGAAACTTTTACCTCTTTTAAAGTTCATGTTATATCTTGTAACAGAAATAAATATGTACATTTCCAAGATAGAAAACATTCATAACAGTTAGAGTTATAACTAGGATGCTACTTACAGATGAGAATATGTCAAAGAAGTAAATCTGAAAAGGCTGTGATAGTAAGAGTAAAATAAATATTCATTCTACTGAAAAGAATTTTAAAAATTAAATATAGCAAAGGAACTAATGGCAATTTGTAAGATAACCAATGATTAAGTTTCACCACTGAAAATCAATAATAACATTAGTAACTGAAGATCAGTTATAATACCAATCATGGTGGGAGACTGCGGGAAGAAGAGAAAGCAAATGAGATGTCCTCCCAGTCTTTCTGTAGTCTTAAAGGATAATCTTGATTAAGAAGATTACTGTTTTTGGCTTGGATGGCTCCATCATTCTGATTTTGTCCATTCCAACTGGAAATAAACATAATTGTGCATTGTTTTTTTTCTTTCTTAGATCTAATGCAGACAAGTCATCGTATTAAGATAAAAGGGGTTATTGTTTCCCTTTTAATCAAAAGAAGGTCTGTTTAAGATATATGCTTCTTACATATAAATTTCATCAAATTTTTTTCTAAATAAAAAGAGTGAAAAGAAAATGTCTCTCATGTAAAGTTAGGTTTAGGAAGCATTTTGTTTTACCTGAAAAATAAATTTAGATGCTGGACTGTGAACCCATTGGGACATCATGGCTGAGTATTCATCAAGTGTGTTTCATGTACCTCCTGTGTGTCTGATTCTAAGCTACCAGATGCTGGAAAGAATGGAAAATAAAAGCTCTAGTCTTAGGCAACTAACTCCTTATTTCCAGCCTAAGAAAACACGTGTGTGAGTGTGAGTGTGTGTGTGTATGTGTGTGTGTGTGTTAGTTATTAATATAACCAGTGATTTGGTAGAACTCTAAATTAAAAGATACACATCTGACTATTTTCTACAAAAATCAGAAAGAATAGATTTCGCTTTCAAAGATATAGTTTTGAAGATTCTCAAGCTGTGGTACAGTATGAATTTAGTCACTTATCCAGATAATGTGCTTTACCTAACAGCCGGAACCTACCTCTCAACATAACATTGTGAAGTGATTTTTCAAAAGTCCTTTGAGAGACAGAAAAAAAAAAAAAGATCTGTAAAAGAAAACAGCATATATATATTTGGATAGCCATGAAATAAATGCCTTCAAATGTATTGCTTATGGAGTCAAGCAATGTGATGGTTTCAATTTTTTTAATACACTGTTCTGCATTACAAATTTAAATATCAGAAAGACACTTACTTAAAGGCCAAAAATTAATGCTGTTAAAAATTATTTTGGTTACTTTAAGTCATGAGAAAGGATGACATTTCCAAGCTTGTCTAATCTCTCTTGTCCAAATCCCAAGAAATCATCTTCCATGGGGACACTGCTGCATTGGGATGACCATGTACAAGTTTCACATTTTTCTGGGCTTTTTTCAGTTCCACTCTGATTCCTTGCAGTTCATGGGCAGCTGAAATACAAAGAAGAATAAGGTTGAATCTTCCCAGAAAGTATCATTAAAATCACTGCAGCTATTTCACTAATGAAAAACTTTAGAAAAATGCCCTGATGGGAGAGTATCTGGTAGAGTTTAGGTTGTGGTGAGGGGAAAAAAGAAGCGAAACGCTGAACATGTGAATTAACATAATTAAAGATTGTAATAAATACCACTAAAGAAGTAAATAGGGTGCTGTGGTAATGAGGTTTGATTATGTAAAGCTGGTTAGAGACGATGTCCCAGAGCGGATGGGTTTGAGGTGTATCTTACAGAGTGGAGAGAAGCTGACCACAGTGACAACGAGAGGCTTGGCACTCCCGGTACACTAGGGGCTTCTTTACACTCCCCTTCATGGTGTTCCGTGAGCAAAGATCACGTGTTCCACTTCTACCCATACATTCTTATGCTTTAGTACTCAGCTCAGGCATTTATCTGCTCAGAAGTTATTCCTGAATCTGTCTTTGCTATTCTTCTCCAGGATGTGTTAGATACAGTTTCTTATTGCTCCCGGAATAATCCACAAATATCTGCCTTACCACACTTCCCTTACTGCACTGAAACTATATGTCCTTATGCCGTCACCCTTATTCCATTTTATAATCCTGGAATCTAGCACTTTGCCTCATAAATTGTGACTGAAAAAAATGAGGGTTTATTATTCACAAAAATTGCAAATAAAACTGTGACCCATGACAGAGCAATGGATGATACAGTAAAAGCTTGTAATTGAGGCTCTACCAGGCCCAAACTGGATTATAAAGTACACTTTCCAACCTATCTTTTCTCTCTCCCATTTTTCTTTTCCTTTGTTTGCTTGTTGACGGAAATGTTCTTTCCTTCCATAAACCTATCATTTTTCTTCATCAGAGTCTGTATACATTGGAAGAAGCTAAAGGGAAAAAGGCAGAACAGTAGATTTTCCATAAAAATCAATTATAGTATCAAAAATTTTTAAGCGAATTCCTAGGGAATATTATTAAAATCATGTCTGCATGTTATTTAAAATGAGCTATTAAATCATCCCATAATCTGGAAGTGAGGTTGAAAGCTTTAATTCAAGTTTTGTTAAATGGATTTATCAACTGACTTTATATTATCAAATTCACTTAAGTACTTCTCACCTATTGTCTCTGCAGTGCGCAAAATAGTGGCATCTGAAAAATATCCTCCCAGCAGATGTCTTAATGCCCTCAAACCTGTGAACTAGGTTACATGACAAAGGGGAACTGGAGTTGCAGTAAAATTAAGGTTGCTAATCAGCTGCTTAAATTAAGGAGATTTTCCTGGACTATCTGGGTGGCTCTAATGTCATCACAAAGGTTATTAAAAGTGGAAGTATTCTTAGAAGAGAGTCAGAGGCAGAGGTGTGACAACAGATGTACTGTCAGATACTATGTTGCTGGTTTCAAAGTTGGAGGAAAAAGCACAAACCAAAGAATACAGGCAGCTTTAGAAGCTGCAAAAAGCAGGAAATGAATTTTCCCCTAGACGTTGCTCACATCTTGATTTTGGCCCAGTGAGAACTGTGTTGGCCTTGTGACCTGTGGAATAAGATAATAAATTTGTGCGTTTTTAAGTCACTTAATTTGTGGTTATTTGTTAAAGATATAATGAATATGAATATAGTGAATATATTCACTTATATATGACAATATATGAATATATAATGATATAATGAATATTGTAAATGAATATAGTCTTCACTCCCCAAAATTGAAGTTTGAAAAGTAACTCAAGAGAAAAATAACATAGCATTTTTTTCAAGTACACTATTAATTTTGTAATTTACAAGAAGCATTTTAAATTAAGACTACACTATTGATACTATATCAGTTCAGTTCAGTTGCTCAGTCATGTCCGACTCTTTGAGACTGCATGAACTGCAGCACACAAGACCTCCCTGTTTATCACCAACTCCTGGAGTTCACTCAGACTCACGTCCATCGAGTCGGTAATGCCATCCAGCCATCTCATCTTCTGTTGTCCCCTTCTCCTCTTGCCCCCAATCCCTCCCAGCATCAGAGTCTTTTCCAATGAGTCAACTCTTCGCATGAGGTAGCCAAAGTATTGGAGTTTCAGCTTTAGCATCAGTCCTTCCAATGAATATTTAGGACTAATTCCCTTTAGGATGGACTGGTTGGATCTCCTTGAAGTCCAAGGGGCTCTCAAGAGTCTTCTCCAACACCACAGTTCAAAAGCATCAATTCTTCAGCGCTCAGCTTTCTTCACAGTCCAACTCTCACATCCATATATGACTACTGGAAAAACCATAGATAACTCAAATGAATCTGCTGTATAGCACAGAGAACTCTATTCAGTATTCTGTGGTGATCTAAGTGGGAAAGAAATTCAAGGAAGAGGGTATATATGTATATATGTGGCTGATTCTCCTTGCTGTATAGTAACTAACACAACATTGTAAAGAAACTATACTCCAATAAAATTTTTTTTAAGATTACAATTAAGGAGAATAACTTCTCGTACTGACCCAAGTGAGAATACAAGGAAGTAGTCAAGCTAACATCCCAAGGTTCACACCTCTAATCTTCCCTCTGTTTCTCTTCGTGAGTTCTAAGTCTTAGAGTGTGAAGAAGCTTCCAACCTGAGTTGCTGGGGCCATGAAAGCTCCCTGTTTCCTCCTCCAGAAGACCAACTATCAACACTGACACTTGAAAAGATACAGAATTCTACAAATTGTCTACAACACCATTTCAGACTTTTACAAATGTAAATATATGATTAAATACATGATTGCAGTAGTTTTCTGCAAATAAGAAAAAAAAGTGGAGTAACTGCAAGGCAATTATGTCAAGCATTATTCTTTAGGACGAAGCCTCTTGAAGGCTGAGAAAGAACTTGCATTTATCTGTTGAATTTTACCTTACTTAAAGAAGGTAGCTGGAGAACCAAATGGCAACCCACTCCAATATTCTTGCCTGGAGAATACCCCTGGACAGAGGAGCCTAGCAGGCCATGGTCCATAGGGTCACATAGTCGGACACGACTGAAGCCACTAAGCAAGCAAGCAAAGAAGGCAGCTGCAAATAGTTTTGAATCATTTCCCTTCTACTAACCAGGAATACTAACAGCAGAGGGAAGAAGAAAAGAAATGTATGGATAATAGCAGGAAGGATATTTAACATTAAAAACGAGCTGCCATACATCAACATGGGTCAGTCATAGGTATACATGTTCACTCCCTCTTGAGCCTCCCTTCCACCTCCTACCCCATCCCACCCTCTAGGTTGTCACAGAGCCCTGGTTTCAATCCCCTGATTCACGCAGCAAATTCCTGCTGGCTATCTATTTTACACATGTCAGTGTATGTATTTGCATGCTACTCTCTCCATTCATCCCACCCTCTCCCTCCTATTCCCGACTCCTGCCCCCATGTACACAAGTCTCTTCTCTATGCCTGCCTCTCCACTGTTGCCCTGCAAATAGGTACATCAGGACTATCCTTCTAGATACCATTTTTTTTCTGTGTGTGTGCGAGTCACTTCAGTCGTGTCTGACTCTTTGTGATGCTATGGACTGTAGCAGGCCAGGCTCCTCTGTCCATGGGATTCTCCAGGCAGTTTCTTTCTTTCTTTCTTTAGGTTGCCATTTTTTTCTCCAGGGCATCTTCCTGACCCAGGGATCCAACCCACATCTCTAGCAAGTCCTGAACTGGCAGGCGAATTCTTTACCATTGTGCCACCTGGGTAGCCCAAGGAAAAGTTTACATTCCAATTAGCTTCACTGGACCTTACCAGTGTCTGTTCTTCTGTACTACTTGGTCATAACCTGGTTCAAATATTCTCTTTGGTATTTTTATTTTCCTCTCATGGTCATATTTATAGAGACATGAGAGAGAATCCTCATAAAAGTGTATTAGCTAAACGCAATCTCTGCTCCTTACTACTTGGACACATTTTATAGGGTAAAACCTTCACAAACCCCAATTACAAGGAGAGACAGTAATGATTAAGGCCACCCATTTCTTATTGTGCTGGTATTAGTAACATGAAGAGTAGCTGAGACTCTGGATCACATGTCTCCCCTGCACTTGGGCATGGGTAGCGTCACTTTTCAGCCCAGCGGTAATCAATACAACCTGGAGCTAAATGGTAAAGCAGCTGCCTTCCTTGGTCAAATCTAGACTTAGAAACATGCTCACACATCACTCTTGGAAAGGGTATCTTTTGGGTTCAAAAATTTAATCTGAATAGCTTAAAAACAGAGTTTTAACAGAAGGTAACCTTAAACATGAACCCCACTTGGGTCTCTATACAAGTATTTTTGTTTTGATGATCTTTCCTGCTCTTTTAAAGCTTATGAGGATCTTTCAAAGCATGCTTTATTTAGAGTTTCTCTATAACTTCCTGCAAATGAGGAGAATGGTAAATTTAGTGATAGAGATGGATTATATTTTGGGAGACTGGAAAAAGATCAAGGTCTTAAAGAAATAGCAATAAGTTCTCTTACACACACACACATCTCCCACTAAGTTACACATCGTGAGCACCACTAATTTCACATTCTTATTTCACAACATCTGATAGTCATAAGGTATCTATTAGCATTTTTAGACCCATTTAAAAATATCAACAAGAAACTAAAATAGAGCCACATGCTTACTAAAAACAGGTTTGCTATAGTGTCCAGGCAATCATAAGAGAATAAAAACTCACATTTCCAAACTTCATTAAAGGAATGATGAAAACTCACTTTTACTTATCTGAAATATTCAGAGTCTGGGTGTGACTTAATGGGAACATTCATATCTCCCCACTAGAATGTAATCTCCAAGAAGGAAGAGATTTTGCTTGGTTGATTCATTGCTGCATAGCTGGCACTTAGAATTACTGCCTGGCCCAGAGTAGACATCTATTGAACATCAACTAAACAGTTCAATGAATTAAAGAGTTTGACACAGAAACTAATAAAACACTATGAAACAGTAGTTAAACTTAATGCAGGCATTACTGATTCCTGAGTGCCTCACAATGATGAAATTAAAATACTGTCTGGATCTGCTGATGTATCGGAGAAGGCAATGGCACCCCACTCCAGTACTCTTGCCTGGAAAATACTATGGACAGAGGAGCCTGAAAGGCTGCAGTCCATGGGGTCGCTGAGGGTCGGACACGACTGAGTGGCTTCACTTTTACTTTTCACTTTCATGCATTGGAGAAGGAAATGGCAACCCACTCCAGTGTTCTTGCCTGGAGAATCCCAGGGACGGCAGAGCCTGGTGGGCTACCGTCTATGGGGTCACACAGAGTCAGACACGATTGAAATGACTTAGCAGCTGATGTATAGTGTGTTTGCTGCAATGAATCAAAATCAAGAAAATGGTATAGATAAACTTTATTATATAAGTAGAAAATTACTTAATTTCATAATAGAAATGGGTGAACGCTGCAAGTTGAAATGATCTGTCCATTGATGTTCCTAATATAGTAGAAGGAAAAAAAATGGTGTCTTAAGTGCTTAGTGTCTGATGTCATTGATAGTTTTGTAAAACTCTATAGGGTAGAAAGGTTCTGGTACTAACCTGTGCATTGTACATAGTTCTAATGCATTGTATTGACCTCTAGTACTTCTATAATGGCAGATTGCACATTCAAAACTTTAAGCATTAAACATAAATAACTTATAAATAAATAAAGACTGTCTTGGTGCCTGGCATGGAGATTTACATAGCTATTATTAAAGACCTACATTAGTTCACCTAGATTGTACTCCTGCTATATATAGAAGAGGATATTGTTCAGTTGCATCAACAGGTTCTCCATATACCCAGCATTTGTCAAGCCTATCCATGTGGGGCAGGAGTGAAAGTGTGAACCTTCTAGCATGTGCATACATGCAGATAGTGGTTTTGTGTGTGTACTTGCATTTATGTGTTTATCTATCTAGATGTCTTCCCACCTATAGACCCACAAGGTAAGTTCTTAGTAGCTTTTAGAGGTGTGACCGGATGTGCACGTTTTCCTCTACATTACTGGTCAGTAGGGGGCGCTATCACCTACCGCTGAAGTAGGACGGTACAAATGCAAGTTGATTTTTTTGTGAGGACCTGTACATCAGGTCCTGTATACATTATTTTCTCAAAATAAGAACTGTAGATTTTTATTGCCAAGTACGTGATGGTGTATAATTTTTAACAAGATAATAAATTAGGTCAATGGTAGGCTTTAGTACTTATGTACCATAGCATAGGTCTTTCCAGGTGGTGCGCGTGGTAAAGAACCCACCCACCAATGCAGGAGACATAAGAGATTCAAGTTCGATCCCTGAGTCAGGAAGATCCCTTGGAGGAAGAAATGGCAACCCACTCCAATGTTTTTGCCTGGAGAATCCCATGGACAGAGGATCCTGGGCTGCTAGAGTCCCTAGGGTCGCATAGAGTTGGATACAACTGAGATCGCATGCAGTTCATGCAGTAAGACAAGGTGTGTATCCTTTACCTTTTCATCTTTTCTCATAAAACCCATTTGCTTGATTATTTGTCTTTACGTTGCATTTGGTGCACATCCTTTGTCATCTGCAGATATTCAGGAAAAAAATGGAAAAATTAAAAAGGACAATAAAAGTCCATATGACATATAAGCCACTTTTAAAAATTTAACATGATGTTTGGATTTATCTCAAAATTTTTATCATCTACTACATATAAGCCCTATATTAAACACTGATCAGACATATTCTTATTTAGTTCTCAAAAATTATCTTCACAATTGGTTTTATTAATCAAATTTTACTGGTGAAGGAATCACTGCTTAGAGAAGATGGGAGACTTCTTCAGGCTCAAAGCACTAAAAAGTGGTTAATTTGACATTTGAACCCTAGTTTTTGACTCTAATTCCATGTAACTTTCTCTTCTAAATTACTCCTCCAATCAGCTATTTGCCCAGCCGCTGGTACATGTCTAGTATATCAGATTACTCTCTCTTCAGAGATAAGGTTCCTCTTCCTCATTCTCATGGCCTACACTTGAGAAAAACATCTTGCTCAATTTTATCATGTGTTAAAGGTGCTGTTCCGTAAGTAACTGTTAGTTGCTCAGTCATGTCTGATTCTTTGTGACCCAATGGACTGCAGCCCACCAGACTCCTGTGTCCATGAGATTTTCCAGGCAAGGATACTGGAGTGGGTTTGCCATTTCCTTCTCCAGGGGATCTTCCCAATCCAGGGATCGAACCAGGGTCTCCTGTACTGCAGGCAGATTCTTTACCGACTGAGCTACAAGGGAAGCCCAAAGTGCTAATGGCATTGAAAGAATCTGTTACTTTTATGTTACGAAGAGTCTGCCATTCTGCTCTGTGCTAGCTGGGCCTGGCATACAGCAGAATGTTCTGGGAAACTTAGGCAGTCAGTGGCCTTGTCACCTGTCCAGAAAGGCAGGAAAACCACAGAGTCTAAGAGGTTGAATCATTAAGAAGCTGACTAGAGGATAAATGGAATCTGTCGACATATCCCCACTGTGGATTTGTTAATGATATTTATTCTTTATTTACTACAATGTCTGATACAATTATCATGCCTTATAATTGCATTTGGGGATATAAGGAAAGATGTCTTAAATCTAAACTTTTTTTTAATCAAGGTAACCAGCAGTGTATGTTATTCAAAAGCTGTTGGGTCTTATTTGTTGACACCTTGTTATCAAAAGGGAAGGTGAGTTATTGAGTAATTTCATTTAATTCTTGGAAATTGCACACAAAATACATTATAATAAGAAACATGAAGGGGCTTCCCTGGTGGCTCAGTGGTAAAGAATCCACCTGCCAGTGCAGGAGACATAGGTTCTATCCCTGGTCCAGGAGGATCTCACATGCAATGGAGCAGCTAAATCCATGGGCCCCAGCTATTGAGCCTGTGCTCTAGAGCCTAGGAGCTGCAATTACTGAGCCCACGTGCTGCAACTTCTGAAGCAAGCATGCCCTAGAGCCCACGCTCAGCAATAAGAGAAGCCACGCCAGTGAGAAGCTCGTGCAGACAAATAAAGGGTTGACACAAGCCCTGCTTGTACAGGGCTTCCCTGACAGCTCAGTTGGTAAAGAATCCGTCTACAGCACAGGTGACCCTGGTTTCCTGGGTTGGGAAGATCTTCTGTAGAAGGGATAGGCTACCCCCTCCAGTATTCTGGCCTGAAGAATTCCATGGACAAAGATCGGACACGACTGAGCAGCTTTCACTTTCACTATTCCACTTTCCTGCTCATACACAACTGGGAAAGTCCATGCAGCAAGGAAGATCCAGCACACCCAAAGAATAAATACATTATGAAAAAAAGAAACACGTAACAGAAGCATAAGCTCTGTTTACATGGAGTCATTATTCATTAATTTTTGTGTGTGTATTGATATAATTGTTTGTTTATTTAAGGATATGATTATCCTTAAATATCCTTGGCAATTCCTAAACTTTGATTTTATTTATTATAGGTGGGATCTTGCACTAATTTTAACATGTAATCTCCAAATTAATAGTATTTTGATTCTGTTCAACAACTCTTGCTTAACCTGACTCAATGCCAAACAGACTGAATGACTTTTTAAAGAATAGTTACATATTAATTGTATTATTTATTTAAAACTACAAAACATCTAACCTTTAAACACTACCACCACCACCCATTTCCTTTGATTGGATTGTTAGTCTTTCCTTTGACGTAGTGGACAGAAATGTGAGTCTGGATTGAAAGAGCGAAGACCTAATCTAACAAATTGTGTCAATAATGCTTGAGATCTCCTGGGAGGTTTGATTTAGATTAGATAATCCCTAAAGTCCTATAGAGGCAGTATAGTGCACTGTTTAAGAGTACAGAGCTCAGAGACAGCTGTGTGCGGGTGCTAATTCGCTTCACTTCTGTCCATCTCTTTGTGACCCTATGCACTGTAGCCTGTTGAGCTCCTTTGTCCACGGGATTCTCCAGGCAAGAATACTGGAGTGAGTTGCCATGTCCTCCTCCAGACGATCAGTCTGACCTGGGGCTCAAACCTCATCTCCTGTGTCTCCTGCATTGGCAAGCGGGTTCTTTACCACTAGTGTCACCTGGGAAGCTAACTTGAGTTCAAATCCCTAGTTCTAACACCTACTAGCTGTGTTACCTTGGGCAGGTTGCTTAAAATCTCTGTTTCATCACCTAACAAATGGGAATAAAAACAGCACCTACTTTATAAGTTTAACAAGTATTAATGAGTTCATGTGAGAAGAGCACCTAGAACTTGGACCTGTACTATATATATATATATATATATATATATATGTACCTATTTGGGGCTTCCTAGGTGGCTCAAATGGTAAAGCGTCTGCCTGCAATGTGGGAGACCTGGGTTCAATCCCAGGGTCGGGAAGATCCCTTGGAGAAGGAAATGGCAACCCACTCCAGTACTCTTGCCTGGAAAAATCCATGGACAGAGGAGCCTGGTAGGCTACAGTCCATGGAGCTGTGAAGAATCGGACACGACTGAACGACTTCACTTTCACTTTTCGGGTGGCAATAGTGGTAAAGAACCTGCGTGCCATTGCAGGAGACAGAAGAGATGTGGGTTTGATCTCTGGGTGGGGAAGATCCCCTGTAGGAGGGCATGGTAACCTACTCCAGTATTCTGGAAAATCCCATGGACAGAGGAGCCTGGTGGGCTACGGTCCATAGGGTTGTATCGAGTCAGACACAACTGAAGCGACTTAGCACACATGCATGCACCTGTTGCTATTATCTAATTTGAGTTAAATATTCAGAAATTTGTAAAATTCTGAGCAGCTCAGATACTCAACATTTACTCTTTGAGCCTCTAACTGCATGCCAACTGCTACACTATATTTATTCTTACCACTTTTAGATTATATCAATTGTTGTCACCTTTCAATTCTATCTACATAGAACCAAAATCTGTTTTTGTTTTTTTTTTTTTCCTTTTTACAATCTGTAACAATAAGGAAATTGAAACACATTCTATATGGTGCTAGAATCAGTAGGAAGAATAGGCTATTTGTATGTTATCCATCTTAGTCAGGTGTGTGTTTTATCCAACTTGTTCTACAAGTCAGTACAAATGTTTGCATATTGTGCAACAAAATACTTTTTTCCACAGTTGTATTCTTTTCTTTCTTTGAGTCACCTGAAAAAACTCAGCTTTTTGTTGATGCAAAATCTATCCATCCAGGGCACTCCCAGCTCTTCAACTTCAAGCGACAAGTGAACTCAGATGAAAACCGCTCATGGGAAGGTATCTGTAAGTGATCAAGGTCTAATCTCATACCAATGCTAAATGAGAGATGTGGGAATAGATCCCACAGTAAGGAACAACAACAACAACAAAGTACTCCTAATGAATACTTCCTCATTATTTCCCAGGGTTGTAATGTCTCAGATCAAAGATGTTCGTATTCATTAAACAGGGACTGACCAGAGCCACTCCAGTCAGCCAAAGAAAACATACAGAAAGGTGGTGCTGCACAAAATCAAGGATGCTGCAAGCTACACTCTATTGCGTTCTTTTAACATGCTTGAAGGTACATGTAAGTAGGTGGCGTAGGCTATGTTGACTTTGTTCTGGTGGATAGCCCTTGAGTTTTCAAATCTCCATCATCCAGGTGGAAATATAAAAGTTTTGAGTCAGGAACCACACTAAACTCAATCTTTTTCCTATAGAACATCATTTCCTTTATGTTACTAGAGATTTTAAGATTATAAAATATGCCAGTTACTTCATATCACTAATAAAGCCCTTCATGGTATGACTTTCCCCTCTATTGCTGCCCAAAAGACAGCTCATTTTCAGAATTAAAACGCCTGATTTTTCTGATAAAAATATATGCCAAATTGCTTATGTTAACCCTGCTTTGTGAAAAGATGTCTACTTCAGGAAGAAGTTGGATGGAAGGAATAATTTATGCCTCGGGGCCTAGATACAACCTTATTCCCTGACTCTGGTTTCAACCGGCTATTCACCAGGCTAGGAAATATCTGAATAGTGAGGATAGTCACAGGAAAGCCATAAAAACCAAAAACATTGCTTTCTGTGGGACATCCCTAGAAATCAAATGAAGTAGATAATATTGAACTACACAAAAGACTTTCTGCAGTCTTCCCTGAGCCTCCTTCTTGAGGCCACCCTACTTCCCAAGCCGTCCTCCTTCATGAGCTAGAAGGATCAAACCAGTTTCCTTCTCATCTCAAGGATTTGCTACTGTAAAGTGGCAGACACATTTCAGTTATGAGAGGAAAAGAAGTTAGCAGAGATGTTAGGTCTGCCATTATTGAACTGCTGAACAAATGCCAACACAGCCTTACTTTCAAATGTCTTGTGATATAAGAAAAATGTCCCTCCATTGTTAAACTTATTAGACTGTTTTCTGTTACTGCTAAGTAGAAGCATTCCTTGCTGAAATAGAAGTCCTGAGTCCAGTCTGTTATTTTGAGAATTTTTATTCGGTGATTAACCACACTGATCAATCATTATTTGTTGTTTTCCTGTTGGCTTGGTATAACAAAATGATGTCTGGTGAACTTTTTTTTTTTTTTTTTTAGATAATTAAAATATCTTGTTAAAAGTCAAGACAACTTATGAAGCTTGTTACTCTTTGGCCCATTTCAGCATTTTATTGAGAAATATCATCTCTAATTGAGACAGGGGCTCTTTAATTTTTACTGAATCCTCTGGAAGGGAAGGCTTCCATTCATAACACATAACCCAACATAGAAATCCTTTTCATCTCTCTTTCAGTTACTCCAAAGACACACTCATCACAGAATGGCAACTTAATCCCAATCTTCTCCCTCAATTTCTTTTCTTCTTTTCTTAATTTCTACTTTAAAATAATTTTTAGAGTATTTATTGAATGTGTTACAATACTGCCTCTATTTTCTGCTTTGGTTTTTGGCTCTGAGGCATGTAGGATCTTAGCTTCCCAACCAGGGATTGAACCTTCACCCCCTGCATTGGAAGCAAAGTCCTAACCACTGGACTACAACACAAGTCCCTCTCCTTCGATTTCTAACATCTTCTTTAAACCCAGCCTCTTGCATCTCCTGTCCTTGCTGTTTACTCTTTCTTTTTTTTTTTTTTACTGTAAATAAATTTTCATTGATTTTCAGCAATGAAAATCAATCAGATGGATTACAGTATACTGTTCTTATTCTCGTCCTTCACTCACTATTCCAGGCTGCACAACCAAGCCACAGATTATGGGGACAAGGGAAAAATTCTCCTGGTATGTGAGAGATACAAGAGATTCTAAGTATTCACTTGCAATTTTTTTTCTTTACCATAACAAAGGGTAAGCTGTTTAAAAGAATAATGTATATAAAATCAATTTTTAGAGAAATATAAACAAAAGGAGAAAGATTTTCTTATTATAATGACTTCATAATAAGGCTGATTTTCCATTTTTTCTATAAAAGATATCTTTAAGACATCTCTTTTATGTTGTTCTGAGTGATAAAACAATTCCTAGGTCTGTAATAGTTCTGTAAATTTTAAGTAGTGCTTGGACATTTTGTTTCCTGTTATTGTCTTGAAAAGAGAACATTTGACAGTTTAGCAGTTCTCTTGCTTTTAATCCATGTTAAGCCCTAGCTAACCCCGTTGCCTCTGATTCATTGCATGAGAGGGAAGAAGTGGCTTTGTTAGTCATAAACCTGACTTCATATATCTTGAGTGAAACCAAAGGATTTGAAACTTAAAGCAAAATTTAAGATATACTTTCATCGTTTCTTTGACTGTACATTTCCCAAGCCATGAAATTTGGCTCTTCCAGAGGCAAAGATGTCTGTCTCCCATTAAGTAATTTCAAACTATGTACAATTTATATTCAAATTAAAATCTGTAGAGTTAGTAAAAGTAGTTTTTTGGCTTGTTTTCCTAGGATTATCTAATATGAATTGTTTCCAATTTTGAGAGAGTCAGGCCCTTTCTTCTTCCAAATATATTATAAAAAAACTAAAGCCAACACATTTAAAATATTAATAGTATCTTTTATGCAGGAAGTGAAACTATGAGTCTACAGTTTCTGTAATCTATATCAGTTCAGTTCAGTTCAGTTGCTCAGTCGTGTCCGACTCTTTGCGACCCCATGAATTGTCATGCCCAATTAAATATACTTGAAATTATTTTTGATATGAGAAAAGGTAAATTGAGAAGATTTATTTTAATAAAAGAACTGGATACATGCATTACTTAAAAACAACTTTTATCAGATTGTTTTATATGCTGAAAGAAAGAGTGAAGAAATATTGTTGGGGTAGTATAAAATCTTTTTTGGAAAAACTAGCTGCTATATTTAAAATGTATCACTGCTTCTAAACTGCACAGACACATTTCTTGTTGCATAGCCTTACCCTTGTTCATATAATGCTATTAACTAGAACATTTAGGTATGACCTAAATAAAACCCATTATGATTATACAGTGGAGGTGCAAATAGATTCAATGGATTAGATCTGGTAGATGGAGTCCTGAAGTACTATGGACAGAGGCTGGTAACAGTCCACAGGAGGCAGTGCCCAAAACCATCCCCAAGAAAAAGAAATTCAAGAAAGCAAAGTGGTTTTCTGAGAAGGCCTTACAGATAGCTGAGAAAACAAGAGAAGCAAAAGGCAAAGGAGAATGGGAAAGATATTCCCAACTGAATGCGGAGTTCCAGAAAACAGCAACGAGAGATAAGAAAACCGTCTTAAGTGAACAATGCAAAGAAATAGAAGGAAACAATAGAATGGGAAAGACTAGAGATCTCTTCAAGAATATTGGAGATACTGGGGTAACATTTCATGTAGAGATGGGCACAATAAAGGAAAGAAATGGCAAAGACCTAACAAAGTGAAAGTGGCTCAGTCCTGTCTGACTGTGACTCTATGGGCTTTAGCCTTCCAGGATCCTCTATTCATGGATTTCCCCAGGCCATAATACTGGAGTGGGTAGCTGTTCCTTCTCCAGGGGATCTTCCTAACCCATGGATTGAATCCAGGTCTCCCACATTGCATGAAGATTGTTGACTGTCTGAGCAACAGGGAAGCCCAAGAATACTGCAGTGGGTAGCCTATCTCTTCTCCAGAGGATCTTTCTGACCCAGGAATCAACCCAGAGTCTCCTGCACTGCAGGTGGATTCTTTACCAACTGAGTTACCAGGGAAGCCCCAGACCTAACAGAAGCAGAAGTTATTAAGAAGAGGTGGCAAGAATGCACAGAACTATACAAAAAATGTCTTAATGATGCAGATAACCATGAGGGTGTGATCACTCACTTAGAGCCAGACATGTGGAGTGCGAAGTCAGGCGTACCTTAGGAAGCATTATTACAAACAAAGCGAGTGGAGGTGATGGTATTCCAGCTGAGTTATTTAAAATCCTAAAAGATAATGCTGTTAAAGTGCTGTACTCAATATAACAGCAAACTTGGAAAACTCAGCAGTGGCCACAGGACTGGGAAAGGTCAGTTTTCATTCCAATTCCAAAGAAGGGTAATGCCAAAGACTGTTCAAACTATCATACAATTGTGCTCATTTCATAGGCTAGCAAGGTGATGCTCAAAATCCTTCAAGCTAGGCTTCAGCAGCTTCTGAATCCAGAACTTCCAGAGATAAAAGTTGGGTTTAGAAAAGGCAGAGGAATCAGAGATCAAATTGCCAACATCTGTTGGATCATAGAGAAAGAGAATTCCAGAAAAACATCTTCTGCTTCATTGACTATACTAAAGCCTTTGACTGTGTGGAGCACAGCAAACTGTGGAAAATTCTTAAAGAAATGGGAATACCAGACCACCTACCTGCCTGCTGAGAAACCTGTATGCAGGTCAAGAAACAACAGTTAGAAACTGACAAGGAACAATGAACTGGTTCAAAATTGGGAAAAGAGTATGTCAACCTATATATTGTCACCCTGTTTATTTAACTTATATGCAGAGTACATTATGCAAAATGCTGGGTTGGATGAATCACAAGCTGGAATCAAGATGGTCAGGAGATATATCAATAATCTCAGATGTGCAGATGATAACACTGTAATAACAGAAAGTGAAAAGGAACAAAAGAGCATCTCGATGAGGGTGAAAGAGGAGTGAAAAAAGCTGGCTTGAAACTCAGCATTCAAAAACAAAGATCATGGCATCTGGTCCAATCATTTCATGTCTAATACTAAGCTGTAGTAGTAGTCATGTGTGGATGTGAGAGTTGGACCATAAAGAAGTCTGGGCGCTGAAGAATTGATGTTTTCGAATTGTGGTATTGTAGAAGATTCTTGAGAGTCTCTTAGACTGCAAGGAGATCAAACCAGTCAATCTAAAAGGAAATCAACCTTGAGTATTCATTGGAAAGACTGATGCTGAAGCTGAAGCTCCAACACGTTGGCCACCTGATGTAAAGAGCCAACTCATTGGAAAAGCCTCTGATGCTGGGAAAGACTGAGGGCAAGAGAAGAAGGGAGATGAGAGGATGAGAAGGGTGGATGGCATCACTAAATCAATGGATGTGAATTTAAGCAAACTCAGGGAGACAGTGAAGAAGAGGGAAGCTTGCTGCAATCCATAGGGTTGCAGAGTCTGCCATGACATAAAGACTGAACAACAACAACAACGTTCATCTTTCAACAGTAGTAGGAGTCTAGGAAACCAAGCGCACTATAACTTTCCCCACTGAAGGGCTTAGTTCTGAAGCACTCACCTTCACTGCTGTATCAGTAAAGATAGGCTTGGTTATTTTCTGAAAACAAATTCCAAATCTTAAGGCTTAGCAGGTACAACTTTACTCTGCTCTTGCCCACACAAAGACATATGTGGGTCCAGTAGCTCTCTAGAGCAGCTCCCTTCTAAACAGTGACTTAGGAAACAGGTTCTTCTTTTTTTTTTCTTTACAATCTTGTAGATCTATCATTTGGAACTGCAGTCATATGACAGGGGGAGAAAAAGCTTGATGAAATCACACTAACTCTTAAATGTCTCATTCCAGAGATGACACACCATTGCCACTCAGCCTATTGGCCAAAAGTAATCTTATTGTCCTGATCTAATTACATAGAGACTGGAAGATGGAGGAAAGCACATGGGTTATTTGATGAGTTCTATGGTCTGTGCCTTAGATTCTAAGGCTTAGAACACATTCCAATGTTAAGTCTCAGCAGTGAGAAGTCCTGATAATTCTCAGCTCTCTTTTCCCTCAGTGTAGCTACCCTGGAAAATAAGAATTTCTGACGTGGCCCTGGAAGATACAAAGAGCCTAGGTATCTGTGGTACTACTGGAAAAGGCCCTGCTGTATAGAGCTACCAAACTCTAATTTACTTTTGGTAAACAAGATATACACTTTTATATATTGAGCTGGTGAGATTTCAAGGGTCATTTTCCTACTACAGTGTAGCCTATCCCTTCCTGAATAATGCAATTGGATTGAAAATGTCTTCTGTCTTGCTTTGCTAGTCCAATTTTGCTACAAATTCCAACAATTCTATCTTCAAATCACTCCTCAGTTTTGTCAGAAACTATTGCTACAACCTTGGCCCTGTACTGAGATCTCAAATGTACCCTAGTCTCAACTTTGCCCTAACACTTCTTGGTTCAATGCTCTCTGATGTTGGATCTATACATGAACTGTCCTCTACCACCAAAAATAAAAAAAGACAAAACCCAACCCCCCCCCCAACCCCGAAAAAGAAAACAAACAAAAACAAGTGTGTTGTCTTGTTTGCTGAAGAGAATCAAGAAAATATTTTAACCTATCAACCTCAATTCATCTCTAAAGAAACAACAGCATAACTAGCCTCTTCAAAACTGTTCATGCTAATTATATATGACAACTTGGGAAAGTTTATACCTGATTAATGTAAATTGTTTACTTTCTTTAGAATTAATGCTGCTATTGAGTTGAGACTTCCCTGGTGGCTCAGAGGGTAAAGTGTCTGTCTATAATGTAAGAGACCTGGGTTCAATCCCTGGGTTGGAAAGATTCCCTGGAGAAGGAAATGGCAACCCACTCCAGTACTCTTGCCTTGAAAATCCTATGGATGGAGGAGATTGGTGCAGGCTACTATCCATGGGGTCACAAAGAGTCGGGCACAACTGAGTGACTTCACTTCACTACTGAGTTGAGAGCTCATGAGTGGAGATTCTTGTGAAGGTAAAAGAATATATCTGAATCAATGGTTTTGTAGGTGTGTTAAGATATCGGAGACCTCTTTTATAATGAGCATGAAATATTAGAATTCATGTACATTTTGGATTAGTTTCACAGCACTAAGCAATTCTTACCCTGTCCATATTTTTCATCACTCTTAATACCTTTAGTCACAGGTGGGTAGCTTGTATTTCGTCAGAAAGAATCCTCAGCCAGGGAGCATCAGGCACCACATCTATGCATGTCATGGTTCTGCTGACAGGCCTTTTTAGGTAATCTTCAGCATCTTAAAAGAGACATTGGTTTTTTTTTTTTTTTTTTTTTTTTGGTGTTGCCAAGGTTCTGTAAGCAGATTAACTTTTCATTATCTGTTAAAAAACAAAACAAATGCTTAAGTTTGGAACTTCTCTCATAAAAAGACAATGCAATTTTAACTTTATTTCAAATATTTGCATTAAATTCAATAAACAGGTCTTGAGGTCTTAATATGTCCAAATCATTATGTTCAACCTTTGACAGTTGGAGTGAATAAGGTAATAATTTAGGCCTTTTTTCTCTCCGTGTATACATATTGTCATTTTATATACAGTATATACATTTTTAAAATCTTTTCTTTCTTATTTGGGTTTATTCACCATTTTTATCACTAATGTGATAAAACTAAATTTAAATGTTGAATCACAAGATCACAATTTTACAGCCACTAGGTAAGTTAATAGAAAATATAAGGAGAGGAAATGTTAAAAAAAAAAAACCCTTGTTCAGTTGAATACAGTTTGTACAAACTATGCAGTCACTGGGTTATAATAAAATGACCTAATATTTCCTTCCCACGCTTTCACAAAGTATCAGTCATGTCACACGACCTTTCTCCTAGTTGCAGGTCAAAGTGAGAGTGCCCTCTTTCTCTTGAGATTGCGTTAGTATTGGAGCAACATTTTAGCTAGATGACTGACTCAGGATGGCCTGAAGCGTAGAAGGTTAGAGAGCTTGAAATGTTTCCTGATTAATTCCTGATGGTTTTATGAGAATAAATGAGTAGGGAAATATTTTTCCAGTAACTCTTCAACAAAACAATGTGAAACTCAAGATCTGGCTAATACAAGAGTCGATTTTCTAACACCACTCTGCTTTAAACCAAATTATATCACCAGATAGTCACCATAATGTAACTGAACCCAGAAAGAGTGTTCATGAAATTTAATCTATTTACTGTAATTCATCCCGTATATTTAACATACTGATAAAAATTATTGTATTTTTCTTATACCAATATGCATTAGAAATATTTTTACATATATTTTGAGAGCTGGTATCCTCAATATTCCCTCATTATCCTTATTTTTCTCTTTGATTATGGCTTTTTCTGTTTATGACCAGTGTAATTATTCAGAAAAAAATTACTAAACTCTGGCAAGATTTCATAAAATGATAGGTGAGGTAGATGTGCAATAATTAAGATGATATAAACAGCTACTTTTGGCAGAACTATTCTTAGGTTTTTTGTTTTTCCATAGTTGAAACAACATGAGTATATGATTTATTAATATTACCAACTAGAAATGCTTTTAGTGAGAAGAATATTAAATTTCATAGACTATGACTTAGTTTAAATGGCATATCAGCCAAGATCCCAGTGAAATAAGGAATAGCCTACTCAAACAGGACAACTGATGAGATTTTAATAGAAAGGATTTTTTTTAAGGTACAGGATGAGGTTTTAGGAAAGCAATAAGGGATGGTGTTGTATCCTGACACTAGCAACAGCAGGGAGCTTTTTCTGAGCCTGGAACAGAGGGACACAGCAAAGAACAGTTATGAGAACCCAGCAAGAGCAGCTAGAGAAAAGATCATTCAATCTTCAGATCTCTTGCTGAGGTCTTCCTTTGGCCAAACTCAGTGGGTTAGGGGGAAAGAGAACCGTTGAGCTAGCCCCTATGTGTTAATTTCCCAGAACAAAGGGCAGAATGAAAAGGAGTGAAGAGTTAATCTGGGAAATGGGGCAAAAGAGATGTAGACAGAGCACAACGAATGCATAACTTTAAATAATAAATTTAAATGGCTTGCTTACTTTTGACTCCATCTGCCCCTCCTGTTATCAGACATTTCTTCTCTCTTTTCCCATACCCTCCCATATGCGCACGTGTGCACACGCCCACATACACACACACACACACATATACACACACATGCCATCAGGGAAGGAGAACCACACATTTTGGTAGTTGGCAGGAGGTTCTTGAGGAATAAAACAAATCAGAGAAGGGTTGTAATACCATCTATCTCCTACACTGTTTGTTGAATTCATTTTGAGACACCACAAAGTTAACAAAATAGATGGAGAAACCATGGGAATGGCAATAGTGAGGCTTTTCCAAAAGGCTTCATAAGCGCTGGAATCAAACCACAAATGAGTGGTGGTGGAAATGAAGACCAGGGCAAACTTAATGGTGTGTAGGTAATATTTGACAACCAGCTCTCCATGGAGGAGGTTTTTTTTTTCAGGGAGGAGTTTTAGTGTTTTCCACTATAGCCAATTTAAAGCTATCAACATAAATTCACTAAACGTGGATTTGCAATAAATGTGCACAGCTGATTCTTGTGAGCTCATGGACACCCTATTCAGCACAGCAGTGACCACAGACCCTGTATGCTGATGATGGCTAAAAATTGACTTGAAAAACATTTGAGACACCTTGGGTGAAATTACACGTTCATGGTCATTGCTTTCTACCAATCAAGTGGGATGACTCTTGCCATCATGACTTAGGAATAAAAAGAAATCACCACTTAATTATTTTCCCTGAGTCTTAGGTCAGTGAATTCTGAAATATCTGGGTATCATGAATAATATGTCATAATTACAAAAATTCCAGGAGGCCTGCTAAAGACATTTATGTATGGAATAAACTAGAATACGAGTGGGATGGAACAATGTCTAACACAAGGTCATGTGGGTACTATTCATACATTCCTTTGCTACTCTGCAACCACTAATATTTCTTCTGCTTTGACATGGATTGTTTCCCTTTCAGCCTGCCTTAGTGACTCTCTCTTCCTGATTTAACATATAGTAAGTCCCCTACATAGGAACGAGTTCTGTTCTGAGAGCAGTTGTTAAGTCCAAAAAAGTTGGCCTAGGTACCCAACTAACACAATCAGCTATATAGTACTGTACTGTAATAGGTTGATACTACTTTTCACACAAATAGTACATTAAAAAACCACAAAAGTAAACATTTTAAATCTTACAGTACAGTACTTGAAATGTAGAGTAGTACAGTACAACAACTGGCATACAGGGGTTGGCATCGTGTGAACAGATAAGAGTTACTGGCTGGAGGAGGGAGAGGAGGTGGGACATGGCAGAACTGAAGCATTGTCAGTGTTAGCAGACAGAGGGCAAGCTGCAATTTCTCTCCAGCTTCTTGCTGGATTCAATTCTATCTACCCTCTTGAAAAAAATGATCCGGAATGTAGCTTATTTTTTCTTGTCATAGATGACACAGTAGCACTGGACTGCATTCTGAATGGTTGCTGCAACCTTCCTGCTCCTTTCCACTTTTGGGTCCTGTACCTCAAAAAGCTAACAGTGTCTCCTGAAATAAAGAAAATCCCCTTGTCATTTTCCACATCATGAAAGTCTTTGGTTCTTCAATCACTTCTTTCTCTGTCTCTCTTTGCCCTTTCTCTGGGCCTCCAGTTCCAAGGTCTTCAGTATTAAGTTCCTTGTGTTGCACAGAAAGGAGTTCAATGAAGTCATCCTCTTTCAGATCTAGCTTGAAATAAAGATACTGTACTACTGTATTCTATACTGTACTGTACAGTAAAGTGCATAGAAGCACAATCCCTTGTAGAGAATGCACATACATAACCATGTATGCCAGACATGTGAATTAACTTTCATGATTGGACATGTGAACACATGTTCATATCTTTGAAAGCTTGAAACTTGAAGGTTCATATGTAAAGGACTTACTGTAACTGCTTCCCTGGTTTTTCTGGATTTTCCCAGAGTACCTCATGACTGCTTACACCTGATTGACTCAGCAGTGCTCTCTGAATTTGCATGGGTGAGGCAACAGGCACTGCTCGAGTCCCTCTCCTATTTCCTGGCCTGGCCATTCCCCATCTCAAATAGACTCTTGCTTGCTTTTGTACTCCCTCAAATTATGTATAGATTGGGATATACCCTCTGACTCTGCTCCTACTTATATTGGGTAAATTATGACACATTCTATCAAAAAAAATTAGGTTGCTGCCAGATACTAAAACAAGATCATCTATTTAAAAAGCTCCATGCAGGCAGTACATCCTCTGCACCATTTGGCCTCCACCTTCAGTGCCATTTTACCCTTCTTGTCTCTTCATGTTCTGCAATCTAACAAGCAATTTTAATTATTATTTATTTATTAATAGTAAGTGCATATCTCTTGAAACCTACACTGACCTAAAAATAATTAAGAGGACTTAAGAAAATTACTCCTATTAGCTTTCTTCATGGCAATCAATCATAACTAATCACTTCATGGTAAATTGATGGGGAAAAAGTGCAAACTGGCAGATTTTTTTCAGTGGCAGAATTTTTCTTGGGCTCCAAAATCACTGTGGACGGTGATGGCAGCCACAAAATCAAAAGACACTTGCTCCTAGTAAGAAAAGCTATGACAAACACAGACAGTGTATTAAAAAAAGAGAGAGAGACATCACTTTGCCAACAAAGGCAAAGCTACAGGTTTTCCAGGAGTCATGTACGAATGTGTGAGTTGAATCATAAAGAAGGCTGAGCACCGAAGAATTGATGCTTTGAACTGTGGTGTTGGAGAAGACTATTGTGAGTCCCTTGGACAGCAAGGCGATCAGATCAGTCAATCCTAAAGGAAATCAATTCTGAATATTCATTGGAAAGACTGAGGCTGAAGCTGAAGCTCCAAAACTTTTGCCACCTGATGTGAAAAGCCAATTCATTGGAAAAGACACTGATGCTGGGAAAGATTGAAGGCAAGAGGAGAAGGGGACAACAGAAAATGAGATGGTTGGATGGCATCACCAACTCAATGGATATGAGTTTGAACAAACTCTGGGAGATAGTGAAGGACAGGGAAACCTGGCATGATGTCACTCAGGGGGGTCACAAAGGGTCAAACATGACTTACTGACTGAACAACAACAACACTGGCTTTCTACTGGTAGGATATTGGAAATTATTTGGGGGCAGGGTGATCTCTTTTGTTCTACAGAAATCATATCATGAATTAAATCAGTACTTCTCTGGTTAGGTAAGCAGTCTTATAGTAAAATATTTGATGTTTAACCTTCTTACTTTTCTGGATTCAATGCCCCAACACAAGAAATTGAATAACAAGGTTCTTTGCTCACTGGATCATCCATAATTTATATTTTTCTCTCTATTCCATTGTGTCAACAAAGGCAATTTATATGAGCTTGATTTCTGTCTACATAAGAATCTTTGCTCAGTCTGATTGGGATTTATAATTCTCTGTTAATGAAAGCTAACTTTATATTAAGGAAGATAAATATATATGTATATATATTCTTTTTTATGTATGCTTATATATGTGTGTGTGTATGTTGTTGTTTAGTTGCTAAGTCATGTACAACTTTTGTGACTCCACAGATTATAGACTGCCAAGCCCTTCTGTCCTGGGGATTTCCCAGGCAAAAATACTGGAGTTGGTTGCCATTTCCTTCTCCAGGTGATTTTCTCAACCCAAGCATCAAACTCAGCTCTTCCTGTATTGCAGGCAGACTACCAGTGCCACCTGGGAAGCCCCCATGTATGTGTCTGTATACACACAGCCACTGATAATATTATCATCCCCATTTTTGGAGGTGGGAGGGGGGTTCATGTTTGGGAACACATGTAAGAATTAAAGATTTTAAAATTAAAAAAATAAAAAACTAAAAATATATATATATATATATTTCAAGTAATGGAAAAAAAATGTTTGAGGTTTAGTAGGTTAAATAACTTATTTAAGGTTGCAAAGTAAGATAGTAAGATTCAGGATTTAAGATCATTATTTCAATACAGTTCAGTTCAGTTGCTCAGTTGTGTCCAACTCTTTGCGACCCCATGAATTGCAGCATGCCAGGCCTCCTTGTCCATCACTAACTCCCAGAGTTTACCCAAACTCATGTCCATCGAGTCTGTGATGCCATCCAGCCATCTCATCCTCTGTCATCCCCTTCTACTCCTGCCCCCAAATCCCCCCCACCCCCCGCCCCAGCCTCAGGGTCTTTTCCAATGAGTCAACTCTTCACATGAGGTGGCCACAGTACTGGAGTTTCAGCTTCAGCATCAGTCCTTCCAATGAACACCCAGGACTGATCTCTTTTAGAATGGACTGCTTGGATCTCCTTGCAGTCCAAGGGACTCCCAAGAGTCTTCTCCAACACCACAGTTCAAAAGCATCAATTCTTTGGCACTCAGCCTTCTCCACAGTCCAACTCTCACATCCATACATGACCAGTGGAAAAACCATAGCCTTGACTAGATGGACCTTTGTTGGCAAAGTTATGTCTCTGCTTTTTAATATGCTATGTAAGTTGGTCATAACTTCCCTTCCAAGGAATAGGCGTCTTTTAATTTCATGGCTGCAATCAACATCTGCAGTGATTTTGGAACCCAAAGTGCCCAATATGCTACTGGAGATCAGTAGAGAAATAACTTCAGAAAGAATGAAGGGATGGAGCCAAAGCAAAAATAATACCCACTTGTGAATGTGACTGGTGATAGAAGCAAGGTCCGATGCTGTAAAGATCAATATTGCATAGGAACCTGGAATGTTAGGTCCATGAATCAAGGCAAATTGGAAGTGGTCAAGTAGGAGATGGCAAGAGTGAACACTGACATTCTAGGAATCAACAAACTAAAATGGACTGGAATGGGTGAATTTAACTCAGATGGCCATTATATCTACTACTGTGGGCAGGAATCCCTTAGAAGAAATGGAGTAGCCATCATGGTCAACAAAAGAGTCTGAAATGCAGTACTTGGATGCGATCTCAAAAATGACAGAATGAACTCTGTCTGTTTCCAAGGCAAACCATTCAATATCATGGTGATCCAAGCCTATGCCCCAACCAGTAACACTGAAGAAGCGAATTTGTACTATTCTATGAAGACCTACAAGACCTTTTAGAACTAACACCCCCAAAAGATATCCTTTTCATTATAGGGGACTGGAATACAAAAGTAGGAAGTCAAGAAACACATGGAGTAACAGGCAAATTTGGCCTTGGAATATGGAATGAAGCAGGGCAAAGGCTAACAGAGTTTTGCCAAGAGAACACACTGGTCATAGCAAACACCCTCTTCCAACAACACGAGAGAAAACTCCACACATGGACATCACCAGATAGTCAACACTGAAATCAGATTGATTATATTCTTTGCAGCCAAAGATGGAGAAGATCATTATTTAGTTATGTTTAATTTATTTATGTCTATCACTTGAGTGAAAATATAATCTTGAAGAAGACAGGTATGTGGACTTCTGTTCACTCTTATATCTTCAGTACCTAAAATATTGCCTGACTTGATTGATATTGGTTGAGATGAGAAGGCAGGTAGGATATCCTCCAAGAAGCTCTTCTCAGTTACTGGCCAAGGGATGATAAATAAGGGAAAAGTTCTGCAAGTTAGAGAAAACAAGGAGGATGGTATAGACATGAGTAAGAGTAGGTTCAATTGAGATAATATTAGAATGTGAACTGATTTGTGTTTTCACAAAATGTTTCCACCATCAGCTCCTAACTAGTTATACAAGAATTACACAATTTTTTTCTGTTTTTCATCAAGAGCTAATGAACTGTAAGCATGGAGCTATTCAATTTCAATAATTTTGTTTAATCTATATTTTCATGTATGCATAATTAGAGGTTGCCTGAGTTGGAAGGTTAATGTTTTTGTCTATATTCTGTTTCTAGGCTCTGAATACTGACTTAGCTTGGCTCTCTGAGAAGAAAATTGTCTTTTTATTTATATTACAACATGAGATTCTGCTGTTTTAATTAACAGATTTGAAAGTTAATTAACACTGGGTGTGAATATAACATTTGTGAAACTAACATCAAAATAATTATTCCTATGGAATATAATACAAGATTTATTTAGATGTTTATTTTGTTTAGATGTTTATTTTCTGAGAAAAGTGTTGAAGACTATTCTACCATAGGTTGAACTGTTTTGGGAATATTTTCCATTCTATGACTATAAACAATACCTCTAAATGGATTCATCCCTGCAGATAACCTATAATTTTCTTATATCACTTATAGAGTCACATGCAAAGTTTTTACTTATTTATCAAAAATTCAACTAAATGATTTCACATTAATTATTATGCTTGTCACAATCAAGATTATAGTAACCTGACTTTTGTATATATTTACACAAAATATTCCTAATTGGAAAAAAATGATAATATCAGATCCATCATTTTGCTTTTTTTCTAAAATAAAACCTGCATCTTTATATTCTATTTTTAAAGGTTTAAAAGTTAAATTATCATTATTGTGATATTTTTCTAAGTGTGTATTAACAAAAGTATTTGAAATACTAATTGAGTTATAAATCCACAGAAAATTATTTATGTAGGAAATGAATATATAAAACTATAACTTCAACTAAAGATAAAAATTATGCAAACAATATAATTATGATTAGTAATGACTAAAGTAAGATCAGCTTTAATATTGCATTATATAGTAGAATGTCCTTTCAATGAGATATTAAACTGATTAGATAAGAAAACATAAAAGCATATAAAAACAGGTTTAACTTAATGGGCAATAATGGGAGTCTTAGAAATTGTCCTTTAGAAAAGCAAAGAGGTTCTGCTATTTGTGTGATTGTTTCATATATTTCCCCAACTACATATAACAGTTCCTCAAACTTGGCTATGAATTGTATTTTTTAGGACTGTGAGATAAGTCCCTTGTGTGTGCAAATATAAAAACATAATATAAGATACAGTGAATGAAGCAGAGTTTTCAACAGCAACCATCAACTAAGGGCTCTTCTTACTCCTCTACAACTATTCAAGATTTTCCCATCCTTGGTTAAAATTGTATGTGGTCTAGGGTAATCACTCTGTGGAGTGATCCATTTCTTCAACCTTGAAGCATCCATGCTCTGTTGGTATCCTCATCCTACTCCTGTTACTGGATTAACCCACTCATTTTATCACCATATGTAGAAATATCAAGATGCATCTAAAGGAATCTCCTAAGGTCCATATGTATACTTGTTTCTGTCTCCATTGTACAAAAACAAAGCTGGGTAATTTTTCAGAGCTGACACTGACAAAGTATGTGTTTCAGCTTTCAGTAGAACACTTACTATGTCTTTCTGGAGTGTCCTCACATGGTCGTTGTCCCTCTGTCTGTGTGTCATCTGCAACTAATCTCTTTTTATAAGGACATTGGTTGTATTGGATTAGGGTCTATCCACATCACCTCATTTTAACTTAATTACCTCCTTAAAGGCCCTATCTTCAAATACAGTTACATTCTGCATCACTTGGAATTAAGACTTCAATATACAAGTCTGGGGGGCATACATCATTCCATAACAGCTATTTTCAAGCCATCATAACACTTTTCCTGTTACAAGCAGGAATAAAGATACCTGGGAATTTATGTTCCTCCAGCTATAGCTTTGAACCAGTGACTGATGGGTACAGAGGTGAGAATCATCTTTCTCTCTGCTGACACTTGAGTTGTGACCTATACCATCCCCAGGACTCCATGACTAGAATGAGCAAAAGTTACTCTTAGTTGGGTGCTGCTTGATAATACATCCTCTTTTACTACATTTTCTTGGTAATATATCTTAATAAATCACTTACACACAAATTCTCATCACAGGATTTGTCTTTATTTGTCCTTGGGACTGTTAAGGGTTTAACTATGTCTCCCCAAAAGATTGTTGAAATCCTAATGCATAAATGTGACCTGAAATAGGGTCTTTGTATATGTGCTCAAGTTAAGACAAAGTCATACTGAGCAGTATTGATTTTAAGTCAATATGACTGGTGTCCTCAGAATAAGAGGGAAACTTGAACCCAAAGAGACAGAGATACACAGGGAGAATGTCATGTGACCACAGAAATAAAAGGAGAGAACAACATGTGAAGATAGATGAAGAGGTTGGAGTAATGTATCCATACACCAAAGAATGCCAAATATTTCTAATTAATCACCAGAAGCCAGAAGGGCATGGAACAGATTCTTCCAAGAGTGCCTAGAAGACACTAACCCCCCAAAAACTTTGATTTTTGGATATCTAGCCTCTGGAAATTGACAACAAATTTCTCTTGCTTTATGCCACAAATTTTGTGAGACTTTGTTATGGTAACCCTAGGAAACTAATGCTGAAACCCTACTGGAAATAAGTAATTTCAGAAGTGGTCCCAGGTAGCATACTCTTAGGATGCGATTTTGGAATTAGATCATTTGCCAGCTAGATAGTAATAGAGATCCCATTGTTGGAGATAAACCATGTTTAAAACCTCCTGCTCACTCTGGCATTATAATTGCTATAATTTCCACCATTGTTGAGTCTGGATGGGAATAGATGATACGAGACTCACTGACGCATAGTTCTAAGCATTTCCAAGATAAGGAGGGCTCAGTAATTATAAGGACTGTGTTCGTTGTTGCTAAGTGCTACTGTTGTTTGAAGAAGAAAACTGACAGGTTCAGATTAATCAATTACCAACCTGGGTACTGTGAAAAAGAAGTTAGAAAGTCTGTTTGGGAGCATTTAAAGAGATCCTCAGTTTCTGTAGCTAGAAGGCAGATTGAAATGGAAATTGGATGAGGCATTATAAGAGGGGGAAAAAAAGCTCACTCTTCCTCTGTGTCTCTCTTTTTTCCTCCCCACACTTTTTTGGTCTTTTGTTGTGTACAACAGTTACAACACTTGCAATGTCAGGTGTGTGGGTTTTTTCTCCCACACCAAGCAGTTCTCTCTGATACCAGCTGTATGTGCTACAATTTATCTCGGTTATGACACTGTTTACCTGGAAAGAGCACCAGATCCTACAAGTTAAGTGTTCAGTCCCACAAGACTTCTCCCCACCTAAGACGACAACTGCACTTAGTAGTTGCTCAGGATGCCCACAACTTTCATTCAACTGGGCTATAAATCTGAAGTTCCCATGGTCTCCTCCCTCTTGGATTTGATCATTTGCTCAAAAAACAACTAGCAGAACTTAGGGAAAACTTATTTATGTTTGATCACTATATAACAAAGACTATGATAAAGGATACAATAAACATCTAGATGGAAATGTGTATGGGAAAAGTACACTGGAAGTGTGCAGAGCTTCCATGCCTTCTCTGGGTATATCAGATCACTCTCCCAGCAACTCCCCATGTTCACCAGCTGGGAAGCTCTCCAAACCTCATAATACTGGGATCTTTATAGAGGCTTCATCATATAGGTAAGATCAATCATTAACTCTATTTCCAGCCCTTCTTCCCTCTCCAGAAAATGGGTGCATGCTTAGTTGCTCAGTCGTTTCAGACTCTTTGTGACCCCATGGACTGTAATCTGCCAGGCTCCTCTGTCCCTGGGATTCTCCAGGTAAGAACACTGGAGTGAGTTGCCATTTCCTTCCCCAGGGTATCTTCCCAACCCAAGGACTGAATCCAGTCTCCTGCATTGCAGGCAGATTCTTTGCTGACTGGACTACCCCAGGGAAGCCTCCAGAGAATGGGTAGTGAGGCTAAAAGAATTCCAAGCCTCTAATCATGGTTTGCTCTTTCTGGTGACCAATCCTCATCCAAGAGCCCACCGAGAGTCACCTCATTAGAACACAAGACACTGCTATCCCCAGGGACAAATTCCAAGGGATTTAGGAGCTCATGTCAGCACAAAGGTCAAATATTAGAACTAAAGATTCTCCTAGTACTTCTATCACTTAGGAATTACAAGGCTCTAGAGCTCTGTGCCAAGAACTGGGAGCAGAGGCAATATATAAATTTTCTATTATTTCAGACACACTTTTTTATTGTAAAAATAGTAGAGCTAATGAAGATGGAATCCATAGCTTTGGCAAGTCTTTATGCTAAAATAAAAACCCTGATAGGGAAGAGAGTCCCTAAGACATTGATTGGAGAAATATATATAGACGTGCTCAGAATAAGGGTCCCCGGATTCCTCTGAACCCCTGGACCACAAGCATAGTCTACTTTGTTTTCCTGAAGAACAGCAGCTTTCTCTTGCCTGAAGACCATACCAAAACCTCAACTGAGATGGATGCCTTGGAGGATAACAGTTGTTCTCTTCAGGATCTGACCTCATTTCCTCCCCTTGTCTTCGAGCTCTATAACAAGTCTCAACATGGGCCAACTGAGGAAGGACTTTCTTGCTAGAGGCAAAAAAGAGTTATTTACCAAAGAAACCTCAGGACATGATTAACTGTAGCAAAATAAATCAGAGGTGAGGTGAGAGACAGAATTCCAAGAAGTTGATCTTGATAGCACTGGACTTGCTTGGGGGTTAGGGATGATGAAAGATAAGCTCCATAAAGGAGAATTGGCCATTAGGGAGAAGTCTCCCATGACTGAAAACTCCCTGGCAAGAGCACCTAGAAATGGTTCTAAAACACTGTTAGGATGGAAGGTTACTGGAGGCTTGTGGGGACAAAAGGTTCATATTAAATTAAGTGCAAATGACAGAACTCCCTTGGCAGAGCTTTGGGGAAGGGATCAAAAGGCTCAGAGAAGTAAGCATGCTACAGTGGCTCTATTGTGTAACAGAGCCACTGGTTACACAACCAGTGGGTATTGAGTACCCACCAGATGGCTAAGTTCTTTGGAAGGACCAAGAATGCTCTCATCACTAAGCTTATGAGGAACATGCTAGTGATGGAGGTACTGGCATGTCAGGAAGCTCAGTGGTTACTGCACCAGGATTGAGGACAGACAATAATTATTAGAGAACTGGGCTCCCTGTAGTCAGTAGGAATGATAGGATTCCTGAGGAGTAGAGGTGAAAAGGCCATAATCAACTACTGAGTCATCACTATGGTGATGACTAATATCCCAAGATATCGCTAAAGGAAAAATAGATGGACAGCTGACAAGAGCATGGCTTGATATACATAAATAAAAATCATTAAATTTGGATGAGCAGAAGCCTGATTTCATCAGTCTTCATGGAATGCCACTTCCTCATCTGGGTTATTGGATTATGGCAGAGATTTCTGCCTTATCATTTTACATATTTTGCATATAATTCACTATAATTTGAAATTAGCTAGCCTACTATGCACATTTATAGTTTCTTTATACAGGCTAGTGATTCTTACCATTACTCTTTTGCAACTTCTTTGTGTGAGTGCTACCCTCTTTTAATGCTTTAATAAAGCCTTTTCCAATGACCTCCATCTTGTGGTAGTGACTGCCTCCTCTATACAGCTTTATTGTTCATTTAACTTTTACTATATTCAGTCTTGACTGGTTGGGGAAATTTTTATATATAAAGAAAAATCAATTTTTCAACCCAATACTTAGACCTTGCAAACAGGATCATTCTTAAACACCAGAACTTCTTACAATGCTCTATGTTTCCGAAGTCACGTGGGCCTTAGAAAGCATCACTATGAACAAAGGTAGTGGAGGTGATGGAATTCCAGTTGAGCTATTTCAAATCCTTAAAGATGATGCTGTGAAAGTGCTGCACTCAATATGCCAGCAAATTTGGAAAACTCACCTGTGGCCACAGAACTGGAAAAGTCAGTTTTCATTCCAATCTCAAAGAAAGTCAATGCCAAAGAATGCTCAAACTACAGCACAATTGCACTCATCTCAGTTCAGTTCAGTTCAGTTGCTCAGTCATGTCCAACTGTTTGTGACCCCATGAATCACAGCATGCCAGGCCTCCCTGTCCATCCCAACTTCTGGAGTTCACCCAGACTCACGTCCATCTAGTCAGTGATGCTATCCAGATATCTCATCCTCTGTCGTCCCCTTCTCCTCCTGCCCCCAATCCCTCCCAGCATCAGAGTCTTTTCCAATAAGTCAACTCTTCACATGAGGTGGCCAAAGTACTGGAGCTTCAGCTTTAGCATCATTCCTTCCAAAGAAATCCCAGGGTTGATCTCCTTCAGAATGGACTGGTTGGATCTCCTTGCAGTCCAAGGGACTCTCAAGAGTCTTCTCCAACACCACAGTTCAAAAGCATCAATTCTTCGGTGCTCAGCCTTCTTCACAGTCCAACTCTCACATCCATACATGACCACAGGAAAAACCACAGCCTCGACTAGACGGACCTTAGTCCGCAAAGTAATGTCTCTGCTTTTGAATATAATATCTAGGTTGGTCATAACTTTTCTTCCAAGGAGTAAGTGTCTTTTAATTTCATGGCTGCAATCACCATCTGCAGTGATTTTGGAGCCCAAAAAATAAAGTCTGACACTGTTTCCACTGTTTCCCCATCTATTTGCCATGAAGTGATGGGACCAGATGACATGATCTTCGTTTTCTGAATGTTGAGCCTTAGGCCAACTTTTTCACTCTCCACTTTCACTTTCATCAAGAGGCTTTTTAGCTCCTCTTCACTTTCTGCCATAAGGGTGGTGTCATCTGCATATCTGAGGTGATTGAGATTTCTCCCGGCAATCTTGATTCCAGCTTGTGTTTATTCCAGTCCAGCGTTTCTCATGATGTACTCTGCATAGAAGTTAAATACGCAGGGTGACAATATACAGCCTTGACGTACTCCTTTTCCTATTTGGAACCAGTCTGTTGTTCCATGTCCAGTTCTAACTGCTGCTTCCTGACCTGCATACAGATTCCTCAAGAGGCAGGTGAGATGGTCTGGTATTACCTTCCCATCTCTTTCAGAATTTTCCACAGTTTCTTGTGATCCACACAGTCAAAGGCTTTGGCATAGTCAATAAAGCAGAAATAGTTGTTTTTCTGGAACTCTCTTGCTTTTTCATGATCACACGCTAGTAAAATAATGCTCAAAATTCTCCAAGCCAGGCTTCAGCAATACGTGAATCATGATGTTCAAGCTGGTTTTAGAAAAGGCAGAGGAACCAGAAATCAAATTGCCAACATCTGCCGGATCATGGAACAAGCAAGAGAGTTCCAGAAAAACATGTATTTCTGCTTTATTGACTATGCCAAAGCCTTTGACTGTGTGGATCACACATAAACTGTGGAAAATTCTGAAAGAGATGGTCATACCAGACCATCTGACCTGCCTCTTGAGAAACCCATGTGCAGGTCAGGAAGCAACAGTTAGAACTGGACATGGAACAACAGACTGGTTCCAAATAGGAAAAGGAATACATCAAGGCTGTATATTGTCACCCTGCGTATTTAACTTCTATGCAGAGTACATCATGAGAAACGCTGGGCTGGAAGAAGCACAAGCTGGAATCAAGATTGCCGGGAGAAATATCAATAACCTCAGATATGCAGATGACACCACCCTTATGGCAGAAAGTGAAGAGGAGCTAAAAAGCCTCTTGATGGAAGTGAAAGAGGAGAGTGAAAAAGTTGGCTTAAAGCTCAACATTCAGAAAACGAAGATCATGTCATCTGGTCCCATCACTTCATGGCAAATAGATGGGGAAACAGTGGAAACAGAGTCAGTTTATTTTGGGGGGCTCCAAAATCACTGCAGATGATGATTACAGGCATGAAATTAAAAGACACTCCTTGGAGGGAAAGTTATGACCAACCTAGATAGCATATTGAAAAGCAGAGACATTACTTTGCCAACAAAGGTCTGTCTAGTCAAGGCTATGGTTTTTCCAGTGGTCATGTATGGGTGTGAGAGTTGGACTGTGAAGAAAGCTGAGCGCCAAAGAATTGATGCTTTTGAACTGCGGTGTTGGAGAAGACTCTTGAGAGTCTCTTGGACTGCAAGGAGATCCAACCAGTCCATCCTAAAGGAGATCAGTCCTGGGTGTTCATAGGAAGAACTGATGCTGAAGCTGAAACTCTGGTACTTTGGCCATCTCATGCGAAGAGTTCACTCATTGGAAAATACCCTGATGCTGGGAGGGATTGGGGGCAGGAGGAGAAGGGGACGACAGAGGATGAGATGGCTGGTTGGCATCACGAACTCGATGGATACGAGTTTGTGTAAACTCGAGGGGTTGGTGATGGACAGGGAAGCCTGGCATGCTGCGATTCATTCGGTCACAAAGAGTCAGACAGAACTAAACGACTGAACTGAACTGAACTGATATTTAACACAATCTTAATTAGGGCTTTCCAGGTAGTGCAATGGTAAAGAATCCACCTGCCTGTGGAAGAGACTCAAGAGATGTGAGTTTGACCATGGGTAAGGAGATCCCCTGGAGTAGGAAATGGCAACACATTTCAGTATTCTTGCCTGGAAAATTCTATGGACAGAGCAGCCTGGCAGGCTACAGTCCATGGGATCGCAAAGAGTCAGACATGACTGAGCATGCACATACACACATGTTTAACAAAATTTGTTTGTTCAGTTGCTCAGTCATGTCCAACTCTTAGTATTTTCCATTTAGCATTTTATTTGTTTCACTTTGAACTAGAATTGGAGCTGTTCATCACTGGCTATAAGAATGCAAATATTTCTACACCCATACATTTATTTTAGTTTCTTAACTGGCAGAATTACTTGAGATACTGAAGAAAAACTTAAATAGGAGTATCAACTATGGAATGATTAACTTAGGTATATAGGTAGATTAAATTCAGGTGTTTTTTTCCCCCAACATCAGATGAGTCAAAAGAAATGAATAGCCACTGCACAACCAGTATGTGTCTTAGAACTTAGGGCTTTTAGTAAATTCTGTCATCTACTACTTCATAATGATCAAAAAGCCATGATTGCTATCATAGTATCCTTCCATAAATTATCATGCCAAAATGGGAAATGTGACTACGTGCTTAAAATTATCAAAATGTCTTGGCCCAGAGAAACTTGAAGAAGATGCTGGGATTGCTCTATTGAATATCAAGAAATTTTAAAAATCCATTTTAGAAATCAAGATACTATAGTACTGGTTAAAAGAAAGATGAAAAGATAGAACAGGATAGAAATAATATCTATCTAACTATATACATACACATACAAATGTACATATATGCACACATATATTTACATCTTATAATATCTCCTTTATATATGATTAATCTAACAGGAGAAATTAAAATGAAAGAAAGAATCAAAGTTAATATGGTGATAGCAAAAAAAAACTAGCTTTGGTTTTTTTGAAAATTTTTTTCAAGGTAGTGATATCCTGGCATATAACTACAAACCTAAAAAGAGATCACTTACAGGATGATATAATCCTTTCAAAGATAAACTTATCCTCAGTTTCTTGATTTAAATCAAACATTCTCCCATTTGACAAGAACCCTTAGTTTCTTTTTTTGTTAGCATTTCTGATCACTTTAAAGGCTTCACTGAATAGCCCTCACTTAACTGCTTTGTGCTGAAATGAAATACTTCATTAAACTGTGAAACCTATATTTCTTAATTTTCAATTCAAAATATGGTGCTTTTTGTCTTTAATTTTATCTTTTTCACCCTAAGGATATTAGAGTAAACACACAAAGATGACAGCGTTTCTACTTTGACATCCATCTGCTTTGAATTCTCAACGTCTTGTACTATAATTATTTCTATAGCAACCAGCAAAGGAAGTGCCTTGACAGCTACAGACTCCAAAGAAAGACATGCTGTGACAGGCTTATCACTTTCAGCCACTGAGCTTTGTATCTCCTTGAGTTTCTAGTATTAAACATTACAGCTTCAGAAACCCTTGTTGACTTTCTCTCCTCCTTGGTTTCTAGTATCAGTAATATTTCTGCTACTATAGCATCACTGGCAACATTTCTAACCTGCTGCTTCTTTTTCTTCAGAGTTTTTCCTTAGATCATTTATAAAACTTCCCTTATTCCTTTTATATGACATACAGTCTTCTGATAATAAAATGATAAACATTTTGCTTGTTCTGAATGGCAGCTCACAACCACAATCAGGAAAAATGCAATCATAAATAATTCACTTGTTTTCTTTCAGCTTCTTAAGATCTCTTCTAATCTATTTTCCTTAAGGAATAAATTCTTAGGAAAATTGAATCATGTGTCTCAAAACACAGAAAGAAGTTCAGAGAACATCAAAGCAGTACTAAAAATGAATTCATTCTCTAAAATAACTTCCTTTTTATTCGGAAAAAAATGCAAACTGGTAAAAAACCATTTCCAAAAGAAAACCTAAACTTGTCTTATTTCAAAAGTCACTTTTATATTGGAAAATCATCTTCTTTAATGTGGTCTAGAGACCATCTTCTTATTTTTATGGTCTAGTCTTTTGTTCATTTGTTGTGACAAAGAAAATAAATTTTTTCTGAGAAATGTCTATTACAAGATATTGTGCTAAACTTTCTACACAGATTTTTCTCATATAATCAAGTAGCAGCTATATGGAATACTAGTTGTTATGTATATTTTTCAGATGTGAAATTGAGGCACAGAAAGATTAAGAAACTTGGTAAACTTTATATAGTTGGTAAATAGTAATTCAAATTTGTTCTGCAGTAATTAGATTCCAGAATCTCTGCTGTTAATTCTTATAAAGATGAACTCTTTTCATCTTATTATTCTAAATACATCATCTTCACATCATATCCATGGATACAAAAAGTAAATGACATTGACACCATCTCTCTTTTAAATATGAGAGAAATGACATAAATTCAGTACCCCCAAAACTTCTTTATGAATGGTAAAAAAAACAATCAACTATACACCAATTTAAATGGAAAGTTAAAAAAAATTTTAAAAAGGAAAAAGGCATGGTAAAAACAAAATAAACAAACATCAACAAAAAAGTATGTGTATGAAATAAAGTTTTACTCCTCTGGCTTAATTCATTTTCTCATAATTTTTGAAATACACAACACTAAACTATATTAAAATGAAAGTTCTATAAGGAAGAGGCTTGCACTTGGATTGCTTATGGCACAGCTTTTCAGAGAATGGTGTTTAGAAAATAATTGACCCCAGTTTAAGTTCATGTTCTTTCACATACAGACTATGGGCAAGTTATTTAACCAATGTAAGGCCTCTTGTAAGGGAAGGAAAATACTGGTATCTGGTTTGCAGATGGTTGTAAGAATTATCTCTGGTAATACACGGTACAAAATTTTTGTATAATGCTCTACAGTGTGAATGTGAGCAATAAATATTATCTTTTACCTTTATTACTTAAGATGGGCTAAAGCAAAATGGGAAGGCAGAAAAAATATGAAAGCTGATTTTGGATGGAAAAGAGTCTTTCTCTAGAAAATGTTCATGTTCTACATATAAGACAGAAAATACAGAATGAAAAATAAGTGGGTATGATTCAAAGTATCTAGCTTTAAATCTTCACCTAACGCTACTGCTTTACTCTGTAACCCGTAGATTTACTTTGTAATGACTAATTCTCTAAAACTTAATTATAATATTTATTTTTGTAAAAAATTAATTTTGTTTCTCTTACTATTTCTAGTTTTAATCTAATGTTTTAAATTATAGCTTGAATAAAATAGTTTAATTAAAACACCTTCATAACTCAATGTTTCATCACACTAGAGTTCAGGTGAAGTTATTTACTGGATGTGTAAAGTTTTTTGCACATCCAATCACATAAAGAAAACACTAAAAAATAGAATAGCCTCTATACTTGGAACTCCAGCAATAATAAATGACCCACAGAGTGTCAACCCACAGTAGCTAACCACTTCAGCAATACGTGAGCCATGAACTTCCAGATGTTCAAGCTGGTTTTAGAAAAGGCAGAAGAACCAGATATCGAATTGCCAACATCTGCCGGATCATGGAAAAAGCAAGAGAGTTCCAGAAAAACATCTACTTCTGCTTTATTGACTATGCCAAAGCCTTTGACTGTGTAGATCACAAGAAACTGTGGAAAATTCTGAAAGAGATGGTCATACCAGACCACCTGACCTGCCTCTTGAGAAACCTATATGCAGGTCAGGAAGCAACAGATAGAACTGGACATGGAACAACAGACTGGTTCCAAATAGGAAAAGGAATACGTCAAGGCTGTATATTGTCACCCTGCGTATTTAACTTCTATACAGAGTACATCATGAGAAACGCTGGACTGGAAGAAGCACAAGCTGGAATCAAGATTGCCGGGAGAAATATCAATAACGTCAGATATGCAGATGACACCACCTTTATGGCAGAAAGTGAAGAGGAACTAAAAAGCCTCTTGATGAAAGTGAAAGAGGAGAGTGAACAAGTTGGCTGAAAGCTCAACATTCAGAAAATGAAGATCATGGCATTTGGTCCCATCACTTCATGGCAAATAGATGGGAAAACAGTGGAAACAGTGTCAGACTTTTTATTTTTGGCGGGCTCTAAAATCACTGCAGATGGTGTTTGCAGCCATGAAATTAAAAGACACTTACTCCTTGGAAGAAAAGTTATGACCAACCTAGATAGCATATTCAAAAGCAGAGACATTACTTTGCCAACAAAGGTCTGTCTAGTCAAGGAGATGGTTTTTCCAGTGGTTATGTATGGATGTGAGAGTTGGACTGTGAAGAAGGCTGAGTGCTGAAGAATTGGTGCTTTTGAACTGTGGTGTTGAAGAAGACTCTTGAGAGTCTCTTGGACTGCAAGGAGATCCAACCAGTCCATTCTGAAGGAGATCAGCCCTGGGATTTCTTTGGAAGGAATGATGCTAAAGCTGAAGCTCCAGTACTTTGGCCACCTCATGCGAAGAGTTGACTCATTGGAAAAGACCCTGATGCTTGGAGGGATTAGGGGCAGAAGGAGAAGGGAATGACAGAGGATGAGATGGCTGGATGGCATCACCAACTCGATGGACGTGAGTCTGAGTGAACTCTGCGAGCTGGTAATGGACAGGGAGGCCTGGTGTGCTGTGATTCATGGGGTCACAAAGAGTCGGACATGACTGAGCGACTGAACTGAATGAGTATTTATGATTCACGTTGTATACTGTAAGGTGAGCCAAGGTATTTATTTCTTAGTAATCTTATTAAGGACTCTATCAGGACTCTGGCCAACAATTGGCTTGATGTTTGCATTTTATGTATGATGTAGTATTTTCCTTGATTGACTCTTGTGGCCCTACCCTGATGAACCAGTTGTAGCAAGCCTCCCCATTTGTACTCAGGATATGTTCTGCCTCTTGCTCATCAAAGTAGCTTTCTGTGTCCCTGACAGATGAGGTAACTGTCCATAATCCAAATACTTTCAAGAGGTACCTTTCAGTCGATACTCCCTGTTTCCTCATATGTCTTGTCATATTCTCAGAAAGAAGTATGTCATCCTAGCATTAACCAAGTATCATGTGAAGTAGCAGAGAATATTTCCTAGAACATGTCTTAATTGCGTTGCTCCTCTACTCAAAACTGTGCAGAAATATTAGTCAATCATCACGGTTTTAGCAGGAAAACATTTACTGATGACCCATCAAAAGTTTCTGAATCTCCTCTCACTTGAAAGAGATAAATTCATGTTAGATCATTTTTCTTTCACAAATTTATTTCTGTAAGAAGAAACACAGGGTTTCCTAAGCGTTGCTTCTTAAAAATCATTGCTGTATTTTAAGCTCAAATCTGTAGAAAGGGTAAGGACTTTTTTTTTTTTTTTTGGTGAGAGTAAGTCATCATCTTGATGATACTTTAAAAAAATCTAAGATCGGTTCTTTGAGAATGATGAAAATCAAATCGTTTATTTTTTGCTCTTCAACAATCAGGAAAGTCTTTAAGTTGGAATTTTTAATATTTTCCCCAATCAGTCACATCATCAATGGAAGCAAAATACTTTACATCATAAAGCTTTCTACTCTGATTGCTATAGCTAGGACTTCCAAAACTATGTTGAGTAATAGTGGTAAAAGTGGACACCCTTGTCTTGTCCCTGATCTTAGGGGGTATGCTTTCAGTTTATCACCATTGAGAATAATGTTTGCTGTAGGCTTATTATATACAGCCTTTACTATGTTAAGGTAGGTTCCTTCTATGCCCATTTTCTGAAGAGTTTTAATCATAAATGGGTGCTGAATTTTGTCAAAGGCTTTTTCTGCATCTATTGAGATTACCATATGATTTTTATCATTTAATTTTTTAATATGGTGTACCACATTGATTGATTTGCATATATTGAAGAGTCCTTGCATTCCTGAAATAAACCCAACTCAATCATGTTGTATGAACTTTTTGATATGTCGTTGAATTCTGTTTGCTAAAATTTTGTTGAGGATTTTTGCATCTATGTTCATCAGTGATATTGGCCTGTAGTTTTCTTTTTTCATGTTGTCTTGTTAAGTTTTGGTATCAGGGTGATGGTGGCCCATAGAATGAGTTTGGAAGTGTTCCTTCCTCTGCAATTTTTTGGAAGAGTTTTAGAAGGCATTAGCTCTTCTCTTAATGTTTGATAGAATTCTTCTGGGAAGCCATCTGGTCCTGGGCTTTTGTTTTTTGGGAGATTTTTGATCACAGCTTCAATTTCAGTGCTTGTGATTGAGTTGTTCGTAATTTCTATTTTTTCCTGATTCAGTCTTGGAAGATTGAACTTTTCTAAGAATCTGTCCATTTTTTCCAGGTTATCCATTTTATTGCCATATAGTTGTTCACAACAGTCTCAGAATCCTTTGTATTTCTGCATTGTCTGTTGTAACCTCTCCTTTTTCATTTCTAATTTTGTTGATTTGATTCTTCTCTCTTTTTTTCTTGATGAATCTGGCTAAAGGTTTGTCAATTTTGTTTATCTTCTCAAAGAACCAGCTCTTAGTTTTATTAATCTTTACTATTGATTGTTTCATTTCTTTTTCACTTATTTCTACTCAGATCTTTGTGATTTTCTTTCTTCTACTAATTTTCTTTTTGTTCTTCTTTTCCCAGCTGTTTTAGGTATAAAGTTAGGTTGTCTATTTGATGTCTTTTTTGTTTCTTGAGGTAGGATTGTATTGCTATAAACTTCCCTCTTAGAACTGCTTTTACTGCATCCCATGGGTTTTGAGTTGCCATGTCTTCATTGTCATTTGTTTCTCAACCTTTTTTGATTTCCCTTTTGATTTCTTCAGTTGATTATTTAGAAATGTGTTGATTATTTAGAAATGTGATGTTTAATCTCCATGTGTTTGTGTTTCTTATAGTTTTTTTCTCTTATAATTGATATCTAGTCTCATAGCATTGTGGTCAGAGAAGATGCTTGATATGATTTCAATTTTCTTACATTTGCTGAGGTTTGATTTGTGACCCAAGATGTGGTTTATTTTGAAGAAGGTGTATTCTTCTGCATTTGGATAGAATGTCCTGAAGATATCAATAAGATCCAGCTCATCTAATGTATCATTTAAGACATGTTTCCTTATTTATTTTCTATTTTGATGATCTGTCCATTAGTGTGAGTGGGGTGTTAAAGTCTCTTACTATTATTGTCTTACTTTCAATTTCTCCTTTTATGTACACTAGTGTTTGTCTTATGTATTGAGGTGTCCCTGTGTTGGATATTTACAATTGCTATGTCTTCCTCTTGGATTGATCCTTGATCATTATGTAGTGTCCTTCCTTATCTCTTATAATATTCTTTATTTTAAGATCTATTTTGTCTGATATGAAAATCCAGATCAGAAAAGAAGAAGTAAAGCTCTCACTGTTTGCAGATGACATGATACTGTACACTGTAAAGATTAAAGATAGTATCAGAAAATTACTAAAGCTAATCAGTGAATTTAGCAAAGTTGCAGGATACAAACCAATACACAGAAATCACTTGCATTTCTATATAATAACAATAAAAAATCAGAAAGAGAAATTAAAGAATCAATCTCATTCACCATTGCAACAAAAATAATTAAATATCTAGGAATAAACTTACCCAAGAAAATGAAAGAACTGTACACAGAAAATTATAAGACATGAAGGAAAAAAATCAAAGACGACATAAATAGATGGAGAGATAGTCCATGTTCCTAGGTAGGAAGAATCAGTATTGTGAAAATGGCTATACTACCAAAAGCAATCTACAGATTCAATGCAATCCCTATCAAATTATCAAAGGCATTTTTCACAGAACTAGAACCAAAAATTTCACAATTCATATGGAAACACAAAAGATCCCGAATAGCCAAAGCAGTCTTGAGAAAGAAGAATAGAACTGGAGGAATCAACCTTCCTGACTTCAGATTATATTACAAAGCTACAGTCATAAAGACAGTATGGTACTGGCACAAAAGCAGAAATATAAACCAACGGAACAAGATAGAAAGAAATAAATAGGTACTCATGCGCCTATGGGTACCTTATTTTTGAAGAGGCAAAGGCAGCCTCTTCAATAAATGGTGCTGGGAAAACTGGACAGCTACATATAAAAGAATGAAATTAGAACACTTCCTAACACCATACACAAAGATAAACTCAAAATGGAAGACCAGAAACTATAAAACTCTTAGAGGAAAACATAGGCAGAACACTCGATGACCTAAATTAAAGCAAAGTCCTCTATGACCCACCTCCTACAGTAATGGAAATAGAATGAAAAGTAAGCAAGTAGGACCTGATTAAACTTAAAAGCTTTTGCACAGCAAAGGAAACTATAAGCAAGGTGAAAAGACAACACTCAGAATGGGAGAAAATAATAGCAGAAGAAACAACTGATGAATGATTAATTTCCAAAATATACAAGCTGCTCAAACAACTCAATGCCAGAAAAACAAACAACCCTATCAAAAAGTGGGAAAAAGACCTAAACAGACATTTTTCCAAAGAAGACATATAGAGAGCTAATAATCACATGAAAATATGCTCAACATAGCTCATTATTAGAGAAATGAAAATCAAAACTACAATGAGATATCATTCCACACTGGTCAGAATGGCCATCATCAAAAAGTCTACAAACAATAAATGCTGGAGAGGGTGTGGAGAAAAGGGAACACTCTTGCACTATTGGTAGGAATGCAAATTGATACAGCCACTGTGGAAGATGGTATGGAGATTCCTTAAAAAACTAGGAATAAAATTACCATATGACCCAGCAATCACACTCCTAGGCATATACCCTGAAGAAACCAAAATTGAAAAAAGACACATGTATCCTATTGTTCACTGAAGCACTATTTAGCTAGAACATGGAAGCAACCTAGATGTCCATCAACAGATGAATGGATAAAGAAGTTGTGGTACATATACACAACAGAATATTACTCAGCCAAAGGAAGGAACACATTTAAGTCAGTTCTGATGAGGTGGATGAACCTAGAACCTATTATACAGTGTGAATTAAGTCAGAAACAGAAAGATAAATAGCATATTCTAACACATACATATGGAATCTAGAAGAATGGTACTGAAGAATTTATTTACAGGGCAACAGTGGAGAAACAGACATAGAGAATAGACTTATGGACATGGGGAGAGGGGAGGAGAGAGTGAGATGTATTAAAAACAGTAACATGAAAGCCAACATTACCATATGTAAAATAGATAGCCAACAGGAATTTGCTGTATGGCTCAGGAAACTCAAAAAAGGGCTCTGTATCAACCTAGAGGGGTGGGCTGGGAAGGGAGATGGGAGGGAGTTTCAAAAGGGAGGAGATATATGTATACCTATGGCTGACTCATGTTGAGGTTTGACAGAAAACAACAAAATTCTGTAAAGCAGTTATCCTTCAATAAAAAAATAAAAAGAAAAAAATGAAAAGAAATAACCCCCAAAAAGAAACTTTCTAAATTATTAGAAAGCTGAATAAAACATAAATTCCAATAAAAAAAATCATCAGTTATTTAAATATATTGCACATACAGAATGGCAGAGTATTTTGAAGTTTATTTAATTGGATTATTCTCCAATATCTGTGAAATCAAAGTAAATCATGATATCTATGCTTTTGATTTATATTATGTTTTTGTAGTTTTCTAATTGGTTTGTTTTGAAAATGGAATAACGACATTTTGTATTACATTTGTTGTAATCAATAAAACTTATTCTTAACAGTTTTGTGGGGGATTATAACTTATTTGAAATAAAAAAAAATCAAAGAAAATTGTTTGGACAGTCAGCTTATATGTTTATTTTCTAAGGAGCTCTAAGAAAATTGGAACCAAAGTATTTCAATGATTTCATGACACAGGATCCAAGATATAATGAAAGAAGATTCCAACCTAAAAATTGAAAGGTAAGATGTAATTCAAGGATTCAAAGTCAAAGGAAATCAAGAAAAACAGTGAAGTTCAAGAGCAATCAACGCAGAGAAAAGATTTTCAGTGGACAAAAACTAGGCATGCATGGTGCCTTTGCACTGCATTTTTTTTCACTGTAAAGACAAAGAATGAATCAAACCATCTCATTATTTCATCACTCAGCTTTGTCTCAGATGTCAAGTATGAAAAATTACTGAGAAGAACAAAAGTTTCAAAAAGGAAAAAAGAAAACTTTGAAGAGTATGAACATACCATGAGTGCTAACTCCAGAAGAGCTGGTTTTTCAAGAATCATGCAGGAAATTGAATAATGATATAGTAGTTAGAAACATGAGTGTCCTTTTGAGGCTCCCCACCCTCCTATAGAAGGGAAACAAAGTGGATGCCTGTGGGTCTATCAGTATTACATGGTAGGTGTATATGTAGGTTTGTAGTCACTATAGCCCTCATATTCCAGTCTTATGTTTTTATTTTATTGTCAATCAAAAATTCTTTCTAAATTTTTGTCAGTCTTTAATTTAGAATTGTAGATAATTTTATGCCTCCAAATAGCTAAGTCAAATTGGGCATTGTGGTCTGCACTATAAGTCTAGATTCAAGTCCTGACTCCTCTATTTGTTAATTATCCACTTTAACAAAATCTCAACTTCAGTGCATTTCAGTTTTGAAATATGTGCAATACTACCTACCCAATCTTTCTCACAATATAATTATGTGGATGAAATAAATATATGTGAAAAAAGTTTTGCAAGCCCTGAAATGTAAAACCAATAGAAAATTTCACCCTTGATGGATGTAGCAGATGGGATTTCACTTCCACCTCTCGCACTTAAAAGACTTTATAGTTACACAATTGAGAACAAAGCTCTGCTGCTGCTGCTAAGTCGCTTCAGCCGTGTCTGACTCTGTGCGACCCCAGAGATGGCAGCCCACCAAGCTTCCCCATCCCTGGGATTCTCCAGGCAAGAACACTGGAGTGGGTTGCCATTTCCTCCTCCAATGCATGAAAGTGAAAAGTGAAAGTGAAGTCGCTCAGTCGTGTCCGACTCCTAGCGACCCCATGGACTGCAGCCTACCAGGCTCCTCTGCCCATGGGATTTGCCAGGCAAGAGTACTGGAGTGGGTTGCCATTGCCTTCTCTGGGAGAAAGCTCTAGGCACTTTTTAATAACCCTGCCCACATGATGGTTTTGTCAAGAATCAGGCACAGTCAGAAAATAAGGTTTTAGATGCTCAATCATATACTTCATTTGAACAGTAACATGATTCTTGGCATGAAGACAACTTTAAAATACATATTCAGAGATAAGCAACATAATATATATGTCTAGCTATAAGTATTTTAAATATTCCACTCAAACCAACAGAGTGGTTTTAAGCACCTTATCTAAACTGTCTTGTAAATATAGTGAATTATTTATGTTTTTGGTTTTAGTAAGTACCATTCTAATATATTTTCTAGGTAAAATGAATAATTTAAACTGAATAATGACCAGAAGTAAATGTACCTTTCTGAATCAACATTGGCCTTATTAGTCTTGGTGAAAATGAAGTATCTATGCAAGAATGAGGGTAAGATGAATATAACATGGTAACTACAGTTCCCTCTGAGCCACATCCTATAGCAGAGTCCACTATTCCAATGCATTTAAACTTTTTCCAAAGGAAATGCTTTGGAATGTCCATTCCAAATGGTCCATTTGGATAATGACAATGTCCATTGTTATTGTCAAAAATACTGAGAAAATTGAAGTTACTGCTACCTAGGAACCCAGACATTGAGTGTTAAACACACACAGACACAGATGCTCACACATGCACATACACTTACACATTTGTGTTACAGCAGCATAGAACCCATTCAGAGTTGTCAAACTTAAATGATAAAGCATTGTGATAGGGATGTAAAGCGTTTCTACTGGGGCTGCGAAATGCCTCTCCACTCTCCTTGGTTTCCATTTGAGGCAAATGGAAAATTCAGGCTTATCTCAGGAATATCAGTAGTGCCTGAGTGTGTCCTATAGACTGGTTTCTGTTGAGTCTCAGTCTTAAACCACCAGGATTCAGCTGCTGCTGCTGCTAAGTCGCTTCAGTCGTGTCCAACTCTGTGTGACCTCATAGACCACAGCCCACTAGGCTCCTCTGTCCCTGGGATTCTCCAGGCAGGAATACTGGAGTGGGTGGCCATTTCCTTCTCCAATGCATGAAAGTGAAAAGTGAAAGTGAAGTCGCTCAGTCGTGCCCAACTCTTAGCGACCCTGTGGACTGTAGCCTACCAGGCTCCTCCGTCCATGGGATTTTCTAGGCAAGAGTACTGGAGTGGGTTGCCATTGCCTTCTCCAGAAGGGTTCGGCTACTCAGCCATAAATAAACACAATGGCACCATTACTCTGCCACCTGCTCACCTAGGGACAAAGCCTTATAAAGTTTTACGTTTCAAAGTTCAGAATCATGGGTAAATCAGTCCTGTTGATTGGTCAGAGATGTACTTTATATTAGCAATAGCCAGAGTATTAAAGAAACGAGTCTTAATTCAGGTTTATCGTGATGGACTGAATTCCCTCCTTACTTATTCAGCTTCAGACAACTCTACACTGGCACTATGGAAACGATTTATTTACTCAGGAACTTAAAGTCAGGGGAGTATTAACAGTGCTTCCTTCATCCTTAATTCTCTCCGTGAGCTTCACCCTTAGAATGTTCCTCTCCACCCTCCTTTACATTCCAGTTCTGTTTTCAAAAATTATACAGAAATAATATTTTTTTCCTTACTTAGATATCCTTCTAAATCCCATTCTGTTCACTCCAAATTTTGTTAGTTAACAATGGGTCTACAATGGGTTATTAAGGAAGAAAGCCATTCTTCATTACTATCATCATGTCATTAACAGTAAAAAAAATTTCATTTTAAAGTGAAAGGAGAAAAAAGAATGTTAGAAAATAGAAACTGAAACTAGAATTGACCTCAGAGATAAAAACTGTCCATATCTGTTACTCAGTCACAGCACCTGTGTTGTATTATTTAACACTCAGTATTGGTTCACCTTCAATCTGTTCAAGCATGGCTAGTAGATTTCCTTTGTGCTCGAAAGAATAGTAACAGCTTTCCAATCATGGAAAGTCAACCAGATTGTTCTGTTTGATACCTTGCTATTAAAGAATTCCTCAGACAAGTGAGCTCATTCTAATATAGAGATATCTTATCATTCATTATTCCTTTAACAAGAACTTATTTAGTGTCTGTTGTAGTCCAGGCACTGTGCTGGGGAGTGGAACTAATAAGAAATAAATCAGGGAACTTACAGTCTTTTAGGAGGGATATATATCAAACACACAAGAAACCACACAAGTAATTATATATTCATACCAAATTATTTAAAAAAGAATTCAGTGCCATCTTCCTCTTAAGTCATAGTTTGATTTTTCTCATTTTTCCTTCTAATTCTGAATGGGAACATGTGAATAACAGTTGGAACACGTACTGTGAACTATGCTGTTTGTAGTAGGCAGGTATGTCATTTGTAGTCCTAAACAAAGTTCAAATATTGTCACAATTCACTTTTCTTTTAGAAGAAAAAAAAAATTTGAATCCTGTGAGCCTCACCTCACTTTTATCAACAGAAAAATAATTTCTAACTGGATCTTTTTAAGGTTGAAATTAAAGAAGCTTTGAAAAGTCTGCTGGTTCTCTAAAGAAGTTTCTAAGACTAAGGAACTATTAAATACAAGTATAAACAAGAGTATGATTGTTTACTCAAAGGAATAAACTAGAAAGTTAAGGAATACATAGTATAGGTTGCAGCTGCACTTTAAAGAATGCAAAGACTTATGGGGAAAAGGGGGAGTGTCTATACTGGAAACAGAACGAGCAATTGTGCATGAGCAGGAATGGGGATTATTTGGAAAATGGTACATGTGAAGCTGAGGACAGAATGGGAGAGGAAGAGGCAGTCTTCAGGGTTTTAGTTGTTGACTGTAGATGAGAAGGGAAAAATAAAATAAAACAAGCAAAAATAATATTTAATATTGCATTATCTTCACTTTTTTAGGTCTTTTTAGACGTTAAACCTCATGCGAAGAGTTGACCCATTGGAAAAGACTCTGATGCTGGGAGGGATTGGGGGCAGGAGGAGAAGGGAATGACAGAAGATGAGATGGCTGGATGGCATCACCGACTGGATGGACATGACTCTGAGTGAACTCCGGGAGTTGGTGATGGACAGGGAGGCCTGGCGTGCTGCGATTCACGGGTTCACAAAGAGTCGGACACGACTGAGCGACTGAACTGAACTGAACTGAGACAGTAAACCAAGAGATGAAATTCTTACATTTTTACTTTATGAAACACGTTCTGCCTTTCCCCCCAGAAAAGATACTGAAGGAAAGAGTCTCTTCCTGAGACTGCAAAATAAGATTTTATCCGAAGACAGGTACAGAACCGGGGCAACAATAGGCTCTTAATGAACATGGCAGTTGCTTAAACTGGTCAATTAAAAATAGAAATTGTTCTATTATTTTACTTCACATATATATGTATATATACATATATATATATATTCTCAGCACTGACAGAATATATATAATATATACACGCATATACATTTTCTTCCACAGAGTTCATCTGAAATCCTTATTTTCCTTTATGATAGTACAATTATAATCTATGAATGTATATGAAAGTGGTTCATTAACTTCAGGCATCAAAAAAATAAAATGAAAAGATCAACCATTAGGAGAAAAACAAGACTAAAAATGACAGATGTTGGTTAATGCTCTCAATAATAAATAAAATAATATTATATCATTTTTATATCATATGTATAATACATATAAAATAAAATAATAATACATATAAACAAGAAAAGCAAGGTAGCAATCTTTATAAAATGACTGCTTTTTTTTTTAAAGGAAAAACATCTTTATTTCTTGAAACAAAACAAATGCTTTTGCTTTAGATTTTGCTCTTCTTTTAAAAGAAATTTAAATATTATAACCCAGATTAGTGGCTCAGTGGTAAAGAATCTGCCTCCCAAGTAAGAGACTTGGGTTCAATCTACGGGTTGGCAAGGTCCCCTGGGGAAGGAAATGGCAACCCGCTCCAATATTCTTGCCTGAAAAGACCCCATGGACAGAGAAGCCTGGTGGGCTACATATAGTCCATGGGGTTGCAAAGAGGTGAACATGACTCAGTGAGTGAGCACACATACACCAGAAAGTATCTGGCAGTCAACCATGATTAAAATGAGAAAATTACATAATGGGACTCTGCAGGGATGTACCATATAAAGGCTTGTGACCAGAGTAACAAAAATGAAAGAACAACAAAAAGGTCATGTCGGCAGTTGGACATTGATATGGCCTATATTTTCCTCACCTTCACAATATTTCACTACAATAAAGAATAAATGAAATGAGGTTTTATGACACTTGTAAAAAGAAAATAGGCCTTATTTGTTTGTGGCACTGGTTACAAACTTATAACATATTTGTAGAAATATCAAATGCTTAAAGAATTAAACAAATCTAACTTTAATACTGTTTATATTGAAAGTAGGATTTTATTTTTTTGTACAAAAATGTACAAAAATTTTACTTACATTTAAAAGTTCCTATTATCCATAAATCACTATATAGACTATAGAAGATGTTTATCCAGCTATACCAAGGAGGGAAATAAAGGCAATACACTTCAGGCTAAAAGTTAAGTATTTTAAAACTTTCCAGACAATAAAAGTGGAGACACTGAGGAAAACAGTGGATTTCCTCCCTGAAAGAATGCTGTAGACATTTATTGCTTTGTTTGAGAACATTCTTCCTGATGCTAAGATTAACCCTACCTTCTTTGGGATAAAATCAACCAACTGGCTCTAGGTAGGTCTTTCAGTCACAGTAAATTAACTCTCTGACCACTGTAGATGGCTTCAGAAATAAGCGACTGATCCAAAATGTGCCAATAGCAACCATTCCAGTATTTTTTCCCCAACACAGAGACAGAAGCAATGGTTCTTTGATAGACAAGTGATGAGAAGTCTGAAGAACAAGAATGTTGTCTGTCAAGTTTCCTACCATTAGGAGAAAAGCTGGTCTGATTAATACAGAGATAAGAGAAAAAGAAACTTCAAACCACATGCAAATTTCTAGTTCTAAGAGTCTGAGGGCTAGATCTGTTCTTGAGTTACAAGAGAACCCTAATACTGTTCTCTTCTATTTTCCCCATTCTGACTGAGCTTGTTGGAGTTTAGTGTTTGCACTAGCAAACCTGACTTATCCAAGGGACTTATATATAACAGCACAAATCAACAATACCACAGATACTATTTATATGAAAGAGACGTTAATTTACATATTAAAAGACAACAAACTAGTTGAAAAGCTTTCTTTACTTCTAATGCTATTTTCCCCTGCCAAGTTGCTGAGGTTTCCATAGTGCTTACCTTATCAAGATCTTCCCTCTGTGTCTTGAATCTAGCCCTCTCCCCTCTTCCTTAGTAAAGCTTCCTTACTTTTACCTGGAGAGCTTCACAGGCGGTGCTAGTGGTAAAGAACCTGCTTGCAATACAGGAGACGCAAGAGATGTGGGTTTGATCCATGGGTCAGGAAGATCCCCTGGAGAAGCAAATGGCAACCCACTCCAGTATTCTTGCCTGGGAAATCCCATGGACAGAGGAGCCTGGTGGGCTACAGTCTACGGGGTTGCAAAGAGTCGGACATGACTGAGGTGACAGCACTCTTACCTGCAAGAGCTCAGTAAGTATTAATAATTCCTTAATACCATCCATCCTGTTCTGGCCTTTTACAAAGACTTTGAAGAGTCTGGCCTTTTGCTTCTCTACTGTTGAGAGCGACTACAATTAGCTTTAGTTGATTTGTCTTCTAATCCTCCTCTGTGTGCTCCTGCTTCTATTGGCCAATGTGGGACAAGCACTTCCTCTTGAATTTGACTTTCACTCTTGGACACAGTGCTGATCCTGCCTTTTTCAAAGTTCTCTTTTCTCATAACCCTTTCTGATCCATGCTATGGAGGGGTAGATGTGATTTCTTCACAGTGTCCACGGAGGGCAGAGAATTGCATTTAGATGCTTTCAAAGCGTTTTCACTGCCTTATGTTATCAACTTACTCTAGCTTTTTTTTTTTTAATCAAAGATATTGGCTATGTTTATGAGAACAACCTAAACTATCAGAAAACCTTCCATACATGATCTGTTGTCTGCAGTTACCTCATAAGGCAAAAGTGCAGTTTCAAAGCCTCCACTATTAATGCGTAGACTATTTAAAAATTCCATAGAGATAGAAAGTGTAAGTTTCCTTTTTGGAGTAGGTTCTCTTGACATAATACAACTAGTGTCATTAAAATGTTAGTTCTATAAGGATGGTAGATTTTTGCTTGTGTTTCACCAAGCCCCAGGTCTTGGAAGAGGACCTAATACAAGAGATTGCTAACATCTGTTGGAAGGCTCACACATTGTGACTATAGGGCTGAATCACTCTGCTAAGTAATTGAATAAATGTTTGATTTTCACTGTGTGTGTCCCTACAGTGTGGAAAACCCTGTGGAGAATTTTGAGGCTGAATAAGAATGCATCCCGAAGAAACTTGATCTAGTAGGTGAGAGAAACAATACAAAAATAGGTACACTAGGGGCTCCCCTGGTCGCTCAGAGGTAAAGAATCTGCCTGACAATGCAGGAGAAATGGGTTCAATCCCTGGTCTAGGAGGATCCCACATGCCACAAAGCAACTAAGACTGAGCACCCCAACTACTGAGCCTGTGCTCTAGAGCCAGGCTCCACAACAAGAGAGGCCCGTGGACTGAAACTAGAGTAATCTCCCCTGGCCACAGTAGAGAAAAGCCCAGGAAGCAATGAAGACCCTGCACAGCCAAAAATCCATAAATAAATAAAATTATTTTTAAAAATAGGTATACTAAACATTCAATTAAAATGATTCTGTATTCAAGATCCAACAAATGTGCTGTTTGCTTTCCTGAGAAGCAGCACTCCTTTCTGTAGAGATTTGAAGTTATGCTGCAGAGGATTAGCTTTTGAGCTGTGTCTAAAAATATGAATAGAATTTCCACAGAGAGAATCTCAAAGGCAGAGAATGCCTTGCGCTAGAAATCAGTCTTAGAGTCTTTTCTGAGTCTTCATGAGACCAGCAGAAATAAAGAATGGTATGTTTCAATAGCTGAAAGAACTACGTAAATTATTAAGCACTGCAGCATCTTCAAGACACAAGTATTTTAAGCACATCCTAGTGCCCTCCCACAGGGCCGGGGTTGCGGGGGAGGGAAGGGAGTGACTTTTCTGCCATTTTCACTTAAAGTGAAATGAGTAACTTGAAAAAAAAAAAAAAAGCTTCTTCTATGTTTATTTTTAAGAGTTTATGTTTCAGTTTCCAGCAAGTGTCACATTAAACTCAGACTGCCTATGAAAGAAAAATACTGGTATTTCAAGAAAAAGCATGGTATTGTCTTTTCCTTACCAAAGTTCTGACAGGACCGAGCAATTCCCTGCAAATCTCCCTCCCCCTCTTCCTCACCCTGGAGCAAATTTTAAAGCCATGATTCATCAAACCACAGTTAGACATTCTGAACTTTGATGACTCCTTCTGCAAAACCGGTTTGTTCACAAAATGGATTCTGCCTTACTTTTTCTCAAAAAGTCTCCTGTATAGTAGTGACATTCATGATACGAATGTTCTCTTCAATACAGTACTAGTTTTCACCAAAGCCCATCTATAGAGTTTTTTAAAAATATCTCATAGTGATATTAAACTTAGTATACTCAAACTACATAGAAACGTAACTTAGATGTTTTCGTTTAAAGGAAGTTTAGGAGACACTGCATTTTAAGAAGTCCGAGAGGCAGTTCTTCTGATCTGCATTTCATTTCCATATTGCAAATATCAAATGCTACAAAGAAGATTTGCCTAACCCATCAGTTCTAATCCCAGTGAGTTTTTTGTACTCTCTCTTTACTCAACTAAGCCTTTATTCTCTTTACACTTAGGATAGTTTAAGCAAATTTACCTGTGTCCACAGTAAATATGCCTCAGCTCCAGGCAGCTGACTTCTTGTTCACCCAGATGGAAATTAAACTGAAAGGTGCATATTGCAAGCACCAGCCACTGCCTCTTAAAATGCAAAACCTTAACCAGGCAACAGGATATAGTTTCAAATAGAAAGAAGAACTGTTGTTGAAGCCGAAGGATCTTTAATTCTCTGGATTGCTCACTGTAAACCCATTAGCTGAATTTAAATTTCTTGGGGTTCTTCTGAACCTGGCTAACACACATGGAATTTAGAATTGTTTCCTTTTCACACTTTGCTTATTTTTAGTCTCTCCAAAAGACTCCTGGTTATGTAGCAGATTTAGGGAAAATGTTAGAATTTGCATGTTTGGCTTTGAGCTTAAAGATGATCTTGGTTATAAAAAGTGTGCAACTTTTCTCCTCTTTTTGGTCTTGTATTTTGATACTTATTCTATGACAGGTTTCATGACCTTCCATAATATGGATGTACAAAAACTATAAAATAGCTAAAAATTAAAAGAATAATTTTTATATACTAGCTAGCTACACAAGAGTCATATCAACATTTTTGTACAATTATGACACTGAAAGACATTTTGAATCATTCAGTTATTAAAATCAGTCTTAAATCCCATGCCATTCTTTTGCATGTTGAAAAAATATGGTATGTTGTTGCAAAACTCTTTCCCCTGAAACTACAGTAACATATGTTTTGCAATAGGAAAGTAAAGTTGCTTTAGGACCTTGTCAAAGTCAGACAATCAGCTAACCATATACTTTAGACAAAATAGCTTTTAAATTCTTCATAATAATCAATATTTAGGGTACCAGGAGACAACGATCAGTCAAAAGCTTATTCTAATGTCCACCGCTTCCTTATCTGAAATGGTGCAAACAAAATTTGTTGTTTACTCTCTGTTGGTGAAATAAATTTCTTTTTCAACTTCTAGTAGTTCAGGACCTGCACTTTCTTGGGGGTGCACACCAAGGAGCTTGTTGGTGATCTTTAGCTACAGTCCTACAGGGATGACAAGGCATCCCTCATCTTCATGGGAGAGGCATTGGGACCCATCCACTGCCTCTCCAACAGCCATAGGAACATCTACTCCCAATTCTGCTACATAATCTAGATCAGGTCAACAGAGAGGAGTAAGCAGGAGAAAGTAGGAATACCTTTTGGACAAGAAGAAATTTCTCACACAAATCCATGGTTTGGCCATTTGAATTTGCTTCTCTGAATATTCACATTTCCACCTCATTTCCATTGCTGTTTAGGTTGCTTGAATTTTTTTAAAAAAATATTTATTTATTTGACTGTGCCAGGTCTTAGTCACAGCATGTGGGATCTAGTTTCCTGACCAGGGATTGAACCCAGGCCCCTCTGCATTGGGAGCTCTGAGTCTTAGCCACTGAACCACCAGGGAAGTCCCCTGCTTGAATTTTTTTCCTCAACAGTTTATAAAAGCTCCCGCTATAGTATACATATCAGCCTTTTCTTAATATATGAAAATAAGATTTGAACTTTTATGAGAATCTAATGATTTTATTTGTATTTTTCCACATCTACTTTTATTTGTGTGTGTTAAAATCTCTGTCTCTCTGTTAATCATTCAAGATTTCCATGCATGAATAAGTGTTTCCCAGCCCAGAGATTATGTATGTTATTTATGAGCATGCATACGTGCTCAGTCACTCAGTCGTGTCGAACTCTGCGATCCCATAGACTGTAGCCTGCCAGACTCCTCTGCCCATGGGTTTCTCCAGGCAAGAATACTGAAGTGAGTTGCCATTTTCTCCTCCAGGGGATATTCCTGACCCAGGGATTGAACTACCTCTCCTATGTCTCCTGCATTGCAAGTATATTCTTTACCGCTGAGACATCAGGGAAGCCCCATTTATATATTTACTTCCGTTTAAATCTTAGTTCTATCTGAAATATTTTTAATATGATATAAAATGCGGATCGAGTTTTCTGATTGTTTCTATTTAAAGAATTGTTTTAAATTATCTATTTAATCCATTGAATTCAAATAGAATTTGAAAATAGCATTGCTATTTAATTAAAAGATGTGAATCTATTGTTATATAGTCAACTGGGGTCTTTTTAACTAATAAATTTAGTTTTTAGAGCAGTTTAAGGGTTGCTGAAAAACTGAAGAGAAAATATAGAGAGTTCCCATAAAGGCCCTCTTCCTTAGTTTCCTCTATTATTAATATATTGTATTGGTATGGTACATTTGTTATAACTGGTGAACCTCTATTGATATATTATTATTAGTCAATACAAGAATTTACATTAGGATTCACTCTTTATGTTGTACAGTTCTATGGATTTTGCCAAATATAAAATACCATATATATAACATTATGATAGTATAGAAAAATGTCTCTGTCCTAAAAATCCCCTATACTCCACCTACTCATTCTCTTACCCTTCTCCCAGACTCGTGGCAACCATTGATATTTTTACAGTCTCTGGAGGTCGCTTTTTCCAGAATGTCATATAGTTAATATCATATAGTATACAACCTTTTCATACTGCCTTATTTCACTTAGAAATACACAGTTAAGATTCTTCCATGACATTTCCTAGTTTGATAACATATTTCTTTTTATTGTTGAATAAAATTCCATTATGGGGGTGTGTGTGTGTGTGTGTGTGTGTGTGTGTGTGTGTATGCTCAGTTGCTCAGTCATGTCTGACTCTTTGAGGCCCCATGAACTGTGGTCTATGAACTATAGCCTGCCAGGGTCCTCTGCCCATGGAATATTCCAGGCAAGAATACTGGAGTGGGGTGCCATTTCCCATTTCAGGGGACCTTCCCAACCCAGGGATCGGACCTGCATCTGTTGTGTCTCCTGCATTGGAAGTTGGATTCTTTACCAGTAGCATGACCTGAGAAGCCCTGTATGGATGTATAATAGTTGATCCACTCACTGATTAATGGATATCTTGGTTGCCACCAATTTTTGGCAATTATGAATAAAGTTGCTATAATCACTTGTGTGCAGATTTTTGTGATCAAATAATTTTCTTAACTCATTAGAGTAAGTATCTAGGTGTACAATCACTGGACTGTATCCTAAAACTATGTTTAAGTTTTTAAGAAACTGTCAGGCTATCTTCCAAAGGGTAGTCCCATCTTGTATTCTTTACCAGCAATTAACAAGTGTTCCTGCCAACTGGAGTTTTGAATAAGTATTTATTACTCAAACTAATATGAAATTAGTTTACATATATATGTATTTTTATCACCACAAAGTTTTGCTGCAAGTTGGTTGACATAAAGAAGAAATCATTATGATAGCACAAATTACTAAAGGTTATAAAAGAATTTGTGTACAAAATGTATGGTAATTAAGCTAGCATTAGGAAATCTGAAATTTCACAATATTTAAATAGATGCTTTGCTCTCCTTGAACCTGGAAAGCGGATTTTGAACTCTTGACCTTAACACACACCTTAATTTTTCTCCCTACAAATTTCTTGATAATTTATCAAAATAAAATTAAGTACAGTAGCCAATGTGACCATTTTATTCTCTCTCCTTTTTAGGATAACATAGAGAGGAATGGTGATACCATATTCAGGGATAAAAAAGACTTGTGAAAAATTTTCTAATCCTAGCAAGATCCTGTTAGTAGGAGTGTAAGAACTGACTCAGTGAATTATTCACTGACTTTTCCTAAGTCACATAATAATAGATACTAAGCCTCCACTGAATTTGAATTTCTGTTTTATCTATGATTTATCACCCACAAAAGAAAACATAGAGAAGCAGAGATGCAAGATCTTAGCACAAGTGTGTTATCACCTCTTTTTGTTTGACAGCTATTGGAATTACAATTTGAACACAGGAGAGATAAAATATTTCTTAAAGTTATAAATTGGATTCACTTTTACCTCAAAATTCACGCCCTGAGACTAGCAGTAAATTTAACCTGAGTACGTGTTCAGCACTCTCTCTTGTCCTTGCATCACACTGGAATACAAGGTTTTGGAAAACCTAGTGAAATGAGAAAGGGCACCACATTGCTCTTAATTTCAATGATCTCATTTGCTGATGACCATTTCAATAATGGGCACCTTCAGTAAGGCCCTGAGACCATGGCAATTGATGCTGACTTCTTCCATGTCCCATAGAGAGTCAGCCCCTTCTGTGACCATGCTAGCATAGAAGCATCTGAGGGGATTCAAGCACACTATATGATCTAGAAAACCCAAAGCTCTTGTGTTCCTTCCAGGACTGAGAATTGCAACCACCTCTTTAGGTTAGACCAACTACTTTGTGCATGTGGTATGTGTAACTGTGTGTGTGTGTATATGTAAATTTATTTCAATTTAAAGTATTTTTCAAAAAATTAAAATAGATAAACCTTGCCTGTTTGTGAACATTGTATAAAGAATTTGAATTTCTTACAAATCAGTAAGAAATAGGCAGACGACCCTTTAGAAAAAATGGACCAAAAACCAGAACTGGAATCTAAGAAAGAATATATCCAATAATCAACATATATATAAAAGGGTGTTAAACTTCATTAGCCACTGAAGAAAGCTAAATTCAAAACCCAAGGTAATACCACTCACAACACCAGAATTGTTAAAATGAAAAAGACAATAGCAAATATTGACAAGGATAAGGAAAGACTGGATTTCTCATTTACTGCTGTTTGCAAGTGTAACTTGGTACAACTTTGGAAAACTAAGTGGCAGTATTGACTAAAGCAGAATGCATGCAAACACCATGACCTAGCAAAAGAACCAGAAGGTGTGTATAAGGATGTTTGTTGCAGCACGGTTTGTAATAGCCAGAAATTAGAAACATTCCAATATGAGACTAGAGAAAAATGGATAAATAAATAGTGAAATGTTTTTACAAAGGAATAACGTACTCTCTTAAGTCTCCTGCATTGCTAAAGAACCCACCTGTCAATGCAGAAGACTCAAGAGAAAAGTTGCTGAAAGACTCAACCTTGACCATTCTACCATCATTTGGCACTTGTAGCAAAATGGAAAGATGAAAAAGCTCAATAAGTGAGTGTCTCAAGAGCTGACTGCAAATCAAAAAAAATCGTCATTTGAAGAGTTGTCTTCTCTTCAGTTCAGTTCAGCTGTTCAGTCATGTCTGACTCTTTGTGACCCCACGGACTGCAGCACACACCAGGCCTCCCTGTTCATCACCAACTGCCAGAACTTACCCAAACTCATGTCCAACGAGTTGATGATGCCATCCAACCATCTCATCCTCTGTCGTCCTCTTCTCCTCTTGCTTTCAGTCTTTCCCAGCATCAGGGTCTTTTCAAATGAGTCAATTCTATCGCATCAGGTGGCCAAAGTATCGGTTTCAGCTTCAACATCGGTCCTTCCAATGAATATTCAGGACTGATTTTCTTTAAGATGGACTGGTTGTATCTCCTTGCAGTCCAAGGGACTCTCAAGAGTCTTCTCCAACACCACAGTTCAAAAAACCAATACAATATTGTAAATAAATTAGCCTCCAATTAAAATAAATTAATTTTTTAAAAAAGCATCAATTCTTCGGCACTCTGCTTTCTTTAGAGTCCAACTCTCACATCCATACATGACTACTGGAAAAACCATAGCCTTGACTAGATGGATCTCTGTTGGCAAAGTAATGTCTCTGCTCTTCAATATGCTGTCTAGGTTGGTCATAACTTTCCTTCCAAGTAGCAAGCATCTTTTAATTTCATGGCTACAGTCAACATGTGCAGTGATTTTGGAGCCCCATAAAAGAGTCTGTCACTGTTTCTATTGTTTCCCCATCTATTTACCATGAAGTGATGGGACTGGATGTCTTCTCTTATTCTTACGCAATAACAAGAAACCATTTCTTGATCAGACTGTGACGTGCAATGATAAGTGGATTGTATATGACAACCAGCAGCAACCAGCTCAATGGCTGGAATGAGAAGAAGCTCCAAAGCCCTTCCCAAAGCAAAATTTGCATCAAAAAAAGGTCAGAGCCACTCTTTGGTGGTCTGCTGCCAATCTGATTCACTCCAGCTTTCTGAATCCCAGCGAAACCATTACATCTGATAAGTATGCTCAGCAAATCACTGCTGCTGCTGCTAAGTCACTTCAGTCTTGTCCAACCTTGTATGACCCCATAGACGGCAGCCCACCAGGCTCCCCTGTCACTGGAGTGGGTTGCCATTTGCTTCTCTAATGCATGAAAGTGAAAAGTGAAAGTGAAATCGCTCAGTTGTGTCTGACTCTTTGCGACCCCATGGACTGCAGCCTACCAGGCTCTTCCATCCATAGGATTTTCCAGGCAAGACTACTGGAGTGGGGTGCCATCGCCTTCTCCAGCAATCACTGAGATGTACTGAAAACGGCAATACCTGCAGCTGGCAGTGGTCAACAGAAAGGGTCCAATTCTTCTTCATGACAATGCCTGACAACACAATGCACAACCAGTTCTTCAAAAGTTGAATGAACTGGGCTACAAAGTTTTGCCTCATCTGCCATATTTACATGACCTCTCACCAACTACCACTTCTTCAAGCATCTTGACAACTTTTTTTCAGGCAAAACATTTCCACAACCAGTAGGATGCAGAAAATGCTTTCCAAGAGTTAGTCAAATCCAAAGCACAATAGGAATAAGCAAACTTATTTCTCGTTGGCAAAAATGTGTTGACTGTAGTGATTTCTATTTTGCTTAATATAGATGTGTTGAGCTTAGTTATAATGATTTAAAATCATGGTGTGAAAACTTAATTTTGTTTCCACCAACCTATTACATTTTTACACCATTCATACAAGCATGCACACACATAGCATTACAAGCTAAATTTTCACAAAATAATACTTCCTTATAAGTGAAACATACTGATACTTTCCATGTTGTTCCATTTCATTCTATTCTACTCCTTTCTTTCTTTTTAGTGTTGATCAGTGCATAACAAATTGACTTCAGAATTCACAAATGATTTTGATTTAGCAGTTGAAACATTGCTCTAAATGTGTCTCCACCTTCAAAACAAACAAAATATTGTCTTACTTTGGCTTGACCCTAATGAGAAACTTAGGAAACTATTTTCCTTTCAAAGTCCATGAGGATAAGTAGATTCCAAATCCCTGGGAATTCTAGTCATGGTTAATTCTTTGGCAGATAGGGTGATAACTTTCATTTTTCCCTGTTAAATCCATATCAAGGAAGCAAGATAATGTATCTAAGTGTTATTCCTTCACATTCTCAATTAACCACCTTCCTATACTGATGTGTTAAGAACAGAGGTTCTCAACCTTCTTGGCACCAGGGACTGGTTTCTTGGAAAACAATTTTTCCATGGAGAGGAGGTGCAGGGCGGATGGTTTCAGGATGATTTAAGTGCTGTTACATTTATAATGCCACCGTTTGATCTGGTCACCACTGTCACTGTAAAGCAAACAATGAGGAGTGGCTGTAAATATAGATGAAACTTCACTGGCTTGCTTGCTGCTCACCTCCAGCTGTGCTCCCTGGTTCCTGGGATGCCAAGTTAAGAAGATGAAGTTCCTTCCTCCAACTTGTTACACATATATGCTTTTGTCTATTTTTGCTTCAGTGTGATGATACACTCCAATGAAGATTCACTCCATTGGCCTTCAGTATCTTCATTTGACTACTTCATTGAATGGGCAGGAGGATAAAATTAAAAAAAAAAAAATTCTCTATTTCACATGATGTTGGGAAAAACTGAGTAATAATAACAATCAATAATTTAGTTGTGTGTGATAATTATTTGAGTATCTGACATTTCCAGAGATAAAGGGAAAACCATTTAGAACACTGTTTCTCAAAATTCTTTAACCTATGCAGACATTAGAAATACAAACTAAGGCAGTATTTTCATTGACTGTGGATAATGGGTGTGAGAAAGCTGTGGGGAAATTTTGAGATTTCAGAGAACTGCTGTTTTTGATGATTCTGAATATACCTCTTTCTCCACATGAAAAGTAATGCTTCAGTTCAGTTCAGTTCAGTTCAGTTGCTCAGTCGTGTCCGACTCTTTGTGACCCCATGAACTGCAGCATGCCAGGCCTCCCTGTTCATCACCAACTCACCAACACACACACTCATGTCCATCGAGCCAGTGATGCCATCCAGCCATCTCATCTTCTGTTGTCCCCTTCTCCTCCTGCCCCCAATGCCTCCTAGAATCAGAGTCTTTTCCAATAAGTCAACCCTCCACATGAGGTGGTGAAAGTATTGGAGTTTCAGCTTTAGCATCAGTCCTTTCAAAGAACACCTAGGACTGATCTCCTTTAGAATGGACTGGTTGGATCTCCTTGCAGTCCAAGGGACTCTCAAGAGTCTTCTCCAACACCACAGTTCAAAAGCATCAATTCTTCAGCGCTCAGCTTTCTTCATAGTCCAACTCTCACATCCATACATGACCACTGGAAAAATCATAGCCTTGACTAGACAGACCTTTGTTAGCAAAGTAATGTCTCTGCTTTTCAATATGTTGTCTAGGTTGGTTATAACTTTCCTTCCAAGGAGTAAGAATCTTAATTTCATGGCTACAATCACCATCTGTGGTGATTTTGGAGCCCCAAAAATAAAGTCTGACATTGTTTCTACTGTTTCCCCATCTATTTGCCATGAAGTGATGGGACCAGATGCCATGATCTTCGTTTTCTGAATGTTGAGCTTTAAGCCAACTTGTTCACTCCCCTCTTTCACTTTCATCAAGAGACTTTTTAGTTCCTCTTCACTTTCTACCATAAAGGTGGTGGCATCTGCATATCTTAGGTGATTGAAATTTCTCCCGGCAATCTTGATTCCAGCTTGTGCTTCTTCCAGCCCAGCGTTTCTCATGATGTACTCTGCATAGAAGTTAAATAAGCAGGGTGACAATATACAGCCTTGACATGCTCCATTTCCTATTTGGAACCAGTCTGTTGTTCCATGTCCAGTTCTAACTGTGGCTTCCTGACCTGCATATAGGTTTCTCAAGAGGCAGGTCAGGTGGTCTGGTATTCCCATCTCTTTCAGAATTTTCCACAGTTTATTGTGATCCACACAGTCAAAGGCTTTGGCGTAGTCAATAAAGCAGAAATAGATATTTTTCTGGAACTCTCTTGCTTTTTCCATGATCCAGAAGATGTTGGCAATTTGATCTTTGGTTCTTCTGCCTTTTCTAAAACCAGCTTGAACATCTAGAAGTTCACAGTTCACGTATTGCTGAAGCCTGGCTTGGAGAATTTTGAGCATTACTTTTAGAGAGAACCTAAAACAAACGGGTGGAGGAAACCCCTTACTTAAATCAGATGTTTTGCCAGATTTTGTCCAAATACTTTTGCTCTGTTAAAGTATGATATGTGTGAGAGACTGCATATTTTGTATCCTTGTTTTGTTTCCTTTTCACTATCAGGTCTGTACTATAGGAGTAGAGATAAGTATACTGTGAAAATATAAAACATAATAGTTACTTTAACTCTCTCCCTTCCCCCTCCTTTTCTTCATTTTCTGTTCTCTCCGTGTAAAATAAATGGAACTAATGAGTCATCTTCTAGAAACAGCAAGACTGGTGACTCATTCCTCCAGACTTGTAGTATGTGGCTTTTACATACATGAAGCATTTAACCAGTTATTATCCCTTAGCTGCTAATGGTAACACATGATACATTTTATTTCCAGATCCCACTTGACAGCATTATTGGGGGGACAGAGTTCCTAATAGATTACTCACAGAAATCTTTCTTTATGGTTAGTGACTTTCTTTTTATATTTGGGAGTTTCATTGCCTTTAGAGTTACAGCAGCAATTTAATTTTGGAAAAAAATGTTTTTCTAACTTGTTGTCCTTAATTCTGCCACAGGTATTACATCTATTGTTGCCATCATACATTTGCCAATGTATTACAAATCCAAACATACAACCCAATTCCTCCACGTTAATGCTACCAGTAACCACAAAAACAGGACAAAATGGGTCCATATGTTTCTTTTAGGTAGTCTTCTAAAAGCTACATGAACTTTTTTCTTCATTTCAGAGGAGTGTCACTGTGCATGTTCCAATGTTTCCATTGTCAAAATCAGGAATAAAAATACAAATATGATAATTTTGTGTAAGTATCTTTTCCTTTTTCACCTGACAAAAAGAAATGTGGTATGAAAAAGCTGGTCTACATCTGTCCAAGATGCAATAATATCAATTTGTGATAATGCCAATCAATTAATTAGTTGGCACCTAATTAAATAGTTCAAAACATACTTGTTATGGTAGGTGACTATATATATATATATATATATATATTCTTAAATATTTAGATGATCACCCCTCTTCAGGATATGTTGACTTCATTAACATTAGCACTGAGAATTTAGAATATGTTTTAAAAATTGACAATCATAAGAAACTATCTTCACTGATTTTTCCAAACCTGATATATACATACATAATAACCTGAGATATCTAAGAGGAAAAAGAACTACTAAAATGTAGCATAAACTGAACTATAATACTATGAGAGAAGTCATACTAATGCATGGTTTAATGGAAACATCATATATAACTTTGTAAGGCTTCATGAAGAATAAAAATGAATCATCATCAAGATTATGAAACAAATTTCCTTTCCTTGGGTCAAGTGGGAAATTTCTTGTGATACCTGTTCGTTCTGAAACAGCTGTTACTCCACTAATCCTTTCATTTTGTAGTTCTAGTTTATTGTTCAAATTCTGTAGAATACTAAGGATCTATTTGCATGAAAGTTTATATATAACAGTCTATAAAAAGAATTAATGTATTAAGCCTTCCTCTAATGTCAATATTTTCTTAAAATATCATAATGGTTATATTTCTAGAATTAACTTTGAGATTTTGAGACAATTTGGAACTTTATGTCTTTTCCATTTCTTATGTATATCAACAAGGTGTATGCAAGCATAGAACATATTTTGTTTTGAAGGCAGGAAAAATGCTGGTGAAATAGAAATAGAAAACTATCCAAGCTGATTCACATTATTGTATAGCAGAAACTAACACAATATTGTAAAGCAATTATAATTCCAATTTAAAAAATAAAGAATAAAATAACAAAAAGGAAAAATACCCAGAGTTTTTTAACACTAAATTTTGCAGATATATTCTTTCTTAATTCTCACAAGAATTCTAGTAAGTTGGCAGCCTAGAAAATATTATCCTTATTTCACAAATGTTGAAACAAATTCAGGGAAATTAAATATGTCCCCCAAATAACATAATAACTAGTGGTGAAGTTGAGACTTAACCAGTGAGAGTTTTATTTTGTTTTAAAGTTTATGATTTTTCATTTCACAATTCGTCTAACTAAAAAAAGTATGTCAGTCGTTGGTATCAGGATTGAGGCAGATAGTACTGCATACTTGAACACCTCTTATATTCTGCTCCCCTGAAAAAAGCAGTGCAAACTAAAGTGGGGGAAAAAAAAAATCTGTACTTCCGTTTCTTTTCCTTTTTGCTGTCAGCTCTGAGTTGGCTTAGTGAATAGTTTTGCAATGCTTGTTTCACTTTTGGGCAAGGCTGAGCCCTGTATTTCAAACAAAAGACAGCCAGTTACTAACTTCTGGTTGCTAGGTGTGGCCTCCCTTGAAATTCTATAAAATCAGAAGCTCAAGGTTCCACTTCCACCACAAACCGTTCAGAGGAGAATCTCTCTTTAGTTCTTTGTACGGAGGTGAAAAAAACAAAAAGGTAAGTCTTGGTTTTCCTTTAAGTTTTGGCTGTTTTGATAACTTTTACCGTCAGTGTTTAATGTTACTACTGTGGAATTTATGGCTAGCTGCACTTATATCTTTGACAAACATTTCTGTAAGATTACATTGGAAATTTATATTTTGGGGATCACAAATTGCAGTTTTATTTTTACTTAGTTAAGAAATACAATTTTAAAAACAAGAAAACTTTGCTTAATACTGGCTTTCTGTACTGTTGGTGAGTTACCATGGAAAAGAAGAGATGAATGTGTTTGTTCCCACAAGTTATGAGTTTCCAAGATCTGTATGAACTTTATGTAGAAATCATGATGGATGGTGGATGTTTGTGGGGAGCCAGGCCTGAAGAACCCAGAGGTGGGTTTCAGGGACTTAAATAATTTATTTTTTTCTTTAAAAAAAAAAAATTCAGATCTCATAGTGGAAATTATATCCTTTGTAATTAACATCTTAAATTAATGTTATGTTCACTCATGCAGTATAAATAAATAAGAGGATCCACTTACTTCATTTAGAGAGGGTGTGGCCGCATTCTTTCCCCTGGAGCCTCTGTGTCATAGACTGGCTTTTCAAGTGCAGATTTGAAAACCTAAGGGGAAAGGAAACATTTCCTGGGTGGTGTCAGATAAGTTATCCCTTGGGAATGCCATTAGAGCCCTCTAAAAATTATTCCACTTAGTAACATCTTGATTGTCGAATGAGCTAATAGCTATAAAACTCCTTAGGAAAGCAAAAAGCATATCTAAAGTAGAGATTTTACTGGTGTTGGATATACATGCAAAAGTGAGGGATTTTTGAATCCTAACCATATATCTGGCTCTTGTTTATTACAAATGTCCCTTCAAAATTTTTTCTTAGCTCATTCTCAGTGTTAAGTTAAATGATCTGATATCTAATTTTTAGTGCTAGTTAATCAAAAACTATGTACTTTTCTTGCCTAGTTTGTGTCTAAAATTATGTTTGGACTTTGAAAAAGCAATATTCTCCTCTGCCCACAGGAATGTATTTTTGTAGGCACATTGCAGAACACCTCAAATGTGGTAAAATGCCAGTTTCATAATTTCAAAATTCTTAGCCTCTTCTCCAGAAGCTGGGTTACCACCCTAGCCCCAGGCTCAACCACATCTGGCACACAGCCATCATTTGACAGATGTTGACAGAATAGTTAATAATAATATTATTAAGAAACCAGCTAGAGTTTCGTGGTTATTAAATACTTTTTCAATCAAAAGATCTGCAAAGACTGGTTTCTATTGATGTTAGCTTGCTCAGCTGCTGCTTAATCTTCTCTACACCCATTAAGTGATGACATATTTGAAACCAGCGGACATATTATTTTTCAGTGATAAACCAAAAGCTATCTTTTGAGTAAATTATTTCCTCTTTCTTTAAAATGGGAGAGATTTTTATGAGAAAGATAAGAATAGACACAATTTATGTAATACCTTCCTTCACTATGGGCTTACCTGGCAGCTCAGACCCTAAAGAGTCCTCCTACAAAGCAGGAGATCCAGGTTCATTCCCAGGATCAGGAAGATCCCCTGGAAAAGGGAATGGCTATCCACTACAGTATTCTTTTTTTTTTTCCTGTGGTGAATGAAAGTTCAGTGCTTATTGTAAGGCACCATACAAGGAATCTGAGACAACTAGTGCCCAAGCATGTCCAACTCCCCAGAGGGTTTCAGCCAAGGACTTTTTTTTTTTTTTAAATTTGTATATATATATATTTATTTATTTAATTTTTATTTTTACTTTATTTTACTTTACAATACTGTATTGGTTTTGCCATACATTGACATGAATCCACCCCGGGTGTACATGAACCCCAAACATGAACCCCCCTCCCACCTCCCACCCCATATCATCTCTCTGGATCATCCCCGTGCACCAGCCCCAAGCATCCTGTATCCTGCATCAAACATAGACTGGCGATTCGTTTCTTACATGATAGTATACATGTTTCAATGCCATTCTCCCAAATCATCCCCCCCTCTCCCTCTCCCTCAGAGTCTAAAAGTCCGCTCTACACATCTGTGTCTCTTTTGCTGTCTCGCATACAGGGTCATCATTACCATCTTTCTAAATTCCATAGAATTACTTGGACGGAGGATCCTGGTGGGCTACAGTTCGTGGGGTTGCAAAGACTCAGATGCTACTGAGCGACTAACATCACTCCACTTTTCTTTCGCTATGCTAATTTTTTCCACTTCCTGGTACTTGAGGTGAAATTTATGACTAGCATTTCAGAGCTGTAATGAATCTCAGCTACTGTGCATTCCAACTCTTATTTTTATAATTGGAGGGCCCTCTTCACTCCAAAAGTTAAATGTTTTCTTCAGTCATATGGCCAGCTAAAGAGAGTCAAGATATGGGTCAAAACTCCTCAATTCTTATTTTTACATCCTATAGTTGTGGATAGAAAACATTAGTTAAGTTGGTATAGATATTTTTCCTAAATAATTAGCACTGATACACTATTTGTTCATTTACTTATGTTTTCCAGCATACTAAGTACCAGGCATTCTGCCAGGCATGGGATTATCATTGCCCCCATGGAATGCCACTAAAAATATAGCTGAGTAAATAAATAGAAAGTGATAATGCAGAACAATAGGGGCAAGTGTAGGGGTGAAGGCAGGATGCTTTGGGAGAGCACAGATGGTTGGTCGCTTACCCCAGTGTTGAACTAAGGAAGGCCCGTCTGGAGAATGTGATGAGGTCTAGGCGAAATCCTCTCTAAGCAGCATCATTTAGGCAAAGAGAATTGGGTATGGAGGATGAAATAGCATGCCAGGCAAACAGAACACCCTACTCAGAGGCCTGGAAGTGAAACATTCATGAAACTACCTTTCATAAAGTGTTTCTTCATAAGTCATGCCTTTGTATAGTCTAATTGCCTTTTCTCACATGAGTAGGTATGGGAAAGACTTGTGAAATCTATAATCGAGGAAAAAAACTACACAGGCCAAAGCGCTGAAAAATAAACTCCCTCAGGCTGGAGTAAAACCTGCCACGGTCTCCATAGGCTTACTGTGAATGAATTTGATTCTTAACTATACGCTATTAAAAATATCATTGATCATTAAAAGCATATACACTCTTTTGGAATCAGAAAGCATGGATTTATGTATGCCTTGATGCTTGCTACTAGAATCTAGAAAACTGACAGAAAAAATTACATTTTTCCCCCAGGTAGAAAATGGGGATAATGATGTCCTCTGCAAAAATCTATTTCTGCTGCTGTCTTTGCAGAACTCTGATCTTTCTTACTTACCATCAGGAAGGCATGATAGATCACAAAACTCAGTTTCCTCTGTCAAAAATTCTGGAAGTAGGGTTTCATGAAGCTGACAGAGATAGGAAATGTGGTTTTTAAAGTTATTAAAAGCAGTCTTGTAATAATTTCAAACCTTCAGAAAAGTTGCAAGAATATTGCACAAAATTACATATACTTTTTACCCAAATTCCCCAAGTGTTAATATTTTACCACATTTGCTTTATCATTATCTTCCTTTTTCTTCTTCTACCCACTCTATATAGTTATTTTTACTGTCTCATTTAAGAGACCACTGCAGATATGGTGTCCCTCTGTCTCTAAATACTTCAACCACAGTGCAGTTTAAAAAGAAAAAAAATCAGGAAATTAACTTTCATACAATGTCTTAGTTTTCTCAAACTGTACAGTTGGTATAATTGCTAATGTACCATTTATAGAATACCTTTCTCTTACATTTAGCAAGCATCATTTAATGCATATTTACTTTCTTTTAATTTCTTGCTGAGTGAGAGGAAGAGAGCTCTCTTATGACATAAAAATATTAATTTCTAGAAAGTTATACACTTTTTCATAGATAAATGAGATTGATAGGCAGTGCATATTCACAGATTATTAATTAGAACAACACTGGAATTTTATTAATTTCCATGTAAGTCAGTCTATTTATAGATGTTCAATTCCATCTTCAAATTAGATGATGCTAAGGACTGAGATGAACTTGGTTTCAAAGCTCATTGGTAGCCAGATTAAATATATATTGAGCCAAGGAATATTAAGAAAACAGGCTCTTCAATACCTAGTACATATTCTAAATGTTGCAACTAAAAAAAAAGATGGAAAAAAGCCTCTTGTGAACTCATGGGATTATTCATTTTTTATTTTTAAAAAATTCTAATTTCTAGACTGGATCATTCTTTGAATAGTAAAAATATGTGACAAACATTTATATACCATGTTGAAGTTTATAAAATGTGTTTGCATGCATTATTTGTTGATAGTTAAGAGATCTTACTTTTAAATTATTAAGTGGGTTTTATCGAGTACAGCATATTGGTTTTCATGCAGAGGTTAGGTATTGAAAAGAGAATGGTTTAGCAATACAATTTGAGCAAAATATTTTTGCTGTTTGTGGTATTTGTAAGGTGTGTTGCAAATATTCAAGGTTCTGTTAAAACATGGAGTTGCATTTGAGCACTTAGCTAGCAGTATATGATCAAATCTACTTCCTGCAGGGAGTTGTTTTTTCTTTTTTAACATCCTGTCACAATCTTTGTATCTTTAAGTTTTGCTGAGAGCTTGTGGATCTTATTTGGCTGAATTGAGATTCCATTTTCCTCTAACTGTTTTCTTGAAGAAGGTTCTATTCAGGCTGCTTCTCTTTTCCAGACCACATTCCAGATCACTTTTTCAACCAAAATCTAGGAACACAGAAGATATGGCACAAAGCTGTGTTCTCTGTGGACATGTGTGAAATAAATTATTTAACCCTTTTATTTTTGTTATTTTGTCTAATATAATAAAGAAATATTTTCTAGTCTTTCTCAAGTTTATTCTTTTAAGAAATTAATGGATGATATAAGCTTTTTTAAGTGAAAAAATTGTGATGTACAGTAAAGTTTCCATAAAATTTATTTTGAAGTTGTGAGGCTCATTTTAAAAATTATATTTGACAATATTCTTAATCTCCTCTTTGATTGCTTTTGAAGTTTTTCGCTTCTAATTGAAAAAAGTGGAAATATTGGAACATCTGTTTCTATTATGGAGGGAAAATTACTCCATTAAGTGACCAATTGTATCACTCATTCTAAGAATTCTACTTTCTAAAGGGCATGGATGAGATAAAAAATGGATATTTTAAATACCTGCAGTCTTGCCAGAAATTGCAAGATGTTTTGTATATGCCAATTAAGCAAGAGGAAAATGAAACTCAATGTGCCAACAACAGTTGCAGCAGATTATGGTGTAATAGGAACTAAAACTTTGTGCAAAATTGTACACCATGACTTTACCTCAGGAAATAACTTTAAATTGATCAGTTGTTGGGGGGATGAGATTAAATAGTGCACAATATATTGGTTCTCCTCACAGATGACGGAACAGTAATTTGAACAATTCCCATGATAATTAAGTAGAGGTAGTTTCTGCTTTGGATATTATTTCCCTCATGTATTTAATCTCATTACTTAGAATTTCTACCACTTTTCAGCAGGTGGGGATTGAAATACTTTGTCTGAACATACCGGTAAAGAATCAGGCTATGGGTTTTACTCCTCATGAGTCATTTAGCTTCACAAGGAGAATTTAAAACTGCTAAGATCATCCTTCGAATCTCTTTCAGATGTACTCATAATAGCAGTCTCCAGAGAAATAAAAGGGTGTGGAGAGATCGATCAGCATAGAACTGGAGCGTAGGCTCTTAAAAAAAAAAAAAATCCGAGACAAAAAGGATCCTTGAGGGCTTCTTTTGCAGATAATGCAGTAAATGCATTAATTTTTTAAATGTACTTCAAGTTTTAAACATATACATAGCTTATTAAATAAAAATATTGCTGAACGATGATAGTAAGTCAAGCAATTTTCTTTAACATACAATTTTCCAAAGGAGGACATGCATGGTGCAGTTTCACTCTAAAGAATCCTTTTTAGAGCAAAGCAGCTGGTATAAAATAATTCTTTTCCAAGATTATTTTGTATTGGGTAAAAAAAGAAAAACAACACATGTAGGATGAGAATTCAGACAGCTCAAACAGAAGAAATGTGAGTGTAGTGATTATTCCAGGTGCTGAAATAATTTTATACCAAGGAATGGAAAAGAAAACTGAATTATTTCAAGGAGAAATCTCACAAGAATATCTTTTTTTTTTTTTTTAAGGTAGAGTTTTGAGTCTGAGTTCACTCCTGTAGATTGCCATAGATTATCTTAGCTTATAAATGCCAGTATAATGTTCTTTCTCTACCCAATAGCTTTGTTCAAGTCCTCATTAACCCTACATAGATTCTCCTACAGCTTACTAAGTGGTCTCTAATCTTCCATCTTGCCCATCTCCTAGGCATTCTCTATGACACAGGATGAGTCATCTTTCTGAAATGTAACTTTCTTTTTAAAAAACCCAGTAATGTTTATCCAAAACTTTGGAAACACATTTGAACTTTTAAATTTGGGCTTCTTGAGCTAATAAACTCTTATCAACTTCCCAAATATGACAAGCTTCTCTGTTTTGTTCTCTTTAACTTTTTAGCCAATTTAATCTCAAACCTTCCCCCAAAAGAGTCTCAGATCACCCAGAACTTCCTCTAAAAATTGTTCTTAAACTTTTGAGTTTTCTTAGGAAGAGCACATGCTGGCTTTAAGTTCTTTGAGGCAAAGGATGTTTCAATGTTTTTACGCCCTTGGGGCTTGGTATACAGTACATGGTGAAATGAAGCACCAGCTTTGCTCTTCACAGCTTATCTGTTTACTTATAGACGTCATCTGAGCCCTAAGGGTAGGCCTGAATATACTGAGAAAGAGCTACATTTCTGAGGCTTTGGGTTTCTGTTCAAGGGTAGTAGAGTCTCTTTAAAATAACTTGAAATCTAGGGACTTCCCAGGCAGTCTATTGGTTAGGACTCCTGCTTTCACTGCAGTAGGTGCAGGTTCGACCCCTGGTTGGGGAACTAATATCCCACATCTTTTGGCATGCAGCATGGCCACACACACACACACACACACACACACCCCTACATTTAAAAACAAAGAGACCAAAAAACACTACATGTAGCATTGTATGATGCTCCTAGGAGTAATCCTGGAAAGTAAAAGCAGGGCTGCTCTATGTCTTACATATGTAACGGAGTGGAGTGGTATGTATATGTGTTGAGTTTGTGGTTTGTAAAAACATTGACCTGTTTTCTTTTCAGATCCTTCAAAAATGGCGATGGTATCTGAATTCCTCAAGCAGGCCTGGTTTATTGAAAATGAAGAACAGGAATACATTGTAAGTCAAGAGACAATAAAATAGCTCATTTAAATAGTAGTATTAAAATAGAAGCAAATGTAAGTGAATGGACAATAATTTATTTCTCATTCACAGAAAACTGTGAAAGGATCCAAAGGTGGTCCTGGGTCAGCAGTGAGCCCCTATCCTACCTTCAATCCATCCTCGGATGTTGAGGCCTTGCATAAAGCAATCACAGTTAGAGGTAACTCTGTCTTCCCCAAACAGTCCCCTCCTAGACATTTCAGAATGGCTACTAAAAAACAAACATGTGCAATGGAAAGAGTCTGCTTCATTTTGAAGATAAGAGATCTTTATCAATGAAGATACACTTCCTTTCTCAGCACTTAGGAGATTTTGATTAAATCAGTAGACTGCTGCAACAGTTATCCTTACAAAGCTCATTTCTAACAGAATGCTGAAGTCAGCACCTCTGCTCACACTTAAGGTGTGAACTAGGAACAAACATTGCAACACTGAGGGCTGGGGAGAATTTCTTCTTCCTTTGGTGTCTCAGATGGTAAAGAATCTGCCTGCAGTGCAGAAGATCCAGGTCCAGTCCCTGGGTTGGGAAGATCTCCTGGAGAAGGGAATGGCAACCCACTCTAGTATTCTTGCCTGGAGAATCCCATGGACAGAGAAGCCTCGCAGGTTACAGTCCATGGGGTCACAAAGAGTAGGACACAAATGAGCCATTTTCACCAAGTGCTTCCATCTGATATAGAGTCACATCCATGTCCCAGCCTGTTATAATTTATACTTCTTTGTTTTGTTAAGAACTTCATTTGAAGCATCTTGATAGTGAATCATTTTATGTCCGTTATTGATGATAAAGAAAATTGATTTTTTAAGTCTAGATGCCCTTTATTTCCAGGTGTGGATGAAGCAACCATCATTGAAATTCTGACTAAGAGAAACAATGCACAGCGTCAGCAGATCAAAGCAGCCTATCTGCAGGAGAAAGGAAAGGTCGGTTGCAGTGGTTAACTTAGATAATTAATTTCAGTCATATTTATGTTTAAATATAGTGTTTGATGGGCTTCTCAGGTAGTGGTAGTAAAGAATCTTTGCCTACCAGTGCAGGAGACACAAGAGACACAGGTTTGATCCCTGGATAAGGAAGATCCCCTGGAGTAGGAAATGGTAAGCCACTCCAGTATTGTCTGGAAAACTGCATGGACAGAGCAGCCTGGTGAACTGCAGAGTCGAATATAACTGAATATGCGCGCATAGATTTTGAAATACAGTTGCCTAGTTCTTTCAGTCTCTAGCCACTGTTTTCCATTACAACTAAGTCTGGGATTACTGTATTTGTTTTCTTGGTTGCAATGTAATCAGTTCTATCGCATTTGCTGGTTTTATGCACTGTTTTGATTCTTTGCACATGTGGTGTTCTATATTGGAGATAAGCCTTTAACTTGAACATAACAGACATCAAGATTTCTGTTGGCAGTAAGAAATATGTTCTGCTTGAAATATGACTTCTGTTCAATTTTAAACTGAGCTGTTTAGTGTCTGAATGTAAAGTTTATATGTATAATTCTACTTTAAAAGTAAGGTTTCTATTTTATACAAAATATAGGTAATTTTTTTAAGGAGTATAGTTAGAAAACAACATAATGTCTGATTACAGTGCTTATTTGAAAAGTGCAAATCTCAATGGTTGGAAAAATTATTAATACGTTATTTTTAAAGTATTCTTATTACTATTTCTGTTAATACGCAGCCCCTATCTTTTGAGCTTTGTCATTTATTCCCTCTATAAAAGATTGAGAATGCTATCCTTTAAGGAGTTATCAATGAATTCAGTAAATTTCATTCTAATCACTCTAGAAACAAAAAGATTAAGATATTAAATATTGGGTACCCTTTTCTATGTAAAGGGAAGGAGCTATGAAAACAGGTTGGGTTTAGGACTCAGTAAGATTAGCTAAACATCAGGTAACACTGCTTTACTCTATTACCTAATGCATTATTTACTAAAAGGTTATATATCTTCTTGTTATAGCCCCTGGATGAAGTTCTGAAGAAAGCCCTCCTCGGTCACCTTGAGGAAGTTGTTTTGGCTCTATTGAAAACTCCAGCCCAGTTTGATGCCGAAGAGCTCCGTGCTGCCATGAAGGTAAACCACCTGATTTAAGCAAAGCGCCTTTCCTCAAAGCATGTTCAAACCACTTATGCCTGCTAGAGTATTTTCAACAACCAGCACAGGACCACCAATCAGTGGTAATAAAATGAATAAGTGCATGAATAAGTAAAAGAAAAAATAGATGCTGGTGTTAACAACTATGTTATTTCCACTATCTTCATGATGTTACCATATTTAATAGATCTCACTTTGTATTTATTTGCCCAAAATATTGGCATTAAACCCATTTTGTTTTTTAAGCAATATAATACATACTTTATTGCAATTAATAAATATTGTGGATATTTATTGAATGTTGTGAGAAATTTACTAAATGTCAGATTCAGACAAATTTTGGAACATAATAACTAGTTGATACTTTTGAATGAAGATTTTTCTACTTTTTTTTTTTTTCCATCTTTTTCAATTCAGGGCCTTGGGACTGATGAAGACACTCTGAATGAAATTCTGGCATCAAGAACTAACGGAGAAATCAGAGAAATTAACAGAGTCTATAGAGAAGGTAAGTTTTAATGCGTAACAGTCCAAGTGTCTTAGTTGAAAAGGAATTCTGATATACTTTTTGAAAAATTGAGTGTGGATGTTAATTATGGGAAAAGTACATATTAAAATATTTCTTTCATTGTCTGTCACAGGTCTATCACAGGCACATATGGTTACCAGACACACTAGAGTTAGTGGGGTACAAATAAGGGACACGATTGTCTCAGTCCTCATCAACTTTGCACTTAAAAAAAATTGTATGTCTGGGACAAATGGCCACATAGTATTGCAATGAAATTCTCAATTCAAAGCTCTGAATTTAAATAGTTTTCTAAAAACATTTCCTATTTTTATGAGTTATTTCATAAAAATATCCCATTGTCTTTCATTTTGAAAAGATAATAACAACAAAAACAAACAAACAAAAACCCTCCAAACATTTGTCCTTGAAAAGATAAACAGCTTGGTGCTTATAATTCTCTGATGCAAGCTAACTTTACCATTATGAACATAAATGACTTACTCACTGTTAACATCCAGTTAGATTCATGGGGATGAAAGACTAGCCATGGCTCATTTTATCTATTCAGTGAAACATTTCATTTCAATGGTATGCTTAACACTGTAAAGAGAGTATCTGCAAATGGGTCCTGGGCAGTGCTGAGTCATCACTATTTTCTTTTTCTAGTTTCCTAAGCCCCCTGTTTTTTTTGTTTGTTTGTTTTATTTTCTCAACCCAATATGCAGCACCGTAGAGGATCATTCTACGTGATTTTAAAACCAAGCACAGAGAATACAATAGTCCTCGTGTATTATTTTCACGGAAATCTAATAAAGGAATCAGAATAAGAAAGTTTTAACCTCATGTTCTGCAATTCTTATCTCGTTATCAATATTTATCTTAGGTCCATTTATCAGTGATAGTCATCAAGAGGGGCATTATAACTAATTTTTTAAATTTTATAAAATATAGTTTACAAAGGCAAATAGCCATAAATTATTCCCAAGGTACAGTTCAATGACTGTTTATTAAAATGTTCTGCCTTCTAGTCAACTATAAATTCAGTTAAAGTTTTGCTGAAAAATAATAACAACACAATTTTTTAATGTTAAGTAAGGGTGTTTAACAAGGAAACATTTTAAATCTATATCTACTGTAGAGGTGTATACATACACATGCATACGTAACTAAGTTGTATTCCATATAAGACATTTATTATTTCAAAATAAATAAAGAGTCTATATTCATGCAAGCACTTTGGTTTGTCCTTTTAAATAGCTCTTCTATTCACCCCATTGCTTAAATTCTGGTATGATTTATTTCAGAAATAGTTATCTAATAATGTATACCTGTGCAATTTATTCTTGTTAGCAAAAGCTTTAGGGCTGTAGAGTTTCATTCACAGTATTATGTAAACTGTTTTAATTGCCTTATAGGAAATAAATTTGACGATCAAAAATTTTGCTTGCTCTGATTTTGCTTTATTAAAAAATAAAACTATTTGAAATGTGTTCCATAAGTTATTGAACATTTGGCATTGCAAGTTGTGAACCAATATAGAGATGTTAGATATTATTATCATCACCATTATCAGTAGTTTACTACAAAATATATTTTTCCTATTTCTCAGAACTGAAGAGAGATCTAGCTAAAGACATTGCCTCAGACACATCTGGAGACTATGAGAAGGCTTTGCTTTCTCTTGCTAAGGTATAATGAAAACAGATCTGGAAATATCTCTTCTTTGATAAAAAGTAAAATCTTAGATTTCATCTCTCTCTAGAAATGAGCAATTCACTCCTTTTTCTGCAAAGAATATTACTCATCTGATTTTAAGAGAATAAATAAGCCATGTGATTATATGCTAGAAAGCTACTTACATGAGAATGGGTTATTTTCCAGGGTGACCGATCTGAGGAGCTTGCTGTAAATGACGACTTGGCTGATTCAGATGCCAGGGTAAGCAAGTGCTTATAAATACTCTTAGAATCTACTTTGCTACTTCAGTTAGGTCCGACCTGAGGTGAGGTACCACTTGAGGGCCTCCATGTGAAAGCAGATATGAGATTCTCCAAAAGGATAATGACATCTAATGTCCATTCCCTGAAGGATGCCCACCAGCCAGGATTCAAGCAATCCAAGAGAGGAAATGTGGTCTTTATGTTTTCAACAGGTTGCACTGTTCATGAAACTGGAGAGGATTGAGAAAGAACAGTAAAAATTTGATCTGTTATTGAGGAAACTCTGAATTTTTATTTTACCAGGTATAACAAAGTAAAAGTGAAAAGAATAAACACATCTAACAATTCTTTAAACAATGAACATTGGTTTAGAAGTGTAAGTTAATATTGTAAAAATATTATGGTAATGATATTAAAATTATAAAAGTTATAGCATTTATATACTTTCAAGTATATTATTATATATTGTTTCAGTGAGGTTGCTTGTTTTTTAATACATCAGTCCATTGGCAACATTAGAAAAACTGTGTCGTTTTGGGACTTGGAATTTTTGGTAAAAAAAATGGCATCTAGTATTTACATATGCTTTACTCATGGTACAGTTAGTATTCTCAACAAATTCATTACAGTGAGTTAGTAAAAATAGAAACTTACTTGACTACTCCACTCTCTTCACTATATCAATGCATTATCCTGCATTTATTGACTTTTGTTAAATAAATGCATCTATATCAGTTGTTTGCTCAGAAAGTCCCGAATAACTTTTTATGCCCATTGGAAGTTTTATCGTTTTAATAGAAATTGTGCAATCATATCAAAGAACAAAAGTAAGTATTTGAGTAACTGCCCATAGTAAGAAATTACTATTATTTGCTTGTGATACTTCTGAATTTGCTTTCCATTTTAAGACTATCAGGGAGCTTCCCTGGTAGTCCAGTGGTTAGGAATCCACCTTGCAATGCAGAGGACACCAATTCAATCCCTTGTCCAGGAAGATCCCACATACCTTGGGGCAACTAAGCCCGTGTGCCCAGAGCCGGTGCTCTGCAACAAGAGAAACAACTGCACAATACAACTAGAGAATAGCCCCTGCTCTCTACAACTAGAGGAAACCCACGTGCAGCTGCAAAGACCCAGTGCAGGCAAAAATTAAAATTAAAAAAAAAAAAAAAGACTTTCAGGGCTCTTAGATGTATATTTATGGCCATTACATGGATTAGTGTGACCCAGGAGGAGGGTGGTAATTAACATTTCAAAGGTAACAGAGCAGGTTGCTGACAATAAGGTAGAGGTTATCTTTTCCATTTACAAAAGAGGAAAGTCTTTAGTTTAATAATGTGAAACTACATAAGATTACTAAGATATCTCAGTAGTAATATCTAAGAACGATTAAGCTGCAGAGTCAGAATTTGAATCCAGAAATTCTCACATCAAAATTCAACATCTAGGTAATGGTTGAATTATTGATTTATTAGTACCATTTGCTGAAAATTACTTTAAACAATTAAGAGTAAAATTAAAAATTTAGAGATTGTCCCTTGAAGTGTTCTTGATACAGAATGTAATCTTAAAGCGAGTTAACTCAATAAACATTTATTTTGCATGCATAGATTCAGTCTCTAGTGTTTGCAAGGTAACTTGAGAGATATTATGGAAGATACTTGACAAAACAAAGTTTCCATCTCTAAGGAACTTGTAATCTTAGCATTGTCACCTGCTTTGATTGTATTGGACACAAAGCAGCTGCCTCCAAAATCTTTGAAGAGATCTGACATTCTTATGCAGATATCAAGTCCTCAGAGGGTCAAGTGTTTACTTTTGTGTTTTTTTAACAGGCCTTATATGAAGCAGGAGAAAGAAGAAAAGGGACAGATGTGAATGTGTTCACTACCATTCTTACCACCAGGAGCTATCCCCATCTTCGCAGAGGTAAGAAGAAAACAAATGTTCCCTGGGACTGTTTGCAGAAGTCATTTTTTATTTTTATTTTTTAATGAGGACAAGCAAGAGAAAGGAAAGGGCTTCCCTGGTAGCTCAGATAGTAAAGAATCTGCCTGTACTGCAGGAGACTTAGGTTCAATCCCTGGGTCAGGAAGATCCCCCAGGGAAGGGAATGAATGGCAAATACACTCCAGTATTCTTGCCTGAAGAATCCTGTGGTCAGAGGAGCCTGGCACAGAGGAGTCCATAGGGTCATAAAGAGCTGGACACGACTGAGTGACTAACACTTCCAAGAGAAAGCAAGAAAGAAATCTTAATCAGTGACACTCCGAAACCAAGTGGATGCAGAATTCCTGATCTCTTATTGCTTCTTGTGCATTTGTCCAGCTTCGTACAGACACCACGTGATAGTATTTGAAACACATTTTATGACTTTGGCATGTAGAACATTAGTTTATTTTTACTATTTTTTCCCCTCGATATTTGGAATAGGTCTGACAATATATACACGTAAAACAGAACACATGAAATTACAATGAAGAAGAAAACAGCTGAGGCTAAGCGAAGAAAAGAGTATCTAGATACTCCAGAAACAAAAGCTAAAAGAGAGTTCTTGCCACAAGATTTACCCCGAGTGTTCTGGAAGTAAAGACAAAGGGCAGATCATGATGATTACTTCAAGTTTATTATTTAATAACAGCATTCTGTTAGCACTCTGAGATTAAAATAAGAGGAATCTACAACACAGATCTTTATATAAGGAAAGATCCATTTGCTGTGGCACTTGGCTCTGATGTAGAGTTATGGCTGTCAATCAAATGTCACTTCTAATAAATGTCAACATTTGCAAAAATTTTCCCAAAATACGCAGAAGCCCAAAAATAGCCATGTGAATTACATCTCTCAGAGAAGATGATGTATCCAAAATATGCTCAGATGAATAGTTAGATTTACATTGTGTTTTTTGAAGTTCAGTCATCCTAAGGAATGCTTTGGGCTTCCCTGGTGGCGCTAGTGGTAAAGAACCTGCCTGCCAATGCAGGATACATAAGAAATGTGGGTTCAGTTCCTGGGTTGGACAGATCCCATGGAGGAGGGCATGGCAACCCATTCCAGTATTTGCCTGGAGAATCCCATGGCCAAATGAGCCTGGCAGGTGACAGTCCATGGGGTCACAAAAAGACATGACTGGAGTGACTTAGCATACACATAAGGAATGCTTTGACTTTGTGGCCATGCCTGATTTTGCTAGTTTGCTAAAAAAAACAGGATGTTTTGTACATCTCTAATTTAAATTTAATATTCAGTATTTCAGAAATATTCCAAGTATAGTAAGCATGACATGAACAAAGTTCTGGACCTGGAGTTGAAAGGTGACATCGAGAAATGCCTCACAGTTATTGGTATGTAGTCCTGAAGAGGGAAGAGTTTTCTAACTTGAAATTGTATTGTCAATGTTGTCCAATAATTTATAAAATATAATAACAAGACAAAAACTCAGATGTAATTTATGTTGCAAATAGAGGTAGCATGTAAGATAATGACAATAAATATTTAGCTAAAGTGATACAATAGTCATGTTAGTAATTACAGATATTATTTCCTTGATTAAAAACATGAGCAGGTGGATAATATTGAGCATCAACTTGTACCATGCAATATACGAGGCTGGGCATGGCACAAAAGAAAGTCAAAATGGTCATTAAGAGCATGGGATTTGGAATTAGATAAATCAAGGTCCACATCCTGGTCTGTCACTTGCTGAGTAATCTTGGGCAAGCTTAAAGGATTTAGACCTTCAGAAGAAAAGAATTTTAAAGTTTTCCCTTTTATTCAGATGACCAGTTGAAGTTCGGAAACCTCCATTATGAAGCAGTGCTTCTCAAACATTAATGTGCACATGAATCCTTTGGGGATCTTGCTAAAATGCATATTCTAATTCAGTAGGTCTGGGTGGAAACTGGAAGTCTGCATTTCTAACAAATTCTCAGTTGACTCCAGTTCTTTTGGTCCATAGATCACACTTGGAGTAAGAAGGTAGAGAATCTGCTTAAAACTGATTGACACATCTGTTAGTATTTTATTTGGCAGTTGCCTTATATTTTATGACTTTCCTGTCCCACTTGGATTTTTTTTTCTTATTACAACAAGAAAAAAAGTATTTCTTGCCTGCCAACATGGCCTTTAACATATCTACTGGTTTCCTTGTTTCCATGAAGAGTATACTCAGGATAGCACGAACTATTTAAGCTGCTATCAGTGGACTTAGGATAATAAGAGATAAATGATATTGTCAGAGGACAGAATATTCAGAATCACCGTCTAGAAAATAGCTTTTTTTAAGCCAGATATCCCTTACTGGGGGTGGATGGTGAGGAACAGGGATGGAGAACAGAATCTTTCTTGAAAACCTCTGTATATCCTATTTCTTTCATATGTACCTTTCTTCTTTTGTGGTAAAGATGTCAACTAAAACATGCCTCTCTTACAGTGAAGTGTGCTACAAGCAAGCCAATGTTCTTTGCTGAGAAGCTCCATCAGGCTATGAAGGTAACATATGATTTGCTTTGGGGAAAAAATTACTGTGTATGGAGAGAACAGAAAATCCCATATTGTTTAAAAATTACATTTATTTTTTAGTATCTTTTCATTAAAAATTATTTTTCTGTCCATTGCAAGAGGTAATACACTTACTTCTTAAAATTCTGTTAGACTTGTTATATTCTTGTATAGGTAAGATAGTAAGGTGAGCTTGAAAGCAATTTGTAGATTACTCATGATTTGCATAAAATCTGAGTCAGCAGAGGAAGGGCAATATACTTTCTCGTAAGCTGAAACTCCAGTTCTTTGGCCACCTCATGCGAAGAGTTGGCTCATTGGAAAAGACTCTGATGCTGGGAGGGATTGGGGGCAGGAGGAGAAGGGGACGACAGAGGATGAGATGGCTGGATGGCATCATTGACTCGATGGACGTGAGTCTGAGTAAACTCCGGGAGTTGGTGATGGACAGGGAAGCCTGGCGTGCTGCAGTTCATAAGGTCACAAAGAGTCAGATACGACTGAGCTACTGAACTGAACTGAACTGAATGTATGATTTTAGCAAGCTGCTAAGATTGTAAGCTTTACAATCTCTTCTAAATTTCATTTATCTTTTTTATTATTTTGCCTTCCATGGCATTGCTTAATATGTCATTCTAAGATTTTAAAATGTCATTGTAAGCTCATCAAAGTGTAAGGTTTTATTAAGATGTATTTGAGATATCACTTTAAGTCCTTTATTGTCTAGCTTGTATTTTATTATATAGGATGGTACCTATATACTTGTGAAAAGTTATGAAGTTGTCTGTTTTTTTCCTTTGCAACTCCAAAATAAAGAAGTCTTAGGAGAAAGCAATCTAACCATTCAATTAAAAGAAAAGAGTCCCTTTGATGTGATAGGCATGTTCCACTGGGTAGTTGGCAGTACAGTTCCTGACCCCATGCTTGCTGTTACCTAGTGAGGTTATTAGATGGATAATGAGAACACCTAGTATTGTAAATGAGAAGAGGGACCTGTGTCCCAGACTTTGGAAAGCAGTGTAGGTGTCAGCTAAATTACAACATGCTATTTGAACAGGAATTAGCCAGATGAGAGCAGCAGTGTAAAGAATGAAGGAATAAAGCAAGTCTGACCCTGGAGGAGAACACGGCATGTCCCTTTCAGGATAATATATATAGAGTGATGGTACACGGTGGAAGAAGTTGTAGAATTAGGCAGGGCATTGTAAGCCCAGGTAAAATGATTGATTTTCATCCTAAAATTTACAGAAGGTCACTAAAAGGTTTTAAGCAGATGAATCAAATGATCAGTTTACAACTTAGAAAGCTTACTTTGCAGTTCTTAAATAGCTTAGACAGAGGAAAGACTGGATAGTGGAAGATAAATTAGGAGGTTTTAAAAGCTCTCTATATAATTCTCTTGTCACAGTTGAGTTCGTGTCATTTTATTACCACTTGTTTGAAGTGTGTGTGTTTGTGCGTATTTTAATGTGGAAATAGTTTCTCCATAAAAACTATATAGGTTAGCAAAATAGCTTCACATTCAAACCCACATCCTGCCTTAAGAGTAGGCTTGGAATATAAGGGACACTGATCATCATTTGTTTTCAACAGGGTGTTGGAACTCGTCATAAGACACTGATCAGGATTATGGTTTCCCGCTCTGAAATCGACATGAATGACATCAAAGCATGCTATCAGAAGTTGTATGGCATCTCTCTCTGTCAAGCCATCCTGGTATGTTGTAATTCTCATAATGTTACCCCCACAAATGATAATTTTTTTGCAACTTCTTCAAAAAGAAGGGCTGATTTACTGTATCCATAAATTACATATATGATTAATTTGTTATATTAATATACAGAGACTTTTCTTGTGGTCTAGTGGTTAAGGCTCTGTACTTTAACTGCAAGGGACATGAGTTTGATCTTTGGTTGCTGAACTTGCTGCACAGTATGACCAAAAAATAAAAATTTTAAAAAAGATGCATAATTTAAAGTAAATTGAACTTGGGCTGGTAAAATCTACTAGTGATACTATACAGAAAGACTTCAGATTTTTCAGTAGTCATGGAAACAGTTTACCATACATACATTTAGCAATCAAAATGCTTTGGTAGAGATATATAATGATTTATGTTGCAATGAATATTGATCAGAGGATTAGAAACTTTTTATTCTAAATTTTTCCTTAACTTTGTCATATGTAAAAAATATAAAATGCATGTTCAAGTTAGAAAGTGAAAAATAAAGACAAGTCAAGGAGTTTTGAACTTAAAGATAGATGACTGTTCAAATTCAATTTGGCATTTGTATTGGATAACAAAAATCTAACATGAAAAGTGAGACTATCATGGACTTATAACCTTCACTCTGGTTGAGCAAGTCAAAGGTGATATGAAGTTATATTTTGCTATATTTATTCTGTGTTATATTTCATTCTTGGAAAATAATGGCTTTACTATAGAATAATCAAGAGAAGTTTGCATCTGAATTTTGAAAGCTACTGCTTTTCATATAAGCAATTAAAAATACCAGTTATCTGCTATATAAATTTTATTAATTAAATAAGTGATATTCTTATCCAAGATCCAAAAAAATTGATATACTCTGATGTATGTTAAGCCTAATACAATAATTATTCTACAATTTAAAAATACTTTCTATTGATTGTGGTCTCAGGTAGCATTAAGCATACTTTATTTTTATCAACAGGATGAAACCAAAGGAGATTATGAAAAAATCCTGGTGGCTCTCTGTGAAGGAAACTAAACATTCCTTTGATGATCTCAAGCTTTTTGATCAGAAGACTTTTTAATCCTCTTTTCATTCCATATCATAGATTTAAATAGGAAAGTTTCTTCAATAGGAATATAGTCTAGTAACTTCTTCCTGTAAAATATAGCCTATAAATCATTTTTTGTATTACAACTCTACAAAATAAATACAATTTTTAAAAAAAATACATAGTTATTCCAAACTATAAAACCCTACAAAGAGGTTGTTCTGGTAACAATGCCTAAGAAAAATGTTTACCTTGCAGAAAATAAAATGATTTTACAGGACAGTTGATGTGTCATTGATTCTTCTATTCTGATTTTCTTTTGTGTGTAGTGCAGTTGCTTAATTTGATAGCAAGGGACAGGAATCTGAATTTTATATTATGATCACTTGTTGAAATAGACTTTGCATATTAAATGAAATGTTCACAGAGTTAGAAAATGAACTTTTTACATTTTACCATCTTTGTGTGTGCTCAGTTGTGTCTGACACTTAGTAACCCCATGGACTGTAGCCTCCCAGGTTCCTCTGTCCATGAAATTCTGAGCAACTAACACTTTTACTTTGTGTTGTATGTATTGTAGATCAGATGGTAAAGACTGTCTGCAATGCAAGAGACCTGGGCTCAGTCTCTGGGTTGGAAAGTTCCCCTGGAGAAGGGAATGGCTACCCATTCTAGTCTTCTTGCCTGGAGAATTTCATGGATCAAGGGGACTGGCAGGCTCCAGTGGAACACAACTGAACAACTAACCCTTTTACCATCTGGTTACAGATTATTGAGATGGTATCTCTGTATAATAGTGGGATTTATTGCATCAGCATTGGAACAATCGAACATTCTGCTATATTTCATGAACCAGTATAAAGATGAAATGGCATCAGCAATAAAAATTTCTCACTAAAAAAAAATGGTAGTTGCATGTATAGATTTCTGAGAAACTATCAAACTGTTTTCCAGGACGGTGTACCATTTTACTTTCCCACAATAAATGTATAAGTAAGCTAGTTTTCCACAACCTCATCAGCACTTGACATTGTCATATTTTGTATTTTGACATTGTCTATTTTTTTATTGTTGAATTTTGAGAACTTTTAAAATATTCTAGATATTAGTCCTTTGTCAAATATGTGGTTTGCAAATATTTTCTTTCAGTCTGTAGCTTTTAATCATTTTAATACATAAAGGCTTTCTCAGAGGGAACGTTTCAAATTTTAATGAGGTTCAGTTTTTCCTTTTAATGTTTTTGCTTTTGGTGTCACATCTACAGACTCTTAACCTAACCTTAGGTCCTGGAAATTTTCTCCTCTGAGTTTTATAGTTTTTCAGTGTCTATTTCAGTTTGTGATTCATTTTGAACTAATTTTTGTATAACATAAGATGAGACTTGGTCAAAATTATTTTGTTTGCATATGAATATCCAATTGCTCTCCAATTGGATATATCTAATATACCATACTAACCTACATATTTTATCAAAAACTGCTTAAGCTCCTGACTAAATTCCAGATTCTAGGCTAGGTAAGTGGATACACAATTGAATAGGAGAGTATGAAGTAAGTAAGTAGAGATACAAAGAAACATTTCAGAAGATAAAAATATATTACTCTCTATGATCAATGAAAGAAAAACATTGATTAGACTTCATTAAAATGAAAAACTTCTGCTCTGTAAAAGATACTGTTAAGAGAATAAGAAAACAAGTCATAGACCTGGAGAAAACCTTTGCAAAACATCTGATAAACACTGGTATACAAAGCATGTATAAAGAAGACAATAGCCTAAATTAAAAAGGGCTTCCCAGATGGCACTAGTGGTAAAGAACCCACCTGCCAATGCAGGAGACATGAAGACATAAGGGATACGGGTTCCATCCCTATGTCGAGAAACTTCACTGGAGGAGGGCATGGCAGCCCACTTCAGTATTCTTGCCTGGAAAATCCCCTAGACAAAGGACCCTGGCAACCTACAGTCCATAGGTTCACAAAGAGTTGGACATGACTGAAGCAATTTAGCATGCATGCATCTAAATTAAAAAGGAATAAAAGATCTGAATAGATATTTCACCAGAAAAGATACACAGATGGCAAATAAGCATATGAAAAGATGCTCTATATCATGTGTCAGTAGTGAATGGAAAATTAAAGTGAATGAAACACCACTATACATTTATTTGAATGGCCAAAACCCATTCCAAGTGGAGTAACAGAAAAGTTGTATTCATTGTTCATAAGAAAGAAAAATAGTACAGCCATTTTGGAAGACAGTTTGATAGCTTCTTACAAGTTAAAGACAGTCGCATACAATTTAGCAATCACACTATTAGGTCTTTACCCAAATCAGTTGAAAAATTATGTCCACACAAAAACCTGCATACAAATGATTTTAGCAGCTTTATTTATACTTTTCAAAACTTGGATGCAACCAAGATGTCTTTCAAAAGATTAATGTATAAACTAGTATATTCACACAATGGTATTACTGAGCCATAGAAAGAAATGAGCTATCAAGACATTGGGGAAAAGACATGTATTAATCTTCTCCATTGCGGAGTGAAAGAAGTCAATCTAAAAATTGGTTGTATGATTTCAACTATATGACATTATGGAAAAGGCAAAACTATAGAGACAGTACAAAGATAAGTGGTTGCCAAAGTGCCAGGAGCCAGCATGGGAGGTCCCACCCATGACAAAGGTCATGGGGAAGAGGCCTGATGGGCAAGGTGGATCAGGACTCAAGGGGTCCCCTGGATCTGCTTGAGCATCTACCCCCGAAACCAAAATCTGTCTGTTATACTACACTCTTCTGACATTAACAGGGGCTATCCCCAACCAACTTTCTCTGGAAAATTAACTTATAGCTCCAGTTAATAGTCTCCTGCATATAAAAGGAGTGTCTCAGCTCAAATGCTGGCAGTCTAACTTGTGTGACAGGTTTATCCACACTCTCACTACTATGCACATGATTGTTTACAACCTCTCAACCATAAACAGCACAGAGAGTTTGGAGTATTTTGAAAGGCTTAGCATAGGGTTTTTCTAAAAATAAAAATCATGTTGGTGAAGCGTTTCATTGCTAACTTAATGATTGCCACCGGGCCTCCATACCCTTAGGCACCTGGGAGTATGTTAATCAATGTAATTGGAATGTAGAAAAAGAAATATAGTAGTTTTGATGTTAGCGATAATAAACTTTTGAGTTAATGAATTTTCTCTTTGTTATAAATCATTGTACTCCTCTTTCTTTGTTATAAATCGTTGTATCCTTGCTATGTAAGAAAGTAACTTTATCACTGTCTTAAGACTAAGCAGATCTTAAGGGAAAACAAGTTTTCTGATTGACTAACCTTTATCAATAGAAAGAAAGATTGGGCCATAAAATGTTAATCGGTCTTCAGACCAGAAGATATTGTAAACAAACATAAGACCCTTGTAAGAACAAAGATATGCAAAGAACACTCTGTCTTTAAATAAGGGTCAGAGCAGCTGACCCTGCGTGACTCTGCTTCTTACATTTATCTCTATGTACAACTTAAAGTATAAAAGCTTCCCTGAAAAATAAAGAGACGGACAAGGACCAGTTCCACGAAAGCCTGGTTCCCCCGTGTCGTTCTTTCTTTCAATTCTTTCTCTCTCTCTCTCTTACTTTCCTTTTCAGGCTGATTCCTTGGAGCTCAGAGGCTCTCTGCATTCACTTTTTTGCCTGGGCTTCTAAGACCTGACTGGGATGGGGCTCTGCGTCTTCACTCCTTCGAGAGACCGAGAGGGCACCGGCGGCCTACATGAACAGAGAAAGTCTCTTGTCTGAGGCTTCATTGGCTTTCTGTGTAAACCAAGGAATATCAGCCTCTTTTCTCTCCTCTATTCTCTTAACTGCAAATTCTTTCCTTATCTCTCTCTATATCTATACATCTCTCTTGCCTCACCGTTCATGCTTGGGATACCCTGGATCCAACTGGGGCTGGACCCTGGTACCAAAGGTAAGGAAGAAGAAGGGAGAGATAAATAGGTGAAGCAAAGGACATTTTTAGGTTAATTAAAATACTAAGTACAATATCATAATGGTGAATACATGTACTATGCATGTGTCAAAGCCAATAGAGTTATGGAAAAGGTCAGTTTTCATTCCAATCCCAAAGAAAGGCAATGTCAAAGAATGCTCAAACTACCACACAATTGCACTCATATCACACACTAGTAAAATAATGCTCAAATTTCTCCAAGCCAGGCTTCAGTAATACATGAACCGTGAACTTCCAGATGCTCAAGCTGGTTTTAAAAAGGGCAGAGGAACCAGAGATCAAATTGCCTACATCTACTGGATCATCAAAAAAGAAAGAGAGTTCCAGAAAAACATCTATTTCTGCTTTATTGACTATGCCAAAGCCTTTGACTGTGTGGATCACATTAAAGTGTGGAAAATTCTGAAAGAGATGGGAATACCAGACCACCTGACCTGCCTCTTGAGAAACCTGTATGCAAGTCAGGAAGCAACAGTTAAAACTGGACATGGAACAACAGACTGGTTCCAAATAGGAAAAGGAGTATGTCAAGGTTGTATATTGTCACCCTGCATATTTAACTTCTATGCAGAGTACATCATGAGAAACGCTGGGCTGGAAGAAGCACAGCTGGAATCAAGACTTCTGGGAGAAATATCAAGAACCTCAGATATGCAGATGACACCACCCTTATGGCAGAAAGTGAAGAGGAACTAAAAAGCCTCTTGATGAAAGTGAAAGAGGATAGTGAACAAGTTGGCTTAAAGCTCAACATTCAGAAAACGAAGATCATGGCATCCGGTCGCGTCACTTCATGGGAAATAGATGGGGAAACAGTGGAAACAGTGGCTGACTATTTTTTGGGCTCCAAAATCACTGCAGATGGTGATTGCAGCCATGAAATTAAAAGACACTTACTCCTTGCAAGGAAAGTTATGACCTAGACAGCATATTAAAAGGCAGAGACATTACTTTGTCAACAAAGCTCCATCTAGTTAAGGCTAAGGTTTTTCCAGCAGTCATGTATGGATGTGAGAGCTGGACTATAAAGAAAGCTGAGCGTTGAAGAATGTATACTTTTGAACTGGGGTGCTAGAGAAGACTCTTGAGAGTCCCTTGGACTGCAAGGAGATGCAACCAGTCCATTCTAAAGGAAATCAGTCCTGGGTGTTCATTGGAAAGACTGATGTTGAAGCTGAAACTCCAATATTTTGGCCACTTGATGTGAAGAGCCAACTCATTTGAAAAGACTCTGATGCTGGGAAAGATTGAAGGTGGGAGGAGAAAGCGATGACAGATGATGAGATGGTTAGATGGCATCACTGACTCAATGGACATGAGTTTGGGTAAACTCCGGGAGTTGGTGATGGACAGGGAGGCCTGCTGTGCTGTGGTTCATGGGGTCGCAAAGAGTCAGACACGACTGAGTGAACTGAACTGAACTGAACTGATAGAGTTATATGGGATTCCCTGGTGATTCAGACGGTAAATAATCTGCCTGCAATGCAGGAAACCTTGGTTCGATCCCTGGGTCCAGAAGATCCCCTGGAGAAGAGAATGGTTACCCACTCCAGAATTCTTACTTTTAGAATTCCAGGGACAGATGATAAAACAAAGAGTGAAACCCAAGTATAGTTTAGATAATTATAATGTATCAATATTGGTTAATCAATTTTAAATTGTACCTGGTAATCCAAGATGTTAATAATAGGGAAAATTGTAAGACATAGAGAGAGACTAAAAGAGAAATCTATACAATTTTGCTGCAAACTTAAAATTTTCCTAAAAAAAGAAGTATATTAAGTAAAAAAGTGGTAATCAACTTTTGAATCCAGAAAGTCATGCAAAAGTTGATAATATAATGTAATAATCATTATATACAGACATATATGAAATACTTTAGTAAAATAAGAGAGTAACAGAATTGGGAAAAGCTATGAAATGAAGAGTATGTGAAGGATCAGTAAAACTTCATCCTATTGAATTATTGAATGACTAAATTTACTGAGAATTTCTTATTCTTAAGAACTAGTCTAAGCTGTTATACATATATATATATTAATGTAGTCTTCAAACAAGTCTGGTAGGGAAGTGTCGTGTGCTTTTTACATGTGAGGAGTCTAAAGTTCCTGACATCACATGACTTGCCCAAGGTCCCACAGTATGTGAATGGTGAATGAATTTTGAACATAAATTTGAACATAGGTCTTCGGACCCCAAAGGAAAATTAGGAAAGAAATGAGACTGAATGAAAACCTGCTTCAGAAGACACTATGTCTTTTGACAAAGATGTTATTTTTATTAATAGGTAAAAATAAAAATGTCCTTTATTGCTTAGAGATTCAGTGATTCAGTGATTTTATTTATTCTTGGTGATTCTAATAAACAAGGCCAAAAATGTGGTTTTCTTTTCTTTTTTTGATGGCAAATTTTCTTTTAATGCCCAAGTTTAAAGGAAAAATAATCGAGATATAAATATCAAATATTAGAAAAATGTATTCATTGTCAAAATTCAGAGGAAAAAGAATAAAAAACTGTCAACTCAGGTTCCCTGACAAGATATGAAATTAAGTATAATGTTAATAAGAAAGCTTTTTCCCTTCTTATTAGGGAATAAATGAACAAACACACAAAGCAGGTAGCTAGTGTTTTGCATTTGCTGAAAAAGATTTTTCATTTATCCTTCCTTGCTTGATTACACGAGTTTTTGTAAACTTACAGTGATTTTGTTAAAATATGCACACACACAGACTACTTGTAGATTCTTGTGTGGAGGAGTATTAACTATATACTTTAAATCATCTAAGAGAAAGTGAAAAAAAAAACCCCAACAACAATGCTTTCAAATTCTAAGATAATTGGTAATGATAGGCGAAACAGTCAATACGATTGAATGGTGTTTCTATTTCATCCATTTCTTTTGCTATGGATGATATAGATCTTATAGTGATTAAACTAGGATTAAACTAGTTTTGGGGCTTCCCAGTTGGTGCTAACGACAAAGAACCTGCCTTCCAAGCAGGAGACATAAGTGACATGGGTTCAATCCCTGAGTCGGGAAGATCTCCTGGAGGAAAGCATGACAACCCATTCCAGCATTCTTGCCTAGAGAATCCCATGGTCAGAGGAGCCTGGCAGACTACGTTCTATAGTTCCACAGAGTCGGACATGACTGAAGTGACTTAGCAGCAGCAGTAGCAAACCAGTTTTCAGCTCAAAACTAAAATGGCTTTAAAAAATTGAAAGCTCTGAAAAGAAATCCTTGTTCTGGAGTTTGTGTACCTGTTTCAGGCTGAGCCAGAAATGCAGGAAAAGAAAAGTCTTTTTCATTTCTGGATACCTAAGGTGCAGTCATGTGGAAATGATCCTTTCTTTAGTTTCAGTGGTAGAAACCCGTGATATTGACTCAATAGCCAAAGCGACCCACCTTCCAAATCTTTTCTTTAGCCATGATGTATAAACAATGCATCGTCTTACAATTATTACCATTGTTTGCTTTTCTGGCTCTGAAGACTGATTCACAGACAATCAGCATCTTCATAATCATAACTGAGAATTAGTCAGGTTTCATGATTCAAATCCAGCCCTACCACTCACTGACTGTGAGGCTTGCCTGTTTCCTGCCTTCTCTGTGCCACAGTTTGGTCATCTGTAAAATGACACTGATGGTTGTGATGAAAACTATTAATAAATGAGATAATCACCATTGAGCCCACATAAAGAACTCAGTAAAAATTAAAACACAGTAGCTTCTGCTATGATGAGGAGCTTGCCATACATTTTTGCCAAAGAAAGCTTCTTTTAATATGAGAATACATTATGAAATGTTCAATAATATCAGAAACATCAGATCATTTTTAGCTGCTGCAAAGAGGAATGAAACGAGAGCTCTTGCATGTAGTAAACTAAGTCATGGATTATCTTCTTTATACTCTCATCTCACTGGAGATTATTAAATTCAGTAGTGTTAGCCTTTCAAGCAGTGAAAAGCTTATTTATTGACTCTGTTTTTCTGTGAATGTGTGTGGACTCTTTGTGGCCCATGGACTGTAGCCTGCCAGGCTCCTCTTGTCCATGGAATTTTCTGGAGTAGGTTGCCACTTTCTTCTCCAGGGGATCTTCCTGACCCAGGGATTAAACCTGCATTTCCTGCATTAACAGGTGGAATCTTTATTGGTGAACAATCATGGAAGCCCAACAGAAGTAAAGAGACTTCTTATTGATGTTAGAACTTGAATGGGGCTTTCAGAAAAAAAAAAAAAACAAAAAACTGCACTGTTCTAGTACATCATCCTTCTGGTTCTCATGTGATAAAAGGTTTAATGCTTATCATTATCTTTTTAAAGACTTTGGTTTTTTTACCTAAGAATAAAAAAAAGTAATTAACTACCAGTTATTTTTTTGTTTGGGGTTTCTGAATTAGGCTCTAAAAAATGTTCTCTGGTTATCTGTATCTATTGATCTTGCTATTTGAAATATCCAGCTGACTGGGCAGTCCATGGAACTAAAAATGGGTCCAAGGTAAAAGTAGGAAAAGTACTTGCAAAAAAGGAGTAGGAATAGAATGCAAAAACAGTATGAGAGAAAGAAAAGGAAAAGAAAATAGCTTGAATATATCTATACATCAAGAATTTCACTGTGTATGTGGGTTTCTTTCTTTCTTTCTTTTTTTTTTTTTACTTTTTTTCACCCCACCACAGGAATCCATAGAAATTCAGGCTTAGTCCCAAGCTGAGTCATCTACCAAACCACCCATCTAAAAAGAAGTCTGTTTTGTTTTGGCTAGTCTAATGGAAATAAACTTCAAGTCTCTCGCTTCTAGCTGGAAACAATTATTGTGTTATTTTCTTGAAGATTGTGACCACTGGAAATGTTGTGTTGTCAGCATGCAAACCAACTATTCATTTTGAGTGTTTCAACTTTTATACTTTAAATATGTTTGTCCTCATTTATCTAGCATGTGTACTTTTTCTGTTAAATTCTCCACATTCAGAAGTCTACTTTAGTCTTTCTAAATATAGAGAAAATATAGACCAGCATGGGTACATGGCAAAATGTGAGCATCCTTGTCCAAAAATTATTAGAAGTTCAAAACATATAGAGCACACCATTGAACCAAATAGTGGTGACTTCTGAGTGGGGCCCCATGTGTAAAGGTTGTGTCTTCATGAAGCCGACCCTGAATGAAGCTCTTTTTTATTGTCTAAATATAATCTATTATTCTTCAAAAACTTCATACTCAGTTTAAGAAGGAAAACAAAATGAGCTTTTAGTGCCATCTGGTGTGAATTTTAGTCTAGTTTAATAATCTATTTTTAGATCCTCCTCTATCTGTCTAGAAAAAAACAGCTCAGTTTCTTAGTTTCTCTCCCATTTCTTCTTCCCTTGGCTACTCTCTAAGAATTTTGGAGTGTACCAGGGTGAAGTGAGTCACTGTCGACGGAAAGACTGAGGTCTGTGGCTCAGTGTCCCCTGGCCATTCTGCTTGCTGGTTCACATTTTTCGTCTACTCAGGGGAAAAACTTGACACTAGAGGTTAACTTGGGCTGTGAAGCAGTGACATTATTGGATTTTAAACAAGATAGGGCTCAGAATTATTTTTTCTTCCAGTGTTTGGGAGCATGGGAGAAAGATCCAATTAACTAAAGACAATATAAGAGGTTTGTACATTACTCTACATCCAAACTACCCATATGGAATTTATGACCTAGTCATGTATAATAGTTTTTCTAATATTTTCTCTTGAAAGTTGCAAGTAAGTATTAGTTTCTGTTTTGATTTTTTTTGTCTTTTTCTAAAATAATTTTAAAAAGTCAAACCAAAAAGTTCCACTTTTATATAAAATCACAAAGTTGACTTCCTACTAAAAGAACCTGCAGTAAAATCATTTGTTAGTATTTTTTTTTTAAAGCAGATACCACCATTGTTTCCTCTTGCTTCTCTGTGTTTGAATGGATTGCACAGAAAACAAATATAAATGCATCAAATAGGTAAGTATTTACACTTCATGGGGCTGATTATTAACTACTTGTGTTTTAAATCTTCCCCTTTACTGGTTCTTTCCTATCTTCACTCAAAAGAGTCAAGCCTTTTTTTTATCTTAAAAGATAAAACAAAAGAAAAATAGGGTCTGGTCCAGTATAAGCCCCTGCCACCTGGTGCCACATAAGCTTAAGCTCATGCTTGTGCTCACTCAGTCATGTTCAACTCTTTGCAACTCTTTCTCCAGTTAAGTAACGGGTAATTCATTGCAAGGACTGTTTAGCGAAAAGTGACACCAAAACAGAGCTGAAAGGAAGACCATCTGATTCATTGAGCAATTCACTAAACCATCCTACTTTTGTGATCTTTCTTGGAGGTAAATCTGTCCATGTAGGTGTTAAGGTTCCCTTTGATCTCTGATCAAAGGACAAAATGATGATGTTTAGAGGGCAAAGTCTATACAACAAAAATGTTTTATCATAACCCTTCACTTTAAGCAAATAAACAAAATGATAAAGATGCCCCAAGATAGATCCCAGGTGGCTCAGATGGTAAAGAATCTGCCTACAAAGCAGGACACCTGGATTCCTTGCCTAGGGTAGGAAGATACCCTGGAGAAGGGAATAGCAACCCACTCCAGTATTCTTGCCTGGAGAATTCCATGGACAGAGGAGCCTGGTGGGTTATAGTCCATGTACTTGAGAAGAATTGGACATGACTGACTAAACAACACTATCAGTTCAGTTCAGCTCAGTCGCTCAGTCGTGTCCGACTCTTTGTGACCCCATGAACTGCAGCACGCCAGGCCTCCCTGTCCATCACCAACTCCCGGAGTTCACTCAGACTCACCTCCATCGAGTTGGTGATGCCATCCAGCCATCTCATCCTCTGTCGTCCCCTTCTCCTCCCGCCCTCAATCCCTCACAGCATCAGAGTCTTTTCCAATGAGTCAACTCTTCGCATGAGGTGGCCAAAGTACTGGAGTTTCAGCTTTAGCATCATTCCTTCCAAAGAAATCCCAGGGCTGATCTCCTTCAGAATGGACTGGTTGGATCTCCTTGCAGTCCGAGGGACTCTCAAGAGTCTTCTCCAACACCACAGTTCAAAAGCATCAATTCTTTGGTGCCCAGCCCTCTTCACAGTCCAACTCTCACATCCACACACGACCACTGGAAAAACCATAGCCTTGACTAGATGGACCTTTGTTGGCAAAGTAATGTCTCTGCTTTTCAATATGCTATCTAGGTTGGTCATAACTTTCCTTCCAAGGAGTAAATGTCTTTTAATTTCATGGTTGCAGTCACCATCTGCAGTGATTTTGGAGCCCCCCAAAATAAAGTCTGACACTGTTTCCCCATCTATTTCCCATGAAGTAATGGGACCGGATGCCATGATCTTCGTTTTCTGAATGTTGAGTTTTAAGCCAACTTTTTCACTCTCCTCTTTCACTTTCATCAAGAGGCTTTTTAGTTCCTCTTCACTTTCTGCCATAAGAGTGGTGTCATCTGCATATCTGAGGTTATTGATATTTTTCTTGGCAATCTTGATTCCAGCTTGTGCTTCTTCCAGCCCGATACAAACACTATACTTTTTCTAAATAAAACACTGGTAAAAAAAAATTAGAAACTGTGATATTATTAAAATTTTTTAATGCAGTTTCTATCCCTGGATCAGGAAGATCCCCTGGAGAAGGAAATGGCAACTCACTCAAGTATTCTTGCCTGGGAAATCCTATGGACTGAGGAGCCTGGCAGGGTAAAGTCCATGGTTGCAAAAGAGTTAGACAGGACTGAATGGCTAAATAACAACAGCAAAGTGTCATTAAATGCAATGAGAATTCTTGTGCATCATTCTAATACTGTTTTATGTTTTTGCATTATCCAACTGTTCTTGAAAAATGAAGGAAATATTATACTAGAATGAAGAATGTTAAAATACTAAATGAAGAAATTTCTCTAATCTTTGGGGAATGCATTTTTTTTGACAAGGCACAGAATTATACTTTAATATTTTAGGCAAGATTCTCACATAATGTAAAATGCTTGTAAGTTTGTCTCCCGGGAGTTGTTTGTATGCATAATTATCATACAAACAGGCATATCATTATTAGTTGTGTTTTTCTAACAATTTGATTTCAATATTTCCATTGTTTTCTCCAGAATAATCCACTTTTTAAGTGCAAATGGTAGCCAGCATGTTTTTCAGATATGTATTAGTCCTTGTATTTGATCATAAAATTTTTATATTGATTTCAATTATTCAAATTAAAATTTTATTTCAGAATTCCTACTTGGAAGTTTTTCGGTTTCATTCAGTTTTTGATCTTTACTGCCATCTAGTGATAAACGCTATGAATGTCCTCCTAAATGTATGTACAAAGTGCTGTATTTAAAAATAAATTTAAAAAGCAAGTTCTATTTCTTCATAGGATTTACAACTTAACCAAGGATGCATAAGCTGTAGGCATGAAAAATATGGAAAATCATTTTTCAAAGAAAATAAAAACAAAAATTATCAACAATGAGGGAAAGCTATGTGTATAATGGAAGCAGTAATGATTTTATATAGCATTACGTTTTTATCCTTAATCCATATTTTGACGCACTTCAGATATAATGTGTAAGAATTGATTCCCAAGAGCTCTAGCCTTGAATATCTGGTGACCTGTTGAACATCTGGATGTCCCCTGGGGAAGTAAAGCTCACCATGTCTCCGCTTTCAGTCTGAAAGTAAACTTTCCTCCTGATGAAGAGAGTGAGGCCTGTGAGAGCAAGGATGAGGCACAGCAGCCTCTCACAAGAATCATCTGGGCTGGTACAGAGACATAGCGCGGGCACTGATTGCTGCCAATGGCTATCACCGGGGTGGAAGCAGACAAAGGAAAACAGGAATGTTTGCTCACAGAAGCACTTTGCCGGCTATTAACATTGTCAACTGTCAATTAGAATGAATGGCTCCATTTAGAACTCAGTAATCTGAAAATAGAACTCTGGCAGAAAGCATCCCTCTTCTTGGATGAATGATCTTGCTTTTAAATACTCTTGCTTCTTGGTGCTGTGCCAATGGACTCTCGGATTTATTGGAGATTGCCTAAAGTCAGGTCACACTCTAAAGGAAGATTTTCAGATGTTTAAGGCCATTAGCATCAATTGGAGGGTGTGTACCTAACACAATGAGAAGAAATGAAAAGAGAGGACTGAAAATAGAAATGTAAGAGGAAAAACAAGCACCCATTGACATTGTATGAAATCAGATAATCATTCAATTACTTCTTTTCAAGAATCTTTAAAATCTATTCTCAAAGACTGAGGACATTTGTTTCTTTACACTGTGAATATTTGATTCTTTCTCAATTGTGCAGAGGGAAAAAAGGAAAAATATTTTGGCTTTCTTAAGTCCATTTTTGAGAAAAAACAAAACAAAACTGCACAACAGACACACGGGAAATACCTTAAATCATTGTCTATAGTTATATTTTAAAATTTGTACAATAAATATTCACGTTATTAAATTAAGAAAATAAGAACTTCTCTGGTGGTCTGGTTGTAAAGAATCTGCCTGCTAATGCAGGGCACACAGGTTCGATCTCTGGGTTGGGAAGATTCCACATGCCACGGAGCAACTAAGCCCACGCATCCAATCCACAGCTACTGAGGCCTGCTGCCCTAGAGCTTGTGCTCTTCAACAAGAGAAGCCACTGCGATGAGTAGCCCCGGCACTGCAACTAGAGAGCAGCCCCTCCATGCCGCAACTAGAGGAGAGCCTGAGCAGCAACAAAGACCCAGCACAGCCAAACATTAATAAACCAACTTTACAAAATAAAGAAAATGATGATCATATGATATCTTCTTTCATCTTCTCTCATCTCATCTCATAATTTTGGTTGGTTTAATTTGTGATGATGGCATTTGAATCACGTCTTTTCTTCTCATTTGTTCTGTTGTCTGAGAATGCACTTCTATCTATAAATAAACCCATTCGAAAGCTTATATTTTAATATGTCTCAACTCAATAATTCTTATCTCCTGCAAAAGAGGAAGGTATCTTTCTTGCTTGATCTCCCCAGCCCCACCTACTCCTACACATTTTTGTTAATAGCATATATTATTATTGTGAGTCTTTCTAATGATTGCATTTTCACATTTAAATGTTGGATCAATATCAGAATGTTTTTCGCTCCAGATAGAAGAAAGCCTGATAAATTATGGCTTAAACAATTAAGAATTTACTTTCTGCTCATAATAAAAGGTCCAGAGGTATACGGCTCCATGGTTGGCCAAGAGGCTAACTGGCAACAATTCCGCAATATCTTGGCCTTCTACACTATGACTGACATCCTCACTCATTTGCAAACAAGAGAGAGTCGGGGTAGACTGTACCCACAAGATTACCTCCTCCTTCTGTGCCATTGCTTGGGAGTTTATAGTATGATCTTACAGAGGCTCAGCCATTCTATACTCAACTTTTTATTGATACTAAGTACTCTGACAACTTCTGCCCCGTACATTCTCCATTTTTTATAATATTGAGCTTGGCTATTTGTGATTCATTAGAAAGAAATTGTTCTCATCTTTTTTAGGCTTTTCCTTCAGAGTTTTTTTTTTCTCTATTCGAATATATCCATATATCAATATTTCCTATATTACAGAAATGCAACATTTATGTGGTTGCTTGATGACATCTTTTTTTTTTAACCTCTGTAATTTATTCTTCTTGTGTATATTTACTATTATTTCAGGGAGCTCATAAGAAGGAAGGAAAGAAAAATCTTGTCATCATTTCAGCTTTTTAAACTGTTTGTTACATCATTTTAAAAGTATATCCTCTGACTTACACATAACACACAGGTATTTTATTTTTCACCCTGAGAATTATTAAATGTTGAATGGCAGGGGCATATTACTTTAGTTCATCATGAAAAAAGGAAGTGTTAGGTATTCAGTCGTGTCTGACTCTTTGCAACACCATGGACGGTAGCTCACCAGGCTCTTCTGTCCACAGAATTCTCCAGACAAGAATACTGGAGTGGGTTGTCATTCCTGTCTCCAGGGCATCTTCCCAGCTCAGGGATCAAACTCAGGTCTCCCATATTGCAGGCAGATTCCTTACTGTCTAAGTCACTAGGGAAGCCCCTTAGTTTATCATGAAGAAGAGAGAAGTGAAAGGCGCTCAGTTGTGTCCACCTCTTAGTGACCCCAAGGACTATACAGTCCATGGAATTCTTGAGGTCAGAATACTGAAGTGGGTAGCCTTTTCTTTCTCCAGGGGATCTTCTGAACCCAGGGATTGAACCTTGTATTGCAGGCGGATTCTTTACCTGCTGAGCCACCTGGGAAGCCCAAGAATACTGGAGTGGGTAAACTATCCCTTCTCCAGGGGACCTTCCCAACCCAGGAATTGAACCTAGGTCTCCTGCATTGCAGGCAGATTCTTTACCTGCTGAGCCACCAGGGAAGCCCATACCATGTGATTAATTCACAAGGTTCTGTGGAAATCGTGAATTCTAAGCTTGATATTTGTGAAGATTATATGTGCCAGGAACTGTGTTAGTATTACTTTTCTAGACACTAAATTTCTAAATTTTATTTTGAAAAAAAAAAAAAAAGGTCAGACTTGTAGAAAGTTGTAGGAATAATGCAAATAATGTTCATATAACTTTTACTCAGACCCTGGCATTATAGCATTTTACTCATTTCTATTCTTCTCTTTTTCTACACACAACACAGACACACGTTTTTCTGATTCATTTGAAAGCAACTTTTAGCCTTTACCACTAAATATCTCAGTGTGAACTTCGTGAAAACAGGAATATTTTCCCCACAAAACCATAGCATAATAATCAAAATCAAGAAATGAACATTATATAGTACTCTTATCTAATCTTCAGGCCCACTTTATGTTTTTCAGTTGTTCCAATAATGTCTTTCCAACAGACAATATCTGGTTCAAGGTCCAATCCAATTCACATGTTGTATTCAGTTGTCCTGTCTCTTTAGTTTTCTTTGCTTTCGGAGAGTTTCTCAGTTCATTGACAATCATAACACTGATTTCTTATAATCTGTTAATATTATCACTTACTTTGATGTTCATATTGTCTGAAGTTGGACCGCAGGAGCCTCTTTGGTCTGGACTCTGTTATTTTGACAGATCTTCATCATTATCTGAGAACTTCCATATTTTCTGGCTAAAAATATTTTTGAGGCTCATCTTGCACTTCCCTCAATAAGTCCTGAAATCACTTATTTCTCTGTTTCTCACTTCTTTTTAAGGAGAATGATTTTAGGAACCAAATCTGGTCACTAGGTTTGCAGTTGGAATGTAGTTGTTCTTATGGCTGCTCAGCACATAGAACTGGAAAATAGATGCGTATGTGCTCATGTATTTGTATTTATTTTCATAACTGTCTCTCTCTAATCTCTCTCTATGTATTCTGACATTATAGCTTCAGGAAAGGAATATCCTCAATTTTATACAAATCACTTGGCATTCTGACTTGAAACATCTGACTTCTGCACTGAGTTGCCCTAAGCAGTCCTTTTAGAGAGACCAAATTCCTATGAAAGTGCAAGTGTTAGTCGCTCAGTCATGTGACTTTTTGTGACCGCATGGACTGTAGCTTACCAGGTTCCTCTGTCCATGGAATTCTCCAGGCAAGAATACTGCAGTGGGTTGCCATTCCCTTCTCCAAGCCATCTTTATGACCCAGGGATTGAACCCAGGTCTCCTGCATTACAGGCAGATTGTGAGCCACGAGAGAAGCTCAAAATGCTACGCACAGCACACCAAAATTGGGAATTTGGGTTCAAGGACCAGGATCTGGAATGTGTCCACAAACGTGCTGCCACCTGGTGGAAATCTGCTGCAAGCTCAGTGGCTGTCTTCACTCTCTTGGTTCTCTGATGACTACCTATGCTTATGTAAACAAATTTGTTACTAAAGCTGTACAACTTAATAGAAGTTGGAAGATTAATTAAAAACAATCCTGAGTTTGCAAATACAAACAGCAATAATCAAGAACATTTGTAAAAGACAGCCTTAAATTATTAACTTTATATTACAATAACTTGTTTTTTCTTTTTTTTTAATATAACATTTTTATTGAAGGATGGGTATTTATTTAAATGATATTATCTTACAATAATATTTACATTCTGGAATTTGCTTTTTTCACCTATAAGCATATCTAGAAAAATCTTTATTTATCATTTTATATCAATCAGTTCAATTCTTTCTATCTTATGCATGGTGGTCAACAGTTTACTTGTTCTATGTGTGATTTTTGTAAACAGATCTCTTCTTGATGGACAGTTAGAGATTCCAGATGCTTGCTCTCACAAATAGTGTTGCCGATATTCTAATTTTTTAAATAATTTTTTAAAAAATTTTACTTTACTGTAAAGGTTGCAATAACTTACAGAATGGGAAAATCTAACATTCTTTGGCATCTATACTTTCAAGAAAATAATGTAATTTACTTGCTTAGATATGTATGCTGCTGCTGCTGCTGCTGCTAAGTCACTTCAGTCGTGTCTGACTCTGTGCGACCCCATAGACGGCAGCCCACTAGGCTCCCCTGTCCCTGGGATTCTACAGGCAAGAACACTGGAGTGGGTTGCCATTTCCTTCTCCAATGCATGAAAGTGAAAAGTGAAAGTGAAGTCGCTCAGTCGTGTCCTACTCTTAGCGACCCCATGGACTGCAGCCCACCAGGCTCCTCCATCCATAGGATTTTCCAGGCAAGAGTGCTGGAGTGGGTTGCCATTGCCTTCTCCAAAGTATGTTTAATATATACTAATTCACTGGAGTCTATATACTATGAAATTAATATGAGTTTTATAGGGAGATGAGATATTTGTTGGATAACTTATTAGACCAAGTACAAGAATCCATGTGATATTAAATCAACTTGCTATTAGTATTTCTTTACACTTTGCCTCCCTCCCAAAGCCTTGTAAAAAATCACGAAAAAGATTATTGACAACTTGTATACCTGGCTATTGAAAAGTCATTTCTGGAGGCCAAACTTCCCCTGAAGTAAATGGAGTTATTTTTCCCTTGCAAAGACTGCAGGAAGAAGTCTAGTTTGGCTCAGTGACTATGTATTCTTAAGAAAAATTTTATATTCTAACATGAAAGTGTTAGTCGCTCAGTTGTGTCTGACTCTTTGCAACCCCGTGGACTGTAAACCACCAGTCTCTTCTGTCCATGGAGTTTTCTAGTCAAGAATACTGGAGTGGGTTGCCATTCCCTTCTCCAGGGGGTCTTCCCAACGCAGGGGTAAAATCTGTGTCTCCTGCATTGCAGGCAGATTCTTTACTATATCAGGGAATCCCTTTGCATTCTAAAGGTAAAATATAATTTATGCTCCGAGGCAAATTTGCCTCTTTCTTCATCTGACAGTGAAGATAATACTATGGTTAAGTTCATTTTCACCACTAGATGGAGATATTGTCATTTATAGGAGAGAGTAAAGGCTGGGTTACACATTTCTCTGCCTTCAAAATTAGAGAAATTTTATGTCCTCTGAGACCCACACCATGCATTTTCCATCACCCATGTCCCACCCCCCACCCCCCCCCACCACTAAAACACACAATAGTAAGCTAGTATTGAAAGGCACAGAACAAAACTAAAAGAAAACACACCATCTAGTGAGTTAATAATGGATTGGCCACAATGCAGCTACAAAATCAACTTAGGGAGAAATATCTAGGAATGAGTCTGACATTGTAATTACGGGAGTGGATGCAGGTTTCTCTTGAAGCATCAGTGCATTTTACATGGGTAGGATATAGCTGTAATCCGATCAGCTGCAACTGCCGCAGTAACAGAAGGACCCTAAAAATAGAACCCCTATGGTAATCTGTCTGGATTACTAAATTCAGTGACAGCTTGGCAACAAATCAGGAAAATGTTTGCGGAAAAGGATTTAAATATATCATGAAGTTTTATCTGCATTATGGAGAAATCCACAAGGCCCCCAGTTCAGAGCTACTGCCTCAAGGGCCGCTTCCAAACAACTGAGCTCATTTTGTCAAAACATCACCTTTCTGCCTTCTTTTTGCAATTCAATGATTCTAAATCCATTAATGAAGGCACACACACAAAAAAACCACACAGAAGCTTTCAAAAAGGGCCAATCTACACCACTCTCTTTTTATATACTCAAATTTTATACCAGGAAGTCTTTACACGTACAACTTTTTTTTCCTTAATGGTAGTAGAGGAGTTTATCAGGAAACAATATGGATTCTTGTGAAAACATCTTTTGAAATAAAAGTAAGGATTTTTTTTGTTTGTTTGTTTCTAAAACTATACAAGATGTGTAACCCATTTATAGCTATATAAACAGAAAGGAGTTAAGTATGTTAGCTGTGTGCTATTTCTGGCTGAGGAGAAAGATACTTTTGTTGACCATGAACTCACATTCAGAATCTCATTGAATAAAGCAAAGACAAGTCCTCTGGTGTACCTGTTTCTCAGCATTCAGGATTACTGTTTTGTGGGCTCTTATTGCAGTTTTTCTCCACGTCAGGAAATTACATTCCGCCTTTGCTTCTCAGCGCTTATTCCTTTTTCAGGTCCAGAAAAACTCCCCAAGGTTTCCTTTGCTTGAGCCTCTGGGATTCAGAATGTTTTTATATTCTTTCCATAGGTGTATCTAATAACTCACTTCCCACCTCTTCAGAATCCTTTCCCCTTTCTCAAGAGGCCGCAGCTCTCCTCTCCCCTCGTCCTGGTCACTCCCCAAACAATCCTCTGCTCTTCTCTTTTAATTTTTTCACTGAAAAGCTATTAAAGGAACCAGGGAGTGACTAAATAACAAACAGAGGAAAATTTCATCTAGTGCAGGCAAGATTTCTCTTCTAAATCCTCTATATGTCCTTGAAATTATCGTATTCAAATTCTATAACCCTTAAAAATCTTCATCTCTCTTTTATTTGCTTTACTATTTCTGAAAACATCCAGGTGGCGTATGCCAACGTTAGTTTCACATGGATAATATTCTTTAGAGATTTACAAAATGCAGGGAACTCTGGACACATACAAATCATCACTTTTTATTTTTTAATGTGTATACTTGTTTTGAAGGCTTAGTTTTTTGTTTTTTGCTTTTATTTTGTTTTGAATGGGAGAAATGAGGTTTCTTTAAATTAATAGCCAGGTACTCTGAGAGTATCTTTACTTTTGCCTTAGCCAGCTTATCAAATTTCAGAATCTTACCAATATTGGAAGTTTTGATTCAACTCAATAGGAGCAGATTCATTAATATGAAATTACACAATTGTGAAACAAGATAATGAAAGACGGTCAAGTGGGACAAATTATAATCAATAAGTAGCAAAATTTTTAAACCTTGTTATTCTTAATGCATAAACAAGGTTTCTATAGCCTTTGATGCCTTTGTAAGTAATTGTATTAAAGAAAACTGATGAGTTTATATAGCTTAGAAATTTTACAGACAGTAACAGCAAATCATTTGAGCAACATTTGTTTTTGTTGCAAATAATAGTTTTATTTGTATGACTATTATGTTTTTGAAAAAAGTGAAAATGTTACTCAGTCATGTCCGACTCTTTGCAACCCCAATGGCTGTAACCTGCCAGGTGCCTCTGTCCATGGAATTCTCCAGGCAAGAATACTGGAGTGGGTAGCCTTTCCCTTTTCCAGGGGATCTTCCTGACCCAGGAACTGAACCTGGGTCTCCTACATTGCAGGCAGAGTCTTTACCATCTGAGCCATTAATATATAGAGTATAACTGGTCTATTACACAAACTACCTTAATTGAGAAATAAAACCAATTTAAAATAACCCTAGAAATTTCCTATGTTGCAACAGCATCCCTTCCAAGTTTAAAAAACTATTATTCTGACTTTTATAGTAAATCATTTATTTGTTTTTCTTTATGATTTTACTATGTATATAAATAATAAAATTTTGCTTGCTTATTATTTTGTCCTTTTTGAATGGAGTAATACTATATATATCATTTTGTGCTTTCATTTATCCAATATTACTCACAAGTTGCATATAGCTATAGCTCTTTCATCTTCTAGCAATAGACAATTGTGCTTTATTTTACTCGCAGATTATATATGAACATTTTGGTCATGTTCACATTTTTGTTATTATGAACTATGTTGCTATAAGTTTCTAAAATCTGTTGAGAGACATTTAGAAATTTAAAAACCAAATAAATGAAAGAGTATATCACTAAAATCTGTTGAAAGACATTTAGAAATTTAAAAACTAAATAAATGTAAGAGTACATCATGTTCATGATCAGAATGCATTTTAAAAATGTGAATTCTCCCAGATCAATTTATAAATTTAGTACAATCTCAAAAGAACTACTCATTTTCCCGCTTTCCTAAACACTGCTGCTAAATTAATCTGCCTAAGATGTATTTTTCATCTTGTCTTTCCCTGCTTAAAACCTACAGTGATTCCCTACTCTCTAGAGCGGTGCTGCTTAACACTGACACCACTAATCTCATGTGGCCACTTAAATTTAAATTTTAATTAGTTAAAATTAAATAAAATTAAGATTCCATTTCTTAGTTACACTAGCCACATTTAAAGTGCTCCATAGCCACATAAGCCTACAACATTAGATAGCAACAGTATAAAGCATTTCTCTTATCACAGAAAGTTCTATTGGACATGAACATAATGTCATCCACAGTATGACGATCAAGAAGTCCACAGTCTAGAACCCAGTGCTTCAGTCCAATCTATTTACTCAAAATCCCCCTGAAAGAATGTGATCATGCCTACCTACACCTACTTTTACTTCACATCTTGCATGTGCGTCACCCCTTTCTCACTTTAAAATTCATACACACGTAGAGAACAAATGTAAGGATACCAAGAGGAAAACAGGGGGTAGGTGGGAGGAACTGGGAGATTAGGATTGACGCATATACACTGCTGACACTGTGTATAAATATATAACTAATGAGAACACACCGCAGAGCACAGGGAACTCTGCTTAGTGCACTGTGGTGACCTGAATGGGAGGTCCAAAAGGGAAGGGATATAAGTACACGTGTGGCTGATTCATTTTGCTGTATAGTAGAAACTAAGACAACATTTAAAAAATAAAAATGTAAAAAATAGAATTAGAAAAAGGAATTCAATTGGCCCACTTTTATTGTAATTCCTCTAAGAGCCTTGACTCTTATTAATGCTAAACTTCTTTTCTGAACAGTAATGATACTTTTCTCCAGTACATTTTTTTGGTAGCTATATTTTATGTATACTGCTATGCATTCTTTTGGGCTTCCTAGGTGGCACTACTGGTAAAGAACCTGCCTGGCAGTGCAGGAGACATAAGAGACACAGGTTCAAGCCTTGGGTTGGGAAGATCCACTGGAGGAGGGCATGACGACCCACTCCAGTATTCTTGCCTGGAGAATCCCAAGGACAGAGGAGCCTGGCGGGCCACAGTTCATGGGGTCGCAAAAGAGCTGGACATGACTGAGGAGACTTAGCATGCACTTACTCATGCACTCTTAGTCTCCTTTAGTTTGTGAGTATCTCAATTCTAATACAAGTTTCTTGATGGAAGGATTATAACCGTTACTTCTGTCATACCCTCTATGTTACCCAGTGCTGGGCATTGCCCACAGATAATGACTGGTTTTGGTATCTGACAACATTATTACTCTTTAAACAAGATTATTTATTCACTGTTGACTTCTCTTTCTAATGCAAATATATCTCTCAACAGTAATAAAGCTCTGTTTCTTCCCTGCTACCAGCCTTCTCATTCCTATGTAATCTTGACAATATGCAAGACGGCTCCTTTCATTATCAAATCTCTAGGAAAAGCTCCCCCCAAACATCCCCAACAACTCAAAAGGTACATGTCCATCACCCCTTACTGTAAATTCCTGCAGTGCACCCCTGACAGCACTGGTGGTCAAAACTGTCCTCTGACCCTCTGACTGTGTCGTGCTTAATTACTTGTGCATTGTCTCTAGAGTTGAATAATACATGTTATTAATGAGTTTCTATGCCTTTCATATCTAATTTCCCATGTTAAATTTATATCTGTTGTTACTGGTCACATGTCATAGGTTGATACATGCCATATGTAATATTTTCAGAAAGCTTTGTTAGATGTTGGTTTTAAAAGAATTGGTAGACTTAGTCCACTTCTCCACAACTGAAGTCCCCCTGTCTCCAGCAATTTTATCAGCATTGACATTAATGAAGCCTGACTCTCCTTTACCATCCTAGCAGAGAGGCCAAGGACTAACTACACTCAAAATGTACTCTCTTCAGATTCTCTCCATTTTAGTAAAAGACCCATCTTGTTGGGCGGCTGATTACTGTAATGCGTTTTTTGCCAAGATAGTTAATTGTTGATGATTCTGTGACATTGATGAGAAAAAATAAAAACAGGGACTTCTATTGTCTGTCAGCTATTGTTCTATCTCTGAACCAATGAAACATCCACTCTGCTAAGTTCTTTAAGAGATACAATCAGGACAGCTTATTTGAGCTGAAACCAGGTTTCGAAGTATCTATGAGATTGAGAAAATCATTTCACGAACTCTTGCAGCTTTGAGTTTATTTGGAGGCTGCATAAAATCCTCTGAAATTTCACTGAAAGCAGACAAGAATCAATGGAGAAAATTTCACTTATTTTTTTAATGACAAAAATAATTCATATTTTCTTTATTGATAACTGACAGAGATTGGCTCAAACTGAAACAAAGAACCATATATTTTTGTATGACTTTGAATATTATCTTTCTTTATAGAAGTGGTGGTAAGTTATCCCGAATCAGTCCAGGAACAGTGTTTGCTCTCTGTGCCTGTCAAGGAAAACTCTTCATTACACATCTAAAATGCATTGTTTTGTCTTGTTTTGACTATAAACACTGCTGTCTCCCACATTTAAAAAATCACATTACTCTTGAATACAAATGTCGGGGAAAGGGCAAATATCAGACCCTTATTTCTTGGCATTTGCCTGCTGTCTGGGCTCCTAGTTCGGTCAGTATTATTGTGTTTTTAAAGATGCTCTTTTAACTGTCTTCTAATACATCTCTTCATCAATATTTGCCCATAACTATCATTGCAACAGTTTTTTATTTGTTTCTTTGGTCTCTGATATCATGATTTTTACATCTTTCAAAAATGTATTTTAAATTATTATTCCCTAGGAGATAAAAATATTATTTTCGTTACTTTGCTTTGTTTTGTTTCCAGAGGGGCCATTTGTTGGTTATTAGTATATTAATTTTTTTCTGGATGTTGTACTTTTCACCCGTTATGATATTCTTTTAGGCCCTAGATAGCAAGAGAAAAAAATGTATGCGGTTTTTACTTCTTCTGTGCTAAATACCAACAAAGGAGGTGTGTGTGTGTGTATCTGTATATGGCAAATTGCCAATGCTGCTTTTCTTTGTCCAGTATAAGTAAAAAGGATGGAGTAGCAAGACTGTAGATGTGTAGTGTTTATTCTGAAATAATATATTTTTATTGGGCTTGCTGCGTAAATGTCTAACAACTTTTCACTATTAGTTCTCTAGTTATAAGAGTCCATGGCTTGATTTGATCATATAAACTAGTTTGTTAGGGTCATCTTCAATTCATTGATGTAAATAGTACTTCAGCATATTCCCTTAAAACAATCGATACACTACAAATTGTGACTTACTCTTATTTACATTCTTATTTAGTAAAGTAGTTTCTCTAATGACTGCTTCTAGGCAACATTTTATTAGCCTAGTGTGAGGCACTGAACATACTCAGGAGGGAAAGAGATACCACTGACTTCAACATAGTCATTAATCCAGGACATTCCCTTCTAGTTAGGTTAAAATAGGGGAGTTTTGCTAAATGTATTATTTATTCTCCCTGCTTCAGCACACCCACTTAAAATCCCCCAAATTATACAAACACATAAACCTGAAGCTTCTTTCCTTTTAGAAGCACTACCAGAAGATGCTACAAAATGTAAGATGTGTAGTGTTAGTGAGTTAGTGATATTGATTCTAGCAAAAAGGTGAAAGGGGCAGTTACTTTACTACTATTTTCTAAAAGATCACTACAAATAATTATGGAAAAAAGGGTATTTTTCTAAATTATTTCTGTCCCTTTGTTCTTGGAAGTGATACATAATTGTTGAATATGATGTAATACACATTTCATCTCCACTAGTTAATTCCTGGTATTTAACCAGTGACTGGCTTTGAAAATTGTCAGGGACATAGGTACTATGTGTGACTTGGTATAGGGGTTTAAAATGATCTTGTCTTTGTGTGTGTGGGTCTGTGTCTATATAAAAGTATGTACAGATGCAGAGAAGTGAATTTTCTTGCTGTCCGAAACTGAAGGAGATGGTAGGGCCATGAAAAGCTTCCTGTTTCCTTGTATCTTGTTTAGACATGGCAGCCATAGCAACATAGCGTCCATAACCATATAAACGCAATATCTCCTTATCAACAGTTCATTCGAGGAATGCTCTGGTTTAGTTTCAAGTTTCCTTTCCTTCAGTGCCTAATTCCAAGGACACAAATTGTAGACTATATAAGACCAATAGAGTATTAAATTGTTCAGGGGAAATATGATCTCCTTTCAAGCCCTCATTGTGGTAGCCACTTTGTTGTCTTTTACCAACTCCTGATATTTGATGTCTTCATATTGTGACCACTAGTTGAGATCATGGTAACTTCATAACTTGCCTTATGATATTGAATGCAATAGTATATATATTTTCTTTCTACTCCCCTAACAAGACCTCTTTAGACCTTTGATGAAAGGGTTGCTCAGTCATGCCCAAATCTTTGTGACCCCATGGACTGTAGCCTGCCAGGCTCCTTTGTTTAAAGAATTCACCAGGCAAGAATACTAGAGTAGGTTGCCATTTCCTGCTTCAGGATATCTCCCCAACCCAGAGATCAAATCTGGGTCTCCTCTATTGAAGGCAGTTCTTTACCAGCAGGTCTACCAGGGAAACCTAGACCTTTGGTAAAAATATAGCTAAATTGAAAATAACTCCTAGTTATTTAAAAGTCACTTTATCTTTGTTGTAGATGGTGGGCAAGGAATTAAGGATAATTAATACAATTAATTATTGCATCCTTCACTATGTATCTTTATGTTTATCTATCTATCTAGCTAGCTATTTAATTTAATCCCACCTGAAGAATCATGGGTAATCTGGCACAGGACTGCTCAACTTAATGTTTATGGCCTCGGTAGCACTTTCCTGATCCCTGATCAGTGACGATGACTTTCCCAAAGGACCTTTACTATTAACAAGATAAGTTGTGAAAGGGGGAAACTGACTTTTTTTATGAATCAACCTCCTTTACTAATCCCACCACGAGTGGTAATTTTAAACTATTTCTTTAGCAGTAGTGATGGATTGGTGTTAATGCTTTCATGCTCTCTTTTCCGTATGTCTGCCTAAGGTGAGATTTATGATCTTGGGCTCACAATGCATTATTCTAAACAAATGGGTCAAATAGACCCTACGTTCACTGCAGAAACAACAAAGAGGGGTTTTCCTAATGTGTGATTTATGACCTGTATTCACTGCTTTTTCTCTTTTCTGACAATGCTCTACGAAGTGACCAAGGAAAAGACAACAAAAATAAAAAGAAAGAAAGAAAATTATGGGGATGAGAAGGATGTCTGTCTTTCTTCAAGTACTCGGGAACTATTTATTGAGAGTTTTCACGCATTTACTTAATATTAGTAGTCATCAATTCATATTTCTTCTCTGGGGACTATACAATTTTGAAGGCAGGAATTGTATGTTCTATTTATATTTATTTATATTGGTATTTCCAGCACTGAGCACAGTATATAAAATATGGGTGCTTGATGTATTGCAGTTGAGTGAATAGTAGTGTGGTTAGGCACTGTGAGAATATAATGATTAACTGTGCCTGTCATATACATAACACTTGGCATTAGCATCTAAGATAAAAGGAAAAGGAAAGAAGTGAGAAATTTTACAAGGAAAGGATTGCTAGCAAGTGCACAAGGCTGATGAATCATTAATTCCTCTTAATTTGATTTCCTTCGGAACAAGACCCTCGAACAAGGGTTCGAGTACAAAGGTTATTGATTAGGTGGTGATTCCAGGAAATGCTGGAAGGGGAGTAAGAAAATTAAACAGAAGGAAAAGCTGCCAATAAAGTGGTGCATGATCATGCAGAATTCTACTGTAGTTAAACTGGAACTTAATGCCATAAGGGAACTCACGGAGACAGACTAGAACAAACACCTCAGTTCCACCCCTTCCTGGCTAAGGGAGCTGGAGTACTTATACATCAACTCTTATCACTAGTTGGCTAGGAAATGCTCTTGGGGAACTTTGATTCCCCGACACTTCTCTCTTGCCATCGCAGGTAAGAAACACCGGTGAGAAAGCCAAAGATTATTCTTAGTTGAAGGAAAGCAAGAGTTAGAATTTGCAGGTAGTGTTAGCATGCAGTGTCCAACAGAAAGCAGATTCCATTATAAGATTTACTTAAGAAATAAACAGAAATATTATTTTTTACTTAAATATGTGTTGTTTTTAATGATTACTATATTGTTAGAACCATAAATACTTTGTCAATTGCTTGGAGCTAGCTACTCAATAAATGGAACTGTGGAGTATTAATTCTGATCTCAGTGCCATAAAAATACTACCAATCCACACACTACATTTCTGTATAAAGGGCAAACATATCATATGCTGATGTGTTCTGTATCTCTGATAACAGGACACAATTTTTAGGGAAAATGTGGCTGATATTTTCCTTGTGCTGTCTTTGGATCTTGAAGCACCCAGGCCTCTTGACTTCAGAAGAGATTCTCAATCCTTTCTTGGCATCTTTGCTCAGATTTAACAAGAAGCTAGTTCTGGCTTGCCGTCTTGCTAATCTTGCCTTTTAAACAGCGTTAGAGAAATATCTATATGTTGATGTATAATATATCTGCCATGACAAATGTGTAGGTCATTGTGATATGTGTTTTCAGTCCCACTCATTGCCCCTTTCTGTATTTCCAATTGTCTCTCTCTATTTTCTACATTTTAATAATTTACTATAATTATAAGTCAATAAAATAACTTCTGTAACAGGCAAGGAATACAGAAAAGGAAGAGATGAATGATAACTAAGGAAATGAAAATGAAGAAACAACAAATTAATAAAATAATCTATCATCATAATCATAATTATCATAGGCTGCTGCTAAGTCGCTTCAGTTGGGTCCGACTCTGTGTGACCCCATAGACAGCAGCCCACCAGGCTCCCACATCCCTGGGATTCTCCAGACAAGAACACTGGAGTAGGTTGCCATTTCCTTCTTCAATGTATGGAAATAAAAAGTGAAAGTGAAGTCGCTCAGTTGTGCCCGACTCTTCGTGACCCCATGGACTGCAGCCTACCAGGCTCCTTCGTCCATGGGATTTTCCAGGCAAGAGTACTGGAGTGGGTTGCCATTGCCTTTTCCGAATTATCATAGGCATAACATGCCTATTGACTACTTATCATGCACAGACCCTAGTGGCTTATACACATGTATCCGTTTTATCCTAACAGCACCTTGACATGTGTACTCCATTGTTATCCTGTTTGGGTTATATCTATCCTGAAGTGAATGCTGCTGGTGCCTGGTGATATTCCTTAGGACATTAACCAGTAACACATGCAGTTCTGACTTCTAAATGCTACATTCTGTTTGGCTTTGACTAACAGCTGACTTCTAAATGCCACACTCTGTTTGTCTTTGACCAGTGGCTTTTTTTTTTTTTTTTTAATTAGTTGGAGTCAGGTCTGCCCTCTTGCAAAGTGGAAGAAGAATTAACATAACCTATGACTGCCCTCCTTCACTAATATTTCCTGGGATAAAGTTCCAAACCAACTATTTTTACTCAGTCCTGATTTCAAGGTTCTGGAGGAACCCAACCTAAAACCACACCTGTATATTCACTTGTATATCCATGTATACATACATATAGAACTGTCTTAAACTGGGAAACTAGAGAAGATGTATATTTCTGGGACTGAGGAAGTATTGTCCCAGCCATGCATGGAATTCTTTGGAAGGAAGGGCAAGAGTAGAATAACTTAATCTTCAAGAAGCAATTAGGACAAATAGCTAAATCTATTTTAGTCCTAAGTAGAGAAAACAGGAGAAAAAAGGAGGTGACAACATCACACAGAATCATGTCTGTACCATACAGCTGTCCCACAGCACAGACAGAGGAATAATGAAAATTATCAGCACTTACTGACTGGGTTTTTCCCTATCAGTTGGCAAAATGATGTGGGGAGAACACGAGTAAATGATTTATATTCAATGTGCTCAGATCTGAAATGCTGACAACTGTGTTATTGTGAAGGGATGGGTGGCAGGGGCTAGATTGGGTACTCTATTCACGTAAATGTATAATACACCCATACTCCAGCTGAGCCATATGGAGAGGTGAGAAGTTATATTGGTCTAGAAAAAGTGTTAAGAGAATTATCCTGTGCTTAATATCACTACAACATTTTTTATTGATGTTATGTCTCTCAGGTTCTGGCATTTCTAACAATCGTAATTGACAGTAAACTAGGATGAGCAGGAGGTTTCCATCAGATTCCCTAATATATTCTGCTTTGTTTAACCTTTAAAAATACTTAATTTGGGGGTCATTTCATAATTTCTTCTAAAGATTCCTTTTCCTCTCTGACTCTATTTTATTGTAATTCATAATATTATTTTATTGTGGTGGTAGTGGTGTTGGTGACGGTGGTGGTGTGTGTATGTGTGTGTATGTGTATTTTAAAGTAAGCTACTGATATTATTTAATCTGTGATTGCTTGAAACCAGGTAGCATTTCATCTGGCAGCCTGTTCAAAGTGAATGGAAGCTGCATGCTTCTCCACTTGGAGTCTTTACAGCACACACTGTGAGTGTGAATGTTCATTAGCATATTATGGATCTATAATTTCTGCTTAAAAAAAAAAGACCCTATGGAAAGCAATTACCCAGCACGATAAAAGCTCTGTTTTCAACTTCAACATTTTCTTCACTCTCTTCCCTTTTAGCCTACCCTCTCCAAGAGTTGGGGTTCCCTGGTGGCTCAGATGGTAAAGGTGGCTCTGCCTGCAATGCAAGAGACCTGGGTTCGATGCCTGGAAGATTGGAAGATTCTTTGGAGGAGGGAATGGCTCCATACTTCTGGGTATTCGTTTTTAACTGAATATAAAGACAGTTCAAAGTCTCTGACAGTGGGTCATTTGTACAGAGTTGGTTCACTTTCAGAGGCAAGATGGGTTAGGTGAAACTGATGTTACTGCAGGTTATCTGATATATCTCTTCAAGCAGTTAGAAAAAAAATGCATGTTGTAAAAAAAAGCCTTCCTTGAAATAGGAAGTGACCTCTCACATTTGCTGTGTGACTTTCAGATACTCAATTAGCCTCTCAGAGCTTTCTCTTATTGCCTTTCAGTAGTATTAGTAAGGTTTATCTTGCAGAGTAGTTGTAAACAAAAAAGAAGATAATGTACAATAAAGAGCTTTAGAATGTTCAGAGGTGTCCAAATAAAAATTATTATTTTTATTATTATTTATTTTATTGTTTAGTGGTTTGGTTCAGTTCAGTCGCTCATTCGTGTCCGACTCTTTGTGACCCCATGAATCGCAGCACGCCAGGCCTCCCTGTCCATCACCAACTCCGGAGTTCACTCAGACTCACGTCCCTCGAGTCAGTGATGCCATCCAGCCATCTCATCCTCTGTCGTCCCCTTCTCCTCTTGTCCCCAATCCCTCCCAGCATCAGAGTCTTTTCCAATGAGTCAACTCTTCGCATGAGGTGGCCAAAGTACTGGAGCTTCAGCTTTAGCATCATTCCTTCCAAAGAAATCCCAGGGTTGATCTCCTTTAGGATGGACTGGTTGGATCTCCTTGCAGTCCAAGGGACTCTCAAGAGTCTTCTCCAACACCACAGTTCAAAAGCTTCAATTCTTTGATGCTCAGCTTTCTTTTTCTTTTTTTTGCTCAGCTTTCTTTATAGTCCAACTCTCACATCCATACATGACAACTGGAAAAACCATAGCTTTGACTAGACAAACCTTTGTTGGCAAAGTAATGTCTCTGCTTTTTAATATGCTATCTAGGTTGGTCACAGTTTTCCTTTCAAGGAGCAAGCATCTTTTAATTTCATGGCTGCAGTCACCATCTGCAGGGATTTTGGAGCCCCCAGAATAGAGTCTGTCACTGTTTCCATTGTTCCCCCATCTATTTGCCATGAAGTGATGGGACCAGATGCCATGATCTTAGTTTTCTGAATGCTGAGTTTTAAGCCAACTGTTTCACTCCCCTCTTTCACTTTCATCAAGAGGTTGTTTAGTTCTTCTTCACTTTCTGCCATAAGGGTGGTGTCTTCTCCATATCTGAGGTTATTGATATTTCTCCCAGCAATCTTGATTCCAGCTTGTGCTTCATCCAGTGTGGCATTTCTCATGATGTACTCTGCATAGAAGTTAAATAGGCAGTGACAATATATAGTTTTGACCTACTCCTTTCCCGATTAGTAACCCTTCTGTTCCATGTCCAGTTCTAACCTGAAATTTTTTGTATATAATAAATAAATACACACAGGTATGTACACACACACACACACACACACAGAGTGGAGGAGATTTCTTTAATGGATTTCATTTGGGGCCCCACAGCACCTTAAGATGAGCTCAGATTTTTATCTCGCCTTTAGACCTGTCCGAGTCCCTTGACTTACCCCATGTATAGTTTACTAGACATTTCTGCTCCAGTTTCTAGCTTCTTCTAAATGCCAGTTCTCTATGTATGGTGGTAGTTCCAGGAGTGTAGAGGATTCTTCTAGTTGTTCACAGGTAATGACGAAATACTTGCTCAACAGATATTTTAAAGCTGGATATTAGACAATTTGATTTTTCAGTGTTTCTCAGGCTTTTTCACTACCTCAGGTTTAAGCTTTTGCCTTATTCTTATCCCTCTCTTTTCTCTAAATCCTTACCTTCTACTTGATTTTGTGCTTGCCCTGTCCCTAAGTTACTGTTCCTTTCCTATTCTGAGTACTTTACAAATCTTTCTTATTTTTCTTCACCCCAGCTCCCCAAACCTCACCTTAAACCCCAGTGATTTTTTTCAGATGCGCTCAGACTAGAGAATCTGCCTGCCAGTGCAGGAGATTCAGGAGACTTGAGTTCCAGCCTTGGGTTGGGAAGATCCCCTGGAGAAGGAAATGGCAACCCACACAAGAATTCTTGCCTGGGAAATCCCATGGACTATCCTGTAGTGCCGCTAGGCTCCTATGTCCATGGGGTTGCAAAGAGTCAGATATAACAGAGCACATGTTAATGCAGGCTAGAGTGGAGATTGCACATGGGGAGCAGAAGTGTCTGCCATTTCACCCCTACCTCCTCAGTGTCTGAAGAGGGTAGTTGGGGGATGAGTGGCCGACATGGAGGAGATAAATAATAAATACACACACACACACACACACACACACACACACATAGAATGCATTGTTGTATTCCCTAAGAGAATTCTAATACCAACCAGAAAAACAGTATCTATTGTACATATAGTTTTCCTCACTCTACAACATATTTAAGCTGGATTTAAAAAAATGATTCTTAAGTGGACAGTAACGTTTTACCAAAGTCATATTTTAAATATGCCATATACTCTTTGATACTTATATGACTTCTCTTAAACAGGGCACTCAGTAAAGAGTCACTAATCAATGTTTTCTTTGCTTTTGTTTCATTTTTTTTTCTTTGCCCTGGAGATAGCTGTTTTGCTGGATGTAGGCCTATTCTGGAAACTTCATTTAAAAGGTGAAGTCACTCAGTCGTGTCCGACTCTTTGCGACCCCATGGACTGTAACCTACCAGGCTCCTCTGTCCATGGGATTTTCCAGGCAATAGTCCTGGAGTGGATTGCCATTTCCTTCTCCAACATGGAAAATGAGAACTGCTATGTTTTCACAGGCACTGGGCAGATACTTCCTCACTAACCCATATCTCCAGATCCTTTTTCTTGAATTTCACTTTCTGTAGAATTGCTTGATCAACGAAAGCATGTCTCCTGATGAAATCAGGCTGTTCTTCAAAGAACAAATTAAGGACTTTCAGTCCTGGAGGTAAAACACTGTGAGTTCATCATGTGGGGCTATAAAACAAATGTGTTGTGTGCCTGGCAACTCTGTCACACAATCAACAGGAAGCTGGAAGCACTGAGATGGGCTGATTTGCACATTTTCATGAGGTACTTGCAAATGCAGTCAAAAGAAGCCAATAGGATTTAAGACTTCTTGATATGACTCAGCCTCTTGAACATTTCAAAAAAAAATCTTTTAACAAATAATTGGGCTTCCCTGATAGTTCAGTTGGTAAAGAATCCGCCTGCAATGAGGGAGGCCTCAGTTCAATCCCTGGATTGGGAAGATCCCCTGGAGAACAAAAAGGCTATCCACTCCGGTATTCTGAACTAGAGAATTCCATGGACTGTGTAGTCCAAGAGTCGGACACTACTGAGCAACTTTCAGTTCACTGAAACAAATAATTTATCTTACACTAAATGAATGTTACATTTTCAAAGGCCATTTCAAATGCCAAGTTTTGTTTGAAAGTACCAGTGTACTTTAGTAAGAATGACCTCTGAAAGGACTGTGCGGTGTAGCACCCAGAACAGGAATTATGAACTTTGAATCTCTCTGATGTCCTTTCTCTTTTCTTTTCTTTGCATTTTTCTTCACCATTCTGTCTTCAGCTTTTTCTCTCCTTTATTCCCATTTGTCTTAGTCTCCAGTTCAAATGTTGTCCATGATGAGTGAATGGTTATGGAAAAAATTTAGAGTAGGATAAGTACTGATTTCTTGGTAAGTCATTTTTATTAATTCAACAAATACTTTGTTTAGCACCAGCTGTGTGCTAAGCATTATTAGGCATAGACATAGGTTTCAGTAAACCATAGTCTTTTAAAGGAACTATTTAAGTGACTGTCTCTCAAATAAAGCTCTGCTTCTATGGGTAAATGTACACCTGAAATCTATCGTCATGCTTTCACTAAATTCCCTAGGTCGATGTGAATGGTGAGGACCCATCCCTGTAAGTTCAAAGAATTTAGAGTGGCTAGATGTAAAGATGGACCTCTATGTCAGGTTCACTCTTTTACGAAATAAGAATCAGATGATTTAACAATTGCTTAATTTATCTGAATTGGAGCTGACATATTCACAACTTTGCACCTCAGTGTAGGTGTGAAATACATCCATGAAGTGGTCTATCTAGACTTTTATACAGTACAGATGTGCTGTCACGTTGTGAATCCATGTTGTATGTGAGAATCTTCCATGCTTTGCTTGTGTGTGTGCTGGGATTGCTAGGGACCTGGGGCACAGCACTGGAAAGATAGGTGCCATTTCTCTTTACAGAGTCAGCTCACAGTCAACAAATATCATCCCTGTGTTCTTCCAGGTGTTTCTGTCACTCGACATCTTGAGTGAAATTCTTGGGAGCCCTATGCTGTAAATTCATCTACCAGAGATCAATCTGAAAAACAAGCTCTTATTATAGACTAGGTCTTAGAATATAATAATTAATTCATAAATGACTTTATGTGTTCAGTTGTGTTATGGGTTGACTTGTGACTTTGTTTGGGTATAGAGCCTTGTGGATGTAGTTAAGATGAGGTCATACCAGGGTAGGGGTGGAGGCCTTTAATGCAATAGGACTCTTATCCTTATTTAAAGGGGAAATCTGGACATAGGGAGGGTTTCCTAGGTAATGCAGTTGGTAAGGAATCCACCTGCCAATGTAAGAGATGCAAGAGATGTGGGTTTGATCCCTGGGTCGGGAAGATCACCTAGAGAAGGTAATGGCAACCGAATCAAGAATTCTTGCCTGAGAAATCCCATGGACAGAGGAGCCTGGTGGGCCACTGTCCATGAGATCACAAAGAGTTGGATACCACTGAGTACACACACACACACACACACACACACACACACACAGACACACACACACAGACACTCAAATGGAGAGAAAGTCAGCTGAAGACAGGAATCATGCTGCCACAAGACAGGGAACTGTCAGAAGTTAGAAGAGAGGCCTGGAGCAGATTCTGCCTAGAGCTTTCTGTACTTTGTTGTTGTTTAAACCACTTACTTTGTGGTATTTAGTTGTGGCTCTAGGAAACTAATACAGTTAGTATCTGAGTTACCTATTTGCTAAATGAAAAAGACAAAATAATATAGTAAAAAGTTTGCAGTCCCCTTCACCAACTATCAGATCAGGAAACATCTATGTTTCTATATTCTCCCCAAAGTACTGCCAAAATCAGCAGTGAGATAAGGATTTGAACCTGCTAATTGAGGAGCAAATCAGGTGCTAACACTGGATGTCTTAAGGGAAACACATCTATTTCCAGTAGATGAAAAACAATAAAAAATATTCACTGTGGGTCCATTAAGTCAGAAACCAAAATCTCTCAGCAAAGTTTATGAATACCCCCAGAATTCTTAAGTGTTCTAATCTCCCTTTATGCTCCAGAGGTAGCTATAAGAAAAGCAAAATCTCAAACAGGCAGGTCCTTATCGATTATGCATCAGCAGAGGCTGGAAGATTTTATTTGTTTTCCCAAGTGGATTGTGAGAGTCTAGTTCTAACAACATGCCTGTGCACAGCTAAATGAATCAAGTTTTTTAAAACTTTGACAATACAAAAAGGAGATGCAGTGCCACATTTAAGGGGCTGAGAACACATCTCTAAAAATGAAATACAACAAAAAAACTGGGTTGCCAATATCCTCCACTGTGCAGGGAAACAATGCAAGCAACTACAAGTTCTTCAAAGAAGACTACAGAGAATGAAATAGAGTAAAGCAATGGGGGAAATGTAGAAAGTAGAAACTTAATGAACAACATTAATAAAAGTGTAGCTATGCACAAAAATCTGACATTTCCAGATTTTAACTACAGTATCAAGTTGACCTTGAAACTTGGAGGGGGGGTTCATGTTTGGGAATGCATGTAAGAATTAAAGATATTAAAATTAAAAAAAAAAAGAATAAACAATCCAACTAAAGATTAAAAAAAAAAATACAAAAATAATGCCTTTAATTTTAAATATGCCAGTTGCTTTCCTATGCACTCAATATATCTTTTAATATTACATATACCTTTTAAATTTCATATTCTTATCATTTTATTTTGCATAGGTAACCTGAAGCCTTACAGAAGTTTCATATCATTCCTAGAGCCAAACAGTTAATTAACTGGAGGCTAAATATGACCCCCAAATCAGTGCTCTATACTATAGTTCTGAAGCAACAGAATGTCCCTTTCAAGATTTACCATTTTTCAATAATAAAAAAAAATTAGTATGTTATAATTCCCATAACCCTAGCAAACTAATTAATCACTATAAAATGATGTATTTAAGAATTTACATTTTCCCACCCACCTAAAGTCATCTAAGGGTTAAAGGCTTGATTTTTTTTTTCCCCCAACATAGTTAGGAAAACACGTGTATTATCATTGTTATTCTTGACCATTAAAGAAACAGGACAATTCTCCAGTCTATAGCAGTTAGTGACCAGGAAGAGTGCTTTGAAAACATCTTCCTGTGATGCAGTTTTTAGAGGTAAGAGCTGTGGCTTTTTTGTCTCCATGGGAGGAAGGAAAGTAAGGTCTGGAGACTAGATGCTGTGAATCATCTCTCATGTATATCTGATGAAGCTTTATTTTTTTGTTGCCAAAAACTAAATGGTCTTTCTGGAGGAAGGCCTGCCAACTTGGACACCCATCATAGTTTTGCTTTCCGTGATATTATTAGACATGGTGTTATAACCAATCTGTTTCAACAGTGCCTACAACAGACCATTGCTGCTAAGATTCCTGGTCTTGATGAACTGTGCTTAGCCCTACCTTTCCTTGTTCTGTGAGGGAGGAAATCCCCCTTTAAACAAATAGGAAGATGGGAGACTGCTGTTAGCATTTAAAATTGATTATTTAAAAATATGTCTTCTCAAGTGCCCTCCAAAAAAAAAAAAAAAAGTAGAAATGAAAGCTTGCATGAAATCCAAACATATGCACAGACAGGAAATTAGAAAGTCAAGTTTCCCCACACTTTTCTCATTCATGGGTCACCTTTAAGATGTTTGCTATATCTGCACACCACAAGGATTATACCCGTTTTCTTCAGATTAATTACTTATTTTCCTTGGACATCCTAAACAGCAGTATCTTTAAAATTCATAGGCTTTTATATATGAGTTATAGGTTGTTAAATATATTTCTATTAAAATAGAACAGTATTCAACTCTGAACCACTTCATGTCATTTGTACTCACCAGGAAGTGTGGAGGCTTAAATCTACCAACAAAATAATTGCGAACTTCCGCCTCCTACCTAGTCCCTCACCCTACGCCACAGCTTCAGTTAGAAAACAAGTTAAAATAAGAGTTATGCCAGAACTCAGGTCCTAGGCTGTGAGTCAGTCCACCCACCCTCACTCCTGTTGGTATTTATACAGAGATGTTATGGGTCAAGCCTGAATAACTTTTTCTTCCGTTAGGATCACTTTTTCTCTACAAGCTTCCTCAAGCATTCTTTCAAGTGGAATTATGGTGGGTAGGCTCTGTTCAACTATTGCATTGTTGGTTATCTCCAGTCAGAGGACAACAGAATAGAATTTTCTACTATTATTATTTCTCCATACAGATACATCTGTACTGATCCTTTCCTTGGTAGGATCTTACATGGGTTTTATTTTTTACTTTTTCCCTCTTTTAGTTCACATAATTTCCTTAGAATTGTTCTAGTTTTTAAGAACTAATAACCAACAAGAGGTGGCAAATAATGACATTCTATAGGTATAATTTATTTAGTTGGTATTATCATGGCTTGATGCTTAAACAAACACATGGATTATTTGGTGAGGATTTTTGTATTTATCCCTTGGTGTCAGGGAGAAATTAGAGGGGTTTTAGAATAGAAGGAAATACTAATAACGTTTAGCCAAGTTTCTAACTTGTTTTACAGATTACTAAATCCAGAGAGATGCAGGACTGTGTCCATTTTACATCAACATCTGTCAGTGACTAGGCGAGAATCCTGGGTGAACTGACTTACAGACTAAGATTCTCTCCATCATGTGGAGCTGTCTGTCCGGATCTTTGAGATGAGCACAGAGCTCATTTTCATAATAAAATTTTAAATCACGTACATTTAAGGAAAACCTTCACGAAGTTAGTTCTCTCAAGATTGAGAAGTCACACAGGCAGCACACAGAACCTTGCCCTAATGCAGAATCCCTGAAATATCTTTCCAATGTAACCAGAATGAAAATATGAGTGGTAAGAAGTTACAGAATATAGAAAGGAGGGAGACCTTTCAGTTCATATTAAAACATTCAACTTTTCTCCTCTTTCCCCCTTTCTCCCCTTTTCCTAGCAAATCAGAGTTCCAGCTACAATGCATTAAGCCATGGCCTAATCAACAGTGAGAGATGGTCTGAGGTCTGCTTCAGTGAGTGAGAAGCTGGCACTAAAGGCATTTAAGCATCTTCCAGCCATTTCACCCAGTTGATTGTAATGATTGTTGATTGTAATGATTTTTGAGCCATTCTATATTATGGGAAATGTCAAAATCTGTATTGTCCAAGAACTCACACATTTGGAAAAAAAAAAAAAAGCACACAGTGTATGGGATGTAGAAGTGGAGAAGAAACCACTAGTTATGGACAGTAGCTAATCTAATAGCTGAATTTTGTTCTTTGATAGATTGAAGTGGCTCTTTATCACTGTCAACCACTCCCCACTGCTCCGCTCTCCACTCCTTTTCTTTCCACACATCATCATTTTATGTTGATTATTTCAACTGTAGGGTTTTATTTGTGAAGTGCTTTGTCATTTGAACAGGAAGGTCACCATTTACAATACTTTCAAAGTAGAACATCGCCTTATTGGTGTCATGCAAATTGTTTTTCACTAATTCTATAAAAGGTAGGAGCTATCAAAACATACAATAGGTAGTCACAATAAAAACAATAACTAAACCAAAAGCACTGTATATCTGTCCCCTGAAACAGTATCTTGAAATAGCACCCTTGCCTGGGATAATACACAGATGTTATCTTTCTATTTCATACTTCTATTTTTTCTATTTTGTTTGTTGTTGATCAGTCTCCCAGTCATGTCTGACTCTTTGCGACCCCATGGACTGCAGCATTCCAGGATTCCCTATCCTTCTCTATCTCCTGGAGTTTGCTCAAACTCATGTCCATTGAGTCAGTGATGTGATCTAACCATCTCAGCTTCTGCTGCCCCCTTCTCCTCTTGCCATCTTTTCTAGCATCAGGGTTTTTTCCAATGAGTTGGCTCTTTGCATCAGGTGGCCAAAGTATTGGAGCTTCAGCTTCAGAGTCAGTCCTTCCAATGAATATGCAGGGTTCTATTCTATTCCATTTTAAAGGTTTCTAATACATTATTGATTTCATGGCTTAGTGAGTACCTTAACTCATACTTTCCAAAGCACTGATGTAGACATGCATACCTAACTCCCTCTGCGTGCTTTGTGTGCTTACCCACTCAGTCACGTCTGACTCTTTGCGACCCTTTGGATTGTAGCCCACCAGGATCCTCTGTCCATGCAATTTTTCAGACAAGAACACTGGAGTGGGTTGCCATTTCTTTCTCCAAGGGATCTTCCCAACCCAGGGATTGAACCTACATCTCCTGTGTCTATTGCATTGCAGGCAGACTCTTCCTGGTGGGCCATAGGGGAAGCCCTCTCACTGCCTTCTAGACCCCACCATAAACTTAATGTGCTTGACCAATACTTTTGGATTGCAGTTGGAGTTCCATGAATTCTCCTTGTACTTGCATATATTAAAATATTATAATAAATTTACTTCTGGATTTGATAAATATCACTGTTTCTAGAACTGGGCCTTATTTCTTTCATTTTCCTTCATTCTCACATCTTCTCATATACACTTAATTCCTAAAAACACGTTATAAAAAAATTTTTTTTTCATATGATGTGAAATCACTTTCGCTGTGTTACATAGTACAATTTTAAGCACCTCGAGATTATTGATAATACTGATAAACATTTAGCAAAAGCTATTTTGGTTTTGCTATATAAGCCTTTGCTAAGTTAACATGCTCTATTTGCTGCATTCTTCTAAAATATTAAAAAATTTTTGATCTATGTACACATACACACACATATAGATTGTGTTTGTATATGTATATATTTGTGTTTATTATACATTTCACAACAAAATTTAGCAAACTTTATTTAACAAATAATTTTATAAAATTAACAGAAAAACAGTTTTTTGAAAACTCATGCAATATTAAAAATGAGATCATCCTAGGAGAGACAATAAACTCAGGAAATGGCTTAAGGTGAACAAAGTGTATGATGTGCATCTGTATACTTGTTTCAGGGAAGCAACAAAAGTGGGTCTAAGGCCCTTTTTATAGCCAATGGAAAGTTAGAGACATGACTAACTTGCTTGTTTTTCTTATAAATCTTTAGGGGTCATGGTTGAGATTTACTTTTCTGTTATAGTAAGCTCTTACTTTCATATGCTTTCTTATACTTTCTTATATTAGTGCTCTACCTTTATTCCTTTGATGGATCATAAATAGAAATATTCACACAGGACATAAGTCTCTGGTGTTTATTTATACATGTACAAAAGGGGCCTTATATACATACATATGTGTCTATTTATACATGTATAAATATACATGTATACGTACACACCACACCATATAGTATTTATACAGTATATGTATCTATCTATCCATGTACATGTATCTAAACTCTCTCAGACTCCCCCAGTCCTTGCCTTCCTCACCAACTCACATTTCTTTTGTCTGTTTCTTCCATAAAAGATTCTAATGGGTTTTAAAGAATATGTATGGAATCATGGGGAAAGCATGCCATCAGATGCACCCTTCACCAACTTGCAAAGAGCATAATCTTTGAAGGAATGGGAATCTATAATCGTTGATGGGATACTATTGGAATTTAGGCATTTTTGGCACATTCACTCACATAAGCCTGGAAGTAACTAAGAGTTTAATAAATCAGGTTGGCTAAAGCAACTATTTTCATGTGATAAGTTCCCTGGAGGTAATAAAGGGACTGGGGCGGTGGGAGGAAAAGTTTTGCTCTGCTTTCCTGGTGAAAGAGATGGGTGGATGAGAAAATCAGTGTGGTTCTAGGTAAGAAGATGGTACTATGCCATCACCATCACTTAATTTGTGTCCAAGGGGAGATCTGTTGGAGAAAGGAATGGCTATTCACTCCAGCATTATTGCCTGGAGAATCCCATGGACAGAGCAGCCTGGCGGGCTACAGTCCATGGGGTCGCAAAGACTGGGACATGACTGAGTGACTAACACTTTCACTTTTTTTTTCTCTCTAGAGAGAAGAGGATTCAGGCAGAAATAGGAGGAATAAGCTAATCCCAGAAAGGGAAGACCTTGAAAGTATAAGAGGTGTGTTTGTAGTCAGAGAGGATAAAATGCATCACAGGAAGGGGCAGAGTAGTAACTTCTTTTCTGCATGAAATACGTGTGACTCCACACACTCAGTGTGGTGGGGGATGGGGTGCTATCGCATTGAGTTAACTCCTCAGTGGTTAACTTTTGAGAGAATCCCACATTCTTACAAGTAGGGCTGATGGTTGACCTCAGATGGCTTCAGAAATGGTTGATATGAAGGTGGGGAGCAGCCAGGGCAGAAAAACTCCACTGCATAATTAGTGAGGATGCAAAAAGAAAGTTGGGGAATTGAACTTAGATGGGCTGGAGGTCTATCCTTATGGGGGTAAGTGCATCTGCCAAGAGGCCTATAATTTTTTTAGTCAATATGAACCCATTAGGATGTACAAGCTGTGGCGAGCTGGGCAAAGTTTGGACATAAGTTAAAGACAGGCCATGGATAATTGGCTGCTGAGAGGAGACAGGAAGGATTATGAATGTGTCCTCTGACCAGCTGTACACAGTCTGGTGATCACTCAGAATATAAGGGTTTAGAGAATGCAAACTCTTCCCCAGTAGAAATCGTACATGGAACAATAAGAAGCAGAGCCACTTTGTTGAGCCGTGTCTACCAGATGCTTCTTCACCTTCTACAGGAATCACCGACTTTAGTCTCCAACTAAAGAGTCACAGAACTCTCCAAGTTCTGGGAAACTCAGACTTCAAACTGAAACTTCTGATTCCTTCAGCTGAAAGAAGGAAACTTGAGAACATGGGGGCAACATCAGCCAAAACTACACATATATGTAGTCACAGAAATGGGCCATCCAGTATTTACCCATTAAGTAGTTTCTGGTACTGATTCCAGTTATGAGGGGAGAAGAGGATTTCCTACACCACCAGAAAGCAATTCCTGGACCCCAGCACAAAGCCCCAAGAATTTAAGTAAATTCAGACACTCTCTCCTGAGAGACAGTATGAGATTCCACAGGTTAAGGAATTAGTCCTGCAAGGCTCTCTTCTCTCCTTCACATACACTCTTCATACACCTGTCAGAAGTCTAGTTGTTAACTGTGCCTCTGATTTACTGGCTATACATCAGAGGTTCCCATCGCCTCCTCTTTGGGTTCAGTTAATTCACTAGAATGGCTCACAGAACTCAGAGGACTATTTTACTTAAAGATTATAGGTTTATTATAAAAGGATATAATTTAGTAACATCCACATGGAAGAGAAGGATAAGGTGAGGTATGAGGAAAGGGTACAGAATTTCCTCATATTACTCTCCCTAAATGGCAACCCACTCCAGTGCTCTTGCCTGGAGAATCCCAGGGACGGGGGAGCCTGGTGGGCTGTGGTCTCTGGGGTCGTACATAGTCGGACACAACTGAAGTGACTTAGCAGTAGCAGCAGCGCTCTCCCTAAATGTCAGCCTGTTTACCCACTGGAAGCTCTCTGAACTCAGTCTTTTTATAGGCTCTTCATTACATAGACATAATTGATTAAATCATTGGCCACTGGCAATTCATTCGATCTGTAGCCCCTTTCCCCTCCCTGGAGGTCCGGAGTGAGATTAAAAGTTCTGGTCCTCTAATCACATGTTTAGCTTGACTGGCAACCAGCCGCTATCTTTAGGTGGTATCCAAAAGTTACCTTATTAACAAAACAAACCCTCCCCCCCACCATTTAGGAAATTCCAAGGAGCTCTGCCAGGAACTGTGGTGTTGAATATATATATATATATATTTCTTATCAGAAATCACGTCAGAATTGCTATGCAGAATGAAGAGAATATAGTATATGTAATTTCTGTCTGCTTTCTGATGTTCATGTAGTCTGTGATCAAATTCCTACTGATCCTACATTTCACATGTAACTGTCAAAAGAATATGAAAAATAGTAAATGTGACCAGAGAGAACAAAGCCTAGGACAGAAGGCTTCATTAGACAATGACTGCACGTGCTCTCCTTTTTGGGATCAATGCCAGAAGGTGACCGCAGGTGAAAGAGCAGAGCAGAAGCACACAAGAGGAAAGGGAAGGAAGGAGCAACCACTGAGCACTGGTGCTGTGCTTGCTACTCCTGGGCTCATCAGTGTCTCTACCCAGAAGCATTTTGCTCATCTAGGGCATCAAGCCTATTTTGCTCTTCTCTTTTTTCTCTTTCCAGTCTCTTTATCTATCCAACACCTCTTTCTTATTTCCTTTCACTCCCCAGCCTCTTTGATCTCTCTCTTCCTTTTCCACCTATGATTTTTCTTCACCTCTCTCTTGACTTGTTTATCTTGTCTTCCTTTTTCTCATTGCCAAATGGCTCTTTCCAAAGCTTATGCTAATTTATATTCACTCCAGCATTTATCAGCATATACCTGTTTCTTTATATTCTCATAAAAACTAGGCATTATCAAAAAATGTTTACTCTTTCCCACTATGCGAGGATAAATAATCTCCTGTATTAAAATGTATTCAGTGTATTCAAATTTTTTAGAAGGGCCATCACATACTAAAGACAGATAAGTATTTAGAAGAACAGTTGGTCCTGTGTCCTAGGTGCTTTTCATTATTATCATTTCATAACAATACCAGGAAGATTCTGTCTTCTATATAAAGGAGAAGTGAGGCTCTAAGAGATTAAACAATTTCCTACAAAACACACCACTGGTAAAGTGTAAGTCTGTGATCAAATGGCACGGATTTATTTTATGAAAACTAGGTGCAGGATGTTTTGTTAGGAACAGATCATACAAATGAGCCCCAGGACAGCATTCAAGGAATGCAGAGGGATACATCTTTATATAATTATCCAGCAGAGTGATTTATTCCACATACATTAAAATGCCCCTTCTTATGCACAAGGCATTGCTGATAAATAGAAAACCAATGTTTCTTTTTCCCTCTCAAAACACCTGCAATATATTATAGGAGATAATTAAAAAGTACAAGCAATTATAACCCACGTTAGTGTGTCATAAAACAAAATGAGAGGGGTGGAAGGATGACAACTGCTCAAGAAAGAGGGTTTCTGGGTTTGAGGTCTTGTAGGTGGATTCAATCCAAAACATGCAGGAGGTGGATACAATCACATCTAGATGCAGAAAGGAGGAATGTACATGAGTTTTGTTAACATCAAGGAACTGTGCAGCTAGGGTGTTCCAGGGTTATACACTTGTATTTTTCAAGTATTTCAGACACTGAGGATGATTGGAAGTGTAAAGACAAAAGACATGTGTGGTGGGTCAACTCCTTGCAGTTTGGGAGAAAGTCCTGGAGGTTGGTAGACGCAGAGATGAGGTTAAAGAAAAAGGGAGAAGAAATAGAGAAGCTTCTGTTTCTCTACTTTGTTATGCTAACAGTTTTGAGCACAGTAACTACTAAATTGTTTTATGGCGTGTGTATAATATCTGAATTAATTCATGAATAAATTCGAAAGCAAAGTGTGTGGTCTCTGGCAAGTCGATGTGTGTGAACTGATTTGAAAAAGGGAATGTAGAAGAGAAGAAATTATTAAGAGGACACTGAAGTGTCATTCAATAGCACTTTCAAAGAGATATGACTCCACGGAAGCAGGTGAATGAGACAGTGAAATTTATGCTACAGCTATTGTTATTAATGTGCCCCACTTATATAATGGTGAACCTTGGGTTCCATGAGCAAAAGTTGATTAAATAAGAGATCAGATCTTATATATTGAGAATGTACAGATAAAAAAGAGTAAATTCACCTAGCCTGGGTCAAGAAGAGTGGCTGATATTATAAGGACTGCTAGCACTAACATGTACTAGACACGTACTGTGTGGTAGGCACTGTTCTAAGTGCTTTGTATGTATTAACTCATTTCATCCTCAGTTGTAGGAGTTGTAGCAATTGTAGCAGGTTTTCAGATAAGGAAACCAATGTAAGGCCACATAATACAAACAGATTGGCACCAGGGCCCATACTCTTAGTCACAATGAAAAATGAAATGATTAATTATTTTACCTTTCTAGGGTCCTCTGGCTGATCTAAGAATTAAATTGACATGAGAAAGATTCACAGGAGAAAATCAAATATAATTTCATGTGTATGGGAATCTCACATACATGAGCGTGTCAGAGAACCCACACACATGAGAGGTTCATAGACAAAGGTAAAATGAGGTTTATATGTCATCCTGAGCTAAGGACTGGAATAGGGGTCTGGGGCTTCTAAGGACAGGAAGGTCTTCACAGGACAAGAAGGAAAAGAACAGATGTACTAGATGTTTGCCCTGCCCTATAGATGGAGCCACCTAGATAACATTTCTCTCTGGAAATATTTCTTTTTCTGGGAAAAATCCCCGATCTAAATTTTTCTAGATAGTTAAGGAAAAGGCAATAGCTAACTTCTTGAGTTCACAGGTCTCCATTGTCTTTAGCTCAAAATAACCCACATGCCAAAGTGGTATATCTTGGGGAGGCCTGTTGTGAACCCCACAGCATCATAATGGCAGAAGTAAAGACATTTCCTGAAATGAGTGAGGGAAAATCAATGGGCAGTTATTAATACTGAGGTACATTTGATTCATACTCTGGTTAAAGTCAGAATAAAATAAAACGCAAAATGGTAACAAAAGACATCAGGTCAAAGTGAAAAAAACATAACTAAAGAAAACATGATTTCATACTGACACAGCCACAAGTCAATAAGTGCACCAGGCAGAGATGAATGTAAAGGATGAACTCCAAAATATTATTTCTGTAGTTATCTATGCCAGGGATAGCAAAAATGTTTTTGATTTCCCAGGTAACTCTGATTGACTGTGATACTGGAGAGGAGCTGTGCTGAAAAGGATTCTGAGACTCAATAGAAATGCAAGCAGTAATTGAACAGCAATTGACCAGCATACATACCAAGTATTTGTCTGTCCTGATTTGGGAAAACATATAGGGTAGAAGAAGTTCCAGGCTAGAAGCGCAATTTCTTTAAAAAAAATAGTTGGCATACCTGTGCATAATACTGCACATAAAAAAAAGACTAATTTTGTGGAAACTATTATGTATAATGCATGCGTGCTGCTGCTACTGCTGCTGCTGCTGCTGTCGCGTCAGTCGTGTCCGACTCTGCGATCCCATAGACGGCAGCCCACCAGGCGCCCCCGTCCCGGGGATTCTCCAGGCAAGGACACTGGGGTGGGTTGCCATTTCCTTCTCCAATGCATGAAAGTGAAAAGTGAAAGTGAAGTCGCTCAGTCGTGTCCTACTCTTAGCGACCCCATGGACTGCAGCCTACCAGGCTCCTCCATCCATGGGATTTTCCAGGCAAGAGTACTGGAGTGGGGTGCCATTGTCTTCTCCGCATGCGTGCTAAGTTGCTTTAATCGTGTCCAACTCTTTGTGACCTCTCGGACCATAGCCCGCCAGGCTCCTCTGTCAATGGGATTCTCCAGGCAAGAATACTGGAATGGGTTGCCAGTTCCTTCTCCAGGGATCTTCCTGACCCAGGGATTAAACCCAAGTTTACTATGTCTCCTGCATTGGCAGGCGGGCTTTTTACCACTAGCGCCACCTGGAAATAATAGGACCAGAAAACAGTCAGTGTTCAAAATGGAAAGCATATTAAACTGTAACAATCTCATTGCCTCTATGAATTTACAAATTGATCTGTCACCGAGTTGGACAATCTCAACCATCAGTTCAGTTCAGTTCAGTTCAGTCGTGTCTGACTCTTTGTGACCCCATGAATCGCAGCACGCCAGGCCTCCCTGCCCATCACCAACTCCCGGAGTTCACTCAGACTCATGTCCATCGAGTCAGTGATGCCATCTAGCCATCTCATCCTCTGTCATCCCCTTCTCCTCCTGCCCCCAACCCCTCCCAGCATCAGAGTCTTTTCCAATGAGTCAACTCTCTGCATGAGGTGGCCAAAGTACTTGAGTTTCAGCTTTAGCATCATTCCTTCCAAAGAAATCTCAGGGTTGATCTCCTTCAGAATGGACTGGTTGGATCTCCTTGCAGTCCAGGGGACTCTCAAGAGTCTTCTCCAACACCACAGTTCAAAAGCATCAACTCTTCAATGCTCAGCTTTCTTCACAGTCCAACATCCATACAGGACTACTGGAAAAACCATAGCTTGGACTAAGTGGACCATTGTTGGCAAAGTAATGTCTCTGCTTTTGAATATGCTATCTAGGTTGGTCATAACTTTCCTTCCAAGGAGTAAGTGTCTTTTAATTTCATGGCTGCAATTACCATCTGCAGTGATTTTGGAGCTCAAAAAAATAAAGTCTGACACTGTTTCCACATCTATTTGCCATGAAGTGATGGGACCAGATGCCATGATCTTCATTTTCTGAATGTTGAGCTTTAAGCCAACTTTTTCACTCTCCTCTTTCACTTTCATCAAGAGGCTTTTTAGTTCCTCTTCACTTTCTGCCATAAGGGTGGTGTCATCTGCATATCTGAGGTTATTGATATTTCTCCCGGCAGTCTTGAGTCCAGCTTGTGTCTTTTCCAGTCCAGCGTTTCTCATGATGTACTCTGCATATAAGTTAAATAAGCAGGGTGACAATAACTTCCTATTTCCATGAGTATTTAGAATGGGCACTAAACTCTTCTTTTGGGTGATAAAGGAAACCAGGTACTGGTAAGATCCCAGCTTGCATGCTACGTCACTGGCCCAACAGATGTAGTGAGTCTTTGATATGGTCCCTTTGTTCCCATTTTTGCTCGTATTTTTTTCATGCTATTAACGAATATTTTATTTAGGAGGTTGAAGGAACAATGAGGCAAAACAAAAGGCACTCAATTTCTTAACTTCGTTCAGCCCTCATAGAAGATTCAGGCCTTGAAAGTCCCTTTACTGACCATGTATGCATAACCCTCCTCTTTTTAGTATCAGCTGATGGCACTTAAAAAGCACCTTTTGGTAGAGTGCAGTAAAGTGTCATTATACTCAACAGTAAGATAACTCAGTAGAGATAATAAAGCTTGATTAGATTTTGTTTGTTCTTCTATGCTGGCTCTGAAAAGTGTAATGCTTGAAGAGGTAAAATTATTATCAGAAGAATAATGTGCCTCTCTCTCTCTTCTAGAACATGTGTGGGAGGATCCTTGTGGACTCTCGTGTGGCATCAATACCTTCTTCAGAATTGCTCTGTAGTATGACTCATCACGGATATGAGTTTTTGGATCAGTTTATGAACTGTTTTGCTGTTGAGAAACCAGCTGACATAGGCTTGGCTTGTACTAAATACTCCATATACATTTGCTGAATTGAACTGAATTTATCTTTTATACTTTCAAACACATGTTACAAATACCAAGCTCCTGTTGCCTATAGAATGTGACTGCTGTTACACAGAAAGTGTCCTGATACAGCTATAATGGAAGATCTGTTTTTTCTTTTTTTTTTTTTTTTTGTTGTGGTGGTGGTGGTTGTTTTGCCCATGCCATATGGCTTGTGAGATCTTGGTGTCCCCACCAGGGATAGAATCTGTGCTCCATGAGGTGGTGGAAGCTTGGAGCCCTAACCAGTGTACCATAGCCAATTCCCTATTTCAGATTTGAAACAGTAAGAGTTTTGTTGTCTCCAAAGATCATCATGACCCCTTGTCATACACAAAGTAAAACTGAAATAACACGTTACTGCAGAGAATATAGGTTTTGCATTACTACATAGACATCCCTAATATTAACAAAAATTGGCTCAAAATTAAAGATTGTCCTTTCAGGAAGTTTTTAAGTGAAAACTAGGACTCGGTAAGAGTCCTGCAACAGGAACCGTACATATAGGCACAAAGAGAGGATCCCAGAATAGCTATTAGGGAAGATGGAGACAAAGATCATCTATGTCAGACCAGAAACCATAAAATTCCTAGCGGAAAACATAGGCTGAACCCTGTTTGACAAATTGTAGCAGTATTTTTGGGGTCGGTCTCCTAAAGCGAAGAAAAGGAAAGCAAAAATAAACAAATGGACTTAATTAAACTTAAAAGCCCTTTACACAGCAAAGGAAACCATCAACAAGACAAAGAGACCACACACAGAATGGAGGAAAGTATTTGCAAATTGTATAACTGTAGGGGTTAATATCCAAAATATATAAACAGCCCATACAACTCAACATAACACAAGCAAACAACCCGAGTTAAAAATGAGGAGAAGAACTGAATAAACATTTTCCCAAATAGGAAATGCAGATGGCCAACAAGCACAAGAAAAGGTGCTCAACATCACTAAGCATCAGGGAAATGTAAATTAAAACTACAATGAGATATCACCTTGCACCTGTCAGAATGGTTAGCATCAAAAAGAATACAAATAATAAATGTTGGTAAGGATGTGCAGAAAAGAGAATCCTTGTACATGGTTGGTGGGGACTGGTGCCGCCATTGTAGAAGACAGTATGGAGCCTCTTCAAAAAACTAAAAAAACAAATACCATATGACCCAGCAGTTTCACTCCTGGATATATATCCAAAAGAAGCAAAAGCACTAAAGTTGAAAAGATATATGCACCCCAGTGTTCATAGCACCATTATTTCCAATTGCCAAGATACACAAGCAACCAAAATGTCCATCAATAGATGAATGAATAAAGTGGCTGTGATATATATATATAATATATATATATTATATAATATATATATATATAATGGAATGCTTATCAGCCATAAAAGAGAATGAAATTTTGCCATTTCCAAGTGTGGATGAACTTGGAGGGTATTATACCAGGTGAAAAAGAGAAAGGCAAATATTGTACAATAACACTTATATGTGAAATCTAAAAAAATACAACAAATGTGAATATTAAAAAAAAAGAAACAGACTAGCAGGTATAGAAGACAAATGAAAGATTACTAGTGGGGAGAGGGAAGGGAGAGGGGTAATATAGAGGAAGGGGATTAAGAGATACAAACTATTCTGTATAAAATAAGCTACAAGAATATATTATACCATATATATACATATATATATATAGCTAATATTTTTCACCATCTGACCCACAGGGAAGCCATAATAACCATAAATAGAGGATAACTTATAAAAATTGTGAATCACTATTTATATATCTGTGACTTATATCATATTGTACCTCAACTATACTTCAAAAAATTATAAAAAGGCAAAGTTCATCTAACCATACTGCTTAAAGACTACCATCAATTCCTCCAAAGGAGGGGTACAATGATTACGCACAAAACAAAACTTCTAATGTATAGGCTTTAGATATATAAAGTATAAAGAATTTACAAAAAAAAAACACAAGAAAACAAATGGAGTCTTAGCTTGGGGATCTATATAGCTCATGTGACTTTAAATTAAGCTGGTCTTTAATAGTTCAGAATGTTGTGAATTGAGTTTTTTTTTTTTTTTTTGATTCTGCTCTGAGGCTTTGCATTTTTAAAAGAATTATGACAAAAGTTAAGGCTAAGTGATATGTCACCATAAAGACACAAATCACAAGCACATAAATAAATATATACACACACAAATTTCCAGTAAGTTACACTGAATATCACACAATGAAATGCCTACCATTAATTCTGCAGTAAGGTCAAGGCAGTGTTGTTATCAGCAGTAAAGAAAAGCAAACAGAGATTCTTGACACAGTCAGAATTAAGCATTAATAATGTCTCCTTTTTATGTCTTAATTGGGTGTGATCTGCCTCTGATAGCACCTTTTATTATCAGTACAGCAGGGCATCTATGTGTTCCCTTTGAGGTGTCCATTGTTCTAATTATTCCTGTATGCTGGCCACCCTCAATGCATGTTAAATAATACCCGCAATGCATATTGAAGAAAGCAATATGCTTAGATATATTATAGATATACTATGTCAGCCTGGGATTGCTTTTTACTCTCCAGCCTGAGGGAAGCTGTGTGGCTATTTTACATTGATAGGCATTTATATTGATTGGAGGGAAAATTAAGTCCTTATTACAGACCTGCTAGCAGTGTAACTATAGAGTGGCACCCGTGCCAGGTGTATTAGGAGCCATGCTCCTCTTTAAAACTATGGAGCATTCAGTACCAGTAGCTCTGCTGAATACTCTCTTTGTACTGGTAATTGCTCACAATTAAACCAAGAAAATCCCATGGACAGAGGAGCCTGGTAGGCTGCAGTCCATGGGGTCGCTAGGAGTCGGACACGACTGAGTGACTTAACTTTCACTCTTCACTTTTCACTTTCACACATTGGAGAAGGAAATGGCAACCCACTCCAGTGTTCTTGCCTGGAGAATCCCAGGGATGGGGGAGCCTGGTGGGCTGCCGTCTTTGGGGTCACAGAGTCGGACACGACTGAAGCAACTTAGCAGCAGCGGCAGCATCAGTAGGATCTTTTCCTTTCTACCCATCAGAAGTCAGATATTGGAATGTTGGGCATTGGATTTACTCGGAGTCCTTGAAATTATTTAATTGTAGAAATCCAAAGGAGGTCAGCCTTGGCATTTCTTTGGAGGGAATGATGCTAAAGCTGAAACTCCAGTACTTTGGCCACCTCATGTGAAGAGTTGACTCATTGGAAAAGACTCTGATGCTGGGAGGGATTGGGGGCAGGAGGAGAAGGGGGTGACAGAGGATGAGATGGCTGGATGGCATCACTGACTCGATGGACATGAGTCTGAGTGAACTCCGGGAGTTGGTGATGGGCAGGGAGGCCTGGCGTGCTGCGATTCACGGGGTCGCAAAGAGTTGGACATGACTGAGCGACTGAACTGAACTGAACTGATATGTAAGAACTTGCTTCTTTTTAGACTTTGACTAACGGTTAAAGGCCTGACTTTGAATGCATGTTCTGCCACTTACTGGCTCTTTGAACTGAGGAAAATTTGTCTCTCCAAGCCTTAGTATTTTTAGCTGAACAGTGGGGTTAGTAATAGCAACCCCCTGAAGATTTATTAAAGGAATGAACTCTAGATGCAGAGTAATAAGCATGTGAAAAACAGTAGCTCAAATGATGTTGTCGTGATGATTATGATACATGAATCAATCATCCGGAATCCAAATCATTTTTTATTTAATATGTTACCTTCCAACTGCTGACTTAACCTTCTACTAATATATTTTCTTCAATATTAATGGAAATCAGCAAGTAAGTTTACGTTTCCTTTTCTTAAAGACGTTTAACATTTCTCTTGTCTGAGTTCAACCTCTTGCCTATTCTTGAAACCCTGTCCAAGCAGCTGAATTTCCTTTCTCTGTGATAAGTTTCCTAGACATTTTTTACTCATTGCCTAGTCATTTGTCAAATTGCTGGAATTTCAGGCTGCTGAAAGAAAATTCGGATAATTTGCTGAAAGCAAAAAGAGAGCCAGTACAATATGAGAATCTTGACTGGTCAACATCTGATTTGACTTGTTCAGAGACTTCCTCTATGGGAACACAGAAAGTAGAAGAGTCACTTCCCAACCACTGCTGCATCTTGGGAGCATAGGACTCAGATAAAGTTCAACACTGTTGGTATGTTTATGTGAATTTATGCATATATATATATGTATGTTTATATATGTAATCGGATATATACACACAAGTATATACAATAAGATTAAAAGTGAGTACTCTAGGAGTTCAATGGCGTTACCGATTCGATGGACATGAGTCTGAGCAGGCTCCAGGAGTTGGTGATAGACAGGGAAGCAAGGCATGTTGCAGTCCATGGGATTGCAAAGAGTCAGACACGACTGAGCAACTGAACTGAACTGAACTCTAGGAGTTCAAGCAGAGAAATCAAGGAAAAAGGGAAAACTTTATTTGCTGCTTAAAACATTTTTGATGGGATCATGTTGCGTGTGTGCTAAATTGCTTCAGTTGTGTCCAGCTCTTTGTGACTGTATGAACTGTAGCTTGCCAGATTCCTTTGTCCATTCGATTCTCTAGCCAAGAAAATGGAGTGGGTTGCCATGCCCTCTTCCAGGGGATCTTCCCAAGCCAGGGATCAAACCCACATCTCTTATGTCTCCAGTATTGGCAGGAGAGTTCTTTACTACTAGCCCCACCTGGGAAGCCCTAGAATCATATTATTCACTTGTATATAGTACATAGATGTAATATATGTATGAATATCTGTAAAAACATGAGTAATATTAATACAAATACTGTTGCTGTGCTGTGCTCAGTTGTGTCAACTCTCTGTGACCCCATGGGCCATAGCCCACCAAGCTCCTCTGTTTAAGGCATGTTTGAGGCAAGAATACTGGAGTGGGTTGCCACTTCCTCCTCCAGGGGATCTTCCCAACCGAAGGATGAAATCCAAGTCTCCTGACTCTCTCTCCTGCACTGGCAGGCAAATTTTCTTTCTTCTTCTTTTTTTTTTTTTTACCACTGAGCTACCTGGGAGACCCACAAATAACATTAAATTAAGTTAAATATATTTTTCTGAGCATAAAGTAATACACAAAAATTAGTTCTCAAAGCATCTATAGATCCAGCTCTCTTTCTAGATCAGCTTTACAAGGATCAGTTCAGTTCAATTGCTCAGTTGTGTCTGACTCTGCGACACCATGGATTCGCAGTTTGCCAGGCCTCCCTGTCTATCACCAACTCCCAGAGCTTGCTCAAACTCATGTCCATCAAGTCAGTGATGCTATCCAACCTTCTCAACCTCTGTCATCCCCTTCTCCTCCTACTTTTACAAGGATAGACATGCTTATTTTTCAATTATGACTCTAGACTTACACAATTAAAATACTCATTTTCATTAATAAAATGCATTCTATTTAAAGGAAAAACATTTTTTTTAAAGTTTGGCACTATAAAAGTTCCATAAGCATAAAATTAATAGGGTAAACTATGCGTGTAACACTTTGTCAAGTATTGCCTTTGTCTTCCTGAACATGTGTGCCTTTAGTACTTTCAAAAGACTGTTTTGAGATATCAATAATTACAATAAAGACATGCTTGTATGGTATAGAGGTGTGATAAAGATCTAAGCTGGGAGCAACCTCTTCTCCAGATCCCTATCGTTAACATATGCTGCTACATTTTTTAAACCGTAAGTAAATGAGGTTGAAAAAATAATGATCCAAGCTTTAAAGTCCTAAACCTTACCAGGTCAGTAAGTGAAAATTTTCAAGTAAATGTACTGCCTCCCCAGTGGATTAATTTGTTGTGTCTTCTTAGTTTATTCATCATCTCCATATCATTTTCCTACCTTATTCAAGTGTCCTACCTTATTCAAAAGTCTTGCCTACAGATAGGGCTTCTTTGGGAACTGGCTCAATTCCTTTCTTAGATCAGAAGAGGAACAAGAAGCAAAAAAATAAGAAAAAGTCCTGTGAATCTATCTTCCAAAAGGTATTGGCACAAAAGACAGATTTTAAAAAGAATAATCCACAATGTAAAACCCTTCTTGATGTAGTTGAGATTTAGGAGGCAGAATTTATTCTCAACAAAAATTAAAGTGTTTTAAACTAAGAAATATAGAGAATCTAAGATAGTAACAAAAAATTATTTATGCTGTTTAGAGTATTCCATTCACCAAAACAGAAGCTTTCTCTTTTCATTTAAGTAGAATTTCTCTCCCAAAATTTAGTCTTTTGGTACTCTGTTTCTCCAACACAAAGGTACCTAATACTGTGGCATTTTGTTTTTTTTTTGCCTTTCCTTCATAATGTCAGAATAAAACCATTTTTCTACAATAGGGGATTTACTTGTGATCCTGGTTTAATTTGCATCCTTGCAAAAATGGAACAAAGAGAATAAACCAATAAAATGATAACTTGGTGAGAAGTTCTCAGCCTCAAAATAGAATTAACCTAGGAAGAAAACTAGGAATTCTTTGACTTCCTAGAAAACAAAGCTAGTTTTCTCCCTCCCTTCTCTTCTTGCCTCTTCCTCTCTTATTTACAGTACAGTGGAACTTTTGAGTGAAGGAATGGCAAACAGTTAATAAAACCTTTGATGGGTATTAATTACTTTCCACTTAATTGCCTGCTATGTGGATCTTGTTGAGCTATTGATTACTGGCAAACTTACATCCCACTGGGGATAAGTGTGATTTAACTTCATCCAAAGAGTCAATTAGCCCAAGTAACATAGTGAGAGCTGGTGCTTCGCCTCAATAGCTGGGGTTTCTTGCCAAGAAGAGTAGATAAGCCATTTATTTGTTCATTAAAACGCAACACTACTATCAACAGGAGGCACTTACCAGGTGTTATTGAGATTGGTAAGATGTCACTCTGTGTCATCAAAGATTAGCTGCATGGTGTAGAAGCAATATGGGTTGAGATTTACTCTCATTTGAAAATCCTGGAAAAACTGGTCAGGTTCTCTATTTTGTAAAAATGAAAACCAAACGAATTTATCTAACACACCTAAGCACAGCTATAGTTTGTCAAGATAATGCAGCCTTCTGCTGGGTGACTTCTGGGATTCCAGATTCTTTTCTTTGATATGTTAGATTGAAAGAGGAAACTGACAGAACAGGCTCAGTCTTGAAAGCAGGACTCCATCTTGGGCTGGGCTGTGGGCTTTGAGCTACATGCCCAGTATCTATGGAAACAAAATACCAACTGGAAAATCAGATTCCCGGACAGAAGAGCCCCAGGGCTCATACCTAGACTCTCCATTGCCTAAAAGAATACCGTAATTATCTGTGTAACTGAATAGACTCATAAATTCTATTATGCTTATTGGGGTATGACCACAGGCCTATTGATAATTGTCCACTGTTAACTACCTAGGCTTACGGCATACGAATCACAGGTTAACTTTCATTGTATCTTTCTTTTCCTTTGTTCAGACTACTTTCAGAGAATTTGGGGAGGTGGGTTTGAGCACGTACACTTAGGATATATAAGGTTTTCACAAAAACTGGTCAGAGTCCTTGGCTAAGAGGAGACTCTGCCTTGGACCTGATGGTGTTATAAAAAGCACTCCACTATCTGCATTGTCCTTCTTAGTGAGTTTGTTTCCCGGAACGCATGGCTACAACAAGATCAAAGACTTTTTTTCCTGCAACTTCACATAATGAATTGCTCCATGTTCATTTTGCCAGAGTCAACAGGAAAAAAACTTGAAAGTAAAGGCTTTGGTGGATGTAGGGAGATCAGAGAAGGGTATGTGTGTGAGAAAGAAATATTGTTCCAGTGATCAGGGTTACTATTAATTTGTACCTTGAAGCCCAGAAAAAAATTATGAACATCATGATCTTAAAACTTTATTCAGTTTACTTCAGTTCAGTCACTCAGTCGTGTCCGACTCTTTGCGACCCCATGAATTGCAGCATGCCAGCCCTCCCTGTCCATCACCAACTCTCAGAATTCACCCAAACTCATGTTCATCAAGTCAGTGATGCCATCCAGCCATCTCATACTCTGTCGTCCCCTTCTCCTCCTGCCCCCAATACCTCCCAGCATCAAAGTCTTTTCCGATGAGTCAACTCTTCACATGAGGTGGCCAAAGTACTGGAGTTTCAGCTTTAGCATCATTCCTTCCAAAGAAATCCCAGGGTTGATCTCCTTCAAAATGGACTGGTTGGATCTCCTTGCAGTCCAAGGGACTTTCAAGAGTCTTCTCCAACACCACAGTTCAAAAGCATCAACTGTTTGGCGCTCAGCCTTCTTCACAGTCCAACTCTCATATCCATACACGACCACTGGAAAAACCATAGCCTTGACTAGACGGACCTTAGTTGGCAAAGTAATGTCTCTGCTTTTGAATATGCTATCTAGCTTGGTCATAACTTTCCTACCAAGGAGTAAGTGTCTTTTAATTTCATGGCTGCAGTCACCATCTGCAGTGATTTTGGAGCCCCCCAAAATAAAAAGTCTGACACTGTTTCCACTGTTTCCCCATCTATTTCCCATGAAGTGATGGGACCAGATGCCATGATCTTAGTTTTCTGAATGTTGAGCTTTAAGCCAACTTTTTCACTCTCTTCTTTCACTTTCATCAAGAGGCTTTTTAATTCCTCTTCACTTTCTGCCATAAGGGTGGTGTCATCTGCATATCTGACGTTATTGATATTTCTCTTGGCAATCTTGATTCCAGCTTGTGCTTCTTTCAGCCCAGCGTTTCTCATGATGTGCTCTGCATAGAAGTTAAATAAGCAGGGTGACAATATACAGCCTTGACGTACTCCTTTTCCTATTTGGAACCAGTCTGTTGTTCCATGTCCAGTTCTAAATGTTGTTTTCTGACCTGCATATAGGTTACTCAAGAGGCAGGTCAGGTGGCCTGATATTCCCATCTCTTTCATTAAGCTTCAAATTAGAATTTTAAGAACCTTCTGTTATATAGTTCTTCCACAAAATTCTTATGAGACAAATTAAAGTAATCCTGTAAGATAGAGCCAACTCTAGGAGTTAGAGCGAAAGGGGTAGAAGATTATGTTGAATGGTAGATTAAGGGTGGAACTCTAGTCAATAAATTATGTAAAGCAAATTCATTATTGTGAAAAATCATAATACTAAACAACTAAAATAATTTATGTAAAAATTATCTGTTAACAGGAAAGTAAAATTATTTGCTTTGTTGTGGAATTCACTGTGTACTGAATCTAACAAGGCTAATCTCTAAAGTTGAGAATTGCATACATATGAACAAGTTACTAATATTTGCACTCCTAAAAAGTTAAAAAGTTACATTATCACTGTATAAACATGATCATATTTCATTTTATGGCTTCTTCTTAAAATCCATGTGAGATACAATTATCCTTAAATACCCATTTTTAGGAAGTGAGATTGAAGAACCAGAAAAGACATGAGTAATGTAGCTGCTGCTGCTGCTGCTGCTGCTGCTGCTAAGTCGCTTCAGTCGTGTCCAACTCTGTGCAGCCCCATAGACGGCAGCCCACCAGACTCCACAGTCCCTGGGATTCTCCAGGCAGGAATACTGGAGTGGGTTGCCATTTCCTTCTCCAGTGCATGAAAATGAAAAGTGAAAGTGATGTTGCTCAGTCATATCTGACTCTTAGCGACTCCATGGACTGTAGCCCACCAGGCTCTTCCATCCATGGGATTCTCCAGGCAAGAGTGGGTTGCCATTGCCTTTTCCGAATAACATAGGTAGGGACACCTAAGTTCCCAAACAAGATCTCCGGTCTCCTCAATTTCAAATCTTCCTTCTGCTGCCTCTTGGTAATCCTTTAGCATGATTTTGCAGTAAGGACCCCGAAAACAACAAAATAGCAACTCAAAGTGAATATAATTTCAACCTCTGGGTTTACTTTAATATAAGTGTGATATTTTTGCATTTTGCCTCTGCCAACACCACCCCGCACCCCCTGCCACACACACAACACTGCTATGGCTTTGCCAATTTTCTGTCAAGCATATTCACTTCTTTTCTCTTCGGTCTTTTGTGCTAATGCCATACCTTTGCTGGAGTGAACACATTCATTTCTATCATACAGTCTGATGATTAAAATATTTTAAACAAGACTTTAACCTCACTATTTTCACATTCATTTCAAAGTATCTCCTTTTTTTCCGACTAAAGTAGGGGATTCTGGCAGAATAGGAGAAGATTCTCATCGTTGTCATCATCAGATTTCAGGTATTAGGGTGTTATTAAATGGCATTCCTGAGGAAAGACACACTGTGTGCACGTCACCTCCACCTATTAAGTCAGAAGATCTTGACAATGACAGTGACAATCACACTGGTGCCATGTAGGACTTGCAGCCTCCAAAGGGCATTTTTCTAAAAGGCATTACATTCTGGATTAAACATTTTCTGTTTCAGGATGTTCTGTAACAGTGAGTCAAAACATATTGTAGCTTCCAAAAGGGTCCGTGCTGGCTATGGGCACAGGTTCTGTATAATTCAAGATTTTCACTTGTTTTGTTTTTAAAACAAAAATATGCTGGGCTTATGTTTGTTTGAGAAACCCAGATTTAAGACTCTGGGAAATGGAAATGACAGATGAAGATAATTCCCAAAACTTCTCTCTCCTCTGTAAGACCTTGACAAATAGATAACCATACAGAACTTAATTTTTCCTTTCTGCTGGTGTCTAAAAGCTCTATATTTCTAGAGAAATCTAATAAATCCTCAAAAAATTCCTTAGCAGATGGAAATAACATTTCTTGTTCAGATCAGAAAATAAAAGGGCCAAACATAAGCAGTCCATGGACCACATTTGGTCCATGGGTCATAATTGGATGCTTTCTGCTCTATATTTTCATTTGGTAGTACTTAATAACTATATGTCTTTGTCAAAACACCAGAATTGTATGCTTAAAAGTATAAATTTCACTGAATGCAAATTATGTTTTAATGAAATAAATGGGAAAAAATCATATAGAGTATGTGCTTTGATAAAAGAAGTAGAAAATCTAAAAAGCCCTATAGTGCATGTATACTCATGTCCAATTCTTTCTGACCCCATGGGCTGTTGCCCATCAGCCTCCTCTGTCCATGGGATTCTTCAGGCAAGAATACTGTAGTGGCTTGCCATTTCTTACTCCAGGGATCTTCCTGACCCAGGAATTGACCCCACATCTTGCATCTCCTACATTGGCAGGTGGATTCTTTTCCACTGCACCACATGGGAAGCCCTAAAAAAAGCCCTATACCCATTTATTAAATTGAATTTGAGGTTGAAACAATTCCTACATTGCTTTCATGAAAGCTCCTTATGGAGAATTTATAAAATATTTAATTAAGAATAATGCTGATATTCTACAAACTCTTTCATATAGTAGTAGGGTGGATATACTTCCCAAAATATTTCACAAGACCAACTTAACTCTGAAGCCAGATCTAGATAAGAATACCATATACAAAGAAAATTGCAGACAAATATCCACCGTGAGCATAGACATGGAGTATAGAACAAAGTATCAAACTGAATCCAACAATACAAAAACACATTAAACTATTATGGCCAAATGGGTTTTATCTCAGCAATGCAAAGTTGGTTCAATATATGGAAATCAACTGATGTCATTCGTACAACACACAGAAAAAGGAAAATGTAATTTATGCTATACAGCATTCCACTGAAGAGTAAAGACTACACATTCTTTTCAAGAGATTCTAACCATACCAAGATAGACAATATCCCATAAAACAAACCTCAATAATTTAAAAGAATTGAATTCATACAAAGTATATTCTCTAATGCAGTGAAATCAAAGTAGGAATCAATAATAATAGAAAAATAACAAGAAAGTCTCCAAACAGAAACAAAACAACTCCACACACTTCTAAGCAATACATGAGTCAAATGGAAAGTCTGAAGGGGGAAAAAATGCATTGAACTGAATGAAAATGAAAATACAACACATCAAAGTTTCTGGGACACAGGTAAAGTAGTGTTGAATGGCACATTTATAGAACTAAATGTTTATAGTATGCAAGATGAAAAATTTCAAATCAGTAATGGAAGATACTATCACAAGAACTTAAAAAAGAAGAGTAAAATGATCCCAAAACAAAGGAGATGATGAAAATAATAGAGATAAGGGCAGAAATCAATGAAATTGAAAAAGAAAACTGGTTCTTTGAAAAGATCAATACAATTGACAAACTTCTAACCTCACATCCATTCAGTTCAGTTCAGTTGCTCAGTCGTGTCCGACTCTTTGCAACTCCATGAATGACAGCACGCCAGGCCTCCCTGTCCATCACCAACTCCCGGAGTTCACTCAGACTCACGTCCATGGAGTCCGTGATGCCATTCAGCCATTTCATCCTCTGTCACCCCCTTTACCTCCTGCCTCCAATCCCTCCCAGAATCAGAGTCTTTTCCAATGAGTCAACTCTTCACATGAGGTGGCCAAAGTACCGAAGTTTCAGCTTTAGCATCATTCCTTCCAAAGAAATCCCAGGGCTGATCTCCTTCACAATGGACTGGTTGGATCTCCTTGCAGTCCAAGGGACTCTCAAGAGTCTTCTCCAAGACCACAGTTCAAAAGCATCAATTCTTTGGTGCTCAGGCTTCTTCACAGTCCAACTCTCACATCGATACATGACCACAGGAAAAACCATAGCCTTGACTAGACGGACCTTAGTCAGCAAAGTAATGTCTCTGCTTTTGAATATGCTGTCTAGTTTGGTTATAACTTTTCTTCCAAGGAGTAAGCGTTTTTTAATTTCCTGGCTGCAATCACCATCTGCAGTGATTTGGGAACCCCCAGAAATAAAGTCTGACACTGTTTCCACTGTTTCCCCATCTATTTCCCATGAAGTGATGGGACTGGATGCCATGATCTTCGTTTTCTGAATGTTGAGCTTTAAGCCAACTTTTTCACTCTCCTCTTTCACTTTCATCAAGATCTTTTTAGCTCCTCTTCACTTTCTGCCATAAGGGTGTTGTCATCTGCATATCTGAGGTTATTGATATTTCTCCTGGCAATCTTGATTCCAGCTTGTGCTTCTTCCAGTCCAGCATTTCTCATGATGTACTCTGCATATAAGTTAAATAAGCAGGGTGACAATATACAGCCTTGACGTACTCCTTTTCCTATTTGGAACCAGTCTGTTGTTCCATGTCCAGTTCTAGCTGCTGCTTCCTGACCTGCATACAGATTTCTCAAGAGGCAGGTCAGGTGTTCTGGTATTCCCATCTCTTTCAGAATTTTCCACAGTTTCTTGTGATCCACACAGTCAAAGGCTTTGGCATAGTCAATAAAGCAGAAATAGATGTTTTTCTGGAACTCTCTTGCTTTTTCGATGATCCAGCGGATGTTGGCAATTTGATCTCTGGTTCCTCTGCCTTTTCTAAAACCAGCTTGAACATCAGGAAGTTCACGGTTCACGTATTGCTGAAGCCTGGCTTGGAGAATTTTGAGCATTATTTTACTAGCATGTGAGATGAGTGCAATTTGCGGTAGTTTGAGCATTCTTTGGCATTGCCTTTCTTTGGAATTGGAATGAAAACTGACCTTTTCCAGTCCTGTGGCCACTGCTGAGGTTTCCAAATGTGCTGGCATATTGAGTGCAGCACTTTCACAGCATCGGGTGACTACTACTACAAAACAAACAAAATCCACAAAAAAAACACCAAAATGACAAGTGTTGCTGAGGATGTGCATAAATTGGAACATGTGCACAGATGGTGGGATTGTATTGTAAAATGAGATAAACCACTACAGAAAATAGTCTAAAATTTCCAGAAAAAAATTAAAAATAAATCTGTCATATGATCCAGCAATTCCACTTCTGGGTGCATATCCAAAAGAACTGAGATCAGGATCTTTAAGGGATATTCACATACCCAATCTTGTTAGCAGCACTATTCACAATAGGCCAAGAGGTGATAGTAACAATATCCATTGACGGATGAATGGATTAACAAAACGTAATACATCCATGCAACAGAATATTACTCTGCTTCCCTTTTAAGGGAAGGAATCTTATCATATGTCACTACATGGATGAACCCAGAGGACATTATGCTAAGTAAAATCAATCAGTTGCATAAAGACAGATACTGTGTGATCATAAGAAGTATCTAAAGTAATCAGTTCACAGAAATAAAAAGTAGAATGGTGGTTACTGGAAGCTGGAGGGAAGGGGAAAAGGAAAGCTATTGATTAAAGGATATAGAGTTTCAGCTTTTCAAGATGAAGACATTCTGGATATCTGTTTCACAACAATATGAATACAGTTAAGACTACTGAACTGTATAATTAAAAGTGGTTAGCATGGGAAACTTAATGTGAAGAACTCATATATCTCAATAGAAAAGAAAAATCTGATTAAAAATGGGCAGAGGATCACAACAGTTATTTTTCTCAAAGAAGACATACAAATGACCAACCGGTACATGAAAAAAGCACACATCACTAATCATTAGGGAAATGCAAGTCAAAACCACAGTGTTATATCTCCTTATATCTGTAGAATCGCTATTTTCAAAAAGAGGAGAAATACTAAATGTTGGCAAGGATGTGGGGAAAAGGCAACCCTTGAGTACTATTAGCGAGAATGTAAATTGGTGCACCTACCATGGAAAATAGTACAGAGATTCCTTTAAAAAAATTGAAAACAGACTTACCATATGATCCAGCAATTCTACTTCTGGGTATTTATCCAAAGGAAACAGAATTATTATCTCAAAAATAAATTTGCACTCCCATACTCATTGCAGTACTTTATTTTATTTTGTTTAAGTAACTAAGATAAAGAAACAACCTGATTGTCCATTGACAGATGAATGGATAAAGAAAATGTCGTGATCTATACAATGGAATATTATTTAGCCGGAAAAAGATGTAAGTGCTACCATTTGGAATGACATGGATGGACCTTGAGGGTATTATACTAAATGAAATGTCAGACAGAGAGAGACAAGTCCTGCAAATGCTGTATGGTCTTACTTCTTTTGTGGTGGGGGTGGGGGTGGCGTGCAGCTAGGCATGAGAAACTTTCTGCCTCCAGGGATCAAACCAGTACCCCCTGCACTGGAAGCATGGGGTCTCAGCTGCTTGACCACCAGGGAATTCTTATGGTTTCACTTACATGTGGAATTTTAAAAATAAAGGCTAAGACATAAACAAAAACTAACTCATAGATACAGATAACATATTAGTGAGTTGGGGCTGGGGGCTGGACAAAATTGGTGAAGATGAGAAAAAATAACTCACAGTTATAAGATAAATGAGTCTGAGGGGTGGTATGTAGTTACATGGTGACTATAGTTAACAGTACTTATTCTATATTTGAAAGCTGCTAAGGGAGTAAACCTTAAAAAAATTTTTTTTCATCACAAGAAAAAAAATTTTGTAGTTGTGTGTGGTGATGGATGTTGACTAACTTATTATGGTAATTATTTCACAAATATACATACTCAAATCATTATGCTGAATACATAAAACTATACAATGTTATGTGTCAATTATACTGACTTTTTAAAAAATTATCTATTGTATGAGTTAGCAGTTACATATCTAGGCACCTATTCAAGAAAAAAAATTGACCACAAAAATCTTAAACAAGAGTATTTATTTCTGCTTTATAAATAAGAGTTAAAAGTTAAAAAGAAAAACTCAAAGTCTATTTTTAAGAGAATATATAATGTTGCATATTCATACTCATATGGTATATTCATATAATGGAAGACTAGACTATAAGATTGCCGGTAGAAATATTAATAACCTCAGATATGCAGATGACACCACACTTATGGCAGAAAGTGAAGAACTAAAGAGCCTCTTGATGAAAGTGAGAGGAGAGTGAAAAAGTTGGCTTAAAGCTCAACATTCAGAAAACTAAGATCATGGTATCCAGTTCCCTCACTTCATGGCAAACAGATGGGAAAACAATGGAAACACTATGAGACTTTATTTTTTTGGCTCCAAAATCACTGCAGATGGTGACTGCAGCCATGAAATTAAAAGACACTTGCCCTTAGAAGAAAAGTTCTGACCAACCTAGACAACATATTAAAAAGCAGAGACATTACTTTACCAACAAAGGTACATCTAGTCAAAGCTATGGTTTTTCCAGCAGTTATGTATGGATGTGAAAGTTGGACTACAAAGAAAGCTGAGTGCTGAAGAATTGATGCTTTTGAACTGTGGTGTTGGAGAAGACTCTTGAGAGTCCCTTCGACTGCAAGGAGATCCAACCAGTCCATCCTAAAGATCAGTCCTGGGTGTTCACTGGAAGGACTGATGCTAAAGCTGAAACTCCAGTACTTTGGCCACCTGATGCAAAGAACCAAATCACTGGAAAAGACCCTGTGCTGGGAAAGATTGAAGGCAGGAGGAGAAGGGGATGACATGGTTGGATGGCATCACCAACGCAATGAATATGAGTTTGAGTAAGCTCCAGAAGTTGATGATGGACAGGGAAGCCTGGCGTTCTGCAGTCCACGGGGTCACAAAGAGTTGGACACGACTGAGCAACTGAATTGATGAGATTATCCTGTAATATGAGGGAAGGGACAATTGATATACAAAACAATATGAACAAATATTAAAAGCATTAAGGTGACTGAAGAAGCAACTAGATGCACAGAGTATGTACTTCATAAAACTTTAGATATAACCAAAACTAAGTGGTTGTGATGGGCTTCCCAGTTGGCGCTAGTAGTAAAGAACCTGCTTGCCAATGCAGAGGACATAAGAGACATAAAATCCCTGGGTCGGGAAGATCCTCTGAAGGAGGCCATGGCAACCCACTTCAGTATTCTTGCCTGAAGAATCCCATGGACAGAGGGGTCAGGTGGGTGACAGTCCATAGTGTCACAAAGAGATATGACTGAAGCAACTGAGCATGCATACATGCAAGCGGTTGTGAGAGACATCAGTTCAGTCGTGTCTTTGGTCTGGGGTGGCATTTACTGGGGAGAAAAACACAGAAGAACTTTTTGTTTTGTAGATATTCTGTGCCTTGAGGGTACAGACTAACCCTTATATGCCCAGATAGTGTAGTGGTAAGGAATTCGCCTGCCAGTGCATGAGAAACAAAAGATGCAAGTTTCAATCCCTGGGTCAGGAAGATCCCCTGGAGTAGGAAATGGCAATCCATTCCAGTATTCTTATCTGCAGAATCCCATGGACAGGGGAGCCTTGCAGGCTACAGTCCACGGGGTCTCAAAGATTTGAACATGACGGAGTATGGGTACAAGCAAGCAAAGCCTCTTTCCAAACTTATCAAGCTCAAAAACGTATGAATTAGAAATGCACATTTTGCTCTAAGCAATTTACCCAATCTAAAAATATTTTTTAAATGAGTGAGAGAAACCATTAATAACACTTCAGATCTTATCACAGTTCTATTTACTTTTTATTTTTAAATTTGTATGTAGGTTTTTACCAAGGTCCTCATGGGTGGTTGGTGTTGGGTGTTTAAAATAATCATGCTAACTACAAAAAGTGAGCCTTAGACTAACGATTAGAATTCATGATGATCAAGGATTATGATGAATCCAATTTTGTGTTCTTGAAACATTCTCTGCCTAAAAAATTTAATAGTGCTAAAATGAGGCCTTTGGTGTTCTGATTTGACTCAAATATACAGCATAGACTAGGCAGAAGAGAGTGGATAGGTACCACTTATGCTTATTCCTCTTTTTCCCTAACCTTGGTTTGCATTGTAAATTTGCCACTTACCAAATATATGATATTGGGCAATTGACTTAAACTCTCTGTTGTCTAAATTTCCTCATCTGTGAGGATAATAATCTTTCTCTCTTAATATCTATCTCAATAGATCACCTTGAAAATAAATAATACATTGAAAGATGTCTGGCACATAATTGTTTGGTAAATATTGACATTATTGCTAATATTGATAGTATTCTATACTGATTAAGAAGAGCAAAACTACTGCTTTGGGGAACAAAGTAAACAAATGGTAAGATTATGCTGGTGGCTTCCAGGTGGTACAGTGGTAAAATATCTGCCTGCTGGTGCATGAGACACAAGAGATGCAGGTTTGATCCTTGGGTCAGGAAGATCCAATGAAGATGGAAATGGCAACCCATTCCAGTATTCTTGCCTGGAAAATTCCATAGACAAAGGAACCTGGTGGGCTACAGTCCATGGGGTCCCAAAGAGTTGAACATGACTGGGCATGCATGCATGGAAGATTATTCTTCTACTGAAAAGCACTAGAGCAAATGATATCAATTTTGCAAAACGGTCACTAAAAAACCCTCTACAAAATAGAAAAGAAAAAATAAATTAAAAAAATTAAAAGCTCTCTACAATATCCTCACAGGTCATGTAGTTATTAAGATAGTGGCCTTTTAAATATATTTATGTCATTGACAAAATTCAAATTATTATTGGCAAAAACAGAACGAAGTACTCTGCTGCCTGAAATTAATATTAACCACTTAGATATTGGAGAATTGTTTAGCTCTGCTCAAATAATAAGTACTTTTGTCATCATAATTAATGTTAATCTCCTCTTCTTGATAGATAACTATCAAGTTCATAATTCTTCTAAGATCTGTCATGATTCATGATAATAAAATCATGACCTTATTATAAAGAAGGGTAATTATTTTCCTCTTCACTCTTGCAAGTGGGCAAAGATCCAATTCTTTTTGCAAAGAATATTAAAATATCTAGCTTGAAAGTAAAAAGAAAGTCCAAGACTCATTTTTCTTTTATACATTTAAATTGCTGTCTTGCTTGATTCTGGCAATGATAACATAGATGTCGATTTCACAAGCATATTAATAACTGGAGACTTATCTTAAACTCACAGAGCTTAAAAAAACATATCCCATAGACTCAAAGGCAGATGTAAAGATAATCAAAAGTCTGAGGAGTTATGCTATTTTTAGCAGCATCTCAATGAGATTTTTAAAAGTTCAATAATAATCAATATTTCAAGAGTTAATTCTAAAATTTCCTTGCTCCTCACATAAAGAATTACAATGAGAATCCGAACTTTCAGTTGCTCAAGCAGAAAGATATCAAAGTTGAAAAGCATATTAAATGAACAGCTAGCTCTTCATTTTTTTACAGGAGTGGTAATTTACCCCTTCTAACGTGTGGAAAACTGCATATTGAATACTTTCAGACAGAGCTGTAATTGATGAACTTATGGAAGTAAATGATTTGAGGCAGAACAGGATCTCAAGAACAACTTTTGAATAAGTTTATTGCGCTTGCATTGGCTAACCATTTTAGTCCTCTGCATAGTTAGGACCTGTAACCACGTTAGAACTGTATCTTACATTATGTCTTAGGACTTAAATCTGGGAGAAAATAAGTTTCCATACGTAATAAGAGTAACATGATTCCTCAAAAATCTTACATACACTCAGTTCAGTTCCTGTTTATAAAATAAATAATAAAAACCTATTGTATAGCACAGGGAACTCTACTCAATACTCTGCAATCCTATATGAGAAAATAATCTTAAAAAGAGTGGATGTCTGTATACGTACTACATTTGCTTTCTGTACTTCTGAAACTAAAACAACATTGCAAATCAACTATATTCCAGTAAAAAAATTTTTTTTTAAGTGTTAAATAGAACTCTGCTAAGTAACAGACATATATATTGGAATCTTCCACCTGCCATTGTTTGTAAAAATCTTCAAGTAAACTTGAAGTAGTGTCCTTTATGGGCTTCCCAAGTGGCTCAGTGGGTAAAGAACTTGCCTGCAATGCAAGAGATGCCGGAGATATGGGTTCAGTTCCTGGGTCAGGAAGATCCCCTGGAGGAGGGCACAGCAACCCACTCCAGTATTCTTGCCTGGAGATTCCCATGGACAGAGGAGCCTGGGAAGCCACAGTCCATAGGTTGCAAAGAGTCGGACACAACTGAAGCAACTGAGCACAGCACAGCAGCACAGTGTCCTTTAAGCAAACTTCAACACATATTTACTTTTCATTGCAAGGTTTGTGGGAAACAAAATCTATCTATGTATGTATTTATCTATTAATATCCACAGCTCACCATTGAAACCTGGTGTAGAAGCAGTCCAGTTTTATTTGTTATATTGGTAAGGTATGAACGTCAGTTAAGTTTTGCTGGTTCTTTAGAATGATTTTGTCATTTAAAGTGAAATGTGAATCTTTTATTTATGAAACAAAACAAATTTATATGTATCAGTGGTTCTTAACCATAGCTGATTTGCTCCCTACCCTTCCAAGGAATATTCAGCAAAGTTTGGAGACATATTTTTAGATAACTGTGGGGTTTTGTACTGCATCAAGTAGGTATAGGTCAGAGCTGCTGCTAAACTTTATATGATACACAAGACACCCCCCATAACAAAGAATTTTTCATTCCAAAAGATCAATAGTGCTGAGGTTGAGAAAATCTGACATACATGTGATAGGAACAGAGTAAAGGGACAAAGTAAGTGATTAAACAGTTAATCCCACTAGGGGATCACAAGTAAAGAAAAAAGTATTGGAAACCCCTGTAAGTTAAAGATTAGGCAAGAAAGCAGGTTTGCTCAACCACTAAACCAAGCATGCTTGCTCAGTAACAAAACCATGCCACAGAAGCATGAAACATGCTCCCAAACAATAAAACAATGGTGGCAGGAGAGCCACATCCTGTCCCCTGGGCTCAGTAAGGTAATGATTCCTAGGACATGCTTTTCTGTGCACATTGAGAGCTGTAAGGAAGAGGTGATGTTATCCTGAAACCTGAGATGACTTACCATACTTTAGTATACGTTACTGCCTTTTTGCTCATTTCCGTGGCACCTTGACAATCCCAATTTGACCATGTAGGGAAAAGAGAACTGCCCCTGCCAGACGGAGAGGAAGAACTGATGATCGAAGCTTGACATCTACTCAAGAACAAGGAAGAAGGTGGTCTTCTCCCGCTTCCCCACTTTTTCTTTGTTGATAAAACTGTAGCCCACTACGTTCTTGGGGCGGCACCCTCTTGTCCACCCACTTATAAGCCTCACAAGCATCCTGTTCTAATATATTACCACTTAGCTATTTGCCTCTCACTGAATTCTCTCTGTGCTGAATCATAAAGAACTGGAACTCCTTGGAGCCCCTGAGGTGCATTTCTGCAGTTTCACATGAATTGAAACAGATTAAAAACTAAAGTAAACTGATTAAATAAAGGTCTTCCTTTATTTCTTTCCTTTGTAGGGGAGGAAGAAAGTTTCCTCAACCCTTCTAGATTCTTCCAGCTGACTAGAAGACAGATTAACAGGAGAAAATAAAACAAAGGTTTAATAACATATATAAATGTGAGAGAGACCCAAGGAAACTGTGTAACTCACCAAAATAGCTGAAGCTCTCACCTTAAATACCATTTTCAGCTACAAAAGAGGATGTTGGTTTGGGACTTCAAAGAAGAGGAAGGCAAATTCACATGGAGGTGGAGAAGTAAATGTTTGGTAAATAAGTGTTTGCTGGATAGGTGGAGGCAAGAGCACACAAAGTAGACTCCGATTTTTATGCCCTGCCTAGAGTTTCCCCCAGAACTTTAACCTATATTCTTTGTAGATATCTCTGGTGAAACCTCTGCGACCCCTGTGAACTATAGCCCACCGGGCTCCTCTGTCCATGGCATTCTCCACGCAAGAACACTGGAGTGGGTTGCCATGCCCTCCTCCAGGGGCTCTCCTGTTCCCAGGGGTGGAACCCATGTTTCTAGTGTACCCTGCATTGGCAGATGGGTTATTTACTACTAGTGCCACCTGGGAGGCCCCTTTCTCCCTGAATCTTTTGAACTTTGGTTTTTTTTTTTTACTAATCCACATGCCAAAGAGACATTTTGGGAGACATTTTCTCCCCTATACTATTCAGTTCAGTTCAGTCACTCAGTCATGTTGGACTCTTTGCGACCCCATGAATTGCAGCACGCCAGGCCTCCCTGTCCATCACCAACTCCCGGAGTTCACTCAGACTCATGTCCATCGAGTCCGTGATGCCATCCAGCCATCTCATCCTCTGTCGTCCCCTTCACCTTCTGCCCCAAATCCCTCCCAGCATCAGAGTCTTTTCCAATGAGTCAGGTCTTCGCATGAGGTGGCCAAAGTACTGGAGTTTCAGTTTCAGCATCATTCCTTCCAAAGAAATCCCAGGGTTGATCTCCTTCAGAATGGACTGGTTGGATCTCCTTGCAGTCCAAGGGACTCTCAAGAGTCTTCTCCAACACCACAGTTCAAAAGCATCAATTCTTCAGTGCTCAGCCTTCTTCACAGTCCAACTCTCACATCCACACATGACCACAGGAAAAACCATAGCCTTGACTAGACGGACCTTAGTCAGTAAGTAATGTCTCTGTTTTTGAATATGCTATCTAAGTTGGTCATAACTTTTCTTCCTATACTATTAACATAATTATTTATCACATTGCCTATAGTATGCAGTACCTAATAGATTGTTGATTAGTCTATTACCTAAATAGATTATAAGTAAGGATTTTCTTGGGTTTAAATTATAAACTAAAGCTTACAAATTTTGTTTTAGTCTCTATTAAGCACAAAATTGATGAAAACACTGCAAAATAAATGCTTCCCTAAATTAAGAAAATACTGTAATATGGAGATAAATTGTCTAACTTATTCAATTATAGGAACTTTTCCTTATCATTTTTGCTCTCTCTGTTTTTTTTTTTTTTTTTTTTTTTTCGGCCATACCACCTGGCATGTGGGATCTTAGTTTTCCAACCAGGGATTGAACCTGTGAACCTGTGCCCCAAGCGGTGGAGGAAACTCCCATGAGAGCTAAAAAGTCAGGAAATATAGGACAGATTAATAGAATATTGTAGGGGATATCCACTAGCATGTGAGGCCTGAAAGCTGAGTGTGTAGTCCAAGGTGACTGTTCACTAACAGGTGAAGCCCAAGAGATGCAGTCATAGTCCAGAAAATTGCAGGGGAAATCCTAGAATGGCCATCCGCTAGTATGTGGGGTTTGTGGTGGCTGTCCTTGATAAATGGGAGTGCCAAGAAGATCTGCAGAAAAATGGCTTCTAATGGCTCTAAAGGTGAGCCTTTTGTAATTGACTAAACTAGCTTCCTAGAAGGAATTGGTACTTCTCTGGGCTCTCTGAAATTTTAATCTTCTCTAATCTTTAAGTGAACACGAGGAGTAACAGGCAAATTTGGCCTTGGAGTGCAGAATGAAGCAGGGCAAGGCTAATGGAGTTCTGCCAAGAGAATGCACTGGTCATAGCAAACACACTCTTCCAATAACACAAGAGAAGATTCTACTCATGGACATCACCAGATGGTCAACACTGAAATCAGATTGATTGTATTCTTTGTAGCCAAAGATGGAAAAGCTGTATACAGTCAGCAAAAAAAGATTGGGAACTGACTGTGGCTCAGATCATGAACTCCTTATTGCCGACTTCAGAATTAAATTGAAGAAAGTAGGGAAAACCACTAGACCATTCACATATGACCTAAATCACATCACTTACCATTATACAGTGAAAGTAAAAAATAGATTTAGGGGACTAGATCTGATAGACAGAGTGCCTGATGAACTATGGACACAGGTTCCTGACATTGTACAGGAGACAGGGATCAAACCATCCCCAAGAAAAAGAAATGCAAAAAAGCAAAATGGCTGTCTGAGGAAGTCTTACAAATAGCTGTGAAAAGAAGAGAAGTCAAAAGCAAAGGAGAAAAGGAAAGATATAAGCATCTGAATGCAGAGTTTCAAAGAATAACAAGGAAAGATAAGGAAGCCTTCCTCAGTGATCAATGCAAAGAAATAGAGGAAAAGAACAGAATGGGAAAGACTAGAGATCTCTTCAAGAAAATTAGAGATAACAAGGGAGCATTTAATGCAAAGATGGGCTTACTAAAGGACAGAAATGATATGGACCTAACAGAAGCAAAAGATATAAAGAAGTGGTGGCAAGAATAGACAGAAGAACTGTACAAAAAGATCTTCATGACCCAGATAATCACGATGCTGTGATCACTCACCTAGAGCCAGACATGTTGGAATGTGAAGTCAAGTGGGCCTTAGGAAGCATCACTACGAACAAACCTAGTGGAGGTTATGGAATTCCAGTTGAGCTATTTCAATTCCTAAAAGATGATGTTGTGAAAGTGCTGCACTTAATATGCCAACAATTTTGGAAAACTCAGCAGTGGCCATGGAATGGAAAAGGTCAGTTTTCATTCCAATCCCAAAGAAAGGCAATGCCAAAGAATGCTCAAAGTACGGCACAATTGCACTCATCTCACACGCTAGTAAAGTAATGCTCAAAATTCTCCAACAATATGTGAACCATGAACTTCCAGATGTTCAAGCTGGTTTTAGCAAAGGCAGAGGAACCAAATATCAAATTGCCAACGTGCTTTGGATCATCAAAAAAGCAAGAGAGTTCCAGAAAAACATCTATTTCTGCTTTATTGACTATGCCAAAGCCTTTGTGTGGATCATAATAATCTGTGGAAAATTCTGAAAAAGATGAGAATACTAACCACCTGACCTGCCTCTTGAGAAATCTGTATGCAGGTCAGGAAGCAGCAGTTAGAACTGGACATGGAACAACAGACTGGTTCCAAATAGGAAAAGGAGTACATCGAGGCTGTATATTGTTACCCCGCTTATTCAACTTATATGTAGAGTACATCATGAGAAATGCTGGGCTGGAGGAAGCACAAGCTGGAATCAAGATTGCCAGGAGAAATATCAATCACCTCAGACATGCAGATGACATCACCCTTATGGCAGAAAGTGAGGAAAAACAAAAGAGCTTCTTGATGAAAGTGAAAGAAGAGAGTGAAAAAGTTGGCTTAAAGCTCAACATTCAGAAAACTAAGATCACATCCAAACCTCATTCCATAGTTCATCAGGCACTCTATCTATCAGATCTAGGCCCTTAAATCTATTTCTCACTTCCACTGTATAATGATAAGGGATTTGATTTAGGTCATACCTGAATGGTCTAGTGGTTTTCCCTACTTTCTTCAATTTAGTCTGAATTTGGCAATAAGGAGTTCATGATCTGAGCCACAGTCAGCTCCTGGTCTTGTTTTTGTTGACTGTATAGAGCTTTTCCATCTTTGGCTGCAAAGAATATAATCAATCTGATTTCAGTGTTGACCATCTGGTGATGTCCATGTGTAGAGTCTTCTCTTGTGTTGTTCGAAGAGGGTGTTTGCTACGACCAGTGCATTTTCTTGGCAAAACTCTGTTAGTCTTTGCCCCAAGTCTTTGCTTCATTCTGCATTCCAAGGCCAAATTTGCCTGTTACTCCAGGTGTCTTGACTTCCTAATTTTGCATTCCAGTCCCCTATAATGAAAAGGACATCTTTTTTTGGGTGTTAGTTCTAAATGGTCTTGTAGGTCTTCATAAAACCGTTCAACTTCAGTTTCTTCAGTGTTGCTGGTTGGGGCATAGACTTGGATAACTGTGATATTGAATGGTTTGTCTTGGAGATGAACAGAGATCATTCTGTTGTTTTTGAGACTGCATCCAAGTACTGCATTTTGGGCTCTTCTGTTGACCATGATGGCTACTCCATTTCTTCTGAGGGATTCCTGCCCACAGTAGTAGATATAATGGCCATCTGAGTTAAATTCACCCATTCCAGTCCGTTTTAGTTTGCTGATTCCTAGAATGTTGACATTCACCCTTGCCATTTCTTGTTTGACCACTTCCAATTTGCCTTGATTCATGGATCTGACATTCCAGGTTCCTATGCAATATTGCTCTTTACAGCATCGGATCTTCCTTCTATCACCAGTCACATCCACAGCTGGATATTGTTTTTGCTTTGGCTCCATCTCTTCATTCTTTCTGGAGTTATTTCTCCACTGATCTCCAGTAGCATATTGGACACCTACTGACCTGGGGAGTTCCTCTTTTGGTATCCTATCATTTTGCCTTTTCATACTGTTCATGGGGTTCTCAAGGCAAGAATACTGAAGTGGCTTTCCATTCCGTTCTCCAGTGGACCATGCTCTGTCAGACCTCTCCACCATGACCCACCCGTCTTGGGTTGCCCCGCAGGCATGGCTTGGCTTCACTGAGTTAGACAAGGCTGTGGTCCTAGTGTGATTAGATTGCCTAGTTTTCTGTGAGTATGGTTTCAGTGTGTCTGCCCTCTGATGTCCTCTTGCAACACCTACCATCTTACTTGGGTTTCTCTTACCTTGGGTGTGGGGTATCTCTTCACGGCTGCTCCAGCAAAGCACAGCCGCTGCTCCTTGCCTTGGACGAGGGGTATCTCCTTACCGCTGCTGTTCCTGACCTTCAATATAGGATAGCTCCTCTAGGCCCTCCTGCACCTGCGCAGCCACCGCTCCTCGGAATGCTCCACCCGGCCACAGGCCCTTGCCTCGGGCTCTGAGTGGTTCCTCAGGTTCTCCGCCCTTGACCTCCGGTGCGAGGTGGCTTCTCCTAGCCACCCCTATTGACTATGCCAAAGCCTTTGACTGTGTGGATCACAAGAAACTGTGGAAAATTCTTAAGAGATGGGAATACCAGACCACCTGACCTGCCTCTTGAGAAATCTGTATGCAGGTCAGGAAGCAACAGTTAGAACTGGACATGGAACAACAGACTGGTTCCAAATAGGAAAAGAAGTGCGTCAAGGCTGTATATTGTCACCCTGCTTATTTAACTTCTATGCAGAGTACATCATGAGAAATGCTGGACTGGAAAAAACACAAGCTGGAATCAAGATTGCCAGGAGAAATATCAATAACCTCAGATATGCAGATGACACCATCCTTACAGCAGAAAGTGAAGAGGAGCTAAAAAGATCTTGATGAAGAGGAGAGTGAAAAAGTTGACTTAAAGCTCAACATTCAGAAAACGAAGATCATGGCATCCGGTCCCATTACTTCATGGGAAATAGATGGGGAAACAGTGGAAACAGTGTCAGACTTTATTTTGGGGGGCTCCAAAATCACTGCAGATGGTGACTGCAGCCAGGAAATTAAAAGATGCTTACTCCTTGGAAGAAAAGTTATGACCAACCTAGATAGTATATTCAAAAGCAGAGACATTACTTTGCCGACTAAGGTCTGTCTAGTCAAGGCTATGGTTTTTCCTGTGGTCATGTATGGATGTGAGAGTTGGACTGTGAAGAAGGCTGAGCACCGAAGAATTGATGCTTTTGAACTGTGGTGTTGGAGAAGACTCTTGAGAGTCCCTTGGACTGCAAGGAGATCCAACCAGTCCATTCTGAAGGAGATCAACCCTGGGATTTCTTTGGAGGAAACGATGCTAAAGCTGAAACTCCAGTACTTTGGCCACCTCTTGCGAAGAGTTGACTCATTGGAAAAACTCTGATGCTGGGAGGGATTGGGGGCAGGAGGAGAAGGGGACGACCGAGGATGAGATGGCTGTATGGCATCATGGACTCGATGGACGTGAGTCTGAGTGAACTCCAGGAGATGGTGATGAACAGAGAGGCCTGGTGTGCTGCGATTCATGGGGTCGCACAGAGTAGGACAGGGCTGAGCGACTGAACTGAACTGAAGATCACATCCGGTCCCATCACTTCATGGCAAATAGATGGGGAAACAGTGGAAACAGTGGCAGACTTTATTTTTGTGGGCTCCAAAATCACTGCAGATGGCGATTGCAGCCATGAAATAAAAAGGATACTTACTCCTTGGAAAGAAAGTTATGACCAACCTAGATAGTATATTGAAAAGCAGAGACATTACTTTGCCAACAAAGGTCCATCTAGTCAAGGCTATGGTTTTTCCAGGAGTCATGTACGGATGTGAGAGTTGGACAATAAAGAAGGCCAAGCACCATAGAACTGATGCTTTTGAACTGTGGTGTTTAGAAGACTCTTGAGAGTCCCTTGTACAGCTAAGAGATCCAACCAGTCCATTGTAAAGGAAATCAGTCCTGAATATTCATTGGAAGGACTGATGCTGAAGCTCCAAACTTTGGCCACCTGATGCGAAGAACCAACTCATGAGAAAAAGACCCTGATGTTGAGAAAGATTGAAGGGAGAAGAGGGGAACAGCAAAGGATGAGATGGTTGGATGGCATCACTGACTGAATGGACATGAGTTTGAGCAAACTCTGGGCGATGGTGAGGGACATGGAAACCTGGCATGCTACAGTCCATGGGGTTCAAAGAGTTGGACGTGACTGAGCCACTGAATGACCACAACCAAGTCAGGAGACTTCCCTGACCACACATCTGCCAAAAACACTTCTTGCAGGCCAAAAGAGGATGTCAAGGGATGTTTTATACAGACACATTTTTGGGAAAATCCATCTTGTCTAAGAGATGTGTGCATACACATGGGAGGATTCTGAGATATGCCAAATATGGCAAAGCAAAATGATTAACCAAAGGAAAAGCAGAAAAAATGCCCCATAAAAATAATTCAAACTGCCATAAGGACATGACTCAGCAACTCAGGGACTCTCCCTCTGCATCTGCCTGTATGTGTATCCACATGTAGGGTACGCTTTTTCTTCCTAAAAAATTCCTCACTTGCTTCACTATTTCCCATCTTTGTGGAAATTCTTTTCTTCAAAGCTGAAGGGTCAGAGCCCTTGTCCCTTACCACTGGTCTAATGGCTAGGATCTGGTCCTTCCACTGCCAGGACCCAGTCCAATCTCTGGCTGGGAACCCAAGCCCCATTTCAAGCCATTGCAGGCCAAGGCCACCAGATATCAGTGTCTCCTATATTGCACACAGATTCTTACTAAGTTAAATGGAGAGAATTCATTGATTATCTGGGTCATTTCAAATAGAGGAAAATATTAGGCTTCCCTGATGGCTCAGTTGGTAAAGAATCTGCCTGCAATGCAGGAGACAGGGCTTTGATCCCTGGACTGGGAAAATCCCCTAGAGAAGGGAATGGCTACCCACTCCAGTGTTCTTGCCTGGAGAATCCATGGACAGAGGAGCATGGCATGTTACAGTCCATGGGGGTTGCAAAAAGTTGGACACAACTTAGCTACTAAACCATACCACCACCACTGGAACGTTACTTGCTGAGTAGGTTTAATTATACCTACTCTTGTTTTCTTAGAAGAAGACTAAGGCATAAGTTTCCAATCAGGAAATGCACAATTACTTGCTTCTTGGTTTTCGCCAAATATTAAGGTTTTCAAGGGTTAAGATTTTGTGCATAGTCACTCATTCATGCCCTACTCTTCGTAACCCTATGGACTGTAGCCTGCCACGTTCTTCTGTAGGTGGGGATTCTCCAGGCAAGAATACTGGAGTGGGTAGCCCTTCCCTTCTCCAAGGGATCTTCCTAACCCAGGGATCGAACCCACGTCTCCCACATTGCAGGCAGATTCTTTACCATCTGAGCCACCAGGGATAAGTCATAATTCTCAGTTCAGTTCAGTTCAGTCACTCAGTCGTGTCCGACTCTTTGCGACCCCATGAATTGCAGCACACCAGGCCTCTGTGTTCATCACCATCTCCCGGAGTTCACTCAGACTCACGTTCATCGAGTCCGTGATGCCATACAGCCATCTTATCCTCGGTGGTCCCTTTCTCCTCCTGCCCCCAATCCTTCCCAGCATCAGAATTTTTCCAATGAGTCAACTCTTCGCAAGAGGTGGCCAAAGTACTGGAGTTTCAGCTTCAGCATCATTCCTTCCAAAGAAATCCCAGGGCTGATCTCCTTCAGAATGGACTGGTTGGATCTCCTTGCAGTCCAAGGGACTCTCAAGAGTCTTCTCCAATACCACAGTTCAAAAGCATCAATTCTTCAGTGCTCAGCCTTCTTCACAGTCCAACTCTCACATCCATACATGACCACAGGAAAAACCATAGCCTTGACTAGATGGGCCTTAGTTGGCAAAGTAGTGTCTCTGCTTTTGAATATACTATCTAGGTTGGTCATAACTTTTCTTCCAAGGAGTAAGTGTCTTTTAATTTCCTGGCTGCAGTCACCATCTGCAGTGATTTTGGAGCCCCCCCAAAATAAAGTCTGACACTGTTTCCACAGTTTCCCCATCTATTTCCCATGAAGTAATGGGACCGGATGCCATGATCTTCGTTTTCTGAATGTTGAGCTTTAAGCCAACTTTTTCACTCTCCTCTTTCACTTTCATCAAGAGGCTTTTTAGCTCCTCTTCACTTTCTGCCATAAGGGTGGTGTCATCTGCATATCTGAGGTTATTGATATTTCTCCCGGCAAACTTGATTCCAGCTTGTGTTTCTTCCAGCCCAGCGTTTCTCATGATGTACTCTGCATATAAGTTAAATCAGCAGGGTGACAATATACAGCCTTGATGTACTCCTTTTCCTATTTGGAACCAGTCTGTTGTTCCATGTCCAGTTCTAATTGTTGCTTCCTGACCTGCATATAGGTTTCTCAAGAGGCAGGTCAGGTGGTCTGATATTCCCATCTCTTTCAGAATTTTCCACAGTTTATTGTGATCCACACAGTCAAAGGCTTTGGCATAGTCAATAAAGCAGAAATAGATGTTTTTCTGGAACTCTCTTGCTTTTTCCATGATCCAGCGGATGTTGGCAATTTGATCTCTGGTTCCTCTGCCTTTTCTAAAACCAGCTTGAACATCAGGAAGTTCACGGTTCACGTATTGCTGAAGCCTGGCTTGGAGAATTTTGAGCATTACTTTACTAGCATGTGAGATGAGTGCAACTGTGCGGTAGTTTGAGCATTCTTTGGCGTTGCCTTTCTTTGGGATTGGAATGAAAACTGACCTTTTCCAGTCCTGTGGTCACTGCTGAGTTTTCCAAATTTGCTGGCATATTGAGTGCAGCTCTTTCACAGCATCATCTTTCAGGATTTGAAACAGCTCCACTGGAATTCCATCACCTCCACTAGCTTTGTTCATAGTGATGCTTTCTAAGGCCCACTTGACTTCACATTCCAGGAGGTCTGGCTCTAGATGAGTGATCACACCATCATGATTATCTGGTCGTGAAGATCTTTTTTGTACAGTTCTTCCGTGTATTCTTGCCACCTCTTCTTAATATCTTCTGCTTCTGTTAGGTCCAGACCATTTCTGTCCTTTATCGAGCCCATCTTTGCATGAAATGTTCCCTTGGTATCTCTAATTTTTTTGAAGAGATCTCTAGTCTTTCCCGTTCTGTTGTTTTCCTCGATTTCTTTGCATTGATCACTGAAGAAGGCTTTCTTATCTCTTCTTGCTATTCTTTGGAACTCTGCGTTCAGGTGCTTATATCTTACCTTTTCTCCTTTGCTTTTTGCCTCTCTTCTTTTCACAGCTATTTGTAAGGCCTCCCCAGACAGCCATTTTGCTTTTTTGCATTTCTTTTCCATGGGGATGGTCTTGATCCCTGTCTCCTGTTCTAGTTATCTTAAAATGTTGAATGTCATAGCAGAAATTAAGTTCCTTTTGAAATTACATTGTGATCAAATGGTTAACAGTGACTTTTTAAGTCTTCCTGTCATTTATAGACAGTTGTACTCTGTTGTACCCTGATAAATCTCAGATTATACTGGAGAACTGGCTAAGAAATGAAAGAACACTAAAGGGAAAATCTGATGACTTCATAAAATGTTAACAAGAGGATTGCTTACTGAGTGAACTCGTGAATATGGTTATAGTGTTTATGTTTTTTTTCTGGAATATTACTGGTTTTAACCTGTTTTCTAAATATAGAGAAGCCTTTCCCCTCAAGTTACTTATGCCTTACAGCAATTTGGTAAATTACACCCCTGTGACATTTTTTTTTTTTTACTCTGCCATTTCCTTCCAGAAATTCGAGACTCTGGTTTAGAGCAGTCTTATCAGATGAATGGGAAAGACTGTCCTAGAGTGTACAGAAATCTCGATGTTTTGGACTTCTAGAACTGAGAGGGCTTCCCAGGTGGCTCAGTTGTAAAGAATCTACCTGCCAATGCAGGAAATGCAGGTTGATCCCTGCAATGGGACTAGCCCGTGCAAAAGGAAATGCAACCCACTCCAGTGTTCTTGCTTGGGAAATCCCGTGGAAAGAAGAGATAAATTCACCAAGGCAGAACCTGACGGCAGGCTGTTGGCATGGTTTTCCTGACCTTGAGATACCTATTGGGAATTTAGTCTGACAGTCCTCCTCAGGAGTTCCACTGCTGCCAGTTTGGAGGAGCCTATCTGGTCAATTGACCAGACTTGTTTTGCAAACAGATTAGTCTTCTGTTTGCTTGAGTTTGGTGGAGATGATTTTAGAGAGATCAGTATTACGTTTCAGGGGATGTTAAGTACTGTTACTTAAGGTCTGAATTTATGCCAGTTACTGTGTTAGCCATAACTGATGTTCAGGAAGGAAAGAAAATTCTATAACGAAGTCACCACAGAATATAGCAAGTCACAAACCGTGACATGGCTTTCTTTAAGTCTCTTTCTAAAAGCACATATACACTGTTGTGTGACAGTTGGGCATGAAGGACTCCTGAGATCTGGTTAGTTTTCCCCTAGTGTGAATGTCTAGATGAATATAAAGGAGGCCTAGTGCCCAGAGGCATGATCTGAACCTGGAGTAGGAGCCAGCACTGTAGCATTGAGGGACAGATACTTTGATCATCAGTGATGTCTAATGAATGATCTATAGTCTGAAGGTGGGTGTGTTATTATCTCAGCTGTGGTTAATTCTTGCATTTTGCTTAATTTTCCCTATCTCCCCTTGTTGTGGGCCTTCCCAGGTGGCACTAGTGGTAAAGAACCCACCTACCAATGCAGGAGACAGAAGAGACACAGGTTCCATCTCTGGGTCAGGAAGATCCCCTGGAGGAGGGCATGGCAACCCACTCCAGTATTCTTGCCTGGAAAATCCCATGGACACAGGAGCCTGGCAGGCTACAGCCCATAGGGTTGCAAAGAATCGGACTCGACTGAAGTGTCTTAGCACACATAGCACCCCATGTCATGTCTGTTAGATGTCTTCCATTTCATCCCTAGCCCAAGTGAAAGGAGAACTGTTCAAGGACGGAGCAGCAGCACTGGCCTCACTGAGAAATGGTCTGATAGCTAGGTCGATGGTGAGATGCCATTGTCGACCTCCTCTGGACTTCCATGAAGAACTGACTTGGCTAATATGACTATGTAGGGACTTCTGACAATGGGGGGAAAGACTTACCATCTTCTGATCCTATAAGGCAGTACATCAGAAGGGCCCCCTTCAGAAGTAAGCATTACTGTATAACTGACTACCCATGAGCACTCCTGGGACCTGCTGGGTAGAATGGATTAGGCTGGCTTCTGGACATAAGAGCCCAACTAGTGGGACTAGTTTTGTTCGGAAATGTAAATGGGTTCATCCCTGTTGATACCCAACATAACATGGAGTGGCAGACCTGCACCGTGATGGCTGACTTCTGGCTAGGCTGCCAGAATGTTTCTTTTACAGCCAGACCCTCCCCCTCCCCAGGGAGGGGCCCTGGGCTTGTGAAAACCAGGGGTGGCCACATACCTGACCCCAGGGATATCCCAGAAGAAGGGCGGACCAAGACTGTAAGGGTAGTGCGAGGTATGTAGGGGTAGACTGTATGGTCAGGCCACTCAAGATGGCTGTTCTCTGGCTCTCTGTTCATCCCCCTGCCCAACCACTGTTTGCTTCACTCATACCTTATGCACATGACTGACCTTCCTGCACATTTGCCCCACAGGCTAGGCTAGTGATTGTTCTTATCAAAGGGGCAGTGAGGGGCATGCCTCTTTGCTGGTTTCCTCGGTAAGTAATGAGCCCACCTGACATTAATTCCCCTTATAACTGGCAATCTTCCCTCCGCTCAGGAGTGAAGACTGCTGCCATGTCCTGCCCATCATTGACTGCACATGGTGGGGTGTCATTTCAAGACCTTACTTCTGACATGTAAGCTCCCTTGTCCTCTAAACCACTGATGTATCTATTGCTGACTCTGGGCTGTTTCTTCAGTCTTAAAGCTGGGCAAGTGTAGGCCTTATAGGCCTGTGGGGTGCAGCCCAATAGTATTATAGAGGTATATATAAAAGAAGTAAAATATTCTCTTGGAGCTTACATACTGGTAACAACCAAAAAATTTAAATATATGGGGCAATTTTTTGAGTGATACAGGATAACATTTGCTTCAGCACCAAATTTCATTATAAACCAGGCCTATAGTTGTTTAGAAGATATGATGTATTATGGAGTAATAAAGAAGACTTCGCAACTAGAGTTGACCTTGAACTTGAGTGCTAAAACATGAATGAGATTTGTGTAAGATGCAAGTTGTGTAAGATGTAAAATGTGAGTTAAGCAAGGGGAAAGATTCAACAAAGGCTTAAAGTAAAAGATAGAAGAGAGGAGAAACAGTGTCCTTCTAATGTTTACTTTGTTTTTTTAAAGAAGATAAAGTCTATATTATTTTTAGTCCTCCTCCAAAGTATCTATATTGGAGAAGGCAATGGGAACCCACTCCAGCACTCTTGCCTGGAAAATCCCATGGATGGAAGAGCCTGGTAGGCTGCAGTCCATAGGGTCGTTAAGAATTGGACATGACTGAGCGACTTCACTTTCACTTTTCACTTTCATGCATTGGAGAAGGAAATGGCAACCCACTCCAGTGTTCCTGCCTGGAGAATCTCAGGGACAGGGGAGCCTAGTGGGTTGCTGTCTATGGGGTCACACAGAGCCGGACATGACTGAAGTGACTTAGTAGCAGCAGCACCATAGTATCTATATGGGCTTCCCAGGTGGCGCTAGTGGTAAAGAACCCACCTGCCCACGCAAGAGACAAAAGAGATCTGGGTTCTATCCCTGGATTGGGAAGATCTTCTGGAGGAAGTCATGACAATTCACTTCAGTATTCTTGCCTGGAGAATCCCATGGACAGAGGAGCCTGGTGGGCTGCAGCCCGAGGCGTCACAAAGAGTTGGACAAGACTGAAATAACTTAGCACTTTTAGTATCTATGGATAGTTAATGGATAGGCAGATAATTATTTTGGTAATTGCATCAGTTTGTCTAGATGAAAATATTTAACCTGCTGACAATTTTGAAGGGCTACTATCATAATGTGTCCAGCAAATAATCATTCTCAGTTCATGTGTCATTCTTGGAGCCAAGATATTCAGCTGCATAATTCAAAGTGCTATTTTCAATATCATGTTAAGTATTAAAAGAACAATTTAAGCCAGACAAATTAGTTCTTCTGGTGGATAAAATTAAAATTGTAGGCCTATCTATGACATATGCATTACATAAATTTCTTCATGTCCATTTGATTATATATGTCTTAACTCTATCATGGTAATTCTTACATAACTGTGTTATATTACCAAGGTATTAATATCTATCACTTACAAAGGGGTTGCTATGTTATGCACTGTTGTGACCTGTTAAAAACAGAATTCAACTGAGTAAATTTGAGAGATCTTGGCTTTATTCAGCGATTCATGAATTGGGCAGCATGCAACTTAGCAGACAGAAAGGAAATCCATGGAGCTGTACTAAATGAAAGACTTATGGGCAGAAGGGAGCAGGGACAAGAAGCTGTCTAGGCAAAAAAGCAGACTGGTTATTGCAAGGTTATTTTCCTTGTAGGGCATGACAGAAGTTTATGAGGCAGATTGCCTAACACATGTTAATCAGGCAATTCCTCATTGGCTGATTTAAGATTTCATGTCAGGGTGAGCCGAAACTATAACTTAAGTCTCAGTCTGGTGATGTGCAGCTCAGTATAAGCAATACCATCTTGGGCCTGTTGTCTTAACAAACCTGTTTAAGTGTAGTTGAAGAAAATAAACATTATTATTTAAAACCACGTCCATCTTATAAAGTTGATGGCTTGTGTAAAATAAATGCTCTTTTGCTCTCCTGAGAATATTTGCTATGATGAATTACTAAAGATGGACTGTGCAGGTCTGGAATAATTGCTACATTTTCCTGCAAAAAGGCAAAGAAAAATTTGATATTCTGGTAGGTGATGTGGGAAGTTGTAGGAAGAAAAATAGGGTCTGAGTAGGTTGGCAGAAAGTTAGAAGATATTTTGGTAATGGCCCAGAAAATTTTTAATTACAACAGATCTAGTATTCAATTTACACAGTTTTTGCATTTTTGTGAGATGACCTGTCTATATCATCAATGTATCACCATCATCATCATCTATCTAATTTCTCCAAACCTATCTTCCGTTCCTCAAAGTGCATTGTATACTCTCAAATTCCTTGTGGAAGTGACATACAATAGAAACGAGGGACAAAACTGGATTCTGTTAGGGGCAGAAAACACAACATAGTGAGACAGTCCCCAAAATGAACTAATTTAAATGGAGACAGGAGCTTAGATTCACAGCTGACCAGGAGATGATAGTAAGCACTCAGAATTTTCAGAAATCATAGAGCAGCTATTGAACCTTCTCCAAACTTATGAAAATTTGTGCTATACTAATATATGTTTGGATATTTTGAGGCAGTGATCACAGAAGAAACAAGATCACACATATGTATATTATTTCTACTTTAAATATATAATCTCATTTAATACCGTGTTGAAATGAAGCATGTTTCATTTGACAGGAAGTGGTGTGAAACAAAAAACATCTCAGGGATTCACCCTAAAGATCCATCTCCAGTGAAACTTCCCCAAAGAAAGCATTCTCAAAACTCCCATTTCCCTTCTCTCACCTAGAAAGTATTGGATCCTTTCTCCTGTGAGTGTGATAGTTGGTATTGAGTTTAATAGCAGTTGTTTACACATGTATCTTCTCCTATAGAGGTAGCTTCAGCTTCTTTCCCTTTGCTAGGAACACCTGTTGTTATTCAATGCTTGTTACATGAGTTACTTCATGAGTACCAGTGAGGAGAGGAACTATATCTTTTTTCTGTTTATATTCATATAGCGCCTAGTATAAGAATAGAACATAGAATATTTAGGAGATGAGAGTTTCATCCCTAGGTTGGGAACATCTCCTGGAGGAGGGCATGGCAACCAGCTCCAGTATTCTTGCCTAGAGAATCCCATGGACAGAGGAACCTGGTGGGCTATAGTCCATAGCGTCGCCGAGTCAAACACAACTGAAGTGACTTAGCAGCAGAGCCTCGTAGAGTTTCTTACTTGTAGCAGGTATTCAGTGAATGCTTACTACTGGAATAGAGTAAGATATATGAGGTTCTGTTTAAGATTCCTTCTAACTTTACTGTTTGGGAAAAACTTACAAAGTAGTTATCTTTTCAGTGGGATTTGAAAGATGCTAAATGTTCAGCTGCCATAAAACTTCTCAAAAGCTCAGCCAATTGGTGTGGTAGAAAAATGTGCTGTAATGTGATAGTAAGATTTATTAGCTGCCTGCCTTGGGAAAACCACTTGATGTTATAGGTACATTGGGAATGTGAATATTTTGGAAGATAGCTGTGGATTTAGTTAAAATACATTCAATTACCTAACAAACATACAGGGACACAGATAGGAAGGCAACAAGAGTGAATCCCTTTTTCCAAAATTTAAAATATAGAGCTTTTTGATTAAATGTGAATAAATTTCAGAAATTTTCTATGAGATTTTTAACATGTTTCTAAAATATACCGAGTATACTCAATGACAAAGTTTGAAAAAAGTAGTATTAACCAGCTGTCACCTTACTGTAAATGAATGGGTCTAGGAATAGCACACATATATGGTAAAGTTTAAAAAAGTCTAAAAGAAAACTTTACTGACTTTCCTAGCTAGCGGTAGGTTGTTCTTGGTTTCCAGGAGCTAGCATGCAGACACTGTACCAAGCAAACTTGAAAAATGGAAAAGACATACATATACAAAACAGATGAATGGGAGGATGAGGCAATAAGGTGACAGAGAAACTTGCCACAGTGCTGCAGGCATGCTAAGCTGCTTCAGTTGCGCCTGACTCTTTGCCACTAACCAGAATGTAACAGTACATGACTGGTTTTTTTCCTTTTGCAAGTTTATAAACCCATCTTTCCTTCGTCTCTTTAGCTACTCTTGTGTTCAAAGCAGTCATTTGGTGAAGAACCTGCCTGCAATGCGGGAGACTAGGGTTCAATCCCTGGGTCGAGAAGATCCTCTGGAGAAGGGAATGGCAATCCATTCCAGTATTCTTGCCTGGAGAATCCCATGGACAGAGAAGCCTGGTGGGCTACAGTCTCTGAAGTTGCAAAGTGTCAAACACAACTGAGCAACTAACACACACACACAGTGCCAGCTGTTTGCAGGCTCCCAAGGATGACACATTGAAGGGCTGCCTCCCTGTCTCTTCTGCATGTAGGACTGCATTTGAAATGAAAGGAAAAGTGTGCTTCTAGAGAAAAAAAATTAAGAATGCATGCCACTTTCTTGCCTTCCAAATCCTGTCTCTACTTTAAATAATTTCCTACCATAAGGTGGAGCTATATCCTACAGAGAGAAAAGTATTGGCTGGAAGATCTGGCAGAAGTCCACTTAGATGATTTTTCACTTGGCTTGTGGTTTGTGGTTTTAAAAAGTTAAAATGCATGGCAGGCACCCCCAAATCCACCACCAACTGATGCAGAGAGAGTTGTTATTTTGGTGCAGCTAGGATTTTAAAGTGGTGCAAAGGTGTGTGAAGGCAAGCAGGACCTTGTTTGTTAACTTAGGCTGTAAACACAGCTTCAGGGGAAACTCTTTGAAGTGCTGAGATCTGAGGTGGCAGGTTTTGAAGCCCCCCTGAGGTAGTACAGAGAAACCGCAGGTATCTGATAGTGTTTGCTCTTGAGTAAATCATCCTGAGCATCAAACAGTGTGTTGACAAACAAAACGGAAAAAAAAAAAAGTGCTTTATTTAAAAGCATATATTGTGTTGAATAGGCTATTGCTAGAATTTAAGAGGCTGACTTATATTAGCTGCAAGACAGGTTTTGCTTCTCAGTTTGTGATTATAAGAGGTATGACCATGAAAACCCCCAACTGTGTTATCTGTAAAACCCTGGCATCTCCACCCAAAGGAAAAAATGATCCCCTGAAGAGACAGAGCACTGCAGGGTTTCCTGATAACACATCAAGGGTAATCTAGATAAAGGAGAATGACTCTACAGGAGTGTGTGTTCCATGACTCCCTGGGCAGTGCTCTCTATCCGGAAATCAATTAAAGGGCAAGGTACACCAGCTCATGGCTGGTTTGGGATTTTCTTACTAGAGATTTGCATAGAAACCTTGCAGACAAGCAAACTCTATTATAAAAATCCAAGATGGGGTTCATCTTGGTGGAGAAAAACCTAAATCTAATAGAAACTAATACTGGGAAACTTCTATCACCAAAAGAATTCATCTAACATGCATATGTTTTTCCGTATCGATAAGGCAACTCAAATGTGCAAAACATGATAATTATTGGTAATATGTCACTTATTACCTTCCTTGTGAAAGGGAGCAGAATTTCCCAAAATATGCTTTTTGGCATAAAGATTATGCTGAGTTGGTTATTTTCAAGAAACTGCAGACACAGGAAAAGCTGAGAACTGAGTGGAAGTTACCCTTTTGTAAGAGATATTTTAAAGGAAAATCTTCATTCGTAAGGTTGTCTCCCTCTCTATGCCAGGAAGAAGAGGATGATCCATTCTCTAGAAACTCTTATTCATGGAGAAGGCCGGGATGTCGATCTGCATACCGTTAACTGTGCTTCTACTGCTAACTTTTCATAAGTGGCTCCCCCAGCCCTCAACATCTTCTTTTGTCTTTAGCTGGAGATGGTATTTAAGCTGATAACCTGAACCATTTAGGGGAGTTACCAGTGAGTTTTCCTTGGTGTCTTGAATGTATATAGGAAGTATACCTGTTATTAAACTTCTGTTTGTTTTTCTCCTGTCAAGCTGTGCTTTATCACAGGGAGGTCTCAGCCAAAAACCTAGAAGGGCAGAGGGAAAACTGTTTTTCCTCCCCAGCACTGGGATCCTGTAAGATATGTTGGTATTATTAGCTTCATCTTTCCAAATAATAATAAAATCAACACTCCTGAGGGGATAGCAAACTTCCCTTAGAACAGAAATAATACAACTACTTCTATTTGCATGTTCATGCTAAGCAAAGCACTAGATACTTTATATGCACTATCTAATTTAACCCCTACCCTTTTCATGTGAAGACCAGACTCATGATTTTTATAGTTTTAAATTCCTGCCCATGGTCATATAACTACTTGGTGGTAGAAACATGTATCCAAACTCAGCAAGTGTGATGCCAGAGTGCTCAAACACTGCATATTTGCTTGAAGACAATTTTTAGTAAGTTATTTTCCCATGTTGTCTATTTATAGGCTAGCTGTCCTTTTCCTCTTCAAAGCCCACTTGTGAGGGCAAGGTCTTTATGTGCCTGATTCATCTTTGGTTCCTCATAGAGCCTTGTGCATTACAGTTTCTCAAAAAACACTTTCTGAATATGTAATGGTCAGTCCAGCTGGGAAACCTGTACATACAATAACTCATCCTTTTAGTTTATATCCTATTCTTCCTTTCCTACATCTTTTCCTTCTTTGTATTTTTATTTTATCTTGACAAATGCATTTGTTGTTGTTTTTTTGTTTTTAAATGTACTTCTGTTGTTGAAATAGGGCTCTCATCCACTGCCACAGGCCTTTAGTCTTCTAACTTTGAAGGTCTGTCTGCTTTCTTTTTCACAAAACACATCTGTCATGGCATTGCCTAGTCCACTCCCCTGAGTTTCACAGCTACAGACTCACACTGTAGGGGTTGTCCATCCGTCTAGAGCACCTGGGGTTTAAGGTGTAAGCAATTTGACTGTAATTGCCTCTTCCCAGCAGTTACTCCTTGAAGTGGTGAAGGGGGACATTTGGTTGGTTCTCTTTTTCCATCTACATAAATAGGTATTGGAGTCAAATCCATAGAGCATGGCATATTTATCTAGAAATAAATGTTACTCCCTACGGTGGGAGTTCTTAGCTACATTTTTGTTTGTCTTACTCTGTTCTTGGTTTATTTTCAGCAGAAACTTAGCTCACTCTTTCCATTTACATCCAATCCATTGATTTCTCAGGTGAAATAAACAAATTTTAATACTATATTACTTAAATAAATCACGTTTTTATTTTCCTCTTAGGTCTCCATGTTGAATTCATCTCCTAATGCATGACTGTTGTATAGGACTCAATTAGCATTTCTTAAGCTATAGGTAGAAAGCATTTCTGATATCCTCTTTAATTATAAGTTTTTATAACAAACTTCAAATCTCAAGCTTGAATCTCCTAATCAATTTTTTGGTTAGAGAAGAGCTGTGATGGTTTCCAAGACAAAGAATGGATAGATCTGAAAGTTTATTCAGTAATTTTTGTTCAAATGGTGCTTCCCTTCTATTTTATCCTGAGAATTATACCAATATGGCCTCAGCTCTCAAGGGAAATCTTGTGTGAATAACATAATATCTTCACAAAAATGTCACTACAGAAATTAAAAGTTTGAAAATGTATGTTAAGACAGAAATCAAGTATAGTCTATACAAAAAAAAAAATCATATGGTGCGGTGGGCTATAATGTTTTCTTCTTCCATGGTTATTTGATTAAAATGCCCATGAATTGTGGTAAGCCCATTCAGGTGTTTTGGAGTGAATAAGAGTAGGTCATGCTATACCAAATATCACGGGGATAAGAAGGTCATATACCTTCTTTGTCATATATTAGCATACTTGAGACTTTCTTTGACTTCAGAAAGATAGATAAGTCAATGTATATAAAGATCAGTATAATGATGGAACTTAATTGCACAATGATCCCAATTGATTTGATACAAGTTAAAATCTTGAGTAAGACTTTGAAAAATGGCACTCATCTCTCAAACTGCTGGATAAAACTTTGTTACTGTACCAATGTAAAAGTGGAATTTTATTCAGTTTATAAAAGGTGGTATCAAATGTTTACTCCAATATCTCTCCTTGTGTTATTTATATTTGCAACTAAGCAGTGCAGAAAGAAAATGCAGATTCATTAACTAGAATTCAATTTTATTCCCTTGAATACAATGGTTTACTCAAATAGCATATTTTCCCAATATGCTATATTTATACTATCCTTATTGATAGGGTGACTGTCTAATTGATCACCTAAGTAGGTGCACCTTCGGAGATGAAAGTGGATACTGTTAACAATTCTGCTGAGGCAATAGGCACAAAATGAGACTGTCTTGGGAAAACTGGGACATATGATCATCATCCTTACAAGCACAGCTATCTAATCGAATCACACATAATGTCACTGTGTCAATTTCTAAGGTCTTGGTGACTCTAGACCTTATCTCGTTTTACGGTGATGACCAAGATACAACTTTCAAGAGCTGTAACAAATCCAGCCTATAGTTTTATTACTTTGATTTTTTGTTTGTTTGTTTTTTATCCTTAAACATCTACTACTAGAGAGAATCTGGATGTAACCAGAAGAAGACAAAGGGTTGTTTGGGAGGACAGTAGTTCTTCAACTAAATCCATTAGGATACATTCCCAGCCTCCTCTGAGAAGTCAGCAGGGGAGGGAAAGGGAACACTGTTCATGCATGATTTTGCTATCCCCTGAACAGCTATTCCTTTGGTCTCCTTTGTTCTGTAACTATACCCTGGCTGATCCCTGGGTATTCCACTTAATTGCATGCCATTTCATCGTTGTTCAGTAATTATACTTGTGCATAGTTATGAGTAAAGTGATTTTCCTATGTATGCATTAAAGTTAAATTTTGCTCCTGGGGTTCAGTGCGTGTGTCTTCTAGTGGCATCAATAAGGAGCATGTGTGCTTCTTCCTGCCATGTGTGAGAGAAGAAGATGGTCAATTATGATACTGAAATTTACTAAATGTGATGATAAACACTTTTAAAAGCAGCCCAACAAATGATTATGGATTTCACACTTTGACTAATTGCTTCAATTTCTGACTGAAATGAAAATCTTCCACTTGCTTTAGTATTGTGGCTTGGATATCTCTAGAAAATATTACAAATATCATTAAAGTATCTTTCACTGTTCATCTTTCCCTTTTTTCCTAGCTTCTTTATTTCTATAAGTTGACTACTGTTTTCAATTTTCCCAACAGAAAAACTTATATGTAGAGGTCATTCACATATTTGTTTTATTTAGTTATCTTAAATGTATGTCTAAAATCATTATTCCCTATTATTTCATAGAAATGTTCAGATTTTGTATTTATTTTGGTTTAAATGTAGGTTTGATTTTCATTTCTTTTTTCTCACCACTTCACCTAATTAATTCTTAACTCAAATGCTGCTATCTCAGGGAGATTTTTCCTGATCCTATTTTTTATTCCCAGTCGAGGTTGATTATTCTCTCTTAGCAGTTTCTGGCTGCTCCCTAATTTTCCATTATAGGATTAACCACATTGTATTTTATATTTGTGTTTATTTGGTGCAGGTTAGCTATGCAGTTTTATGATATCACAGAATGTGTCTTCTTTGCTTGACACATTATTCCCAGCACCTTATAAACAGCACATGCTCTGCTAAATCACTTCAGTCATGTCTGAATCTGTGCAACCCCATAGACGGCAGCCACCAGGCTCCTCCGTCCCTGGGATTCTCCAGGCAAGAACACTGGAGTGGGTTGCCATTGCCCTCTCCAATGCATGAAAGTGAAAAGTGAAAGGGAAGTCGCTCAGTCGCGTTCAACCCTCAGCAATCCCATGGAGCACACTACATAGTAAATGTTAAAAATTCAAGTGAGAAGTAAAAAGAGAATGAAAAGGAGGAAGAAAAAAATAAAAGATTTTTCTTAAGATCCCTTCCAACATTCTGAATGTTAATGATTCTGTTAATCAATGATTTCTTTGTGGATAAGTTTGAATATTCTGCCCTAGACTGTGGCGTGAGTAACGGAGTACTGTTTGCTCTGAAGTTTAGGGGAGGCTTTTATTAATCTGATGGATTTTTCCATGTAGAAACCAAACATGACATTTTCCTGTGTTCTTAGCCTTCTTCTTTATTATTGCTTTTCTTTTGTCACTCTTCACTGGATCCTCCCCATACAGTCAATATCTTTGGTTCTTGAATTTATATTACATGGATTGACAGAAAGGAGGCGATGTGAGAACTGAGTGCTTCCTAGGGCCTCAAGTATACTGTTCAACTACTATGGTACTGATAAGACTTTTCTGTCTTGATTTTTTTTATATGTCTGTCTTTTCCCATTATCCAGGAAGCTACTTTAAGAAAAGTATAGACTGCTTGTGCTGAAAATATTCCCCTAAGTTCTCCAGGTCCAATCGGTCTTTTCCATTCTGCTCTGTACTCTAGGAGTCTTCTGCTTGGGTTCAACTGGTGAGAAGTACCAGCAGGAGGTCAAATGGTGGAGACAGTGAGATTGGTATTGATTCCCTGGCTCTTGAAAGATCACCTGTGTGTTTAGGACTCTCTAGACTCTGGCCCTTCAGGCTAGGGCTGGAAAGAGTCTCCCACAGTTATTAACTCTGGGGCACTATATCATCCTTTGTCCCTAATCAGTTTCTTCTCTTTTGCTCAGTTTGAATGTGCTGTTTCCTGATTTTATATTTGTTTTCTCAGTGCCTAGCACAAGTATTTTCTTGAATGAACAAATGTATTTTATCCAAAATTCTACACAAACCATGATTCCTGCTTAACTGTCAAAGTTTCAGAAACAGCAGAAATAAAAAATATATGTTGGAGCAGTAGTTTCTATTGATTCTGGGAAGAGTGATAGAATAGTAAAGTCCTTACTCAAGGCATCTGTTTCACTAAATAGAAATAAAAGGTTAGTTCCTAGACCATATTCTGATTATGTGACCTTGGAAAGAAAAGACACAGCTCTTTCTGAGCCAGTTTCTTCAATTATTATTTGAAACGTAGAACTTACTAATTTATTTGTCTGATCCATTGCTAGTAATATAATTAACAGTTGACAACATTTCCATCTTGAATTATTAACAAACAGCTTGGAAAGAATATGCAAAGAAATGAAAGGGATAACAAAGGGGCAATTCTGAACACTCATACTTCTGTTTTTGGAGATAGTTGGTTAGCTGTAGTGTTATGTTGGTCCTAATGAGTGTGAGCCTTGGTTTGTAGTGAAAGAATGACTTTCCCACAGAAAACAAAATGTTGGCAGAGAGTTTCAAATGCCCCTTCTTAGTTTTCTGTTTCTTCATGTGTTCCTATTTTAATACATTTTTTATCCTATTCTGTTTATTTATTTAAACATCACTTGGGCACTGATTTTTCTCCAGATATGCATGTATTTTTGATGCTGTGACCCATCAGATATGTGCCATTGTTTGAGTTTCCTACAAACTGTAACAGAATTTTTCCCTTTCAATTTCTCTGCTAATATTGTCACCTTCTAAAGTGTTTTTTGTGTGCATTCAAATGCTGTAGATCATTCATTAGATTAGAAAAGAATTGCTGTAGAGTATAGACAATGCTAGTAACTGTATTTTATTTCCCAGGTACTCCAAAAGAGGAAAAGACTTTCTTGTGATTTTATAATTTATCTGAAAACAGAATATGTACAGAAGTGTGGATTTAGTACAAACAGCTTTCTTTGGTTTTATTTATGACTAGAACAGCTATAATATTTCACTATAGTAAGGAAGCCGATACATCATGTTAGTTCTTTAGATAGTTTTACTGTGCCTCAGTTGAAATCCAAGGTCCACTATTTACTTCGGTTTCTCAATTTCCTCGTCAGTAAACAGAAGGTAAAAATAATAATACCTACTCAACATGGCTGTTGTGCAGATTAAAAAATTTAATGAAAGTAAAGTCCTTCCTTAGAATAATGCCTGCATCTAGTAAGGATTCTAAATATGTTAAATACTTTTATTCTAAAGTCCCATCTTATTTTCTATGCCTTTCAAAATGCATGGATAGTTCTGCCTTCTCTTTTAATTGTTTGTGTAAAGAATAAATCATCTTTACTAAATCCCATTAGGGAAGTTTTCATATCTGAGTCGTATCTTTCACACAGTTTGTATCCACCACCATAATAATTTGTAGTTTATCAGGTATGCAATAAATATCTGTACCCAGAAGAAGGGATGCATTTTAAATGAGTGTTTGTAAGCTTTATTTAATTGGGAAAATTGATAACTTTGAAATTCCCCATGGCTTGGTTCTGAAATAAAGTAATTTTATCATTTTGCTAAAAGATGTAATACAAGCTGTAGAGTTTCAATTAGCCCTTGGAAAGCATGGCTATTTTCATAAAGTGTGAATGTTGCCTGAGAATGGAAATTTTAAAAACAGGAACTCAACTGAAAGTTAAGATTATAAAAGGAAAACAGGACTGAGAGATAAAAACCACTGTTCTTTAAAGTGTCATCAACATGTTACCTACTTTGTACAGACCAAGCACTTAGGATAGAGCAGGGCAAAGGAACATTCAATTCCCAGACAGTTCTCCCTGTGGTTAGAAAAATGAAAGAAAAAAGATACAAATTTTGCAAGTAAGATTGTATGAGAACCTTTGCATAAAGTAATAAAAAGACTAGACTCACTATGGATTTGCTATATGGCTATAGGGGGAGCCGCTTCTCCCTTCCCCATATGTTACAGGAAACAAACATTTTTTAAGTGCTTTTAGACAAGATAATCTGTTAAGCTCTTTACAAACCTAATGAACTTTAATTATTGTCATTGTGCTTTCTTTCATTGGAGATGGACTGCTTTTAAATTATTTTCAATTATTGTATAACTATTAGACTTAGTGAAAAGCAAATAGAGGGGCTTGCTAGATGATTAAAAGAAAAAAACCCAGATTAAATTCTATTTGTGCATGACAAGCGTCAATGTTTAGGAAGCAGATTTTAAGGACTTTGCCATAAATTTCCATATTGATTGAAGACAGTGCTTGGTGGCTAAGAAGTTTTTTAAGAAGTTGATGAGCTTGAAAAAGAATTTTTTATTAATGTAAATAGATCTAAGAATGTGATACCTTGAGATCACAATTTTCAGCTCTTCAGCTGCCAACATCTTAACCCAGAATTCACACTCTGGTCAAAAAAGGTGACAGACTGGGAGTTAAAGCTTTTATGTGTGCCTTTCCTTTCCTTTAAACATTTTGTTTTAATGTTTCTTAGTTAATTTGCTGATATTCAAAGAATTAGCTAACGTCTTTTTAATCTGAGGCACTATAAAAATTTATTTTAATTTCTTTTTCAACAAAATAGAAAAAGCATCAGTTCTCTTCTATTGAAACTGCATTTGCAAAGTGATCTTCCCAAATTCAAAGGAGAAGGCATGCAAGAATAGAAAACAAAGTTTGTTAGTCCACAGATATGAGATACCTTAAAAAAATTAAAATCTCTGTAGGACTTCCCAACCTGCTGTGCTTCATTTTAGATTCTAGAGCCATCGTTAAGAAAAAAACTGCTTTTTCTTTTATCCGTGCCCCATATTGGTATTCATTCTCCTCTAAGCAATTGTGAGCAATCAGGTCCCCCAACTGAAACCCCTTTGAAATTTCTGAGTCTTCAGTCTCTTTGTAAATATGCTAAGTTATTCTCTATCCTCCCTGCCACCAATGAGCAAACTTAATCAAGATAATATGCAAAGTGTTATTCCCCTACTATTTACACCTCTCCGAAAAGAGAGAATTATTTGCAAGAAAAGACACCTAAGGTTAAGGTAAGAGTGGTGAAGAATCGCCCTGCAATTGCGGGGCTCGTCAAGACATGCTGCCCTAGCCCAATTCTCATTTTGATTTATTTAAGTTTGGAAATAACAGTATTAAATTAGCAAAGACAAGCAATAAACAAAGCCCTGGAGATGAATTAGCCATTGTCTCTGGTCCATTAATCTCCTCTTCAATTCTAGAGAATTGTGGCTCACCCAGACCCGGAGATCAAATAAAATGCCTAATTGGGAAAATCCTAAACAAGTGTGTCCTGGGGAGCTTGAATTTATTTGTCACCCGCTCAAACAACTGTGTTGTTTATATAAGTCTTTAAAACCCTGATACTTTTCCGCTACTATATCTTAATCCCTGGTTCTTTATGCTCAGGAGGGCAATTTGGAGTTGTTTTCAATTAACTAGAATGGAGAGGGGCACTTATTCCAAAAACAGATAGCTGTGTTGTGAGTATCTTGCGGTTTAGATCTAAACATCAGGTTTGGGACATGCTTTGGAAGTTCCTTGATGATAATGATATCTGCACTTTGGTGCATTTAATATCAATAACAAATGCTTGAATATAGTCACAGTTGACACAGTATAGCAAGAAAGGTTGAGATGCTAAGGTTAAACACAAATATGAAGTAAATAGCTGAGATAATTATCTAGAACACCAACCCCTATCAGGCAATACTTTCCTTTTCAAAATGCAGATAATATGCAGATAATTGAGGTCAAACTTTTTATTTAACATAGCAAAATAGAATGAAAATCAATGTGCTGAATTTTGCTCACACGGGGTGGGGCAATCATTTCCACAGCCTAAAAACACACAAATACTTTCTGTCATATAGAAAAAGCCAAAGAGCAGGAAACTGTGAATCAACGCTCCCTGGCAGAGAAAAGACTACACGCACTGCTAATATTTGTTCTGTCTCAACAATAGTTTAAACGCAGAAGTTACGATATAAAATATTTTACAAGAATTATGTCATTTAATTCTCAGAGTGAATCAAAGGCAGGTAGTATTATTAGCTCTACTATCTAGATTAGGGATCTAATGCCTGATGATCTGAGGTGGAACTGATGTAATAATAATAGAAATAAAGTACACAATAAATGTAACGTGCTCGAATCATCCTGAAACCACCCCACCTCCCACCATCCTGTTGGGAGAAAAAATTGTCTTCCAGGAAACCTGTCCTTTGTGCCAAAAAGGCTGAGGACTGCTGATCTAGATGAACGGATGGAACTTCTAGAGGTTAGAGATTCACTCAAGACTGGTCAACGGGTAGGACCACAATTTGCTCTCAAGTCTATTTCCTTCCAAAGCCTATGCTTTCAGTACTAAACTGCATGGCTGATATCGCCAAAGTCGCAGAATTACTAACAGGATTTGCTGAAGGGATTCATTGAGGAAATTAAAAAGTATTACTGAGCTTAGGTGAAACAGTTGTGAGTTTAGATTTGGGGACTATGTGAAGGAATTCTCTAGTTAGTAATATCTATCCACAGTGAAAACACACTGTTTTTCATTCTATGTTTGCTAGATTAGTTTTAAGACATGTATATTGTACTGTATTATGTTTCTCCGCCCAGCTTCCTATTTTCAAAGTGTTAGTATTCTTTGTCTTTAGCTGCAGTCTTATCACTGGACCGAAGTAGTAATATGCTCAGGAAGGTAGCATAGGGATCAAGTCAAACTTGTGTGTTAAGCTGACTTCAGTCCTCTACTATTGATCAGTTATACATTAACTTGTTTTATAGAAATACTCATTGGGGCAGTGCAGACTGTATTCAAGATGAAGACAGGCATGAAGTATAGGGGTTGCATATACGTATGAATTGCCTGATCCTTTAGGCACAGCATTTTCTAATATTGTTGCCATAGAGGCACATCTGTAGTTATTTGATATGATAATCACATATCAAATGGATTATTTAAATAGTTCAATTTGTAATAATTGCACAGCTATTTTAGAAGTACTGTTTACTTGTGTCTCTCATCACAGAAAAAAAAATTTGTAACTATGTGTGGTGATGGATGCTATTGCGGTGATCATTTCACAAGATATGTGAATATTGAATCATGTAGTACACTTAAAACCTATATAATATTGTATGTAAATTATATCTCAAATTTTAAGAATACTATTTAGTTAACACATGACTTTTAGGTACAGATTTTTACTTGATTCTCAGAATAGCCTTGTGGGTTATAGACTCTTATAGACACTTCACAAATTAAAGAAATAAAGACACACAGAGGTTAAATATAAACAATAAAATAGTTACTTAAACATAAAATCTGAATAAGGGAACAAAACATTGGGATGAGACGGATTATCAAAGTATTTGAGCAGGGCATTGAGATGTTTTATTTATTCGACTTTACCTTGTATATGAAAATTGGGTAGATATGATGCAGGTGAATCTTTGTATTTTCAGTTCAAGGGAGGTGAGAAATAGAGAAAGGCAGCAATCTCAGTGAGGGTCAAAAATTATACTGACAGTCAGGTTTTGTTGAGGTTAAACATTTCTAGAGATGATTTGGGACTTCCCTGGTGGCTCAGCAGTAGAGAATCTGCCTGCGATGCAGAAGATGCAGGAGACTCAGGTTCCATCCCTGGGTTGGGAAGATTCCCTGGAGGAAGGCACGGCAGCCCACTCCAGTATTCTTGCCTGGAGAATCCCACGGACAGAGGAACCTGGCGGCTATAGTCCATGGGGTTGCAAAGAGTCGGCATGACTGAAGCGACTAAGCACAAGCACACAGAAATGAATTATGCAAACAATCGGAAGTATTCAGAGCCTTTTTTTTTTTTTTGAGTGAAACTCTAATTACAATATCCAACTCTGAAAGTGATGAACATTTGACTTCAAAATATTTACTGGCTCATACATTACTAATTATTTGTATATCAGTGAGCAACTAATGCCTGAAGACTATATCCGTGATCAACAACTTTAAATTTAAGATTTTGTTCTTTCTTTCTCTCACTACAAATAACATACTCTTCATGTGCATTAATTAATGGAAGAGCCTGTCTGTATCTCATATTGGAAGGCCCTAAAGTTACTCTTCTGATGCTGAGACTGTGCTTGTAACAACATGAGCAGGCAGTTCAGACAGATGATAGACTGATGACTTAGCCTTGTATGTAAAGAATTAATTATAGCTTGATTTTTCTCCTGTTTTGATCTGGCTGTTTCAGCACTGTGTGGCTGCCATCTGCCTTTTAAGAAGCATTCTATAAGGGAAGCAATATTAATCTCCTTGGTTATTAATTCATTTTATTAAGAGTTAATTAATTCTTTTAATAAGATTAACAAAAATGTATTGATTACTTTCAGCATACCAGACACTCTAGTAGAATCTAACGGTAGATATGTGAGGAAAAATAGACATAGTCTGTGTTCTCAGGAAATTTACATGAAGTATTTTTCAGACATTACAATGACAGATAGTAATCCAATAATGTAAAATAAATAACTGTGAATGAAACTTTACTAAGTGCTACCAAACTTTGTATCTGTACTATGAGAACGCAAGATTGGGAAAACTAGTCTGGAGGACTTGGAAAGATTTCCTTGGGAAAGCTACAATTGAACGAAGGATGAAGTGGAGTTAGGTGAAAAGGAAAGAGCATCAGAACCGTAGGTGTAGCACATTCTAAAGCCCCCTCTCAGGAAGAAGCATGGCATATGCAATGACTGGGAAGCACAAAATAGGGAAAGGAAGGTGGAAGCTGAAGCTGAGGATGACTAGGTGTCCAACTCTGCAGGAATTCGGTTTATTAATCCCAAATGGCCATTCACACATCCATTCAACACACTGACTTTTTATTTTACATAAATGCTTTGCTGGGTGTGATGGTAAATTTTACACAAGGACTTGGCTGGGTCCCAGTGCCCAGATATCTGGCCAAACATTAATCCATTATTCAGATGTTTCTGTCAAGGTCTTTTTCTGGATGAGATTAATAATTCAATGAGTAGATTCTGAGTAAAGCAGATTATCTTCCACAATGGGAGGGGAGGACATTCATCCTATCAGCTAAAGGCTTTAATAGAACCAAGACCTACCTCCTTCAAGCAAAAAAGAATTCTGCCAGTGCCTCTGAACTTGAGCTGCAACACATCCCTGGGTCTCCAGCCTGGTGGTCTAACCTATAAATTTACAATGTGCCAAGCCTCCACAATTGCATGAGCCAATTCCTTAAAATCAATATCTCTCTTTATCTCTCTCTCTCGGCATGCATGCTAAGTCTCTTCAGTTGTGTCCAACTCTTTGCAACACTATGAACTGTAGCCCATCAGGCTCCTCTGCCCATGAGACTTTCCAGGCAAGAATATTGGAGTGGGTTACCATGCCCTCCTCCAGAGAATCTTCCCTGCCCAGGGATTAAACCTGTATCTCTTATGTCTCCCGCACAGGCAGGCAAGTTCTTTACCACTAGTGCCACCTGGGAAGCCTATATATATATATAGCTTACTGGTTGTGTTTCTCTAGAGAATCCCAACTAGTATCCTAGGTTATTAGAAATATGGGACACATAGCTAGTTGGATACTTAGTTAAAAACTAGTATGATAACAATGATAACTAAAAACTAACAATGATATAAGAATACAGTATGGTGATATGAGATTAAGACAAATAAGTGGGTAGACAAATCACTGGAAGAGTTAGGAGAATGAGAAAGTGCCTGGGTAGACTCAAGCAGTTGATAGGACTGGAATTGGACGGGGAGGACAGAGGAAGATAAATATTCCAGGTAAGACAAGAGCAGTGGTGCAGAGGGAGAAATAAGTGAGGGATGATTGCCAGGCAATGCGTAGACCAGACTGAATGAAGCAGAAGCTTTTGGTAACAAGCACTCAAACCTGGCATCCATTTCTGAGTCAAGAGATGATGAGAATTCAGAGCTCTCTTGTCCTGTCTTCCACAGAAGGAAGACATTGTGTATGGGAAACCTGGATGTGCGGCAACCTCACAGGAAATGCATTATGAATTATTCAGAAAGAGAAAATTAAATAGCAAGTCCTGTAAGATGGTCTAGTTCTTTGTGGATTGTTTTCACCTCACAAGGGTATACAGAATAAGATGAGTAGAGCAAAAAGAAAGTGAAATAACCAGTCAGCCAAATATAGCCAGAGAAACAGTTCTGGGACTCACGTGTGGATCTGATGCTAGAGGCTCTGAGGGATGGGTAACCCAAGTCTCAGGTTCCTGGGGATAGGAACTTGTGAGAGGGAACTCTGTTGACAGTCTTTTACTGCTCTTTCTGCAACTAGGCTAATCTTTTGTGCTGTTTCTTTCTTGTTTTAAGGAAAAGGACTTAGAAAGAAATCTACTGTAGGTAATGTCTGCACAAAGTTCTTTCTTTTATGTGCACTGTGGTGCTTGCTGCTATAAAGGCAGTGATTTAGCCAGCTCTGAAGTCATCTGTTCTGATTTGTTACTCAGTGGGCTCGGTTTGCAGAGGCAAAGAAGCTAGCTGTCCGTCATGGGGAGGCAGAGAGCGCCTTTCTTATTGGCTGCTATAGGCAATCATTCATTTGTTCCAAGGGTCCCAAGTGTTCTAAATAACAGGTTAGGGAGTTTATGAAAGTGGCTTTTCACCTTGGGCATTCATTAAAAAGAGGCATGCTGTGTCATTTGGGCCAGTGTGGGTAGAACTGAGGTGATCCTAGTTCTTGAGAACAAGCTGTGAAAAATCTTCCTAAAACTTTCTCATGTGTTTATGATGTAAAAGTTGATTTTCATGATGCTGATAAAATTTGGGAGCAAAAGAAATAACATTGCTTAAAACAGTTGAGCAGCAACTTGCATTCAGTTGCTGAGGAGATAAGAGAAGGCAGTGAGTGTTTTATTATTATTCAGACTAATCAAAATAAATATTAAGTTTGTAAAATATGCAGGCACTGAGTTTGGGCAGTCTACCTGCCTTACTTTATTGTTACACTACCACAATTGTGTATTTCAGTTCAGTTCAGTCACTTAGTCCTGTTTGACTCTTTGCGACCCCATGAACCGTAGCACGCCAGGCCTCCCTGTGCATCACCAACTCCTGAGTTTACCCAAACTCATGTCCACGGGGTCAGTGATGCTATCCAACCGTCTCATTCTCTGTCATCCCCTTCTCCTCCTGCCCTCAATTTTTCCCAGCATCAGGGTCTTTTCAAATGAGTCAGCTCTTCACGTCAGGTGGCCAAAGTATTGCAGCTTCAGCTTCAACATCAGTCCTACCAATGAACACCCAGGACTGATCTCCTTTAGGATGGACTGTTTGGATCTCCTTGCAGTGCAAGGGACTCTCAAGAGTCTTCTCCAATACCACAGTTCAAAAGCATCAGTTCTTCGGTGCTCAGCTTTCTTTATAGTCCAACTCTCACATACATTCATGACTCCTGGAAAAACCATAGCCTTGACTAGATGGACCTTTGTTGACAAAGTAACATCTCTGCTTTTCAATATGCTGTCTAGGTTGGTCATAATTTTCCTTCCAAGGAGTAAGCATCTTTTAATTTCATGGCTGCAATCACCATCTGCAGTGATTTTGGAGCCCAGATAAATAAAGTCAGTCACTATTTCCACTGTTTCTCCATCTATTTGCCATGAAGTGATGGCACCAGATGCCATGATCTTAGTTTTCTGAATGTTGAGATTTAGGCCAGCTCTTTCACTCTCCTCGTTCACTTTCTTCAAGACATCAAGACCACTTTCATCATAACCTACAAGACAGTTCCACATATTTTCACATGAAAATTGAAAAATCCCACTGACATTTTCTAATGCCCCCTTTTAAAATATATTTTATGCAATACTTTGCTTTCATCACTTTTTTGTCTGGTTCTCAATCTATCTTTCTGGACACTCCCTGTTTCTGTTTCTGGATCCTTGACTTTTGTGCCCATTTTAAATATTGAAACATCGATGGATTCTTTTTTCTGCCCTCTCCTATCCTGTCTATAGTGCTTTCCAGGTGGCACTAGTGGTAAAGAATCCACCTGCCAGTGCTGGAGACATAAGAAACAGAGGTTCAATCCCTGGGTTGGGAAGATCCCCTGGAGAAAGGCATGGCAAATCACTCTGGTGTTCTTTCCTGGAGAATCCCCATGGGCAGAGGAACCTAGCAGGCTATAGTCCATAGGATTGCACAGAGTTGTGCACAACTGAAGTGACTTAGCATGCTCCTATCTATAATCTATACCCTCCTCCTAAGTGATCTCATTCAGTCTCTACATTGAGGACTTGACATTTTTCTCACTACAATCACTTCTGCTTCCAGATTCATATCATCTCCATAAATTGAATGCTTATTGCAACCTTTGTGATATAAATTTGTCATAGAAATCTTCATTTGGCATTAATGTCATTGCAAACTTGAGTCAAACAGAACTCTTCATTCTTTTCACCCACCTTGAACACAATTAAATATACTCTCAAGTCTTCTTCATACTGAATCAGCTCCTGACTTGTTACTCAGCCACAAACCTGGAGTCATCTTTGATTACTTTCTTCATACCCTGTTTGTATCCAGCCCACCAATAATTCTACCTAATGTGTCTTCAAAATAGAACACCTTTCTGACTGTATCTTATTTTTCCCATCACTAACTCTTGCCTGAAATGATTAAAACAACCTTCTAAACCTTCTAACTGGTTGCCATCCTAACGACAATTTTTACACTCACTGTCCATCCTAGTGGCAACCAGAGTGATTATTCACTCACCAACACAGAGCCATGTTAAGCCTTTCAATTGCACTTAAAATAAAATCCAAACTGCTTTCTCATCTACCTTGCTAATTCTATGTACCTACATATACCAACTGTTTCCTTTCCAAAATGGCAATATTTCTGCTGGCTTATAAACCAAGCTCTTTCCCTCCCCTTACTCTTCTTTCTCCTGGTACTATTTTCCATAATGTTCCTTCATAGCTGACACTTTTTAATGATTCAAGTCTCATCACAACTCAAAAGTTACCACTTCAGAGACGTCCTCCCTGACCACCAGCTTCCTCTTGCCTTACTGTCACATTCCCCTGTTTTGTTTGCTTCATTGAACCTGTTAATGTGTCACTTATTATTTATACTTATTTATTTTCTTGTTTTTTACCTATCTCCTCCACTCCAGCAGCAGGAAGGATTCTGTTTTGATTGTTCACTTTTTCTATCTCCTTTATCTAAAAGAATGTGTGTAATATAGACAGTGTTTCAGAAATTGTTTTTGGTCTTAGAATTTTCTTAACCAGCTTGAAGTGATGGTTTTAATGGAAATGGAAGATAGTGATACCCAAAGTAACAAAAATACCAAAAAAAAAAAAAAAAAAACACCAAAACCAAACCCTAAAAATTCAGGCAAGTGAACATATGGAGAAAGATTGAGCCAGAAAATTACAATGTTCCTCATTCTGAGACAAATGTATAAGCTTAATATTAAGAAAAGAAATAATATCTAGAAGGCATGTGTATTTTAAAGGCATAGAGATCCATGAACAATCCATCCATCCAATTTCTCTAATTTTCGCTCTTCCCACCTTTCAACCAGTTATCAAATATTATTGGGTATATTGACTGTGTGGATCACAACAAACTGGAAAATTCTGAAAGAGATGGGAATACTAGACTACTTGACTTGCCTCTTGATAAATCGGTATGCAAGTCAAGAAGCAACAGTTAAAAGTGACATGGAATAATAGACTGGTTCCAAATTAGGAAAGGAGTACATCAAGTATACTCTCACCCTGCCTATTTAACTTATATGCAGAGTGCATCATGCAAAATGCCGGGCTGAATGAAGCACAAGCTGGAATCAAGAGTGCAGGGAGAAATATCAATAAACTCAGATATGCAGATGACATCACCCTTAAGCCAGAAAGTGAAGAAGAACTAAAGAGCCTATTGATGAAAGTGAAAGAGGAAAGTGAAAAAGTTGGCTTAAAACTCAACATTCAAAAAACTAAGATTATGGCATCTGGTCCCATCGCTTCATGGCAAATAGATGGAAACAATGAGAGACTTTATTTTGGGGGGACTTTATTCTGCTGTCACTGCAGACAGTGACTGCAGCCATGAGATTAAAAGACACTTGCTCCTTGGAAGAAAATCTATGACCAATATAGAGAGCATATTAAAAAGCAGAGACATTACTTTGCCAACAAAGTTCCATCTAGTCAAAACTATGGTTTTTCCAGTAGTCATGTATGGACGCGAGAGTTAGACTATAAGGAAAGTTGAGCACCAAAGAATTGATGCTTTTGAGCTATGATGTTGGAGAAGATTCTTGAGTCCCTTGCACTGCAAGGAGATTAAACCAGTCCATCCTCAAGGAAATCAGTCCTGAATATTCATTGGAAGGACTGATGCTGCAGCTGAAACTCCAGTAATTTGTTCATCTGATGTGAAGAACTGACTCATTGGAAAAGATTTTGATGCTGGAAAAGATGGAAGGCAGGAGGAGAAGGGGAACACAAAGGATGAGATTGTTGTATGGTATCACCAACTTGATGGACATTAGTTTGAGCAAGCTCCGGGAGTTGGTGATGGACAGGGAAGCCTGGTGTGCTATAGTCTATGGGGTCGCATAGAGTCAGACATGACCGAGCAACTGAACTGGACTGAATTGAAAAGGGAAAAATGAAGTATTGGACAGATTTTCTGTATGAGGTTGATAGCAAGGTCATTCATTGCCTAGGAGACAATTACTGAATTATGTGAGCTCTAAGGAAAAAGAGTGTGAAAATAGTAGTGGTAAAGAGTGAGTAGTGCTGAGGATATATTGTAGGACAATGAACGTTTGGATGTCCATTTGAGACTCTTAGTCATAAATTTAAGGAAAGACTTATCAGAATAATTTTTTTTTCAATTTCCCAAGGTTTCTAAGCGCCAAAGTAGAATAGATTTTTATATTTAATCTGAGTTGGGGATTGTTAAGGTATATAAAATGGAGGGAAAGAAGGGTTGAATTGGTTAAGCATGCTTGTGAAAGAGTGAATGTTGAGTCATAGAACCAGGTCACAGAGTCAGACATGACTTAAGTGACTCAGCATGCAAGCACAAGCAATAATAGGTTTTTGGGGAGTGCAGAAAAGGATTCCAGTTCTCACAAAGGAAGATCATTTTTGTAGTAGGAATACTAGTGTAAGTGATCTGAAAGAATAAGAGGATAATGTTGGAATGTTGGAAAGTCATATTTGTAGCTGATGTGTGTTATTGGTGAATACCAGGCCTAGTATCTGATCATGTGAGTGGGAGGGTGAGGCTGAACTGAAGCAAAAGATGAGTGGAGATAAGGATGTCAAGAAAGAGGTATTATGATTAGGACAGGAGTTGTGGCAGAAAAGAAGGCAGTGAGAGAGCTATGTAATGAATCATGAATTCTGTTGCAGGGCTTTTTCCAACCAAGAGAAACTGGTAGTTTCAAGAAAGAGGAAAACTAGAAAGGGGAAAGAATTGTGAAAACATAGGTCAGAGAAAATGAAATTATTGAAAGATGGAGAGAAACAGTTTCAAAGAGGAAATGGTGGATAACTACCCAAGAGAGTCCTAGTTTATGACTGAAGTCTTAGTATGATTTTTAGTACCTGTCTTTATTTTTAAACAATGCTCTTGTTTTAAATGACCTCCTCAATGGAAAGATATTCTTATCTCCCTGAAGAACATGATGTATGAAAAAAAACACCCTTACCAAAAGGGTGTGTAAGGTCCGTCTCCTCATGGGACAATTACATTTCTGTTCAAACTAGAAGGTAAAGAAACTAGTTAGAGAATGTGTTGAAAATATAGGCACACTTAACTCATAATAACTTGAAAGCTTCAAAAACATAGCCCAGAGCCTTGGGAGCTGGGGAATAAATGGTTGCTGAGGTCATATCAGGGAATGCACAGAGCAAGGTGAGGGTCACCAGGCGGCTCAGCGGTAAAGAAACTGCCTACCAATGCAGGAGGTGCAAGAGCCATGGGTTCAATCTCTGAGTCAGGACAATCGCCTGGAGGCAGAAATGGCAACTCACTTCAGTATTTCTTCCTGGACAGAGGACCCTGGTGGGCTACAGTCCTGGAGTCACAAAGAGCATCTGAGAAAACACACACACACAGAACAGGATGAAGGGGATCTGTTAGGTTTGGCTTCTTGATGGTGAGCAGTTCTATAAAGCAGAAGATATTCGAACTGAACATCTCAGGGTGGTGGCAGGTTTCATGCAAAACTGGAGGATTATGCAGTGACTGGAAACAGTAAATATATTGGCAGCTAATCATGCTTTTGAAAAGGGGCCACTTCACAGGAACAATGGATAGAGATCTAAGTTATGTCATTTTGAAGTCACCATAGCACAGAGCTAAACCACATTACTGAACTATTCTCTTGATTTATTCATTCACTGCTTTTCATTTATTCAATAAATAACCATTTATGATTTGCTATGTTGAGGTGTAGCAATATATTTTTCTAGATAGAGTAAATTCTACAAGAAGAAGCTCAAAAAATGAGAAATTAAAAGATAAATACCATAAAATATATCATTTTATATTATTAATATTGTTATATTAATGATTGTCATTTATTGAATGCCTACTATAGTCCAGGACTATCTAAGTCCCTGATTATTTAATCCTGTCAACAATATCATAGAGTAGACATTTATTATCCATTTTTACAAATGAGAGGGTGGGTAGTAATTTGCTCAATGTTGCTCAGTCTGGCACACACACAAAATGGCAAAATGGTCTGTTTAAACAGAGGAGCTGTTTCTATTAGCACAGGATATCAGGTCTTTGGGCTTCCTGTGTAGCTCAGCTGGTAAAGAATCTTCCTGCAGTGCAGGATACCCTGGTTTGATTCCTAGGTCAGGAAGTTCCCCTGGAGAAGGGACAGGCTACCCATTTCAATATTCTTGGGGTTCCCTGGTGGCTCAGATGATAAAGAATCCACCTACAGTGCGGGAGACCTGGGTTCGATCTATGGATTGGGAAGATCCCCTGGGGGAGGATATGGCAACCCACCCCAGTATTCTTGCCTGGAGAATTCCCATGGACAGAGGAGCCCAGCGGGCTACAGTCCATGAGGTTGCAAAGAGTCAGACATAACTGAGCAGTTAAGCATAGCACAGCCCTGGGTCTTTAGAAGTCCAACCTCTGAGTTGGACGTGGAATATAGATATATTTGGAATGGGGAAGGGGCAACACAAGCCAAGATAAAAGCGATTTCCAGAGGCCATTTATATGAAATGAAAAAATAATTAATTTGACTGGATTGTAAATGGGTAAATTAGCCTTGAGTGAGAATAAGACAAACACATATTTTAAGGCCAAAATGAATGTCATATTTTAATGGCCAAAATGCAAAACATATGCATTTAACATAAAAATCCCTTCTAGGAAATAAGAAAAATGAAGCAATTCATGAACTGTTTAGAAACAGCATTTTTAGAAATCCTAATGTATGTTTATTTATTTTTTCCCCCAGCTGCTGTTTCTACATTTTTTTTTTCCATTCCCCACTTTCAAGCAGTTGGCTTTGTATCTAACTTCAAAATTGTAAGTCCTAAAGTAGTGTAGGGAAATAGTTTGGGGAATGGATAATGTGTTTCATTCAGTTATGAGAAGACAATAGCATTTCCTGGACAAAGAAGAAATGCCTCCCAAGCTGTGTGGAGGCAAGTAGGAGAGGTGGAGGGAGAAGAGGCATGTGTGTGTCAGGGACATGCCATGATATCGAAGATGCAACAGAGGATCCAGGAGCAGAGGGTTCTGGCAGAGAATCAGGGGACAGTCAAACGCAGCCAAACAACAAGTAAATAATAAATAGGGAGAGGTCATGTCAACCTAAAGTGTGGGCTGTAAGGCTGGCCACCGTGTCATAGCATGGGTGATAGAGGACTCAAGATCTAGGGGCCTTCTACTCTCTGTAAATCCAAGTAGCTTAAATAGAGGACTTGGATAAGAGTTGTGGAGGCAGGAGGGAATGAACCTCAAGGAAGACCGATATTCAAATTTCTTACATGTCTACCATGAAGGGCAGGGGGCTTGAATACAAATTAAGCTATAGAAAATAAAGATCTATTTTTTAAATATCTGAATTTGTGAACTGATTCATCCATTTCCAGTTTTTCAGGCTATGGTGTGGCAAGGAAGAAAAAAAAACCCAGAAATCTCAGTGACTTAACATAATCAACATATGTTTCTCTCCGTTTAGATTGGGATGTGGCTGAGCAGCCCTTTTCCACCTTGTCGTCACACTACGGGCAACATGAAAAACAGGAGCTTCCCTCTTGCTGTTGAAGGAAAGAAGTTGGCGAGGAAAGCACACTAGTTCTTAACTGCTCCAGCCCAGAAGGCAAGTGACTGAGGGGTAAAGAATCCACCTGCCAGTGCAGGAGAGGTGGAGACGTGTGTTCAATTCCTGGGTCAGGAAGATCCCCTGGAGGGGGAAATGGCTACCCACTCCAGGATTCTTGCCTGGAGAATTCCATGGACAGAGGAGCCTGGCAGGCTACAGTCCACTGGGACACGACTGAGCAGCTAACACTTTCACTTGAATCATCTGCAACCCACAGACCCATGCTGTTGGACAAAGGAGAAATTCTGTTCATAAAAATGCTTAATTAATTAATTTTCTGTGAAAAATGCTGCATTGCAAACACTTTTCTTCTTCCAGTGAAGTGCTATTTTCATTCTTGGGTCAGGGATTTCTTAATCTATGCTTCTTGCTTTCTGAACTCAAAGAATGTTCCCTAAAGTCTATTTATATATTCAAGGCAATGTTTCCATTGCCTTCTTCTGTCTTCTTTCTGCCCTCCTAGTCTAGAAAAGTTAGGAGACTAATGAAACAGGATTTACTATGTGATTTAAACAGAAACCTCACCAATTATATTTCAAAATTAGTATTAAAAATTAATATCCAGAGTCACTTAATAGTTGTCCCAACAATTCAATGATGTATTTTTTTAGTCTGTCATTTGGGCTAAAAACTGCTTTGAATAGCAACAAGTCATCAGTTTGATTTCTATGAATTTCTTAATACTACTAGAAAATATGTTTGCATATAACATACTAATATGGCATAAGTGTCATTTAGGGTTATTTCATGAGGAGTAAAACAAGGACCATTTCTGAGTCTATAAAGCATAAGACATTCTTTTGGTATGCAATTTATTTTCACACTCTGCATATATACTCTGCAGACACACAAACACACATAAAATGGTCAGAATTTCCCTTAAGGCTGGATTCTCCCTCTGTCCTGAGAATTCTACCTTGTTACATTTATCTGACATTGGATTAAAACTCTCATCAAACAATGTGTTATACCTGAAGAAACAAGAGTTACCTTTGCTCTAATAAAAGTTTTTACTGATTTGTCAGTAACTCTATTCAATGACCCTTACTAGTATCTTTTTTTAATCATACATTACAGCCTCTTATTGCAGAGTATAATATAGGAGGAATATTGTATTAATTTGTTGATTTGGTTGCAAAAGTCTTCCCCAGTGATGCAAATGTATGTAAATGGGCATCTAAATTCTGCTCTTAACATTCTGCTATTTCAGATTTGAGTTATAAAAAAGAATGAGAGTGAGAGAGAGAATTAAAAAAAAAAGAAAAGAAAAGAAGGAAAGACCATAGATTGCTACAATCTTTTTTCTTCACTTATAGAACTTCAAGTTACTGCCCTACTCTCGGTTTAAAAAAATCTTTAGGTTAACTCTACTAAATAATTGTCATTTATCATATCAGAAAATTTGGTATCTAATAGGTTTGGATGGTTTATTGTGCTGTTGCTGATACATTTACAAACACAGAAAATGTCACTATCTTTCTAAAATTTAAATTCATTTTCAATGTGCTGAGTGTTTCCTTTTTTTTTTTTTTAATATTTAGCTAGTACAAATTTTGCCTGGCTAAACTGAACTTGTTTGAATATTAAATATTTTAGGAAACAGAAAGGACAAGGTATTTAGAAGGGTAACTTGGGATATTCGCTTAAATTTCTTTGGGTCATAAGCATCATTCCTTGGCAACATAAAATTATTATACCTTTGTACAATAATAAGATATTGAAAAGTTAAAAAATGGATGTTAAGTCTAACATCCATTTAGCAAAGCCTAAAACTGGGATACTGGCCCATGCTATTTTATTCTTTTATCACTGACATATGCCAGTAACCTTAGTTGCTCTGATATTTTCTGTATTGGATTTATGTGAGGAGTACAATATATAGAAATGATTTTCTTTCAGATCAGTTTGCCATCTGATGCAATAATATATGCTACTTAGCTGAGATATCCCATTAAACAGATGCTCATCTACTGCCTGGCTTGCTCTAAGATTGTTACCAATATTCTTTTGGCTTGTGAATGGTCTACTATATCTTCTTATCCCAGTGGACTACACTTTTTAAATTGCTCATCATTTAAGCAGCTTCATTCGTTTATATGATAGTTCACTCTTTTTTAAATTGTTTTTATTGAAGTATAGTTGAGTTACAATGTTGTGTTAGTTTCAGGTATACAGCACAGTGTTGTTGTTTAGTCACAGCTGACTCTTTTGAGACCCCATAACATGTAGGCTCTTCTGTCCATGGGATTTCTCAGGCAAGAATACTGGAGTGGCTTACCATTTCCTCCCTCGGGGGCTCTATCTGATCCAGGGATTGAACCTGTCTCTCCTGCATTGGCAGCCAGGTTCTTTATCACTGAGCCACCAGGGAGGGCTTCCCAGTGAGCTTGATCCCTGGATCAGGAAGACCCCCTAGAGGAGGAAAAGGCATCCTATTCCAGTATTCTTGCCTGGAAAATTCCATGGGCAGAGGAGCCTGGTGGGCTACGGAACATGGGCCACAGAGTCAGACACAGCTGAGCACACAGACATACAGAGCCATCAGGGAGTGATTCAGGGATGTATATCTATATCTATCTATCTATCTATCTATATTATTTTCCAGATTATTTTCCCTTATAGGTCATTACAGAATATCAAGTATAGTCCCCTATGCTATATTGTTGGATGGGTGGTCCTTGTTGGTTATCTATTTTATATATACTAGCGTGTGTGTGTTAATCCCAAACTTCATCTCTCCCCTCCAACTTTCCCCTTTGGTAACCATAAATTTGTTTTCTATACCTGTAGGTCTACTTCTGTTTTGTAAATCAGTTCATTTGTATCTTTCTAAAATTAAATTTTAGTGTTTGACCACACCATGTGCCATTTCCTGACTGGAGATTGAACCAACACCCCCTGCATTGGAAGGGTGGAGTCTTAACTGCTGGGTTGCTAGGGAAGACCTTGTATCGTTTTTTTTTTTTAAGATTCCACACGGAAGTGATAACATATGATATTTGTCTTTCTCTGCCTGGCTTACTTTCTTTAGTAGGGTAACCTCTAGGTCCATCCATGTTGCTGCAAATGGCATTATTTCACCCCTTTCTTATGGCTGAGTAATATTCCATTGTATACATGCACCACATTTTCTTTATCCATTCATCTGTTGATGGACATTTAGGTTGCTTCTATGTCTTGGCTATTCTAAATAGTTTAGACTCTACTCCTTGAGATTATTTATTGGGGGATTATTTGTGCTAAATTTGTCTTATTGTAGAAAAATTTGAGAACTTTTGTTATGATTTTTTTAAATTCAGTTTAATATTGCCACATTTTAAAGAATGAATGGCTGAAATAGCAGGCTTCTATTTCTGTTGTCTAAAGGCATCGATCACAATGTTTGAAACATATTGAACTTTTTTGTTGTTGTTTGTAAATAACACCCTGAAGCTCCAAGTTAGTGGACATTACCTCCTTATTTCCTCTGTCCTTGTTGTATAAAAGAAAAGAGCATTCAGAGCCCGGTAAGATGGTCCTCTAGGACATTAATCCACCATCTTCTCAGACCTCCTGGCTTTCCAAATAAAGTTGTTATCCCTTGCCCCAACACCAGGTCTCCTGATTTACTGACCTGTCATCGTGACACTTACCATTCCAGACTGCAACCACCCTTCACCTCCTCTGTAATCCTTCATACAGTTAGCTTACTGAGAAGTTTCTCATGGTCATTTTTTCATCCTTTCTATTCAAAACAGGGATCAAAATCTACTAGAACCTCAATAACTTTCTTGAGCGAATGCCTGTATTATTTCTCAGTGGGGAGCCAAGGGTGGGGCAGTCTGTCTCTGGTGTAGGTAATAAAGAATGCACATCTGCAGATAATTTCAATACAATAATAAGGCCAATGAAAAGCTTGCCTACTTTTTATTATAACTATATGGAAATCTATGTTAATAACTTCATGATAAAATATTCCTCTCTCCTGGGAGACACTGCTTTCTCTCTGTGGTGCACCACTGTATTTCCATTATCAGAAACAGATAATACATTTTGTTATAGCTTAATTCTCAACTTTCTTCCATACCCTTTCCAAGAGTTAATGCCTGCTAGAAAATATTCAGAAAAAAAAAAGAATTTATTTTATCCTTCTTCTAGGGTACAGATGAAATATTACTTCACAACCCTCTGGTACTTCCTTCCTTTCAGCCTCATTACAACCAGCTCACCTTGATGCTCGTTTCTGTCTGCAACTCCTGGATTCAATCACTTCAAAAAAGGAGAGGTATGTAAAGGTGTGTCGCACCTCGCTTTACCTCTGTGGAGATGGCCTTCAGGTTCTCCTCAGTGTGACTCAAATTTAGAAAGATTTCTTTTTAACTCTAGGCACCTGATCTCCCTTCACTTAGAGCACTTACTTTAGAAAACTTGTGATTTTAACTTTTCTTTCTTTGCTCCTTTGAGATATAAATCTTCTACAACTCAGGAATGCTTTTCTCAAGGACCTGGGAGCCATTTATTTGAAATATAATCAAGAAAGCCAGTGCCCCTGTGTGCCAGTCTCGGTGGGAGGGTAAAAAACTAACTTCAGTGACCACCAGCTATCAAATATAGATGGCCTGGTCACATTGACCAACCTCTCAAACAATGTCCCCCAGATCTCCCCAGGGCTTCAAAATTTGTCTGCCTTTTGTTTCAGTGGGGTTGTGTTCAGTCTCTCGCCCCTACTATAGAACTCTTTCCCCCGACCACAATAACCTTGAATAAAGTCCTCTTGTTTAGCTGCTGCTGCTGCTGCTAAGTAGCCAGTGCTATTTTCCTTTTACACTTCTATTTCTCTTTACAGAAGCACAAATAAAGTAGTATGAGTTTAAATAAAATCCGCACTTCAATCAAACAAAAAAGACACAATATTGGGAAGGAAACTAATCCTCAATAGGAATTTCTTAATAACTTAAGAGAAAAGTATCTCTGTAATCTCATAGATGTGTCCAATTACCGGCATACCTCATTTGAGGTAACTTTACTCTCCTTTACTCAGGTACACATTCAAAAAACAAAAATAACAAGGACAACACACAATAAAAGCCTCCCTTTCTTCTTGAGTTGCACTGAGCTTTATAAATTATTATCTTCCTTTGGGGAAACCTAACCCTCTACTGTCATGGTTCCTTTAATAAGCAGCCCCTGCTACCCTTAGGATGTAGTACCTTTCTCCACATTACTCAGTCAGTAGTGCTCGGGCCCTCTAGGGACAGTCTGGGGACTTAGGCACCTTTCTTAGGGCTCGCGTGGGCTCTGCAAGTCAGCTCCTCTTAGAGTTTTCACCAACAGCACGAATTTCAGACGTGCGTATTTATTTGTCACTATGTACAAGGTAACTGCTGAGTCTTACACCCAAACACATTTCCCAAATGACAAACATTTATTCTCAGAGACAGTACATTCTAAACCTAGTGGAGGAAGAGAAATGTATTCCTAATTGCCGCCATAATTTACAAGGCTGCCACTTTCACAGTGAAGTCAGATTTTGGCATTATCATGCAGAACACCCTGAATTCTTTTCCTTCCATCCCTCCCTCCCCATCTTCCCACCCCCAGCTACTTTGTGCCTCTTTTGTTGGCTGAGAATAAAAAAGGGACACATTCTGAAGTCAAATACCACCCTCCTTTGCTAAACAAAGTCCCCCTAAATGCAGTTTTGGCAGACTATTTGTAATTTTTAGATTATATTTTATCTAATAGTCATCTTCAACTCTTTTTTACAGGGAAAAAGGTTTGTTTTTTTTTTTTTAATTTATTCTAGTTAAAATAAAATAGCAAATAGGTGGGCAAGAATTAAGCAAGTATTTAGTCACTTCTGTTTGTTTTTAATTTTAATTAGTCATTATAAAATTTCTAGATTTCATTTAATGCTTGATGTTATAGCTTATTTATTCTCTACCTTCCATAATGCCTATTCCATTATTCTATATGAACTATCAGGGCCTGTGACTATGAAAGGAAAATAGTATTTCACTGACAACAACATTTTAATAACATCTGTTAATCACAGTAGTTTTTCAAATGTCTTAATATATTTTTGAATTATTATACCCTTGCCATTATAAACATACATATTGTCACTATGCCATAATGACTTTGGATTCCAAGTTTGTTAGGGGAAGCACACTGACTGAAATCGCCCACCCTGGCCAGGCAGCATAGTAACCATTTGCATGAGTTGTTTTATAACAGGAGGTCCTGGTAAGGAACACAGAACTAATAAGCCACCACCAACCAGAAGAGTTTGGGAAAGGTCTAAAGGAGACATCACATGTCTGACCACCTCCCAGAATTCTTCTCTCTTGCATCCATCTTGGCTGAACAATGCGTGCACCACCAGGAAGGACTCTTGAGTCAGAATGATTGGCTAAAGACAACCGGGAAACTAATCCCATCACCATAAAACCCGAGACTGCAGAGCCATGTGGCAGAGCTATTCTCCTGGGTTCCCTTACCCTACTGCTCTCCACCCAGTGCCCTCTCCCAATAAAATCTCTTGCTTTGTCAGCACATGTGTCCCCTCGGACAATTCATTTCCAAGCGTTAGACAAGGGCCCAGTTTCAGGCCCTGGAAGTGATCCCCCTTCCTGCAACAAATTGACTTTGGAGAATGACAAACAGATATCTTTTTGTTCTCAAGAAATGAATATCTTTCTGAAATTCACTGTTTGCACTTTTTTGCCTTTTGACTTCTTAGAATGAAAATTAATGAACACTGGTAAAATTAACCAAGAAAAAAAGTGGGATGAGCAGCATTTTTACAAATTTCATTGTTGCTACAGACTGAGAGGGTTATGATAGGAGTTTCATTTAAATAATGCTCTTAACTTCTTAATAAAATCTCTTAGTTCTTTAGCCAACTGCTCATACTGTGACAGAGTGGAATTCAAGTGCCAGATTTTAATTCTGCCCACTGATGACAATATTTGCTTATCTGTGAGGTGTTTAGAATTTAAGATTGATTAAACTATCGCAAATTTAGACTAATGTCAAATCTAAATAGTTTTGTAATGTTCATACAGAGGAAATGAAAGTACCACCATAACCACTGATTTTGCATCCAGATTAAACAAAATATCTATAATCTTCTAAATACCTAAAAGCCTGCATTGTGTCTGGAAATGGTAATATTTATCTCCTACTTCCAGTAAACCATGTGGTAATTGTTAAGAAAGTTGGGCTGAATGCTATTCTATTAGTCTTCTAGGACCCTGTCTGACTCTAGGATATAGAAAAGATACTTCCTAGAAGAAACAAGGGGGCATCTTTGTCTTATCCCCATTGAAGATTTATTAATTTACTTATTCCATATAATGACCATTACTTGTGTTTGTGGTAGCTACTTTGGGATTACTTGAAGGTTATAATTATCTCAGATGATCTTCACTTCCAAAAATATGTTGGATTACGACTTTAGTACCATAGTCAAATAAAATAAAATAAAATAAAATAAAAAGATGAAAATGTTCTCTACCATTATCAAATCAGGTTGAGAGTCATAGTTTTTATGATTCTCGAATTCAATGCAATTAGTAGGGAACAGTGTTATGATTACTGTTCAGAGATGAGATTCTTTTGTAATTTTTACCACAGCATTACTTGTAGTATTCTGATGAATGTAGAGGATTTCTAAAGTATCTTTCACGTCTATGAATTTGTGAGCCATGATAAAATATGCTTTCCTGAAACTGCAACAAAATAAATAAGGAAGACCACTTTCTAATAAGTCTGATAGTATCAAACATATGTTATCAGATACAGACTTTGGAATACGTTAGAAAAAGCATCTACTATAAATTTTCTAATGATACAATATATAGCATTTTTGAAGTTTACCAGTGGGCTTTATCTTGCCATTATTTTATGGTCTTTTTATTTCTCTAGCAAAGAGTTACTTGAACTAGAACATGCTTAAAATGGATAAACGGTGTTCAACAAACTTAGTACGAAACTGTGTAATAATTCCTGACATGTAAATGTCATAATGACAGTATTCATTTGCAGCATTGGTTTACTTTTGGCCTTAAAAAAGATGAATAGTGATAGCTTGTAATGAACGGGTGTCAGATTCATGATCTCTGAAGAAGATTTAGTTTCTGGACCCGGGACCAGTCTTGATCACTCAAGAGCTTTTGTGTAGCAGAATTTTATTAAAGTAAAAAAGAGACAGAGAAAGCTTCTGACATAGATAACAGAAGGGGGATGGAGAGTGCCCCCCTGATAGTCTTTAGCAAGGAGGTTATATAGTTTTTAAATTAGTTATTACAATAAATCAAAAGAATGTCTGAAGGCTGTGAAGATCTTACTAGACCCAATCCCACAATTTACATTTTAAGATAACAGGATTAGCCAGAGGATTTTCAGGGAGGGGAAACTGTCCTCAAACAGGATACATTGTTGTTATATAATCCTTAGCGCAGAGTCCCTGGTTAACACCAAAATCAGACTGATTATATTCTTTGCAGCCAAAGATGGAGAAGCTCTATACAGTCTGCAAAAACAAGACCAGGAGCTGACTGTGGCTCAGATCATGAACTCCTTATTGCCAAATTCAGACTTAAATTGAAGAAAGTAGGGAAAACCACTCGACCATTCAGGTATGGCCTAAATCAAATCCCTTATGATTATACAGTGGAAGTGAGAAATAGATTTAAGGGCCTAGATCTGATAGACAGAGTGCCTGATGAACTATGGACACAGGTTCCTGACATTGTACAGGAGACAGGGATCAAGACCATCCCCATGGAAAAGAAATGCAAAAAAGCAAAATGGCTGTCTGGGGAGGCCTTACAAATAGCTGTGAAAAGAAGAGAGGCGAAAAGCAAAGGAGAAAAGGAAAGGTATTCCTATTTGAACACAGAGTTCCAAAGAATAGCAAGGAGAGATAAGGAAGCCTTCCTCAGAGATCAATGCAAAGAAATAGAGGAAAAGAACAGAATGGGAAAGACTAGAGACCTCTTCAAGAAAATTAGAGATACCAAGGGAACATTTCATGCAAAGATGGGCTCAATAAAGGACAGAAATGGTCTGGACCTAACAGAAGCAGAAGATATTAAGAAGAGGTGGCAAGAATACACAGAAGAACTGTACAAAAAAGATCTTCACGACCCAGATAATTATGATGGTGTGATCTCTAAGCTAGAGCCAGACATCCTGAAATGTGAAGTCAAGTGGGCCTTAGGAAGCATCACTATGAACAACGCTAGTGGAGGTGATGGAATTCCAGTTGAGTTGTTTCAAATCCTGAAAGATGATGCTGTGAAAGTGCTGCACTCAATGTCAGCAAATTTGGAAGGCTCAGCAGTGGCCGCAGGACTGAAAAGGTCAGTTTTCATTCCATTCCCATAGAAAGGCAATGCCAAAGAATACTCAAACTACCACACAATTGCACTCATCTCACACGCTAGTAAAGTAATGCTCAAAATTCTCCAAGCCTGGCTTCAGCAATACGTGAACGGTGAACTTCCTGATGTTCAAGCTGGTTTTAGAAAAGGCAGAGAAACCAGAGATCAAATTGCCAACATCCGTTGGATCATCGAAAAAGCAAGGGAGTTCCAGAAAAATATCTATTTCTGCTTTATTGACTATGCCAAAGCCTTTGACTGTGTGGATCACAATAAATTGCAGAAAATTCTGAAAGAGATGGGAATACCAGACCACATGACCTGCCTCTTGAGAAACCTATATGCAGGTCAGGAAGCAACAGATAGAACTGGACATGGAACAACAGACTGGTTCCAAATAGGAAGAGGCGTATGTCAAGGCTGTATATTGTCACCCTGTTTTTTAACTTATATGCAGAGTACATCATGAGAAACGCTGGGCTGGAAGAAGCACAAGCTCGAATCAAGATTGCCAGGAGAAATATCAATAACGTCAGATATGCAGATGCCACCACCCTATGGCAGACTGTGAAGAGAAACTAAGAAACCTTTTGATGAAAGTGAAAGAAGAGAGTGAAAAAGTTGGCTTAAAGCTCAACATTCAGAAAACGAAGATCATGGCCTCTGGTCCCATCACTTCATGGCAAATAGATAGGGAAGCAGTGGAAGCACTGTTAGACTTTATTTTGGGGGGCTCCAAAATCACTGCAGATGGTGATTGCAGCCATGGATTAAAAGACGATTACTCCTTGAAAAGAAAGTTATGACCAACCTAGTTCAGTTCAGTTCAGTCTCTCAGTCATGTCCGACTCTTTGTGATCCCTTGAATCACAGCAGGCCAGGCCTCAATGTTCATCACCAACTCCAAGATTTTACCCAAATTCATGTCCATTGAGTTAGTGATGCCATCCAGCCATCTTATCCTCTGTCGTCCCCTTCTCGTCCTGCCCCAAATACGTCCCAGCATCACTGTTTTTTCCAATGAGTCAGCTCTTCACGTGAGGTGGCCAAAGTATTGGAGTTTCAGCTTCAGCATCAGTCCTTCCACTGAACACCCAGAAATGATCTCCTTTAGAATGGACTGGTTGGATCTCCTTGCAGTTCAAAGGACTCTCAACATAGCATATTAAAAAGCAGAGACATTACTTTGCCAACAAAGGTCCGTTTAGTCAAGGCTATGGTTTTTCCAGCGGTCATGTATGGATGTGAGAGTTGGACTCTGAAGAAAGCTGAGTGCTGAAGAATTGATGCTTTTTTAATTGTGGTGTTGGAGAATACTCTTGAGAGTCCCTTGGACTGCAAGAAGATCCAACCAGTCTATCTTAAAGGAGATCAGTTCTGGGTGTTCATTGGAAGGACTGATGCTGAGGCTGAAACTCCAATACTTTGGGCCACCTCATGTGATGAGTTAACTCATTGGAAAAGACCCTGATGCTGGGAGGAATTGGGGGCAGGAGGAGAAGGGGATGACAGAGGATGAGATGGCTGGATGGCATCACCAACTCAATGGACATGAATTTGGGTAAAATCTTGGAGTTGATGATGGACAGGGAGGCCTGGCGTGCTGTGAATCATGCGGTTGCAAAGAGTCGGACACGACTGGGCAACTGAACTGAACTGAACAGAGTTTAAACTGAGTTTTTTGTTGTGTAATCATCAGTTCCATGCTGAATGTTTTATGTTACTAAGACTAAGGAATGTAGAGGGGAAAAAAAAAAAGTGTTTGTCCTTTCTTCCTCCTTGAGAATTCCAGACACCTATCTTTGCTTCAAGAGTCCCTTTTCTCTTCCTCGGGGACCCTGGACTTCTTATCAACCTGCCTAGGAATTGACTTTCTCATTCCCCCCTTTTCTTTTAGAAGAATTATGTTGCCAAGGGAAAGGGGCATCTTTTTCATTCCATAACAACTTCCTGCTATTGAGGGGCACAATTCCTAAATTGCTGAGGCACATATTCTCCCAACTGTCATATCGAGGGTCTCTGATCCAGGAGCCCCAAGTAATAGTTGGAGGAGGTTGCGGCACTCATAGGAGCCTGGAGAACCACTTAACTTAAAAGCATTCAGAAAGTTAGAAACAAATCCCATTTTACATTTACAGATGTAAGGCAAAATAATCATTAAACCAAGTTAAAACCTAATCAGAATTAAAAGTTATACTATGTCCATAGTTACATCTGTCCATCTTAGGATTGTTAGATGTCATCACAGAGTTTAAGAAAGCCCTTTCCTTGAAGTGAGAAACCCACCACATTAAAACTTCAGTTGATGGGGAAGAGGGGTGCTCCACAGACTCAGCAGTTAAAAAGAGTTCAGAATAGGAAAGTGTTGTATTTAGGGTCAAATGGCAGACTCAGGAGTTTTGGAGTGAGCAGAAGCAAGCCCAGCTAGATTCTCAGGCCCATCTCAGTTCCTGGCTCAAATAGCAGCTTTTTTGACTCAAAGACTGGGTCAGGAGTTAACTTCCTGGTAATGCCTTTTGAAAAGCTAAAAGCTGAGTCACATAGTTAATTTTAAGGCTTCAGGATCTATGACAATATCGGTGCACAAAAAACAGTCTGTCTTAGAGACAGTACCATTTTTGGGGGGCAGTTCGGGCCCTCATTAAAGCTACGAGTAAAACTTTAAACCAACTGTCTTGTGTTTCCTGAGTTACTTTACATGGGTGTCTTTTACTAATGTCATTAGCCTTTTCAACTTTTTCTGAAGACTGGGGTCTCTAGGAACAGTGTTAAGTGATATTCTATTCCTAGAGCTTTTGACACCCCTTGAGTTACAGAAGCTTTAAAGGTGGAGCATTGTTGCTCTGAATTTTAGAGTTTAAGATCCCACTTACATCATGAGAAGTCAGTACAGTAAGATTTTGCCCATTCCTTAACCTCAGGCTTTAGTGCATACTGCTTTTAGTGTGGAAATAAGTGAGGGTCATCGAGCTTGATAACAATAGGAGCATAATTTTGTGCTCAACCCACAGTTTTCCATCAGTCCACACTCTAGGATTGACAGTTGGTTCATTAAAAACAGCTGGTTCCTTATTCATGAAGACAGAGGCCTGGACCTTGTTCAGTAAATCCCTCCCTGAAGGGGTGAGGGAGACTCTGGCATGATTAGAAACTCGTGAGAAAACAGCAGAGTCCCAGTTGCCACTTAAAGGATGACTAACATAATAATGTTTGCCTCATCCAAACAGTCCGATTACGGTAGTGGATCAGGAAGAAAGCAGGCCAGGGGCTTCAGTGAGCACAGAGAAAGTTGCCCAGTGTCCAAAAGAAATCAACTGATTGGCCCTCCACAGCTATTAATACCGGGGTTCCTCAGGTGTAATTAGGACGGGAGCTTGTGTGGGGAACCCCGGACATCTTCAGTCCTGATTACCTTGAGAGTCTGACCCCTGGGTCCTATACCTCGGAGGGCAGTCTCTGCTCCAGTATGGTCCCCAGACTGGACCTGGAGCTGGGGGCGGCTGAGATTCTTGAAGGCAATCCCGCTTGAGATGCTCCTTCTTTCCATAGTAATAGCAAGTCCATCCCTTTTCACCTGGGCTCCTGTGGGCATTTTTCCTCAGGCTGTTTCAAGAGCAGATCCAACAGCCATTTTGGGGCTTCAGTCTTTCCCCTGGTTTTTTTTTTTGTCTCTTATTTTCCTCCTTATATTCTCTACCATTATATACCATCTAAGGCAGTTGCAACAGATTATCGAAAGACTGATTTGGTCCAAACACCTGTTTCCATAACTTACAGTAGATATCTGGAGCTGACTGAGTAAGAAATCTCTTTTAAGATCATTCCTCCTTCTGCACTTTCAAGATCAACATCAGTAAACTTGTGGAGAGCCTCCCATGGTCTATCTAGGAAATTACCAGAAGTTTCCTTCTCTCCCTGTTCTATGTTAGCCAACCTAACATAAAGTCTTAGCACATGCTCACCTGAGTCCTACAAGAATACATCCAACAAAGTGACTGTTATGGGAACTGCTTGGCTCCCAGTAGGAAGGAGGCTATTTCATGTTCCCTCTTTTCCCTTGCCTCACACTCAAGCCATTCATCTCCAGAAGTATTCAGTTCAGTTCAGTTCAGTCACTTAGTCATGTCCGACTCTTTACGACCCCATGAATCGCAGCACGCCAGGCCTCCCTGTCCATCACCAACTCCCGGAGTTCACTCAGACTCACGTCCATCGAGTCCGTGATGCCATCCAGCCATCTCATTCTCGGTCATCCTCTTCTCCTCCTGCCCCCAATCCCTCCCAGCATCAGGGTTTTTCCAGTGAGTCAACTCTTCTCATGACATGGCCAAAGTACTGGAGTTTAAGCTTCAGTATCATTCCCTCCAAGGAAATCCCAGGACTGATCTCCTTCAGAATGAACTGGTTGGATCTCCTTGCAGTCCAAGGGACTCTCAAGAGTCTTCTCCAACACCACAGTTCAAAAGCATCAATTCGTCGGTGCTCAGCCTTCTTCACAGTCCAACTCTCACATCCATACATGACCACTGGAAAAACCATAGCCTTGACTAGACGGACCTTAATCGGCAAAGTAATGTCTCTGCTATTGAATATGCTATCTAGGTTGGTCATAACCTTCCTTTCAAGGAGTAAGCGTCTTTTAATTACATGGCTGCGGTCACCATCTGCAGTGATTTTGGAGCCCCCAAAAATAAAGTCTGACACTGTTTCTACTGTTTCCCCATCTATTTCCCATGAAGTGATGGGACCAGATGCCATGATCTTTGTTTTCTGAATGTTGAGCTTTAAGCCAACTTTTTCACTCTGCACTTTCACTTTCATCAAAAGACTTTTTAGCTCCTCTTCACTTTCTGCCATAAGGGTGGTGTCATCTGCATATCTGACGTTATTGATATTTCTTCCGGCAATCTTGATTCCAGCTTGTGTTTCTTCCAGTCCAGCATTTCTCATGATGTACTCTGCATATAAGTTAAATAAGCAGGTGACAATATACAGCCTTGACATACTCCTTTTCCTATTTGAAACCAGTCTGTTGTTCCATGTCCAGTTCTAACTGTTGCTTCCTGACCTGCATACAGATTTCTCAAGAGGCAGGTCAGGTGGTCTGGTATTCCCATCTCTTTCAGAATTTTCAATAGTTTATTGTGATCCACATAGTCAAAGGCTTTGGCATAGTCAATAAAGCAGAAATAGATGTTTTTCTGGAACTCTCTTGCTTTTTTGATGATCCAGCGGATATTGGTAATTTGATCTCTGGTTTCTCTGCTTTTTCTAAAACCAGCTTGAACATCAGGAAGTTCACTGTTCACGTATTGCTGAAGCCAGGATTGGAGAATTTTGAGCATTACTGTACTAGCATGTGAGATGAGTGCAATTGTGTGGTAGTTTGAACATTTTTTTGCATTGCCTTTCTTTGGGATTGGAATAAAAACTGACCTTTTCCAGTCCTGTGACCACTGCTGAGTTTTCCAAATTTGCTGGCATATTGAGTGCAGCACTTTCACAGCATCATATTTCAGGATTTAAAACAGCTCAACTGGAATTCTATCACTAGCTTTGTTCTTAGTGATGCTTTCTAAGGCCCACTTGACTTCACATTTCAGGATGTCTGGCTCTAGATTAGAGATCACACCATCATAATTATCTGGGTCGTGAAGATCTTTTTTGTACAGTTCTTCTGTGTATTCTTGCCACCTCTTCTTAATATCTTCTGCTTCTGTTAGGTCCAGACCATTTCTGTCCTTTATCGAGCCCATCTTTGCATGAAATGTTCCCTTGGTATCTCTAATTTTCTTGAAGAGATCTCTAGTCTTTCCCATTCTGTTCTTTTCCTCTATTTCTTTGCAATGAATACTGAAGAAGGCTTTCTTATCTCTCTTGCTATTCTCTGGAACTCTGCATTCAGATGCTTATATCTTTCCTTTTCTCCTTTGCTTTTCGCCTCTCTTCTTTTCCCAGCTATTTTTAAGGCCTCCTCAGACAGACATTTTTCTTTTTTGCATCTTTTCCATGGGGATGGTTTTGATCCCTGTCTCCTGTACAATGTCACAAACCTCAGTCCATAGTTCATCAGGCACTCTATCTATCAGATCTAGGCCCTTAAATCTATTTCTCACTTTCACTGTATAATCATAAGGGATTTGATTTAGGTCATTCCTGAATGGTCTAGCAGTTTTCCCTACTTTCTTCAATTTAAGTCTGAATTTGGCAATAAGGAGTTCATGATCTGAGCCACAGTCAGCTCCTGGTCTTGTTTTTGTTGACTGTATAGAGCTTCTCCATCTTTGGCTGCAAAGAATATAATCAATCTGATTTTGGTGTTGACCATCTGATGATGTCCATGTGTAGAGTCTTCTCTTGTGTTGTTCGAAGAGGGTGTTTGCTATGACCAGTGCATTTTCTTGGCCAGACTCTATTAGTCTTTGCCCTGCTTCATTCTGCATTCCAAGGCCAAATTTGCCTGTTACTCCAGGTGTCTTGACTTCCTAATTTTGCATTCCAGTCCCCTATAATGAAAAGGACATCTTTTTTGGGTGTTAGTTCTAAAAGGTCTTGTACGTCTTCATAAAACCGTTCAACTTCAATTTCTTCAGCGTTACTAGTAGGGGCATAGACTAGGATAACTGTGATATTGAATGGTTTGCCTTGGAGATGAACAGAGATCATTCTGTCATTTTTGAGATTGGATCCAAGGACTGCATTTCGGATTCTTTTGTTGACCATGATGGCTACTCCATTTCTTCTGAGGGATTCCTGCCCACAATAGTAGATATAATGGTCATCTGAGTTAAATTCACCCATTCCAGTCCATTTTAGTTTGCTGATTCCTAGAATGTCGACATTCACCCTTGTCATCTCTTGTTTGACCACTTCCAATTTGCCTTGATTCATGGACCTGACATTCCAGGTTCCTATGCAATATTCCTCTTTACAGCATCGGACCTTGCTTCTGTTGCTAGTCACATCCACAGCTGGATATTGTTTTTGCTTTGGCTCCATCTCTTCATTTTTTCTGGAGTTATTTCTCCACTGATCTCCAGTAGCATATTGGGCACACACTGACCTACGAGTTCCTCTTTCCGTATCCTATCATTTTGCTGTTTCACACTGTTCATGGGTATCTCAAGGAAAGAATACTGAGGTGTTTTGCCATTCCCTTCTCCAGTGGACCACATTCTTTCAGACCTCTCCACCATGACCCATTCATCTTGTGTTGCTCCGCGGGCATGGCTTGGTTTCATTGAGTTAGACAAAGCTGTGGTCCTAGTGTGATTAGATTGACTAGTTTTCTGTGAGTATGGTTTCAGTGTGTCTGCCCTCTGATGCCCTCTTGCAACACCTACCATTTTTCTTGGGTTTCTCTTACCTTGGGTGTGGGGTATCTCTTCACGGCTGCTCCAGCAAAGCACAGCTGCTGCTCCTTACGTTGGACGAGGGGTATCTCCTTACTGCTGCCCTTCCTGACCTTCAACGTGGGATAGCTCCTCTAGGCCCTCGTGTGCCCATGCAGCCACAGCTCCTCGGGTTGCTCCTCCTGGCCCCCACCCCTGACCTCAGACTTGGTTAGCTCCTCTCAGCCTTGACTGTGCCTTCACAGCCTCGCACTCTCGGCCGCTGCCCCTGACCTCGGACTTGGGGTAACTCCTCTCCACAGAGCTTAGTGCACCGGGTCGCAGCCACCTGCGCTTAAAACTCGAGTTTTTGAGTCAGGAGTCAGTGTCTGTCCCAAAATGTACATCTATCCAAGTAAGGTCATGAAATAAAGTTAGTCCCATAAAGTCTTCTACATACTTTTTGGATCCTCTGCTGCTGCTTCTGCTGCTGCTAAGTCGCTTCAGTCGTGTCTGACTCTGTGTGACCCCATAGACAGCAGCCACCAGGCTCCCCGGTCCCTGGGATTCTCCAGGCAAGAACACTGGAGTGGGTTGCCATTTCCTTCTCCAATGCATGCAAATGAAAGGGGAAAGTGAAGTCGCTCAGTCGTGTCCGACTCTTAGTGACCCCATGGACTGCAGCCTACCAGGCTCCTCCATCCATGGGATTTTCCAGGCAAGAGTACTGGAGTGGGTAGCCAGTGCCTTCTCCTCTACTGAGACTGAGGCAACCCCTACTGGAAGGGTGCCCTGTTGGGAGCCCCTGATACAGGGGCAAAGAAAGAGGACAGAGGTAGCCGAAGGTTTCACACCCAAATCTGCACCCTTAGGACTTAAGCCTGGCTTGTCTCACAGAGAGATAAAGAGTAACACATATGGCACTTCTACCCATTTCACTCATTTTCTTCAGAACCGGTCTAGTTGTAAAACTTGATGGTAATTAAGAGACCTTCATCAGGTCAGCATTCCCCATCTTCCAAAGAATACTGTGGGCATTCATCAATATCACAGAAGAAGATCAGGAGTGTCTTTTCAAATTCTAGGGATCGAACTTGTCCCAGTTTTTAAAATACATTTTAAAGGAGTGGTTCTGGAACTGCTAGCTTCCATCTGTAAGAGAGAAAAAAGCAACACCCACAGCCGTGGCTTTTTTCCACTGGAAGCATCCTTCCCTGCTCTAGATGGGGGTCTAGACAGACTTTCCACAGAAGCTCTCCTTTCCTGATCGGACTTAGTCTGTCCCTTACTGACACAGGTGTCTTACTCATCCCTGCCTGTTCTACAGAGGCAGCGTGGAGATGCAACAAGGGTGGACCTGATGGCATCCTAGAATGATTTAGTTCCATATCATCAAGACTTTTATTTGATTTGCCTTTTTCTCTAATGCCATTCGGGGTGGAGCAGAGTAGTTTTTCAGAATGTTTCCCAAACTAGTACTCCTGGGGAAGCATGCATGTTATGTGCGCCTGTACAATTCCTGAGTACAATCTTGACTACAGTAGAAATGGTGAGTCACAAAGGGATGAACGACCAAGATGTCCCTTCTGAATGTCACCATGCCAGTATATGTGATAGCAAAAGCGGTGGCAGAGAGTTGGCCAGTGAGGAAAAAGTGATTTTTGTCCTCAAGCTACTAGGACCAACCCTTCCAGTTCTTTCCCACTGATTCCACAGAAAGAAATATCTAAAGAGTTGAGACAAAAGCCATCAGAGAGCCTCCTCTGGTATACTAAGAGCTAGTACTACCAAAAGAAGCCCATATCACTTCCAATCTGACCGTATCTTGCAATTCCTGATCTGCATCCTCAAAAACCTCATGATCACCAGCAGTGCTTCTATCCATATACATAGGAGGCACAGCCATGACAAAGACTCACTTTCAGGCCACTGGCCCCTGAGGCAGGCAGCCAAGAGAGTAACCTCTAGCCTGAGAGGTGTTTCTGGAGCTAGAGTTCCACCTCTGCCCATATATGCTCCTAGTAACGTTCTAGCAAGGCTTGCCTAGTTTAGCAAGGCTAAGCGCTTCCATACATGGGGTCTAAGTAAAAGTACACTGTAACAGCATAGATCACAAGTCCCTTGAAAGTCTATTTCTGACAAATTATGTTAGTAGTTCTAATTTCCCACACAATTATGCAATGCTCAAAGAGACCAGGAAAAAGTGACCTAGAAAGGAAACTTCAGTCCACATGCTTTGCCCGTTTCTGGCTGCTCCCTTCACAGGGATGTTGGGGTCTCGGCATTGGCAGGTTGGTGTAAACCCCTGACAAGGCTCCCCTTTTGGGGGTTCCCTTCAGACATTACAAGGCATCACAAAACCACTGAGCAGGGTCCATCACTTGCTTCGTGCAGGGTGTGTCATTCATTCACACAAGCACACCGTAGAGCTACTAAAGTAAAGCAGAAAACGTGTGTGCTGAGAAAGAGGAGAGTCTAGAGCTCTGAGCATTCTTATCTTGTACTGAAGATCCTGGATGAACCCCCAAGATGATAGCTTAAGATGAACGGATTCAGATTCGTGATCTTCACAGAAGATTTAGCTTCGGGACCAGGGTTGATCACTCAAGAGCTTTTGTGTAGCAGAGTTTGTTTAAAGTATGAAAAGAGGCAGAGAAAGCTTCTGACATAGACATCAGAAGGGGAATGGAGAGTACACCCCTGTCTTAGGCAAGGGAGTTATATATTTTTTAATCAGTTATTACAATAAATCAAAAGAATGTCTGAAGGTTGTAAAGATCTTACTAGACTCACTCCCATAATTTACATTTTAAGATAACGGGATTCAGTTCAGTTCAGTTCAGTCCCTCAGTCGTATCCGACTCTGCGACCCCATGAATCACACCACGCCAGGCCTCCCTGTCCATCACCATCTCCCGGAGTTCACTCAGACTCACGTCCATCGAGTCCGTAATGCCATCCAGCCATCTCATCCTCGGTCGTCCCCTTCTCCTGCTGGCCCCAATCCCTCCCAGCATCAGAGTCTTTTCCAATGAGTCAACTCTTCACATGAAGTGGCCAAAGTACTGGAGTTTCAGCTTTAGCATCATTCCTTCCAAAGAAATCCCAGGGTTGATCTCCTTCAGAATGGACTGGTTGGATCTCTCAAGAGTCTCAAGACTCTCAAGAGTCTTCTCCAACACCACAGTTCAAAACCATCAATTCTTTGGCACTTAGCCTTCTTCATAGTCCAACTCTCACATCCATACATGACCACTGGAAAAACCATAGCCTTGACTAGATGGACCTTAGTCAGCTAAAGTAATGTCTCTGCTTTTGAATATGCTATCTAGGTTGGTCATAACTTTTCTTCCAAGGAGTAAGCGTCTTTTAATTACATGGCTGCAGTCACCATCTGCAGTGATTTTGGAGCCCCCCAAAATAAAGTCTGACATTGTTTCCACTGTTTCCCCATCTATTTCCCATGAAGTGATGGGACCAGATGCCATGATCTTCATTTTCTGAATGTTGAGCTTTAAGCCAACTTTTTCGCTCTCCTCTTTCACATTCATCAAGAGGCTTTTTAGCTCCTCTTCACTTTCTGCCATAAGGGTGGTGTCATCTGCATATAGAAACTGTCCTCAAGCAGGATGCATTGTTATGTAATCCTTAGTACAGAGTTTAAACTGAGTTTGTTGTGTAATCATCAGCTCCAGGCTAAACATTTTATTTAACTAAGTCTATGGCTGGATGGCATCACAGACTCTATGGACATGAGTCTGAGTGAACTCCGGGAGATGGTGATGGACAGGGAGGCCTGGCGTGCTGTGATTCATGGGGTCGCAAAGAGTCGGACACGACTGACCAACTGAAGTGAGTGAGTGAGTAAAGAATGTAGCTCTTCTGTTGACTGGGATGGCTACTCCATTTCTTCTGAGGGATTCCTGCCCACAGTAGTAGATATAATGGTTATCTGACCTGGTTTTAGAAAAGGCAGAGGAACCAGAGATCAAATTGCCAACATCTGCTGGATCATCGAAAAAGCAAGAGAGTTCCAGAAAAACATCTATTTCCGCTTTATTGACTATGCCAAAGCCTTTGACTGGGTGGATCACAAGAAACTGTGGAAAATTCTGAAAGAGATGAGAATACCAGACCACCTAACCTGCCTCTTGAGAAATCTGTATGCAGGTCAGGAAGCAACAGTTAGAACTGGACATGGAACAACAGACTGGTTTCAAATAGGGAAAGGAGTGTGTCAAGGCTGTATATTGTCACCTGCTTATTTAACTTATATGCAGAGTACATCATGAGAAACGCTAGACTGGAAGAAACACAAGCTGGAATCAAGATTGCCGGGAGAAATATCAATAACCTCAGATATTTAGATGACACCACCCTTATGGCAGAAAGTGAAGAGGAGCTAAAAAGTCTCTTGATGAAAGTGAAAGTGGAGAGTGAAAAAGCTGGCTTAAAGCTCAACATTCAGAAAACTAAGATCATGGCATCTGGTCCCATCACTTCATGGGAAATAGATGGGGAAACAATAGAAACAGTGTCAGACTTTATTTTTTTGGGCTCCAAAATCACTGCAGATGGTGATTGCAGCCATGAAATTAAAAGACACTTACTCCTTGGAAGAAAAGTTATGACCAACCTAGATAGTATATTCAAAAGCAGAGACATTACTTTGCCGATTAAGGTCCGTCTAGTCAAGGCTATGGTTTTTCCAGTGGTCATGTATGGATGTGAGAGTTGGACTGTGAAGAAGGCTGAGCGCCAAAGAATTGATGCTTTTGAACTGTGGTGTTGGAGAAGACTCTTGAGAGTCCCTTGGACTGCAAGGAGATCCAACCAGTCCATTCTGAAGGAGATCAGCCCTGGGATTCTTTGGAAGGAATGATGCTAAAGCTGAAACTCCAGTACTTTGGCCACCTCTTGCGAAGAGTTGACTCATTGGAAAAGACTCTGATGCTGGGAGGGATTGGGGGCAGGAGGAGAAGGGGACGACCGAGGATGAGATGGCTGTATGGCATCACGGACTCGATGGACGTGAGTCTGAGTGAACTCCGGGAGATGGTGATGGACAGGGAGGCCTGGCGTGCTGCGATTCATGGGGTCGCAAAGAGTCGGACACGACTGAGGGACTGAACTGAACTGAGTTAAACTCACCCTTTGCAGTCCATTTTGGTTCACTGATTTCTAGAATGTTGACATTCACTCTTGCCATCTCTTGTTTGACCACATCCTATTTGCCTTGATTCATGGACCTGACATTCCAGGTTCTTATGCAATATTGCTCTTTACATTATCCGACCTTGCTTCTATCACCAGTCACATCCACAACTGGTGATGGAAGGTCTAATTTTTTTGCTTTGGCTCCATCCCTTCATTCTTTCTGGAGTTATTTCTCCACTGATCTCCAGTAGCAATTGCACACCTACTGACCTGGGGAGTTCCTCTTTCAGTATCCTATCATTTTGCCTTTTCATACTGTTAGGGCAGGCACTCTGATTGAAACCACCCACCCTGGCTGGGCACCATAGTAACCATTTGCATGAGTTGTTTTATGACAGGAGATCGTGATAAGGAATATGGAACTAATAAGCCACCACCAACCGGAAGAGTTCAGGAAAGGTCTAAAGGAGACACTGCGTGTCTGTCCACTTTCCGGAATCCCTCTCGCTAGCATCCATCTTGGCTGAGTGATGGGTGCACCACCAGGAAAGACTCTGAATTAGAATGATTGGCCAAAGACCACCTGGAAACTAATCCCATCACCATAAAACCCGAGACTGTGAGCCACGTGGCAGAGCAGTTCTTCTGGGTTTCCTTACCCTGGTGCTCTCATTCGGGTGCCCTTTCCCAATAAAATCTCTTGCTTTGTCAGCACATGTGTCTCCTCAGACAATTCATTTCCGAGTGTTAGACAAGAGCCCAGTTCCAGGCCCTGGAAGGGGTCCCTCTTCTTGCAACAAATGGCTACTCTGGCAGGGACTCTTTTTCTCTAAGACTGACATCCTGACCACTTGGGGTACTCAGGGGCCAGCTTGCCTGCCAATGGACCAGACCCAGTGGCCGCAACTGGGACCCTTTTGTCCCTGGTCTCCTCCTGACGTGGACAGCTGGCTAGAGTGCCCCGACCAGTAAGGAACAGGAGACTTTATTGACATCTCTCCCCTTCCCTCTCTCTTTCCTCTCCTTAACCCTTCTTATACTTCCCTGTTTTTCTAGTCCCTTGGTCATGGATGCCGGAATCTGGTCGAAGGGCCCTCAGCCTGAGCTGAGAATTTGAGACTGATCACCTCCTCTTGGCAGAAAACTCGAATTCTGGTTCTGGTCTGGTCTGATTTCTGGTAGGGCCGAGTTCCAGACCTCCCTTCTCTGGAGGCCCAGGGAAAAGTCCCATAATGCCTGGGTATCTGTAGGTGGCAGGAGACGTCTGTAAAGCCACACCTTTTGCCCCCCTCTCCCGCCTCCTCCCCCTTCTTCTTTCAACCTGGCTTCCTTTCCTCCCTTGAAATCTTTGATGTTAGTACTTAGATCTGAAGTTCTGTGTCTCTATAGGAGGTTTTCTGGAGACTATATTCTTGTATTTAAGGGCTTCCCTGGTGGAGCTGATGTTAAAGCATCTGCCTGCAATGTGGGAGACCTGGCTTCGATCCCTGGGTTGAGAAGATCCCCTGGAGAAGGAAATGGCAACCCACTCCTGTATTCTTTTCTAGAGAATCCCATGGATGGAGAGGCTTGGTGGGCTACAGTCCATGCATAGCAAACAGTTGGACACGACTGAGCGACTTCACTTTCACTTTCACTTTGATGAGGACTAGGTTTATACATGTGTTTTTTAACTCTGTGTTCTGTGTTGTGATTTTTGATGGCCATTTTGCTTTGTCTGGCCACCATTTGGTTTAGACCTGCCGCCATTTTGTTAGAACTTGATTTTCTTTCCCTGTACCTTGAGACCAGGGCTCTCGAGAACACTTATCTAGACCATCTCTAACTCCTGACACCGAGCAAAAACAGAAAAAAGACTTGAAGCTAGATCTTGCACTGTGTCTGTCTAAATATGTCTTGGTATGTCTGTGTCTCTGGGTAATATTTTTGAGGTTAATTTGCAAATGAACTCTATTTATTTGGCTTAAAGAAGGTAAGTGCTTATAAATCAAGTAATTCTAAATTAAACAATAAATTCCAGGTTCATGTGAACTGGGAAATATTCAGTGTTAAATACCTGATATTAATGTTTGTTTGTTGACCTATCTAATATAGAAATGTCTTAGAGTAATTAACATTAAATAGAATATTTTCATTGTACCTAGGTTTAATATAAGTTAAATATTATATCTGTTATAAGTTTGTCAACAAGGAAATTATCTCAAGTGAAGAACTTCTAAAAAAATGGAAATGAGATATGAGCTTTTATATACACTCTATTAAGAATAATTATTCTTTAGAAATATATTTCTAAAATTTCTAAGGGTTGTGCTACGTGTTGAAAGTCTATTGAATAGTTAGGTAATTTCCAAATAAAATAAGATTTTGAAGCATTTACTAGGAAACACTAATTTCCTTTTACAGAGAAACTAAAGAGATTTGGGACTATAAATGAATAATGTTTGGTGCCATCCTAAAATGTTCTAAGGAAGCAAGGTTTTAGAAATTATCGCTGGTATTTATGCTCACCAATCTATAAAATGCTAATATAAAAGTTAGTTATTGGTTGCTAAAGGAAAGTAGGAAGTATATTTTCAGTTAAAAAAAAAAGATATGATAAAATACTAAAAAGAGTTATGCATGATCAGGATTTTCTAAAATTGGATTACAGTTAGTTAGATAAATGGATTTTGTTAAGAATGACACAGCCATAAAAAACTGGTTAGTCAGCTAGGTCCAAGATGGCGGAGCTGACTTTCACTAGACCTTGAACCTTGGTATTTAGGCCTATTGTTACATATCAACAAGCTAAATGATACACCCATCAACATTGACTAAATCTGACCAAATGTTCTAAACCCTTTTAATTGATCTTTTTGATAAAACTTCCTAAATAGAACTCTTTTGAAGTTCTTTTGATCTCTAGCTAACTTTGGGGTGCTTCAGAGGGCCCTTGGAACATCCCAAAGAGAGATATTAAACTGTGTTTATTTGGTTGGTTAAATTACATGGAAAAGATTACCAAATGAGTAATAAATCCGCTCATGTTATAACGTATGGTAAAATTACTAATACAGCTATCCTAGAAATTATATGGAGTTTTTAACATTCTGATATGTCCTGGTATTCTAATGGAAAACCTGATGACTTCACAAAAGTTAACAGAAGGACTGAATGAACCAGCAACTATGCTTATAACTTTTATGGTTTCTATCTGAAAAATTATGGGTTTGAATCTTATGTTTTCAGGGAGTAGGGAAAATCTTCCTCTCAAACTAATTATGACAATATAAGTAAACAAAACAATTATATTTTCTATCTGATGCCTCCAAAAATTGGAAGTTCTTAGGTTTCCAGTAAGTTTATCAAATGAGTTAGGTAGGTTATCTCACGGGTACAAAAATCTCAAGAAATTTTTGAGACCTTAAAAAGGGAAGAATTCACCTAGATTTGTTAGGCAGAATCTGTGATAAGCCTTTGGTGTGAATTTCCCAGCCCTGTTTTATTTTAAAAGTTCAATCTGAGACTCTATAAATGTTTTAGCAAAATAAAAAGTCTATAATCAATTATGGTTATATAAATCATCAGACCCAAATCATCAGACCCTTTGGTGTGAATTTCCCAGCCCTGTTTTATTTTAAAAGTTCAATCTGAGACTCTATAAATGTTTTAGCAAAATAAAAAGTCTATAATCAATTATGGTTATATAAATCTCAGACCCAGAGAATAGACCTATTTTGTAAACAAACTAGCCTTAATTGGGTTATATTTAATAAAAATAAGGGTAACTTTAAGGAGAAAAAGACATTTCAAAAATGTTAAATCCCAGTTTGTTAATGGAGGTCTGCATCTAGTAAGACTCATCTCTTAGACAGATAGTTTTCTGCTGTTATGTGATATTAATGTAAAATTTAATTGACTTCTCGAAGATCACCCTAAGTTTATTTCTGAAGCTTATGTCAGTAATCTATCTTTGGATGAAGACCAGATGCCTCATGACCTGCAACCAGGACTGGAAAAAAAACATAATTTAAGGGACTGTCTCCGACATGGATGGAAGGACTTTTTTTTTTTTTTTTTTTTAAATCAAGAGAAGCTACACTACACCAGGATGAGAAGATGACGACATCAGAGGTAGACAGCTTCCCCAAGATGCTGGACCTGATTCATATGATCATTTATGTTTTCTTGACTTCTTAGACCTTTGCATATAAATCAAATGCTTTTCTATTATAAGCCTGATCCTATGCTAGTTTTAAAAATCAATTCAATTGTTGGGTTTGTGGCCAATTACTTGTGTCTAGTTCTGGGTTACCTTGGTAAATTTCTCTACTACCAGACTCTAACTGGTTGGCCCTGAGAAAATTTACTTAAAAAATAAAAATAGTCATATTCAGGTCACTGTGATATTACTAGATAGGATCCCCTCACCGGGCCAATTAATAATGCCTGCTCTGACTTTGGCCATAAATTTGAGCTTTTTTCTATTACCCAAACTTAATCAGAACAAGAAAAGTTTCTGCAAAGGAGGGGAAAAACTCCCACAATTATGGGATAGATTTATATAGTTAACACCAGGCTATAGTAATTTAGGTTTAAAGTCTCCTCTGTGTTGGAAACAATTAAATCATACTAAGGATAATCAGTCTAGTAACACTAGAAAACTGGGCTATGTGCCTTATAGATGGTGCCAATATATAATTTCCCTGGAAGATAAAGATTCTACAGAGCAAACTAAGTCAGATGACCTGAGATATACTGGGCTACATCTAATGGAAGTTCTTAACATAAGTCTTACTTGTGATTTTACTAATGCTGCTGTCTATGTTACTTGTATTTCACCTGTTTTACAAAATTGCTGTTTCTTACGCTGTCAAATGTGTGTCTGAGGCCTCTAATAGAATAATATATAGTCCCATATGAGATCGATGATGGTTAACAGTATAACTCTAGATATGGCAAGAAGCAACAAGAGGGAATATTTTCCTGGACCAAAAAGCTAGTAAGACAGGTGGTCCAGAGAATTTTGGATACTGTTTTATGGTCTAGTCCGGTAATAGCACATTGAGTGGCCTGTCAACAAAATCTTTGCCAAACCTGAGAATGGACATTCTCAGCACCATGGGATAAAATGGTCATGAAATGCCCCCCTCAAAATCATGGTCAAGTTTATGAGTAAAAAGGGGCTCTGCCAACTGAAGACTGACACTTGCCATCTACATCTACAAAGATTAAATCATGGCCTCTGCAACTTCTGACTTTCAACGCCCCTGAAAGGATTTCAGGGTGAAAATCAGGAATGAGGCACTCTGTGCTCTGGGAAAAACTGGCAGAACAGGCCTTCAGATAGTTAGATCTTTTCAGGAGAAGATTTTATGAGTCCCTATTCTTGCATCTTCTCGTATCTAGAGAAACACTGACGTCATTAACGGTGAAATCTGCTTTGGCTATTAAGGAAAAGTTTACAATTAAAAGGCAAAATAGAGTAGCTATGGTTCAGATATCCTGGGAAATAACTAGGTGATGCTATGGATGTACTTTCAGATTAGACTTTGTATTGCTAAACGCTTGAGTTTTCTGAGTCGTGTAAGGCTTGGATGCCACCATTCCCAAAACAATGTCTGCTGGAAGATAGTAACCTTACTTTTTATAAAACTAGGCAACTGGCTACATGGCTACAAGTCTCCCTGAAGTGCCAGGTCCAGTCTGGGTTTCAGGCCTATTCTTCTAAAAAGAAATGAGATTTATTTTGTCTACTAAATTCCAGTTATCACTCCTCCAACTACTTCTAATTGGGTCTGGCAGACCAAGGGATTAGGATTTTAATCATACAAGACTCAGATCTAGAACTTGGAACTCAGAAATATTTCCAATTCAGTGTCTATACTCCAAGCTGAGGCAGTCCTATGCCCCATTTTGACAGGAAGTTATCACAGTCATAGTTGCCCAATTCCCTAAATTAAAACTGAGTGGGACTCTGTGGGGCTCTGGAGTACAGATCTGTTCTGTGTTCTCCATTTCTTATCTGTAGGATATAGGCTTTATTCAGCCTCCTTGACCTTCCCTGAATTCCAAAGCCTGGATTCAAACAATTGCTAATCAGGGAAGGGAGGGGATACAAAAACAGAAACAATCAAAGGTTGGTACAGCCTCCAGACAGAGTCCTGGTTCCTACTCAAAGAAACATGCATAACAATGTCTTTGAGACCCAACCCAGGTGGAGGATGGTAACTTCAGATTGAACACATAGCTCTGTTGCCTCACCACCAACCAATCAGAAAGGGTCACAAACCCTGCAACCCTCACTCCAAATGTTGCCTGCTGTTTCCAGGGACCAGAGATGACCATTCTGTTAGGTCTCCTGTTTGGCCCTTGTCTATTTCATCTCTGACAGGGGCCAACTAAATTGCTATTGCTACAAGGGTGGAAGCTGGTTTCAGATGTGGAACACCCCAGCTTAGATCAGGTAGAGAGAGACTTCTGCTCTGCTAGGCAGGCCTATGCCCATGCACAGCAGGAAGAAGTTACAGAAGAAAGAGACCTCCGCCCCAATTCCCAAGAAGTATAATGAGTATGAATCTCTCAGAGGGCAGTTGTTCGGGAAACACACTGATTGAAACTGCCCACCCTGGCCAGGCACCATAGTAACCATTTGCATGAGTTGTTATATGATAGGAGATCCTGATAAGGAATACAGAACTATAAGCCACCACCAACCGGAAGAGTTCAGGAAAGGTATAAAGGAGACACTGTGTGTCTGTCCACTTCCCAGAATCCCTCTCGCTAGCATCCATCTTGGCTGAGCGATGGGTGCACCACCAGGAAAGACTCTGAATTAGAATGATTGGCCAAAGACCACCTGGAAACTAATCCCATCACCATAAAACCCGAGACTGTGAGGCCACGTGGCAGAGCAGTTCTCCTGGGTTTCCTTACCCTACTGCTCTCCACCCGGGTGCCCTTTCCCAATAAAATCTCTTGCTTTGTCAGCACATGTGGCTCCTCGGACAATTCATTTCTGTGTTAGACAAGAGCCCAGTTTCAGGCCCTGGAAGGGGTCCCTCTTCCTGCAACAGTACTGTTCATGGGGTTCTCAAGGCAAGAATACTGAAGTGGTTTGCCATTCCCTTCTCCAGTGGTCCACATTCTGTCAGACTTCTACACCATGACCCGCCCATCTTGGATGGCCCCACGGGCATGGCTTAATTTCAGTTTTCATTCCAATCCCAAAGAAAGGCAATGCCAAAGAATGCTCAAACTACTGCACAATTGCACTCATCTCACATGCTAGTACAGTAATGCTCAAAATTCTCCAAGCCAGGCTTCAGCAATATGTCAACCGTGAACTTCCAGATGTTCGAGCTGGTTTTAGAAAAGGCAGAGGAACCAGAGATAAAATTGCCAACATCTGCTGGATCATCGAAAAAGCAAGAGAGTTCCAGAAAAATATCTATTTCTGCTTTATTGACTATGCCAAAGACTTTGACTGTGTGGATCACAAGAAACCGTGGAAAATTCTGAAAGAGATGGGAATATCAGACCACCTAACCTGCCTCTTGAGGAATCTGTATGCAGGTCAGGAAGCAACAGTTAGAACTGGATATGGAACAACAGACTGGTTTCAAATAGGAAAAGGAGTCCGTCAAGGCTGTATATTGTCACCCTGCTTATTTAACTTATATGCAGAGTACATGATGAGAAACGCTGGACTGGAAGAAACACAAGCTGGAATCAAGATTGCCAGGAGAAATATCAATAACCTCAGATATGCACATGACACCACCCTTATGGCAGAAAGTGAAGAGGAACTAAAAAGTCTCTTGATGAAAGTGAAAGAGGAGAGTGAAAAAGTTGGCTTAAAGCTCAACATTCAGAAAACGAGAATCATGGCATCCGGTCCCATCACTTCATGGGAAATAGATGGAGAAACAGTGTAAACAGTGTCAGACTTTATTTTTGGGTGCTCCAAAATCACTGCAGATGGTGGTTGCAGCCATGAAATTAAGACGCTTACTCCTTGGAAGAAAAGTTTTGACCAACCTAGATAACATATTCAAAAGCAGAGACATTATTTGCTGACTAAGGTCCATCTAGTCAAGGCTATGGTTTTTCCTATGGTCATGTATGGATGTGAGAGTTGGACTGTGAAGAAGGCTGAGTGCCAAAGAATTGATGGTTTTGAACTGTGGTGTTGGAGAAGACTCTTGAGAGTCCCTTGGACTGCAAGGAGATCCAACCAGTCCATTCTGAAGGAGATCAGCCCTGGGATTTCTTTGGAAGGAATGATGCTGAAGCTGAAACTCCAGTACCTTGGCCACCTCATGTGAAGAGTTGACTCATTGGAAAAGACTCTGATGCTGGGAGGGATTGGGGCCAGGAGGAGAAGGGGACGACCGAGGATGAGATGGCTGGATGGCATTACGGACTCGATGGACGTGAGTCTGAGTGAACTCCGGGAGTTGCTGATAGACAGGGGGGTTTGGCGTGCTGCGATTCATGGGGTCGCACAGAGTCGGACACGACTGAGCGACTGAACTGAACTGAAGGAATATAGTGGAGAAGGCAACGGCACCCCACTCCAGTACTCTTGCCTGGAAAATCCCATGGCCGGAGGCGCCTGGTGGGCTGCATTCCATGGGGTCACTAAAGTATCAGACAGGACTGAGAGACTTCACTTTCACTTTTCACTTTCATGCATTGGAGAAGGAAATGGCAACTCGGTCCAGTGTTCTTGCCTGGAGAATCCCAGGGATGGGGGAGTCTGGCAGGCTGCTCTCTATGGGGCCTCACAGAGTCAGATACGACTGAAGTGACTTAGCAGCAGCAGCACGGAATGTAGAGGAAAAAACAGCGTTTGTCCTTTCTTCCTCCTTCAGAATTCCAAATCCCTATCTCCACTTAGAGAGCCCCAGACCGATTTCTCCTCCTTGGCGACCCTGGACTTCTATCAACCTGCCTAGGCATTGACTCTCTCAGATAGGATATCTGAGAGATATCCTATCCTATTTGATAGAGAAGGTTTTTAGCTTCTCCATGTATGGAGATGTCAGCTATCTGCTATATTGTCCATCAGTAGTTCAGGAACGCCAAAATTTTAGGCTTGGTTATGTTTTATTCAAAATGGAACTGAAAGAATATAATCTAATTCAAGTCGTTGTTAAGTTATTAAATTAGTCTTTGAAGCTATTTGACCATTTATTAGAGTTTAATCTTATATTTATTAATAAAAGTACTGCACCTCAATTCATGGATTCTCTTTTAGTATGACACAAATTTCAATTTTTCAAAAAGTCATTCATTTTTACAGTTTTTTGGCTGAAACCTTCCTGAGAAAAAATGAAAAAAATAACAGTATTTATGTATATTGATCTATTTAGTATTTATTGCAGTATGTGAATTCCCTTTTCTTGCTTGAGATGATTGAGTACATGTCTCAATATTCCTTCCAAGGAACACATTCATATGAATTTAGAATACATGTGGAAATTCTAGAAGTAAAAATCTTTCATAAGAAAATATTTTGCTCAAATGCTATTTCACTTCAATGAAAATGTAGTTACTCTTCTCACAGTTAGTAAGTAACAATAGAAAAAAAAATAGTCATCTTAACCTCACATCAGACTCCCTGTTGTCTTATTTTTTCCTTCATGATCATTCCAGGAATAGTTATTAATGCCAAATTACGACTCATCTCTATATATGAAAATGTTAACTATTGCTCCATTAAAGGAATAGTTATTATTGCCAAATTACTACTCATCTCTATATATGAAAATTTCAACAAACACAGAACTTTAAATGTTTACTGAATATTTATTCTGCTCTAAGCAGTCTACCAGATTATAATTATTTTATTATTGCTGTAAGGCACATCGTTTTCTTGTTAAATGCCTTTTATTATAAATTCCATTTACTTAATAATCCCTTGGGTCCTTGCTAAATCTCTTCAGTCATGTCCAACTCTGTGAGACCCTATGGACTGTAATCCCTTATTTCCAACTAATTTCCAGTGTTTTCTCAATTGTAAATAAAGTTCTCATTAAACTTGGGTTCAGAGCTGCGTTTTTAAAAATGTATTCCCCAGTAGTATTATCATACATTGGTGAGGAAGTTGACAGAAATAATTAAATACTCTTTCCAAATTCATACAGTTTATAAGTAGACTAAGAATGATAGGTTGGATCTTAAACTCTACTTAAGTGTGACCATTCAAATATGCATACACAAACAAGAGACTGTCAGATAGAGGTGCTACTGCCTGGTTGAACGTGTGCTGTGAAAGTGCAGAATTACTGTAGAGCAAAGCGCTGAAGGAAAAACATTTTCATTCCTTTTAAGTCAAGGCTGCTGCTGCTGCTGCTAAGTCGCTTCAGTCATGTCCGACTCTGTGCGACCCCATAGATGGCAGCCCACCAAGAAAGAACACTGGAGTGGGTTGCCATTTCCTTCTTCAGTGCATGCAAGTGAAAAGTGACAGTGAAGTCTCTCAGTCGTGTTTGACTCCTAGCGACCCTATGGACTGCAGCCCACCAGGCTCTTCCATCCATGAGATTTGCCAGGGAAGAATACTGGAGTGGGGTGCCATTGCCTTCTCCGTTTAAGTCAGAGCAGGTGGTTACAACTCTTCCACCAACAAAGACTAAACTGGGAAGGGAGACAGTACAGATTGTTTCTATTTAGTTCATGATAGTGAAGAGAGTAGTGAGACATGGGGTGTCAGCTTTGGCCTTAGTTGAGAATACAGACATAGATTTTCTTGTGAAAAAGTTAAATACTTAATGAAAAAGGGATAGAGCACAGGCCATGGGTTATAGGTTGGTGGTGGTTTAGTTGCTAAGTTGAGTCTGACTTTTGAGATCCCATGGACTGTAATCTGCCAGGCTCCTCTCTCCATGGGATTCTCCAGGCAAGAACACTGGAGTGGGTTGCCATTTCCTTCTCCAGGGGATCTTCCTGACCCAGGGATCAAATCCGTGTCTTCTGCAGTTCAGGCAGATTCTTTACCAACTGAACTACGAGGGAAGCCTGTTATAGCCTGAAAGAATCTTAATATCAGCTCCATTTATCAGTTATGTTTCACAGATCCCTTGTGCTCAGAAAGCTGATTGTCAGTGTACAATGCATGCAGCCTATCATACGCTGAGCTAGTGGTACTGACAGGGCTGGGAGTAATTGACTTGTTGTAAATTATGGGATAAATTATGATTTGCCATCCCAGAAGGAGAGGACTGTGAGTATCACACCAGGTGCACATCATAGATCAGTGTCAATATTCATGATTACACCTGTGAGTAAACCTATTTCACTTTTCTGTACATCCAATAAATTGTATTAATATATCTAGACAGAAGATTTATCCACCATGAGGTAATGATGGCTGGTACAGAAGTAATTTTTCTCTATTTTTTAAGGAATGCTTGCTACATTTTCAGTAACAAATATCAAGAAAAAAATGTTAGAAGTGTACATTTAACATGCTGAGTACTGCTTCATTCAAATCTCATCACGTTTTAGATCAGTAGAAAAATTGAATGGAACAATATTATGAGATGAAAAAAGCAAATGAGACTTATTCCTATCTTTTCTTTGTCACCTTCAGGGGATTTATGCCCCACCAATTTGGGATATTTTCTTTCTATATTCGGAACCATCTGCTGCCACTTTTTCATTTCAGGTTGCTAATTCATTTTGTATTTTGAGAGGTGATAAACTCATTCATCTGCTTCTTTAAGCCTTATTTCATGATCCGTACTATAGAAGAACTATCTTCTAGATCAGTTCAAAGAATTTGGGGGGCCTAAGATATATTTTCTATTCCCTATGTTTCCATTTTTAAGTCCATATTTATTGTTCAATGATCCTTATATCCTTCAATTGTATCGCAGACAAGTAAGATGTTACTTTCTCTTGTGTACAGGTAAAATGGTACCCATATAAAATAGTTAAGTGAATGACACTGCTGTCATCATTTACTAGTTCTTCAATTTAAAGTTCCCTAAACAGTTTGAGAGATGGCATGAATTTTGTAAATGCTGCTCAAAGGTGATTCATTATGTATGAACACCTATACATGGGAGCTTTTATAACATAGTTGTGTACAATACTGTGAAGTTTATGGTTTTTGTTTAAGTCTGATCATTTTTTTTTAAATCAATCAAGTGACTTTTCTTTCTTTCTTTCTTTTTCAACGTGAATGATCTCTCAGGACTTTACCCCACAAAAAAAAAAATTCCTATGGGAACTCATTCAAGAGTAAGAAAAAAGGAAAATATGTTCCTATAGAGTGTACCAAAATTTTCTTTATGTCTCAGACATGGACTTGAGTAGATGGAACTCATCATTATTGGTGACAAAATTTTCTTTAGGTCTCAGACATGAGCTTGTGTAGATAGAATTCATCATTGTTGTAATCTCTAGAGTTTGTCCTGCCTGACTCCTACAGACTGAATGTTTGTGTCTCCCCAAAATTCAGATGTTGAGACCTTATCCTCAATATAATGGTACTTGATTGAAGGATTGGGAGTTGGATACATCATCAGCATGGAGCGCTCATAAATGGAATTCAGTTCAGTTCAGTTGCTCAGTCGTGTCTGACTCTTTGCGACCCCATGAACTGCAGCATTCCAGGCCTCCCTGTCCATCACCAACTCCCGGAGTTCACCCAAACCCATGTCCATTGAGTCGGTGATGCCATCCAACCATCTCATCCTCTGTCATTCCCTTCTCATCCTGCCCCCAATCCCTCCCAGCATCAGGGTCTTTTCAAATGAGTCAGCTCTTTGCATGAGGTGGCCAAAGTATTGGAGTTTCAGCTTTAGCATCAGTCCTTCCAATGAACACCCAGGACTGATCTCCTTTAGGATGGACTGGTTGGATTTCCTTGCAGTCCAAGGGACACTCAAGAGTCTTCTCCAACACCACAGTTAAAAAGCATCAATTCTTTGGTGCTCAGCTTTGTTCACAGTTCAACTCTCATATCCATACATGACCACTAAAAAACCATAGTCTCGATTAGACAGACCTTTGTTGGCAAAGTAATGTCTCTGCTTTTCAGTATGCTCTCTAGGTTGGTCATAACTTTCCTTCCAAGGAGTAAGCATCTTCTAATTTCATGGCTGCAGTCACCATCTGCAGTGATTTTGGATCCCAGAAAAATAAAGTCAGCCACTGTTTCCCCATCTATTTGCCATGAAGTGATGAGTACCCAGTGCATTTCCTTGCCTCTTCTGCCCTGTGAGGGCACAATGAAAAGACAGCCATCTGTGAAGCAGGAAGATGCTCACTCATACTGGATGCAGAATCTGCCAGTGCCCTAATGAAAAGATTGCTTTCAGCATCAAGAACCAAATTTTGCCAGTTTGGGGGCAACATTGCTTCCTTTGAGAATGCATGATTTACTCCTTTCATTGAAAGCTGTTATTGTTTATAAAAGTAGAAAATCATGCATAAGTTATGATATTACAGAGAGGTGATCAATAGGATTGAGGTTTACTCAGAAGAAGGAAGATAATGATCAATTGCTTACTGAGCATCCACCAATGTGCCAAACACCATGCTAGGTATTTTGCATATATTATTTAACTAAATCTCCTAAAAAATCTTCTAATTAAGCTGCATTATTTGGTTCAAGTGATCCTATTTCTCCTATAATTCTTGGCTCTGTTAATATTGACTAAATATAATTTTCCTTTTAAGATCTCTTAATATCAACTAGAGCAGTGAGTTTTAGTAGAGTAGTATACCTTAGGGGCAGTGCAGGGCTTGGAAAACCTCTTTATCTTTTAAGCTACTGACAAATCATATTTATTGAAGTATACCTGTTGGATCAGAGAAGGCAGCCGCAACCCACTCCAGTACTCTTGCCTGGAAAATCCCATGGATGGAGGAGCCTGGTAGGCTGCAGTCCATGGGGTCGCGAAGCGTCGGACAGGACTCAGCGACTTCACTTTCGCTTTTCACTTTCATGCACTGGAGAAGGAAATGGCAACTCACTCCAGTGTTCTTGCCTGGAGAATCCAAGGGACTGGGAAGCCTGGTGTGCTGCAGTCTGTGGGGTCGCACAGAGTCAGACACGACTGAAGTGACTTAGCCGTAGCAGTAGCAGTAGCAGCATACCTGTTGGATTCAAGTTATTTTGTGTCTGTGTGTGAAAAAATGAATTCTATTTCTTTAACAAATTTTAAAAGCTGCTGTTATGGTATAAGCCTTCTTCACTTGATTTTACAGATGAAAATCTGAATCTTTGAGAGATTAGATCTTTTGCCTCTGGTTGCATACTAATTTAGTTGCACAATGGAAGTAGATTCCAACTTCTTATCCAGGAGACAAATTAATTATTATCTGTTATTTGCTTTAAGGTATTTTGTTAATGCTACTTAAATTTTATGCTAATTGTTTATTAAATAGAAAGTGTCTTTGCATTTTGATTACAAAAAGTCATTCAACTATCTTCGATAGTCTTTTGAAAACTAATATTTAGTTCTTGCTCCAAACTGAAATATATTACTTGATTCAGTCTGGTGAGGAAAAGTCAACTATCCAGTGACAGTGTTCTGAGAAGCACATAATGTAAATGAACCACCATTCTGATTTTTTTTTTTTTACAATACTAGTATTTTTCAAAATACCATTGCTAAAATTGAGTGATGTGGAGTGAAATTACTTTTATTACGTTTCATACAAGTTCATTTTGTTGTGTATATTTTAGATATAAAGGCTTAAGATTATAATTTTATATTCAATAGGATCTGGCTTCTATGCGAACCAGCTTCTATTCTTTTTAGAAGATCATGTAGGATGAAAATGTGAATCAGTGAGATTTACATTTTTATTTTTTAGAAGGCCATAACTAATAATGTGAGGTATACTTTTAAAATAGCTTGTCAAATGCAGTGATATAATGTTTTTTTGATGACGTGAGCTTAATAGCACAAAGAGTAAGCATTAATGAGTTGAATGAATTGTTGGTTTATGAGAAGGTGGATAAGAATGGACTTCTTGGTTCATTTTGTGTTTCCCTTTACTTCTCTATCTGTTCAAATCCCCCACCTCACCACGCACAAGTATAAGTTTTCACTCCCTCCTCTGTGTGATAGGCAGAGCATTTTACTTATTCTTTTTTATGTCACATATATCTTTCTCCCTTGTTCTGCAGTTGTCTCTGTACTTGTTTTATCTCCCCTACAAGATTATCAGCCCTCAAAAATAGAGCCTGCAGCTGCTGCATTTTCCTGTTTCCTTTTTCTCTCATGACTATGGCATGTGGCCCAACATTTGATGAATTAATGGATGGATGCAGGCTCAGAGAGGTGGTTTCCTTCATTTTGTGGCCTCCTATTGCTCTCATAATAGAAAATGGCACCTTCTACTTCCCTCATTTTTCTCCCCATTGTTCTGTTGAGAGAATGAATTTATATCATTTTAACCCAATATTCTGTGAAGAAGGATACCAATTAATTCTAGTTGTGGTGGCAGCATTTAGGATGTTGTCTCTTCTTTATTAAGATTATAACCAGCAACTGAATGCAATAGGTCAGAAAGTAGCTGTCAGATGGCAGCAACTTCCAATCAATATCCACCTGGATTACATTCAACCTGGTGACTTGGAGGTGAGCATTAATCCCTTGAGTTATCACTTCCTCAAGAAAAGAACATTTGGTTTCTTCCTAACTTAGGCATTTATGATTGCTTTTAAAATCTCCTCTGTTTCAACATGTTTGAGAAGTGAAATTGCATATACAAATGTTCATCTTGAGTTTATAAAGGTTTACTGATGTGTTCAGATGCATATAATGTATATTTTCTTTTACAGAGCAAATCTTAGTAGGTAGGAAGAAAAATTATGTGTTGATCTAAATGCAAACAAATAAAAAATATGTGTCAGTGTTGACTAGAGTATTTCAAAGTGCTAAAGAAGTAGAATAAAATTTTTTCACAATGAAATATAATCTCTTTTGGAGGTCTCTTTCAGTAACTGTTTTAAATCAGGAAAATGTGAGTGGACTACATGGGGTGATGTTGAGCAAAAGTGGCTATCTTGGTAGCTATTCTATTTGACTCTTTTGTTGAAAACAGGATGAAACACAAAGTTACAGTTTTAACTGTTCATAAGATTACATTTTATTACAAAAATGTAACTATTTTCTAACTTTTCACAGCACATATAAAGACAAAGCATTCCTAATATTTGTTATATGTACTCATAAACGTCTTCAAGGGCTTCCGAAAGCATGGTTTTTCTATGTAGTGACATATACAGCTACCTGGCTACAGGAAATTCATTCAAAGTATAAATAAGTCTCAGATCTCTCCATTGGAACAACATATGTAATGCTACCATCCATCTGTCTGTACTATTACCACTCTAACCAGAGTCTAAATTCCAAACATTTCAAGGTAGAATTAAAAGATGCATCAGTATTGAAAAGAGTATTTTAAAGTGCTAAAGAAATAGAATCATTTTTTCCCCCCCAACAGTGAAATACAGTCTCTTTTGCAGGTAAAAGAGACTGGTAGGATTATGGAGCAGGAAAAGGTGGTGATGAGGAGTCTGAGGCAGATTAATGAATTCTGAGACAGATATAATTCTTACAGAGACCCAAAACTTTTGAGGTAAATTCACCAGATTCACAGATGCAAATTCAGTGGATCTAGGAAATAGGAAAAATGTCCTTTTATTAAAAAGTAAGAATTTTTAAAAATAAATATACTGTTAGGAAGAAACTGCTACTGTATTTGCCACAGATCTTAGTTGTCTTCAAATAGCAAGACTTGATTTCATGCACACCCTTCTTAAAGAGAAAAGCAAACTGGTTTCCACTGGAGTTGTGGTGTCTTTTTTGGGAATTGCAGTAAAGATATTAAGTAACTGAGGAAACATTAAGTATCAAGAGTTTAAAGATATTTCTGCATGTTAAGTTATTTGATACATTTACAATTAGGCACTAACTGTTGTTGCTGCTATTGGTTGCCTATTTGTTTCTAATATAAAGCTTGATAAAATGACATCATTTCATGTAGAGGAATACACAGAAAATCTTGAGAAAGAACCATATAAATGAATATTTGCCCTTACTAGGTAAATTATAAATACAATTTACAGATATAAGAGTTAAAAGAATATGATACTAGTATAGAGGTAGTCAGATTAATTGTAAGAACAGAAGGTAGAGTTAAGAAACCCATACAGATGACATTTCAAAGGGGGGAAATGAAATATTCAATACATATTACTGACACAAATGTTCCTGTAGTCACTAAAGAAAAAAACAAAACAAAAAAACAAAACAAAAAAACAAAACAATTGACTATGGGGAGGGGTAAATAATTCATTTCAATTCTCTACCTACCTCTTTGCCTTAAATATAAAATTAACCTCAAAAGTGAAATCATAAAAATGCAAGAGAAGAATATGAATGGCTGTGTTCATAATACTAAGTCCAGAATGTGATAACGATGGTAAGAAATTCAGAATCTAGACCTAAAAAAATTGACTACATAGTAATTAAACCTTAATTGAATAATGAAGAAAGACAAAATTCAAAAAACAATCTGGGAAAGATATTCATAAAATAAAAGACTAGAAAGCTAATGTTTTTTTTCTATCAAAAGCTTTTAGCCATCAATAAGAAAAGACCCTAGAGAGTTGGGTAAAAATATCATGAGGAGGTTCAGGAAAGAAAAAATTGTCATACAATAGTAGTAGTCACATATATTGTTCAGTTGCTAAGTCATGTCTGACTCTGGTGACAGTATGGACTGTAGCCCACCAGGCTCCTCTGTCCATGGGATTTCCCAGACAAGAATACTGAGTGGGTTGCCATTTCCTGCTCCAGGGGTTCTTCCCAACCCAGGAATGGAACCCTCAACTCTTGAATCTCCTGCATTGGAAGGCGGATTCTTTACTGCTGAGCCACCAGGGAAGCCTGTAGTCTGTATTGTTGTTGCTCAATCAGTCAGTCCTGTCTGACTCTTTGCAACCTCATGGACTGCAGCACGCCAGGCTTCCCTGTCCTTCACTATCTCCCAGAGTTTGCTCAAACTTATGTCCATTGAGTGGATAATGCCATCCAACCATCTCATCATCTGTCGCCCCCTTCTGCTCCTACCCTCAATCTTTCTACATGTAAGATTAGTTATTATAAGATTAATAGTCTGTATAAGATTAGTTAGAGGTTTTCCCAGGAATTATTTCAAAGAAAGCAACATTTTATGTGAATGTTTCCTAAGTTTAAAATGTTGACTCAATTTTTAAAAATTGTGCTGGTGAAACAAAACAAATTTGGCCTTGTGCTATGAGTCTGAGAGTATGATTGGGCATGATTTGAGAATGATTAGTTTTTTTCAGACATCTAAGAAAGTCTGCTACTCAGCATTGGACAACCTCTACAGAATTGAGGAAAGAACAATTCGTAAGAATAGCAGTTACCTTCTACTAGTTATGTTAAGCAGACATTAAGCAGCACTGTATATGTGTGGAATAATTTCACAATAAATTGTAATAGATAATTTTCTTGGGAACTTGAGATTAGAACATTTAACACACTGCTCAGAGAGGAATATTGGGTAAATATTAGAGGTAACTAATAGATAATCTATAGCTAATCAATATAAGACCATTAAATAAATCCTGGTATATTAATATAGCAGATGAAGAGACCTTGATTTGCTATGAAGAGACACAGCATAAACTTTTAACTTATACTACAATATGTACATTTACAGCATTTTGGGATAACCAGTAAAAAGAAGCAAACAAATATATAACTTACAAACCAACAGAAGGAAAAAGAAGACAAAAATAGTAACTCCATGCTGCTAAGTCACTTCAGTCGTGTCCGACTCTGTGCGACCCCATAGACGGCAGCCCACCAGGCTCCCCCGTTCCTGAGATTCTCCAGGCCAAAACATTGGAGTGGGTTGCCATTTCCTTCTCCAATGCATGAAAGTGAAAAGTGAAAGTGAAGTCGCTGAGTCGTGTCCGACGCTTCGCGACCCCAGGGACTGCAGCCTACCAGGCTTGTTTTCCAGGCAAGAGTACTGGAGTGGGTTGCCATTGCCTTCTCTGATAGTAACTCCGCAAAAAGCAGAAAAAAAGGGAAAGAATTTGTCTGTTGAAAACACAGAATAATATTTTAAAACTATATTTAAATAAATAATTTATTTTAATATTAAAACTAAAATAGAAATGGACAATGTACAAGTGTTTTTGGATTTAAGCATATTTTATTTTTAGACTAGTCAAAATTATATAAAAATATGAGAGTAATTGTGTTGGAATAGAAAGAACTGGGAATTACTTGAATTAAAGGCCAGCTGGGCCATTTTCCATCAAACTACATGTTTTAGGTTTATTTCCTTACTTTCAGAGTCTGCTCTTCCCCACTTGTGTATACCAGATAATATATACTTCACAGATGCTTTGTGACAATTGTTTACAGTGAGTGCAGTGTGGCTAGCACAATGCCTCATCCATATAGAGTAAGAGTACATTTTCTCTACTTTTATGTGGATACCAAGGGGAAAAGTGGGAGGCGGGTGGGATGAACTGGGAGATTGGGATTGACATATATACACTATTGATACGATGTATAAGATAGATAACTGATGAGAACCTAAGGTAGAGTAAGGAAACTGTTCAGTGCTCTGTGGTGATCTAAACAGGAAAGAAATGAAAAAGCAATGGGATATATGTATATGGATAGCTGATCCACTTTGCATATACAGTGGACTGATATGTCCACTGATCTACTAGTTTCCACGGTAGAAACTAACACAACATTGTAAAATAACTACACTTCAATAAAAATGTACAAAAAAGAATACATCTTAAAAACTATGACTGAAATTTACTCATGTTATGTAAAAACAACCCAAATTAATGATTTGACTAATAGAGCTGTCAGTTTTTAGATAATGTCCTTAGTTGTTTGTTTGTTTTTAAGACATACAATGCATTTTCAAATATTGACTTTATTCTTTAATGAGAGAAAAAGTTAATACTACTTGGGTGAATATGAGATGTATTATCTTTAGCAATTAAACTCACAAGATTCTTTGCTATTGGTGTCATTTCTTAAAAATAATTAAGGTGATAAAACACCCATTTGGATGTACTAGTAATAAGCTGGGAGTTGAGCTGGGATTAGGGGGTTTTATCTCATTTCATGTATATTATAGTACCTAGCATATTTTGATGCTTAATGAACATTAATAATGAGAGTAGTAATAATTTCAATTTAGTTTTCTATATAGAATACAGATGTAGCAGAAATTTCTGCTGATCTTTTTCTCCTAAAGGAAACTGAGTATTACTCACAATTTATTTCTGCTATTGGCTAAATCTATGTTCTCCGGCAAATTATTTAATATCTTTTTACCTATGATTCCATCTATAAAATGGGGATAATAATACAGACCTAGTTAATTATTTAGTTCTTCAGAATGCTGAGATGGTTTATTCAAGTTAATTATCTGAAAGGTAATTCAAGTTCAGTCTTTTATTAAATGTATTTATATGATTTTATACAATATGACTTATCAAATATACATGGCACTACACTGGATGTGGAAAATAAAAATAAAATGAATTCAAAATATCTGAACTGTAGCAGGCTAACAACAGAGATGGTAATTGTATAATGGGATTATTCAAAGCTGCTAGATATGATGATTTAAATGTGAAAAAAATTATCTCAAGAATACTAATTTTTCCTTGTTATAGTTTGACTAGCTAAGATAAAAAAATGAAATATTTTGTTTTAAAATTTGTGTGCTTTATATATATATATATATGGATATTTATTAGTTTAAGGTATCAGATTATTAGAATTAATATCAATTTATGGTGATGTACTGATATTCATATTTACATTTCACTTAATACTGTTTTGCAAAATAAGGCATCTACCATTGATAAAAAGCACAATATAATAAAAATAATAAAGAGGTTTTTGTCTTTAAAATAAAAATTAAGTAAAATGAAGATTGAATTAGTATCTAATACATAACAGACACTGTTAGGCAGTTTGGACACAGTGATAATCCTTAGAAGAAATGCTATGAAGTAGGAATTAATAAGTTAAATAAAGTAATATGCCCAATTCACATAAACAGTAATGAAAGCCACCTTTTTGGTCTTTAGGCATCCACAGTCTAGGCTCCTTTTTAAAAAATAATTCTCTTCAAATAATTACTATCCTTTAACTTCTACTATTTTATCTAACATATATACTTACTGATATAGTTTATCTCTCCCTCTCTTTCTTTTTCTTTCTCTCTCTTTTCCACAGACATTCTTTTCTTCACAGTGTAACTCTTACCACATGCCCAACCTCATGCAGCCTTACCGCTGATAATTCTTCATTGGCTCTTTTTTCCTTTTTCGTGTGTGGTAGATACAGCTAGTTGGGTACCAACATCCATTCTCTCCACCACCCCCTCCTTTTTTTTCCTTTAATAATAGAACCTAAAATTTTAGCTGAATACATGGTCACCAAACACTTCCTTTTCCCAGCTTCCTTTGCAGTATATGTACTTATATGACTGCATTCTGATTTATAAAAGAAGGCAGAAGAATCATGTGGGCATTTTCTCTTAAACTTACAAAAAGAGAAAGCATACGTGGGCTTCACCTTCATCTGTTTTGCCATCATGTGTGCTGTGAATAGATGCTGCATCTTGGACCGTTAAGGCGGAAGCCACAAGTAATGGAGCAACAGGACGGAGGAACCAGTGTTCCCGACGAGAAGTGCACCATATCAGCCCTGGCAGTCCCATACAAAAGGAAAATTTGGGTTCCATGATAAACAGCAAGAAAAATGTCACTAAAAGGACTAAACTATGTTTTTTTCTTTTCTTCCTCAATCTGTCTCTAGACTTACAATGCTTTTATTTGCTATTTAATATCACTCCAAGTAAAGAAAAAAAAAGTTAAAGTATTAATGTGAACTGTAACATTCATCTTTGTATTGTTTATAATGCCACTTTTAAAGGAAAATATAAGAGCATTTAACTTATGTGCATAATTAATGAAATTACACAGTTTGCATTTTATATCTTGGATATGCTTACATCAGAAGAATAGAAATGCTGTATAAAACTAACTCAACTCTTTTTCATTTCACTTTTTGATAAACACACATTTTATCAATGCCATTTACCTTTGGCTTACTAATAAGTAAGGAAGGATTGATGGAGGAGGAAATGGTAACCCACTCCAGTGCTCTTGGCTGGATAATTGCAGGGACAGAGCAGCCTGATGGTATACAGTCCATGGGGCAGCTAAAAGTCAGACACGACTGAAGTGACTCAGCACGCACTGAGTGTGTGCTCAGTTTGCTCTGCCATTCCCTTTTCTTCCTTTTCATCCTTCTTAGTACTAAGTGATGAGCAAATAAAGGGAAGTACATGAGTGAAAAAGGATTCAATGGAGTTCATGGTAGTTTGTGTTTCTTAGAATACCATTGCCGCTTTTGTGCCCTTAAAGGAAATTCTAGGTTGACCAAAAAGCATGGACTCTTTTGGGCTGTCAGCGCCTCCCTTAGTCTTAGGGAATTCACACTTATATTGTACTTTGAGTTCCAATAAACTTAAGTACTTTGTGGATTCACTTGGATTCTATACTCACTGGGCATTGCAAAGGTTATACATGAATGAGAAAAAAATTCACAGTGTTTATTTCCTCTGCTCATATATATACTCCATTTTCCCCTTGGGCTTCATTTTGCAAATATCAGTTCAAAGATAAAATTACTCTTCTTCACTGTGGCTCCTGAAGAACATTAAACCTGGTGGTGGGGGTGGGGGAGCCTTGAGTGACTACTGAGGTTGAATGTCCTACTCTGACCCTGATCTACTTTTATAAACTCTTATACTTCAGACACTTCAAACTCTTACACATCATAGTCAACAAAAGAGTCAGAAATGCAGTACTTGGATGCAGTCTAAAAAATAACAGAATGAACTCTGTTCAATTCCAAGGCAAACCATTCAATATCACAGTAATCCAAGTCTGTGTTCTAACCAGTAATGCTGAAGAAGTTGAAGTTGAGTATTTCTATGAACACTTACAAGAACTTCTAGAACTCACACCCCCAAAAGATGTCCTTTTCATTGTAGGGGACTGGAATGCCAAAGTAGGAACTCAGGAAATACCTGAAGTAACAGGCAAATTTGGCCTTAAGTATAGAATGAAGCTGGGCAAAGGCTAATAGAATTTTGCCAAGAGAACACAACAGTCATAGCAAACACCCTCTTCCAACAACACAAGAGAAGACTCTACATATGGACATCATCAGATGGTCAATACCGAAATCAGATTGATTATATTCTTTGCAGCCAAAGATGGAGAAACTCCATATAGTCAGCAAAAACAAGAATGGGAACTGACTGTGGCTCAGATCATGAATTCCTCATTGCCAAATTCAAACTTAAAAAGAAGAAAGTAGGGGAAAGCACTAGACCATTCAGGTATGACCTAAATCAAATCCCTTACCATTATACAGTGGAAGTGACAAATAAATTCAAGGGTTTAGATCTGATAGAAAGAGTTCCTGAAGAACTATGGACAGAGGTTCGTGACATTGTACAGGAGGCAGTGATCAAGACCATTCCCAAGAAAAAGAAATGCAAAAAGGCAAAATGGTTGTCTGAGAAGGCCTTACAAATAGCTGAGAAACAAAGAGAAGATAAAGGCAAAGGAGAAAAGGAAAGATACACCCATTTGAATGCAGAGTTTCAAAGAATAGCAAGGAGAGATAAGAAAGAATTCCTCCAGTGATCAAAGCAAAGAAATAGAGGAAAACAGTAGAATGGGAAAGACTAGAGATCTCTTCCAGAAAATTGGAGATACCAAGGGAATGTATCATGCAAAGATGAGCACAATAAGGGACAGAAATGGTATGGACCTAATAGAAGCAGACAATTTTAAGAAGAGATGGCAAGAATACACAGAAGAACTGTACAAAAAAGATCTAATGACCCAGATAACCATGATGGTGTGATCACCCACCTAGAGCCAGATCCGGGAAAATGAAGTCAAGTGGACTTCAGGAAGCATCACTTCGAACAAAGCTAGTGGAAGTGATGGAATTCCAGTGAGCTATTTCAAATCCTAAAAGATGTTGCTGTGAAAGTGCTGCACTCAATATGCCAGCAAATTTGGAAAACTCAGCAGTGGCCACAGGACTGGAAAAGTCAGTTTTCATTCCAACCCAAAGAAAGACAATGCCAAAGATTGCTCAAACTACATACAATTGCACTCATCTCACACGCTAGCAAAGTAATGCTTGAAATTCTCCAAGCCAGGAATCAACAGTATGTGAACCATGAACTTCTAGATGTTCAAGCTGATTTTAGCAAAGGCAGAGGAACCAGAGATCAATTTGCCAACATCCACTGGATCACTGAAAAAGCAAGAGAGTTCAAGAAAAACATCTATTTCTGTTTTATTGACTATGTCAAAGCCTTTAACTGTGTGGATAACAACAAACTGTGGAAAATTCTGAAAGTTGGAAATACCAGACCACCTTACCTGCCTCCTGAGAAATCTGTATGCAAATCAGGAAGCAACAGTTAGAACTGGACATGGAACAACAGACTGGGTGCAAATAGGAAAAGGAGTATGTCAAAGCCGCATATTGTCACCCTGCTTATTTAACTTATATGCAGAGTGCATCATGAGAAATGCTGGACTGGATAAAGCACAAGTTGGAATCAAGATTGCCAGGAGAAATATCAATAACCTCAGATATCCAGATGATACCACCCTTAAGGCAGAAAGCAAAGAAGAACTAAAGAGCCTCTTGATGAAAGTGAAAGAGGAGAGTGAAAAAGTTGGCTTAAAACTCAACCTTCAGAAAGCTAGGATTATGGCATCTGGTCCCGTCACTTCATGGCAAACAGATGGGGAAACAGTGGAAACAGTGAGAGACTTTATTTTTTGGGGCTCCAAAATCACTGCAGATGGTGACTGCAGCCATGAAATTAAAAGACACTTGCTCCTTAGAAGAAAAGCTATGATCAACCTAGACAGCATATTAAAAAGCAGAGACATTACTTGGCTGAAAAAGGTCCATCTAGTCAAGGCTATGGTTTTTCCAGTGGTCATGTATGGATGTGAGAGTTGGACTATAAAGAAAGCTGAGCATCAAAGAATTGATGCTTTTGAACTATGGTGTTGGAGAAGACTCTTGAGAGTCCCTTGGACTGTAAGGAGGTCCAACCAGTCCATCCTAAAGGAAATTAGTTGTGAATATTCATTGGAAGGACTGATGCTGAAGCTGAAACTCCAGTACTTTGGCCACCTTATGTGAATAATTGATTCATTTGAAAAGACCCAGATTCTGGGAAAGAAGGAAGGCAGGAGGAAAAGGGGATGACAGAGGATGAGATGGTTAGATGGCATCACCGACTTGATGGACATGAATTTGAGTAAGCTCCAGGAGCTGGTGATGGGCAGGGAAGCCTGGTGTGCTGAAGTCCATGGGGTTGCAAAAAGTCAGACATGACTGAGCAAATGAGCTGAACTGAACTGAACTGAACACTTCAGACTTTGTCCTGAAACCCAACTAAAAGTCTTTTACTAGATAAAGTGCCTGCCTTAGCATTTGACATTTGATAAAAACTCAGTAATAGTTTTAGTTAGTAGTAGTAGTGGTAATACTAATAATTCTTACTATGTATCACTGTTCCTTATGAATATCTTTTCTCTATAGCTACTCTAGTATTATCAGTTATTTCAACTGCATACACAACTCATCTATCAAAGTTCCATATTTATAAACTGCTGGGTATGCATGTGATCAACCATGTCCAACTCTTTGCAGCCCCATAGACTGTAGCCCTCCAGGTTCCTCTGTCCATGGAGTTTTCCTGGTAAGAATGCTGGAGTGAATTGCCATTTTCTTTGACAGAGGATCTTCCTGACCCAGGACTTCTTGAAAAGGAGTAGGTTGATGCTCACAAAATCCAATCCAAGATGATCACATTTCTTTATGATAATTAGCTTAATTACGGTAAACAGAAATCATTTATTCTGAATCCTTGTGACAGGGGAAAAAATTAGCAATAAAAATATTTTTTACAGGTTTGTGCTTATCAGTCTGAACAAATTACCCCAATCAGATGAGGACTGGGAAAGAAGAGTACATATATTTACTACTGACACTAAATATGGTAGAAAAGTGGTAGTGGACCCATCATCTTCTTGGTTAAGTATTAGATTAGAGAGCCTTGACAGATTTGCTTAGCTAGAATATTGGCTACAAAACAGAGCACTCAGTGGCTTTGGTAAGAGGCAAGTGGGTTAAAAGGAGTCTTGAGGTTTATTCACCCTAATATAAAATAAAAATAATGAACATACAACTACAGAATTCAGTCATTGGATGGACTAGCAGAAATTCAGAAAGGAAAGAAGCAAGCTAATCCAACTGTAGAGGTCAATTTCTTAGGCTTTATAAAAAAACGGTAACAAGTTATACCCTCTTCTATTTGTCTAAGTTCCTAGAGAGCTGGAACAAGTCTTATTTCTCTTGTCCCCTGGTGCTTAGTCTTGTGACTTGCACCCAGTTGACACCCCTTAGATGTTTGTTTTATTCTTTCCGCAGCAAAACACAAGACAAGCTTAGACAAAACTGCAATGAATTGAAAACATACTGACACCCTCAAATAGCTGTCAAGGATTTAGAGGCCATGTCTTAAATGGTTTGGACATCTGGTGATGTCCAAAAATAGAAACTCCAGTAGAATTTTTTTTTTTTTTTTCAAAATTGAAGAGAAAAGAAAGAGATCTAGAAGCAACCCTTGAAATCCCTATAGGAACATAATAAGGAAAAGGCTTTAAATAGAAGCCTTGAACAGAAAGCTTCATGTTCTATAGGGGTTTAAAAAGGCGGAAGGATTGTCTCTGAGAATATGATGGATGAAAGTCTATTCTATGTATATATAAGGAATGCTGATATCATATGATTCACTCAATTAAGTACTCACTTGCAAATATGCAGTCAGATCCTAACCATTTAGAAACTATTTATCTCCCTCTTGGAATATTTTCATCTATCTATGGATAGAACAGTTTGCTGAGGTAATACCCTGTAATTTTCAAATCTTTAGACATGTCAGAAATTAAGAATTCATTGGAAAAATACCCACTTAAAATAAAAGTAATATATAACAACATCTTATAGAAAGTTCAATACTGTCCTAAATTCAGACTCTTGACAAGCTTGTAGAAACATACTAAAGCCATCATTAAGCAGTTTTTCATGGGAAGGATGCAAGTAATGGCTAGTATCAAACACTTCTTGAACATTATCAATATATATAGAAAAAGTATCTAGAGAGTCTTTGTCCCATTTCATCATTTTTAGATACCAAGAACTCCAAGGAATAGGTATTATATAGATATGTTAATTCACATAAATTATAATTATAGTGATATCTCACCAGTGATACCTCACCTCTAACTAATGACTTTGTCTTGAGACATGAACTTTACAGTAACACTTTTTAAGTCTTAGTCCTAATCAACATCTTTACACCACTTTCATCAGTTTGGAATTTCCTTGAGGTTTTAAAAGACATAGTTGCTACATTTTAAGGTACCAAAGTTATACAGAGTTTAACTGCCATCTCTAGCCCACTTAAATCATGAAAAAATTACATGACTTCCTGATTAGGATTAGCAAAGGTGTTTTGCTTTCTTTACTTATATCTGTGTAGAAAAATGCAAATCAAGCCAACAAAACTGAATTATCAACAAATAAATGTCTGGGTCAGGGAGAAATGGCCTTTATACCTTGGTCCTCTTGAGGCTTGAAGGGCTTGCTTGGCTGTGATCATAGAACTGAGGGAAGACTTCACTGACTGGAGAAATCTCAGCCTCACAGGGCCCAGTAGGCGTAGACGAGGGTCAGGAGGAGGAAGATGGCCACAGACCCAGAATGTTCTTGTGGTTCTCCTGCCAAAGCAACTTCAGCTCCCTCTTACAGCTGGACGCTTTGTTCATCAGGCTGCTTTTCTCCTTCTCCTGAGACCTGCTGGCCTCTGAGCTCAGTTCCGCCTCACAGAGCCTGGAGTTCACAGCCTCCGGTCACTCCAGCATTGTGACAGACTGCGTGACTGAACAACGACGACAAAATGAACGTGAGAAATCTGAAACTTACTAACTTATCCAGAAAACGCCTAGTATTTTAGAGGTGTTTTTATTTTAGAGGTATTTTCTTCTGTTTTGTCACATTTTTGGTATCTTTGAACTTCCAATACCTTCCAGGCAGTCAGATGGGAAATCTTGTGGGGTTAGCATTTGAACATGGACCACTGAACTGAAAAACTACAAGTTTTCCTGTTTTCTCCCATGATGACATCTTGTTTCCGTGACTTTTATGGTCTGTCTAAATAAAGTTTGCTTTTCTATCTGTACTGAGGTCTATCTATCTATACATGTATATATCTATGTATTTGTTTGCTGTTCAGTCTCTACATGGTGTCCTACTCTTTGTGACCCTATGGACTGCAGCACATCAGGCTTCCCTGTCCTTCACCATCTCCCAGAGTTTGCTCAAATTCAAGTCCATTGAGTCGGTGATGCTATCAAACCATTTCATCCTCTGCTGCCTTCTTCTCCTTTTGCCTTCAATCTTTCCCAGCATCAGGGTCTTTTCCAATAAGCTGGCTCATTGCATCAGGTGGCCAAAGTATTGGAGCATCAGCTTCAGAATCAGTCCTTCCAGTGAATAGTCAGAGTTGATTTCCTTTAGGATTGACTAGTTTGTTCTCCTTGCTGTTCAAGAGACTCTTAAGAATGGGAAAGATATTTGTTGCAGTACTTTAACCATGTACAGGCTTCCCTGGTGGCTCAATGGGTAAAGAATCTGCCTGCAATGCAACAGACACAGGAAATGTGGGTTCAGCCCCTGGGTTGGGAAGAGCCCCTGGAGGAGAGCATGGCAGCCCACTCCAGTATTCTTGCCTGAAGAATCCCATGGACAAAGGAGCCTGGCGGACTACAGTCCACAGAGTCAGAAAGAGTAGGACACAACTGAAGCAACTTAGTACACACACAACCATGTGTACTGATTTAATCTGAAACCTTTCCTATAAGAAAATAAATTGTATTCATTTTATTATGCCTTCATTGTGTGAAAACCACTGCATGAGAAAGTGTCACCATTACAAATGCATGGAAGAGTCAGTCCCTGCCCTTAAGCAACATCTTTTATGGCATAACTTTCACATGGATATCTCAGGGTTTTCTGAAGATGAAACCAAAATAAAGTTCTTTTGAAAACAAAAAGAACTGGAAGAATGGATAGCAAGCTATATGAGAAATATGAGTTCGGTCATCCAGAACTTTCTCAAAATGTAATGTTGGTTTAGGCTCACAGTCTCAAAGCAAGCAGAGTGTAGCAAAGATTTAGCTCTAAGAAGCTGCACTGTGTCTTTCTTTAAAAAAAAAAAATTCCCCAATTTGTCTATGGAAGGCAGTATAATGTTCCTGTCACTATAGTCCTGATTATTAAAGCTCAACCTTTTTTATCAAAAATTGGCTGGTGAGAAAATTAGAAACAGAGGTGGAATTAAAGTCATCTCCCCTGGAGATCATTCAGCTGATATTTATTGAGGCTTGCAGGGTAAGTACAAAGTACTTTGTGACAGCATAGCACAAAATAGCAAAAATGTGTTCCTTTGGCAGAAAAAAAATGACATTTTTTTTTTTTTTAAGAACAACCATATAGTAATGGTCAGTTTCGCCAAATATTTTCCCCTCGGGTTAATTGTTCCAACACTATTCTAAAAATTTATTTTCATCAGTGAAATTACTAAGATGTGAATAAACAGAAACAAACAGGCATTTAATTTTTTGCTAATTCCTTTAGAATAATTATGAATTTATTTATGAATAGTTCAGCTGATTTTTTTAATTATAGATATTTACCCTGCACATATATTGAGATTATTATCGAGAATTGTTGTTTTTCACTTAAACTTGACATTTGTTGAATTCAGTAGGTGAAGATTTATTTGCCACAGTTATACAAAATCTGTTGAGTTCCCTCAGGTTCTTAGACACAAAAAGAGAATAAAAGTTCAAAGCTGCTTTATTAGCCTGATTCCCTAACACTCCCACTAGAATCCGTTCCTCACACCCAGCAGGAAACACTCCCATTGCCCTCTTGGATATGAATTAAGACCTGTGGATTCTTGAAACAATTTATTCATTCACCCTCTTCCTTCAATCACTAAGTAGTAGTGTAGTAGTGTTAGTCGCTTAGTCGTATCTGACTCTTTGTGACCCCATGGACCATGGCCCACCAGGCTCCTCTGTCCATGGAATTCTCCAGGAAAGAATACTGGAGTGGATTGCCATTCCCTTCTCCAGAGGATCTTCCCTACCCAGGGATCGAACTCAGGTCTCTTGAATTGCAGGCAGATTCTTTACTGTCTGAGCTACAGGGAAGATCCTCAATCACTGAAGTAAGTGAGAAATTGAACAGGAAAGTGGGTTAACTTTTAGATTACAGCAATTGCACTCATCTCACACGCTACTAGAGTAATGCTCAAAATTCTCTAAGCCAAGCTTCAGCAATACGTGAACTGTGAACTTCCAGATGTTCAAGCTGGTTTTAGAAAAGGCAGAGGAACCAGAGATCAAATTGTCAACATCCACTGGATCACTGAAAAAGCGAGAGAGTTCCAGAAAAACATCTATTTCTGCTATGTTGACTATGCCAAAGCCTTTGACTGTGTGGATCACAATAAACTGTGGAAAATTCTGTAAGAGATGGGAATACCAGACCACCTGACCTGCCTCTTGAGAAATTTGTATGCAGGTAAGGAAGCAACAGTTAGAAATGGACATGGAACAACAGACTGGTTCCAAATAGGAAAAGGAGTACGTCAAGGCTGTATATTGTCACTCTGCTTATTTAACTTCTATGCAGAGCACATCATGAGAAACCCTGGGCTGGAAGAAACACAAGCTGGAATCAAGATTGCTGGGGGAAATATCAATAACCTCAGATATGCAGATGACACCACCCTTATGGTAGACAGTGAAGAGGAACTAAAAAGCCCCTTGATGAAAGTGAAAGTGGAGAGTGAAAAAGTTGGCTTAAAGCTCAACATTCAGAAAATGAAGACCATGGCATCCAGTCCCATCACTTCATGGCAAATAGATAAGGAAGCAGTGGAAGCAGTGTTAGACTTTATTTTTGGGGGCTCCAAAATCACTGCAGATGGTGACTGCAGCCATGAAATTAAAAGAGGCTTACTCCTTGGAAGAAAAGTTATGACCAACCTAGATAGCATATTCAAAAGCAGAGACATTTCTTTGCCAACAAAGGTCTGTCTACTCAAGGCTATGGTTTTTCCAGTAGTCATGTATGGATGTGAGAATTGGACTGTGAAGGAAGCTGAGTGCCCAAGAATTGATGCTTTTGAACTGTGGTATTGGAGAAGACCCTTGAGAGTCCCTTGGACTGCAAGGAGATCCAACCAGTCCATTGTGAAGGAGATCAGCCCTGGGATTTCTTTGGAAGGAATGATGCTAAAGCTGAAACTCCAGTACTTTGGCCACTTCATGTAAAGAGTTGACTCATTGGAAAAGACTCTGATGTTAGGAGGGATTGGGGGCAGGAGGAGAAGGGGACAACGGAGGATTAGATGGCTAGATGGCATCACGGACTCTATGGATGTGAGTTTGAGTGAACTCCTGGAGTTGGTGATGGACAGGGAGGCCTGGAGTGCTGAGATTCATGGGGTCGCAGAGTCGGACACGACTGAATGACTGAACTGAACGGAATGTCCTCTGCTGCTGCTCCTAGTTTGCCATTAATCATTTCCCCTTTCACTCAGTGACAGGAAGAAAAGTAACATGGATATCAGGAGCCCCAGATACCACGTCTTTAATCAGTGATCCTATCCTAAGCCAAGGTCAAAAAGAATTCTAAGCAAAGCCTGAGGAAATGGTGTTGAGGGCAGAACTGATGAGAATTGGATCAACCTGATACTCTTAATGAGTATTTAAGTTAAGTGCATTACCTAGTTCTGCATCCAGCAGGGGTAATTTGCCTAGTTCCTACGAACAGGTCAAGAGCAGAAGTAAAGTGTTATTTCTGGGTCTAAAGCAAGGATTACCCAAAGCATATTGTGTATGGCTAATGGGCTAAGTTTTTTTTTTTTTTTTACATTTTCAAAGGGTTTATAAAAGATTATATATATATATATGTGAATACACACACATATATACCAATATTATGTTTTCATATATGTGTATACATATGTACACAGACACACATGCAACAAAAATTATATATGATTCATAAAGATTAATTTGCTATTTACTATCTATCTGTATACACGAAAAACTGTGAGTGTATACTATTACTTCTTGTTCCAACCTGACACTTATAGAATTTGTTTTAGCATCCAATTTTTTTTTATTTATAAGATCTTTCTCCACCACTGATAATCCTGACTCCTCAACCAGCCTCCCTCCCTCGTCCATCTCAGGCTTTTGTTCCTCTGCTTCATTTCATCCCAGGGTTCCCAGAGGGGCAGAGTGGCAGAAGAAGAGGAGCTTCAAGTTACTCCAAGATCTAGGTGGTCTTTGGGGGTCAAGGAAGCTGAGGATGTAGCTTTGACAGGAAACTCCACAATTGTGAAGTTACTTCTTTTCATATGGGGAGCAGGTTGGGGAGAGTTACTTATTCCCAATCTCACATCCACAATTGCCTTCAGCTACTTCACAACTCCCTCCTCCTCCTTCTTCTTTTTTTTTTTTTTGACCAACAATTTAACAGGAAAAAGAGGAACAAAATGATAAAGAAGTATCCACATTAAAAGTATACATCAATTTTTAGACTGGTAAAACTATAATAAACCTTGTTCATTATTAAGTAAATACTAATTAATACAGTATTGTAAAGTAAAATAAAGTAAAATTTAAAAAAAGAAAAAAATAAAAACATTAGAAGCCAAACAAAAGAAAAGAAAACAAAAACAGATATAAAAACTTATCTGTCATATGAGAAGCATTGAAAAGATTGATGTTAAATGCTAACAGACGTGGGAAACATTCTTGTGCCTCTGATGAGAGTGTGCAGGGTGTCTTATCTTGGATGGTACCTAAACGGTGTCTGAACCTAAAGTCTACCACATCTTTCGACACAGCAATGCTGGATCAAGCTGTTGTATATTTTAGGTTTACTTGCATATGTGGTCAGAGATACAAAAATGAGTTTATTGCAGCATAATAATGATTTGGAAATGCAGTCAAGTTAAAAATGGAAGCCATCGTAGGCATTTAGAGATATCATTCCAACATTCACTGACTATTATGGTTCTTAAATATTTATAAAAGAAATGCAACATCAGAAATCTCTAGTCTTGAAAAATCAAGGGGACCAACAGTCAAGAAATATAAGATAAAGATTTTACACGTTAAACTTGGCTTTAATTTCACTTTGTATACTAGGAGTGGTGGCATAGTTGTATGCTTAGTTGTTAGCTTAAAAAAGCATAAAGCAACTTAAGAATGAAAAGTTTGGTCTGATTAGGTATTATTTATTTTAAATTTAAAAAGCCTTTAAATTACAAAAATAACATATTCTTATTTTTGTAAATATCAAATACATATCACAATATTAAGAAAACAGAAACAACCAGTACTCACATGTTCATAATCTGATGATTTCCCTATCAGTCATCTTTTTCCATCTTATACATACACATATTTCCAACTTTACATTGCATCCTCATGAACTTTTTTCAGTATCATTAAACATTTTAGAAAAGAATGAGTTTTAAAGCTGCCTATCATTCCATATGTACTGTAATACAAAAATGTATTATATATTTAAAAATTTGTTTTGGACACATGAATTGTGGCTATGATGGCAAAATTAGCATCTCTGAGTTTAAAGTCATGTCCCATCTTTAGAAAGATGGTACAAACATGTAAATTCATAAAAACTTGGCTCACAGAGCATGAATAATATCCCTTAAAAGAACTAACAGATTTCCATAAAGGTAGAATCTTCTACTTTATAGTCTGACTAAAAAAAGATCAGTGATCTTAGAGTAGACATTATGGTTGGTGGTATTGCTTAAGATAACAGCAGGTAGAGAGGTGGATGTGGGTTGAAATTTAGCTTAAGCTAGTACAGTGCCTGATAGCTTAGGATGTGAAAAGATTAGACTCTGGATTTGAACAGATTTGAGTCATAACCAGACTTCAGTTACTACTTGTGTGACCCAGGACAAGAAAATTAATATCATTCAACTTTATTTGTTTACCCAAACAATGATACTAAAAACAATTACCTAAAAATGTGATTTGAGAAACAACAAACGCAACATCTTTAAGTTTCTGGACCATGCTTTGTCTTCAGTTAACAACAAATTTTGTTATCATTATTATAGGTAGGTAAGCAGAAATATCTATGAGGAGTGAATGTATTACAATATTATGCACCTCTATTAACAACAGTTTTTTAATTAACATGGTTTATTCTATTTTGCGCTTTTGAACTGTGGTGTTGGAGAAGACTCTTGAGAGTCCCTTGGACTGCAAGGAGATCCAACCAGTCCATTCTGAAGGAGATCAGCCCTGGGTGTTCTTTGGAAGGAATGATGCTAAAGCTGAAACTCCAGTACTTTGGCCACCTCATGGGAAGAGTTGACTCATTGGAAAAGACTCTGATGCTGGGAGGGACTGGGGGCAGGAGGAGAAGGGGTCAACCGAGGATGAGATGGCTGGATGGCATCACTGAATCGATGGACGTGAGTTTGAGTGAACTCCGGGAGTTGGTGATGGACAGGTAGGCCTGGCTGCGATTCATGGGGTCGCAAAGAGTCGGGCACGACCGAGTGACTGAACTGAACTGAACTGAACTGATTCTATTATGTTGTCTTTTAGTCACTAAGTCATGTCTGACTCTTTTGCGACCTCATGGATTGTAGCCTGCCAGGTTCTCTGTCCATGGGATATTATAGGCAATAGTACTGGAGTGGGTAGCCATTTTCTTCTCCAGGCGATTTTTCTGACCCAGGGATGGAATCCAGGTCTCTTGTGTATCCTGCACTGGCAGGCATATTCTTTACTACTGATCCACCATAGAAGACCATTCTTTCATGTGAAACTCCTGGGATAAAGTCAGATCTGATTAATGTGAAATCTGAAAGTGAACATGATCTCTATCACAAAACTTCACACCTATATACTATAGGTCTGCAAGATTTGCAAAGAGCCTTATCTATTTTATTTCCATCACAACATTGAGTGGTAAATGAAAGCTGTGATAGATGTAGCTACTTTTTCACATTTTACAGATGAGGCAAATCAGGTATCATTCAGTGAGTGATTTACACATAAAATGACATGGTCAATAAAATCTTAAGTTCTGGAGCTTCTTTGCACAACACCACCCTATATCTTGTGTCTGCCTCCATTTTTTTTCAATAATTATGGAATGGAGGTATCAGTTGGAATATTTAAAAAAATCCATAAACCTTCATCTTAATCTTATTTCTAATACAAGTAATAAATGAATAAAGCAAACAAAACTAAAGAGGTCAGACAGAGAAAATTGAAATAAAAAAACTCAACCCCCCTCAAAAGAACAAACAAACAAACAAACAAACAAAAACCCAAACTTGCCTATAACTGATGTTCCCTATACCTACTTGCCAAAAGTAACTGAATAGTTTCTTATGTGTTTGTTTAAATACTTGTAATTCATATGTCAGACTATATATGTATATAAATACCTACATAATTATTTCTATAATATGTGACTTACTATACATTCAATCATGCTCCTTTGGTTTATTCCAGTTAATATATTTTATTAAAAGAAAATGTAGCACATTTTGTTTTCATATTGTATTGTATTTTATGCATGAGTGTAATACTTTATTTACACAATCTACTGTGGATGGATATTTAAGTTATTTCCATGTTTTTCACCAAGTCTTTTTTACTGTGTATTATTGAATAAGGAAAATTTTACAGAGGAATGCTTTTTAATGAATGTAAAAAATTATCTATGTGTGTAATTTTGGATATGTGTAAGAGAAACAGAAAAAAGGAAAGCTAGAATTTTACAGAAAATGCAGGGTTTTAGCTGACAGTTTTGCTTGTAAGCCTATATTTTGACCTTTCAGTACTTGCATAATACAATAAGCAGAGAGAATTTTCAGTACACTGAAGCTTGTATTCTCACAGGTTTTTCACTCCATCAATTGTTAGAGGAGGAATGATTTCTAGAGTTGAGAAGAGAAACCTAAAGGCAAGGCTGTTGGCCATTGCAGCGACATCTATGATATCAAAAATAAACCTGGAAATGGAAACTGTGATGAAGCCAGTGTCAAGAAAAGGAAAGGTCAGGGTAAAAATCTTCCCAGAGTGGCTGCTCGGAAATGCTAACATGTTCAGATTTGGATGGTTTAGATGGATGCATCTGAAAAAAAGTAGTGTGATACAGAAAACACTGCAATGGGAGTAAAGTGGCAATGCTTGGATCACTAAATGAAGCAAAATGAAGTGTTCAGTGAGAGGAGAAAGGTCTCCTCTAATGCATCCAAGAGCTCTATTTCTAAAGTTACTTGTGTGGAGGCAAAAGCATTAGGGGACTAAAACCCTTGCTGAGGTTACCTGCAATTTGATGATGCCAGGCTGTTTGTGGAGCTACACTCTGATGCATTTTTACCTTCTGTGTGAGGTTCATGATGGTTTATTTGAAAGAATTGTTTTAGCATTAATTTGTCAGTTCAAGTAACCCAAGGTCAGTTCAGGGTCTTCCATTCAAGGCCAAAAGTCCTAGAAATTCACCACCCCTTTCTTGGCCATCAAACACCTACCCAGAAACATTAATATGCTTAAAAACAGCTAAATTTCATTTTCCACTTATTTGAAATGTCATGGATCTGATTTATGAATATTAGGCATATATATTTTTTGCCAGATTATCACTCAGAACAAGGGCTATCACTTATTTCAGCAGTAAAAACTATTCTAAGCTTTAATGGTTCAGAAATAATCAAGAATACTTTGACAAGAACCAAAAAATTCAAAGTAAAGCTATTTTGTATCTTGGCCTGTCATTTATTTTTTAGCCATCATAATTCATGAGCTTTTCAAAGAAAAACTATTGCTGATTATTGAGTTCACTTTGAGGAACTCTAGGATGAGTTGTTTCATAAGCTGGAAAACTTCTGTTATTTTAAATTGCAATGTTTGTTTAAACTCAAAACATGCCCTATTTTGATTTACTTATGTCTAAAGATAGTCTTTCCATGAATACAACTTAAAAAATAATAAATAAAATATTTCTCTTATTTTATGCTCATCTTATTAGAAACCTTGCTATGATGGTACTGCCTTTGAGATTCCAAGAGCTGTTCAGTCTGTATTTTAGGACTGGCCCTGATCCATTCCCACTCAGCATGTGCTATAAAAAGAAACAAAGAAGTTGTCAAAACTGTTTAAACATACAGAACCCAGGTTAGATCCACCTGTTGCCAAAAACTTTTCCTTAAAATGAAAAACAAAAGTCAAGCCTATTTTAAAATGAGAATCTGTTAAGTAAGGATTTACTACTGTAGGAATTACTTTTATCACTGCTGGTTGTGGTGGTAACAAATAGATGGTATTCTAATGAAGTCAAGATTAAAACTGTGGTCAAAGTTGAGAAAGAATGAAACAATCTACATATTTCTTAATTTTGGAAACACTAGGAAAATACTGAAGGGCTAACCCTGATGGCAGAAAACTGAGAGGAAGAGAGGAGGGCCACTGAGAGCATGGATCAGGCCAACTTGGCTGATTGCCCAGAGAGGGCAATGGACTTGCTGATAGCTTCTGATCCTCTAGAGCCCCCTGAGGTACCAGGCTAAGGCTTTTGTCAAAGGCCTCCCCTGGAAAGGGCTTGAAACTCTCAAAATTACCTCCTGCCTAGCTTCTTGGTCTTGTGCTTCTCCCTGTTTCCTGGGTTCTTCATTGATGATTCTTCCCTGTCTGTTGGTATAGTCTCGCCTCCCATGAGGGTCATTAGTATGAATTGACTATCCTACAAACTTCTGAACTGTGTCCTTATTTCTTTGCTATTTTTACCCACTTGGTAAAGAGACCACTGCAGGAGACCATCTAAAAATGGCATTTCTTTCCCAATCCTTGGAATCTCTTACCCTTATACATTGTCCTAGAAAGTATCATTCACCCAGGGGAAGTTAACAGTTGACACTTTCATTTCCACTCACTTTATTCTAGTGTAGCACTTTGAAGGTGGTCAGAAATTGACTTTCAAAATCAAGCTATATTCAGTTAACACATATAGGCTAAAGGCAATTATGTTTTTCCTTTAATCTTTTCAAAAAAATTGTTGGCGTGACAATGTCTTACATTAATGTAATTATTTCAACTTACAGTTTATCAAATCAGCAAAAGCAATCTTTAAATCAGTGTCATTTTTAAGCCTTAAAATAAGCAGTTCTCTGAATTTGGACAGCTTATTTCTGGCAGTTTGCAGATGGACAGCCTCATGGCATTGCTGAATGTATGCATTAGAACATAATTAGCTACATATAAAGATAGGTTCAGCTCTTTCTAAATGGGTTAATCAGTTCTCACTGAATTCAGAAAATATAAGGGAAATTCAATGCTCAATGTTTTTAGATTTGTTGGCTAAGACTTTAGATAAGCTGGGTATAAATAAATATGTGCCCCAATGGGAACTACTTCTGTCATGTTCAGCCTTTCTATCAAGTTATCAAAGCATGTTAATTACTTAGTTGTATTCCAAGAGATTTCTTTGTTCTGATTTTGGTTGTTTTTATTTATAATCAAGAGTTTCACATTTGCATCATTAAATAGATAACTTGTGTGGTGCTCTGCCTTTGCAGGCTGGTTTTGAAAAAGCAGGGTTTTAGTATTAGTAAGTCCAAATATTAGAATATCCTCTCTAAAATGAGTTGTAAAGTACAACTCATTAAAACAAACAAACAAACAAAAAACCCAAGCTTCTATCTGGTTTTTATTCTGTGCCTTACCTGTTCCCTGAGTCTTTTGTTTCTTCTACTCTACATGCCATGTAATGTTGCTGTTCCTTCAGGGCTCTCCCTGGCTTTTCTTTCCTGTTTCCATTCTCTCTGTATTTGTCCTTACCTAGTGCTATGCCTTTAAATATTCTCTGTATGTTGATGGTTCTGTAATGTGTTCCTCAAGGACTGGCCTCTTTCCTGTGCTTCTTCATCTGTGTGTGTAATAAATGTCTCAGAGTTAAAACGCGCCAGAAAGCACCCTTGATCACCTCACCTCAACCTTCCATGTGGCTGTCCTCCACTTCCAAATCTTGTCAGTCTTGGCAAAAGATATCACCACTGATCCAGATTTCGAACAGAAATCCTGGGACCTATTTTTAATGACTTTCTTTCCTTCAGCCACAGATCCAATCAACTAAAAGTATTATTGATTCTACTTCTAAATATATAAAACCCTTTCAGTTCTCAATTGTCTCCACTACCCTCTTTTAGTATAAATCACCATCACCTCTCTTCTGCCTCATTACAGTAACCTCCCAACTGGCCTATTGCTTTCACCTAAAGTCCTCTTCAAAAGTTCCTAAATATGAGAGCTTCAAATGCCTCTTATTTTTTCTTCTAAATGTCATTATTGAAAAATGTCAGATAGATTTAAAAGTAGAGAGAACAGTACAATGCATTCAGACTTAATAATCCATTAGTATTAATTATCACTTGTTTTTATTATATTTCTATTTGATCTATAGTGTCCCTCACTCTGAAATTTTGTAATTGCATGTCCTCTATAATGACATCTTTTAACATTTTCCTTTGACTCATATGTTTTCTGAAACCTGGTAGTTAAATTAGGGATTACAAGGAATAGGAATTCATATTGTGGCAGGAATACTTCATATGTGACATTTATATTTCATAGTGCATCATATCAAAAGTCACACTCTCTGATTGTCTCTTTTTTATAATTGTTAAAAGTGATTAGTAGGTTAAGGTTTTGTCAGCCTGGTACATTCATAATAATGGAGTATGTGTGTACTGTGTGTGTGTTAGTGTGTGTGTGTATTGTGTGTGCATGCTAAGTCATGTCCGACTATTTGCTGCACAATGGACTATAGTCCGCCAGGCTCCTCTATCCATGGAATTTTCCAGGAAGAATATTGGAGCAGGTTGCCATTTTCTTCTCCAGGAGATTTTCCCAACCCAGGGATCAAACCTGCCTCTCTGTGTCTCCTGCATTGGCAGGAGGCTTCTTTACCAGCTGAGTCATCAGAGAAGCCCCGTAATAATGGTCTCCAACCATAATTAGTAGTTTTAGTTATTGCTGATGGGCCTCCCCAGTGGCTCGGCGGTAAAGAATTTACCTGCCAATGCAGGAGATGTAGGTTCATCCCTGGGTTGGGAAGATCCCTTGGAGGAGGGCATGGCAACCCATTCCAGTACTCTTGCCTCAATAATTTCACAGACAGAGGAGACTGGTGAGTTACAGTCTACAGTGATGCAAAGTGTCTGACATCACTGAGCATGCATATACAGCTATTGCTGGTGATTGTAAACTAAATCCATTACTTACTAAGGGTTGCAAAATTGTTATAAGCTAACTTTACACTTTTTTTTTCATTTATTTGCTGGGATATGTCTATAAAAAGTAATTTTATTATCTAAGCTGTTAATATAGAGGTGAATTTATACAGGAAATATATGATAAATCTTTTCCTTTATGGATTTTCAGAAGAATAGATTTGTTTTCTAATTGAGTATTATTATTAAATCATAGATTTTAACATATTTATATTATTTTTAATATATTGCTGTTGTTCAAATTGACCCTTTTTTGGCCAGTTGAACCAGTTCAGATTGAATCCTGAGTTTCGACAACATGACCCAAATGTGTCCACTCCTGCTATGATAAGGTCTCCTATGCTTTCCTTGTACATTTCTTGCCTCATACCTGGAAGTATCCAATTTTTAAAAAACTTTGGCTCCTTTTGGAGAAATGATATTCAAAGATCTTAATTTAAGAGCTAGTGATGCTCTTTGATTGATATATATTGATATGTATTTCTAGACTTTCTCACTGGACAGATCTTAGAAAAAAATTAAAGATAAAATACACCGTGAGATCATATTCAAATTTCCAACTCCAATATTAATTTGACTTTATTAGTTTTATGTTTACATATTTTTTTCTTTTATAGTGAATCTCTTTGATCATAATAACAGTAGAATAAGTATTTTTTGGTCATCCTAATGTGTGTGTGTTTAAATGATTTGTATGTCAAATATGGACACACACAAATGGGTACAGAAACAATATAATTACTGAAAACAGTTTAAGATCTTTGAGTGTTTTTCTCTTTGGGCTATATCCCACTGGAGATGTACAAATTACTATGTTTTAAAATCACTTGCCGGGAGAAATATCAACAACCTCAGATATGCAGATGATACCACTTTAATGGCAGAAAGCAAAAAGTGACTAAAAAGCCTTTTGATGAGGGTGAAACAGGAGAGTGAAAAAGCTGGCTTAAAACTCAACATTAAAAAAACTAAGATCATGGCATCCAGTCCCATCACTTCATAGCAAATAGATGGGGAAAAAATGGAAACAGTGACAGACTCTTTTCTTGGGCTCCAAAATCACTGCAGATGGTGACTGCAGCCATGAAATTAAAAGACGCTCCTTGGAAGAGAAGCTATGACAAACCTAGACAGTGCATTAAAAAACAGAGACATCACTTTGCCAACAAAGGTCCAGATAATCAAAGTTCTTCCAGTAGTCATGTGTGGATGAGAGAGTTGGAACATAAAGAAAGATGAGAGTCTAAGAATTGACTATTTCAAACTGTGCTGTTGGAGAAGACACCTGAGAGTCCCTTCGACTGCAAGGAAATCAAACCAGTCAATCCTAAAGGAAATTAACCCTGACTATTCATTGGAAGGACTGATGCTGAAGCTCCAATACTCTGGCCACCTGATGCGAAGAGCCGACTCACTGGAAAAGACCCTGATGCTGAGAAAGATTGAAGGCATGAGGAGAAGGGGGCGACAGAGGGTGTGATAGTTGGATGGTATCATCAACTCAATGGACATGAGCTTGAGCAAACTCTAGGATATGGTGAAGGACAGGGAAGCCTGGTGTGTGGCAGTACCTGGGATCACACAGAGTCAGACATGACAAAGATTGAACAATAACAGCTAAAGGTTTTACTGTAATCAGATTGGTGTCCATGAGTTAGACAAAGTATAAGATATATGGCTGTCCTAACAAGAAAGGAACTGTTATTCCCATTTTAGAGATGAGAAAATTGGGCCTCAGAAACGTTAAGCTGTCTGATAAACAGCACATACTAAGTGATTTTGCTGAAACTCAATATCAGGTTTCTTTAACTCCAATCTTATGCTCTGTGTCTGGATAAACTGAATATGAAGACATACGATGCAGAGTTTTCATGACTTCTAACCATTAATAAATCTGTAGTTTAATAGCAAGTGCTAAAAACTTTTACAAAACATTTCTATGGAGAAAATTTGCCTATTTCAGGGTATTTTCATTTACTTCCATCTCTTCAGGCAGGAATTTTCTGACTCCATAATTCAAACACTTAATTTTTAACCATGTGATAAACTTTTGACAGTCTCTACAGTGTTAAAAGTATTCACAAACACTTGTAAGTTTTTGACCTAGTTAAAGTCTTGTAACTAAGTTAACTAGTTTTGAAATGCTCTTTTTTTCTGTTACAAAATAGCCTATTCAGCATTACACCACTCTCAAACTCACTACATCTGTCGGTTTTCTTCCACAGTTTCATGTCAGACTGCCATTTTACTCTGCAGCCTCTATTAAACTGTGTCTTGCATTGCATAGAAATGGCCTAAAATTCTAAAGGGACAGAACATTTAAATGGCCAGGTATGTATATTTTTCCTCATGGTAGCCACAGCAAAAATATCTGAAGCATAAAACTTAACAGAAAACTACGAAATTTCTATCAAACTGTTTTTGTCACAACTCTCTGGAATTCTGGGTAAGAAAACATATGTCTCTACAATTATTTATTAGTTTTATATCAGCATTTGTTCTTCACTGCTAAAGACTTTAAGTAGAAGGAAAATATTGGAAACTAAGGCCATTATTTTATTTCCCAATCTTCTCTAATTTTCAAAACCACCTGGAACATAAACACACAGATGCCCTGTTCTTGGAGGAGCGGGTTGAACAGGTTTGGATTGCAGCCTAGGAATCTGCATTAAAAAAAAAAAAGAGCATCTGCTTGTGATTGTAGGCCTAATTTGGGATTATCACAGGTCTAAATGCTCCCAATTTACATTCAGAATTATTTAAAGGCAAGAAATATATCTTTGTCAACAAAGAATGTTCTGAAACTTAAATGTGCATATGAATTAAGTAGGTGTTAAAATATAGATTTGGTACATCTTGGGCAGGGCCTGAGATTCTGCATTTCAGAAAAGTTCTCACTTGAAGCCAGTGTTGCTAGTCCATGGAGCACACTTCAGGTAACTCTCAAACCTATGTAATTTTAAGAATCACCTGAGGATTAAAAAGCATACCTATGCCTGAGTCTCACCCCGGCTCAGTGAAATCAGAATCTTCACAAAGGAAAGGTAAGGAAATACATATATATTTTTAAATTCACAGGTAATTCTAATGTGTAGCCAGAGTTTAAAATCACGGTCTTTAATGAAAATGCAAGTGAAAAAGGAAAACAAAATTTTCTTTTTGTAATTGTTAAACTCACAGAACTCATGTTACCTTAAACGCTAAAAGTAAGCAAAGGAAACATAAGTGCCTGAATAGGTATTCTCTATATCAAGAAAATCTCTGCTGGTTCTTCTCTACCTTAAATTTAGATTCCAATACTAAGGCATTTGCCTTATTATTATTATTATTTTTATTGACTGTTATTACTACAGTTCCTCTTTTATGTGCTGGGATTAGGTGAGTATGGGTGGACATCTGGGAGGAAGAGACTCAATATTTATTTTCTGTGACTATGATATTCAGAGTGTATGGGAATTACAAGCCTGGTGTTGCTATCCATGGTCCTGGTACTTGATTCATTTATTTTCTCAATTTTAGGTGTTAGAAGCCATCAAAGTTTTCCTTGCCTTATTGCATCTTCTTCCTTTATACCCCTCCCTATCTACTGATACATATGAAGTAACAGGCATTATATTGTGGACAATTTTGAAAGCACCAAAAGAGAGGGAGAAGGAAAGTGAGAACCATCACGGCACCATGAAAGGTTATTTGCTGCTGCTGCTGCCAAGTCGCTTCAGTCGTGTCCAACTCTGTGCGACCCCATAGACGGCAGCCCACCAGGCTCTCCCGTCCCTGGGATTCTCCAGGCAAGAACACTGGAGTCGGTTGCCATTTCCTTCTCCAATGCAGGAAAGTGAAAAGTGAAAGTGAAGTCACTCAGTCATGTCCGACTCCTAGCAACCCCCTGGACTGCAGCCCACCAGGCTCCTCCGTCCATGGGGTTTTCCAGGCAAGAGTACTGAAGATAAAATAGTTCTAACATTTCTCTCTTTCTCAGAACACATCAAACTCTTAAAATCTGTAGTAACACAGATAAAGTTGAAGATGTCACTGTGTATTTTTTTTTTTTCATGGCGGTTTAGTTGCTAGGTTATGTCCAACTCTTGTGACCCCATGGACTGTAGCCTGCCAGGCTCCTCTATCCCTGGGATTCTCCAGGCGAGAGTAGGTTGCCATTTCCTTCTCCAGAGGATCTTCCCAACCCAGGAATCGAACCTAGGTCTCCTGCATTGCAGGCAGATTCTTTAGCAACTGAGCTAAGGTCATTCATAAAAGTGTTAAATGATTTTTTTGCAACTGCTACTATCTGCCATTTGTATCCAAAATTTTTCAGTTTTTCCTTTATTTCTGCTCAAAAATAAGTTTATAAAAAGCGATTATGAATTCGATGTTTTGCTATGCAAGTAACTGCTCCTGGGTATGCCCTCCTCTCACAAACAACTAGAAAACTATATACAATAAAGGAAAGAGCTGTTTTTATATATTGGCAACAAATAGCCTAGGACTGTTATCCTTGAGAAAAGGAAATAAACAAGATGGACACTATGATTTCCCTGGCTTTCTGCCTGGAGGCATATTCTTGATCATGACCCAAGATAGGGCTCTCAAGTAGACCACATGGGTCTCGCTGAAAAAGATAATAGAAATCAGAGGTTAGGAAGGCTAATATGGTATCCCCCAAACAGGACAGAGTATGAAAAGAGAAGATGCATAGGGAGTAGCTTCAGCAATCATCATAGGAGTCACATTGAGTCTATTGCTGAGTATTAATCTGCAGAAGCACAGAATGAAATTACATCAGGCTGGTAAAGAATCATCAGATATGTATAAGATGAACAATTACCAGAGCCTACACAGGACTAGGGGATACGTAAGTTTCAACAAGGCAGGTTAGAGAGTATCTTGCTGAATACTCAGGGCCTTCAAGATAGATTCCTGAAGAGTAATACTTTAATAGTTGGATGAAAGTAGCTCTAGGGCCTTTCAACATTCACAGAGGAGTGGATAAAGCAGATGTGGCACACGTATACAATGGAATATTACTCAGTCATAATAACGAATGAAATTGGGTCATTTGTAGAGATGTGTATGAAGCTAGAGATTGTCATACAGAGTGAAGTAGGTCAGAAGGAGAAGAAAAAAATATACACTAAAGCATATATGTGGAATCTAGAAAAATGGTATAGATGATCTTGTTTGCAAGGCAGAAATAGAGACAGACACAGAGAAAAAATTATATGGACACCAAGGGGAAAAGTGGGGGGATAAATTGAGAGATTGGAATTGACATAAATATTGATGGACTCCCCAGGTGGTTGGTGGTAAAGAGTCTGCCTGCCAGTGTAGGAGATGCAAGAGATACCGGTTCGATCCTTGGATTGGGAAGATCCCCTAGAGTAGGAAATGGCAACCCACTCCTATATTCTTGCCTGGAAAATTCCATGGACAGAGGAGCCTGCAGGTTACATTCCATGGGGTCCCAATGAGTTGGACACAACTGAGCACAGAGTCCCTTGGACTACAAGGAGATCCAACCAGTCCATTCTAAAGAAGATCAGCCCTGGCTGTTCTTTGGAAGGAATGATGCTAAAGCTGAAACTCCAGTACTTCGGCCACCTCATGCGAAGAGTTGACTCATTGGAAAAAACTCTGATGCTGGGAGGGATTGGGGGCAGGAGGAAAAGGGGACGACAGAGGATGAGATGGCTGGATGGCATCACTGACTCGATGGATGTGAGTTTGAGTGAACTCCGGGAGATAGTGATGGACAGGGAGGCCTGGCGTGCTGCAATTCATGGGGTCACAGAGAGTCGGACACGACTGAGCCACTGAACTGAACTGAACTGAACTGAAGTAACTGAGCACGCACACACCTTTAGCTTTATATTATTGATACTATGTATAAAATAGATAACTAATAAGAGCCTACTGTATAGCTCAAAGAACTCTGCTCAATGCTCTGTGGTGACCTAAATGGGAAGGAAATGCAAAAAAGAGATATATGTAATGTATACATATGGTGAATTCACTTCACTGTACAGTAGAAATTCACATAATATTGTAAAGCAACTATGTTGTGGTTGTTGTTGGCTAGTTTCCCAGTCATGTCTGACTCTTTGTGACCCCATGTACTGCAGCTCGCCAGGCCTTCTTGTTCCTCACCATCTCCCAAAGTTATCCCAAGTTCATGTCCATTGCATCAGTGTTGCCACCCAGCCAACTCATCCTCTGTTGCCCTCTTTGCCTTCTGCCCTCAATCTTTCCCAGCATCAGGGACTTTTCCAATGAATCAGCTGTTTGCATCAGATGACCAAAATACTGCAGCTTCAGCTTCAACATCAGCCCTTCCAATGAGTATTCAAGGTTGATTTCCCTTAAGATTGACTGGTTTGATCTCTTTGCTACCCAAGGGACTTTCAAGAGTCTTCTCCAGCACCGTGGTTCGAAAGCATCAATTCTTTGGTGCTCTCCAATTATACTCCAATAAAAATTGATAAAGGGGCTTCCCTGATGGCTCAGTGGTAAAGAATCTGTCACCAATGCAGGAGACACAAGTTCGATCCCTGGTCTGGGAGGATCCCGCATGCCACGGAGCAACTGAGGCCGTGTGTCACAACTATTGGTTCTGTGCTCTAGATCTGGGGAACCACAGCTGCTGAAGCCCAAATACTCTAGAGCCTATGCTCTACAACAAGAGAAGCCATGGCAATGAGAATCCTGCACAGTGCAACTAGAAAGTGGCCCCCATTCACTGCAGCTAAAAAACTCAGCATGCAACAAGGAAGACCCAGCACAGCCCAGTGCAGCCTAAATAAATAAATAAATGATTAAAAAATTAAGAAAAGAAAGAAAGTAGTTCTAGAGTAAAGATACACCAAAGCAACCACCCACCACAAAGTAAAATATTAGGCTGATCCAAATTAACTACTTCCCAAAGAAATGTTAATATTCTTTGAAAGAAAGCAACACATACATGACATGCAATAATATAATATTACAGTGTCTAGAGTCCAGTGAAATATTAATAAGGCTGCAAAGAGGCAAAAAGAACATGACCATTACTAGGAGAAAAATAAAAAAAAAACAGACATAAATGATGGAGATAATAAAATTAGCAGCAGCAATTTAAAACTACCTATTATAAACATGTTCAAGAATTAAATACAATAAATATAATGTGAAGAGATGTAGAAGATATAAAACAGGACAAAGTGGAAATTCTGGGGCTGAAAAAAGAGAATATATCAAAAATTCTTTTTTCCAGATTTTGGGCCATTGAATAATGGCTATAGTTCAAATCTGTTTTCAGTCTCCTTGACCTACCCTTCCTTGGAGACTAATTACACATACATTAGGCTATTTGACATGATCCCACAGCTCACAGACACTCGTTTATTATTCTTTTCTGTAATTGTTATTCTGTTTTTCATTTTGGATAGTGTCCAATGATATGTTAATTCACCTTTCCCCCCTGCAATATGTAAACTGCTGTTCTCATCCAGTGTATTTTTCATTTCAGATGTTATAGTTTTCATCTTTTGATGATTTAGTTGAAGTTTTCAAAAACTATTTTTCATATATCCATCTACATTTCAGTCTGTCCCTGAGCACTGCTCAGTCCTCAGCTCAAGACTCCAGAGGCACCCTCTGTAGATCTCTGCGACTCTCTCTCTGCAACTTTCTCAAGTATCTGTCCTGCAAATCCTAGCAGCTCCAGCCTCCCTGAAATGCCAGCTCCATCTTCTCAACTCAGAGTTTTTTGTCCCTTTGCTGCAGCCAGGAAACTCTCTCAGGACAGTAAATTTGTGTAACTGTGGAGCTAACCTCCTTTGTGTCCCATATCTTAGAGACCACCATAGTTGACTGCCTGATCTGCCTTGTTTAAACACCGTAGTTTCATTTATTTTGTTTGGTTTTTTATTTTAATTCCAGATGGGAGGGTATATCCAATCCCTGTAATTCCCTTGGATGAGAGTGGAAATTCCTTGATTCTTAAGAAAAAATATTGGTACTGAAGGAAAAGAAAAGCAGTTCTTTCTCTGTAACAAATCTTCCATACTGTCTTAATCTAATAATAAGAAAATTTTAAGTGTAGTTTCAATAGCAAATCTTTTTTAGTAGGGAGTCTTACTGGCTCGTATCTATTGCAATGAGTTTTCTTTTCACTGACCTCACTTTATTTTTAAACAAAGTTTTGTTACGTTAATGGGTATTCATCATAAAAATGTGGATAGTGCAGAAAATATTTTAAATGAATTTTAAAAGTATCTCTTAATAAGTTAATCTATAACACCTGTTCAAAATATATCTTGGTAAAAAACAAGTGTTACTAATCGCCTCACAAAATAATTAGTTAAAAATAGAGAACAAAATGTCTACTTTGTGTCTTATTGTATATAAAATATTCATTAAAATGTGGATATTGAAGCAAAAAAGAACTTTCTAAAAGAGAATCAAAGCAGATTAAATGCAAAATTGTAGTTAACGTTATTCAGATGTATACAAAATCCACTGAGACAGAAAATATCATTTAGAAATTATTTTTTGAAAAAAACATTTTTAAATATGTCACTGAAAGTAGGAAATTGAATAGTTGTTTGTAATCATGAATTTAGGATCAAATAAAACAGAAAAGACCAAAGGGGAAAATAAAAGAAAAAAACTTTTAAAAAAAGTCAAGTATGCCCTGCAAGTGTGGACACTTATAAAATGACTCCACAATTCACAAACTTATCAATGAGATGAAAAAAATGAGAACACTTTCAATTAACTTGTTTTTGAACACTTTGCCATCTTAAACAGATGATTTGTGATGAACTTCTATTTGTCTTTATTGTTTGATTATGAAAATTCTCCATGATATTTTCCCCTGGAGGGTGTGTGTGTGTGTGTGTGTGTGTGTGTGTGTGCGCGCGCACGCGTGGCCAGTAGGGTCTGACTCTTTGAGACCCCATGGGCTGTAGCTCACCAGGCTCCTCTTCCATGGAATTTTCTAGGCAAGAATACTGGAGTGGGTTGCCATTTCCTTCTCCAGGGGATCTTCCCGACCCAAGGATAGAATCACATTTCTTGGGTCTCCTGTATTGTCAGGTAGATTCTTTACCACTAGCACCATCTATGCTTTAATAGCTTTAATTTATTTATTTTCTTTTTAAAAGATTAATTCTACATAAGTGAAGTAATAATACAGAAATCATACATATATATATATATATACAAACTATTTTGTAATATGACATTTTAGAAATAATGTTATGATTAACCATCCATACTTTACCTAGCCATTCCCTCTTTATTAGAGATTTGTTTGAAATTTTTGCTATTATGAATAATTCCTCAAAGACTCCATTTCAGAATATTCCCTCTTTGAATTTCTGAAATAGAATTTATTTGAGTTGATTTTAAGATGACTGTTCTTAATCTGCCTGTCACAGATCATAGCTGATTTTCAAAATATATGGAATGGCCCCAGTGAGCACCAGACTCACTGTTCTCTACAGAATCTATAGAATTCTCCATAGAATTTCATCTACTTGAAGGATGCTTACAGGTAACTTAAATGACATTTCCTTTTATGCAAGATAATTATCTCTCTTTGTAGTTGACTTTATAGTTCTCTTTTGTGCAAAGTGAATTGAAGTCGCTTAGTCATGTCCAAGTCTTTGTGACCCCATAGATTGTAGCCTACTAGGCTCCTCCATCCATGGGATTTTCCAGGCAAGAATACTGGAGTGGGTTGCCATTGCCTTCTCCAGGAGATCTTCCTAGCCCAGGGATTGAACCCGGGTCTCCTGCATTGTAGGCAGACGCTTTACCATCTGAGCCACCAGGGAAGTCTATATTTTGTGCAAAGTATTCATATATTGAAAAAATTTCCTTGTGGGAGATAGTTTCATTGTCAAATCTTCCTAAATATCACCCATATATACCAGATGGTAGAAGGAGAGAGAGAAAGAGACTTTGACTGCATAAATATAAATATTTCTTTACTATATCATAAACTGCTGACCTCATAACCATCCAAAGAAGTCAATGCTAATATCAAGTTTGTTGTATTTCCAGATAAGTGGCTCAGAAAGGAGAAACTATACAGAATGCCACACTTCAGTATATAAGTTCTCATAGGAGAAACAATTGTGAGGAGAAATATTGAGTGTTCTCTATTATTCCAAACCTTGGTATAAATCTTTGGGAAGAAAAAGCAGATTTGTTACAGACATTTTAAAATAACTTTAGAGATTTCCATGAAAGTGACTTCGAATAACATTATTAAGCTCCCATTACATTCTCTGTTGGTGTTCTTCTCTCTTAGTTTTCTCTTTATTTCCTACTTTGTTGCCTTCATGCATGGCTGTTTTAGTCTCTTCAGTTCAGTTCAGTTCAGTTCAGTCACTCAGTTGTGTCCGAATCTTTGCAACCCCATGAATCGCAGCACGCCAGGCCTCCCTGTCCATCACCAACTCTCGGAGTTCACTCAGACTCACGTCCATCGAGTCAGTGATGCCATCCAGCCATCTCATCCTCTGTCGTCCCCTTCTCCTGCCCCCAATCCCTCCCAGCATCAGAGTCTTTTCCAATGAGTCAACTCTTCTCTGGGCCAGTCTTATTTTTCAAACTGAGAATAATAAGAGAAAAAACTCAGGTAGAACTTATCTAGGTATTTTGTGAGTATTAACTAGTTTATTATTGCTGTCATTCTTTCACTCAGTCATGTCCAACTCTTTATGGCCTCATGGACTGCAGAATACCAAGTTTCCCTGTCCTTCACTATCTCCTAGAGTTTGCTCAAATTCATTTCTATTGTGTCGACAATGCCATCCAATCATTTCTTCCTCTGTCAACCACTTCTCCTCTTGCCCTCAGTCTTTCCCAGCATCAGGGGATTTTCCAATGAGTCAGTTTTTCACATCAGGTGGCCAAAGTATTGGGGTGTCAGCTTCAGCATCAGTCCTTCCTATGAATATTCAGGACTGATTTCCTTTAGGATTGACTAGTTTGATCTTCTCACAGTCCAAGAGACTCTCAAGAGTCTTTTCCAGCACCACACTTAAAAAGAATCAATTCTTTGGTGCTCAGCTTTCTTTATGGTCCAACTCTCACATCCACACATGACTGCTGGTAAAACCATAGCTTTGATTAGATAGAATTTTGTTGGCAAAGTAATCTATCTACTTTTTAATATGTTGTCTAGCAGAGTACATCATGAGAAATGCTGAGTTGGATGAAACACAAGCTGGAATCAAGATTGCTGGGAGAAATATCAATAACCTCAGATATGCAGATGACACCACCAGAAAGGTGTCAGAAAGTGGCAGAAAGTAAAGAGGAACTAAAGAGCCTCTTGATGAAAGTGAAAGAGGAGAGTGAAAGATTTGGCTTAAAGCTCAACATTCAGAAAACTAGGATCATGGCATCCAGTCCCATCACTTCATGGCAGATAGACAGAGAAACAATGGAAACAGTGAGAGATTTTATTTTGGGGGGATACCAAATCACCTGCAGATGGTTACTGCTGCCATGAAATTAAAAGATCCTTACTCCTTGGAAGAAAAGTTATGACCAACCTAGACAGCATATTAAAAAGCAGAGACAATACTTTGTCAACAAAGGTCAGTCTAGTCAAGGCTCTGGTTTTTCCAGCAGTCATGTATGGATGTGAGAGTTGGACTATAAAGAAAGTTGATTGCTGAAGAATTGATGCTTTTGATCTGTGGTGTTGGAGAAGACTCTTGAGAGTTCCTTGGACTGTGAGGAGACCCAGCCAGTCCATCCTACAGGAGATCAGTCCCGAGCATTCATCGGAAGGACTGACATTGAAGCTGAAGCTCCAATATTGTGGCCACCTGATGTGAAGAGCTTACTCATTTGAAAAGACCCTGATGCTGGGAAAGATTGAGGACCAGAGGAGAAGGGGACGACAGAGGATGAGATGATTGGATGGCATCACCAATTCAATGGACATGAGTTTGCATAAGCTCTAGAAGTTGGTGATGCACAGGGAGGCCTGGCGTGTTGCAGTCCATGGGGTCGCAAAGTGTTGGACATGACTGAGTGACTGTACTGAGCTGAACTGAACTGAGGTTGGTCATAGCTTTTCTTCCAAGGAGCAAGCATCTTTTAATTTCATGGTTGCAGACACCATCTGCAATGATTTGGAGTCCAAGAAAATAAAGTCTGTCACTATTTTCATTGTTTCCCCATCTATTTGCCATGAAGTGATGGGACTGGATGCCATGATTTTCATTTTCTGAATGTCAAGTTTTAAGCCTTTTTTTTCACTCTCCTCTTTCACTTTCATCAAGAGGCTCTTTAGTTCATTTTTGCTTTCTGCCATAAGAGTGGTATTATCTGCATTTCTGAAGTTATTGATATTTCTCCTAGCAGTCCTGATTCCAGCTAGTGCTTCATCCATCCCAGCATTTCACAATATGTACTCTGGATATAAATTAAATAAACAAGGTGACAATATATGGCCTTGATGTGCTCTTTTCCCAATTTGGAACCAGTCTGTTGTTCTATGTCCATATCTAACTATTGCTTCTTGACCTGCATACAGATTTCTCAGGAGGCAGGTAAGGTCTGGTAATCCCATCTCTTTAAGAATATTCCACAGTTTGCTGTTATCCACACAGTCAAAGCCTTTGGCATAGTCAATAAAGCAGAAGTATATGTTTTTCTGGAACTCTCTGGCTTTTTCAATGACCCAGTAGATGTTGGCAATTTGGTCTCTGGTTCCTCTGCCCTTTCTAAATCCAGCTTGAACATCTAGAAGTTCTCTGTTTACGTACTGTTGAAGACTTGCTTGGAGAACTTTGAGTATTACTTTGCTAGCATGTGAGATCAGTGCAATTGTGTGGTAATTTGAGCAATCTTTGGCATTGCCTTTCTTTGGGATTGGAATAAAAATTGACCTTTTCCAGTCCTTTGGCCACTACTGAGTTTTCCAAATTTGCTGGCATATTGAGTGCAGCACTTTCACAGCATTATCTTTTAGGATTTGAAATAGTGCAGCTAGAATTTCATCACCTCCACTAGCTTTGTTCCAAGTGATGCTTCTTAAGGCCCACTTGACCTTGCACTCCAGGATGTCTGGCTGTAGGTGAGTGATCACACCATCGTGATTATCTGGGTCATGAAGATCTCTTTTTGTATAGTTCTATGTATTCTTGTCACCTCATCTTAACATCTTCTGCTTCGGTTAGGCTGATACCATTTCTGTCCTGTATTGTGCCCATCTTTGCATGAAAAGTTCCCTTGTTATCTCTAATTTTCTTCAAGAGAAAATTAGTCTTTCCCATTCTATTGTTTTCCTCTATTTCTTTGCACTTATCACTGAGGAAGACTTTCTTTTCTCTCCTTGCTATTCTTTGGAACTCTACATTCAAATGGGTATATCTTTCCTTTTCTCCTTTGGCTTTTGCTTCTCTTCTTTTCTAAGTTATTTGTAAGGCCTCCTCAGACAACCATTTTGCGTTTTTGCATTTCTTTTTTGGGGATGGTCTTGATCACTGCCTCCTATACAATATCATGAACCTCCATCCATATTCTTCATGCACTCTATAAATCTAATCCCTTGAGTCTGTTTGTCACTTCCACTGTATAATCATAAGTGATTTGATTTAGGTCATACCGAAGTGGTCTAATGGTTTCTCCTACTTTCTTCAATTTAAGTCAAACTTTGCAATAAGGATTTCATGATCTGAGCCCTAGTCAGCTCCCAGTCTTATTTTTACTGACTGTATAGAGCTTCTCCATCTTTGGCTGCAAAGAATATAATCAATCTGATTTTGGTGTTGACCATTTGGTGATGTCATGTCTAGAGTTGTTTCTTGTGTTGTTGGAAGAGGGTGTTTGCTATGACTAGTTCATTTTCTTGGCAAAACTCTATTAGCCTTTGCCTTGGTTCATTTTGTACTCCAAGATCAAACTTGCCTGTTACTCCAGCTATCTTTTGACTCCCTACTTTTGCATTCCAGTCCCCTATGATGAAAAAGACATCTTTATTTGATGTTAGTTCTAGAAGGTCATGTAAGTCTTCATAGAACTGTTCAATTTCAGCCTTTTTGGCATTAGTGGTTGTGACATAGACTTGGATTACTGTGGTATTAAATGACGGTTTGCCTTGGAAATGAACAGAGATCATTCCATCATTTTTGAGACTGTATCCAAGTATTGCATTTCAGACTCTTTTTGACTATGATGGCTATTCCATTTATTCTAAGTGATTCTTGCCCACAGTAGTAGATATAATGGTCATCTGAATTAATGTACTTGATTAATTAATGTACTGATTATTGTACTTTGACATTGGTTATTTTCTGCTGTTACCACTAAGGATAAAACTCAGTTGTTTAAACTCATGTTTCAGAATTTGGAAATAAGAGTGTGGGTACAGAATATGTGTAACAGGTGTGATGCTTAAAATAACAAATTTGATGCTCATTCTTTTTAAAATATGAGTAATATATAATAATGCTAACCTATTTTTGGTTAATAAATATCATCATATGACTTACTGGAGAATAAATTTAGGTAAAATCGATGTTGCTAAGAAATAGAGACTGTCTGTGACAGAAGTTGAATACACCTTACACTTATTTCTTACTGGTTGAAATCAATCTTTTGCTATGATATTATTTTAAGATATGTTAATTCAAGATACGTTGTCACATTCTTAATTACTTCCTGACTATTTTGCTAAAGCAACTGGAAAATTAATTTTGAGTCAGAGTTACAGAATAGTATTTGAATACTCTATCAGACTCTATATCTTTTATGCAATAATTTATGGAGATTTCTCTTAGAGAGAATAAGTTAGCATTTAAAAACAGGACTGGCTCTTTAAAAAGTTACTAAAACCTAACATTCAATCATGAAACTTTATCAAGTCTGAATTCCAAATTATAATTACTCTAAAAATTTTACTGCCAGCTAGAAGTTGTTGCTGAAGTTTTGGTAGCAAGTGTTTTCATTTATTAAAGGATTTTCACATTCATTTCTCTGGAATATTCAATTTTAAATGTCCATCTAATAACAATTCTACATTCCTCACCTTCTTCCTTTCACATAAAAGGAATTCCTGTGTGGTTAATAATTATTAATAATAAAAGGACTTAGGAAGAACATAGATGCTTAAAGTTGAAGCTATTCCTGGTTAGCAGAGCTATACTAACTGAATATGTCCTCCTTCCAGATCTCCAACTATGTCTTCTCAGTGTCTAAACATGCCTTCCCATTCCACCCTTCTTCAATGTTTTCATCTTTCCATTCCCATGCCCCTTCTCATTGGCATCTTATCTATTCCCACAACTCTGACTGCCATCTGTTGATATCTTACAAATCTGTATCTTCTGAATAGACTTCTATTCTGATAGACTTGTAAATTTAACTCTCACAAGCACATCAAATTCAGTGTGCTGTTTCCAACCTACCTCTTACTACTGAGACTGCTTCTGATACTAAATTTTCTTGTTCTTTTGCATGGAAATACCATTTACCCACACAGCCTCGATAATGCATGTCTAATATCCATTATGTGCATATGTGCTATGTTGTTTCAGTCATGCCCAACCCTGTGTGACCCTATGGACTATAGCCTGCCAGGTTCCTATGTCCATGGGGATTCTCCAGAGATCTTTCATACCCAGGGATCAAACTCAGGTGTTTACGTCTTCTGCACTGGCAGGCAGGTTCTTTATCACTAACACCACATGGAAAGCCTCCAGTATCCATTAAAAGACCACTTACTTTCTCTCACTAACAGTTAATTAGTCATTAAGCTTGACTGATTATATATTTTAACAATATTTCTGTTTGCACATTTCACGTTTTGGGATCAAACTCTTATTATTTTTTGCATAGACTAATATAGAATTTCTCAACTTCAATAGTATTGACATTTTGGGCTAAAAAATTCCTTGCTGTTGGCAGGCTGTCTTATGCATTGTAATATGTTTGGAAACATCTCAGTCCTCTACCCAATAGATGCTAGAAGCATCCCCCACTGGCAGTTGTGAGAATCAAAATTGTCTCTAGATGCTGATAACTATGCTCGGCGGGGCACAATCACCCCCACTGAGAATGCCTGGACTAGTACAACCAACTCGTAACTTGTCACCATGTTGTGAGACTTTTGCAATCCATCTTCCACCAAAGTGAATTTTCCAAAATTAACTTATGACCCAAACTCTCCAACCCTTTACTGACTCCACAATGTCTAAAGAAAAGTAAAAACTTTTTCAAGCTATTTATTGAATCATTAATCTATTCTTTTTGGATGGTAGTATTTCTGAAGGAGACAAGAGTCAACCTCCAAAGTTTTGTATTTAATATTTTCATGATGTAGACAGACACATACTAACATTCTCTTTGGTAATATTTAATCACAACTTCTAGGTAGCTTTAAATAAATTTGGAAAGATATTTAATTACCCCAACTTTTCCTGTCCTTGATTTCTTATATTTCTATATAGTTGGACCAAACAGAAAATCTTGATACAGTAAGAAGGCAGTACAATCATTTAAATTATTGTTAATGAAGAAGCTTACCTAGAAAAAGGAAATCAAAACATAGGCTACAGGCTGTTAATTTTAATTCCTATTCTTCCCAAATAACATTGAAGAAAACCAGAGAAACAAAAACAACTGCCCTACAGAAAGAACAGCATATATTTCAATGCACAATTCAGAAGTACCTGCATTAGTCAGAAATGCCATGGCAATAACCTGACCTATTGTTAGAAATATAGCAAGTACATTTTTCATTGTTCCCCAGTGGGACTTTATGGCAACCAGTATTGATTGTGGGAGTTCCAAACTTCTATTAGACTTTTCTTATCTCTTACATGATAATTATTTTAGTTCAACAATAAGACAGTTTAGGATGTGAAAATAAGCTGATGTAAGCTGGGTCAAATGATGCCAGTACTTGGGCAAACCTTATTTGAATTATGTTCTTATTTGATGTCAGTGCATAAAATCCCAATACAGGTATTTCTCATAAGACTTTACATTATTTTACATGTTATTACATATGATTTCTACTTGATTTTAGGAATTATTGTTTTATTTTTTAAGAAGTATCATATGTTCAGTTTACCATTAACACCTAATATGACTCAATACAACTGAATAGCATCAAGAGTTCATATGAATGTAGACACACTGTGATGTGAAGCAGGATTCAAGGTTGATGGAAAAAAAAGAGGAAACATTGGCAAAGGTTATATGCAGAAGAAAAAAAGTGGGATGTCACTTGGTCTTGATAGTAGATGGAGTTTTATTTCTTTGAGATAGAGACTAACATAGACTGTTTTAACTTGTTTCCCCTAATGCAGCATCATAAAAGCCTACAGCAAACTATCAGTTCCTCAGTACCTGGAAACCCCATTAACATTTTAATCAATATAGTATAGTATTTAAAAATACACCCTGGAGTCAGACTGTTTAGACTTAAGCTCTAATTGTACAACTTTCTAGCCATGTGGTGTTGGGTAACTCAGTACCTGAGTTTTCTCTTCTGAAAATTGGGCTGGGTACTTATATGCCACTTATCCCATGAGGCTGTGATACTAAATTAATAACCTATCTAAAGTACTTAGAAAATTGCTTGTCATTGAGTAGTCACCCAATAAATGACATCTATTATTCCAGTAGTCATGTATGGATGTGAGAGTTGGACTATAAAGAAAGCTGAGCATCAAAGAATTGATGCTTTTGAACTGTGGTGTTGGAGAAGACTCTTGAGAGTCCCTTGGACTGCAAGGAGATACAACCAGTCAATCCTAAAGGAAATCAGTCCTGAATATTCTTTGGAAGGACTTATGCTGAAGCTGAAGCTCCAATATTTTGGCCACATGATGCAAAGAACTGACTCATTAGAAAAGACCTTGATGCTGGGAAAGATTGAAGGCAGGAGAAGGGGGTGACAGAGGATGAGACGGTTGGATGACATCATCAACTTGATGGACTGAGTTTGAGTAAATTCTGGGAGCTGGTGACGGACAGGGAAGCCTGGCCTTCTGCAATCCATGGGGTCACAAAGAGTCGGACACAACTGAGTGGCTGAACTGAGTGGCTGAAATGTTATCTGTCACAGAATAAACCTTGTAAGTGTAAAAAGAAAAGGACAAAAGCAGGTAGCATCTCAATAGCCAATCTCACATGACTGAGGCAAACACCACTTAATACAAGCTGCAATGACTTTCTTCAGAGAAATGTTGTCTTTCCATCTGTTTTATCTTTCTTTAGACCTCTGTTTCATCTTCATGTGAAAAGTTCTAGGACTCAATTCCTTCCCAGGTTACCTTATGGTTATAGTGTCTTCAGTACTTGGCCTAGTTTTGAGCTTGTAAGAGGAAATAAAAGCAGTTACCTCTTTTAAATCTGAAAAGTCTTCTGTGGTGGATTTCAAATACAACTAACACATAACATGCCCACATTTTTCCAGAAAATCTTGGCCAAAGAAATGTGAACTTGTTTGATATGCTTACTTGCGATCTGCAGATAATATCTCCTTTTGCTGTTTCTATTTTGCTTTGTTCTACAATATCTCTTTCTGCCTTGTTTCCTATCAAAAGCTAATATCTTATTCTTATTCCCTAATTTGACATTTTGCCATGCTTATCAGGTAAATGTTATTTATAGTATTCGGGAGCTCTTGTCTGATGTCCTAAAGACTTCGGGAGAAAGGTACTATGGAAAATATTACTGTTGTTATTATTAACCATATCAATAATAGCAGACTACAGCTGTAGTCTGGGAAGAAATCCAGCCAAGTGTTTTTGCAGGTATTTTGAAGTTTACACAGAAAAAGCTTGAAATATGTCTCCTCCTATATTCTGGGCCAAGCTAAACCTTTGATTTATGTTAATCGTGTCTGAAAATTCAATCCCTAAGGCCTTGGCCTTTTCATGCTCTCATTTAGAATTCATTCTCTTGAACTGGCTGGTAATTACTGGCCAATGTCTTGACCACCCAGGTGCACGCTGGCAAAGGTACCCAGCTTTTGTGTTCGCATCTTCTGCTGAAGTAAGCACTCTTTCCTGCTATTTAGCGACTGTTAAAATCATCTGCAAAGTTGCAAATATTCTGCTCTTTAGTGCAGAGAGAGCTGGCAGTGTAAGTCTTCCATTTTTTTTTTTTTTTTTTGCATGATGCAAGTAAACCATGTATGAGTAGGAAATGAATGAAACTACTCTGGATGCTTATTTCTTTGGATTGAATTGTAAGGTTCAGATCATACGGCCAGAGGAGGCATCTCTGCTGCTTTCCACAAATTCTTCCACATAATGCTCTGAACAAGTGCTAAATGGCTAAGGGCAGGGATTTCATCCTCCTTAAATGAAATGAACGAGGGATAAAAAGCCAAATATAAGTCACTTTAAGAATCACTTCTTGTCTGAAGAGTCTGAAATTCTGTCTTTGAATTGACACCTTCTCTTCACTCCACCATCTGTAACTTATATAGAAGCATAGGAAGACAACAAATCATTAAGGTTCAGCATGACCTACTGACAACAAAGACAGTTGTAAAGTGGTGCTGAAAGTGTGCCTTTAAAGACTTCACTGCTTCACTGAATTTATAATTCTTTTTTATCTATGAAGCTTTTTCAAGGAAAAAAACTTGTTCTTACTAGTCATAACATTGGGAATTTAAATAGATGGATAAGCTCATACAGAGCAAATTATAAGTGTCTAAAAATATAACTTAGGTATCCACATTTGAGATTGGTCAATGGAGCAAGTTCTCAAGAAATACTGTTTTAACACTAGTAGATATTGTCATTTTTGACATATTTATTGAGAAATTTTGAGTAGGAAGAACTTTAAATTCTACTCTTCAAAGAAAATCACCAAGGGAACCAGTTACTTCTTACAGCTAAATGTATATCTCTCTTATGAATCTGGAACCTTGAATTTAATGTATTAATGTTAATTATAGATATCAAAGATGATAGTATGAGTGAGAATCTATTTAATGAATAAAAGTTACAGTGAGATAATTATTTACTTTTACTTTCCAAGAAACTGTTCAACTATTTCAACCTATGTAATTCATAGTTTTGATGGTAAAACAATATTTTTTTTAGCATCTACCTAAGGCGGAATGAGATTTCTGGCTCTTTAGAACTACATTGTCCAATATGGTTTAAGTAGTCTTGTGTGGCTAGTGAGCATTTGAAATGTGGCTGGTCCAAACTGAGATGCGCTGAAAGTATAAAATAGACACTGATTTCAAAGATTTAGTTAAAGAAATATGTAAAACATATCATTAATAATTTTTATATTTTAAATGTTAAAACAATACTTTGGATTTAATGGATTAAATAAAATGTATTACTAAAACTAATTTCATCTGTTCCTCTTATATTTTTAGGGAAAAGTGAACAGTCCATAGGGTCGCAAAGAGTTGGACACAATTGAGCGACTTGACCTGACCTGACGTGAACAGTTTAAAAACTAAAATTTCAAACTACATCTGTAACTCACATTCCCCTCTTAGTGGATTGTGCTGCTTCAGAAAATAAGCATTGTTAGCAAAGTGAGTGCCAGGAGTATGGAATGAAGCGGCCTCATGTGGTCTGTTCCCAAGTCTGTCCGCTTTTTCTGATATCTGAGCAGTATGGAAAGAGAACTACAGACATGAGCAGAAAGACAAGTTTTTACAAGGAACTATGAAAACAGTTATCCCTGCTTGAGAACTACTCTTAAAGACAAAATAGGAGTGAGGAGGATTTTCCTACTTCTCTTTAGAGCACCTGATGTTTTCCATGGCTTCTTTCAGGTCGTCTGGAAAGAAGCTGGGGGAATCCATCGGATGTGGCAATCTCCCCAGATGCTTGGGGGAAGAAGGTCAGTACTAGTCAGACACAACAAAGTCCAGTGTACAAGTGTCACAGACACAGCAGCACCTGGTGGAAGCCTTGTGTATAACCACGAGTCTATTGAAGAACATCAGACCTCGTGGAGGACTGCATGAGTGATATGGGAGGATGTTATCAAGAGCGAGAGTCCTATCACCATCGCATTTCTCCATCTGTACTTATAACCTAGTGAAGACTTGGAAAAATTGCATTTGCCAAATTTATTCTTAGTGGCAAAACTTAGAAAGAATATTCAGATTTGAATTTTAATCACCACCTAGTTATAACTTTTTAAGCGATTCTTTCAATTATTATTATTATTTAGAGCTACTAGATTCTATTTTAAAATTAACCTTTAATTTTGGAATACATGTCAAGTTTTTCAATGATTGAGGGTTTATTTTTGTGTAAGTGTTTGGGAAGACCTATTTCTCTCCATGGATTTATTCTATTTCATTTCATTTCCCAGGCACAGGCTGGTTTGTAGACTTTTTAATTTTCTTTTGTATAAGACCCAAATTTTATAATAAATTCCCTACTCTAGAATATTCATAGTGATTCTGTTTCACTACTTGAACCCTGACTGTTGCAAGTAGCTCAGTTAAAGCCACTCCATGCATCTCCTCCAAATGCTGCCTTTCTGAATGGGAGGAAACATTAGCTGGAGGTGCTGATTATCTCTGTGGGTACAGTGGTGGGGAGGCAGAAAAAGTGGATATGGCCATATTTTTATTCATTCTCCAAATCTAGAGCTAGGTGATAGATTTTGTTTCAGCAAGAGCACTCACAACCTTTAGCTGTGACTAAGAATTTGGAAGCCACCAAGGGAGACTGTGTTCTCAAGAACAGAAGTAAAGATTCCATTGAACTTAAAAATAGTAAGTCAACAGAATAAATTTACTGAAAAAATACAGGCCTCTACTGTGTTTAGCTTACTTTTGTCTTGCTTATTTGATCATGCTTATTTGAAATTGACTCCTATATGACAACCCATTCTGCTGAGTTTATTGTTAAAAGGCCAGGAATGATGAATGAATCTAGTGAAATTATGGATTTCTATTGTTGCTAGGCTAATAAGTCCCAACTAAATCTTATAATGCATAATACATATATGTGTGACATTCTTTGGGATATAAATGATTGTGGAAATGCAGATGCTATAAATTTTGCCTTCTGGACTATCATCAACTTCAGCTCACAAAATAAATAAAAAGGTAAATATGTTGAATTTAGTTATGGCCTTTCTCCAAAGGGAAGAAAAGAGAATAATTTTAAATATTACTTCTCCATGGAGTGACAAGAAATGTTGGCTAATTTTCATAAATTGAGAAGTGCAATCTGATTTAGGGCAAAATTACTACTTTTAAGATAAATGCAATTATATTGCTCTGTTTTATTATCATCTACTGACATGAAATTGCTACTCCACAATCTTCTAAACATTTAAATAGGTCCTTTGTAATGGATAGATTTATGTGCATAGTGTATATTATTTATACAGCAATTCAGTTCAGTTCAGTTCAGTCGCTCAGTCATGTCCGACTCTGTGCGACCCCATGAACTGCAGCACACCAGGCCTCCCTGTCTATCACCATCTCCCAGAGTTCACTCAGACTCACATCCATCGAGTTCGTGATGCCATCCAGCCATCTCATCCTCTGTCGTCCCCTTCTCCTCCTGCCCCCAATCCCTCCCAGCATCAGAGTCTTTTCCAATGAGTCAACTCTTTGCGTGAGGTGTCTAAAGTACTGGAGCTTCAGCTTTAGCATCATTCCTTCCAAAGAAATCCCAGGGTTGATCTCCTTCAGAATGGACTGGTTGGATCTCCTTGCAGTCCAAGGGACTCTCAAGAGTCTTCTCCAACACCACAGTTCAAAAGCATCAATTCTTTGGCGCTCAGCCTTCTTCACAGTCCAGCTCTCACATCCATACATGATCACAGGAAAAACCATAGCCTTGACTAGACAGACCTTAGTCGGCAAAGTAATGTCTCTGCTTTTGAATATACTATCTAGGTTGGTCATAACTTTTCTTCCAATAAAAAGTATAAATTCCTTACTGGGTATCTGATATTGGGCTATATTTCAATCCTAAGAGATAAGCCATATTATTACCCCTGATTTCACAAATGAAGAAACTGAAGCAAAAAGAAGTTTAATAATTTATCCAAGATGACATGGCTCATAGAAGAAGGAGTCAAAATTTGAATATAAATAGGTTAGCTCTTAACTTCTATCCTGTACTGGCAAGTTCTGTAGAACTATAACATCTGAAGACTGGTGGTTCTGGGTGACATTGGTTATTTTGGATGATCTGTTTCTTGTTTCTAAGTAAATTTATTCATTTGGTAAGAGTTCTTTGGCAAATGACTCTTCCATTGCATACAATTAAAATGGGACTGTCAGTGTAGATTATTTTCTACCTTCTAGAACTAAATGATGGTCAAATAAATTTTATCCAAGAAAATAATTCTTAAGCAGAATGACACAAGAAAGAGAAGTGATTGGATCTGAGCTATGTCCATGGTAATTCTTTGCATAAAGCCCTCCATTTCTTCTTAGGACACATTTTCCTGAGGGTATCCCTGGTTCCTCTTCCCTGAGGCCTAGATTTTCAGCTTTTCTCTTGATAATTTTCTTCCTGTGACTTGTCCTGCCTTTCACATTTAAGGGCTTGAAAGGAATAGTTTTTTTTGGCATTATTTTAAAACTTGAGATACAATTCACATTCTTTTACACAAAGTTTACCATTTTAAACTGTACAATTTAATATATTTTTAGACTATGTATAGGGTTATGCAACCATCAGCATTATCTAATTCCAGAATACTTTCCTCACTCCAAAAAGAAACGTTGCTCCCATTAGTGGTCACTTCCTAGGCTCCTTTCCCCCAATCTCTGGGATTCACTCTCTCATGATCAATTCATTTATACTGTTTAAATACCCAAAAATATTCCTTTTATAGCTTTTTCTAATTCAGTCATTCTCTATTTTTATCCACTGAATTTAAAATAAAAACAAAACAAAGTGTATTTGTGTATCGAGGGAAAATAACTATGACATTTAACCCATATATTTTTTGTGGCTTCCCAGGTGGCTCAGATGGTAAGGAATCTGCCTGCAGTGTAGGAGACCCAGGTTTGATCCCTGGGTCAGGAAGATCCCATGGAGAAGGTCATGGCATCCCCCTCCGGTATTCTTGCTTGGAAAATTCCACGGACAGAGAGACCTGATAGGGTCCAGTCCATTGGATCGCGAAAAGTTGGACATGACTGCTCCCATGTGTTTTTTAGACTTCCTTAATTCTCTCTCTCTCTTTTCAGTATTAGTGTATTTCTAAGTGTGAGAAATTGCAGTCTAATGCATGCATTTATTCCATATCTGGGTGAATTAAAAAAGACAATAGATTGAAAGTATTTGCAACATCGTATTCCATAATCTTCAACAAAATATTTGTCTTTTTCCACCCTCCAATCACACTTCCTTATTATTAAATAGATAATAAAAATTTCATCTTTAATTAAGCAATTTGAAGAAATTTGAAATTCCTTTGAATGTACACTATTTCTCATATTTCCCAATATCATATCTGAAAAAAAGAATAGTTTTCTTATCATGTGCTTTGTACTAAAGAAAGCAGCAGGGAGCAACATTTAGAACTGGACATGGAACAACAGACTGGTTCCAAATAGGAAAAAGAGTACGTCAAGGCTGTATATTGTCACCCTGCTTATTTGACTTATATGCAGAGTACATCATGAGAAACGCTGGGCTGGAAGAAGCACAAGCTAGAATCAAGATTGCCAGGTGAAATATCAATAACCTCAGATATGCAGATGACACCACCTTTGTGGCAGAAAGTGAAGAAGAACTAAAGAGCCTCTGGATGAAAGTGAAAGAGGAGAGTGAAAAAGGTGGCTTAAAGCTCAACATTCAGAAAATGAAGATCATGGCATCTGGTCCCATCACTTCATGGCAAATAGATGGGGAAACAGTGGTTGACTTTATTTTGCGGGGCTCCAAAATCACTGCAGATGGTGACTGCAGCCATGAAATTAAAAGATGCTTACTCCTTGGAAGGAAAGTTATGATCAACCTAGATAGCATGTTAAAAAGCAGAGACATTACTTTGCCAACAAAGACCCATCTAGTCGAAGCTATGGTTTTTCCAGTGGTCATGTATGGATGTGAGAGTTGGACTATAAAGAAAGCTGAGCACCAAAGAATTGATGCTTTTGAACTGTGGTGTTGGAGAAGATTCTTGAGAGTCCCTTGCATTGCAAGGAGATCCAACCAGTCCATCCTAAAGGAGACCAGTCCTGGCTGTTGGTTGGAAGAACTGATGTTGAGGCTGAAACTCCAATACTTTGGCCACATTACGTGAAGAACTGACTCATTTGAAAAGACCCTAATGATGGGAAAGATTGAGGGCAGAAGGAGAAGGGGATGACAGAGGATGACATGGTTGGATGGCATCACCGACTCAGTGGACATGGGTTTGGGTGGACTCCAGGAGTTGGTGATGGACAAAGAGGCCTGGAGTGCTGTGGTTCATGGGGTGGCAAAGAGTTGGACATGACTGAGCAACTGAACTGAACTGAAGTATTTAGTTAACAGCTACTACATAATGGTGTCTATTTACCCAAGAACAGTAATTAAATAGTAATCAATGTTTTCCTCTGGAATATTCTAGAAAAAATTTTAAATAGCCATATTTTTTCAATTTAGTAACTTTTAAATAATTCTATCTATGTATTTATTTATTTTAGACCCAGCTGTGCTAGGTCTTCATTGCTATGGGCTTTTCTCTAGTTGCAGAAGGCAGGGGCTACCTCTAGTTGTGGTGCAAAGGCTTCTCATTGTGGTGGCTTCTGTTCTTGTGGAGCACGGGCTCAGCAGTTGTGGCATGTGGGCTCAGCAGTTGCTGCTCCCAGGCTCTAGAGCACAGGCTCAGTAGTTGCAGTGCGTGGGTTCAGTTGCTCTGGCAAGTGGGGTCTACCCACGCCAGGGACGGAGGCCATGTCTCTTAAATGGGCAGGAGGATTCTTCTCCACTGAGCTACCAGGGAAATCCCTCAATTTAGTAATTTTGACTCCTGTGTCCATTGTTCTTGGGCAGGATATCAACTCCTGTTTCTCAAAAGGTCTGCTGAGGTCTTAGAAAGTAGAAATGTGACTTTTTAAGAACTTAAGCTCTGGAGTAAGCCTGCCTGTGGTCAAATCCCACCTCTCTTCTTACTAACCACATGAACACAGGTAAATCACTTAACCTCTTTGTGTCTGTTTCCTTATGTATAAAATTAGAATAAGGCAACCTATCTGAAACATTTTTTTTTAATCAGTGGATGAGATAATAAAAATAAAGTTCTTAAAAGAATGAGTAACATATTCCAAGGACTCATTTAAAGCTAGCAACCGATACAAACTGGAACTAGCCTTCCTCACTTCAACTCAATGATTGAAACAGCAACAGTTTAATTAAGATACACCCAAGAATATTCCCTGTGAAAGATTAATGAAATACTATATCGTTGAAACTATAATCATAATAATAGCAGCTCTAAATTGTTGAACATCCAGGGCCAACATGTTGATATGTCCTTTATTTGTTTTTCTGTTTAATCTCTCAGAAACCCTATAAATTAGGTAGTTTTTCCATTTTACACAGTAGTAAACCACATTCAGAAAAATAAGATCATGGCATCTGGTCCAATCACTTCAGGGCAAATAGATGGGGAAATAATTGAAACAGTGCAAGACTATATTTTGGGGGGCTCCAAAATCACTGCAGATGGTGACTGCAGCCATGAAATTAAAAGATGCTTATGCCTTGGAAGAAAAGCTATGACCAACCTAGACAGCATATTAAAAAGCAGAGACATTACTTTGCCAACAAAGCTTCGTCTAAAAGTATGGTTTTTCCAGTAGTCATGTACGAATGTGAGAGATGGATCATAAAGAAAGCTGAGCACCGAAGAACTGATGCTTTGGAACTGTGCTGTTAGAGAAGACTCTTGAGAGTCTCTTGGCCTGCAAGAAGATCAAACCAGTCAATCCTAAATGAAATCAGTCCTGAATATTCATTGGAATGACTGATGCAGAAGCTGAAACTCCAATACTTTGGCAACCTAATGCAAAGAGCTGACTCATTTGAAAAGACCCTGATGCTGGAAAAGATTGAGGGCAAGAGGAGAAGGGGACGACAGAGGATGAGATGGTTGGATGGCATCACCGACTCAATGGACATGAGTTTGAGTAAACTCTGGGAGTTGGCGATGGAAAGTGAAGCCTGGCATGCTGCAGTCCATGGGGTGCTGAAGACTCAGACATGACTGAGCCACTGACCTGAACTGAAACCACATTGCAGACTGGTAAGTAACTTGCTCATGACTTGCACATGCTTTACACTGTCTTTCCAAAAACTTATCTGTTAAAGTGATTCCCAGTGACTTCAAGAGCTCCCAGAACTCCAAGAGCTCATATATATTAATTTACTAGATCTTCTAAAATGTTTCCTTTAAGGTAAACCATCAGTGGGCCTTGTCATATCTTCTTTTCAGGGGCATTTAATTGAGAAAGCACTGAAGAAACACAAGTAGCAGACAAAGAGCAGAGAATAATTGTGGGCAGATTTCACTTAATAAGGAGAGCTGATGTTTTTCAGGAATTTGCCATGGGGACAGTGGTAGGGTTAAGATCTGATGCAATGTCTCTCCTTCAAAATGTTAACTCTAATGTCCATTTCCACAGATGGAGAAGAAAGGCCCAATGAAGGAGAATCAAGACATGTCCTTGGAGTTGCTTTTGCCAACCTGAATAGTATTTGAAGCACCCATGAAGAACCTCATCCATTCAGCTTACTTAGGACCATTGGTGGAATCTGATAGCCAGGGAATAGACAATCTCTTGTAGGCCACATAAGTATGAGAGGGAAACAAACTTCCCAGGGTAAATATCACATATCATCCTAAAGTGGCAGTCTTAGTAAATATAAGCAATCAAGAACACTATAGTTTTTAAGGTACACTTTATATTAAACCATATTAGGGAGTATATTATCAGAGTCCCAGCAAAGAATAGAAGCCATATTCTAAAGTACTTAATTAAGCAATTAACAAGGGGACTATTTGTTAACATGTGAACAGAACAACAAAGGATACTGAAGCACCTATGAACCAGAAGCAGTGGGAAACTATTACCAAATTCAGAAGAGTGATTATTTCTCATTCCTCTTTAATTCACCACAGTAACTGTCACATGAAAGAGAAAATGTGAGTTGCTCAGTCGTGTCCCACTCTTTTTGACCCCGTGGATTGTAGCCTACCAGTTTCCTCTGTCCATGGAATTCTACAGACAAGAATACTGGGGTGGGTTGCTATTCCCTTCTCCAGGGAACCTTCCCAAACCAGGGATTGAACCTGGGTCTCCTGCATTGCAGGCAGATTCTTTACCATCTGGGCCACGAGGGAAGCCCTAACCGTGGCATAACTTGTCATTATGATCGTCATCATTATAGCTATGTTTCATGACGGCGTCTCATGCGCTGGCCACTAAACTAAATACGATACACTGTTTCATATGTTCTCAGCCATCTTGTGATTTGGAAACTACTGACTATATTTTACATAATGAAAAGTGAAATTCAGAAGTCAAAAAATGGATAACAATTCAAACAGGGGATAGGTGTGAAGCAGAATTAAAATCATGCCTGATTGATTCAAAATATAGTGCTATCCAAGTTATAGTAAGTGAAGGTCCATGTTAGAGATCAAATAAAAGATTTCTCCTCCATTCACTATAAAATTTCGATTACTTCAAAAGCCAACCAGTAGGCTTCCATCTAAACTCTAAGGAAAAGTTAATGAGATAAAACTATATCACTTATCGCTCTTTTGCCAGAAATTTGTTTCTGCTTTGTCTCGCAAACAGATCACAAACTCCTCACAGAAGGATTCCTTGTGTTATACAGCTTTATATCTCAGAGACTTTGGTGCTTTGCGAATATCAGTTCTTGTTTATTTATATAATTTTTTTCTGTGCTTATTTCCATAGTTCTCCACATGCCTCCAAGCCTGGTTCTCACAGGGTTTTTATGATAATTAGGTTCTAAAGCAGCAGTTTCCATATCCTGAATGTACGGTGCCCATTATGTTTAGTTTTCAAATTAAGGTTAATTTTGTCTTCCCAATGCCAAGTTTGAAAGTTTTAAGATGTCCAAATTTGCAAAGATGGGCTTTGCAAAACTACAATTGGAAATTAATTTTACAAATGACAAATATTGAACCTATCTGACTCATATCTCTTTTATAATGGTTTTCTTAACCATAGGCATTCCTAGGAAATGTTTCTGACTTTGGTAGCTAAAAGTGAGAGAAGGAATCCTTACTGTATGCTGACCCATCTGACTGATCTTGAAATCAATGAGGCCGGGTCATTCAGGACAATCTTGCAAACTGCTTAGCAAAGCATTGAAGCTCTTCTGTGGCTTGGACCCAATTAAATGCAAACTTGAATTTTCCAGCCTCTTCTATCACTCTCTCGACCCATGCATCTCCTAGACTGTAGCTGCAGAGAATGTTTAAGGATTATGTTGTGCCCTTATGAGTCTCCCTATTTCACACTGCTGACTGCCTCTTCCTTGAATGCTTCACCTCACATGGACTCAAATAAACAGGGATACAGCTACATTTTGCAATAGAGTCTACTGGTTCCTACTACACGTTCTAGAGCCAATCCCATTTTTATAGTTCTAATATATCAACTAGTTGTCTGACCTTGAGCTTGACACATAGCCATTCTGAGAATTAGTTTCTACATCTCTAACAGGAGCAAAATACTGTCTATCTCAACACAGCTATTGTGAAGTTTAAAATGAGTTATGAAAGTAAAATTATCACATGATGTCTGATAATACAGTAAATGTTCAATATGTAATAGCTACTGTAATTTTAATTTATATCAAATATTTTCTCTCAATGAAGCCTTATTCTTCTCCAGCTAGATGACTGACTTTCTTCTTTGCTCTCTTAGCACATTTTAGTCACCACTATATTGGCACTTTCTTCATTAATAATTTATATGACTGCATTCCATAATCAGAATTATATAACAAAATTCAGAAATATGACATAAATTTGACATAAATCAGAAATAATATGACATAACTCCATAATTCTAGGTGGCTTAGTGATAAAGAATCCGCCTGCCAATGCAGAATATGCAAGTTTGATCCCTGGATCACGAAGATCCCCTAGAAAGGGAAATGGCAATCCACTCTCGCATTCTTGCTTAGGAAATCCGACTGACAGAGGAGCCTGGCAGGCTATAGTCCATGGGGTCACAAATAGTTGGACATGACTAGCATGTCAACCAAACATGCTAAAGCAACTAAACAACAACAATACCATAATCAGAACACAGGTCTTTAGCTTTTTATAGCTTTAGCATAGTTGGTTCCTGTGTGCTTCCTGAATGAAATGAATGAATGAATGAACAGTGAATGGAGGCTAAGATACAAAATACTCTTAATTAATATAAAGACGTTGATTATTCTAAAGTGACCAAGTTACTCAAAGTGAGTAATCTGGATAATGAGAGACTCTGTCTTAGGATACACTTGATAAGACCTAGTCAGCAGATAGGCTTGGCAATATGATCTTGCTGACTCATTTAATCAATCATTCATTTCTTTCTGAAATTAAGAAGTGGGGAGCCTTTCTTATCTCTATATTTTATAACAGTGAAAAAATAAATGATCAATGCTCAATACCTGGGATCAATGCTCAATACCATTAAAGTGGTGTACATTTTGCAATTCTTAATTAAATTGTGGCAAACACATTGCAGTCTCCATGGCTAGCTTCATCTGCATATAGCAGCATAATCATTTTTTTCCCTTATAGTAAAGACTTGTTATGAGTCATAAGTCTTCTCCAGAGGGTGTGGTTATCATCTGATAATCACACTCTTGGGAGATTAAAAACACTTATCTTTGGATCATGACTGGGAATGCCCCAGGGGTGTGATTATCTCAGGAAACTCACACTTTCTGTCATGCCTAATTGCTTAATTATTATAGCGGCAAGTTCACACCACCATACAAGAGCTAAAGTTGTGTCAGCATTTCCACTATAAATTCTTTTTCTAAGACTCTATAGCTTAGCAGTTTAAAAAAAAAATCTATGTTTCTTAGAAGCACTGCATTAAAGGTGTTATTCAAAGAAACATATTTCTTCAATAGATTATTTTTATCTCAAAAATTGGGTCCTTGTCCCCATAGTGAGTTGACCAAAGAAATAAGTGTTAATTAAATGTCTTTAAATCATATATTTTTCTGAGCAGCTGGGAAAATAACACACATTCTAAAGATATAAATATGATTTCATCTACCTAAACAGCAAGAATGGCTCACACAATTTCCAGTTCCCTTGAAAATATGCTTACACATTTTAGGATCATTCATAAAAGACTTTTCCTTTTGCAAGTAAAACAAGCCAGCCCATAGTTGAAAAATATCATATATAAGTAAGTTCCAAACCTCAGCTAAATATTTTCTTAGGTCACATGCTGTTAACTTTCTAAAGAAAATTGAGTAAAGTCTAGTTAGTTAGAAAATGGGGAACAAGGAGAGGCAGGCAAAACACTGCTTAGTTGCTTATAGTAAGGCTTCTCAGTTTTATCAGTGTCTCAAAGGTGACAAGTGTCTCAAAGCCTGGAAGAGGCTGATTCAAGTAGATCGAAAATATGAGAGATCAAAGATTATGAGATACTGTTGTTCTTCAGTTGCTAAGTTGTGTCTGACTCTTGGTGACTCTATAGACTGCAGAATGCTAGCCTTCCCTGTCCTTCACTATCTCCCAGAGTTTGCTCAAACTCACGTCCACTGAGTCAATGGTGCCATCCAACCATCTCATGCTCTGTACCCCCCTTTCTTCCAGCCCTCAAACTGTCTCAGCATCAGGGTCTTTTCCAATGAGTCGGCTCTTAGCATTAGGTAGCCAAAGTATTGGAGCTTCAACTTCAGCATCAGTCCTTCCAATGAATATTCAGGGTTGGTTTGCCTTAAGATTGGTTTGATTTCCTTGTTGTCCTAGGGACTCTCAGGAATCTTCTCCAGCACCACAGTTTGAAGGCATCAATTCTTTGGCACCCTGCCTTCTTTACGGTCCAGCTCTCACTAGGCTACGTGACCAACGGGAAAACCATAGCCTCGACTATACAGACCTTTGTTGGCAGAGTAATGTCTCTGCTTTTCAACACACTCTATGTTTGTCATAGCTTTCCTGCCGAGAAACAATGATGACAAACTATTGGAAGGATTTATGCTGAAGTTGAAGCTCCAATACTTTGGCCACCTGATGGGAAGAGCTGACACATTGGAAAAGATCCTGAGGCTGGGAAAGATTGAAGGCAGGAGGAGAAGAGGACATTAGAAGAAGTGATGGTTGGATAGCATAACTGACTCCACAGACAAGAGTTTGAGCAAACCCGGGAGATGGTGGACAGGGAAGCCTGGTGTGCTGTGTCCATGAGGTTGCACAGTCAGACATGACTGAGTGACTGAACAGCAACAGTATTTAGAATTGTGCTATTTACATTTCAAATAGTTATTATTTTTACAGGTATTTTTCTATTGCCAGTTCCTAGTTTAATACTGTTATAATCAAAATACTCCATATGAGCCACATTAAAAACATAAATTGAGATGTATTTTATGGCCCTGCATACAGTTTATCTTAGTGAGTTTCCTGTGCACTTGTGTATTCTGCTGTTGATGGGCATTGTGTTCAATAAATGCCAATTAGATCAAATAGATTGAATGGATATTTAGGCTTATTTATTTCAATTTTCTTGTTTGTTCCATTAATTATTAGATAAGTGTTGAATTCTCCAAGTATAATTGTGGATATTTCTAATTCATTTTTATTATGTTTTTGCTTCATGAATTCTGAAAGTCCCCAATCAGATGCAGAAACTTTTAAGATTTTCATGTCTTCTTTATAAATTGATTCTTTTATCATTATGAATTGTCTTTTATTCTCTCTGATAATTATACTCATTATTTTTAGAATGTCAGTTATCACTATAAATTAAAGTCAGCTTTTTATGATTAGTGTTTGCTTGGTATAGCCTTTTCCATACTTTAACATAATGTATACTATCATCTGTATCCTTATATTTAAAGGTTATTTCTCATAAACATATTTAGATCTTTTAACTAGGATGTTAAACAGTTTATTTTTAATGTGATTATTGAAATGTTTGAATTTAAGTCTCCTTTCTTGGTAGTTGTTTTCTATTTTTCCCATCTGTTCTGTCTTTCTTTTGTAACTGCCCATCTTTGGGTTAGTTGAGTAATTTCTAGGGTGTTATTTTATTTCAATTATTGACCACGGCACAGGCAGTAAGATACTCATAAATAATTTTGATTCTTTCTAAGATTTTTAAACTTGTTTAGGGAAGCAGTAGAGTAACATTTATTTTACAATAAAATACCACTTTCCAATGTTTTAAATAGTTTGATTCATTTTTTCCCCAACTTCTTATTTATGTAGAGTTGTAAGTATAATGTGAAAGTTGTTCAGTCAGTGTGACTCTTTGTGACTCCATGGACTGTATAGTCCATGGAATTCTCCAGGCCAGAATACTGGAGTGGGTAGCATTTCCCTTCTCCAGAGGATCTTCCCAACCCAGGGATCGAACCCAGGTCTCCTGCATTGCAGGCAGATTCTTTATCAGCTGAGCCACAAAGGAAACCTAGGGTTGTAGGTTGGTCCCTTTTAATCTTTTAAGGGTTCTATTAGCTTTCTAGGTCTGTTATAACAAAATACCACAAACTCAGTGGTTTAAATAACAGAAATCTACTGCCTCAGAGTTCTGGAGGCTAGAAGTCTTACCTGGGTCATGCTGATTTACAAGGCTCTAGAGAAGGATCTGTTCCAGGCCTCCCTCCCTGTCTCTGGCATTTCCTTGGTTTGGCAGCCTACTTTAAACATCACACAGCATTCTCTCTCTAGGTACATCTCCATATCCAAATTTTCTCCTTTTATAAGGGCATCAGTCATATTGGATTAGGGGGCCCATCCTACATTAAATAAGACCTTATAATAACTAGTTACATGTTCAACAACCCTATGAGTAAATAAGGTCACATTTCTGGGTTACTGGGGTTCAGTACTACAACATACATATATTGGGGAAGGCAGTTCAACTCATAACAAGGATAGAAGCACAGTGCCCCACATGAGTAATTTATGATATCAATCAGAAATTCTGCCATTCACAGATTAAGAAAAATTATATAGACTGCTACTGCATATAATATGACTTCGATTGGGGATTATTACTATTTAAAAGTTACCATTGCACAGATACATTGGGGTGCACAGGAAATATTGGGGTACAATTACTAGGTCTGACAGGGTATTCCCTTAAACATGCAACTTTTTCATTAAAAAAAATATTTATTTATTTATTTGACTGTGCTGGGTTTTAGTTGCAGCACATGGGATTCTTCATCTTTGTGGTGGCATGTGAGCTCTCAGTTGTGGCATGTGGGATCTAGTTCCCAGATCAGGGATCAAACCCAGGCCCCCTTTACTGGGAGCTGAGAGCACAGAGTTTTAGGCTCTGGACCACCAGAAAACTTCTGCAACTTTTTCTAATTACTGTTAGGTGGTTAAAAGTCTTTGCTGTATGCTATGTCGATTTTGTGTTTTGTTTCATTTCCTTACTGTATTATTATTATTATTCAGTTCAGTTCAGTTCAGTCGCTCAGTTGTGGCTGACTCTTTGTGACCGCATGAATCGCAGCATGCCAGGCGTCCCTGTCCATCACCAACTCCTGGAGTTCACTCAAACTCACATCCACTGAGTCCGTGATGCCATCCAGCCATCTCATCCTCTGTCGTTCCCTCTTCTTCCTGCCCCCAATCCCTCCAAGCATCAGAGTCTTTTCCAATGAGTCAGCTCTTCGCATGAGGTGGCCAAATTACTGGAGTTTCAGCTTTAGTATCATTCCTTCCAAAGAACACCCAGGACTGATCTTAGAATAGACAGGTTGGATCTCCTTGCAGTCCAAAGGACTCTCAAGAGTCTTCTCCAACACCACAGTTCAAAAGCAACAATTCTTCAGCGCTCAGCTTTCTTCACAGTCCAACTCTCACATCCATGCATGACCACAGGAAAAACCATAGCCTTGAATAGACGGAACTTAGTCAGCAAAGTAATGTCTCTGCTTTTGAATATATTATCTAGGTTGGTCATAACTTTTCTTCCAAGGAGTAAGCGTCTTTTAATTTCATGGCTGCAAGGCAGGAGGGGCTTAAATTGGGATACTGAAATTGACATACACACACTACTATTTATAAAACAGATAACTAATAAGGACCTGTTGTATAGCACAAAGAACTCTATTCAGTACTCTGTAATGACCTATATGGGAAAAGGAATTGAAAAGGAGTGGATATGTGTATATGTATGACTGATTCACTTTGCTATACAGCAGAAATTAATACAACATTGTAAATCAACTATACTCCAATTAAAAAAAAAACATCGTGATAGCATTAATATCCATAAGCTAGAGCAAAAAACAAAAATGTTGATTAAAAAATATACTGAGTAGACATGATAATAGAAGTAGATAAACACATTTTGATATGTAAATGGTGGTTTATAAAATTTAGTAGTATTTCTATATTCTTATCATTTGCCAATGAAATAGGAGTAAATAACTGCTTTCACCAACATGTGAACTGCCTATAAATTTAGAAACACACAGCAGGAAAAGCTTTGTATCTAGGGTAATACTGTGTGTGCATGCTTAGTTGCTTAGTCATATCCGACTCTTTGTGACCTCATTCACTGTAGCCCACTAGGCTTCTCTGTCCATGGCATTCTGCAGGCAAGAACACTGGAGTGGGTTGCCATGCCCACTTCCAGGGGATCTTCCTGAGCCAGGGATCAAATCTGGGTCTTTTGCAAGCAGTTTCTTTACTGTCTGAGCCACCAGGGAAGCCAAGATAATAATAACAATAATAAATACTTTATGCCTATTAACCTGTTTATACTAACCATAACTCCAAAGGTAGATATAATTATTCCCTGGAAACTGAGGCAATGGGTATATTTAGTGACCTACCTGATGTTTCCCCTTTGTTCTCCAGAATCTGCTCGGTGCTTTGGAGTTAACACAGCAGATAAATTCACTGTGATCTCAGGTCTCCATATCTGCAAATAGGTTCATTCTGATGACGCTAATGACATCATCAAATGCTGCAGTGTGTAGACATCTTTTATGTTTTCTTTGCCTCTATTCTGTTGTCTATCAGTTCTAATCTATTATTTAGAGTTTTTCAAATGTTCTATTCCAGGGCTTTTCCTTTTCTTTCTCATTAAACTAACAAAGTTTTGTTGTTTTTGTTTTCCTTGGGGGGGGGGGGTGTTATATTTTTTGTAATTCTAAAATACTTTTGGTGAAAAGTTAGGAATCTGAACACTCTTCCATCCTGCATCCTGAGAAGGAAACCCTTAGAAGGATTTTAAGCAGAGATGTACAGGGTTTTAATGACCAGCAAGACTATTTAGGAATTTCTTTTTTTTAAGCCAGGGTCAAAGTAAAATTTTAACTGTGAAACTGGGAAAATGGTTGTTTGTAACTGATCGATTTTCATCTTAGGTAGAGAGTAGGACAAAAATTTTCACTTTTCTTTTCTTTGTACCACTCCAGTCTCTACCTCATCAAAGCAGGTTTAAAAACAACCTATTAGGCATTTACATTTACACTTGCTAAATGATATACCCCTTATAAGACCTCAGTGTCAAGATACTTTCATAGGACAAAATAGCCAATAACTGCTTAGTTTTTAAGAAAGGCCACTACAAAGGCTGAACGCTTACTTTAACCACTTTTATTTTTGGTAGTATAACATCTATTTCTTTAATCTTATAGATTCTTTTTCTTTAGTTCATGGTTCAGTCCTCATTTAATTAATAGAATGTTGGTGTCCTCCAGATATTCTTGGAAATTTTTTTTTTTAAATAATAGGATCATGGCCACATATAAAGTACCATCATATGTATTCATTGCTGATAAATTTAAAGGCCACGGATATAATATTTAATATAATAAAAAGTAGAGAAACTAAAATTTGGGAGATTAAGTAATAAGGGTTGTGAAAAGAACTGATGTTTATTCAGTGCCTGCTATTAATACTAACTTTTAACCTTTTCAAGAAATTATCATGTGTTAGGTACTATGCTAAGCATGTAACATTTATTAACTTATTTGCTTTCCTAATAATCCAAAAATGAATTCCCTCATTTCAAAGATGATGAAGGCTTGTAAAATGAGGAGTTGAAGGGCCTCTCAAAATTATCTAGTGGTTAATCAGTCTTTCCAGGTGGCTCAGTGGTAAAGAATCCACCTACCAATGCAGGAGAAGCAGATGTGAAACCAGTCACTGGGTTGCAAAGATCCCAGTGATCTTACTCCAGTACTCTCACCTCGGAAATCCCAAGGACATACGAGCCTGGCGGGCTACAGGGTTGCAAAGGGTTGGACACGACTTAGAGATTAAACAACAAAGTCATTGATCATGTGAGAATGAGACAACAAACTATTCATTCAGATAGAAATGGTAAAAATCAGGCAAAATAGCATGTCTCTCCATTTTTTGCTTTTCTCCAAACCTGTTTTCTTATAATGCCAATGTCAGAATATTGATTATGTAAGCTTTTCCCCCTGGTCTTATCATTTTGATAAAAATTCTGAAAAAAAAAGTAAAATTCAGATAGGATATGCAATTTTTGTTAAGATACTAGCTAAAGCAGAATTGGAATACATAATTCCTGATCACAGGGACTGCTGTTTGACCACATACATTCATGATCTGGTTTTAGAAACTCGGCCAATTCAAATTAAAATATTTCTGTTTGTTATTCACTGCAGATGGTGACTGCAGCCATGAAATTAAAAGACACTTACTCCTTGGAAGGAAAGTTATGACCAACCTAGATAGCATATTGAAAAGCAGAGACATTACTTTGCCAACAAAGGTTCGTCTAGTCAAGGCTATGGTTTTTCCAGTGGTCATGTTTACATGTGATTGTTGGACTGCGAAGAAAGCTGAGCGCCTAAGAATTGATGCTTTTGAACTGTGGTGTTGGAGAAGACTCTTGAGAGTCCCTTGGACTGCAGGGAGATCCAACCAGTCCATTCTAAAGGAGATCAGTCCAGGGTGTTCTTTGGAAGGAATGATGCTAAAGCTGAAACTCCAGTACTTTGTCCACCTCATGCGTAGAGTTGACTCATTGGAAATGACTCCGATTCTGGGAGGGATTAGGGGCAGGAGGAGAAGGGGATGACAGAGGATGAGATGGCTGGATGGCATCACCGTCTCAATGGATGTGAGTTTGGGTGAACTCCGGGAGTTGGTGATGGACAGGGAGGCCTGGGGTGCTGTGATTCATGGGGTCACAAAGAGTCAGACACGACTGAGCGACTGAACTGAACTGAACTGAATTACCCTCCAGAAATGACTGCCCAAGGAAAGTGAGATCATATGTTGATAACTGAGTCAGCCTTATCTTGCTTCAGTTGCATTTTATTATAAACAAAATAACTTATGTGTAAGTTACAATGGTCCCACCTACTACTTTCAGAACAGTTTCACTTCAACTAAATATAAGGAACTTAATCACTTACTTTATCAAAATCACATGTCACTGGTACAGAGCTAATCTCACCTTGTATATTCACTTGTCAGATAGTTAGCAGGTTTAATGTGTTCTGAGTGTACACTGTAATCAATTGACTAATTGGAAAATTTTAAATGCACTTTTTGCTTATTTTAATTTTCTTTATATTCATAACATTGTATTTCCTTGTGGCTGATGTACCACAGGCAATATAAAAATTACTTATTTTATGAATATTTAACACAAGAATACCTCTGTTGGATGATATAGTCTGTTTAATACAAGAAATAAGGAATTAAATTTGTAGAAAGCTTTCTTTTAACATTTTAACAGATGTTTTATACTGAATTTAAGCATCTTAATATATGAATGAATATATGAATGAAACTTTAGAGCTATGAATCAAGATCTGTCCCCCAATTTTTGAAGAGATGTGCCAAGTATCTAAAAGGTCAGATGAGCAGTCCAAAGTCATACAAGAAGCATTAGTCAGACAAAGGAGATAAGGATGCAAGTTTTTCTGTCTCCTGGTATATATTTTATTAGTTACTTTTTTTAATCTAATAAAATATAGTCCTAGTTATCTGTAACATATGTTTATTTAATATTATATCAAAGAGAGGTGGTAACTCTGGCTATTTCCATATCACTCACCCAGTGGTATATTATATATCCCTATATATATATATTATATATACATATAATTATAAGGATGAATTGCTGAATATTGGATGATTGATATGAAGGAATATCAGATTTTCAAATACTGAACATTTGGCAAAACTGAAAAAGACATCATTTCTGCATGCCAGATGAAACTTACTGGCTTCTCATATAGATCAACATGTTTTTCAGGAACAAAAATTATCTTAACCAAAAATTATAATTATAACTCCATGTGTCTTTAAAACACATGTAAAGTTTTTATACAATATTCTTCAATAAATTCTATTTTAAATTCTCTGTGCCAGGCATTTTCACAGCCATTTGGTCCTTAAAACATCCCTTTGAATAGATAGGAAAATATTACCATCATTTCAAAATTTTATTTTATTTAGTTTATTTCACCATTTCCACATCAATAGTTAAAAGGAAAATCAAGGGTAATTAATTTAAATTACTTCCCCAAGGTCACATATATTGGACATGATAAATCTGGAATATCTCCTGGGTCTTAAATCACATTATGGTTGTAATTCTCCATCTTCATATGTTAATACTCTCGTTATATAATGTCCTACTTGCAAGTCAGCTGCCCTTGCCTAAAATTTGCTACCTCTGGCAGAGGAATAGATGGAAATTAACTTGCCTCCAAAAATAGTGAAGCTGAAATTTACTATCAGTGAGTTTTCAAAAATGTTATCACTGCAAATAGTGAACCACTTCACTTCAGGCTTACATAATTTCCAAATTATCATTGGTAATGATTTAAACTCAAGTTATTAATGTTTTAAAAAGAATAAATAAGAAAACAACAAGTAATTAGATAAATACATAATATAAGTTGTAATATGGTGAACTTAATATTATTAAAGAAAGAATTGGTAAATACTATTTTAAAATCATAATCTTGGTGAAGAAAATGGGAGTTTTTAAAAGCTGTTTGAAAACCTGTGAAGAGTTCTGACTTATATGGTATTGCTATTTGATATAATTTTACATATAACATATATATAATTTTATATAATTTTTATATAACAGAGCTATTTGATATAATTTTAGAAGATACTAATGTTTCTAGGATGTAAGGGTATAGTTTTCTCACATTTTATCAAGGTAAAAATGCCAATTTGTGATTTAAATAAGAATTTTGAAATTTCATTCATATGTAGGGTCACTCAAAAATTCTAAATAATTCTTCTAGTTGTTTTAAACTTCTACTTTAGTTTTTTGGAACTTAAGAGATTATGAAGAGGCTAGAGCAATTTTAGGGCTCAGTGGCTCCGTGGTTAAGCATCCACCTGGAATGCAAGAGACACAGGAAACCTGGGTTAGATCCCTGGGTTAGGAAGATCCCCTGAAGAAGGAAATGGCAACCCACTCCAGTTTTCTTGCTGGGAAAACCCTGTGGACAGAGGAACCTGGCTGGCTATAGTCCATAGGGTCACAAAGAGTTGGACACGACTGAGCACGGATGCAGAGCAATTTTATTTTAAAAGTAAATCATCACTCTGGCATCCAGGTGATTTATATACTGGCTCACATTTTTTCCCTGCTATGTTAATAAAGACAGTGTTTTTACTTTTCAGGGAGATTTACAAATATTTTATTCTAAAGTAAAGGAAATGAAAAAAATACTATAATCTCACTCATTTCCTTAGAACTCACTCTTTCAAATATAAACTGAATATCTGGATATATAAATGTTTCCATCCTACTTGTTTATTTTTAAAAGCAAAGGTGTATTGTGTGAGGCTTTTATAATGCCACTGAATGAGTGAAGCTAATCTTTTCATTCACAACTTTGGACACTGCATAAACTCTATTAATCTAATACTAGACAACCTAGATAGTATATTCAAAAGCAGAGACATTACTTTGCGGACTAAGGTCCGTCTAGTCAAGGCTATGGTTTTTCCTGTGGTCATGTATGGATGTGAGAGTTGGACTCTGAAGAAGGCTGAGCGCCGAAGAATTGATGCTTTTGAACTGTGGTGTTGGAGAAGACTCTTGAGAGTCCCTTGGACTGCAAGGAGATCCAACCAGTCCATTCTGAAGGAGACCAACCCTGGGATTTCCTTGGAAGAAATGATGCTAAAGCTGAAGCTCCAGTACTTTGCCCACCTCATGCGAAGAGTTGACTCATTGGAAAAGACTCTGATTCTGGGAGGGATTGGGGGCAGGAGGAGAAGGGGACGACAGAGGATGAGATGGCTGGATGGCATCACTGACTCAATGAACGTGAGTTTGAGTGAACTTCGGGAGATGGTGATGGACAGGGAGACCTGGCGTGCTGTGATTCATGGGGTCGCAAAGAGTTGGACACGACTGAGCGCTGAACTGAACTGAGACTCTGGGAATCTGTTATGCCTCTACCTTGCCAGTTCTATACAAAGGAACACAAGTGGCCATTTCAACAAGAGGCTGTCACTATCTGTTAGTGACATACTATTCTTATTCCCTAATTTCCAATCCATATAGTTATGAATTTCCCAACCCCCAAATTCACATGTTGAAGTCCAAAATGTGACTACAAGATAAGGGATTTAAGTAAGTAATTAAGATTAAAGGAGGTCACAAGGTTAAATGAGGTCATATGGAGCTATCATCCAATAGAACTTGTGTCTCTCTGAAAAAAAAAAAAAAGAAGAGACATGAGTGAACACTTTCCCTCTCTCAAACACAGAGGGAAGGCCATGTTAGGACAAAGCAATATACAGCTCAGGAAGAGAGACCTCACCAGAAACTAGTCCTGAAGATGCCTTGATCTTGAATCTCTACTCTCTAGAAGAATGAAAAGATATATTTCTGGTTTAAATCACTCTCTGTGATATTTTGTAATGGCAGTCTCAGCAAACTATGCACATTTATACTCAGTTTTCCCTGGCTTTTGTGACTTGTATACTGTCTTTTATTTTCTCTTTATGCTAGGCTTCTCAGAAGTGCTGCTTCTTGCTGCAGGATAATGTCTTTATCATTCTACCTCCCACCAAGAAATAATAGTCAAACTAATAAAATTAGAAATGACTCTAATTTCTAAGAAGTGTATCAAAAACAAAGAATAGAATAATTAGCCATCAAAAATAGACTTATACAATCTCTATCAAAATATAATGGCATTTTCTCCCTCAGAAATAAGAATATTTACCCTAAAATTCAGTGGGATCTCAAGGCAGCTTAAATAACTAAGAAATCTTGAAAAAGAAGAACAAAGTTGAAATGTTCACAGTTCCTGATTTCAAACCTTATTACAAACTATAGTAATCAAACCAGTATGGTACTAAAGATCAACATATAGATCATTTTGGAATAGAATAAGAGCCCAGAAATAAATTCTTCTTTATAAGGTCAAGTGATTTTTGATAGAAGTGCCGAGACCATTCAATGAAAAAATGAAAGTCTTTTCAACAAATAGTGTTAGGAAAACTGAATATTCTCATGCAAAAGAATAAAGTTGGACACTTACCTTACATCATATATGGAAATTAACTCCAAAAGGATCAAAGACCTGAATGTAAGACTAAATGTAAAAGCTTAAACTATAAAACTTTTTGAAGAAAGCATAGGAGAAAAACTTCATGTCATTGGACATTGAAATGGTTTCTGTTTCTTTGATATGATACCCAAAACATAGGCAACAAAAATTAAAATAAATTAGATTACATCAAAGTAAAAGAAAAAAACAGCAAAAACAAAAAATTGTGCCTCAAAGGACATAATCAGTGGAGTTAAAAGGTAATCTACAGAATGAAAACCAAGTTTGTATATCATTTTTTCTGATAAGGAGTTAATATCTAGAAATACTGAAAGAACTACAACTCAACAATAAAACAATTCAATTAAAAAATGAGTAAAGGATTTGATAAAATATTCCTGCAAAGAAGATATACAAATGTCCTACAAGTGCATAAAAGGATGTTCAAAATTAGGAAAATGCAAATCAAAACTACCAGGAGATACCACCTCAAATCCATTAGGATGTCTACCGTTAAAACCCAAATCTAACAAGTATTATCAAGGATGTAGAGTAAAGGAAAGCCTGGTGAACTGTTGGTGGGAAGGCAAATGGTGCAGTTGCTATGAAAAATATATGGAGTTCCTTCAAAAAATTAAAAATAACATTACATAGGATCCAGCAGTTTCACCTCTAGTTTAACACTTATTATGGACTAAATTGTGTTTCTCCAAACTCATATGTTGAATTCCGAATCTCTAGTACTTTAGACTGTGATTGTATTGAGAGATAGGGTCTTTAAAGTGGTGATTAAATTAAAATGAATTTGGCCCCAATCTAGTATGACTGGTGTTTTTGAAAGAAGAGGAAATTAGGACACGAATGTGTGCAGAGGAAAGACTATGTGAGATCACAGGGAGATGGCCATCTACAAGCCAAGGACAGCCTCAGAAGAAAGCAATCACTATGGTGTGAATTTTTGTGTCCTTCTAGTATTCATGTTAGAATTCTAATGCCTAGTGTGATGGTATTAGAAGGTAGGGTCTTTGTGGGATAAATAGGTTGAGGGTAGAACCCTCATAAATGGGATTAGTGATCTTATAAAAGAGACCTCACAAAGATCCCAGCTTCTTCCAACATGTGAAAACATTGAAAAGTCTGCATCCTGGAAGAGGGTCTTCATGTAACCACACTAGCAACTTGACCTCAGACTTCCCACCTCCAGAACTATGCAAAATATATTTCTGTTGCTTATAGGCTCCCTGGCCTATAGTATTTTTTTTTGTAGTAGCCTGGAGGGACTAATACACCAACCCTATAGCAATATTCACAACAGCTAAAAGATGGAAACAACCTGAGTGTCTCTTGCCAGATAAATGAATAGATAAAACTGGAATATTATGTAGCCTTAAAAAACTCAGGTTATAGCTAAGAGATTCATCCATTCACATGGATGAACCCTGTGGGGACTATGCTAAGTGAAGTAAGAGTGTCACAGAAAAATAAATACTGTATGATTCCACTTACATGAGGTACCTAAAATGATCAAATTTATAAAGATCGAAAGTAGACCCAGGTGGTTGACAGGGGCTAGATCAAGGCAGGAATGGTGAGTTGCTAAACAGGGATGAGGATTTCAGTTTTGCATGTTGAGAAGAATTTTGGAGGTTGGTTGCACAGCAATGTGAATATACTAAACACTACGGAACTATATACTTAAAAATTGTTAAGATGGTAAATTTTGTGTAATATGTGTTTTACCACAATTTAAACAAAAATGGTTTTATGCAAAGTGAAGATCCTATTTAGCTGTTAGTGGTTGTTATTGTCTTGAACATCAATATGAGTATATTTTTAACTGTAGTGAGTATTAGATATACAGAAATTGGAGTCGCCAGATAAAGCACAAGATACACAGTTAAACTTGAATTCAAATAAAAAAAGAATACTCATTATTATAAGTGTCTCAAATATTGCACAGCACATTCTTATATTTAAAATAATATTCATTGTTTCTTTGAAATTTAAATTTAATTCAACACTATGCATTTTTATTTGCTAAATGTAATAAAAATAAGATATTTGCCATAGGAGCATGCTGTTCTGTATAAGAGATATGTATTATCTTATATTTGAGTATATGAAATTGTAAAGTCAGGGACTATCTGACATGCCAAATTATAAGGACCAGTGACATTTTGAGAGCTATAGGTGGCCCTTGTAAAGGCGTTTCTTCTATAATTAGCAATTCTAACCTCAAGTTTTTACTCTGATTCCTCACTCTCTTGTGGCACTTGAAGTATTTCTACATTTAAACCTATTTGACCTCTTTTTGAAATGCAACATTTTTTGCTAAGGATAACATCTTAAAAGTATTTGCTGAGGTATAGAGAATTGCTTTACACACATGCACACACATTTATTTCTGTTATCAAATAAATATATTAAAAGTTGACTCAAATCAGTTCAACTTTGGAGAATTCTACAATGATTGATTGATAATCATCATCATAACTCAGACATAAGCAAATAGTCATATATGAATAAGCAAGAGCAGAAAGCACGTGCATTTATAATCAGAAACTCTGTGTCTGAATCCTGGCTTTGTTCATTTTTGATTTGGTGATCTTGGACAAGTTATAAAGCCTCTTTTGTAACATTGATGCAATAATAATACCTATTTCTCAGGATGTTGTATTATTGAAAATTGAAAATGAGTGTAAAATTATGTATCAACCTATATTTTCATATGGAACATGTAGAAAGCTATTAGGACATGAGGAATTTGAGAGGAGTAAGTGAGAATGAGCTTGACGAGAGTATGAAGCACTGCCGTTGGCAAGTGGGAAGAGGAGGAGATTAAGTTCTCAGGAAGTAAAAAAGAGAAGCAGACACTGAAAGGTACAAATGCACTGAAGTGGCAATAAAGACAAATCTTGAAACGCCTACGTATTTCTTGCTCTTTCTCACTTTGGACAAGTAAACAGAGATACAGAATCAACTGTTTAAAGTGAAAGACTTTAGTGGATGAGAGATCTGGGGTTATATCCCACTTCTAATTTTATGGATTAATATACTGAATATACTCTGTGACAAAAGGGAGAAAAAAGAAATGGTATACACTGAACAACTAATGGAAACCAGATACTTTATTAAACTTTTAACACAGAGACATTTACTCAGTGCTTCTTATCTTTTTTTTCCCAAATGAGAAAATTTATACGTAATGCAGTTAAGGAGCCTAAGATCACACAGCTCATTAAGTAGCACAACATAGATTGAAACTCAGACTATCTAAATTCAAAGTTTTAATATATGATACATATCAGTTCAGTTCACTTCAGTCACTCAGTGGAGTCCGACTCTCTGCAACCCCATTGACTGCACCACGCCAGGTTTCCCTGTCTATCACCAACTCCCAGAGATTGTCAAATTCATGTCCATCAAGTCGGTAATGCCATCCAACCATCTCATCCTCTGTCATCTCTTTCTCCTCCTGCCTTCAATCTTTCCCAGCATCAGAGTCTTTTCCAATAAATCAGTTCTTTGTATCAGGTAGCCAAAGTATTTGAGTTTCAGCTTTAGCATCAGTTCTTCTAATGAATATTCAGGACTGATTGCATTTAGGATGGACTGGTTCGATCTCCTTGCTGTCCAAGGGACTCCAAAGAGTCTTCTCCAATACCACAGTTCAAAAACATCAGTTCTTCGGCACTCAGCTTTCTTTATAGTCCAACATTCACATCCATACATGAGTACTGAAAACCCATAGTTTTGACTAGATGGACATTTGTTACCAAAGCAATGTCTTTGCTTTTTAATATGCTGTCTAGGTTGGTCATAGCTTTTCTTCCAAGAAGCAAGAATCTTTTAATTTCATGGCAGCAGTCACCATCTGCAGTAATTTTGGAGCCCCAAAATCTAAAGTCTGTCACTGTTTCCATTGTTTTCCCACCTATTTGCCATGAAGTGATTGGACTGGATGCCGTGATCCTAGTTTTCTGAATGTTGAGTTTTAAGCCAAATTTTTCACTCTCCTCTTTCACTTTCATCCAGAGGCTGTTTAGTTCCTCTTTGCTTTCTGCCATAAGGGGGATGTCAACTGCGTATTTCAGGTTATTGCTGTTTCTCCGGGCAATCTTGATTCCAACTTGTGATTCATACAGTCCAGCATTTCTCATGATGTACTCTGCATGTAAATTAAATAAGCAGGGTGACAACATACAGCCTTGTACTCCTTTCCTGATTTGGAACCAGTCTTTTGTTCCATATCCAGTTATTACTGTTGCTCCTTGACCTGCATACAGATTTCTCAGGAGGCAGGTCAGGTGGTCTGATATTCCCATTTCTTGAAGAATTTTCCATAGTTTGTTGGGATCTACACAATCAAAGGCTTTGGTGCAGTCAATAAAGGAGAAATAGATGCTTTTCTAGAACTCTTTTGCTTTTTCAAAGACCCAATCGATGTTGGCAATTTGATCTATTGTTCCTCAGCCTTTTCTAAATCCAGCTTGAACTTCTGGAAGTTCACAGTTCATGTACTGTTGAAGTCTGGCTTGGAGAATTTTGAGCATTACTTTACTAGCATGTGAAGTGAGTGCAATTGTGTTGTAGCTTGACACAATTGTTCTTTGGCATTGCTTTTCTTTGGAATTAGAATGAAAACTGACATTTTCCAGTCCTGTGGCCACTGCTGAGTGTTCCAAATTTGCTGGCATAGTGAGTGCAACACTTTCACAGCATTATCTTTTAGGATTGAAAATAGCTCAACTGGAATTCCATCACATCCTTTATTCCAAGTGATGCTTCTTAAGGCCCACTTGACTTTGCATTCCAGGATGTCTTGCTCTAGGTGAATGACCACATCATTGTGGTTATCTGGGTTATGAAGATCTTTTTTGTATAGTTCTTCTGTGTACTCTTGCCACCTCTTCTAAATATCTTCTGCTTCTGTCAGGTCCATACCACTTCTGTCCTTTATTGTGTCTATCTTTTCATGAAATGGTCTCTTGATATTTCTAATTTATTTGAAGGGATCTCTAGCCTTTCCCATTCTACTGTTTTCCTCTATTTCTTTGCACTGATTACTGAGGATGTCTTTCTTATCTCTCCTTGCTATTCTTTGGAACTCTGCATTCAAATGGGTATATCTTTCCTTTCATCTTGCCTTTCACTTCTCTTCTTTTCACAGCTATTTGTAAGGCTTTCTCAAACAACCGTTTTGCCTTTTTGCATTTCTTTTTCTTGGGGATGGTCTTGATAACTGCCTCCTATACAGTCTCATGAACCTCCATCCATACCTTCAGGCACTCTGTCTATCAGATCTAATCCCTTGAATCTTATTTGTCACTTCGACTGTATAATTGTAAAGGATTTAATTTAGGTCATACCTGAATGGTCCCGTTTTCCCTACTTTCTTCAGTTTGAGTCTGAATGATGCATATAGACTTCCTGAATAGTCCTTTCCTCCTGTTTTACCCATAGAATTAGTTGGTATCTAATCCTAATGCCATGGAATGCATATGGCAAGGAGGTAGAATATATGAATCCCATTTTCACACTTAGCAATTTGCATTAATACATTAGAGGACAAGCTATCTTAAGTAAACAAATACTTTTGGAAAAAAACATTGTGTTTCTGGATGCTATATTATATTGAATACATTATCAAAATAATGAAGTTAATACAATTGTGTAGATGCATTCAATGAGAAAAGTATAAGCTATTTAATAAGCAGTGCTGAAACAGTAATGTATTGACCTGGAAAAATTAAAAAAAAAAATCTCTGTCTCATACTATATGCAAAAATTAACACTAATTGAATAAAAAATCCAATACTGCAAGAATATCTAGATAGCTTAGTGGTGGCTGCATAGTTTTGTAGTGGTGGCTGCATGCCGCTGGAGGGACTTTGAGAACATACCCCAAGTTCAATGGCAGAGAAGCACCATCAAGACAGTAGGCACTGGAGTGGCAGCTGCAGAGCACTGGAGTGGCTTTGATGAGATACCTCACTTCAAAGGGCAAAGCGGAAGCTCCAGAAAGATGGTAGGAGGGGCGAAGTCATGTTTAGAATCAAACCCCATACCTGCCAGAGATGCTCAGAGGGCTGAAACAAAACTTGTGCACACCAGGACCCAGAGATCCCACAGAGACTGAGACAGGACTGTGTTTGAGTGCCTCCTATGGAAGTATGGTCAGCAGTCAACTGCTGCAGGGCAGGGGCTCTGGGTTCAGTAGACCTGGATATGGCATAAGCCCACTTGGAGGAAGTCGCCATTAACCCCACCATAGAGCCACCAAAACTTATACAGGACTGGGGAAACAGACTCTTGGAGGGCACAAACAAAACCTTGTGCTCACCAGGACCAAGGAGAAAGGAACAGCGACCCCACAAGACACTGACACAGACTTGCCTGTGAGTGTCTAGGAGTATCCAGTCGAGGTGTGGGTCAGTGGTGGCCTGGTGCAGGGTCGGAGGAATGGAGTGTAGCAGTGCCTGCATGGGACCTTTTGGAGGAGGTCGCCATTAGTCATTACCTCCACCATAGTTTGCCTCAGATCAAATAACAGGGAGGGAACACAGCGTCACCCATTAAAAAAAAAATTGGATTAAGGATTTACTGAACCTCCCATCAGAACAAGACCCAGTGTCCCTTCAGTCAGTCTCTCTTATGGAAACCAGGAAGTTTCCATAAGCCTCTTATCCTTCTCCAAAAGAGGGCAGACAGAATGAAAAACACAGTGACAGGAAGCTAACCAATCTGATCACTTGGACCATAGCATTGTATAACTCAGTGAAACTACGAGCCCTGCTGAGTATGGTCACCCAAGACAGATGGTTCATGGTGGAGAGTTCTGACAAAATATGGTCCACTGGAGAAGGGAATGGCAAACTACTTCAGTGTTCTTGCCTTGAGAACTGCATGAACAGTATGAAAGGGAAAAAAGATAGGACAATGAAAGGTGAACTCTCCAGGTTGGTAGATGCCAAATATGCTACTGGAGATCAGTGGAGAAATAACTTTAGAAAGAATGAAGAGATGGAGCAAAAGCAAAAACAACACCAAGTTTTGGATGTGACTTGGATGGAAGCAAAGTCTGATGCTGTAAAGAGCAATATTGCATAGGAACCTGGAATGTCAGGTCCATGAATCAAGGCAAATTGGAAGTGGTCAAACAGGAGATGACAAGAGTGAACATCAACATTCTAGCAATCAGCAAACTAAAATGGACTGGAATGGGTGAATTTAACTCAGATGACCATTATATCTACTACTGTGGGCAAGAATTCCTTAGAAGAAATGGAGTAACCATCATAGTCAACAAGAGTCCAAAATGCAGTACTTGGAGGCAATCTCAAAAATGACAGAATGATCTCTGTTTGTTTACAAGGCAAACCATTCAATATCACAGTAATCCAAGTCTATGCCCCAACTGGTAATGCGGAAGAAGCTGAAGTTGAATGATGCTATGAAGACCTACAAGACCTTTTAGAACTAACACCCCAAAGATGTCCTTTTCATTATAGGGGACTGGAATGCAAGATTAGGAAGCAAGAGATACCTGAAGTAACAGGCAAATTTGGACATGGAGTACAAAATGAAGCAGGGCAAAGGCTAATACACATGGACAATACAGATGGTCAATACTGAAATCAGATTGATTATACTCTTTGCAGCTAAAAATGGAGAAGCTCTAAGCAGTTAACAAAAGCAAGACCAGGAGCTGACTGTGGCTCAGATCATGAACTCCTCATTGCCCAATTCATATTTAAATTGAAGGAAGCAGGGAAAACCACTAGATCATTCAATGATAATCTAAATCAAATACCTTATGATTATAGAGTGCAAGTGACAAATAGATTCAAGGGATTAGATCTGATAGACAGAGTACCTGAAGAGGTATGGATGGAGGTTTGTGACATTTTATAGGAGGCAGTTATCAGGAACACCCCCAAGAAAAAGAAATGCAAAAAGGAAAAATGGTTGTGTAAGGAAGCCTACAGATAGCTGTGAAAAGAAGAGAAGCAAAAGGCAAAGGAGAAAAGGAAAGATATTTGAACTCCCATTTGAATGCAGAGTTCCGCAGATTAGCAAGGAGAGATAAAAAAAGCCTTCCTCAGTGATCAGTGCAAAGAAATAGAGGAAGACAATAGAATGGGAAAGACTAGAGATCTCTTCAAAAAAATTAGAGATACCAAGGGAACATTTTATACAAAGATGGACACAATAAAGGACAGAAATGGTATGGACCTAACAGAAGCAGAAGATATTTAAAAGAGGTGGCAAGAGTACACAAAAGAACAGTACAAAAAAGATCTTGACCATGCAACTACTATGGTGTGATCATTCACCTAGAGCCAGACATCCTGGAATGGAAAGTCAAATGGCCCTTAGGAAACATCACTACGAACAAAGCTAGTGAAGGTGATGGAATTCCAGTTGAGCTATTTCCAATCTTAAATGATGATGCTGTGAAAGTGCTGCAGTCAATGTGCCAGCAAGCTTGGAAACTCAGCAGTGGCCACAGGACTGGAAAAGTCAGTTTTCATTCCAATCCCAAAGAAAGGCAATGATAAAGAATGCTCAAGCTATGACACAATTGCATTCACTTCACACGCTAGCAAAGTAATGTTCAAAATTCTCCAAGCTAGGCTTCAACTGTACATGAACTGTGAACTTCCAGAAGTTCAAGCTGGGTTTAGAAAAGGCAGAGCAACCATAGATCAAATTGCCAACATTCGTTGGATCATGAAAAAAGCAGGAGAGTTCCAGAAAAACATCTATTTCTGCTTTATTGACTTTACCGAAGACTTTGACTGTGTAGATCACAACAAACTGTGGAAAATTCTTCAAGACAAGGGAATATCAGACCACCTGAACTGCCTCTTGAGAAACCTGTGTATAGGTCAAGGAGCAACAGTGACAATGGACATGGAACAACAGACTGGTTCCAAATCAGGAAAGGAGTACATCAAGGCTGTATATTGTCATCCTACTTATTTAACTTATATGCAGAGTACATCATTGAAAATGCTGGACTGGATGAATTGCAAACTGGAATTAAGATTGCCAGAAGAAACATCAATAACCTTAGATTTGCAGATAACTCCACACTTAATACAGAAAGCGAAGAGGAACTAAAGAGTCTCTTGAAGAAAATGAAAGAGGAGAGTGAAAAAGTTGGCTTAAAGCTCAACATTCAGAAAACTAGGATCATGGCATCCAATCCAAACACTTCATGGCAAATAGGTGGGGAAACAATGGAAACAGTGAAAGACTTTAGATTTTGGGGCTCCAAAATCACTGCAGATGGTGACTGCTGCCATGAAAGTAAAAGATGCTTGCTCCTTGGAAGAAAAGCTATGACCAACCTAGACAGCATATTAAAAAGCAGAGACATTACTTTGCCAACCAAGTTCCATCTAGTTAAAGCTATGGTTTTTCCAGTACTCAGGTATGGATGTGAGAGTTGGACTGCAAAGAAAGCTCAGTGCCAAAGAATTGATGCTTTTGAACTGAGATGTTGGAAAAGACTCTTCAGAGTCCCTTGAACTGCAAAAAGATCCAACCAGTCTATCCTAATGAGGTCAATCCTGAGTATTCATTGGATGGACTGAAGCTGAAGCTGAAACTCCAGTACTTTGGCCACCTGATGGGAAGAACTGACTCATCTGAAATTACCCTGATGGTGGGAAAGATGGTAGCCAGGAGGTGAAGGAGACAAGAGAGGATAAGCTTGTTGGATGGCATCACTGACTCAACGGACATGAGTTTGAGTAGGCTCCAGGAGTTGGTGATAGACAGGGAGGCCTGGCGTGCTGCAGTTCATGGTGTATCAAAGAGCCAGACACGACCTGGCGAGTGCAGTGATGGACTGAATGTATAATACTATAAATGTAGACTACCTATAACTCTGAGTTCTACTAAATAAAATTTAAGCCTTTTGTATGGCAAAACAAGATAACACACAAGATCAATAGATATGATACATCTGAAAAAAAGACAATGCAAACAGCAGGCAATGAGTTCAGTAAAACACAAAGAGTTTGTACAAATTAACAAGGAAAAGACAAAACATGCAATATAAAAATGGATGGAAGATATGAATACACAATGTGCCAAGAACAAAACCAAATAACTAGCACACTTGGGAAAAAGGAAATACACTAGTTTCTGGTGAAATAGAAATCAATATAACAATGATTTAATCTGAGAACATTTGAAAATTTTCTAAAACTTAATGCTGGCATGGATATGAGGTATAAAGTATTGTCTTAGATTGCTGGTAGCACTGTAATATGATTTACTTAATTTAGTGTTTTGTTTCTGAGGTCCTTATATTAATATGCAATATGAGAATCTGCTAATATCTACAGTTAAAAAAAAATGTTTTTAAGAATGCTAATCTTTTCCTAGAAAGCTTTTCTATAGAGACTCACCCCCAAATCCAACTTTAAGAGCTTATACATAAAAATACATATGGTAGGGTTGATCAGGATAGTATAAAACAAAAGTAAAAATTATAAAAATCCCAACTGTGAAAATGTGTGTATGAGTATATATATTCACATATATGGTCTATAAAGATCATCAAAACGTGGAGAAAAAATGCATGTAGGCATACACTAAGGTATTAATATGAATTGTCTAAAGGGAAGAGGTTGGAATAGACTCTTGCAATTGGGGAAAAAAGGGGACAGATGAGAGAAATGTGTTCATGCTAAAACAATATGTATAATTCCACTTACAAGAGAGCAGTGGAAATTAAAACATACTTTTTGTTTGTTTTAACATATTTGGATCAAATAGAAAGATTATACCTTGGTATTTGGAGAATTCCTATTTATGAAAAGAAAACTAAAAGTTGAATTAATAAAATGCAACATGAACTTTAAAAAAAATACAGCTGCATATAGAAGCAATAAACTAGATGTTTTAAGCTTATTCAAAATAAGCCCAACAATACTGAATAAAATAAATGAAACAATGATTTTGGAAATCAAGCTAGCCATTCATATTTTCTCATAGTGGAACTTTTATATTATTTGAAGTGGGATGAAAACCAGGAAACTTGTTTCTAGCTAATAACTAGCTATTGATAGTAAATGATCCAGGAATATGTTCATTTAAATTGGGTTTGGTAAGTTTAAAAAAATTTTTCTTTTGAAAAATTGTTGAGTAAAATTTTAAGTTAAATTGTGTTTTTATATTATTTAAAAAAATTTTTTTGGAGTTTACTTGACTTCACTTTAAACTGCTAGATGTTCATTCTTTTTATGTTCATATTTAAGGAAGTGCTGAGGGTCACATCACTCAAAGCCAACAACATCATGCATCCTACCATGATGATCTGTGATGAGGGGAGAGGTTGGAATGACACAGAGAATAGGTAGATTTTACAAGTCCAGTCCAAGGAACTTCTCACTATCCTACAGAGCATCTCTTTTCAGTGGAAAGGGAAAGGGCTGCACTATGAAGACAATAGAATTCCCTCTATTTTGTGTAGATTTATGTTTTTCATGAGATACACATTCTGTATAAAAGCATTTGTACAGAATATAATGTTTTACTGAAAGTAAATTATTTCTTTGTGGTTTAGTAGTGCTTGACTGAATTGTCTCACCCCCTCTCCAATTCTTGTGTTGAAGCCTTAACCCCCAACACTACTGTATTTGGAGACAGGGCATGTGAGGAGGTGATAAAGGTTAAATATCAGAAGAATGAGGCCTATCCAACAGAGATGATGGCCTTAGAAGAAGAGGGAGAGATATCAGATATATCAGAGTTACCAGAGCTCACGTTCTTCACCTTGGAAGAATGGACATGGAGAGAAAGTGGCCACATGCAAGCCAAGAGAGAACTCTCACCAGAAACTGAATGCTGCCAGAGACTTGACCTTGGACCTTCCAACCAACATGCCTGTTCTCTATTCCATTTGTGGTTGTCTCGATTCTTCTAATACCTGCCAAAGGGGATGAACATTCATTTAAAACAACAGCTTCATTATAGTCAGTTTTTTCTCATTTAATGAGTAAATTTACTACCAAATTCACCATGTTTGAAAGCTATTATGATTTTATATTGCAATTTCTTTTTAAAATTTTAGTGAATATTTGGAAAATAAGGATTTGGCATTAGCTGTTTTTTATACTTAGAAATTGCACTTATACAATTTTTCCAGTGTGGCATTTGATGTGATGGTAATTAAATCTTTAGTTGACACAGATGTTTAAAAGTTACTCTCTAGACTTCAGTATTTCAAACTCAGAAATATAAGAAGTTTGTTGAACATCAGCTTTAAGATTACTGTACAAAACAAAGAACTGACTCAAAGAAATTTAAGTGACTAACCAGTTCAATTCAGTCACTCAGTGGTGTCTGACTCTTTGCGACCCAATGGACTGCAGCAAGCCAGGCTTCCTCATCCATCACCAACTCCCAGAGCTTGCTCAAACTCATGTCCATCGAGTCAGTGAGGCCATCTAACCATATCATCCTCTGTTATCCCCTTCTCTTTCTGCCCTCAATCTTTCCCAGCATCAGGGTCTTTTCCAATGAATCAGCTCTTTGCATCAGGTAGCCGAAGTATTGGAGTTTTAGCTTCAACATCAGTCCTTCCAATGAATATTCAGGACCGATTTCCTTGAGGATGGACTGGTTTGATCTCCTTGCAGTCCAAAGGACTTTCAAGAGTCTTTTCCAACAACACAGTTCAAAAGCATCAATTCTTCGGCACTCAGCTTTCTTTATAGTCCAACTCTCACATCCATACATGACTACTGGAAAAACGGTAGCTTTGACTAGATGGACATTTGTTGGCAAAGTGATGTCTCTGCTTTTTAATATGTTTAGGTTGGTCCTCCAAGGAGCAAGCATCTTTTAATTTCATGGCGGCAGTTACCATCTGCAGTTATTTTGGAGCCCAAGAAAATAAAGTCTTTCACTGTTTCCAAAGTTTCCCCATTTATCTGCCATGAAGAGATGCGACTGCATACCATGTTCTTAGTTTATTGAATGTTGAGTTTTTATTCAACTTTTTTACGCTCCTCTTTCATTTTCATCAAGAGGCTCTTTAGTTCTTTGCTTTCTGCCATAAGGGTGGTGTCATCTGCATATCTGAGATTGTTGATATTTCTCCCTGAAATCTTGATTCCAACTTGTGCTCCATCCAGTCCAACATTTCTCATGATGTACTCTGCATGTAAGTTAAATAAGCAGGGTGACAATATACAGCCTTGGCGTACTCCTTTCCTGATTTGGAACCAGTCTGTTGTTCCATGTCCAGTTCTAACTGTTGCTTCTTGACCTGCATACAGATTTCTCAGGAAGTAGGTCAGGTGGTCTGGTATTCCCATCTCTTGAAGAATTTTCCAGTTTGTTGTGATCTACACAGTCAAAGGCTTTGGTGTAGTCAATAGAGCAGAAATAGATGTTTTTCTGGAACTCTCTTGCTTTTTCAATGATCCAACAGATGTTGGCAATTTGACCTCTGGTTCCTCTGCCTTTTCTAAATCCAGCTTGAATATCTGGAAGATGACAGTTCACATACTGTTGAAGCCTGGCTTGGAGGATTTTGAGCATTACTTTGCTGGGGTGTAAGATGAGTGCAATTGTGCGATAGTGTGAACATTCTTTGGAATTGCTTTTCTTTGGAATTGGAATGAAAACTGACTTTCCCAGTCCTGTGGCCACTGCTGAGTTTTCCAAATTTGCTGGCATATTGAGTGCAGCACTTTCACAGCATCATCTTTTAGGACTGGAAATAGCTCAACTGGAATATCATCATCTCCACTAATTTTCTTGAAGAGATCACTCAGCTATAAATTTTTTCAGTCATGAGAAAGGGGAAACTTTTGCTGGCATAGTGACTGTGGAAGAAAATGAGAATTGAAATGGAAACCACAACTTGCCAAGTGTATCCCAAACCACAAGATACACAAGATATATAAAGGGTGCCATAGAAAATTATGTTTATCACACACCATCTAAACTTCTCATTCTTTTATCCCCGTTTATTTAGACCTTTCTACTTTAGATAAGACCACAGGTGAACTGCAAGGAGATTAAACCAGTCAATCCTAAAGGAAACCCACCCTGAATATTCATTGGATGGAATGAGGCTGAAGCTGAGCTCCAGTGCTTTGGCCCCCTGATGTGACGAGCCGACTCACTGGAAAAGACTCTGATGCTGGGAAAGATTGAGGGCAGAAGAAGAAGGGGACAACAGATGATTAGATGGCTGGACAGCATAACTGACTCCATTCACATGAATTTGAGTAAACTCCAGGAGACAGTGAGGGTCAGGGAAGTCTTGTGTGCTACAGTCCACTGGGTCACAAAGAATTGGACATGACCTAGCAATCGAACAACAACAGCAGGTGAACTGGTAAACAACAATTTCACAGGGATTCATAAATCCTAATATTAAAGACTTCCAATAGTTTCAGCAACTTTCTGGGCTACACACTGACCAATCTCTCCCAAGGTCACCGTATGAATCCAGCACTTAAATCTCTAGAAACATTCTTTTCCCAATTTCACTCTCTCCCCTTTGAGATACTCTAAGTATACATGATAGGGGGTCTTCAGAGAGAGAGAACCAGGCATGGGTTTCTTGACAAAAAAGAAGCCATTCTGGGCCTAAGTCAGTGTGTGATCTGAGCCTGTCCATAATGTCTGCGCTTGAATGGGTCTCAGTAATTAAGGATCTCAAGAGAAGTGAGGGAAGGCAGGAACAAAGGAAAAGCAGTCAAGAAACAATAGATCAGTGATAAAAGTCCTAGTTTTTCCTCAAGGGATATGCATAACAATATGATGTATATCTTTGAGTTCTGCAATAAAGGCCCTGAATAAAGGTGGAGGATGAATTTCTGACTTCAGTCTACAAATTCTGGACTCTGTTGATCCTTGCCCCAATTCTATAATGAATTTTTCTGTGCCCAAGACTCTTCATGAATATGCATGCACTGCCCAAGTCTTTATATGAGTATGCATGTATACCTAGCTTAAAAATTCCACAATATTGCTGTTCATGGACACTACTTTGGGAAAGAGCCCTGATGCTCTCCTTATTTGCTGCAAGAAATAAATCCTTCTTTTTCCAACTCTTTGGCTTGGTTGTGTCTTTTGCCTTGACATCTACCAAGAGGTAAACCCAGTTTTCAGGTAATATTTTGTATAGACAAACTTATTTAAAAGAGTAAGTTATACCTGACATAATTATATATCATTATAGTATAATACCATACATGAAACATGATACATTGTACATATTCATGTTATAATTTGACAGGTCCATTTAAATGGTTATTCTTTTTCTATTTTTCTTTTTATATTCAGTTAAAATTAGAAGTTCTAAAATCATAGAGCAAAGTAAGTAATACATTTTTAGAATTTAAACTGTTACATGGTAAAAGTATCTTTTTCATGAAAAGAAATACTTTTTGTCATATAGCTATCATCATGGCAGATTAAAAATTGCTTGGCAAGATATAGTGAAGAAAACATCTTAACCATGCAGAAACTAAATGATCTTAGTAAAAATAAGTTAGTCTCCCTGAGCCTTCCTTTTCTCATTTGTAAATTGGGTATAGAGAAGAAAACAGTAGAGAATTGCAGTTAGGTGAAGCTATTGGCCTTAGTGACTGAGATGGGAAAACAATACCTGACCCATTCTACTCTTTCTTCAGTTGTTTGGTGTAAAGTAAAATTCATATTTTTTGGCAAGACAAGAAAAATTTGCACATAAAAAATTCTCTGCCCTTAGGTGACCTCTCTCTCTACCTGTGCATTGGGCATCTGTGTTATGCCTCACCCAAACCTCCCCCATCAGCAGCAATATCTGCTCAATCATAAACAGCAGCTTTCTAGCATTGACAAAACAACTTATTAAAAGATAGTATTCCTTCTTGATATTATAAAGGGTCACATGACCCACCACGATGACACTTAGATCTGGATTATGCAAACTGTCAATAATATGTCCTTTGATGTACAGTCCTCTGTCTCACAAAACTTGTATATCTGCGTCTTGGCTTCTAAGTGGCAGAACAGTTCTCAGATCTTTCTTAGATACTCCTTCCGGGTGGTGGTGGTGGTGGTTTAGTCGCTAAGTACTCTTGTGACTGCATGGACTGTAGCCCTCCAGGCTCCTCTATCCATGGGATTTCTCAGGCAAGAGTACTGGATCAGGTTAATATTTCCTTCTCCAGGGGATCTTCCTGACCCAGGGACCAAACCTGGGTCCTCCTCTTCCTCAAAGTTGGCTCAAATAAAACTTGCCATTTCTTTCTAAGATCAACTGATTAATTTTTTGTTGATACTAGTTTGTTGATACTAGTTGATACTATTCTCCCCATCAATTATTCCCCAAGGCTAGAAAACAACAATTCAAGTTAGTTTCTAGGTCTCTAGGCAAGTTATCATTCTTCCAATATAACTCAGGCTAGGCATACTTACCTTTCTCTGACAGGCTCTGCTCCACCTGATAAAAAATTATCATCAGCCTTTCCTTGCTATGTAAACAGATGTATGAAAACAGAGGACATAAAGAGCTTGACTTTAAAAATATAATTTTCCTTAGATTTTTAATATGTACAATTCTCACCAAATGTTCTTGTTTATTATTTGGGAGATTACAAAACCCTGCAACTCTATATATTTATAATAACTTGCTATCCATTTTCATTCAAATGAGACATCATTCAAATGTTTACTTTTGGAAGCCCACCAAAAGTGGTAAACCAGAGTTAGCACACATTATGTTGTTCCTTTCCCTGAGAATCGGTCTTCTGCATTGTTGTTGAAGGGACGAATATCCTTATATTGCCATGTTTTACTCAGAAATCATATATGATAAAATATCCTTTGCTATTCTTCAATATTCAGCCTGAAATGATAAATTATAAAAACATTCTTTTAGGGTTTTTTAAAATTATGGCTAGTATGAGTTACCTTGGTGTTTTCTTTAACAAATTTTGATAGAAAAGAATTTAATATGTCTTCATCACTTATCTATTATAATAGATAGGAAAATGTACCCAAGTAAGTAAAAATTTAGAGCATAAGCACTGAGTTCACAAAGATAAGGCCAGAGAATATTTAAGTATGTGACAAACTTGGATTATGTAGGCAATATTGGAAATTCTGAGAAAAAAATCAAAATAGTTTCCCCTTTGGGTGGCAGAGTTGTTTTTTGGCCGTGCCGGGTCTTCGTTGCTGTGTGGGTTTTTCTCTAGTTGTGGAGAGTGGGGACAAGTCAACTAGAAGTCATGGTGCTTATGCTTCTCATTGCAGGGGCTTCTCTTGTTGCAGAGCACTGGCTCTAGGGCAGACGGGCTTCAGGACTTGTGGCTCCCAGGCTCTAGAGCACAGGCTCCAGCGGTGCAGAATTTTTAGGTTGTGAATTAATGAGATTGTGTTTTTATCATTCCACTTCTTATTGCCTTATTTTAAACTCCCATAAATCATGTCTAATTTTCTCTAGTCAAAAATGAATGAAATGACAAAAGTTTTTTAGTCATTTGTAAAGCAGTAAAAGAGTCAACTTAAAACCATATTCAGTCAGCAAAGGCAGAAACTCTGATTTATTTTTTGATTGCTATTCATATTTTTATAGTAATTATAAAATAGAACGTATGTCTAGTTCAAGTGGCTTATTTAGTTTCAAGTATTTTAAAGAGGCTCTGAATTTGTACAGGCATGTAGAACTACAGCTCAGAATTTTGATGGGATAATCTTACTATGCCAAATATGTCGATTGGAATGAGTAGTTGCGTTTACATTAGTGACTGGGCAACAACAAAAGTATATTTATATTCTATCACAAATGAAGATTTATTTAAAATTATTTTATTCCTTGATCTAAAATGAAACTCCATACATATCTGAATAATCATTATTTTTGAGTCTTAACAACAGGCTTTGTCATATATAACCCCAGGACTACTAGAAGGTAATCAAGAAGTTCTACCTTTTTTAAGGAAATCTGTATGAAAGTTTCAAAGTCACTCTCCTAACCCAGGTTTTTGTGTCAATGGCTTCCTAATTCTAACTGAACTAAATCCCAAATTCTCAGCCTGTCTTGAAAAATTTCCACTTTGGGGACTGTTATAAACTGGATTATGTCCCTTGAAAATTCACAAGTTGAAGCCCCAAGCCCAATAGACTATATTTTAGATAGGACTTTAAAGGAGGGTAATTAATGATGTCACATACTGCGGCCTAATCTTATAAGACTGGTATCCTTATACAAAAAGAAGGGAAATCAGATTTCACTCTCTCCACAAGGATAGAGAGGAAGGGTCATATAAAGATACAGGAAGAAGGTAGGCATTTACAAGCCAGGAAAAGAGGCCTCACTAGAAACCAAATGTACTGACAAATTGATCTTGCATATCTAGCCTTCAGAACTATGAAAAAATAAATTTTGTCTTTTAAGCCACCCAGCCTGTGGTATTTTGTTATGGCAGTCCAAGATGACTAATACGGAGAATTAGTCTCCCTGTGAGTCTTCTCATCTTCTTCTGTTGTAGCTACATTCATATTAGTATCTTTTGCTTAGAATCCTGCTTCTTGCTTATCTTCCCCAAGTCCCTTCTCCCTTGGTAGCCACTAATTTGTTCTCTGTATCCACGAGTATGTTTTATTTGTTTTTTAAGATTCTATATATGAGTGAAATCATACAGTATTTTTCTTTCTTCACTTATTCTACTTGGCATAATACCTTCATGGTCCAGCCACGTTGTTACACATGGCATGTCTCCATCTTTTATATGGTCGAGTAGTATTCCTTTATGTATATAAATACATATATTCCATTCTATATGTATCAGAATGTTATCCATTGATCCTAAACACTTAGCTTATTTCTATATCTTGGTTATTATGAGTAAAGCTGCATTGAACATAGAGGTGCATATATCTCTTTGAATTAGTATTCTCATGTTTTTCAGATAAATATCCAGAAGTAAAATATTTGGGGCATATGGTAGTTCTATTCTTAATTTTTTGAGGCTCTCTATACTGTTTTTCCTAGTGGCTGCACTATTACAGTCTTAATAACAATGTATAAAGATTGCATTTTCTCCACAAGCTCTCCAACATTTACTATATATTTTTTTTTTCTTCTCAATAACAGTTATTCTACCAGCTGTGATATGAGATCTCATTGTGGTTCTGATTTGTATTTTCCTAATAATTAGTGCTGTTCAACAGCTTTTCAAGTACCTGTTAACCATCTGTGTGTCCTTCTTGGAAAAATGTCTGTTCAGACTCTTTGTACATTTTAAAATCCAGTTGTTTGTTTTATCTTGTGAGTTGTATGAGTTTTTATTTATTTTGAATAGTGACCACTATGAAGCATATGATCTGAAAATTTCCTCTCTCATTCAGTAGATTATCTTTTCATTTTCTTAAAGTTTTCTTCTCTGTGCAGAAACTTTTGATGTGGTCCCATTTATTTTTGCTTTTGTTTCTTTTGTCTTTGGAGTCAGAGCCACAAAAGTGTCATTAGGTCCAAGGTCAATTAAATTACTATATTTTTCTCTAAGAATTTTGTGCTATCAGGCCTCACATTGAAGTCTCTAATCCATTTGGAGTCGTGTATGGTATAAGATGGGCTCCCAAGGTAACTCAGCTCGTAAAGAAATTGCCTACACTGCAGGAATCCCCAGTTCGATGTCTGGGTCAGCAAGTTCCCCTGGAGAAGGGATAGGCTACCCACTGCAGTATTTTTGGGCTTGCCTGATGGCTCAATGTAGGAGGCCTGGATACAAAACCTGGGTTTGGATGATTCCCTGGAGGATGGCATGGCAACCAACTCCAGTATACTTGCATGGAGAATCCCCAGGGACAGAGGAGCCTGGTGGGGTACAGCCCATGGGGTCACAAAAAGTCGGACGTAACTGGGCGACTAAGCACAGCACAGCACAGCACAGCAACTATTATTCTGCAGATATTGTCCGCAAGTCCCTTAAGCTGTCTTCTTTTTAAATTCTTTTTTCATTTTACTGTTCTCTCTGGGTGAGTTCCGTTGTTTTGTCTTCCAGATCACTGATTCCTTCTTCTACCTCATACAGTCTGCTGTTGAACCCATCCAGTATTTTTTTCTTTTTCAGATCAGTTATAACTTCTGTTTGGTACTTTCTGATATGTTCTCTCTATTTATTGAACATCTCACTGAGTTTATGCATTCTTCTGAGTTTGGTGAGCATCTTTATGACCAGACTTTATGTCAGGTAAATTGCTTATCTCCATTTTGTGTAGTTCTTTTTATGAAGTTTCATTTTGTTTTGTTTTTTTTTTCAACTGCAACATATTCCTTTGTCTCCTCATTTTGCCTAATTCTTTGCATTTGTTTTCATGCATTAAATGTATAACCTGTCTCTCCCAGTCTTGAAGAAGTTACCTTATTGAGGGGACAAAGTGTGGGGCTCAGAAACACTATCCTGCTTGGCTATCAGAGCCAGGCACTCAAGGAGGTGTCCCCAATGTGTGCTGTTTTTCCCTTCTGTTGTGTTAGGGCTGCAACTGTTGTGGGACACTTACAGGGAGTGTTGAGCCCTGGGTTGATTGAAGGATCCAACAGGGGCTGTCATGGGGCACTGTTGGGCAGGGTTAACACTGGACCAGCTAAACCACAGTTGTAGAGGCTCTCAGCAGAGTGTGCCCACTGGTGTCAATGGTGGAGAATTCCAAAATGGTCCTCTCCTATGCCAGTATTTGGCTCAGATGGTAAAGAATCTGCCTGCAATGTGGGAGACCTAGGTTCAATCCCCGGGTCAGGAAGATCCCCTGGAGAAGGAAATGACAACCCACTATTAGTAATAAGGCAGCCTGAGATTGCATAAATAACACCTATCAGTAACTTAGTCCTCAAAGAGTGTCTCAGTTGTTTTCTGAGTCTCTGGCAGATGCTTCAAGATTAGTTAAGCATGCTCCGTTCACCTAAGGCCCATGCATTTTTCAATCACATTCTTTACCGCTGGTTTTTTGGTTGTGTGTGCCTGCTCATGAGCCCTTTAAGAGTGTTTTTTTTTTTTTTTTTCTTCCATGCAGTTCTGTAGTTTTCCTAAGCTTATTCCTCATTGATTTTTCAAAGTCAGGTCTTTGGGGAACTCAAGTGCCTGATGTAGAGTTCAAATTCCCTGCTCACTCAGAGAAAAGATCCATAACTTTGTGATCTCTCCTGATTGTGAATTGCCAGGCTGGGGTGTGGGTTTTTCCTTATCAAGCCCATATCAATGCTGCTTTGTTTTGTTTTGTTTTGTTTTTTTAATTTAGCAAAAGTTCAAGTTTCTTTTATCCTTTGTTTTGGAGGTTCTGTTCGTTCAATTTTGAGGTCTCTTTTGGGGGAAATTACTCCCAGATGGCACTAGTGGTAAAGAATCTGCCTGCCAATGCAGGAGATGAAAGAGATGTGGGTTCCATTGCCAGGTCAGAAACATTCCCTGTAGGAGGGTATGGCAACCCACTCCAGTATTCTTGACTGGAGAATCCCATGGACAGAGGAGCCTGGCGGGCTACAGCCCATAGGGTCGCAAAGAGTTGGACACAACTGAAGTGACTTAGTACACACTGCGCACATTCCATTTGCAGTTATAGACCTGTTCTGTCTGTAAACTTCCTACACCACCATCTTAAAGCCTCCTTCCACTTATCTCCCACACTTGATTGCTAGAGTTGCACCTACAACTTAAAGCCTATGTTAAATCTCCCCCACAAAATACCTTTTTGTTTTCTCTTTCCCATATATTCCTATCCACTGAAAGCATATAATTGCTCTTGCTTGAAGCTCCATTAATACTTCTCATATATCTAGCAGAGATATGATATATTGACTTAACATTTTATCTACTTGGAGATCTGTCTCAACTTTTCTATTAGATTAATTAAACAATATATAAATTGGTTAAGCTTCTTTGAGGGTCTACTATGTGCCAATTTGATTACCTGTCAGACATTTGTGTTTTCAATTACTATCTATAGTTTAGTTCAGTTACTCAGTCATGTCTGACTATTTGCGACCCCATGGAGCGCAGCACGCCAGGCCTCTCTGTCCATTGCCAACTACCAGAGTTTACTCAAACACATGTCCATTGAGTCAGTGATGCCATCTAGCCATCTCATCCTCTGTTGTCCCCTTCTCCTCTTGCCCTCAATCTTTCCCAGCATCACGGTACTTTCAAATGAATCAGCTCTTCACCAAGTATTGGAATTTCAGCCTTAGCACCAGTCCTTCCAATGAATATTCAGGTCTGATCTCCTTTAGGATGGACTGGTTGGATTTCCTTGCAACCTAAGGGACTCTTAAGAGTCTCCTCCATCACCACAGTTCAAAAGCATCAATTCTTCAGTGCTCAGCTTTCTTTATGGTCCAACTCTCACATCCGTACATGACTACTGGAAAAACCATAGCTTTGACTAGATGGACATTTGTTGGCAAAGTAATGTCTCTGCTTTTTAATATGCTGTCTAGGTTGGTCATAACTTTTCTTTCAAGGAGCAAGCATCTTTTAATTACATTGCTGCAGTCATCATCTGCAGTCCAAAAAAAATAAATTCTCTCACTGTTTCCTTATTTATTTGCCATGAAGTGATGGGACCAGATGCCATGATCTTAGTTTTCTGAATGTTGAGTTTTAACCCAGATTTTTCACTCTCCTCTGACTTTCATCAAGGGGGTCTTTAGTTCCTGTTTGCTTTCTGCCATCAGGGTGGTGTCATCTGGATATCTGAGGTTATTGATATTTCTCCTGGCAATCTTGATTCCAGCTTGTGTTCCTTCCAGCTTGGCATTTCACATGATGTACTCTGCATATAAGTTAAATAAGCAGGATGATAATATACAGCCTTGACGTATTCCTTTCCTGATTTGGAACCAGTCTGTTGTTCCATGTTCAGTTATCACTGTTGCTTCTTGACCTGCATACAGATTTCTCAAGAGGCAGGTCAGGTGGTCTGGTGTTCCCATCTCTTGAAGAATTTTCCACAGTTTGTTGTGGTCCACACAGTCAAAGCCTTTGGCATAGTCAATAAAGAAGAAGTAGATGTTTTTCTGAAAATCTCTTGCTCTTTTGATGATCCAACGGATGTTGAAAATTTGATCTCTGGTTCCTCTGCCTTTTCTAAATCCACCTTGAACATCTGGAAGTTTATAGTTCACGTACTGTTGAAGCCTGGCTTGGAGAATTTTGATTATTCTTTACTAACGTGTGAGATGAGTGGAATTGTGCAGTAGCTTGAGCATTGTTTGGCATTGCGTTTTGGGATTGGAATGAAAACTGATGTTTTCCACTCCTGTGGCCACTGTTGAGTTTTCCAAATTTACTACCTAGAGAACCTTGAATATAGAAAGTATTAAGCAATGTTGAGTTAAATTTACTTGAGTTGCTTTTGAATCAGGTTAGGTAACTAGTATAATCCACTTGAAATTATCAGAAAATATCAAGATATGTAACTAAATAAAGGTAAGCACCACAAACTAATTTATTTCTCACAACACTGTGTGGCTTTCTCTATGTTGAAATTCTTTATGTGGAACTCATATGAGCTCACTATTGAATTTGCAGGGATAAAAATCAATTCTCTCATTTAGAAAGAAACAGCTATGTAAAATTTTGCCCCAGATCCTTTACTTTAAATAGTTCCCAGTAGCGAACATTTTCTTTCTAACTTTTCTTCTCACTCCAGCTGCCTAAAAAATCCTTTTTTTCCCTCTTGCTATCATTTTATGAATTATTCTGTGTCTGCCCTTAATACAAGATTTCGGGAAACAATGGAATATATAGATATATTGAGATATATCTCTGTCACTATAGATGTACCTATATTCTAATGGAGATTTAGGGATGCAAAGTAAAACATTAATAGGCTGAAAAGTACAAGCCTGAACATAGCTTTTATAATATTTATCTCTTGAAATTTAAGTTGATAACTAACATGTTTTCAGTAACCTAACTGACACACCATTTTGTTAATTAGTATTTTTTTTAATCTTTTAATGCATTTGTGAAAAATTTCACAATGTATTATAGAGCTACTTTTTGCCTAGATGATGTTTGCATCTTTAATAAATAATATTTTTGACATATTTTATATTTCAGAAGGTATACCAAATCAGTTTGCCTGTCCCCTATGGAAATAGTATATTTCTCCACCCAGTTGGTTTTAGGTTTGAACACTTGACTTACTTTCCCACAAAAATATGAGCAAAAGGAACACGCACTACTTTTATGTCTGTCCATCAATTTCTCATTCTTGCTCTTGCCATGAAAGAGTAGTGTGTGCTGAGGGAGGTTGTTCCTTTAGCCTTGAACCTAGAGTGAAGAAAAAACAACAATTAAAAAAAATGAGCAGATTCATAACTCTAAACCAGAAAACGTAAGTCTAACACAGTTAAAGTAGAACCATAGAAACGAGGACCATTTTGTAAGAGAGAAAGAAGTTTGCTCTTATAAGTCACTGAGATTTGGGACTATTTGACTAAGAATTTAGATAGTAGTAATGCCAGTTATAAAATATGCAGCAAAAAATCTTTATTATTTAAAACCTGACAAATAATTTACTAAGATTCAAGAAACATCCAGGTCTAACTTATATTTATGTATTTATCTATGGTTAGAATTTGGAGAAGGCAATGGCACCCCACTCCAGTACTTTTGCCTGGAAAATCCCATGGATGGAGGAGCCTGGCAGGCTGCAGTCCATGGGGTCACTAAGAGTGGGACACAACTGAGAGACTTCACTTTCACTTTTCACTTTCATGCATCGGAGAAGGAAATGGCAGTCCACTCCAGTGTTCTTGCCTGGAGAATCCCAGGGACGGGGGAGCCTGGTGGGCTGCCATCTATGGGGTCACACAGAGTCAGACATGACTGAAGTGACTTAGCAGCAGCTGCAGCAGCAGCTATGGTTAGAATATTTAAAAATTTAACAAATCATACATTTTAGGTTTATATCTTTTAAAATGTATACCAGAGACTTACACTTCTTGGTAAGACAGAGTATTGTTGTTAGTTGTTCAGCTGCTAAGTCATGTCTGACTCTTTGCAATCCATGGACTGCAGCACGCCAGGCTCCTCTGTCCTCCACTATCTCCCAGAGTTTGCTCAAATTCACGTTCAGAGCATTGGTTTTGTTATCTAACCATCTCACCCTCTGCTGCCTGATTTTCCTTTTGCCTTTAATCTTTGCCAGCATCAGGGTAGGCATACTTTTAAAATTATCATGAAGTTCAACCAAACGTCTGGACATATTACATAAGAGAAACATAAAAAGACACTGAAATTTGGAGAGAAGGTGATAAATTTTTCAGGGACCTCAGAAACTGAGGGAAAACAGTGGTCAGTATCCTGGATTTTTTTCTTGTCTCATATATCCCAGCTTAAAGCTGAACAAATGGGCAACAAAGAAATACCAAAAAGCACAGACAAAAAAATTATAGCAAAAGCCTGCTCTTTCACCAAAGGAATAGCCTAGCAAAACAAACCTTTTAGACAATAACCACTTTATTGCAGCTGAACACCAGACAGGATTCCTTTGGAAGGAATGATGCTAAACCTGAAGCTCCGGTACTTTGGACACCTCATGTAAAGAGCTGACTCATTGGAAAAGACTCATGCTGGGAGAGATTTGGGGCAGGAGAAGGGGACGACCGAGGATGAGATGGCTGGATGGCATCACTGACTCGATGGACGTGAGTCTGAGTGACTCCGGGAGATGGTGATGGACAGGGAGGCCTGGCGTGCTGCGATTCATGGGGTTGCAAAGAGTCGGACACGACTGAGTTACTGAACTGAACTGAACTGACACCAGACAAAAAATATGTGGCCTGATTCCAATGACACCAACAAAGACTGACTGTGGAACCTCGACTTCCACACCTGTAAGGCTGCCATAAGGCAATTCAATATCTCCACTGGGATGATGTTAGAATGACAAATAGAGAATTTCATCCTTGCTAGATGGTGACAAAGTGACTGCCTTGTCCTTTCTCTACTAGAATAGTGTCAAAGTAGGACTAGAGGAGGGTTGGAATGTTTACCATGGCCACTCTTACCATGATGCCAGTGGACCTCAAAGAGGATCGGAAACTCCCATTCCACCTAGGAGTAATGAAGAACCCTCCCTGCCCTTGAACATCACTTTAAGTGCAACAGTATAGACTGAAAGTAAAATGATGAAAGAAAGATATTAAATGCAAACATTTATCAAAGAAATGCAAGAATAGCCATTTTAATATCAGACAATAAGATGAAGTGAAAGCCGCTCAGTCATGTCCAACTCTTTGTTACCCCAGGGATGCCCCTGCCAGGCTCCTCTGTCCATGGAATTCTCCAGGCAAGGACACTGGAGTGGGCCACCATTTCCTTCTCCAGGGAATTCAAGTTTCCAACATTGCAGGTGGGCAAAGAAAATTACCATAGACAGAAAAGGACATTATATGATGATAAAAGGATCGATTCACTCCACAGCTATCACAATTACATATGTATCAAATGTTATTAAGCAGCAAAATATGTAAAACAAAACCTGAGAAAACTGAAAGAAAAAGTGAACGAATTCACAATTATAATTGGAGACCTCAACACTACTTTTTCAACAACTAAAAAGAAAGTCAGCAATTATTTAGAAGAGCTTAACAACACTATCAATCAACAAATGTCAATGATCTTATTGACATTTATAGAACGTAAAAAGTCCCAATAACAGTAGAAAACAGTAGAAATCATATGCCATGAAACACATACCAAGGCAGACCATATCTCGAGCCATAGAATGAACTTCAACAAAGTTTAAAACTTGAAATCATACCGAATGTGCTCTCTGGGAAGAAAAATTTATAGCACTAAATGCATTCATTAGAAAAGAATAAAAGTCTGAATAAACAATCTAAGCATCATCCTCAAGAATAGAGAAAAAGAAGAGCAAAAGAAATCTGATGAAAACAGAAAAAGGAAATGCTGAAGATAAGAAATCAATTAAATTAAAAAAAGGAACACAGTAGAAAAAACAATCAATGAAGCTATGAGCTAGTTCTTGTAAAGTTCAATAAAATTGATAAATCTTTAGCAACACTGACAAGAAAAAAATAGACATTATACACATCAAATGTCAGAAATTATATGGGATATTATTACAGATGCTGTGAACTTCAAAACAATACTTAGGACATGGTCCAAAGAATTCTACTTATATAATTTACATAATGCACATAATTCTACTTACATATACAAAATAGACTAATTCCTCAAAGAACATTAATAACCACAACTCACCTGATATGAATTAGAGAAACTGAATATCCCTATCAGCTCAGTGCAGTTCAGTCACTCAGTCATGTCCAACTCTTTGCAACCCCATGAATCACAGCACGCCAGGCCTTCCTGTCCATCCCCAACACCCGGAGTTGACTCAAACTCACGTCCATCGAGTCGGTGATGCCATCCATCCAGCCATCGCATCCTCTGTCAGCCCCTTCTCCTCCTACCCCCAATCCCTCCCAGCATCAGTCTTTTCCAATGAGTCAACTCTTCGCATGAAGTGGCCAAAGTACTGGAGTTTCAGCTTTAGCATCATTCCTTCCAAAGAACACCCAGGACCGATCTCCTTCAGAATGCACTGGTTGGATCTCCTTGCAGTCCAAGGAACTCTCAAGAGTCTTCTCCAACACCACAGTTCAAAAGCATCATTTCTTTGGTGCTCAGCTTTCTTCACAATCCAACTCACATCCATACATGACTACTGGAAAAACCATAGCCTTGACTAGATGGACCTTTGTTGGCAAAGTAATGTCTCTGCTTTTGAATATGCTATCTAGGTTGGTCATAACTTTCCTTCCAAGGAGTAAACGTCTTTAATTTCATGGCTGCAATCACTATCTGCAGTGATTTTGGAGCCCCCCAAAATAAAGTCTGACACTGTTTCCACTGTTTCCCCATCTATTTCCCATGAAGTGTTGGGACCAGATGCCATGATCTTTGTTTTCTGAATGTTGAGCTTTAAGCCAACTTTTTCACTCTCCTCTTTCACTTTCATCAAGAGGCTTTTTAGTTCCTCTTCACTTTCTGCCATAAGAGTGGTGCCATCTGCATATCTGAGGTTATTGATATTTCTCCCAGCAATCTTGATTCCAGCTTGTGTTTCTTCCAGTCCAGCGTTTCTCATGATGTACTCTGTATAATAAGTACTAAGAAAATTTAATTTGTAATTTTAACACTTTTAGAAAAGAAGTTTCAAGGTCCAGATATTTTCAGTGTAAAATCCTACAAACATTAAAGAAGAATTAATACCAATTATCTAATCTCTTTTAGAAAACAGAAGAGAAGGGCATACTTCTCTATTCATTTTGTGAAGTTTGGTTCCGTGATTCCAAAACCAAAGGATGTACCTGCCTTCTCTTGCCCATTACTCCCCAGTGAAAAAAGGAAAGAAAAAAAAATCAATAGCTCTCCTAAATAAAAACATAATAATCTTTAAAATATTAGCAAATATAAGTAAGCAAAACATAAAAATATTATATACCATGACCAAGTATCCTGGGATACTAGTCTAGTTCAATATTTTGAAATCAATCAGTATAATTCACTATATTAACAGGCTGAAGAGGAAAAACTGCGGCATCATATTCAGTCCAGAAAAAATGTTGACAAAGTTTAATACTCATTTATGATAAAAGCTCTCAGAAAAGTACAAATAGAGCAGAAATTCCTCAACTGATCTAAAAAAATGCAGCTCTTGCTATTCTTAATAGTGAAGACAAGTGAGTACTTTCTTCCAACTATTGGGAACAAGGCAGGAATGTCTACTCTCACCACCCTCATTCAACATACTGCTGGAAGTTCTAAGTGGCATAAGGCATGAAAACGTGAATAAAAGGCAACACACACACACACACACACAGAGAACAGAAAAGAAAGAAAGAAATCTGACTCTACCTGCAGATGATATACTTTTCTACAAAAAACCCTGATATTCCATATTGAATACTTTGCTGTTATCTTACTGATCTTATTCCAATAGGTTTCATGAGAACGTGATATGGGAGTGCTAACGAAAGACATGACACTTCAGAGTTTTCAATTATCTTCACCTGTTTTGTTCCTAGCATATTCAAATTTATTTGCATAGGATATTTATTTATTTTTATAACACTCTGAAGTTAAAAGAAGAGATTATTCAGATCCCTCTACTGTTGTTTAAGACAGTTCCAGGATCAATCCTCAGGATGAGTTCCTGGTTCTAAAAAAAAAAAAAAAGTAACAGGATAAAAATGACAGATGAAACCAAGATAATTTAAATGACACATTCAGAAGTCAACTTCCTAAGAATTCAAAGACCACCCAATGAGAGGTGTATGGAAAGGTTAGACTGTGTTTGGGAATTTGAGCATCTTTTGGAAACCTCTACCCAGATGTGGTTGGTCGACTCTTGTCCCGAGGGGTGGTTGCCTTCCGCTATCCACGATCATTTATGGAACAACTGTTAATTGAACATTTCAGCCCTTTTCTTCTACAACACCTGGACCTGTTGAACTCTGTGATCCATGTGTCTACCCTGCATGGCCTTCTGTCTCATTGTTCCAATTTGCAGAATCTCAGCCTGGAAGGCCTCCAACTTTCAGATCCCATTGTTGATAATCTTGCTCAGAACACAAATTTACTGTGACTAAACCTTTCTGGGAGTTCTGGATTCTCTGAATCTGCCCTGAAGACTGCTGAGCAGCTCTTCCAGACTGGATGAACTGAACCTCTCTTGATGCTATGATTTCACTGAAAAGCAAGTACAGGTGGCTGTTGCACATGTGTCAGAGACCATCACCCAGCTGAATCTCAGCAGGTACCGAAAGAATCTGCAGAGATCAGACGTCTCTACCTTAGTTGGAAGATGTCCCAATCTTGTCCACCTAGACTTAAGTGATAGTGTCATGCTGAAAAATGACTGTTTTCAAGAATCTTACCAACTCAACTACCTCCAACACCTATCACTCAGCCGGTGCTATGACATAATATCTGAAACTTTATTTGAACTTGGAGAAATTCCCACATTAAAAACACTACAAGTCTTTGGAATCCTACCAGAAGGTATGCTTCAACTGTTAAAGGAAGCCCTCCCTCATCTGTAGATTAATTGCTCCCATTTCACCACCATCGCCAGGCTGATCATTGGCAACAAGAAGAACCAAGAGATATGGGGCATCAAATGCCTACTGTCACTGGAGAAACCAGTTGTCTATGAAGCTTCTATGGCAAGATGGTGTCTCCTCTTTTCTTTGAACAGGGAAAGAAAGCAGGAAGCCCAATTGTGGAGAGCTTAGCTATTTTTATTCTTGGTTTTCTGTTGCCCTCCTCTACAAATATATTAGAGAACCACTGGTGACAGAAAACTATGACGTGATGCTTTTTAGAAATGACTATGAAAGCTTTGCCAAAGCATTTGACTGTGTGGATCACAAGAAACTGGAAAATTCTGAAAGAGATGGGCATGCCAGACCACCTGACCTGCCTCTTGAGAAACCTGTATGCAGGTCAGGAAGGAACAGTTAGAACTGTTGGAACAACTGTTGGAACAACAGACTGGTTCCAAATAGGAAAAGGAGTATGTCAAGGCTGTATATTGTCACCCTGCTTATTTAACTTATATGCAGAGTACATCATGAGAAACTCTGGGCTGGAAGAAGCAGAAGCTGGAATCAAGATTGCTGGGAGAAATATCAATAACCTCAGATATGCAGATGACACTACCTTTATGGCAGAAAGTGAAGAAGAACTAAAAAGCCTCTTGATGAAAGTGAAAGTGGAGAGTGAAAAGGTTGGCTTAAAGCTCAACATTCAGAAAACTAAGATCATGGCATCTGGTCCCATCACTTCATGGGAAATAGATGGGGAAACAGTGGAAACAGTGTCAGACTTTATTTTTTGGGGCTCCAAAATCACTGCAGATGGTGATTGCAGCCATGAAATTAAAAGAGGCTTACTCCTTGGAAGAAAAGTTATGACCAACCTAGATAACATATTCAAAAGCAGAGACATTACTTTGCCAACAAAGGTCCATCTAGTCAAGGCTATGGTTTTTCCAGTAGTCATGTATGGATGTGAGAATTGGACTGTGAGGAAAGCTGAGTGCCGAAGAATTGATGCTTTTGAACTGTGGTGTTGGAGAAGACTCTTGAGAGTTCCTTGGACTGCAAGGAGATCCAACCAGTCCATTCTAAACGAGATCAGTCCTAGGTGTTTTTGGAAGGACTGATGCTAAAGCTGAAACTCCAATACTTTGGCCACCTCATGTGAAGAGTTGACTCATTGGAAAAGACTGATGCTGGGAGGGATAGGGGGGAGGAGGAGAAGGGGACGACAGAGAATGAGATGGCTGAATGGCATCACCGTCTCAATGGACATGAGTTTGGGTAAACTCCGGGAGTTGGTGATGGACAAGGAGGCCTGGTGTGCTGATTCATGGGGTTGCAAAGAGTTGGACACGACTGAGCGAGTGAACTGAACTGAGCTGAAGAACGCTTTTATCACGCTATACTCTTAAGAGCCTAAGCTCTATGCTTTTTGAAATTTTAGAGAGAGTGAGCCTATAATTTCAAGATACCTTAAATAGCAAAATTTGAACCATCTTCCAAGTGCCATTCTTCATAAATCTATTTAGATTCAAGCTTAAAAATCACCACCAGCAAATCATTTTCATAGCCTAGATGGCAACTGAACATTCTTCTCTTTAATTTTTCAGCACTGCTTTATTATAAGACATAGATTGCAAACAATGGTAAGCTATTTGTATTGTAAGCTGAAAAGAATGAGAATCATAGAGTAGATCTGCAGCAATCTCTTCTGAGGATGGCAAGAAAAACAGACATTTCAACTGAGCCTTTAGATTTGCAATCAGATTGATGGAAACAAATAGCCCCAGGACATTCACCTTAAAACCTAAATAAGGAAACAAACAATCAGCCAACCAGAGGTGTAGAATTGGTATAGAATTTAAAGGTTCAAGAGACAGCTTTCTAGTTAACCTGGGGTATCCTCTAATGCACATTAATGAAGTCTCCTTTATGTACAGTTGGGAAGGTCTGCTGGAGGAGGAAATGGAAAACCAATCCAGTATTTTTGCCTAGAGAATCCCATGGACAGAGGAGCCTGGAAGGCTACAGTCCATGGGGTTGCAAAAAGTTGGATATGATTGAGCAACTAATATTTTGAAATCCAAGCCTATTTACGATTAGCTATAAGGCTACCAGATAATTGATTTTCTCTGAATACCTTTGTAATGTTGAGAACAATAAATGGTTATAAAATACAACTTTAAGAAATACTGAAATGGGGATCAAATTTTGCTGCTTCCCATCCTTTCATTCCAAAGAAACATTTCATTCCATAGCTTTGAACTCTGACAATCTAACCTAACTTACTTTTGACTGAAGTCATAACATTGTCTTGAGTTGTATGTGTGAAAGTGAGAATGGTATTTTTCCTTCCAGCCAAACATTATTCTGGGCCACAGGTACATTGTGTAAATAAAACTATTCTGCCCAAGTCTGGAATATCCATTTTTCTCTTCTTGCACAGTTGCATCCAGACAGTAATTTAGATTCTTGGTGTGATCTGAAGATATTTAGAGATCATATTTAAAAATTCTCACTGTAATTTGTATAAATTTGTATAAATTGAGTGTAAGTCCAAGCTGGGGAGAAAAATTATTTAGTATGATACATCATTCATCTAAGGCAAATAAAAAGAAAATTATTTATTTTAGATTGTGTTCAAAGGAAGAGGAAATTAGGACATGAAATACTGTTTAGGTTGGTCATAACTTTCCTTCCAAGGGGTAGGCGTCTTTTAATTTCATGGCTGCAATCACAATCTGCAGTGATTTTGGAGCCCAGAAAAATAAAGTCAGCCACTGTTTCCACTGTTTCCCCATCTATTTGCCATGAAGTGATGGGACCTGAGGCCATGATCTTAGTTTTCTGAATGTTAAACTTTAAGCCAACTTTTTCACTCTCCTCTTTCACTTTCATCAAGAGGCTCTTTAGTTCTTCATTTTCTGTCATAAGGGTGGTTTCATCTGCATATCTGAGGTTATTGATATTTCTCCTGGCAATCTTGATTCCAGCTTGTGTTTCTTCCAGCCTAGCATTTCTCATGATGTACTCTGCATATAAGTTTAATAAGCAGGGTGACAATATATAGCCTTGATGTACTCCTTTTCCTATTTGGAACCTAACATTTAAAGATAGCTCCATGAAGGTGAAAATTTCCAGGATTTTAAAGGTAGGGACAGTCTTCCATATAAATTACAGAAAACAGTAGAAATAGTTAGCTGAGTTGAAATCTCATTCTTTAAGGGTAATATTCATATAGCAAAGATACAACATCACTGGCATTTAATCCTTCCAGTACAGTCAAGAACAGCAACTATGTGAATCAGTTTGACATAACATCAAGTCTTTTTCTCTTCTTGCAATGATTATCTCATAAGCATATAAATAGTACTATTTTTGGAAGGATTAAAATGGACATCCCAATAAGTAAAAATAGACTTATAAACAGTATATTATATAACTGATATTCATTTAAAGAAACCAGGTAACTGTAACATTACATGCTAAACATGGGAAAGTTCATTTTTCAAGCCAATTTAGGAAAATTAAAAGTGAAAATAATGATTAATTCTGTTGGATTTGTCTATTCTAACATCCAAATAAGGAAAGCATATTTAAGAGTTAGGCTTCTTTAGTAGATTCAGGTTTTTTAAGAAAAATTCATTGTTTAAGTGAATGAAATTTGCTCTAAAATTTTTTAAGTAAATGAATTTTGTTTAAAAATTTTTAATGTAAATGAATGAAATTTAATAATGTTTCTCCAACTCAAACCTAGGCCACTGATTTCATTTTTGGATCCTAGAGAGAAAAGAAGGAAATGTTTTCTATTTATTTTAGTTTGTTTTCTTTTTACCACAATTCCCGGCTCTATTAAGAAAACTAAGACCATTAAACTATGAGAAGTTCAAAATATTCTAGAATTAAATGAATTGCCAGAATTAAATAAACCCTTTTCACAGAACAGTTACTCCACTATGTGAAGTTTAGACTCTAAATGGAACAGATAAAAATGCAAACTGAAATCTGTAACTACCAATTATTTTAATAATGTTTCAGTCTCTCACTTATCAATTTAGCATTGGGGATATTGGTTTAATCTTGAACAATTTTCTTCTGTTTTTAGAATTTATCTCCCCAGCAATTAAATCTATTCCTTTTCATCTTTACCAGAAGCCATTTCCATGTTAAGCAGGTTAAATTATTTTCATTTCAGACTTTAACATGTAGTTTTATACCTAGCTTAAAAAAATCCCAACTTAAAACAAATTGGACCACCACCCTAGCCCTGATTTATGTTTAAAGCTTTAAACAAAAAGTTTGCATCTGTTACCCTCAAAGTCTGTAATTAGTAGTTGAACCATACAAAGAATCAACATGATGTCATGTCTAGACAACATGTAAATTAATATGAAAGCAATTGATTTACAAACTCTATACTAATACAAATTAATCTGAATTAAGTTTAATCCTCAGTTATTAACTGATTAAGTGTCGCTGTTGGTAGCTACAGGATGGTGATTTCCATCTGTGAATTTTAAGGACACAGTCATTGATTCTGTATGGAGAAATAGTAAAAGCATAGACCATACACAATGATGTTCCATCACTGCTCCTTGCACAGAGAAGTAAAACTGAAATACACAATTTAAAAACATATAGGAAGCTTTTCTCAAGTGTCATAATTAACTTTTGGCAAAAGGGATGTTTCAGGCATGTTGACTCTGGCTCTGACTGGCACACCATCCCTCTGAGAAAGTGCATTCATCTGTTCTGAGGGAGAATTCACTCTTGCTTTGAGCAAACCTGTAATCAAAATTGCCAATATATTCTTTCTTTTTAAGCAGAATTATTACAATTTACTAAGTACTGACCTCTGTGAAAGACCCTTGGATTTTGGGGTGACAATACTCTCAAGTCTTCAGAGAAATCAACAGGTGCATACTCTGAACCCAGAGTAGGTTATTATTCTAAAATCTCACACATAGTGTGGGTGCTAGAAATGTCTATCTGTCTCATTTACTAATACATATATTTACTTGTTTTTAAATATTATGTGTCCTCAAGTGTTTTCCCAAAGCATTGTTTTGTTTTGCTTTTTCTGAGGACTATTTGCTTAAATAAAGTTAGCTTTTATTCATTTTAGAGGGCTAAAATCTCAACCTCAATATCATTAGAATATAATAAAAATGTTAGCTTTGCTTTCATTAACTAGTTCCCATAATTGTGTAATATTTCTTCAGATAACTAGAAATCAAGAACCATCATTTAAATTATGAAAAACATTTTATGTTTTTTAATTTGGTGATCATGTTGGTTTAGTTTGTCAGAAAACTCTATAGCTCATGTTGGAACAAAATTCAGAAGTATTTTGTGACTATAATATACATAAGCTTGATAATTAAAAAGCAACTATGTTATATCAAAATGAGGGTCATTGTATTTATATAGACTCTTTTATAGACATCCTACTCATTGTCATAATAACTGAGGCTGTCATGACCATGGTCTGCACCTCACATGAAGCCCTAAACAATTCTGACAGGCTGCAGCTCATTAAGGGACAGTCATTTTGTTGAAATGTCTATCAGCTTGCAGGGATGCACTAAGATGAATAGGCCCAAAACAATAGGCCCATTTGTTAGAGCAGTAGCTTCTCTAATACATGATGAGACAATCAAGCCAAGCTGCCTTCGGCACAAAGACATAATTAATCAAATGGACAAATGGTTCAAAAATTGCTCTAGTATATTCTGTAGTGGACAGAGGTTTCCATGGAAACATTGGCGTTTGCATCACAGTTAATGACCATTCTGTACAATGAAGTCTCCCCCTTCACACACACTTCTTCACTCCCTCTCCACTAGGCCTGCTCTCCCCACTCCTCCAGCCATTAAAAAATACAACCTGGAGAAAAACAAACAAAATGAGAAGAAAGCAGAAAAGAGAATCCCCAGTGTCTGATTTCCCTAACAGAAAATCTGATAGTTCTATGTCACTATTTATGAAATTAATTGTAAATTTTTGCCGTGTTTTCAATACTTTAAAATACCTATGTAGAGAACTAACCTTAAATTGTGACTTCGCATGCTATTAAATAATTACAGTGACTTCATTGAAGTACTTACAGATACAAATTAGATTGCTATCATGATTTAAATGTATTTGAAAAAATTGAATTGCAACCTGTCTGAAATGTTAAATGAAAATTTAGTAAAGCCTTGTAAAAAGGGAGACATTAAATTTATTGTCAGTCTCTGGAAAAGGATACACAAATACCTCTTCAGTATGACTGCTTTTACCTTGAGTTCTAAAGCATCACTGCTTAATATTTAATATTGAATCAGTTAAAGGCTCTCCCTACTTTGCTGTTGTTTGTTGTGTTTGACTCTTTTGCAATCCCATGGACTGCAGTCCTCCAGGCTCCTCTCTTCATAGATTTCCCAGGCAAGAATATTGGAGTGGGTTGCCATTTCCTTCTCCAGGGGATCTTCCCGACCCAGGGACTGAACTTGTGTCTCCTGGGTTGAAGGAAGATTCTTTACCACTGAGCCACTGGGGCCTTAATAAAACAAATTCCCTATAGGTAACTGCATCTGTTGAAGGTAGCTTCTTGTTACTCTATGATGGCTTTGACTTTGAATCATTGCTCTCCACCTTCTTTCCAAAATGCAGCTTATCTGAGTGTTCTTTTCAACCACAAGAAGGACAGTTGTTCAGAGGTGTCCTGACAAATGAAATATGATCCATTCTGGTAGTTTAAGAACCACAAAATTGGCTAAGTTTTATGCCTATTTTTCAGTCTTCTGTAGTACTTGAAACAAGAGTTTGATTCTTTGGAAAAGATATTGCAAAGTAGCCTCATGAAATAGTTATCTGTTTTTTGCCCCTTCTAATTACATTTTTCTCTTGTCACTTTCTTGAAAAATCTCTGTCTTTGTATGAGTAGCTGGATTGCTTTGCACTGTCCCTTGAGGATTGTTTTCTTATTTTTTATTTATTTATTTTTTAATAATATAAATTTATTTATTTTAACTGGAGGCTAATTACAATATTGTATTGGTTTTGCCATACATCAACATGAATCCGCCATGGGTGTACACATGTTCCCCATCCTGCAACTCCTTCCCACCTCCCTCCCCATACCATCCCTCTGGGTCATCCCAGTGCACCAGCCCCAAGCATCCTGTATCATGCATTGAACCTGGACTGGCGATTCATTTCACATATGATATTATACATGTACCACTCTCCCAAATCATCCCACCCTCGCCCTCTCCCACAGAGTCCAAAAGACTGTTCTATACATCTCTGTCTCTTTTGCTGTCTCACATACAGGGTTATCATTACCATCTTTCTAAACTCCATATATATGTGTTAGTATACTGTATTGGTGTTTTTCTTTCTGGCTTACTTCACTCTGTATAATAGGCTCCAGTTTCATCCACCTCATTAGAACTGATTCAAATGGATTCTTTTTAATGGCTGAGTAATATTCCATTGTGTATATGTACCACAGCTTTCTTATCCATTCGTCTGCTGATGGACGTCTAGGTTGCTTCCATGTTCTGGCTATTATAAACAGTGCTGCAATGAACTTTGGGGTACACATGTTTCTTTCAATTCTGGTTTCCTTGGTGTGTATACCCAGCAGTGGGATTGCTGGGTCATACGGGAGTTCTATTTCCAGTTTTTTAAGGAATCTCCACACTGTTCTCCATAGTGGCTGTACTAGTTTGCATTCCCACCAACAGTGCAAGAGGGTTCCCTTTTCTCCACACCCTCTCCAGAATTTATTGCTTGTAGACTTTTTGATAGCCATTCTGACTGGCATGAAATGGTACCTCATTGTGGTCTTGATTTGCATTTTTCTGATAATGAGTGATGTTGAGCATCTTTTCACGTGTTTGTTAGCATCTGTATGACTTCTTTGGAGAAATGTCTGTTTAGGTCTTTGGCTCGTTTTTTGATTGGGTTGTTTATTTTTCTGGACTTGAGCTGCAGGAGTTGCTTGTATATGTTTGAGATTAATTCTTTGTCAGCTGCTTCATTTGCTATTATTTTCTCCCATTCTGAAGGCTGTCTTTTCACCTTGCTTATATTTTCCTTTGTTGTGCAGAAGCTTTTAAGTTTAATTAGGTCTCATTTGTTTATTTTTGCTTTTATTTCCAATATTATGAGAGGTAAGTGATAGAGGATCCTGCTGTGATTTATGTCAGTGAGTGTTTTGCCTATGTTCTCTTCTAGCAGTTGTATGGTTTCTGGTCTTACATTTAGATCTTTAATCCATTTTGAGTTTATTTTTGTGTATGGTGTTAGAAAGTGTTCTAGTTTCATTCTTTTACAAGTGGTTGACCAGTTTTCCCAGCACCACTTGTTAAAGAGATTGTCTTTTCTATATTCTTGCTTCCTTTGTCACAGATAAGGTGTCCATAGGTGCATGGATTTATCTCTGGGCTTTCTATTTTGTTCCATTGGTCTATATTTCTGTCTTTGTGCCAGTACCATACTGTCTTAATGACTGTGGCTTTGTAGTAGAGCCTGAAGTCAGGCAAGTTGATTCCTCCAGTTCCATTCTTCTTTCTCAAGATTGCTTTGACTATTTGAGGTTTGTTTTTTTTTATATTTCCATACAAATTGTGAAATTATTTGTTCTAGCTCTGTGAAAAATATCGTTGATAGCTTGATAGGGGTTGCATTGAATCTATAGATTGCTTTGGGTAGTATACTCATTTTCACTATATTGATTCTTCTGATCCATGAACATGGTATATTTCTCCATCTATTAGTGTCCTCTTTGATTTCTTTCATCAGTGTTTTATAGTTTTCTATAAATAGGACTTTTGTTTCTTTATATTCCTATATTCCTAAGTATTTTATTCTTTTCGTTGCAATGATGAATGGAATTGTTTCCTTAATTTCCCTTTCTATTTTCTCATTATTAGTGTATAGGAATGCAAGGGATTTCTGTGTGTTGATTTTATATCCTGCAACTTTACTATATTCATTGATTAGCTCCAGTAATTTTCTGGTGGAGTCTTTAGGGTTTTCTATGTAGAGGATCATGTCATCTGCAAACAGTGAGAGTTTTACTTCTTCTTTTCCAATTTGGATTCCTTTTATTTCTTTTTCTGCTCTGATTGCTGTGGCCAAAACTTCCAAAACTATGCTGAATAGTAGTGATGAGAGTGGGCACCCTTGTCTTGTTCCTGACTTTAGGGGAAATGCTTTTAATTTTTCACCATTGAGGATAATGTTTGCTGTGGGTTTGTCATATATAGCTTTTATTATGTTGAGGTATGTTCCTTCTATTCCTGCTTTTTGGAGAATTTTTATCATAAATGGATGTTGAATTTTGTCAAAGGCTTTCTTTGCATCTATTGAGATAATCATATGGCTTTTATTTTTCAATTTGTTAATGTGTGTATTACATTGATTGATTTGTGGATATTGAAGAATCCTTGCATCCCTGGGATAAAGCCCACTTGGTCATGATGTATGATTTTTTTTTAATGTGTTGTTGGCTTTTGATTGCTAGAATTTTGTTGAGGATTTTTCCATCTATGTTCATTAGTGATATTGGCCTGTAGTTTTCTTTTTTTGTGACATCTTTGTCAGGTTTTGTATTAGGGTGATGATGGCCTCATAGAATGAGTTTGAAAGTTTATCTTCCTCTGTAATTTTCTGGAAGAGTTTGAGTAGGATAGGTGTTTGATCTTCTCTAAATTTTTGATAGAATTCAGTTGTGAAGCTGTCTGGACCTGGGCTTTTGTTTTCTGGAAGATTTCTGATTACAGTTTCAATTTCCATGCTTGTGATGGGTCTGTTAAGATTTTCTATTTCTTCCTGGTTCAGTTTTGGAAAGTTGTACTTTTCTAAGAATTTGTCCATTTCTTCCACATTGTCCATTTTATTGGCATATAATTGCTGATAGTAGTCTCTTATGATCTTTTGTATTTCTGTGTTTTTCTGTTGTGCTCTCTCCAATTTCATTTCTAATTTTATTGATTTGATTTTTCTACCTTTGTTGCTTGATGAGTCTGGCTAATGGTTTTCCAATTTTATTTATCCTCTCAAAGAACCAGCTTTTGGCTTTGTTGATTTTTGCTATGGTCTCTTTTGTTTCTTTTGCATTTATTTCTGCCCTAATTTTTAAGATTTCTTTCCTTCTACTAAACCTGGAGTTCTTCATTTCTTCCTTTTCTTGTAGCTTGAAGTGTAGAGTTAGGTTATTTATTTGACTTTTTTCTTGTTTCTTGAGGTATGCTTCTATTGCTATCAACCTTCCCCTTAGCACTGCTTTTACAGTGTCCCACAGTTTTGGGTTGTTGTGTTTTCATTTTCATTTGCTTCTATGCATATTTTGATTTCTTTTTTGATTTCTTCTGTGAATTGTTGGTTATTCAGCAGCTTGTTGTTCAGCCTCCATATGTTGGAATTTTTAACAGTTTTTCTCTTGTAATTGAGGTCTAATCTTACTGCATTGTGGTCAGGAAAGATGCTTGGAATGATTCCAATTTTTTTTTAATTTACCAAGGCTAGATTTATGGCCCAGGATGTGATCTATCCTGGAATAAGTTCCGTGTGCACTTGAGAAAAAGGTGAAATCCATTGTTTTGGGGTGAAATGTCCTATGGATATCAATTAAGTCTAACTGGTCTATTGTACCATTTAAAATTTGTGTTTCCTTGTTAATTTTCTGTTTAGTTGATCTATCCATAGGTATGAGTGGGGTATTAAAGTCTCCCACTATTATTGTGTTATTGTTAATTTCCCCTTTCATACTTGTTAGCATTTGTCTTACATATTGCAGTGTCCTATGTTGGGTGCATATATATTTATAATTGTTATATCTTCTTCTTGGATTGATCCTTTGATCATTATGTAGTGTCCTTCTTTTTTTCTTTTTGCAGCCTTTGTTTTAAAGTCTATTTTATCTGATATGAGTATTGCCACTCCTGCTTTCTTTTGGTCTCTATTTGTGTGGAATGCCTTTTTCCAGCCCTTCACTTTCAGTCTGCGTGTGTCCCTTGTTTTGAGGTGGGCCTCTTGTAGACAACATATATAAGGGTCTTGTTTTTGTATCCATTCAGCCAGTCTTTGTCTTTTGTTTGGGGCATTCAATCCATTTATGTTTATGGTAATTATTGATAAGTATGATCCCGTTGCCATTTAGTTTATTGTTTTGGGTTTGAGTTTATACACCTTTTTTGTGTTTCCTGTCTAGAGAAGATCCTTTAGCATTTGTTGGAGAGCTGATTGGGTGGTACTGAATTCTCTCAGCTTTTGCTTGTCTGTAAAGCTTTTGATTTCTCCTTCATATTTGAATGAGATCCTTGCTGGGTACAGTAATCTGCTGTAGGTTATTTTCCTTCATCACTTTAAGTATGTCCTGCCAGTCCCTCCTGGCCTGAAGAGTTTCTATTGAAAGATCAACTGTTATCCTTATGGGAATTGCTTTGTGTGTTATTTGTTGTTTTTCCCTTGCTGCTTTTAATATTTATTTTTTTTGTGTGTGTTTGATCTTTGTTAATTTGATTAATATGTGTCTTGGGGTGTTTCACCTTGGGTTTATCTTATTTGGGACTCTCTGGGTTTCTTGGACTTGGGTGATTATTTCCTTTCCCATTTTAGGGAAGTTTTCAACTATTTTCTCTTCAAGTATTTTCTCATGGTCTTTCTTTTTGTCTTCTTCTTCTGGGACTCCTATGATTCAAATGTTGGGGCATTTAACATTGTCCCAGAGGTCTTTGAGATTGTCCTCATTTCTTTTAATTCGTTTTTCTTTTTTCCTCTCTGATTCATTTATTTCTACCATTCTATTTTCTACCTCACTAATCCTGTCTTCTGCCTCTGTTATTCTATTTGTTGCCTCCAGAGTGTTTCTGATCTCATTTATTGCATTATTCATTATAGACTCTTTTTTATTTCTTCTAGGTCCTGTTAAACCTTTCTTGCATCTTCTCAATCCTTGTCCACAGGCTATTTATCTGTGATTCCATTTTGATTTCAAGATTTTGGATCATTTTCACTATCATTATTCAGAATTCTTCATCAGGTAGATTCCCTATCTCTTCCTCTTTGGTTTGGTGGGCATTTCTCCTGTTCCTTAACCTGCTGAGTATTCCTCTGTCTCTTCATCTTGTTTATATTGCTGTGTTTGGGGTGGTCTTTCTGTATTCTGGCAGTTTGTAGAGTTCTCTTTATTGTGGATTTTCCTCATTGTAGGTGGGGTTGTATGGGTGGCTTGTCAAGGTTTCATGGATAGGGAAGCTTGTGTCTGTGTTCTGGTGGGTGGAGCTGGATTTTTTCTCTCTGGAGTGCAATGAAGTGTCCAGTAATGAATTATGAGATGTCAGTGGGTTTGGAGTGACTTTGGGCAGCCTGTATATTGAAGCTCAGGGCTATGTTCCTGTGTTGCTGGAGAAGTTGCATGGTATGTCTTGTCTGGAACTTGTTGGCCCTTGGGTGATGCTTGGTTTCAGTGTAGGTATGGAGGCGTTTGATGGGCTCCTGTTGATTAATGTACCTTGAAGTCAGGAGTTCTCTGGTGTTCTCAGGATTTGGACTTAAACCTCCTGCTTCTGGTTTTCAGTCTTATTTTTACAGTAGCCTTAAGACTACTCCATCTATACAGCACCATTGATAAAACATCTAGGTTAAAGATGAAAAGCTTCTCCACAGTGAGAGACACCCAGAGAGGTTCACAGAGTTACATGGAGAAAAGAAGAAGGAGGAGGGAGAAAGAGGTGACCAGGATGAGATGAAGTGGAATCAAAAGATGAGATAGCAAGCTAGCCAGTAATCACTTCATGTGCACTCCACAGTCTGGACTGCTCGGAAATGTTCACAGAGTTACACAGAGAAGAGAAGAGGGAGGAAAGAGACAGAGGTGGCCCAGCGGATAAAGGGGGGAATCAAAAGGAAAGAGACAGATCCAGCCAGTAATCAGTTCCCAAAGTGTTCTCCACCATTGGGAACACACAAAGAGATTCACAGAGTTGTGTAGAGAAGAGAAGGGGGAGGGAGGAGATAGAGGCGACCTGGTGGAGAAAAAGGAGAGTTCAAAGGGGGAAAGAAGAGTCAAGCCAATAATTTCGCTCCCAAGTAAAAATGGGTATTGAAGATTGGATTCTTAAAGGTACAAAATTGATAACAAATACCAAAAAGCAAAAATTAAAAGTCTAGAGTAGAAGTTGAATTTTCAAAAATGCAATATTAATGAAAAAAACAAAGTCACAAAAATTATAAAATATATATATATGAAGTTTGCTTAAAAAAAATAGGGTCTCTCTCTGTTTTTGCAAAGTAATAGTAGGTTATAAAAATGAAAATTAAAGAAGTAATAGAGGACTTAAAATAAATTTTTAAAAAATTAAATAGTAATAGTAAAAAATATATCTAGGACTTTCTCTGGTGTTGTTGTGGGCAGTGTGGGGTCAGTTCATTTTCGGATAGTTCCTTGCTCCGGCTTATATTTCTCAAGATCTATAGGCCCCTTCCTATACAGTCAGTACTAACTACAGGGTTTTAATCTATTGCTCTTGCTCCTGTCACTTCCAAGGTTATTCCCCCTGTTTAGCTTCTTCTGTTTGCTGGCCTCTTCAGTGTCTAATTTCTGCCCTGACACAAAGGGGCAGTGGTGGACACTTTTTACAGCTCACTTGTTCAGTCGTGCTGTGGGGAGGGAAGGACACTGCAAACAAATAACACTGATGTCTGTTCGCAGTGTCTCGGCACACTGGGCCTAGCCCCTCTCACAATGTGTGTGCTTTCCCTGTCTATACTGCTTAGGCTCTAGATTGCTCTCCTGGGAACCTGTGAGGCCAGCCCTGGGTTGTATGCACTTCCCGGGTCTAAGCTGCTCAGGTTCAGGTACTCAGGTAGTCCTCAGAGGCGCAGACTCGGTTGGGCCTGATTTTGTTCCCTCACCAGGTCCGATCAGCTGAGGTGATCAGGTGTTTGGCGAGTGTGGTCTCTGTGACTTATCGCCTCCCCCGTCCCTGCCACTCAGTTTTCTGGGTATACAACTGGTGCACTTTCTCAGGTCGATATTGACCGTCCAGAATCCCAAGAAGTCTTGGTTAGTGATGAAGCCTGCTTGCAGTTTGGTAGATACTGCCTCTCCGGGGCCGCGATTGCCTCCTTCAGGCTCTGGCTGCACTTGCCTGCCTGTCGCTGGAAGCGGGGAATGAGCCAGTCTGCAGCCGCCTAGCTCTGCTCAGTCCTTTGTTCTGTGAGCAGGCCTAATGGTGTCTTAGGTTAGGGCTTTTCTCGTGGTAGCTATCTCACAGTCTGGTTCGCTAGCCCTCAGACTGCCCTTGGGGCATTCAGGCCCAGTCCTTACTCTAAGAAATGCAGCCCGAATCTCTCTGCCCAGCCCCCGCTTGCTAGTGGCAGATGCAGGAGTCTTCACTGCTTCTCTGCTGGGGGAGTTACTGTTGGGCAGTTCATCTGTGTGTTTTAATTATTTATTTACTTTCCCTCCTGATTATGTTGCCCTCTGTGGCTCCAAGGCTTGCCACAGACTCGGCAGTGAGAGTGTTTCCTGATGTTTGGAAACTTCTCTCTTTTAAGACTCCCTTCCAGGGACAGAGTTCCATCCCTACCTCTTTTGTCTCTCTTTTTTGTCTTTTATATTTTTTCCTACCTCCTTTTGAAGACAATGGGCTGCTTTCCTGGGTGCCTGATGTCCTCTGCCAGCATTCAGAAGTTGTTTTGTGGAATTTACTCAGCATTCAAATATTCTTTTGATGAATTTGTGGGGGAGAAAGTGGTCTCTCCATCCTATTCCTCCACCATCTTAGGACTGCCTCTTCTTATTGTTTTTTAAATCTTTATTTTTAAAAGGCTGTGTCAGTGGAGTCTTTCGCAGGCAGGAAGCATGAGGAGGAGAGAAGCTGAGGCTTTGGAGTGAGGGTAGGCGGGAGGAGAAAAGCAGCAAGGACACTGGTGGCATTTCCAACACTGAGCGGAGGGAGAGGACTGCTGCATGAGCGCTCAGTCGCTCAGTCATGTTGATTCTTGTGACCCCATGGACTGTAGCCTGCCAGGCTTCTCTGTCCATGAACTTTTCCATGCAATTTTCCAGTGGGGTGGCATTTCCTCCTCCAGAGGATCTTCCTGACCCAGGGATCAAACCCAGGGATGCTTCTGCATCAGTGGGCAGATTCATTACCCCTGAGCCATCTGGGAAGCCTAAGAGACCTGCTAGTCTTGAAAAAATTAAGGGCTCAAACCACTACCCTGTATGTGTGGGAGTTTTATATGTTGACTCCACAAAACTAAGCATTGTCTAGATATCTGTTAGCACATTATTTGTGAGTACGTCTGTTGGGGGTGTTTCTGGGATAGATTAGCATTTGAATTGGTAGACTGTGTAAGAAGCTCACCCTTACCAATGCAAGTGGGCATCATCTAATTTGTTGAGTGTCTGAACAGAACAAAAAGGCAGAGGAAGGTCAACATTGGCCTCTTTGCTTAAGCTGGGAAATCCATCTTCTCCTGCCTTCAGACATTGGCATTCCTGATTCTCAGTCCTTTGAATTAGACAGAATTACAATCTCTGGCTTCCCTGGTTTCCCAGCTTACATATTGAACTTTTCATTTCACTCTTTTCTTGCTTGCATTTTTTTTTTTTTTTTAATGGGAAGTCTGCTGTAATTCTATCCTTGTCCCTCTGTATAGAAAGTGTATTCCAATTCCTGGATTTCCTCAATATTTTCTCTTTATATTTGGCTTTCTCAGTTTGACTATAATTTGCCTGTGTGTAGTGTTTTGAGATTTTATCCCATGGCTGTTCTCTAAACTTCCTGGTTCTGTGGTTTGGTATCCATCATTAATTTCAAAAATTCTCAACTATTATTTCTTCAAATATTCCATCTGTTCCAGTCTCTTCTCTTCTTTCTGATACTCCAATTATATGCATGCTGCAGCTTTTGATATTGCTCTACAATTTTTAGATATTCTGTTCTATTCTAAACTGTTCTGTTATATCCTGTACTTTTTTCTTTATTTTCCTGTTTGCACTTCAATTTGAGAAGTTTCTATTTACTTACGTTCAATCTCACTGCTTTTTTAAAATCAGTCTACTGATGTGCCCATCAAATGCAGTCTTCATTTCAAATACTGCATTTTTATTTCTTCTTATTTCCCTTTAATTTTTTTTAAAGTTTCCTTATCTCAGCTGGTATTCCATCTGATCTTGTGTGTCATCTACTTTTCCTTGAAAGCTTTTATCGTATTATAGTCATTGTTATTTAAAATTTCCTGTGAGATAATTGCAACATCATTTTTATATTTGTGTCTGGTTCTGATGCTTGCTTTGTTTTTTTAGATGGTATTTATTCTTGCCTTCTGGCATGCCTTGTTGAGATCAGACATACTGTATAGGGTAATACCTATTGAGATAAAGAGGCTATCAGTATGAGATTTATGGTAATCTGGCTAAGAGTTGGGACACATTTAATGTTTGTTTTAGTTATAGGCACCAGAGGCTTTGACTTGCTTTAGTGATCTTGTTTTCCCTTCCCTCTTACCTTTCAGTTTCCTCACGTGCTCTTCTTAGAGAGAGTCTGTGCCTTGCAGTTTTTAACTTTCAATCCATTTTTATTATTTCTGGAGGTTTGTTAGTGTTGTGACAGATAATGAAGGAAAAGAAGATATTCTTTCATCTTCAGATTAAGTCTCACTCTTTCAATGGGTCTGTGTCTCAGAGGTTTGCCCTATGAAGTATTTCTGCTCCTCTCCTAGGAATAGGACTTTTGTGTCTCCAGGCCCCCAATCCTCTCTCCAATCCCAGTGTTTCCAGTATATCTCCTTGAAGCCATCTTTCATGTTAACTTTGGCTTTTTTCCTCCTTTAGGTGAGAAGGGAAGGCAGGATGAAGCTAAAGTTAAGGTGGATTTCCTTTCTCCAAACTAAGTTCTCAGAATTGCTCTCTGGTGATGTCCTTTATCCCAGAGATTAGGTCTTTATTTAGAGAGAAGTGTCAGAGACTCTTGAGGACCTTTCTCAGGTCTTCCAAGGAAAACATATTGGTATTCCTGGAGGAAAAGCTGTGAAAGTTGGGGATAGTCTCTGCTGCCTCTGGCACTTCCCAATTTTTACTAGATAAGTGATCCTTGGCTGAGACTTTCTGCTTCAGGTAAGCAAATATCAAGTACTTTATCTCTCCAGACTTTGGGAATGCAGCTTGTCCTATGAACTTAGTTTCTGATGCATCTAGGAAAGTCATGAATTTTCCATTTCTCTAACACTTTCCTTATTGTAAGGGCTCAGTTCAGTTTAGTTCAGTGGCTCAGTCGTGTCTGACTCTTTGCGACCCCATGAATTGCAGCACACAAGGCCTCCCTGTCCATCACCAACTCCCTAAGGGTAGGACTAATGATTTCCAACCAGTTTACATGTTGGCCCCCAAACTGAAGGTCTTCAGATTAATGGATATTTGTTTTAATTTGGCCTTAAAATCCTATAAAATCCTGTAATACTACTACTATGATTATTTACATTGTTGCCTTAATTATTTTGGCCTTTGTCATTGGGAGTTCTTTTAAATTGTGGATTCTGTGTCCTTTCAACATGGTATTATTGTTGTTCAGTCGCTAAATTGTGTCCGACTCTTTGTGACCCCATGGACTGCAACATGTCAGGCTTCCCTGTCCTTCACTACCTCCCAGAATTTGTTCAAATTCCTGTTCATCCTAACCATCTCATCCTCTGCTGCCCCCTCCTCCTTTTTCATTCAATCTTTCCCAACATCAGGGTCTTTTCTAATGAGTAGACTCTTTACATCTGGTGGCCAAAGTATTGGAGCTTCAGCTTTAGCATCAGTCCCTCCAATGAATACTCAGGGTTGATTTCTTTTAGGATTGACTGGTTTGATTTCCTTGCTGTCCAGGGGACTCAAAACAGTCTTCTCCAGCACCACAATTAAAAAGCATCAATTCTTCAGCACTCAGCCTTCTTTATGGATTCTCAAAGTAAGAATACTGGAATGGTTTGTCATTCCCTCCTCCAAAGGACTATGTTTTGTTAGAACTCTTCTCTATGTCCCATCCATCCTTGGTGACCCTGCACAGTATGGTTCATAGCTTCATTGAGTTTTGCAAACCCCATCACTATGACAAGGCTGTGATCCATGAAGGCAGTCTTTTCAACATGCACCTTCATTTTTCTACAACAGTAAGAAATCTGCAATTTATTTATTTGTTCAAACCTAAAATTCATATAAAGCAGTTTGATAATATGTGTGTAAAACACATTTCCCAACTAGACTACAATGTTTATTTACAGTTTTTTTTTTGTGTCCCAATCCTTAAATTGTCCAGCCAAAATGTTGTTTTCCAGAGTTACTTTCTGTAGGTTCCTTATTCATAGTCTGCATTCCATCTTGGCTGATTTCTTTAGATCCACCTTCAAGTATACAGATTCTTTCCTTGACTGTGCCCAGTTTGCTATTAAGTCTGTTGAAGATATTTTTTTCATCTCTGTCATTGTGTTTTGAATTTTTGGTATTTCTATTTAAATCTTTCTTATAGTCTCCATGTCTCTACTGAATTTGACTCCCTATCTTGTATGTTGTTCATATTTTCCCTTACAGCCTTTTACATATTAATCATAAGCATTTTTAAATCCCCTTTCAGATACTTGTGTCATGTAAGAGTTTGGCTCTAATGATTGCTCTGTTTCTTAGGAATGCGCTTCTTTTCCCTTGCCTTTTTGTATGTTTCCTAATGTATTCCTGCAAGATGAATATCTTGTGTAGGGAGAGATTAAAGTAAATAGTTTTTATGCTTGGAAATAAGTATGATTTTCTTTCTGTTAGGTTTTTGGTGGGAAGAAATTTATTTCACTTATTAAAATCTGGTTTTCAGGCTTATTGTTGCTATGGTTACTCTCAAGGTACCATCCGTCTCATATTCTTCTAATGACATTTGTGTTTAGGGTAGGGGCTTTCAGAGGGTTTTTTCTTTCCATTGCCTATTTAATGCTAACTTTAGGTCTTATCTCTGCAATAGGCCTAAGTGAAGATCTGATTTTTTTTTTTTCAAATTATTACTTGATGTTTCTTTTCCTGGGGTATGTGCTTTGGGTAGGGCATTTGGGAGGGCATGGTTGTTCTCAAGTAAGTCTTTATTTTAGGTATTGTGTCCCCAGTTCTCAGTCCTGTAACTTGCTTTGTAGTTATGAGTCCAGTACATCTTTGCGCCATTCCTCCAGGGCTTGAAGGTTTTTTTTTTTACTTTCTATTTCTCTCCCCAATATGCAATGCTTTATCACCAGAGATAAAAGAGTACCAGTGGGTGCTCATATCTCCCACCCCCACCCATCCCTGGCATAGGGTAAGGTTCTTGGTTTTGTAGGAAATATAGAGAAGAAATATCTCAGTTGAGCTTTGTGATACTCCCACAGCAGCTGCTGTTTTCCTCCTTTAGTTCTGCATCAGAAGGGAAACTTTTTCTGAATCTCTGAAATATGACAACATTTTCTGAGTCCTCAGTTGGCAGACTACCCCAGTATTTGCAGTTCCCAGGGCCTTCACCCTCTGCCAGTGCACATTCAGTCTTCACTGCTTTGGCCACAACCACAGCTTAATCCTTACTTTCCAGCTGCATCTTGTTCTGGTAAGCCATTGCTCATATCATATGTTTTCCTGCAAGCTCCAGAACTTTTTTTTTTTAGGGGGGGGGAGGGGGGCAGTTAGTTACCTTGCAATCTCAGCACTCTAATGGGTTCAAAAAAGTTGTGAACTTGCTATTGTGTGTATGCCATTTGATATCACTGTGAATTCTGAACCATGCAAATGTATTATATATTCATCAATTGTAAATGCAAGACAAAGTGGTACCTACTCAAAACTCTTGCATGTGAGAAGCAAATCTGTTCAAAAGGTAAAGTAATAGGTCTTGATAGATTATTCATTTATGTGACTTTATGTTTAACTGTATAGGAAAAACTAATACTTAAAGTCCCCATGTCTGAGTGTAAACTCTAGATATCTCACTTTTGCTAAAAATAAAAACAAATAGTCAGTAGAACACATATTCAGATCAAAAATGATGCAAGGATACAATTGTTTCCATGTCCTAATGGAATTTTATGAGGTTCTTTGCTTTCAAAATTTGAATTAACCTGCACTTCTGTACTGAAACTTCATTTTTATTTATGACATAGTTATGCACTAATAGCCTTCCTGCCTTTGGTGGTAATCTTATTCACCTGGTCATATAAATTATTCTGTTTATTTTTTATTTTTATTACTTTGAAGATTCTTTCATTGAACTTTGTAACTATTTTATTTACAACAAATTTGCTTTCCTTCTAGGAATTTATTCTTTTCTATATATATTTACACACATATGATGCTTTTATTGAAACCAGTTCATAGGTATGTGTATATATATAACATTTACATATATAATGTTGCATATTTTTCTATTTGTGACACATTTGAGCCATATTTTTATATATTTATAGATTCTTTAATAAAATTTATCATGTGCAGAACCTCACTACAGATCCTGGAAATTTGGCAGGTTTCTCTTACTTTACAAATGAAAACGTAAATAAATAAACTGGATAGAAGAAGTCATTTGTGCCTCACTTTCTAATGAATTGCTTGAGAGCTAAAATTACAATGCAAACTTTTGACAAATAACCTTTTCTGCAGTTTTCCTCTTGTCATGGATCTACCTGACATATATTCTGATCACCTTCCTAGATCATGTATTATTTGGGTTTTATACATTTTTTTAGCATTATGATGTCCAGGATACCGCTTTGTTCTGGAAAGAAAGAAAGAACAAAATGCACAGGTTTAGATTAATAAGCAAAACCTGACTGCCAAGAGCTTGCAATCAAGTAGGCCAACTTTAAATAGCAACATCCTGTGAATTAGATATTTTGTGATTCCTTAAGATTTTCTGATTTCTAAAATTTTTCAATTGGTTGAAAAAGTACATACTTAGAAGTGTATACTTATGAGTTGATAATATTTGCATGTGTCATTGAAAAGAAGATGAGCCTATTTCCAGATGCCAAGGAATATTCTATGGTCTCCTTCATCCTGGATCATGGGCATCAAGGACAGACAAGTCACAGAACTTGTCAGTTAATGAGAAAATAGCCATCTAGACCTTTTTACAATGGGATTCCTTGCATCCAAGACAGAAATGGAGTTAAACCTTACTGAGAGAGTGTAAAAATAAAATTCAAGAACTATGAGCACTGACTTATTGAATACTTAGATTTTGTGAGGTATAAGAGAAAGCAACCAAAAAAACAGAAAGAAGGAGTATTCACAGAGGGATAAGAAGAGGACAAAATCAGCTCAGGGATATAAAGAAGAGAAAAGTTTTAATCTGAAAACAATTTTCAGTATTGCAAACAGAGAAAAGTGCTTGGGATAGATGAGAATGAGGGATAGAAAAGGGCCTTCACATTTCAATAATATGGTATAGATTCCAATTTTATAATAAGATTATAGAGTTCTCTTTCAATTTAGTAAAAAGGAGAGAGGTACAGTTTATCTTAGGCTGGGAAGGGTCAACAAAAATATATTCCCACCCCCACCTCCAGCCACATGTTATTGGGAAAACAGTGAAAAGCAGTAAAAATTGTGAGCCTTGAATTTAGGATGTCTTAGTTAAACTCCAGTTCTGCTGCTTACAAGCTATGTGACCTTAGGTCTCATTTGTTAAATAAAAATAATATTAGTATCTATTTTATAGTACTGTTGTGAGGATTACATAATAAAATATATTACTGATATTTGCTTTAATAAACTCTTTTCAAACCCTCAGAGTCATAACTACCATGGATTTCAACATTTGAAGTGATAAGGATCATATCAGCTCAGTTCAGTCTCTCAGTCTTGTCCGCCTCTTTGCGACCCCATGGACTGCAGCATGCCAGGCTTCCCTGTCCATCACAAACTCCAGGCACTTGCTCAAACTCATGTTCATTGAGTAGGTGATGCCATCCAACCATCTCATCCTCTGTCGCCCCCTCCTCTTCCTGCTTTCAGTCATTCCCAGTATCAGGGTCTTTTCCAATGAGTCAGTTCTTCGCATCAGGTGACCAAAGTATTGGAGTTTCAGCTTCAGCGTCAGTCCTTCCAATGAATATTCAGGACTGATTTCCCTTAGGGTTGACTGGTTTTATTTCCTTGCAGTCCAAGGAGACTCTCAAGCTTCTTCTCCAACACCACAGTTCAAAAGCATCAATTCTTTGGTGTTCAGCTTTCTTTATAGTCCAAATTCTCACATCCATACATGACTACTGGAGAAACGATAGCTTTGTTGGCACATATGTATGTGACACACTATATGATCCTCATCATGGGTTCTGAGGAAGTCCACGTGAATATTAGTTCAGCAAAATATATCAATTTTAATACAAAATTAAATAAAGACTATAAGTAGCTACTTATGAGTTCATTTCAGGTGTTGATGACAAAAAATTCTTGTCAGAAGAGGATTTTACTGTCAATTGAAGTTCAAAAAAATGTTTGGTTTTCAGAGCTTTCTGGATATACTATGTGTCTAGCCAAGACTTCCAGTAAAAGTTGATAAGTATTTGTAATGGCAGAATCTTTGTCTTATTCCAGACTTAGAGGCAATATTTGTGTCTAAATTTCTTCACTAAATATATTATATGCTAATGTAATTTCCCTGGTTAAAGTACCAGAAAACTTAATGGAAATTTAGTATTAGTTAATTGCTGTGTATGAATCACAAAACACTCATTCAATTAATTTTTTTCTAATAGTGACTTCATATAATTTTGACAAAGATGATTTCTGTGTTATCTGAATTATTCTATACAAAAATATACTACATGGGCTTCTGGTTTCTAATTCTGCATATAAGAAGCTCAGATGTTGCCATTCCATCCTAACAACAAATAAAAAGCTAAACAGGCTGAAAAGTCAAAAATCTTGGATCCATAAGAAAGAGAAGGACACAGAGCAAATCCTGCTGTAAAGAGAGGAGAAACAGACAGGTAGATACAGGGAGTCAGAGATTACTGCAGCAGAGACTCATAACTGGAATAGCCACAAGAACTACGGCTGAGGCGCATGAGTGCATGCCAAGCCACTTCAGTTGTGTCCAATTCTTTGCAACCCTACAACTGTGCCCCACCAGGTTTCTCTGTCCATTGGATTCTCTTGGCAAGAATACTAGAATGGGTTGCCATGCCCTCCTCCAGGGGATGATCTTCCTGACCCAGGGATTGAACCCATATCTCTTATGTCTCCTGCATTGGCAGGTGGGTTCTTTACCACTAATGCCACCTGGGAAGCCCTGCGCTGAGGTAGGAAAATCTAAACTATAATTGAAGAATTGGTAGAGGCTCAGTGTGGACAAGTATGTGAGTTTAAATTCCCAGGAGCACAGTCATGGGAGACCCCCACAGTTTTGTGAGATTGACCAGAATTCTACACCTATTATTGGAGAAGTTTCCTCCTTTGTTTCTTGCATAGTGGACCAGAGGCAGGGGAATGAACCATTTTGAAATATTCTGGAACATTCTGTTCTTCTTAACAAGTCCCAACCTCAGGGGAAACCAGCTAACAAAAGCCCAAGCTGACTGGGTATTAACCAAGCCTAGCTAATCTAGGGATGGGAAATACCCAAATTCAGCTAACTCTAGCTCTCCCACCCAAGTGGTGAAAAATACTTTGAGAAACACTTGTGAAATTCATAGCTCACAAGTGTTTCTCAAAGTTTTGCTCAAACAAACAAAATACCAGAGGCATGGGTTCACTAAAGGATTGGGACTTAATTATAGGAATATAGAGCTGTTTCCCTCTCTGAATATCTTACTACTACATTACCAAAGACCTTTTACCTGGTACATCATAGATGGCTATGAAGAAAAATTTATAAGCATTATCAAAAGGTAAAAAACAGAAACAAAAAACAACAATAATTTGAAGAGACAAAGCAAGCATCAGAACCAGACATGGCAGGGATGTTGGAATTAGACTGGGAATTTGAGACAACTATAATGCCACGTGGGAAGCACCATGTATATATAAACAACATGCAAAAACAAATGGACAATGTAAACAAAGAGATGGAAATTCTAAGAAAAAGATAAAAAAGAAATGCTAGAGATAAAAACAATATAACAGAAATGAAGAGTGCCTCTGACGAGCTATCAGAAGAATGAACACAGCTGAGGAAAGAAGATATCTGAGCTTCAACATATCTCAATATAAACCCCCAAAACTGAAAAGTGAGGAGAAAAATACTGAAAAACAAGCAAAATACCAGAATATCCATGAATGGTGGGACAACTACAAAAGGTGTAATACACAAGTAATGGGAATAAAAGAAGAAAGAGAGAGAAACAGAAGAAATATTTGGAACAGTAATATCTGAGAATTTGCTCAATTAATTCAGATGCCAAATCACAAGTGTAAGAAGCTCAAAGAAGGTGAAGCAGTACAGATGTTAAAAACTATACCTAGGCATGTTCTATTCAAACTACTAAACTTTAAAAATCCTACAAAAAGCCAAAGGGGGGAGGAAAGACATCTTACTTATAGAAGAGAAAGATAAGAATTATGCTTAACTTCTTAAAAACCATGCAAACAAAAGACATATAAATATTTAAAGTACTGACAGAAAAAGCCCACCAACATATCATTCTATAACTTAAAAAATTATCTTTCAAAAGTAGACAAAGATCTTCTCAGATGAACAAAAATTAAAGGAACTTGTTGCCAGCAGAACTGTTTTCATAATTATGAAAATTCAATAGATCTCTTTTGTTAAATTTTATAAATATTGAGTAAGAATCAGTAAGAACATTGAAGATTTGAGCAAAGTACTTAATCAAATTGACACTTTAGAACACCATACTCAATAACAACAAAATATATTTTCTATTTAAGTGGGCATAGAATGTTCACTTATTGAGTCAACACTGGGAATAATTTTAAGTTATTAAATTTAAATAGGTGGAAATCAGACAGTATTGCCAGACACAATGGAATTAGATAAAAATGTACAATATAAAGAAGTCAGAAAAATGTCCAACAATTTGAGAATTAATAACACATCTAAATAACTTTAAAAGAAATTTTCTTAAAAAAGTCATAGGATATATTAAAATATTTTAACTGAATGAATATAAAAACATACCATGTCAAAATGTGTGAGATGTAGCTAAAATAATCTTCATAGGGAAATTTACAGCTTTTAAATATTTACATTACAAAAGAAGAAATAACCTAATGTTCTTGGATTTCTCTCTTGGTAATGGCTAATTCATTCTTATTGGGCCAATACTTCCACAAATAACAGCTTTAAACTAAAGTGAAAACTGCTCAGTCATGTCCGACTCTGGGATGCCTTGGAAAGTCCATGGAATTCTCCAGGCCAGAATACTGGAGTGGGTAGCCTTTCCTTTCTCCAGGGGATTTCTCCCAACCCAGGGATCAAACTCAGGTCTCTCACATTGCAGGCAGATTCTTTACCAGCTGAGCCACCAGGGAAGCCCAAGAAAACTGAAGCGGGAAGCCTGTCCTTTTTCCAGGGGATCTTCCCGACCCAGGAATCAAACGAGGGTCTCCTGCATTGCAGGTGAATTCTTTACCCACTGAGCTATCAGGGAAACCCTTAAACTAAAAGGGAATGTGTAAAAAGAAACAACTACCTAAGGTCACTGGAGACTGAGAAAACTGGGTAGGTATTGTAGATGTGTTAACACTTGGTAGAAGGGAAAGATAATGGGTAAGCTCCCTGGTTTCATCACTTTTAGCTTGAGAGCCAATACCAATAGAGTGATGCAGCTAAAATATGAGAGGGAGAAGACTTTCTTGTTGGATTGGTAAGCCAAAGGGCAGGGTTTGGGACAACTGCAGAGTTCAGAGGTGAACTGAAAAGTCCAGAGGTGGTAAAATGGGTTGAGAAGAAGATCTTTAAAAAAAGAGATAAGGTGGAAACACCATGTTATATCTAAATATCAGACTCAACTTTAACCAAAATACATAGATAAGACTGAAAGCAGACAAGCCAAGGCTAAAAAGATAGAAATGAGATTTTATCTTTCATGTATCAAACAGAAAAAACTGGTTTAAATTCTGTAAGATGACTGCCTGCTTAAAAAAAAAAAAATCACTATTCTTTGGAGGACTATAATATATTCCAGTCTCTACAAGTATAATTCATAATACCCAGGACAAAAATCAAAACTATTTAAATTTCAAATAAACAGGAAATGCCACTTTTTATCATTGATTATTATCAAGAAATAATAATCAGTGGAGACAATTAAAGATGATAAAGATGTTGGAATAAACAGAATTATAAGTATCTTCAAGGATAATGGAAATATGTTGATGATGAAAGAAAAAATAGGAAATATCAGCAAAGGAATAGAAACCAAAGAACAAATAAGAAATTGAAAAGTGGAAAACACAATATCTGAAATAAACATTTTACCTAATAGAATTAAAACCAATATTAGGGAGCCCTGAAAATAGAGTAAATAATCTTTAAGATCGTGTTGTGATTGTTCAGTCACCAGTCGTGTCTGACTCCTTGTGACCCCATGGACTATAGCATGCCAGGCCTCCTTGTCCCTCACCACCAACCTCCTGGAGTTTGCCCAAGTTCATGTTCATTGCATCTATGATGCCATCCAGCAATCTCATTCTCTGATGTCTTCTTGTCCTTCTACCCTCAATCTTTTCCAACATCAGGGACTTTTCCAATGAGTCAATATAAATTACCTATGCTGGGTATGGGGCTTCCCAAGTGGTGCTGATGGTAAAGAATCTGCCTGCCAGTGCAGGAGACCTGAGAGACATGAGTTCTTTCATTGGATTAGGGGATGGCAACCTGCTCCAGTATTCTTGCCTGGAAATCCCCATGGACAGAGGAGCCTAATGGGCTCAACTGAGAGCACACACACACACACACACACACACACACATATGAACATTGGAGTGCATATATATATTGAAACTAGTGGGCTTTTTTAAAAATATATATATACCCAGGAGTGGAACTGCTGGGTCATATGGTAGTTCTATTTTTAGTTTTTTGAGAAACCTCTGTGCTGTTTTCCACAGTAGCTACAATTGACATTCTCACCAACAGTGTATGTACAAAGGTTCCCTTTTCTCCATATCCTCACCAAAATTTGTTATTTGTGTTATTTTTGGCAATAGACATTCTGACAGGTTGTGAGGTGATATCTAACTATGGTCTTGATTTGCATGTCCTTAATGATTAGAATGTTGACCATCTTTTCAGATGGCTATCGGCCATCTGCATTTCCTCTTTGGAGAAATGTCTATTCATATTCTTCTGCTCATTATTAAATTGCATTGTTTTTCTGATGTTGAGTTATAAATTAAATCAAATTTGATTTTTAAAATTAATTTAAATATTGTCATTTCTTATATAGTATGATACTTGATATGACATGTTATCTTTTTATGTTTAAACCTTCACCTTTAAAAAAAATCTGTTTTTATTCAATACAATTTAAAAAAATTGGTAAAAAAGGAAGTCTGTGAGAACTCAAAAGCAATCACAAGCTCTGGGACTAAGAATTGGGTCACATGTCCCTATTCTCCCAGTAGGACACATTTATAGAAATAAACATCACTTAATAAATGCTGTTTGTGTTTACTTTTTCCATAAAAAATAAATGAAAGAAATGTTTAGATTCACAGACATCTACATGTTATGTCACTGGTATGTGTCATTGTTTTTCCCTTTTCCCTCTATATATAATGCGTGTTTAATCATTAAGTCATATCAACTCTTTGCAACCCCATGACTGTAACCCACCAGGCTCCTTTTTCAATGGGGTTTCCCAAGCAAGAATACTGGAGTGGGTTGGCATTTCCTCTTCCAGGTGATCTTCCTAATCCAGGGATCAAACCAAAGTTTCTTGCATTGGCAGGCATTGGTGGGCATATTCTTTGACCCCTGAGCCATCAAGTATAATTGAAATAATACATGCAAATGTTTTATTCAGTGCCTGAAATAAATCAGTATTCCTATATGTGTTCAATTGGTTTTTTGTTGGTTCATGTTTCATTAATTCATCCACTTTTTTCTTTATACTTTGAAAATATATAAATTTAAAAGTTCTAAACAATGGGAAATAGATGGGGAAACAGTGGAAACAGTGGCTGACTTTATTTTTGGGGGGGGGGGCTCCAAAATCACTGCAGATGGTGATTGCAGCCAGGAAATTAAAAGACGCTTACTCCTTGGAAGGAAAGTTATGACCAACCTAGATAGTATATTGAAAAGCAGAGACATTACTTTGCCAGCAAAGGTCCATCTAGTCAAGGCTATGCTTTTTCCAGGGGTCATGTATGGATGTGAGAGTTGGACTGTGAAGAAAGCTGAGCACCGAAGAATTGATGTTTTTGAACTATGGTGTTGGAGAAGACTCTTGAGAGTCCCTTGGACTGCAAGGAGATCCAGCCAGTCCATCCTAAAGGAGATCAGTCTTGGTGTTCATTGGAAGGACTGATGCTAAAGCTGAAACTCCAATAATTTGGCCACCTCATGCGAAGAGTTGACTCACTGGAAAAGACTCTGATGCTGGGAGGGATTGGGGGCAGGAGAAGGGGATGACAGAGGATGAGATGGCTGGATGGCATCATTGACTCAATGCACATGAGCTTGGGTGAACTCTGGGAGTTGGTGATGGACAGAGAGTTGGACATGACTGAGCGACTGAACTGAACTGAACTAAAACAATAAAAAAGCAGATCTCATGTTTATTATTCACAGAATTTTCTAAATCTCTAGAACAAAAACAAAACTCTTCAATGAATTTCATAATTGGTCTACTTTCATTGGTAATTTTATACATGTGGCTCATCAAAATTCTGCTTGTGTGTATGTGTGTGTTTTAAGGGATAGGAGAACATAGATTTTTGTCATCACCATCCAATATATTTGACTTAAGCATTATCTCTTTTCCTTATATTTCAGTATTGTCTTTCTGAGTGTCTGAGGACCTGGTCTTTAAAGGTAAATTTACATAGTGGACCCAATCTACTTCAATAGCTTACTTATTTCAGGGTTTTGTTTCTACTTACTTTATATGTTTATTCTCCGTGGAAGTTTGCCTGTATGTAACTTCATTTCCTTAGTAGGCATATCATATATCATGAACACAGTTCACTTACAAAGGAAATTCTTTATGATAATTCATTTGATGCATTATTACTTTTAATCTAATTAATGATTTTCTTATGGAATTTTTTAATACCTAAGGATATATAATGCATCTGCTTATTTACTTACTGGCTATCTTTCTTCTACATGAAATATGTTTATGAGGTCAGGAAGTGTGTCTCTTTTCTGCTGTATCTTTACTCCGAATAGGAGCAAGCACATATTAGATGTACAATAAATACCTCATATTTTTAGAGATATTTCTACATATTTCAAATTTCTACAATCTGTTGAAAAGATTATTTTTACCCACTGACTATGTCAAAAGCCTGTTGGCTGTATGTATGTAGTTTTATTTCTGGTCGTTCTATTCTGTTCCATTCACTTATGTCTTATCTTTATGCCAGTGCTATAGTGTCATGATTATTGACCTTTATAATGAATCTTCCATTTAAGCAGTGCAAATCTTTCAAATTTGGTCTTATTTTTTGAAAATTATTTTAGCTATTTTAAATTCTTCATATTTCTACATATAGTTATAATGTACTTTTCTGTTTCTATTAAGTGTCTGCTGGGGAGTGGAATAATATTCATTTAATCTATAGATAAATTGGGGTATATTTGTTTTACTAACTTTACTTTTCTTCTATTCTAACTTCCTCTGGCTACCTTTATATTGTTGAAATGATTTCATTGCATAGGCTACTTCAAATCATCTTTCAGAACCAGGTAGTTTAGATAAAAAATCTACTGAGATAAAAACAGAAGAGAAAATTTGAATATTGGGTTTCCCATATCTAGATCATATCAATAGTTGAAATTGGGTCCATATGAAATACTCTCTTGCTTTTTTGAGGATCCAGAGGATGTTGGCAATTTGATCTCTGTTTCTCTGCCTTTTCTAAAACCAGCTTGAACATCTGGAAGTTCATGGTTCATGTACTGTTGAAGCCTGAGTTGGAGGATTTTGAGCATTACTTTACTAGCATGTGAGATGAGCACAATTGTGTGGTAGTTTAAGCATTCTTTGGCATTGCCTTTCTTCAGGATTGGAATGAAAACTGACCTTTTCCAATCCTGTGGCCACTGCTGAGTTTTCCAAATTTGCTGGCATATTGACTGCAGCACTTTCACAGCATCATCTTTCAGGATTTGAAATAGCTCAACTGGAATTCCATCACCTCCACTAGCTTTGTTCTTAGTGATGCTTTCTAAAGCCCATTTGACTTCACATTCCAGGATGTCTGGCTCTTGGTGAACGATCACACCATCATGACCATCTGGGTCATGAAGATCTTTTTTCTACAGTTCTTCTGTGTATTCTTACCACCTCTTCTAAATATCTTCTGCTTCTGTTAGGTCCATACCATTTCTGTCCTTTATTGTGCCCATCTTTGCATGAAATGTCCCCTTGGTATCTCTAATTTTCTTGAAGATATCTCTAGTCTTTCCCACTCTATTGTTTTCCTCTATTTCTTTCCAGTGATCATTGAGGGAGCCTTTCTTATCTCCTCTTGCTATTCCTTGGAACTCTGCATTCAGATGGGTATATCTTTCCTTTTCTCTTTTGCCTTTCACTTCTCTTCTTTTCGTAGATATTTTTAAGATCTCAGACAACCATTTTGCCTTTTTGCATTTCTTTTTCATGGGGACGGTCTTGATTACTGCCTCCTGTACAATATCATGAATCCCAGTCCATAGTTCTTCAGGCACTCTATCAGATTTAATCCCTTGAATCTACTTGTCACTTCCACTGTATAATGGTAAGAGATTTGATTTAGGTCATACCTGAATGGTCTAGTGGTTTTCCCCACTTTCTTCAATTTAAGTCTGAATATGGCAATAAGAAGTTCATGATCTGAGTCACAGTCAGCTCCTGGTTTTGTTTTTGCTGACTGCATAGAGCTTCTCCATCTTTGGCTGCAAAGAATATAATCAATGTGATTTTGGTATTGACCATCTGGTGATGTCCATGTGTAGTCTTCTCTTGTGTTGTTGGAAGAGGGTGTTTGCTATGACTGGTGTGTAATCTTTTCAAAACTCTATTAGCCTTTGCCATGGCTCATTCTGTTCTCCAAGGCCAAATTTTCTTGTTTCTCCATATGTTTCTTGACTTCCTACTTTTGCATTCCAGTCCCCTATAATGAAAAGGACATCTTTTTGGGGTGTTAGTTCTAAAGGGTCTTGTAGGTCTTCGTAGATCCATTCAACTTCAGCTTCTTCAGCATTACTGGTTGGGGCATAGACTTGAATTACTGTGATATTGTATGGTTTGCCTTGGAAATGAATAGTATCAGACTTTATTTCCATCCAAGTTGCATCTACAACTGGGTACTGTTTTTGCTTTAGCTCTGTCTCTTCCTTCTTTCTGGAGTTATTTCTCCACTGATCTCCAGTAGCATATTGGAGATATGGGGACCTACCGACCTGGGGAGTTCATCATTCATTGTCCTATCTTTTTGCCTTTTCATACTGTTCATGGGGTTCTCAAGGTAAGAACACCGAAGTGGTTTGCCATTCCCTTCTCTAGTGGACAACATTTTGTAAGAACTTTCAACCATGATCTATCCATCTCAGGTGGCCCTACATGGCAGAGTTCATAGTTTCATTGAGTTAGACAAGGCTGTGGTCCATGTGATCATGTTGGTTAGTTTCCTGTTGTTTTCATTCTGTCTGCCCTCTGATGGAGAAGGAAAAGAGGCTTATGGAAGCTTCATGATGTGAGAGACTGACTGACTGAGGGGAAAACAGAGTCTTGTTCTAATGAGGCCATGCTCTAATATTTAACCCAAGTTTCCTTTATGGGTGAGGCTGAATTCCCTCCCTGTTATGTGACCTGAGTCTAAAGTACGGTGGAGGTAATGAGAATAATGGTGGCCTCCTTCAAAGATCCCATGCATGCACTGTTACTGTCAGTGCCCCCAACCCTGCCACAGGCCATCACCAACCCACACCTCTCCTGGGGACTCTTAGACACTCATGCGAAAGGCTAGCTCAGTCTCTTGTAGGGCCACTGCTCCTTTCTCCTTGGTCCTAGTGCACACACGTTTTGTTTGTGCCCTGTAAGAGTCTGTTTCCCCTGACCTGTGTAAGGCTCTATGGTGGGGTTAATGGTGACCTCCTCCAAATTGGCTTATGCCATACCCAGGTCTACTGCACCCAGAACACCTGCTCCTGCAGCAAGTACACTTCTGCCTCATACCTCCTCAGGAGACACTGAAACACAGTCTGTCTCGGTCTCTTTGGGGTGTCTGTGTCCTGGTGTGCACAAGGTGTGTTTGAGCCCTCTGACTGTCTCTGGAACGTATGGGTTTGATTCTACATGTGATTTTGCCCCTCATACCATGTTGCTTGGGCTCTTCAAAGTCACTCCAGCTCCACACAGCTGCTGCTCTAGTGCCACACAGCCGTCACTCCAGCACCTACCATCTTGTTGGGGCTTCCAAAAATAACGGAAAATTGTCTCTTAAAGAGATGGGACTACCAGACCACCTGACCTGCCTCCTCAGAAATCTGTGTGCAAGTCAGGAAGCAACATTTAGAACTGGACATGAAACAACAGACTGGTTCCAAATTGGGAAAATAGTATGTAAAGGCTGTATATTGTCACTGTGTTTATTTAACTTATATGCAAAGTACATCATGAGAAATCCTGGACTGTATGAAGCACAAGCTGGAATCAAGATTTCTGGGAGAAATATCAATAACCTCAGATATGCAGATGACACCACTCTTATGGCAGAAAGTGAAGAAGAACTAAAGAAGCTCTTAATGAAAATGAAAGAGGAGAGTGGAAAAGTTGGTTTAAAACTCAACATTCAGAAAACGAAGATCATGGCATCTAGTCTCATCACTTCATGGCAAATAGATGGGGAAACAATGGAAACAGTGAGAGACTTTATTTTTGGGGGCTCCAAAATCACTGCAGATAGTGACTGCAGCAGTGAAATTAAAAGACTCTTGCTTCTTGGAAGAAAAGTTATGACCAACCTAGACTGCATATTAAAAAGCAGAGACATTACTTTGCCAACAAAGTCCATCTAGTCAAAGCTATGATTTTTTAAGTAGTCATGTATGGATCTGAGAGTTGGACTATAAAGAAAGCTGAGTGCTGAAAAACTGATGCTTTTGAACTGTGGTGTTTGAGAAGATTCTTGAGAGTCCCTTGGACAGCAGGGAGATCCACCCAGTCCATTCTACAGGAAATTAGTCCTGAATATTCATTGGAAGGACTGATGCTGAAGCTGAAACTCCAATACTTTGGCCAGCTGATATGAAGAACTGACTCATTTGAGAAGACCCTGATGCTGGGAAGGATTGAAGGTTGGAGGAGAAGGGGATGACAGATGATGAAATGGTTGGATGGCATCACCGACTCAATGGACATAAGTTTGAGTAAACTCTGGGAGTTGGTGATGAACAGGGAGGCGTGGCGTGCTGCAGTCCATTGGGTCGCAATGAGTCGGACATGACTGAGTGACTGAAGTGAGATGTTACTCTCACTGGTTTTAGTAGTAATTCTCAACTCTACTTTGGGGCTTGTGTCCCTATTCTCTTGATGTGACTGATGATTATGTACTAAGAATATGAAAGGCAATGAGACATGAAGCAAAGTTGAGAAGCATTGGCTTAAAGCGAACTGGTCTTCAAGATTAATGTGAAGAGCAAGAAGACATCTGGATTTAGCACAAAGGAGGTAAAAGTTGACTGGCCACATTCTTCAGTTCTCTCTAATGATATGCACAATGGAGTCAAGCACAATTTCCAGTTCAAATTTACTTTCTAAATGCTATCTTTATTAAAATATCAAACAATTAATGTAGCACAAAAAGTAAAAAAAATGTTTAGACACTTATGTTTTAATTTCTATGGGTATATATTTCTGTTGCTGAAGACTCTAGACTATATTTCTCCAGTTTATGAAGAGGGAGAGAACAAGAAGCATGAGTTTTAACACCAAAATCAGAGAGTAACAGTGCTATTAGGTAAAAGTGTACAGGTATGGTTCTAATTGAGAAAATCTTCTAACTTCTATCATCTAGTTGGAACAGAGGGTCCAAAATATCAGCCTAGAGTCTTATGTTCTTTTAAAACACCAGGTAAATAATGCCAAATAATTTTGATGATTGTATAATTTTTCTGTTATTTTCTTTTTAACAGCTATCAATCAGGAAAATACTTCCCTAGCTTATCTGTACATCTCTTTAAGACTTTTCCACAGTTCATTTACACTTTAGTGAAAATTCACTAAATTAGCATTTAATAAATAATTCTTACATTCCAGACACTAGACGATACAAACAGCATCTTGGAAATAGATCAAAAACATTCTCCCAAGTTTTACTTTTTAGGTTTGAGACATCTTAAAAGGAGGTACGAGGATAAAAAGCATTTCTGTACAAATCTTTTAAACAGTATTATCTACCTTCCCAGTGGGTCAAACGGTAAAGAGTCTGCAATGCAGGAGACCTGGGTTTGATCCCTGGATCAGGAAGATCCCCTAGAGAAGGGAATGGCTACCCACTCCAGTATTCTTATTGGGAGAATCCCATGAACAGAGGAGCCTGGAGGTCTATAGTCCATGAGGTTGCAAAGAGTCAGAAAGGACTGAGCGACCAACTCTTGTATGTCTACCTTCCCACCACTGTGAGGCAGCAGATAAACTTTTAGTTTGTTAACAAATTTCTGAACCATCAAAACAACTACTTGCAAGTCTTCTATTCTCTCATGTCAGCAAACTCTGTAACTATTTTCTCCTTTTATGTCTGTACTTCATTTTTTCAAATTTGCACTGCATTTTTACTTCCGATTCATGACATCGCTGTCTTGATTTTGCCTCTTTATGGGCAGCCCCTCCCTCAATTGCTTAAACAAAGTTCCTGCTGACTTTAACCTTACACATAGAATTTACACTTACGTTTACACTTACAAAAAAAATCCTCTTTGCCATTTTGAATTCACAAGATTCATACTACCAAGCAAAAGCTACAGGACTGGGAGTCTGGGGTTACTGAGTTTCAGACGTTCATAAAAAGAGAATTGGTCTGCCTAGATTTGCCATCATTACAAAGCCTTATTACAGAGAATTCAACTATCCTCTCTTGTACAAGAGTGTGGAAAGCTTGTAACATGTATATTTTGTTGTTCAGTTTTATATTTCCTGTTTGTAACAAATGGTATTATGACACTCAAGAAAGTATATTTTACATATGGTAGCTATTATTACTCTGAAACTGAAATATAAAAATGGGATCTCTTGGTAAGAAAGACAATAGTATAATCATAGCACTATATACACAATAGGATAGTTCTAGTCTCAGGTTGTAATAACTTCATGTATTGGAAAATATCCATTTTTAAAAAGCTTTTATACAATTTTCTCATCTTAAATGTTACTGAATTAAGCACCTTTCCTTAAACTAAGTGCTTCCTGATTATTCAAGATTTTTTTTTATCCCAACTGCAATACACTTCTCTAATTTTAAAATATTTTATGAAAATGATCTTTATATTTTCATAAAAGTATTAATAGGAAGAGAAAATACAAATGATTTCCACAAAGTTTTATGTAGCTTCTCAACATCATAAGAGTATAGATCTTGTGGATAAAACTGCAACTCTGGTGAGACAAAGCAAATATTTGCAAAGCAAAGAACATCCTCTGAGCCAGACAACCCCTGGGATAGGATTCAAAGCTAGGTCATAACAGAGGGAAAAAATGAAATTTTGACTCTTCCCAGAATACTCGGCTTCCATTTTGTTCCAGGGAAAATGAAACAGAGAGAGAATTATGTTTAATTATTTCATGCAAGCCAATTCAAAACTTTAAATGTACTGTCTTAAAGCTTTCAGCTCTACATTGGATTAACTAAATCACAGTTAAGATTGAAAGTTGAAAACTAAAGGCTGGAAAACTTACTACACTTGCATTTTTAATCATGCTCATGAATACATTATGGTTTGTATAGGTAATGGCCACTGAACATTTGTAAAAATAATAAGGTAGATTTGTATATTCTGATGTACAAAAAGTTTTATAAGCCACATTATAAATTAGTAAATAAGACATGGGACACTGTTTATGTGTGCTGCTGCTGCTAAGTCGCTTCAGTCGTGTCCGTCTCTGTGTGACCCCATAGATGGCAGCCCACCAGGCTCCCCGGTCCCTGGGATTCTCCAGGCAGGAACACTGGAGTGGGTCGCCATTTCCTTCTCCAATGCGTGAAAGTGAAAAGTGAAAGGGAAGTCGCTCAGTGGTGTCTGACTCTTAGCAACCCATGGACTGCAGCCCACCAGGCTCCACCGTCCATAGGATTTTCCAGGCAAGAATACTAGAGTGGGGTGCCATTGCCTTCTCCAGTTTATGTGTTATAATGCCATTATTAAAAATAAAAAATATTTTTATGTACACACTGTATTAGCATTCTCCACAGAGACAGAACCACTAAGACATATATATAGAGAAGAAATTTACTTTAAGAAATTGGTTTATATGATTGTGAGGGGTGGCAAATCTGAACTCTACGGGCCAGCTAGCAAGATGGAAACTCAGGAGTTGACACCAGTCTTCAGACAGAACTTCTCTGAAAAATCTGTTTTGTTGTTGTTGTTGTTGTTTTTTTAGCTCAAAGTCTTCATCTGTTTAGGTAAAGCTCACCCACATTTTGAAGGTAATCTCTTTTATTCATAGTCAACTGATTGCAGATATTAACCACATCTACAAAATACCCTAAGAGCAACACTTAGATTAACATTTGGCTAAACAATGGAGTACCATAGCTTAGGCAAACTGACATATAAATCTAACCACCACAGGGAGAGTATACAAAGGAGTGAATACCAGGAACTGGGAAGTCAGTAGGGGCTCCTTGTCATCTACTCATCACAGAAGGTGTTTAGCTTTGTATTTAAGTAATTTTTTACCATATAAGAAAAATGCAGAATCCACTAATGGGAAATTTTTTTTTTTTAAGATAACTGCCACTGAAAAATTAGCATAGACTGCTTCTAGATAGTACACTGACATTCTGAGGATAAATCGGAAATCTATAACCAATCTCTTTCAACATTCAGATGAATCAGGTTAGAGGTAGTCTACTTTCACACTACCATCCTTTAAGACAAGGACAAAAGCACAAAACAAACCAAAGAACATTGTTTCAAGCCACATTCATTTCCAAAGGCTTTCATTCATTCTATGCTGAGAATGATTTGGGCATGTTTACCTGTGTTGTGTTCTTCGTCCAATGTCACAGCCTGTAGCTCAAGGTCATAGCACATGAACAGGGCTGCAAGATCACAGAGAAGTCTTTCCTGAGATTAATGGCAGGGCTGAGCCGAAGATGACGGAAAGAGCACCCTCTGGCATGCTCATTTTTCAGGGATTTACTTGTTGGCTAATCATAGCAATAACAGTTTGTATCTGACAAACACAACTGGATATGTGCAGTGAGAAACTCTGTATTTGAAGTTGAATTATACTGGATCCATACAATTTCCTCTTTTATTGCTCGAGCTGTCATCACAGTCTCTGTCAGTGAAGTCTGTGCTTTTCACTTTATTTTTTAGAAAAGGTAATTATTTTTATTAAAAAAGTAACACAATTGAAGATCATATTAAATTAATTTTATGCATTTTGAGAAAGATATGTTTCAAATATATATGTAATTTCTAGATTCTATAATCATAGCAGAGATAGAATAAAGTTTTTTAATTAAATTCTTACTGCTAATTCTATTCTGTGGTCTATATTTCCTAGCAGTGTTTGTTTGTTTGTTTTAAATGAAGGATAATTGCTTTACAAGTTTTTGCTGTTTTCTGTCAAACCTCAACATGAATCAGCCATAGGTATACATATATCCCCTCCCTTTTGAACCTCCCTTCCATCTCCCTCCCTATCCTACCCCTCTAGGTTGATACAGAGCCCCTGTCTGAGTTTCCTGAGCCATACAGCAAATTCCCATTGGTTATCTATTTTACATAGGGTAACGTAAGTTTCCATGTTACCCTTTCCATACATCTCACCCTCTCCTCCCCTCTCACCATGTCCATGAATCTACTCTCTATGTCTGTTTCTCCATTCAGTTCAGTTCAGTTCAGTTGCTCAGTCGTATCCGACTCTTTGCGACCCCATGAATCGCAGCATGCCAGGCCTCCTTGTCCATCACCATCTCCTGGAGTTCACTCACACTCACGTCCATTGAGTCAGTGATGCCATCCAGCCGGTCGTCCCCTTCTCCTCCTGCCCCCAATCCCTCCCAGCATCAGAGTCTTTTCCAATGAGTCAACTCTTTGCATGAGGTGGCCAAAGGACTGGAGTTTCAGCTTTAGCATCATTCCTTCCAAAGAAATCCCAGGGCTGATCTCCTTCAGAATGGATTGTTTGGATCTCCTTGCAGTCCAAGAGATTCTCAAGAGTCTTCTCCATTACTTCCCTGTAAATAAATTCTTCAGTATCATTTTTTTCTAGATTCTGTATATATATGTTAGAATATGGTATTTATTTTTCTCTTTCTGACTCACTTCACTCTGTATAATAGGTTCTAGGTTCATCCACCTCATTAGAACTGACTCAAATGTGTTCCTTTTTATGGCTGAGTAATATATCATTGTGTATATGATCCACAACTTCTTTATCCATTCATCTGTCGATGGACATCTAGGTTGCTTCCATGTTCTAGCTATTGTAAATACTGCTGCAATGAATAATGGGATACATGTTTCTATTTGAATTTTGGTTTCCTCAGAGTTTATGCCTAGGAATGGGATTGCTGGGTTATATGATGATTTTATTCCTAGTTGTTCTATGCCAAAGCCTTTGACTGTGTGGATCACAATAAACTGTGGAAAATTCTGAAAGAGATGGGAATACCAGACCACCTAACCTGCCTCTTGAGAAATCTGTATGCAGGTCAGGAAGCAACAGTTAGAACTGGACATGGAACAACAGACTGGTTCCAAATAGGAAAAGGAGTACGTCAAGGCTGTGTATCATCACCCTGCTTAGTTAACTTCTATGCAGAGTACATCATGAGGAACTTGGACTGGAAGAAACACAAGCTGGAATCAAGATTGCTGGGTGAAATATCAATAACCTCAGATATACAGATGACACCACCCTTATGGCAGAAAGTGAAGAGGAGCTAAAAAACCTCTTGATGAAAGTGAAAGTGGAGAATGAAAAACTTGGCTTAAAGCTCAACATTCAGAAAACTAAGATCATGGCATTGGGTCCCATCACTTCATGGGAAATAGATGGGGAAACAGTGGAAACAGTGTCAGACTTTATTTTGGGGGGCTCCAAAATCACTGCAGATGGTGATTGCAGCCATGAAATTAAAAGACGCTTACTTTTTGGAAGAAAAGTTATGACCAACCTAGATAGCATATTCAAAAGCAGAGACATTACTTTGCCGACTAAGGTCTGTCTAGTCAAGGCTATGGTTTTTCCTGTGGTCATGTATGGATGTGAGAGTTGTACTGTGAAGAAGGCTGAGTGCCGAAGAATTGATGCTTTTGAACTGTGGTGTTAGAGAAGACTCTTGAGAGTCCCTTGGACTGCAAGGAGATCCAACCAGTCCATTCTGAAGGAGATCAACCCTGGGATTTCTTTGGAAGGAATGATGCTGAAGCTGAAACTCCAGTACTTTGGCCACCTCACGCAAAGAGTTGACTCATTGGAAAAACCCTGATGCTGGGAGGGATTGGGGGCAGGAGGAGAAGGGGACGACTGAGGATGAGATGGCTGGATAGCATCACTGACTCGATGGACATGAGTCTGAGTGAACTCCAGGAGATGGTGATGGACAGGGAGGCCTGGCATGCTGAGATTCATGGGGTCGCACAGAGTCGGACACGACTGAGCGACTGAACTGAACTGAACTGATTCCTAGGTTTTTAAGGAATCTCCTTACTGTCTTCCATAATGACTGTATCAATTTGCATTCCCACCACAGTGCAAGAGCATTCCCTTTCCTCCACACCCTCTCCAGCATTTCTTGTTTGTAGACATTTTTTTTTTTTGGTAGACATTTTGATGAAGGCCTTTCTGATCAGTGTAAGATGATATTTCATTATAGTTTTGATTTGCATTTCTCTAATGAGTGAAGATCATGGCATCTGGTCCCAGCACTTCATGGGAAATAGATGGGGAAACAGTGTCAGACTTTATTTTTTTGAGCTCCAAAATCACTGCAGGTGGTGACTGCAGCCATGAAATAAAAAGACGCTTACTCCTTGGAAGAAAAGTTATGACCAACCTAGATAGCATATTCAAAAGCAGAGACATTACTTTGCCAACAAAGGTCCATCTAGTCAAGGCTATGGTTTTTCCAGTGGTCATGTATGGATGTGAGAGTTTGACTGTGAAGAAAGCTGAGCGCTGAAGAATTGATGCTTTTGAAGTGTGGTGTTGGAGAAGACTCTTGAGAATCCCTTGGACTGCAAGGAGATCCAACCAGTCCATTCTGAAGGAGATCAGCCCTGGGATTTCTTTGGAAAGAATGATACTAAAGCTGAAACTCCAGTACTTTTGCCACCTCATGCGTAGGGTTGACTCATTGGAAAAGACTCTGATGCTGGGAGGGATTGGGGGAAGGAGGAGAAGGGGACAACAGAGGATGAGATGGCTGGATGGCATCACGGACTCGATGGACGTGAGTCTGAGTGAACTCCGGGAGCTGGTGATGGACAGGGAGGCCTGGCATGCTGCAATTCATGGGGTTGCAAAGAGTCGGACACGACTGAGGAACTGAACTGAACTGAGCTGAATAATGAGTGATGTTGAGCATCTTTTCTAGTGTCTGTTAGCCATTTGTATGTCTTCTTTTGAGAAATGTCTGTTTGGTCTTTTCCCCGCTTTTTGATTGGGTTGTTTGTTTTTCTGGCATTGAGTTGTATGAGCTGCTTGTATATTTTGGAAATTGATTCTTTGTCAGTTGTTTCATTTGCTATTATTTTCTCCTATTCTGAGAGTTGTCTTTTCACATTGCTTATAGTTTCCTTTGCTGTGCAAAAGCTTTTATGTTAATCAGGTCCCACTTGTTTTCTTTTATTTCCACTACTCTTGGAGGTGGGTTGTAGAGGATCTTGCTTTGATTTATGTCATCGAGTGTTCTGCCTATGTTTTCCTCTAAGAGTTTTATAGTTTCTGGTCTTACATTTAGGTCTTTAATACATTTTGAGTTTGTTTTTTTGTATGGTGTTAGGAACTGTTCTAATTTCATTCTTTAACATGTAGCTGTCCAGTTTTCCCAGCACCATTTATTGAAAAGGCTGTCTTTGCCCCATTGTATTTTCTTGCCTTCTTTGTCAAAAATAAGGTATCCATAGGTGCATGGGTTTATTTCTGGGCTTTCTATCTTGTTCCATTGGTCTGTATTTCTGCTTTTGTGCCAGTACCATACTGTGTTGATGCCTGTAGCTTTGTAGTATAATCTGAAGTCAAGAAGGTTGATTCCTCCAGCTCCATTCTTCTTTCTCAAGACTCTTATCAGTGTTTTTTTGATTGTTTCTGTTACTACAAAAATACATTCTCATAGAAAATAATTAAAATACTGATAAACAGGAAAAACTTTGTCACTCAATCTTAAGATCATGCTACAGCTACTATCAGCAATATTTTTCCTATGATCTTTATATTACAAATGGACATATACATATATGTAAACTCACATATATATACACATGATCATGCATACACATGTAATAAAACTTACTGAGTTTTCCACTCTTTCTCTTAATGCTGTGTTGTGATGTTATTTCTTTGTTTACTCTTTAAAATATAACTTTAAATGGATCAATATTATTTTTCCATAAGTTTTTTTTAAACTAACCTCTGGATATCAGATATTTAAGCTTTGTTTTCAGTTTTCCAGCCCATTAAACTGGGCTGTGATTAAAAACTTTATTATTATGTATTTGTGCTTATTCCTGAAAATAAATTATAAATAATAAGATGCTGGACCAAAGAATATGTATATTTACTATGCCCTGAATGTTTGTGTCCCCCCCCAATATTCATGTGTTGAAACTTTATGCTTGATGACAGTACTGGGAAGTAGGATCTTTGGGAGGTGATTAGATCAGGAGGCAGAGTCCTCAGTTATGGAATTAGTGACCTTATAAAAGAGACCCAGAAAAATTTCCTTTGCCCCTTCTGCTGTGTGAGGTAATAGCAAAAAGCCAACTTTCCAGTTATCAACTGGGAAGTACAGACACAGAATCTGATCATCCTGACACTTTAATGTCAGACTTTCAGCCTCCAGAAGTGTGTAAAACAAATTACTATTTTTCATAAGCTACCTAGTCTGCTGTATTTTGGTGCAGCAACCTGCATGGACTATGACATTGATGGTTTAATTGCATATTGCAATTTCAAGGGTAATTGCTAAAATATCATATAGAAAATTTATAAGTTCCAAATGAAAGAAGAAAAATGGAATTATAACAAATAATCATAAATAAGGATAGAAAAGCAAACTAGAACAGATATACTAATACACACAAAAATAAATAGGCAGAAAATGAGTTTAAGGTATTAGAAATTACACTGAATGTAAAAGGTCTAAATTATCCAGTTAAATGACAAGATTAGCAGATTGAAAATAAAATGAAACTCAAGCATACGTTATTTTAAAAAAGGTATTTAAAAGAGAATAGTGGAAATTAAAAGGATAGAAATATATATATATACCGTGTAAACTCTAATTTAATAATTCTAGTGCAGATATAGCAATTTCAAACCAAGAAAACTTAAAAGTAAATAATAAAACTACTAGAGATAAGAAGGATTGTTTCCTAATGAGATAAGATTCTAATTGCCAGGTAGTCATACAATTTTTACGTTTGTATGACACTTAATTACCTTGCCCAAGTATGAAAAGAAAAAAAAATATTATTTCTTTCTAACAGAGAGAAGCAACAACTACAAAATTAAATAGAACATTGATCTACATAATTAACAAAACTGATCCAATGAAAGATATATATATATATATTTCTATCTTAAGCATTTACAAGATATACATTCTTTCAATATACACAGATTATTTGAAAGTATTGTGATACACTAGTCATAAAGCAAGTCTCCATCAATTCTAATGAGTTGATTTCATTATAAAATATTCCTCTGAGCACAATTCAATTAAGCCAGTTAAAAAAAAAAAGATAATTTAAAACATCAAAAGACATTTTAGAATTTAGAAATTAATATATTAATTAAAAAATCATTTTGAAGTAAAATGGACTTTTCTGTCCTTGTGTAAAACTTTTTCTCTCCTCAAAGTATATCTATATATTTTGACATATAGATTCTTGTTAGCACATCAAAAACATGCACAGGATAGTCCCATCCATCCTCAAAAATCTTCCTTGAATGAAAATCTTTAAAATCATACCTTTTTATTTCTCATAATTCCTGGTAATCACTGATCACTTCTGTATCCCTATTGTTGTTGTTTAGTTACTAAATCAGGTCTGAATGTTTTTCAACCCTGTGAATCATAGCCAGGTTCCTTTGTTAATGGGGTTTCCCAGGCAAGAATACCAGAGTGAGTTACCATTTCCTTCTCCAGAGGGTCTACCTGACCCAGAGACAGAACTCCCAGCTCCTGCATTGCAGGCACATTCTTTACCTCTGAGGCACTGGGAAACCCAGGTAATCCCCTTAGGTTTGACTTTTCTAGAATGTCATAATAATGGAATCACATCTTTTGAAATTGACTTCTTTTACATGGTATAAACACTTGAGATACATCCAAAGTCTTGCATATTTCAAAAGTTCATTCTTTTTTCTTATTGAATAGTACTCTATTATATGGACAAATAAACCAGGTGGCTCAGTGGTAAAGAACCTGCCTGCCAAGCAGGAGATGCAAATTTGATCCCTGTGTTGGGAAGATCCTCTGGAGAAGGAAATGGCAACTCACTTCAATATTCTTGCCTTGGAAATCACGTAGACAGAGGAGCCTGGAGGGTAAGGTCCATGGGGTTGCAAAAGAATTGGACATGATTTAGCAATTACACAGCAACATAAAAACAACAACAAACTACAATTTGTTTTTCTATTCTATCCTTGAAGAATATTTGGGTTGATGATAGCTTTATCAGTTATCAATAGAGCTGCTATGAATACTTGTGTTCAGGTTATTGCATAAGCATACATTTTTATTTCTCTAGAGAAGATGCCCAGGAGTGAGACTGCTGGGTCATATGGTAAGTATATGTTTAACATTCTCAGAAACTGCTATACGTTTTTGTATTCCCACTAGCAATGTTCTGAGAGTTCCAATTGCTCTGAATACTAACCAGAACTTTGTTCCTTTATTTAAGCTCTTCTAATAGTTGTATAGTGGAATCCAATCATGGTTTCATTTTGCATATCCCTGATGGCTGTTAATGTTGAACATCTCTGTCATTCTTATGTCCTCTTCAGTGAAGTGGCTATTCCTGCTTTTTGCTAATTTTTCAGTTAGATTATGTTTTCTTATTTTTGAGTTTCAAGTGTACTTTATTTATTCTGGATACCTGCTCTTTGTGGATATGTAATGTAAAAATATTTTCTCTCATTTCTTGGCTTGCCATTTCATTCTCTTAACAATGTCTTTCATTGTGTTTTTTTAATCCCCTGGTGAAGTCTAATTTATCATTTTTTCTTTTATGAATTATGTTTTTGGTAGCATGTCTAACAACTCAATACCAAACCCAAAGTCACATAGATTTTTTTCCCATGTCCTTTCTAAAAGTGTTATATTTTTATATTTAGATACATGATTCACTTTGAGTTAATTTCTATATAAGGTGTATAATTTCTATATAAGGTGTAAAATTTACAAGATTCATTTCTTTAGCCTATGAACCTCTAGCTGTTTCAGTACAACTTGCTGAAACGACTAGCCTTTATTCATTGAATTGATTTTGTATCTTTGTCAAAAATCAATTGGTCATATTTATGTTGATCTATCTTTAGAACTTCTGTTCTATTCCTTTATCTGTCTGTCTATTTCTTCATCAATACCACACAGACTTGATTACTGTAGATTTATAATAAGCCTTAACATTAGCAGAGTAATTCCGCCAAATTTATTCTTGTCTTTCCAAATTCTTTTGGCTATTTTAATTCCTTTGCTTTTCGCTATAAATTTTAGAGCTAGCAGGTTTAATCTGAGAAAAATATTTCATAGATTTTGATAGGAGTTGTATTAAAATCTACAGAACAATGTGGAGAAAATTAGCATCTTTAATAAATTGAGTCAATAAACAAAAATGGTAGGGATGGTCATTTACTTAGAACTTTATTTATTTCATTCATCACATATTTCATCATATAGGTTCTATTATTATTTTGTTATATTTATAAATAAGTATTTACATTTTTGGAAGTTATTGCATTTTTATGGTATGTCACAGGTTTTGTTTTTGTAGAATAGTTTTTATATTCTAAGTTTGTATAGCTAGTGCCTAGAAATAAGCTTCATTTGCCATGTGTTGACTTTGTGACTTAGGACCTTACTAAACCCATTAGTTCCATAATTGATTATAGATTCTTGGGGATTTTCTATTTAGATGGTTATGTTGTCTGTGGATAGGGGAAGTTTTATTTCCTTTTTTCTCCCAATCTACATTTTTTTTTTTACTTCTCTTTTTGTCTTATTACCTTTGTAAAAGCAAAAAATACATTTTCTAAAACAATGTATTTGAACTTTCATTTCCAAGACAAAACAGATTGAGTACACTTTTCCCTATTTCTCCTACTGCCGTCTACGGGGTCGCACAGAATCGGACATGACTGAAGCGACTTAGCAGTAGCAGTACAACTAAAATCTATGCACATTGTATATATAAAACAAACTTAAGACTCTGAAAGGTAGAGAGAAGGTAAACTAATTAAGATCCTTGGATCCTGATGAATGACCTGTCAGTGGATTTCTTGAGATTTTTGCCTAATATATCCAAGACTACATGCTGGAAAAGCTAGAAATGCAAATAGGCACAGACAAACTTTAGGGAAAGCCTGTTCTCCTTAGCCAAAGGACCAAGGAAAGGGAAAGACTAACAAGATAGACAACTTTTAGACAATTGCCCTCCTCTTGCAAATACCATGGATTCTACCTCCGCCCTACAGCTAAGGCCAAGTGAAGAGCCTAGGTTTTTACTCTTGTCCTACTTTAATATGGCATCCCTCTTTTCTTCCTTCAGAGTGATTATAAAAGGCCTAGTGGGGATGTAAGACTTTCATCCCAGCCTGGAGATAAGACACAACCTCACTGCCCCCGACACAAACATAGTAGTGTCAGTGTTGATCATGTCAACAGCTGTAATAAAGTGTCCTCCCCAGTTAGGGCAGTGTAGGCAAAGCTCTAATGGGGAGTCTGAACTTCCACCTCTGCAACTTTTTACCCCAGTAGAGACAAAGGAAGCTAGGTAGAGAATATGAATATCCACTCCTCCTAGAATTGGAAAGATTGCCTCATTCCTTTCTCTCAATATTACAGTATCAGAAGCTGTCTGCTAAAATAAAAGATTGAAATGAGAGCCAGAGTCTCAGAACACAATACTCAAACTGTCTGGGATACAATCATCTAATAGATTAATGGTTAAACAAACTATGGTGCATCCATATCAGGGAATGCTATTCAGCAATACAAAGGAATAAATTATTGATACAGGCAACAACTTGGATGGATCACAGGGCATTATTTTCAGTAAAAATATGTTAATCTCAAAGGCCACATATTGTATTCCCTTCACATAACATTCTCAAAAGACAAAATTACAGAGATGGAAAATAGATAAATGGTTGTCACAGTTAAAGATGGTAGGGGACTAGAGGTGGGTATATTGATAAAGGAGTAGAATGAAGGAGATCTTTTTTTGTGAAAGAATATTACCATATCATGAATTACAATGTATTGCTATACAATTAGATATAGATATATACATATGGGATAAAAAATACACAGAACTAATCACATATTATATAAATGTCAGTTTCCTGGTTTTCATATGGTTCCCAAGTTACATTAGATATGATCATTGAGAGAAAGTGCTTGAAGGGTACATAGTACTCTATTTTCTTTGCAGCTTCTTGTACATCTATTTATAATTATTTAAAAATAAGATTTTAAAATTAAGTAAGAAAAAAATGTATCTAAGAATAGTTAGTAAAAAATAGAAAATATTTTGCTGTTAAAAATAACAAAACTGTAGATGAATGTAAAGCAATATATAAAGAAATCTACAGCCTTCAATGTATATGAAAGAAAAAGAATGGCTGAAAATTGATGAGTTGATAATTTGTTGAGGAAGTTAGAAAAAGATGAGAAAAATAAAGCCAAAGAAAAGTTGAGGGAAGACAATATAATAAATGAAATAAAGAAAAAAATATAGAAAAAAAGGGATCAATTGCATATGATAACCTATATCAGTTCAGTTGAGTTGCTCAGTCGTGTCCGAATCTTTGCGACCCCGTGAAAAACAATACGCCTTCCTCTCTGTCCATCACCAACTCCCGGTGTTTACCCAATCTCATGTCCATTGAGTCGGTGATGTCATCCATCCATCTCATCCCCTGTCGTCCCCTTCTCCTCCAGCCCTCAATCTTTCCCAGCATCACGGTCTTTTCAAATGAGTCAGCTCTTTGCATCAGGTGGCCAAAGTATTGAAGTTTCAGCCTTAGCATCAGTCCTTCCAATGAACACCTAAGACTGATCTCCTTTAGAATGGACTGGTTGGATCTCCTTGCAGTCAAAGGGACTCTCAAGAGTCTTCTCCAACACCACAGTTCAAAAGCATCAATTCTTCAGTGCTCAGCTTTCTTTGTAGTCCAACTGTCACATCCATTCAGGATCACTGGAAAAATCATAGCCTTGACTAGACAGACATTTGTTGGCAAAGTAATGTCTCTGCTTTTCAATATGCTATCTAGGTTGGTTATAACTTTCCTTCCAGGAGTGTCTTTTAATTTCCTGGCTGCAATCACCATCTGCAGTGATTTTGGACCCCAGAAAATTAAAGTCAACCGTTGTTTCCACTCTTTCTCCAAATATTTGCCATGAAGTGATGGGACCAGATGCCATGATCTTAGTTTTCTGAATGTTGAGCTTTCAGCCAACTTTTTCACTCTCTTCTTTCACTTTCATCAAGAGGCTTTTGAGTTCCTCTTCACTTTCTGTCATAAGGGTGATGTCATCTGCATATCTGAGGTTACTGATATTTCTCCCAGCAATCTTGATTCCAGCTTGTGCTTCTTCCAGCCCAGTGTTTCTCATGATGTACTCTGCATGTAAGTTAAATAAGCAGAGTGACAATATACAGCCTAGGCGTAATCCTTTTCCTATTTGGAACCAGTCTGTCGTTCTATGACCAGGGCACGTTCTTGCCAAAACTCTATTATAGTCTTTGACCTGCTTCATTCCGCATTCCAAGGCCAAATTTGCCTGTTACTCCAGGTGTTTCTTGACTTCCTACTTTTGCATTCCAGTCCCCTATAATGAAAAGGACTTTTTCGGGTGTTAGTTCTAAAAGGTTTTGTAGGTTTTCATAGATCCGTTCAACTTCAGCTTCTTCAGCATTACTGGTTGGGGCATAGACTTGGATTACTGTGATATTGAATGGTTTGCCTTGGACACGAACAGAGATCATTCTGTCGTTTCTGAGATTGCATCCAAGTACTGCATTCTGGACTCTTTTGTTGACCATGATGGCTACTCCATTTCTTCTGAGAGATTCCTTCCCACAGTAGTAGATATAATGGTCATTTGAGTTAAATTCACCCATTCCAGTCCATCTTAGTTCTCTGATTCCTAGAATGTCGATGCTTACCCTTGCCATCTCTTGTTTGACCACTTCCAATTTGCCTTGATTCATGGACCTGACATTCCAGGTTCCTATGCAATATTGCTCTTTATAGCATTGGACCTTGCTTCTATCACTAGTCACATCCACGGCTGGTTATTGTTTTTACTTTCGCTCCATCCCTTCCTTCTTTCTGGAGTTATTTCTCCACTGATCTCCAGTAGCATGTTGGGCACCTACTGACCTAGGGAGTTCCTCTTTCAGTATCCTATCATTTTGCCTTTTCATACTGTTCATGGGGTTCTCAAGGCAAGAATACTGAAGTGGTTTGCCATTTCTTCTCCAGTGGACCACATTCTGTCAGACCTCTCCACCATGACCCGCTGTTCTTGGGTTGCCCCAAGGGCATGGCTTAGATTCATTGAGTTAGACAAGGCTGTGGTCCTAGTGTGATTAGATTGACTAGTTTTCTGTGAGCATGGTTTCAGTGTGTCTGCCCTCTGATGCCCTCTTGCAACACCTACCCTCTTACTTGGGTATCTCTTACCTTGGACGTGGGATGTCTCTTCATGGCTGCTCCAGCAAAGTGCAACCACTGCTCCTTACCTTGGACAAAGTGTATCTCCTCACCGCCGCCCTTCCTGACCTTCAACGTGGGATAGCTCCTCTAGGCCCTCCTGCTCCCGCACAGCCACCACTCCTTGGACGTGGGGTTGATCCTCCTGGCCGCTGCCCCTGACCTTGGACATGGAGTAGCTCCTCTCAGCCATTCCTGCAACGTCACAGCCTGGCACTCTAGGCTACTTCCATAACCTCGGACGTGGGGTAACTCCTCTTGACCACTGCCCTTTGGGCATGGGGTCCTCTCGGCTTCTGCCCCTGACCTCGGAGGTAGAGTAGCTCCTCTCGGCTGTGCTTAGTGCACCAGTCGCAGCTGCCACACTTAGTGCTTGGCCTCAGGAAACTAAAACTAATAAAGTTTTGCCAAGAAAATGCACTGGTCATAGCAAACACCCACTTCCAACAACACAAGAGAAGACTCTACACATGGACATCACCAGATGGTCAACACCAAAATCAGATTGATTATATTCTTTGCAGCCAAAGATGGAGAAGCCCTATACAGTCAACAAAAACAAGACCAGGAGCCGACTGTGGCTCAGATCATGAACTCCTTATTACCAAATTCAGACTGAAATTGAAGTAGGGAAAACTGCTAGACCATTCAGGTATGACCTAAATCAAATCCCTTATGATTGTACAGTGGAAGTGAGAAATAGATTTAAGGGCCTAGACCTGATAGATAGAGTGCCTGATGAATTATGGAATGAGGTTCGTGACATTGTACAGGAGACAGGGATCAAGACCATCCCCATGGAAAAGAAATGCAAAAAAGCAAAATGGCTGTCTGGGGAAGCCTTACAAATAGCTGTGAAGAGAAGAGAACTGAAAAGCAAAGGAGAAAAAGAAAGATATACCCATTTGAATGCAGAGTTCCAAAGAATAGCAAGAAGAGATAAGAAAGCCTTCCTCAGTGACCAACGCAAAGAAATAGCAGAAAACAACAGAATGGGAAAGACTAGAGATCTCTTCAAGAAAATTAGAGATACCAAGGGAACATTTCATGCAAAGATGGGCAAAATAAAGGACAGAAATGGTATGGACCTAACAGAAGCAGAAGATATTAAGAAGAGGTGGCAAGAATACACAGAAGAACTGTACAAAAAAGACCTTCATGACCCAGATAATCACGATGATGTGATCATTCACCTAGAGCCAGACATCCTGGAATGTGAAGTCAAGTGGGCCTTGGAAAGCATCACTACAAACAAACCTAGTGGAGATGTTGGAATTCCAGTTGAGCTATTTCAAATCCTGAAAGATGATGCTGTGAAAGTGCTACACTCAATATGTCAGCAAATTTGGAAAACTCAGCAGTGGCCACAGGACTGGAAAAGGTCAGTTTTCATTCCAATCCCAAAGAAAAGCTTTGCCAAAAAATGCTCAAACTACTGCACAATTGCACTCAACTCACATGCTAGTAAAGTAATGCTCAAAATTCTCCAAGCCAGGCTTCAGCAATACGTGAACCATGAACTTCCAGATGTTCAGCTGGTTTTAGAAAAGACAGAGGAACCAGAGATCAAATTGCCAACATCTACTGGATCATGGAAAAAGCAAGAGAGTTCCAGAAAAACATATATTTCTGCTTTATTGACTGTGCCAAAGCCTTTGACTGTGTAAATCACAATAAACTGTGGAAAATTCTGAAAGAGATGGGAATACCAGACCACCTAACCTGCCTCTTGAAAAATCTGTATGCAGGTCAGGAAGCAACAGTTAGAACTGGACATGGAACAAAAGACTTGTTCCAAATAGGAAAAGGAGTCACCCTGCTTATTTAACCTATATGCAGAGTACATCATGAGAAACGATGGACTGGAAGAAACACAAGCTGGAATCAAGATTGTTGGGAGAAATATCAATAACCTCAGATATGCAGATGACACCACCCTTATGGCAGAAAGTGAAGAGGAACTCAAAAACCTCTTGATGAAAGTGAAAGAGGAGAGTGAAAAAGTTGGCTTAAAGCTCAACATTCGGAAAACAAGGATCATGGCATCTGTCCCATCACTTCATGGGAAATAGATGGGGAAACAGTGGAAACAGAGTCAGACTTTATTTTTTTGGGCTCCAAAATCACTGCAGATGGTGACTGCCCATGATATTAAAAGACCCTTACTCCTTGGAAGAAAAGTTATGACCAACCTAGATAATATATTCAGAAGCAGAGACATTACTTTGCCGACTAAGGTCTATCTAGTCAAGGGTATGGTTTTTCCTGTGGTCATGTATGGATGTGAGAGTTGGACTGTGAAGAAGGCTGAGTGCCAAAGAATTGATGCTTTTGAACTGTGACGTTGGAGAAGATTCTTGAGAGTCCCTTTGACTGCAAGGAGATCCAACCAGTCCATTCTAAGGGAGATCAGTCCTGGGTGTTCATTGGAAGGACTGATGTTGAAGCTGAAACTCCAATACTTTGGCCACCTCATGTGAAGAGTTGACTCATTGGAAAAGACTCTGATGCTGAGAGGGATTGAGGGCAGGAGGGAAAGGGATGACAGAGGATGAGATGGTTGGATGGCATCACCGACTCAATGGACATGAGTTTGAGTAAATTCCGGTTGTTGGTGATGGACAGGGAGGCCTAGCGTGCTGCGGTTCTTGGGGTCACAAAGAGTCGAACACAACTGAGTGACTGAACTGAAAGAAACTGTTATTCCATGTCCAGTTCTAACTGTTACTTCCTGACCTGCAAATAGGTTTCTCTAGAGCCCGGTTAGGTGGTCTGGTATTCCCATCTCTTTCAGAATTTTCCAGTTTATTATGATCCGCACAGTTGAAGGCTTTGGCATAGTCAGTAATGTTTTTCTGGTACTCTCTTTCTTTTTCTGGGATCCAGCACATGTTAGCAATTTGATCTCTGGTTCCTCTGCCTTTTCTAAAACCAGCTTGAACATCTGAAGTTCACGGTTCACTATTGCTGAAGCCTGGCTAGTGAATTTTGAGCATTACTTTACTAGCCTGTGAGATGAGTGCAATTGTGTAGTAGTTTGAGCATTCTTTGGCATTGATTTCTTTGGGATTGGAACAAAAACTGACATTTTCCAGTCCTGTGGATGCTGCTGAGGTTTCCAAATTTGCTGACATATTGAGTGTAGCACTTTCACAGCATCATATTTCAGGATTTGAAATAGCTCAACTGGAATTCCATCACCTCCACTAGCTTTGTTCATAGTGATGCTTCCTAAGGCCCACTTGACTTCACATTCCAGGATGTCTGGCTTTAGGTGAGTGATCATACCATTGTGATTATCTGGGTCATCGAGACCTTTTTTGTACAGTTCTTCTGTGTATTCATGCCACCTCTTCTTAATATCTTCTGCTTCTGTTAGGTCCATACCATTTCTGTCCTTTATTTTGCCCATCTTTGCATGAAATGTTCCCTTGGTATCTCTAATTTTCTTGAAGAGATCTCTAGTCTTTCCCATTCTGTTGTTTTCTGCTATTTCTTTGCATTGATCACCGAGGAAGGCTTTCTATCTCTCCTTGCTATTCTTTGGAACTCTGCATTCAAATGGGTATATCTTTCTTTTTCTCCTTTGCTTTTCAGTTCTCTTCTCTTCACAGCTATTTGTAAGGCTTCCCCAGACAGCCATTTTGCCCCTTTGCATTTCTTTTTCTTGTGGAAGGTCTTGATCCCTGCCTCCTGTACAATATCATGACCCTCCACCCATAGTTCATCAGGCACTCTATCAGACCTAATCCCTTAAATCTATTTCTTACTTCCACTGTATAATCAAAAGGGATTTGTTATGTTATACCAGAATGGTCTAGTGGTTTTTCCTACTTCCTTCAATTTCAGTCTGAATTTGGCAATATGAGGTTCATGATTTGAGCCACCATCAGCTCCCAGTCTTGTTTTTGTTGACTGTATAGAGCTTTTCCATCTTTCGCTGCAAAGAATATAATCAGTCTGATTTCGGTGTTGGCCATCTGGTGATGTCCATGTGTAGAGTCTTCTCTTGTGTTGTTTGAAGAGGGTGTTTGCTATGACCAGTGTGTCTTCTTGGCAAAACTCTATTAGCCTTTGCCCTGCTTCATCCCGTATTACAAGGCCAAATTTGTCTGTTAGTTCAGGTATCTCTTGACTTCCTACCTTTGCATTCCAGTGCCAATAATGAAAAGGACATCTTTTTTGGGTGTTAGTTCCAAAAGATTTTGTAGGTCTTCACAGAACCATTCAACTTCAGCTTCCTCAGCATTACTGGTCAGGGCATAGACTTGGATTACCGTGATATTGAATGGCTTGCCTTGGAAATGAACAGAGATCATTCTGTCGTTTTTGAGAATGCATCCAAGTACTGCATTTTGGATTCTTTTGTTAACTATGATGGCTACTCTATTTCTTCTAAGGAATTTGTGCCCACAGTAGTAGATATAATGATCATCTGAGTGAAATTCACCCATTGCAGTCCATTTTAGTTCACTTATTCCTGGAATGTCGACGTTCACTCTTGCCATCTCCTGTTTGACCACTTCCAATCTACTTTGATTCATGGACCTAACATTCCAGGTTCCTATGCAATGTTGCTCTTTACAGCATCAGACCTTGCTTCTATCACCAGTCACATCCTCAACTGGGTGTTGTTTTTGCTTTGGCTCCATCCCTTCATTCTTTCTGGTGTTATTTCTCCACTGGTCATGGAGAAATAGCATACCGGGCACCTACCGTATAACCTGTATAGGGCTTGTTAAAACTGATTTTGGATACCATCCCCAAATTTCTCTTTGAGTAGCTCTGGAGTGCCAAATTAAGCTTCTTTTAAACAAATAACACAATTGAGAAAACTCTGGAGATATTGAGAAAGAAACAGCAGGAATAATTAAAAATCACATCAATAATGAAAAATGAAACATTAATACAGATGTTACAAACATTAAAGAGATAATGAGAATATTATTATAAATGAGTTATCAAAATTTTTGATAGTTTCAAATAAAATAGGTAAGTTTTCCACACCTGTAATTTACCAAATCTAACTTTAGAAAAGTTAGGCTTTTAACATTTAAACATTTAAGCAGTATCATATTTTGTCATAACAATAGATGAAAAACTATGTATTATAAAAAACACAATGATATTTTAAAGGCAAGAGAGGGTCCATTGCAAAATTTTTCTATTTTGCCATGTGTTTGATATTTATTGTAATTAAAATGTTGGGGTAAAAATCTTTGTATACACAGACATGCATAAGCATACACACACACACACACACACACACACACACACACCTGTTATTTTATAAATCAAACAAGCATTAAGGAAAATCCCTCCAATCTTATTGAAAGTTTTTCCAAAGGATAGAAATTGAAAGTTTTCTTACTTTTTTTTTTTTTTTTTTACTACAACTGCATATTCTTAGTACAAAAATCTCACAAAGATAACACGTAGAATAAAAAATGTTGACCAAATTTTGTCATTCGTGACCGTTCCAACAAGCTCCTTTTTGTGTTACATTAGGTCCCTGCCCTTCAGGGCAATGCTTTAATATAAGTAAACAACCCTGTCTCACTTATAGTCTGGGTGCAGTTGGCTGCCTTTGCATTGGGGCCTGGAGAAAGTGAGTCTGAGCAGATGAGCACTTTAAGACTATTTCTCAGACTGCTGAAGTCATGGGTGTCACATGGACAGAAGGCCTGTTGGTTTTCAAAGATAGATGTTTGAGGTCATTCCTCTCTCAGGTGCAGGTCTTAAGAGTTGGGGAACTGAATGTTGGGTTCAAACATTTTGCTCCTCAGGGCAAAACTTGGGGAGTTATAAGCTCCTTTCTGATTATGGACTGCTGTGCTGGGGGTAGGGTTTATGGTGACATTGTGGCCCAGCCTCTTCCACCCTTTTTGATGTGTGTGTGTGTGTGTGTGTGTGTGTGTATCTGTGTGTGTGTTTTCTCATTTGCCTCATGTGTAGTCATTGGTCAGCCAGCCTTTAGATTTTTTTCAGAAGAAAGAATTTTGTATGTAGAAACACTATGTCCATGGGAGGAGGTGAGTTCAGGATCCTCCTATATCACTGTCTTGAACCTCAAGAGACATCATCAGTTCAGTTCAGTTCAGTTCAGTTCAGTTCAGTCTCTCAGTCGTGTTTGCCTCTGCGACCCCATGAATTGCAGCACGCCAGGCCTCCCTGTCCATCACCAACTCCCGGAGTTCACTCAAACTCACGTCCATTGAGTCAGTGATGCCATCCAGCCATCTCATCCTCTGTCATCCCCTTCTCCTCCTGCCCCCAATCCCTCCCAGAATCAGAATCTTTTCCAATGAGTCAACTCTTCGCATGAGGTAGGCAAAGTAGTGGAGCTTCAGCTTCAGCATCAGTCCTTCCAATGAACACCCAGGACTGATCTCCTTTAGAATGGACTGGTTGGATCTCCTTGCAGTCCAAGGGACTCTCAAGAGTCTTCTCTAACACCACACGTCAAAAGCATTAATTCTCTTTCACAGTCCAACTCTCACATCCCTACATGGCCATAGCCTTGACTAGATGGACCTTTTTTGGCAAAGTAATATCTCTGCTTTTGAATATGCTATCTAGGTTGATCATAAGTTTCCTTCCAAGGAGTAAGCATCTTTTAATTTCCTGGCTGCAGTCATCATCTGCAGTGATTTTGGACCCCAGAAAATTAAAGTCAAACACTGTTTCTACTGTTTCCCCATCTATTTCCCATGAAGTGATGGAACCAGATGCCGTGATCTTAGTTTTCTGAATGTTGAGCTTTAAGTCAACTTTTTCACTCTCCTCTTTCACTTTCATCAAGAGGCTTTTGAGTTCCTCTTCACTTTCTGCCATAAGGTGGTGTCATCTGCATATCTGAGGTTATTGATATTTCTCCTGGCAATCTTGATTCCAGCTTGTGTTTCTTCCAGCCCAGCATTTCTCATGATGTACTCTGCATAGAAGTTAAATAAGCAGGGTAACAATATATAGCCTTGACGTATTCCTTTTCCTATTTGGAATCAGTCTGTTGTTCCATGTCCAATTCTAACTGTTGCTTCCTGACCTGCATATAGGTTTCTCAAGAGGCCAGTCAGGTGGTCTGGTATTCCCATCTCTTTCAGAATTTTCCACGGTTTATTGTGATCCACACAGTCGGAGGCTTTGGCATAGTCAGTAATGTTTCTCTTGTGCTCTATTGCTTTTCTGTGATGCAGCGGATGTTGGCAATTTGATCTCTGGTTCCTCTGTCTTTTCTTTTCTTTTTTTTTTTTGCATTTATATATATTTTTTTAATTTTAAAATCTTTAATTCTTACATGCATTCCCAAACATGAACCCCCCTCCCACCTCCCTCCCCATAACATCTTTCTGGGTCATCCCCATGCACCAGCCCCAAGCATGCTGCATCCTGCGTCAGACATAGACTGGCGATTCAATTCACATGATAGTATACATGTTAGAATGGCATTCTCCCAAATCATCCCACCCTCTCCCTCTCCCTCTGAAAACCAGTTTAAACATCTGGAAGTTCACGGTTCATGTATTGTTGAAGCATAGCTTGGAGAATTTTGAGCATTACTTTACTAGTGTGTGAGATGAGTGCAATTGTGTGGTACTTTGAGCATTCTTTGGCATTGATTTCTTTGGGATTGGAATGAAAACTGACCTTTTCCAGTCCTGTGGCCGCTGCTGAGTTTTCCAAATTTGCTGGAAACGAGAGAAAAAAACAAATGCAGGAGACAAAAATACTCAAAGAAATAGTAAAAAATACCATAGTATACCAGAATTAGAGAACAACCTTAGTAGAACTGAAACTAGTTACTAAGAGCGTAAGATGATAAAAAGTCTCACTGGTAAAAAAATAATGGCAATGAAAACTAAGAACAAGAAATTTATAAAATCCTAAAAGCTTCCAGAAAGAGAAGGAAAAACTAGCTGCAAATAGACATGAATCAGGTTGTTCCACCAGAATGATTACTGACGACTCAGGTGCATAAAGGCAATAGATCAATTTTCTCAATGTTCTGAGAATAAATAAATAACCTTGAACCTGGATATATCAAAAGTATCATTCAAATTTGAGTGAGAAATAAGAAAGTGTCAAACATGCCCACAGGTGACAGCAAAGATACCTTACACAATAATTCAGATTTTCTCTAAAAAATAAGAGAATGAATGACTGAGTGAATGAATGAATAATGCTGACTGCTTCAGCATAAACAAACATTTAGCTTCATGTACTTCTCTGAGGAAGACGGTTACAAGTGGTCCAGTTGTTCACAATGAAATTTCTAGTGAAATTCTTCAGTGTTTGCTTTTGAACACCTCCTTCATTGCATATACTGACTATGAGCTTTGTGTCCTTATCTATGAAATCTAATTCTACATGTTTCTGGCTATGAAATTCTCTGAACTGAATTAAACTGAACTGAATTACTGTCTCTATTTTATATGTTGTGAATTTCACATATGCTGATGTTGCTTTGAGTATTTATTATTTTTCTTGTATATCTATCTTTCCATATTTTTTTCTGGGATTTTGGGTGAGATGGGAAGTAAATACATGTGCTCAGCTCATCATCTCATACACTAGCCTAACTGCATACAGTTCAGTCCCATGAAAACTTTTATTCAGCAAATGGATTCAAGTTCAGTTGCTAATCCATCCTGGTACAAAAACCTAAGTGTAAGGCTGAGGAAACCAGAGTCAAGGCAGATAGAAGGGTTTGCTCTGGTAGATGCAGTAAATTGAGACAGAATCAATATAAACATTTAGTTCTATAAAGTACTGGAGCTGAAAACTTTCTACTGGCTCATATTGGATGTTTAATTAACTTAAAGCTCTTAAATATATATTTAAATGGTTTACATAGGCTTCTACAAAATAAAAAGATAACTATGAATATGTAATTAAATATTGGGAAAGCAAATGTGAGTTTTCTTTTAAAGTATAAAAATTGTACTGTCTATCATTTTTTTCAAATAGTGCAACTAACTTCACCCTATATTTTGACTGCTAAGCCATATACTTTTATATACAGAGATAACTAAATTATTAAAAAATGATTTTTATATTTTGCCAGATCTCTTGAATATAGAAACTAAATCCACTATAGCCCATCTTTGTGATATATTGTGGCTGATAGTGGTTACAATCAGCATTTATTTGTCACTTAAAGTTTGATCCAGACAGTGTTAAGTGCTTAGGAGATACTTGTAAACCATCTTACAGACAAAAGACTGAGGCAACCCCACATTAAGAAAAATGGTACAAGAGCACATAGATATTGATGGGCCAGAGCAGACCTGGAGGCCTGTGTTATGAGTCACTAAGCTACATTTCATCCTTGTTCTGAGTTAGCCAGTGGAGTGCTGAAAAATGTATCATCATATATACACATACACAAACACATACGTGAAACATGTGTCCCTATCTTTCCCCATGTGGGTTCATCTTTAGACACAGAAAACAATACATTTGGAAGAATAAGTTAAAATAAAAAAGTAATAGTTTGATAAAGAATATTACTAAAAATTACTTCAAGGTTTGTATTTATGATATTATATATGTATATCAGTTCAGTTCAATTGCTCAGTGTGTGTGTGTGTGTGTGTGTGTGTTTTCTCATTTGCCTCATGTGTAGTCATTGCTCAACCAGCCTTTAGATTTTTTTCAGAGGAAAGAATTTTGTATGTAGAAACACTGTGTCCATGGGAATTTTGAGTTCAAGATCCTCCTGTATCATAGTCTTGAACCTCAACAGACATCATCAGTTCAGTTCAGTTCAGTTCAGTCACTCAGTCGTGTCTGACTCTGTGACCCCATGAATTGCAGCACACCAGGCCTCCCTGTCCATCACGAACTCCCGGAGTTCACTCAGGCTCATGTCCATCGAGTCAGTGATGCCATCCAGCCATCTCATCCTCTGTCATCCCCTTCTCCTCCTGCCCCCAATCCCTCCCAGCATCAGACTCTTTCCCAGTGAATCAACTCTTCACATGAGGTGGCCAAAGGACTGGAGTTTCAGCTTTAGCATCATTCCTTCCAAAGAACATCCAGAGCTGATCTCTTTTAGAATGGACTGGTTAGATCTCCATATATATGTATACTTTATGTATATATATATACATAAAGTACATATATATATATACTTTATCAGTTTATATATAGATATATTTGTATTATTAGCTAAAGAGTAAAATCTCATTCACTCAAAGTTGCATTTGACTCCTTATCATGGAAAGTTTAGCAGTGACAACAGATGAAAGATGGTTTCTGGGTGAAGCCTCTGCTAAGAATGCCTTTCTTTCAGACGCAAAATTCAAGACAAGGTCATTGATTGTGTTTCATAAACATCTTTTTCTATTGTGCGTAACTTCAGCATTTTTGCCGTGAGATGTTTCTCCTTTATGCTAGCACTTATCGCTCCTCCATCTGTACCTTCTTTAGACTCTCTTATTCTACCACTGAACAGTCTAAGATAAATAACTGCTTTACTAGAAGGGAAATTATACTGTTGAATTTTTCTTATATATAAGAGGTTTTTGGTTCAAAACTATTAAAAGTATGTGACACTGAAACATAAGGAAAGAATATTAGCTATAGATCTAAAATTCTGCTGCTGTTATTAACTTCCTGCTAAATTTGATCATGTATATATATATGTCCAGGTTATCCTGCAAAACTGATAAAGTGACTGATGCAATTGCAATACTTAACAGTTGAATAGTTGAAGATCATTTTAATTCACTTTTTGGTTTTGCATATTTCATAGTAAAAGTATTGAATTCTTTGACTTTATATCTGATTCTGATAAATTTTTCCATTATCGATGACTAAATACATCTATACATCTAGTGGTTATCATTTCACTATCCAATCTACAAGTCTGCTTCTGCAAGGAAAGAACTTGCAAGGAAATTGATTTGGGCTAATTCAGATGAAATGTATGACTCTGAAATAGTATATTCTCCATCACCAGAGATATTCAAGTATAACTTGGATAACTACATATTAATTCTAAAGTAGAATGGTTTACATAGAATTAATAGAGGGGATTTAGACGTCTCACAAGGAATGAGAAAGCCAAATGATCTAAGTTATCTTTAATATCTCTTACTTCTTCAGTCATTGGAACTGCCTTTTTTTCTCCGGATTTTTATACAATAAAACAGCAAAATCATTCAGCAACTCTCTCTCATAACAAAGTAATGCCATTTCTTCCTTATGGGTCTTTGTGTGCTCTAATCATATACATTTACATTTGCATTAATTATGTTAAATCAGTGTCTAACTGTGATGCTGAGAAAGCTATCAGGCTTCAGTGTCCTCAACACCCAAAGAGGACTGCTCTTGTGAAATCTAAGTTTGCTAGGAGTGCTATAAGGTATATGACTATATCAGCTTTCTATCTCAATTATCTCCAACATATACAATGGGTTATAGTTTCTCAACCCTACTTTCACCTCTTCCTAATGAGACCCATATAAAGAAAAGTGTTCTCTATGTGAACCTCATTTGCTAAATTTGGGGTTGAAATTAAATATCCTTTTTCAATGATTTGGTGCGCTAACCAATTTCAGTACTACAATCACCTTCCTAGAAAAGATTGCCAAGAAAAGCTTAAAGTTGAGTATCTCCTGCTAATTTGTTTTCCAAAGTATTAAAAATGTAGTTGCAAGGATAATGCTTTGTGGATTGTGCTATCCATCCTCTCTATTTTGCTGATGTCACACTAAGGTGTCAATTAAAGATGATATGTGCAAATCATTTAAAGCCCCAAAGAAAAAAAAGGAAAAGGTCACAAAATATAAGGTCATGCCCAGGCAATTAAGGAAGCAATAAATGGAAATTATAAATGGCAGGCAAACCAAGCCCATAAGAAATGGAATGGGTATTAAATCTCAGAGTCTCTTTTTTGCCTGTATGTTGTCCTTTGAGCAGAATACGCCATAAGTCGAGCAAGGTCTTTTGGAAAGACAAGTATCAGATTCTGTGCAAGTTGCCTGCTATTTTATTTGGTGTGGATAACATTCATTAGCCTTGAAGTATCATTCTTAATTTTCTATTATTGAGAAAAACAAGAGGCTTGCTATTTATAGGCTTTTTTCCCCAAGAATCAAGTTAATTGTATACAGGATATGTAGTAAACACAAATGCATACTTCTTTTCAAAGTTATATACTCATACTTAGCAGTCTAATTTTCTGAGCTATCTTATTGATATAAAAACAATACAAATATATATTTAAGGAACTAATATCAGAATGTAAATTCACATTACTTCAAAGCATAACCTTGTCTAGCTTTACATTCTAAGGACCTCAAGTATTGTAAGATCCTTAAAGACTGACTGAATTCAGTCTTCCCTCATATCTACCTGTGAAAAGGAGACATGGGTGGAAAGTATCAGTGTGTTACTTTCAGAGGGCAGAGGAAAATAAGAATGTGAGTGATCATTCAACCACTGCTAAGTTTATTAGCAGTAAATTAAGCTATTGCTGAGCAGCAACTTATAGTATTTGCCAGAGTAAACCAGATGATCCTGACAATGTCATGGTTTTCCTTGGGTGACTTTCTTGCTAAACTTCTCATCTCTGCCCAAAACAGTGTGACACCTGGAGGGGTTCAGAGTATTAGAGCAGCATAGAGATGGGTATTGCCTGTTAACATTGTGGTGTGGGGCTGGTGATCTGTATACCTTAAAAGGAGAAGCAATTAGCCTTCATTGCTGCTTAACAAGCAAGTCAGACTTTCAAAGCAGGTATCACCTAGGGGACCAGAGCAGAACTTAATTTATCGTGGAATGTTGTAGGCCATATGCTTTGGTGGAGGTTTAGGCATTTTTTCTTCTGCCTAGAATATGCTTCCTCTCATTCCTCACAGGTCATCCTTTTGTTCTCAGGTTCTATGTCTCCTCTGGCTTTTCTGACTCTCTAGTCCAGTTTCTCCTACAGGCTCTTAGAGCACTTTATTCTTCCACTCCATATTACTTACCACGCTGCTTTACTGTATGTTTGTTTCCTGACTAAACTCGTTTCCAAGATGGCATGGGTTCAGTCCATGTATCTCCTGCGCTGGACAAAATGCTTGGTTTATTATAGGCATGGTATGGAGATTTGTCACTAACCCCCACTCCTCTGCTGCTGCTGCTGGTAAGTCACTTCAGTCGTGTCCGACTCTGTGTGACCCCATGGATGGCAACCTACCAGGCTCCTCCGTCCCTAGGATTCTCCAGGCAAGAACACTGGAGTGGGTTGCCATTTCCTTCTCCTATGCATGAAAGTGAAAAGTGAAAGTGAAGTCGCTCAGTCCTGTCCGACTCTTCGCGACCCCATGGACTGCAGCCCACCAGGCTCCTCCACCCATGGGGCTTTCCAGGGAAGAGTACCGGAGTGGGGTGCCATTGCCTTCTCCAAACCCCCACTGCTCAATGGATCCCAAAGGAAAATACACATCTGTTAGCATATTTGGGGGTTCCAATGATCTCCAATAAATAGTACGGCTGATATTCTGGAAAAGAAAGAGGAATACAGGCATACCTCATTCTACTGTACTTCGCTTTATTGTGCTTTGCTGATGCTGCATGTTTTTTTTTTTTTTTTTTTTACCAACTGAAGGTTTGTGATAGCCCTGGGTGAAGGAAGTCTATCGTCACCATTTTTCCAACAGAATGTGCTCTCTTCATGCCCCTGGGTCACGTGTTGGTGATTCTCACAGTATTTCAAACTTTTCCATTATTATTATATTTGTCATGATGACCTGAAATCTTTGATGTCACTGTTGTAATTGTTTTGGGGTGCCATAAACCACACCTATATAAGATGGCACAACTAATCAATATATATTGTGCATATTCTGACTGTTCTACCAACTGGCTGCTCCCCTATCTCTCTCCCTGTCCTTGACCCTTCCTATTCCCTGAGATACAACAATATTGAAATTAGGTCAATTAATAACCTTACAATGGCCTCTCAGTTTTCAATTGGAGGGGAGGGTTGCATGAAAGTGAAAAGTGAAAGTGAAGTTGCTCAGTCCTGTCCGACTCTTTGCGACCCCATGGACTGCAGCCCACCAGGCTCCTCCACCCATGGGGCTTTCCAGGGAAGAGTACCAGAGTGGGGTGCCATTGCCTTCTCCAAACCCCCACTGCTCAATGGATCCCAAAGGAAAATACACATCTGTTAGCATATTTGGGGGTTCCAATGATCTCCAATAAATAGTACGGCTGATATTCTGGAAAAGAAAGAGGAATACAGGCATACCTCATTCTACTGTACTTCGCTTTATTGTGCTTTATTGTGCTTTATTGTGCTCTTACTCTAAAACAAAAGCTAGAAATAATTAAGCTTAGTGAGGAAGGCATGTTGAAAGTTGAGACAGTTTGAAAGCTAGAGATTACAGCTTTTCAGTTGCCACAGATAGTGATTCCTCTGATGGATCTGGGCAAAGAAAACTGAAAACCTACTGGAAAGGATTCACTGTTATAGATGCCATTAAGAATATTTGTGATTCATGGGAAGAGGTCAAGATATCAACATTAATAGGAATTTGAAAAAAGTTGATCTCAACTCTCATGGATGAATTTGAGGAATTCAAGATCAGTAATGGAAATAACTGCAGATGTGGTAGAAATAACAAGAGAACTGGAGTTACAAGTGGAGCCTGAAGATGCAACTGAAATTCTTTAATCTCTTAACAAAACTATTGGATGAGGAATTGCTTTGTATGAGTGAGCAAAGAATATGGTTTCTTGAAATGGAATCTACTCCTGGTTGGAATGTTGTGAGGCCTGTTGAAATGACAACAAAGGATTTGGAATATTACATAAACTTAGTTGCAAAACAGCAGCAGTGTTTAAGATTGACTCCAATTTTTAAACAAGTTCTACTGTGGGAAACGGCATTATATGTTACCAAAAACTGTTCATGAAAAAAAAAAAATCAATTGACACAGCAAACTTCACTGATGTCTTATTTCAAGAAATTGCCACAGCTACCGCAGCCTTCAGCAATCACCACCCTGATCAGTCAGCAACAACGAGCATCAAGGCAAGACCCTCCACCTGTAAAAACTATGACTCAGTGAAGGCTCAGATGATAGTTAGATTTTTTAGCAATATGATGTTTTAAAATAAACTATGTACATTACTTTAGACATACTGTTATTGCATGCTTATGATAATGCAGTAGAGTATAATATAACTTCTTTTCACTGGGAAACAAAAAAATCATGTAATTCACTTTATTGCAATATTCACTTTATTGTAGTAGTCTGGAACTAAATCTAAAATATCTCTCACATATGCCTGTACTAGTAATGGGAACTGATTTTAAATTCCAAATTTAGACCTAGGAAAACACAGGTAATGACAACAATGATAATTTATATTTGTGTACATATTCCATATTGTAAAACACATTAATAAATGGTGAGATACTCAATATGCACATATCTTGATCAAGTACCATTTCGGGGGGAGGAGGGTGAGAAGGAGTAGGTTAGTCTTTTGACTGCTGCCAACAGTAGAATCTAGCTGGAGCAGTTAACTCCCTTACCAGATAGCTTAAATGTTTACTAAAACTCACATGTTTGGAAAGACACAAAGGGACTAGATGAGATGAATTACGTTCATAGAGTAGAATAAATTTGGCAATAAGGAGTTCATGATCTGAGTCACAGTCAGCTCCCCGTCTTGTTTTTGCTGACTGTATAGAGCTTCTTCATCTTTGGCTGCAAAGAATATAATCAATCTGATTTTGGTGTTGACCATCTGGTGATGTCCATGTGCAGAATCTTCTCTTGTGTTGTTGGAAGAGGGTGTTTGCTATGACCAGTGTGTTCTCTTGGCAAAACCCTCATTAGCCTTTGCCCTGCTTCATTCCGTATTCCAAGGCCAAATTTTCCTGTTACTCCAGGTGTTTCTTGACTTATTACTTTTGCATTCCAGTCCCCTATAATGAAAAGGACATCTTTTTTGGGTGTTAGTTCTAAAAGGTCTTGTAGGTCTTCATAGAACTGTTCAACTTCAGCTTCTTCAGCATTACTGGTTGGGGCATAGACTTGGATTACTGTGATATTGAATGGTTTGCCTTGGAAACAAACAGAAATCATTCTTTCATTTTTGAGAATGCATTCAAGTACTGCATTTTGGACTCTTTGTTGACCATGAAGGCTATTCCATTTCTTCTAAGGAATTCCTGCCCATAATAGTAGATATAATGGTCATCTGAGTTAAATCCCATTCCAGTCCATCTTAGTTTGCTGATTCTTAGAATGTCAACGTTCCCTTTTGCCATCTCCTATTTGACCACTTCCAATTTGCCTTGATTCATGGACTCTTACCTGGAAAATCCCATGGACTGAGGAGCCTGTTGGGCTGCAGTCCATGGGGTCACGAAGAGTCGGGCACGACTGAGTGACTTCCCTTTCACTTTTTACTTTCATGCATTGGAGAAGGAAATGGCAACCCACTCCAGTGTTCTTGCCTGGAGAATCCCAGGGACGGGGGAGCCTGGTGGGCTGCCATCTATGGGGTTACACAGAGTCAGACACGACTGAAGAGACTTTGCAGCAGCAGCAGCAGCATGCAATATTGCTCTGTGCAGCATCAGACCTTGCTTCTATCACCAGTCACCTCCACAACTGGGTATTGTTTTTGCTTTGGCTTTGGCTCCATCCCTTCATTCTTTCTGGAGTTATTTCTCCACTGATCTCCAGTAGCGTATTGGGCACCTACTGACCTGGGGAGTTCCTCTTTCAGTATCCTATCATTTTATCTTTTCATACTATTCATGGGGTTCTCAAGGCAAGAATACTGAAGTGGTTTGTCATTCCCTTCTCCAGTGGACCACATTCTGTCAGACCTCTCCACCATGACCCTTATTGCCAAATTCAGACTTAAATTGAAGAAAGTAGGGAAAACCACTAGACTGTTCAGGTATGTCCTAAATCAAATCCCTTATGATTATACAGCAGAAGTGAGAAATAGATTTAAGGCACTAGATCTGATAGATAGAGTGCCTGATGAACTATGGACTGAGGTTCGTGACATTGTTACAGGAGACAGGATCAAGACCATCCCCATGAATTTGTAAATTGCTTTGGGTAGTATACTCATTTTCACTATATTGATTCTTCCAATCCATGAACATGGTATATTTCTCCATCTATTAGTGTCCTCTTTGATTTCTTTCATCAGTGTTTTATAGTTTTCTATATATAGGTCTTTAGTTTCTTTAGGTAGATATATTCCTAAGTATTTTATTCTTTTCGTTGCAATGGTGAATGGAATTGTTTCCTTAATTTCTTTTTCTACTTTCTCATTATTCGTGTATAGGAATGCAAGGGATTTCTGTGTGTTGATTTTATATCCTGCAACTTTACTATATTCATTGCTGAGCTCTAGTAATTTTCTGGTGGAGTCTTTAGGGTTTTCCATGTAGAGGATCATGTCATCTGCAAACAGCGAGAGTTTTACTTCTTCTTTTCCAATTTGGATTCCTTTTATTTCTTTTTCTGCTCTGATTGCTGTGGCCAAAACTTCCAGAACTATGTTGAATAGTAGCGGTGAAAGTGGACACCCTTGTCTTGTTCCTGACTTTAGGGGAAATGATTTCAATTTTTCACCATTGAGGATAATGTTTGCTGTGAGTTTGTCATAGATAGCTTTTATTATGTTGAGATATGTTCCTTCTATTCCTGCTTTCTGGAGAGTTTTTATCATAAATGGATGTTGAATTTTGTCAAAGGCCTTCTCTGCATCTATTGAGATAATCATATGGTTTTTATTTTTCAATTTGTTAATGTGGTGAATTACATTGATTGATTTGCGGATATTGAAGAATCCTTGCATCCCTGGGATAAAGCCCACTTGGTCATGATGTATGATCTTTTTAATGTGTTGTTGGATTCTGATTGCTAGAATTTTGTTGAGGATTTTTGCATCTATGTTCATCATCCCCATGGAAAAGAAATGCAAAAAAGCAAAATGGCTGTCTGGAGAGGCCTTACAAATAGCTGTGAAAAAAGAAAAAAAAAGAAGTAAAAAGCAAAGGAGAAAAGGAAAGATATAAGCATCTGAATGCAGAGCTCCAACGAATAGCAAAAAGAAATAAAAAAGCCTTCCTCAGCAACCAATGCAAAGAAATAGAGGAAAACAACAGATGGGAAAGACTAGATATCTCTTTAAGAAAATTAAAGATACCAAGGGAATAATTCATGCAAAGATGGGCTCGATAAAGGACAGAAACGGTATGGACCTAACAGAAGCAGAAGATATTAAGAAGAGGTGGCAAGAATACACAGAAATGTACAAAAAAGATCTTCACAACACAGATAATCATGATGGTGTGATCACTCACCTAGAGCCAGACATCCTGGAATGAGAAGTTAAGTGAGCCTTAGAAAACATCACTACGAACAAAGCTAGTGGAGGTGATGGAATTCCAGTGGATCTATTTCAAATCCTGAAAGAAGATGCTGTGAAAGTGCTGTACTCAATATGCCAGCAAATTTGGAAAACTCAGCAGTGACCACAGGACTGGAAAAGATCAGTTTTCATTCCAATCCCGAAGAAGGCAATGCCAAAGAATGCTCAAACACCGTACAATTGCACTCATCTCACATGCTAATAAAGTAATGCTCAAAATTCTCCAAGCCAGGCTTCAGCAATACATGAGCCGTTAACCTCTTGATGTTCAAGCTGGTTTTAGAAAAGGCAGAGGAACCAGAGATCAAATTGCCAATATCCACTGGATCATGGAAAAGGCAAGAGAGTTCCAGAAAAACATCTATTTCTGCTTTATTGACTATGACAAAGCCTTTGACTGTGTGGATCACAACAAACTGTGGAAAATTCTGAAAGGGATGGGAATACCAGATCACCTGACCTGCCTCTTAAGAAACCTATATACAGGTCAGGAAGCAACAGTTAGAACTGGACATGGAACAACAGACTGGTTCCAAATAAAAAAAGGAGTCCATCAAGGCTGTATATTGGCACCCTGCTAATTTAACTTATATGCAGAGTACATCATGAGAAATGCTGGCTGGAAGAAGCACAGACTGGAATCAAGATTGCCAGGAGAAATATCTATAACCTCAAATCTGCAGATAACACTACCCTTATGGCAGAAGTGAAAGTGGAGAGTGAAAAAGTTGGCTTAAACTCAACATTCCCAAAACTGAGATCACAGCATCTGGTCCCATCACTTCATGGGAAATAGATGGGGAAACAGTGGAAATAGTGTCAGACTTTAGTTTTTTGGGCTCCCAAATCACTGCAGATGGTGACTGCAGCCATTAAATTAAAAGACGCTTACTCCTTGGAAGAAAAGTTATGGCCAACCTAGATAGCATATTCAAAAGCAGAGACATTACTTTGCCAAGAAAGGTCCATCTAGTTAAGGCTATGGTTTTTCCAGTGATCATGTATGGATGTGAGAGTTGGACTGTGAAGAAAGCTGAGTGACAAAGAATTGATGCTTTTGAACTGTGGTGTTGGAGAAGACTCTTGAGAATCCCTTGGACTGCAAGGAGATCCAAACAGTCCATTCTGAAGATCAGCCCTTGGATTTCTTTGGAAGGAATGATGCTAAAGCTGAAACTCCAGTACTTTGGCCACCTCGTACGAAGACCTGACTCATTGGAAATGACTCTGATGCTGGGAGTGATTGGGGGCAGGATGAGAAGGGGATGACAGAGGATGAGATGGCTGGATGGCATCACCAACTCGATGGACATGAGTTTGGGTGAACTGCAGGAGTTGGTGATGGACAGGGAGGCCTGGCGTGCTGCAGTTCATGGGGTTGCAGAGTCAGACAAGACTGAGTGACTGAACTGAACTGACTGATAGAATAAAACAGGTGCTAGTATGTGTGTCTCAGTTGCTCAGTCATGCCCAACTTTTTGCGACCCAAGAAGCCCACCTGGTTCCCGTGTCCATGAAATTCCCCAGGCAAGAATACCGGAGTGGATTGCCATTCCCTTCTCCAGGGGTTCTTCCCAACCCAAGGATTGAACCCAGGTCTCCTGCATTGCCGTCAGTCTCTGTATTTCTGAGCATCAAGGGAAGCCAAGGTACAGTATAATACGATTTCAAGTTAAGTATAAATATGCTCATAGTAGCATAGTTGAATTTTATGATTTGATTGTGGTGTTAAATTCATTCACCAGAAGTTTCGAAAATCTGGGGTTTTAAAGAGGATCACTGAGGAACATTGGAGAAGGCTATGGTTAAATCAAAGTATTGTGTCTCTAATTTTGTTTTGGTTTGTAAAATACCTTTACAATAGCTTTACTCATACAATTGCTTTTATTGCCTTCATGGGATGTTGCTGTGGTTGGCTGTTGGTTAAGGAAGGGAATGGTGAATTTCTGACTTAATTATTGACTTCATGTATAAAATATCATTCAACTTTATAAACTACTTCAAACCTGAGAGGACCCTCAGGAATTAGCGTCCATCATATTTTAGAAACGAAATATGCTGTGATTAGATCTGATAGACAAAGTGCCTGAGGAACTAGGGATGGACATTTGTGACATTGTACAGGAAACGACCATCCCCCAAAAAAAGAAATGCAAAAAGGTACAGTGGTTGTCTGAGGAGGCCTTACAAATAGTTGAGAAAAGAAGAGAAGCTAAAAGCAAAAGAGAAAAGGAAAGATATACCCATTTGAATGCAGAGTTCCAAAGAACAAGAAGGAGAGATAAGAAAGGCTTCCTCAACAATATATGCAAAGAAATAAAAGAAAACAATAGAATGCAAAAGACTATAGAGATCTCTTCAAGAAAATTAGAGGTCCAAGGGAAAATTTCATACAAAGATTGGCACAATAAAGGACAGAAATGGTATGGACCTAACAGAAGCAGAAGATATTGAGAAGAGGTGGCAAGAATACACAAAACAACTGTACAAAAAGATCTTCAAGACTCAGATAATCACGATGCTGTAATCACTCACCTAGACACAGACACTCTGGAATGCAAAGTCCAGTGGGCCTTAGGAAGCATCACTACGAATCAAGGTAGTGAAGGTGATGGAATTCCAGCTGAGCTATTTCAAACCTTAAAAGATGATGCTGTGAAAGTGCTGCACTCAATATGCCAGCAAATCTGGAAAACTCAGCATGGCCATAGGACTTGAAAAGGTGGGTTTTCATTCCAATTTGAAAGAAAGGCAATGACAAAGAATGTTCAAACTACTGCACATACCACTCCTCACACCTGAACAAAGTAATGCTCAAAATTCTTCAAGCCACTCTTCAACAGTATGTGAACCATGAACTTCCAGATGTTCAAACTGGACTTAGAAAAGGCAGAGGAACCAGAGATAAAATTGCCAAGACCCTCTGGATGATCAAAAAAGCAAGAGAGTTCCAGTAAAACATCTACTTTTGCTTTATTGACTATGCCAAAGCCTTTGACTGTGTGGATCACAACAAACTGAATAATTCTTAAAGAGATAGGAATGCCAGACCACCTGACCTGCCTCCTGAGAAATCTGTATGCAGGTCAAGAAACAACAGCTAGAACTGGGCATAGAACAACAGACTGGTTCCAAATCGAGAAATGAGTATGTCAAGCCTGTATATTGTCACCCTGCTTATTTAACTTATATGCACAGTACATCATCCAAAATGCTGGGCTGGATGAAACACAAGCTGAAATCAAGACTGACATATTGGAGAAGTGTCAGTAACCCCAGGTACTCAGGAGACACCACCCTTGTGGTAATAAGGGAAGAGGAACTACAGAATATCTTGATGAAAGTGAAAGAGGAGAATGAAAAAGTTGACTTAAAACTCAACATTCAGAAAACTAGGATCATAACATCTGGTCCAATCACTTCATGGCAAATAAATGAGAAAGCAATGGAAATGGTGGAAGACTTTATTTTTGGGGCCTCCAAAATCACTACAGATGGTGACTGCAGCTATGAAACGAAAAGATGCTTGCTCCTTGGAAGAAAAGCTATGGCCAACCAAGACAGCATATTTAAAAGCACAGACATTACTTTGCCAACAAAGGTCCATCTAGTCAAAGCTATGGTTTTTCAGGTAGCCATGTATGGATGTGACAGTTGGACTATAAAGAAAGCTGAATGCTGAAGTACTGATGTTTTTGAACTGTGGTGTTGGAGAAGACTCTTGAGAGTCCCTTGGACTGCAAGGAGATTCAACCAGTCCATTCTAAAGGAAATCAGTCCTGAATGTTCATTGGAAGGACTGATGCTGAAGCTGAAACTCCAATACTTTGGCCACCTGATGTGAAGAATTAACTCATTGGAAAAAACCCTATTGCTGGGAAAGATTGAAGGCAGGAGGAGAAGGGGACGACAAAGGATGAGATGGTTAGATGGCATCACCAACATGATGGGCATGAGTTTGTGTAGGCTCCAGGAGTTGGTGATGGACTGAGAAGCATGACATTCTGCAGCCCATGGGGTCACAAAGAGTCAGACATGACTGAGGGACTGAACTGACTGAACTGAGATTACTTTTGGACTATAATGTAAAATCTACACTAAGTGTTTTCTCAAATCATTAAAGTACTTTCAAAGAGAAATTCTTTAAAATTCCTTAAAAATTTTTTTTCTCAGAAAATTTCTGCTCACCAGAGTTACCAGGTGTGCTCATTCAGTGGCCATTGAGAGCATAGAATGGCCTTGTCCAAGAATACTCTTTAAATTTGCTTGCAGAAATTTGAGCCTCCTATCCAGCTATTCCCTTGGGCTTCCCTTGTAGCTCAGTCAGTAAAGAATCTGCCTCCACTGCAGGAGACCCGGGTTCCATCCCTGGGTTGGGAAGAACCCCTGGAGAAGGAAATGGCAACCAAATACAGTATCCATGCCTGGAAAATCTTATGGACACAGGAGCTTGGTAGGCTATAGTCCATGGGGTTGCAGAGTCAGGCATGACTCTGCCACTTCCTACTTGGGTAAGGTTGGACAATTCACTTAACCTTTCTGAACCTTACTTTTTTCCTATGCAAATGTATATAAAGTTGCTTCTGTATATGCATTGATCAAATGCCATATGTATTAAAGTGGCTTGGATGTTTCAAGTAGGATGCAAGTTTAAGGCTGATTACTGTCATTATTACAATGAAAGCATAAAAAACTGGCATAATAACAGAAGAAAAGAAAAACATCAAGAAGTGGGAGTCAGTGAATGTGGGACACATGATCAACATATAATTGGCAAAATGATGGAATGGAAATTTCAAAGTATTCAACATGATGTTTGGCTCATCTCTTGGCCTGTCTCAGAACCATAGTTGCCTGGACCAATGTCATTCATTGTAGTAAAATGTGGGAAACAAAGTCCGGGGCATTTTTCAGGTTCCTATGGTAACTAGCTGGAGCTCCGAATAATGGCAGCCCTGACAATATGGCTTAAGAAAAGGAGAAACAAAACAAAAGATATGGAACACTATAGCATATACAAAATTCCTTCCCTTGATACAGTTAAAAGTGTAAAGATTTTTGAGTTCTGTCTGGTTGAGTAATCTTAAACAAATTATACAATCTTAGAGTATAAATTACTCAGAGAGCCAACAAAGTTCCCAACCTAATACCTGCAAAATACCATTTTTACAGAAATTTTAAAACTTCAATTTAAAGACTGATAAGGAAAAATTAATGCACCCATGCCCCTCAGACACAAAATTCAAATTTTAAGTTTCTAATAAATGGTTGTCTTGGTGCCTTTTTCCCCAAAGTACCATCAGACTACAAGCAGTGATTTTAGTAGAAGCATTTTCTCAAGGCAAAAATGTCAAATCACTTTCCCAGGAAAATGTTTCACTCTTTTCCAGACAAGTTTTGCAAAGTGAAAAATCAATTGTGTTAACATTGATCTTTAGTCTTCATCTATCAAGACCTTTAATCCTTTAGACCTGTGTGCTGAAGACAGAGTTATTGAATAGCAATAACCTGTAAACATATACATAATGCTGGAAGACTATGACATAGACAAAGAAATGATGATCTGTATCTATTAGAGAGACGTTTCAGGATGGAAGGATCAATTTCTTAATATAGCATTCTGGAACTTGTGATTTACAATGGGATGAAGGATCATTGATTTATCTAATGTGACTTTCATCACCAGAGAATGGCCAGCACTACTCTTGCAGGGGAAAGACAGCCACATACCTGCATTTTCCTACTGTGCCCCATGTCCACTAACTATTAAACTGGATTTTTTATGATGCTTTATGGAAGCAGGATCCCTGCTTTCAACCAACTTTATGCTTCTTGTTCATGTATTTATTCCCTTCATCACCAACATACTTGTTCATTCAATAGTTATTCTTTGAGGTCTCTGTGTGGCAAGTACACTGAAAGAAAGTAATATCCCTAGACATGGAAAGAGGGGCCCCTTTGCTAGCACACCAAGGGGCAAGGAATTAGTGGGACCAATGAAATGTGCCTCCCCTTCCAGACCATAATCTGAGTACCCAGAAACTTTAGTCCTTCGTCCAAACAACTCTGAGCCCCTTTCAGGCTCCTATAATCAAGTTTGCCCTTTTTAGGCTGACAGGGTAGCAACGTGCTTTCTTTAAGCCTGAGGAGTAGCCAGTTCAATTGATTTCTGTTGCTCAGTCATGTCTGACTCTGCGATCCCATAGACTATAGCACGTCAGGCTTCCCTGTCCATCACCAACTCCTAGAGCTTGCTCAAATTCAAGTCCATTGAGTCGGTGATGCCATCCAACCATCTCATCCTCTGTCACCCACTTTTCCTCCCACCTTCAATCTATCCCAGCATCAGGGTCTTTTCAAATGAGTCAGTTCTTTGCATCAGGGGAACAAAGTATTGGAGTTTCAGCTTCAGCATCTGTCCTTACAGTGAATATTCAGAACTGATTTCATTTAGGGTTGACTGGTTTCCAGCCCAAGGGACTTCCAAGAGTCTTCTCCAGCACCACAGTCCAAAACATCAATTCCTCGGCACTCAACTTTATTATAGTCCAACTGTCACATCCGTACATGACTATTGGAAAAAACATAGCCTTCACAGATGGGCCTTTGTTGGCAAAATAATGTCTCTGCTTTTTAATATGCTATCTGGGTTTTTCATAGCTTTTCTTCCAAGGAGCAAGCACCTTTTAATTTCATGGCTGCAGTCATCATCTGCAGTGATTTTGGAGCCCAAAAGGATAAAGTCAGCCGCTGTTTCCATTGTTTCCCCATCTATTTGCCATGAAGTGCTGCAACAGGATGCCATGATCTTAGTTTTCAGAATGTTGAGTTTTAGGCCAGCTTTTTCACTCCCCTCTTTCACTTTCATCAAGAGGCTCTTTAGTTCTTTGCTTTCTGCCATAAGGATGGTGTCATCTGTGTATCTGAGGTTATTGATAGATCTCTCAGCAGTCTTGATTCCAACTTATGCTTCATCCAGCCCAGGATTTTGCATGATGTATTTTGCATATAAGTTAAATAAGCAGGGTGACAATATATAGCCTTGACATACTCCTTTCCTGATTTGGAACCAGTCTGTTGTTCCATGTCCTGTTCTAACTGTTGCTTCTTGACCTGCATACAGATTTCTCAGGAGGCACGTCAGGTGGTCTGGTATTCCCATCTCTTTAGGAATTATCCACAGTTTGTTGTGATCCACATAGTCAAAGGCTTTGGTGTAATCAATAAAGCAAAAGTAGATGTTTTTCTGGAACTCTCTTGCTTTTTCAATGATCCAGTGGATATTGGCAATTTGATCTCTGGTTCCTCTGCCTTTTCTAAATGCAGCTTGAATATCTGGAAGATCTCGGTTCACATACTGTTAAAGCCTGGCTTGAAGACTTTTGAGCAGAACTTTGCTAGAATGTGAGACAAGTGCAATTGAGTGGTAGTTTGAACATTCTTTGTCATTGCCTTGCTTTGAAATTGAAATGAAAACTGACCTTTTCCAGTTCTGCGGCCACTGCTGAGTTTTCCAGGTTTTCTGACATATTTAGTGCAGTGCTTTCACAGCATCATTTTTTTAGGATTTGAAATAGCTCTGCTTGAATTCCATCACCTCCACTAGCTTTGTTCATAGTGATGCTTCCTAAGGCCCACTTGACTTCATATTCCAGGATGTCTGGCTCTAGGTGGGTGATCACACCACTGTGGTTATCTGGGTCATGAAAATCTTTTTTGTATAGTTCTTCTGGGCTCAGAGGGTAAAAGCATCTGCTTACGATGCGGGAGACCAGGGTTTGAACCCTGGGTATGGAAGATCCTCTGGAGAAGGAAATGGCAACCCACTCCAGTACTCTTGCCTTGAAAAAACCCGTGGATGAAGGAACTTGATAGGCTACAGTCCATGGAATTGCAAAGAGTGGGACACGACTGAGCAACTTCACTTTCTTTCTTTCTTTCTTTCTTTCTTTCTTTCTTTCTTTCTTTCTTTCTTTCTGTGTATTCTTGCCAGCTCTTCTTAATATCTTCTGCTTTTAATAGGATGGTACCATTTCTGTCCTTTATTCTGCCCATCTTTGCATGAGATGTTCCCTTGGTATTTCTGATTTTTTTGGGAGAGATCTCTAGTCTTTTGCATTCTAGTGTTTTCCTCTATTTCTTTGCACTGATCACTGAGGAAGGCTTTCTTATCTTTCCTTGCTATTCTTTGAAACTCTGCATTCAAGTGGGTATATCTTCACTTTTCTCCTTTGCCTTTCACATCTCTTCTTTTCTCAGCTATTTGTAAGGCCTCTTCAGACAACCATTTTTCCTTTTTGCATTTCTTTTTCTTGGGGATGGTCTTGATCACTGCCTCCTGTACAATGTCATGAACCTCCGTCCATAGTTCTTCAGGCACTCTGTCTATCAGATCTAATCCCTTGAAACTATTTCTCACTTCCACTGTGTAATCATAAAGGATTTGATTTAGGTCATACCTGAATGGTCTAGTGGTTTTTCCTACTTCCTTCAATTTCAGTCTGAATTTGGCAATAAGGGGTTCATGATCTGAGCCACAGTCAGCTCCCCGTCTTGTTTTTGCTGACTGTATAGAGCTTCTCCATCTTTGGCTGCAAAGAATATAATCAATCTGATTTCACTATTGACCATCTGGTGATGCCCATGTGTAAAGTCTTCTCTTGTGTTGTTGGAAGAGGGTGTTTGCTATGACCAGTGCATTCTCTTGGCAAAATTCTATTAGCCTTTGCCCTGCTTCATTTTGTACTTCAAGTCATATTTGCCTGTTACTCCAGGTATTTCTTGACTTTCTACTTATGCATTCTAGTCCCCTATAATGAAAAGGACATCTTTTTTGGGTGTTAGTTCCAAAAGGTCTTGTAGGTCTTCATAGAATTGTTCAACTTCAGCTTCTTCAGCATTACTATTCGCGGCACAGAATTGGATTACTGTGATATTGAATGATTTGCCTTAGAAATGAACAGAGATCATTGGGTCATTTTTGAAATTACACCCTAAAACTGCATTTCAGACTCTTTTTGTTTTGACTATGATGGCTACTCCATTTCTTCTAAGGGATTCTTGCCCACAGTAAGAATATATATATATATGTAACTGTCATTGGAGTTAAATTCGCCCATTCCAGTCCATTTTAGTTAACTTATTCCTGAAATGTTGATACTCTCTCTTGCCAGCTCCTGTTTGACCACTTCCAACAAGCTTGTAGGAGAGGCAAAATTGCATTTAGAATCAAACACCATACCCACCAGAGATGTTCGGAGGCTCTAACAAAAACTTGTGCACACCAGGAGACCCCACAGAGACAGTGTCAGACCTGCCTTTGAGTGTCTGAATGTCTCCTGCAGAGGTGCATATCAGCAGTGGCCTGCCACAGGTGCAGGGGCTCTGGGTGCAACAGACCTGGGTATGGCCTAAGCCCTCTTGGAGGAGGTCACCATTAACCCTAATATAGAGCTCCAGAACTTGCACAGGCCTGGGGAAACCAGCTCTGGAGGGCACAAATGAAACCTTGTGTGCATAGGATCCAGGAGAAAGGAGCAGCGACCCCACAAGAGACTGACACAGAGTTGCCTGTGAGTGTCTAGGAGTCTCCAGCGGAGGTGTGGGTCCGGGGTGACCTGCTGCAGGGTCGGGGGCACTGAGTGAGGCAGTGCATGATGGGACCTTTTGAAAGAGATCACCATTATCTTCATTACCTCCACCGTAGTTTTGTCTCAGGTCAAACAACAGAGAGGGAACAAAGCCCCATCCATCAACAGAAAAATGGATTAAAGATTTACTGAGAATGGCCCCACCTATCAGAACAAGACTCAGTTTCCCCCCCAGTCAGTCTCTCCCATCAGGAAGCTTCCATAAGCCTTTTATCCTTCTCCATCAGAGGGCAGACAGAATGAAAACCACAATCACAGAAAACTAATCAAACTGATTACATGGACCACAGCCTAGTCTAACTCAATGAAACTGTGAGCCATGCCATGTAGGGTCACCCAGGACGGATGGGTCACAGTGGAGAGTTCTGACAAAACATGATCCACTGGAGAAGGGAATGGCAAACCACTTCAGTATTCTTGCCTTGCAAACCCTATGAACAGTATGAGGGGTGACGAAGTCATAGCTTTTTGGGAGGGGTAATTACTGTGAGAAAGCTTGGATGTGCATTTTTGGAATTTCTACAGCCTCTGCACATGCAGACAAGGTCAAAAGAGACGGTAACAGAGTGTAGGCTCAGTTCAGTTCAGTCACTCAGTCGTGTCCGACTCTTTGCGATCCCACAAATCGCAGCACACCAGGCCACAGATGGTGACTGCAGCCATGAAATTAAAAGATGCTTACTCTTTTGAAGAGTGTAGGCTAGAGGTTTCCATTTCTATACTTTGTCCAAGTCCTGCCCACAGTAGGAACAGGCCTGGTAAGAGCTGCTGCTATTACAAAGTGGATGGGTACTTTTTCCATGTTAATGGATTATAACATAATATATTATGTTAATGGAAAAATCTTACTCTCTTCACATCTTGATGTTGGAAGACTGTTACATAAGGCCATCAAAAATGGCATCTATATTTGCCCTATGTTGCTTATTTCTTCAAAGCAGCCTGAAATCCATGAGCTCAAAATCCTGCTGGATCCAAACTCAAATTCTTACACATGTAATTGTTTTAAATATAGCCTCAAAAAGCAGATTTAGAGACATTTGTAACCCACTGCATACATACTCCAGGAAGATGAACTTCATATCTGATAGTCACAGATAAATCAAGAGTCTATTAAAAACAAATAAACCACAGTCATCAAGACAGTATGGTACTGGCACAAAGACAGACATATAGATCAATGGAACAAAATAGAAAGCCCAGAGATAAATCCACACACATATGGACACCTTATCTTTGACAAAGGAGGCAAGAATATACAATGGAGTAAAGACAATCTCTTTAACAAGTGGTGCTGGGAAAACTGGTCAACCACTTGTAAAAGAATGAAACTAGATCACTTTCTAACACCGCACACAAAAATAAACTCAAAATGGATTAAAGATCTAAATGTAAGATCAGAAACTATAAAACTCCTAGAGGAGAACATAGGCAAAACACTCTCAGACATAAATCACAGCAGGATCCTCTATGATCCACCTCCCAGAATTCTGGAAATAAAAGCAAAAATAAACAAATGGGATCTAATTAAAATTAAAAGCTTCTGCACAACAAAGGAAAATATAAGCAAGGTGAAAAGACAGCCATCTGAATGGGAGAAAATAATAGCAAATGAAGCAACTGACAAACAACTAATCTCAAAAATATACAAGCAACTTCTGCAGCTCAACTCCAGAAAAATAAACGACCCAATCAAAAAATGGGCCAAAGAACTAAATAGACATTTCTCCAAAGAAGACATACGGATGGCTAACAAACACATGAAAAGATGCTCAACATCACTCATTATTAGAGAAATGCAAATCAAAACCACAATGAGGTACCACTTCACACCAGTCAGAATGGCTGCGATCCAAAAATCTGCAAGCAATAAATGCTGGAGAGGGTGTGGAGAAAAGGGAACCCTCCTACACTGTTGGTGGGAATGCAAACTAGTACAGCCACTATGGAGAACAGTGTGGAGATTCCTTAAAAAATTGCAAATAGAACTACCTTATGACCCAGCAATCCCACTGCTGGGCATACACACCGAGGAAACCAGAATGGAAAGAGACACATGTACCCCAATGTTCATCGCAGCACTGTTTATAATAGCCAGGACATGGAAACAACCTAGATGTCCATCAGCAGATGAATGGATAAGAAAGCTGTGGTACATATACACAATGGAGTATTACTCAGCCGTTAAAAAGAATTCATTTGAATCAGTTCTGATGAGATGGATGAAACTGGAGCCGATTATACAGAGTGAAGTAAGCCAGAAAGAAAAACACCAATACAGTATACTAACACATATATATGGAATTTAGGAAGATGGCAATGATGACCCTGTATGCAAGACAGGGAAAGAGACACAGATGTGTATAATGGACTTTTGGACTCAGAGGGAGAGGGAGAGGGTGGGATGATTTGGGAGAATGACATTCTAACATGTATACTATCATGTGAATTGAATCGCCAGTCTATGTCTGACGCAGGATGCAGCATGCTTGGGGCTGGTGCATGGGGATGACCCAGAAAGATGTTCTGGGGAGGGAGGTGGGAGGGGGGTTCATGTTTGGGAATGCATGTAAGAATTAAAGATTTTAAAATTTAAAAAATAAAAAACTAAAAATTAAAAAAAAAAAAAGAAAAAAAAAAAAACAAATAAACCAAATCAAACAAATAAGCAAAACAAGACACAACTGCCCATTAAAGTTCTCTAACACAGAAATTCCCCACAGTGCAGCTGAGTGACACCGCCTAGACAGGTAACTCCCCTCGTCAATCTCCCTCTCCCAAAGGAGTTTCCCTGTTCTTCTACCCTTCTGGATGCCATGAACCCAAGGCGATAGCCCAGTGATACTTGAATAAAGCTTGTACAAGCCACTACTAACTCACAGACGGCTCATTTTCCAAGATCAATTCCCAAATTTTTAAACTCATATCTTGCAAGGAAAAACACTTTCTTTCTAGGTATAGAATGGCAGTTAACAACACTGGCTAATTTTATCTGGAAAAATTTAAGAGAACAGATCTAATTCTATAGAGGATAGTTGTAATGCAAAAGTTTAACTTATTTTGAATTAATATTAATTAATTATAAGATTCATATTTTAGACCACATTTTTACAAACTGAGTAATATTTAATCTATTTAATAACTCTGTATACAAAAGTATAGACAGATGACTGGAAAGTGAGTAGGCAAAATGAAAACTTATATATAAAACATTGTTAGATTTATTTTAAGATCAAACATAAAAAAATCTTTTCTAAAGCAAATTTTCAGCTGCTGTAAAGCAGAAGTATTGCAATCCCCTTGACTTACTGTATCCCTATATGAAAATTTGGTTTTGACTCACTATATTGAAGAACAGAGGAAGCTTTTTACAATACTTTGGAGTGAGGTAACACTGTTTTATTGCCTGGAAAGATTCATATCATTCATTTATACATATTTTTCAATGCTTTACTTTATTAATAAGGCTTGATGGAGCTTCCAAGTGTGCCAAGAACTTGGAAGGAATTGAAAATATAAGGAAATGGAGACCATTATTGCCCTTGAGGTTTAGGCAGTCATTTTATTTTTCCTCCTTGCTATAGAAGATATCAGAGAAACTTATTTTATTAAAAGGACTTCTGTTCTATATTGGAAGGAAAAAGCTAACAGTGGGTTTGTAATATAACATCTCCTTCTCTGGATACATGAAGTGTGGTTGATTTCCACTAGACATCATTCTGATAAGGGTGCTTACTTTAAATTACTGGTAATTTTCAGATTTATTAAATGCAGCTGACTGGAGAGTTGATGTTAGAATATAAATTCTACATAACAAATATAATGTAAAAATTAAAAAATTTCAAAACTAAAGTGTTTCCTCTGAGATAACATTTAACTCATACTTTGTAAGCATTTCTCTGTTACTCCAAAAACAAAGTGAATTCCAGTAAGGAAAAGTCCTAGGCATGATCCTCTTCTATATAACTTAATAGTTTTTTTTTTTAACTCCTTTGGTTTCTATAAGTTCTTTATATATATGCAATAGTTATCCTTTTTCAGCTGAAAGTGTTTCAAATATCTTCTTCCAATCTGTACTCTAGTATTACTCTCTTTAACATATTTTTATTGATAAAAGTTCTTTGTTTAATATAATTCAATTAATCAAATTTAATGTATTTTTCAGTTATGATTAGCATTTTCCTTTATGACTCTATGATTCTATATTTTCTTCTAAGAGTTTTAAAGTTTCACTTTCTCCTCCTCTGACTTATTATTTTTGAAATATTCATATCTATTAAAAAGTTAAGAGACTAGTACAAGGACCATATCTCCCTAAATGGATATATTTGTATCTGTATGTAAGTACATATGTAATCACATATACATATATATACATAAATTAATGCAGCTATATCTGTTCACTTACTTATATCTCTATATCTAACAAGAGGGTTTCCTTTTTCCTCTTCTCCTTCTGACTGAGTAGTATTACTGCAAACTCAAGATTTTTGAATATTCCATATTGCAAAATCTATTAAGACCTTGGAAGAAAAGTTATGAACAACCTAGATAGCATATTCAAAAGCAGAGACATTACTTTGCTGACTAAGGTCCGTCTAGTCAAGGCTATGGTTTTTCCTGTGGTCATGTATGGATGTGAGAGTTGGACTGTGAAGAAAGCTGAGTGCCGAAGAATTGATGCTTTCGAACTCTGGTGTTGGAGAAGACTCTTGAGAGTCCCTTGAACTGCAAGGAGATCCAACCAATCCATTCTGAAGGAGATCAACCCTGGGATTTCTTTGGAAGGAATGATGCTAAAGCTGAAACTCCAGTACTTTGGCCACCTCATGCGAAGAGTTGAGTCACTGGGAAAGAGTCTGATGCTGGGAGGGATTGGGGGCAGGAGGAGAAGGGGATGACCGAGGATGAGATGGCTGGATGGTATCACTGACTCAATGGACGTGAGTCCGAGTGAACTCCGGGAGTTGGTGATGGACAGGGAGGCCTGGCGTGCTGCGATTCATGAGGTCACAAGGAGTCGGACATGACTGAGTGACTGAACTGAACTGATTAAAACCATTATTACTTTTGTTCCAAATTTTGCCAATAGGAACTATTCAACTTGGTTTCTTTGTCCTTTTGATGTGTCCTAATTAATCTTATTTATTTTTTGTTAAAAAAAAGGTGTGGTATTATTTGTACTTCCCCTGCTTCATATTTGGAACAAGCAATTTCTATAACAACCTCTATTTTCCTTTACTAAGGAGTGGTATTTAGACACAAATAATGGGAGTCAGAAGTACTCATTGCACTCATGTATAATTGCCTCTATAATTGCCTCTTTCGGTGAGAAGAGCAGCCAGCAGGAAAATATTTCTAAGTAAAATATTTGTGGTAGGTAGATTTTGAGATGACCTTTAAAAATCTCTGAAGTGAAGAGGAACTAAAGAGTCTCTCAATGAGGGTGAAAGGAATGAAAAATATGACCTGAAACTCAATATTCAAAAAACTAAGATCATGGCATCCAGTCCCATCACTTCATGGCAAACAGAAGGGGGAAAAAGTAGAAACAGTGACAGATTTTACTTTCTTGGCCTCTAAAATCACTGTGGGTGGTGACTGCAGCCATGAAATTAAAAAGATTCTTACTCTTTGTAAGGAAAGCCATGACAAACCTAGAGAGCATATTAAAAAGCTGAGACATCACTTTGCCAACAAAGGTCATTATAGTCAAAGCTATGGTTTTTCCAGTAGTCATGTATGGATGTGAATTGGGCCATGAAGAAGACTGAGTGCTGAAGAACTGATGCTTTTGAATTGTGGTACTGGAGAAGACTCTTGAGAGTCCCTTGGACCACAAGGAGATCAAACCAGTCAATTCTCAAAGAAATCAATCTTGAATATTCACTGGAAGTACTTAGGCTGAATCTGAAGCTCCAATACTTTGGCCATCTGTTGTAAAGAGCCAGCTTATTCAAAAAAACCCTGATGCTACGGAAGACTGAAGGCAAAAGGAGAGGTGGGTGACAATGATGCTACCAAGTTTCACTGACTCAATGGATATGAATTTGAGCAACTCCAGGGATAGTGAAGGACAGACGAGTCTGGCATGTTACACTCTGTGGGGTGGCAGATAGACACGTGGAAAAGCAAAAACTTTATAAGTTTTATAAAAAATATAAATAAGTCAAATGCCAAAGATGAAATAAGAATTGAAACATATGAATTAATTCCAACGCTAAGAATACTGGAGTGGATAGCCTAACCTTTCTCCAGGGGATCTTCTGGACCCAGGAATCAAACCGGGGTTACTGCATTGCTGTAGTTTTGAAATAGATGGGGAAACAGTGGAAACAATGTCAGACTTTATTTTTGGGGGCTCCAAAATCACTGCAGATGGTGATTGCAGCCATGAAATTAAAAGACGCTTACTCCGTGGAATGAAAGTTATGACCAACCTAGATAACATATTGAAAAGCAGAGACATTACTCTGCCGACTAAGGTCTGTCTAGTCAAGGCTATGGTTTTTCCTGTGGTCATATATGGATGTGAGAGCTGGACTGTGAAGAAAGCTGGGCGCCGAAGAATTGATGCTTTTTAACTGTGGTGTTGGAGAAGATTCCTGAGAGTCTCTTGGACTGCAAGGAGATCCAGCCAGTCCATTCTGAAGGAGATCAGCCCTGGGTTTTCTTTGGAAAGAATGAAGCTAAAGCTGAAATTCCAGTACTTTGGCCACCTCATGTGAAGAGTTGACTCATTGGGAAAGAGTCTGATGCTGGGAGGGATTGGGGGCAGGAGGAGAAGGGGACGACAGAGCATGAGATGGCTGGATGGCATTACTGATTCGATGGACTTGAGTCCGAGTGAACTCCTGGAGTTGGTGATGGACAAGGAGGCCTGGCATGCTGCGATTCATGGGGTCGCAAAGAGTTGTACACAACTGAGCAACTGAACTGAACTGAACTGAATCCTGATGTTTTAGAATGTTTATTATGGGAGTGGGTGTGGTAGGATCTTTCTACCATTAAATTCTAATCCTGTTATCCTAAAATGTAAATTGTGAGAGTGGGTCTGGTAAAAATTTCACAAACTTGAAACATTCTTTGGATTTAATATAATAATTAACTTAAAAGTATATAACTCCCTTGCTAACACTAGTGAGGTGGGCACTCTCCACCCCACTTCTGATGTCTATGTCAGAAGCTTTCTCTGTCCCTTTCTTACTTTAATAAAAGTCTGATACACAAAAGCTCTTGAGTGATCAAATCTGGTCCCTGGTCCCGAACCTAAATCCTCTTTGGAGATCACGAATCCAACATTGTTCACTGTAAATTATCAGAAACTTCACATCTAAAGCCAGTATGCTTTTAATTGGCTAAAAATAGAAGTATTTCTCTAAGGTCAGGAATAGGAAGTATACACATTTTTTCCCCAATCTTTTGTAGCCAAGCAGACATGCTGGGCCAAGGAACCATAAATTTATTTTCAAAACCAGTGAGGTGGCGTGATTCTGTAGGATAGGATTCTAGAGAGGAAGAATCTCAAAAGAAGAAGCCCTAGAAATCTAGATAGAGAATTCCTAGGAATTTGACTCAGTCTTAAACTGGATCAGTTCAGTTCAGTCAGTCACTCAGTCATGTCCAACTCTCTGCGACCCAGTGGACTGCAGCATGCCACACCTCCTTGTCCATCACCAACTCCCGGAGTTTACTCAAACTCATGTCTGTGATGCCATCCAACAATCTCCTCCTCTGTCGTTCCCTTCTCCTGCCTTCAAGTTTTCCCACCATCGGGTTTTTTCTTTTTTTTTTCAGTGATTCTGCTCTTCTCATCAGGTGGCCAAAGAATTGGTGTTTCAGCTTCAGCATCAGTCCTTCCAATAAATATTCAGGATTGATTTCTTTTAGAATGGACTGGTTGGATCTCCTTGCAGTCCAAGTGACTCTCAAGAGTCTTCCCCAAACTGAAGTTCAAAAGCATCAATTCTTCAGCACTCAACTTTCTTTATTGTCCAACTTTCACATACATACATGACTACTAGAAAAACCGTATCTTTGACTAGATGGACCTTTGTTGACAAAGTAATGTCTTTGCTTTTTAATATGCTGTCTAGCTTGGTCACAATTTTTCTTCCAAGGAGCAAGCATCTTGTAATTTCATGGCTGCAGTCACCATCTGCAGCGATTTTGGAGCCCCCCAAAATAAAGTCTCTCACTGTTTCCCCATCTATTTGCCATGAAGTGATGGGATCAGATGCCATGATCTTAGTTATCTAAATGTTGAGTTTTAAGCCAACTTTTTCACTCTCCTCTTTCACTTTCATCAAGAGGCTCTTTAGTTCTTCGCTTTCTGCCATAAGTGTAATGTCATCTGCATATCTGAGGTTATTGACATTTCTCCTGGCAATCTTGATTCCAGCTTGTGCTTCATCCAGCCCAGCATTTCTCATGAGGTACTCTGCATATAATTTAAATAAGCAGGGTGACAATATACAGCCTTGGCACACTCCCTTTCCTATTTGGAACCAGTCCATTGTTCCATGTCCAGTTATAATTCTTGCTTCTGGACCTGCATACAGATTTCTCAGGAGGCAGATCAGGTGATCTGGTATTCACATCTTGGAGAATTTTCCACAGTTTGTTGTGATCCACACAGTCAAAGGCTTTGACATAGTCAGTAAAGCAGAAGTAGATGTCTTTCTGGAACTCTCTTGCTTTTTTGATGATCCAAAAGGATGTTGAAAATTTGATCTCTGGTTTCTCTGCTTCCTCTAAATCTGGGTTAAACATCTGGATGTTCATGGTTCATGTACTGTTGAAGCCTGGCTTGGAGAATCTTGAGCATTATTTTGCTACTGTGTGAGATGAAAGCAATTTTGCAGTAGTTTGAAAATTCTTTGGCATTGACTTTCTTTTGGATTGCAATGAAAACTGACATTTTCCAGTCCTGTAGCCACTGCTGACTTTTCCAAATTTTCTGGCACGTTGAGTGCAGCACTTTCACAGCATCATCTTTTAGGATTTGAAATAGCTCCACTAGAATTCCATCACCTCCACTAGCTTTGTTTGTAGTGATGCTTTCTAAGGCCCACTTGACTTCACATTCCAGGATGTCTGGCTCTAGGTGAGTGATCACACCATCGTAATCATCTGGGTCATGAAGTTTTTTTTTGTTTTTTGTATAGTTCTTCTATGTATTCTTGACACCTCTTCTTAATATCTTCTGCTTCTGTTAGGTCTACAACATTTCTGTCCTTTTTTGTGCCCATCTTTGCATGAAATATTCCCTTGGTATCTCTAATCTCTAGCTCACTGATTCCTAAAATGTTGATGTTCACTCTTGCCATCTCCTGTTTGACCACTTCCAGCTTGCCTTCATTCATTGACCTGACATTCCAGGTTCCTATGCAATATTGCTCTTTACAGAATTGGACTTTACTTCTCTCACCAGTCACATCCACAACTGGGTGCTGTTTTTGCTTTGGCTCCAACTCTTCATTCTTTCTGGAGTTATTTCTCCACTGATCTCCAATAGCATATTGGATGCCTTCCTGCCTGGGGCGTGATCTTTCATTGTCCTATCTTTTTGCCTCTTGCACTGCTACACTGAGTTCTCCCAACCCTGCAGCAACATATGTGCAGGGAAAACCCTAAAGAGGTTTAACAGAGATCAGTTATTAGGGGAGGGGACTCAGACTAGAACAAAGATTTCATAAGTAACATTTTTGTGGGGAGATATGGCATTTCAATGCAACCATAGCAGAAATTGTATGAACATTTGAAAACTTCATTTCAGAGTGGAGAGTGTCCACAACTTAGGAGTATGAAATTGTACTACAGTACTAAAAGGATGATTGTAGTAGATGTGCCTTTAGAAAGCCTAAAGAAAAGTCTGAATACGATCACAGTGATCTGCCAATAATTTCACCATCTGCCAGATTAACAATTCAACACACTTAGAGAAAAAGAAGATAACAAAAATCTGCAATGTGTAATTCATGACATCTCACATAAAGTAAGAAAAAATATCAAGCATGTGAAGAAGCAAGAAAACAGGGCACTTATTCAAGAGAATACAATTGTCAACAGGAGACCACAGAAGACCTAAGGGTTGGAAATAACAGAATAAAAGATTTTACAATAATCAATAAAAACATGTTAAATGGTCAGTTGATAAAGATGTAAATGTTGCAATAATTTAAGCAGGTAAATAAAACTCTTATAAAAGAAGGTTATGAAAATTCTAGAGTTAAAAAATAGATTTTGCAAAATGAAGAATTCATTAGAATTACCTAGTCACAGACAAGTCACAGCAGGATAACTGATTGTGAGTTCAAGAAAGGATAACAAAAGTTACACAATTTGAAGCATAGAAAAAAATAATGAAAAAAATTAAAGGAGGAGTCTGTGTCATGTAATATATCAAATGATCAAATATATAAGGAAGTACCAGAAGGAGACTAGAGAGGAAATGTGCAGAGGAAATATTTGAAGAGATAATGGCTCATTTTTTTTTCTAAAATAGATAAAAGACAGCAATGCAAAAATCCACAAAGCTCATCAAACATTTAATATATATATATTGACTATGTGCCACTGCTTTTTGTATATATAATGTTTATATATATATATATATATATATATATATATACTCATATGTGTATGCTTTATATACATATGCAGCACAAGGAAAAAGGAGGCTCTTAAACATTCTCTGGAATATACCAATGGAACACAATAGAGAGCACAGAAATAAACCTATGCATATATAATATACTTTATAAGTAATTTGCAATGTATACATATAATTTTTAACACAAGTACCAAGAATACACAATCAGGAAAGGATACTCTCTCAATAAATGGTGGTGGGAAAACTGGATCTCCATATTCGAAAAATAAAGTTTGACCTTTATCTAATGCCATGTACAAAACTCAACTCATAATGGATTAAAGACTTAAACTAAACAAAAGATCTGAAACCATAAAACTCATAGAAGAAAATATAAAGAAAAAGTTTGACATTGGTTTTTGGCAATGTTTTTGGATATTATACCAAAAGCAGAGGCAACAAACTAAAAAAAAACACACACACACACACACACAAGCAGGACTACATCAAACTAAAAGTCTTCTGAATAGCAAAATATACAATCAAAATACAGAGACAGCTTAAGGAAAGGGGAAAAAAATGTTTGCAAATCGTATCTGATAAGGATTAGCGTATATCTCCAAAGAAGACATACAAATGAACAAAAGTGTGCTCAACACCATTAATCATCAGAAAATGCAAATGAAAACCACAATGAGATTTCACCACACATAGTCAGAATGAGTATTATCAAATATAAAAGATATTGATATTAATAACAAATGGCAGTGAAGATGTGGAGAAAAGAGAAAACTTTTACATTGTTGGGAGAAATATAAATCAGTGCAGCCACCATGAAAAACAGTATGGAAGTTCTTCAAAAAATTAAAAACAGAACTACCATATGATCCAGCAATTCAATCTATGAGTATATATCCAAAAGAAATGAAGTGGTTATCTTTAAGAGACATATGCACTCTCACTGTAGCATTATTCACAATAGCCAAGACACAGAAACAATCTACGTGACCATCAACAGGTGAACGATAAAGAAAATGTGTACACAATAGAATATGATTCAGCCACAAAAAAAGGGAAGAGAATTCTGATACTTGTGACAACATATAGCTTCTCTGGTGGCTCAGATGGTAAAGCATCTGCTTGCAATGCGGGAGACCCGGGTTTAATTCGTGGGTCAGGAAGATATCCTGTAGAAGGAAATGGCAATCCACTCCAGTACTCTTGCTTGGGAAATCCCATGAATGGGGTTGCAGTGAGTTTGACATGACTGAACGACTTCACTTTTCTTTTCTTATGACAACATGCATGGACCTTAGAACAGGGCAATAATTGAAATAAGTCAAACAGAAGAAGACAAATACTATATGATCTTACTTGCACACGGAATCTGAAAAACATGTTATATAGAAAGAAAGTAGTTTTCAGGGGCTGGGGGCCTATAGTGAACTATACACTTTGCATGCTTAAATTTGCTAAGAGGGTAGATTTTATGTTGAGTTCTTACATAAAAACACACATAATAATAATAATAAAATGATAGGAAACTTTGAAACATTATAGATATATATATATGGCTTTGGTGCTGGGGATGGCTTCATGAGCACACTTATTCCAAAACTCATAGAGTTATAAACATTAAATTTTCAGCTTTTTATATGTTAATTATGTCTTTAGGCTTAAAAGTTCTCTGCATCAAATTTCTCACATCCAAAAGCACAACCCTAACTAGACTCCAATTGTTATTTCATGAGGGATTTAAATTTCTTCATTGAACTTATTTAGTTGGACATCCAACAAGACAGATTCTGGTTTTGGTGGCAGTGTCTTTGGATTACTTTGAAAATTATCTCAGTGTCTGAGGCTTCTATAAGGAAAGGTATTCTTTCTGATAGAAATGTTGTACTTTGGTTGTAACTGTGTTATTTGTGAAGGAAAGTTATGACCAACCTAGATAGCATATTCAAAAGCAGAGACATTACTTTGCCAACAAAGGTCTGTCTAGTCAAGGCTATGGTTTTTCCAGTAGTCATGTATGGATGTGAGAGTTGGACTATAAAGAAAGCTGAGCACTGAAGAATTGATGCTTTTGAACTGTAGAAGATTCTTGAGAGTCCCTTGGACTGCAAGGAGATCCAACCAGTCCATTCTGAAGGAGATCAGCCCTGGGATTTCTTTGGAAGTAATGATGCTAAAACTGAAACTCCAGTACTTTGGCCACCTCATGCAAAGAGTTGATCATTGGGAAAGAGTCTGATGCTGGGAGAGATTGGGGGAAGGAGGAGAAGGGGATGACCAAGGATGAGATGGCTGGATGGCATCACTGACTCGATGGACGTGAGTCTGACTGAACTCTGGGAGTTGGTGATGGACAGGGAGGCCTGGCATGCTGTGATTCATGGGGTCGCAGAGTTGGACACGATTGAGAGACTAAACTGAACTGAGCTGATGTTATTTGTTAAGGATAGCACTTTAAAATATTGTCACTCATATCTGTATTTCATTGTGTTAGATTCTCAAGATATGGAAAGCAAAATAGATATGTTTTAACTGTCAATGGTTTAGAAAGTGTTCTCTCCTTAGAGTAAGTATAGAATCGGGTATCCTTCCTTAGAGATCTCAGACAGTCATTTAGTCACTTGCTACTCAATATGTGACCTGAGAACCAGTATTATCAGCACTGGTATCACAAAAGGACTTGGGCTGACCTGAAGAGTTAGATTTTTAACAGGACCTCCGGGTAAGTAATGTGCACAACGATTTTGGAAAGAACTGATTTAACCTACTATCATAGAAACAAAAATGACAGCATGAAGGAAGCCTGGCTTCCTGAAGAGTCTCAGGTGCCAATGACTATTATTATATACTTTCAATGTCTACTCCCTCCTTTCTATTATAATTCTGCTTAACGAAATTTAGCTTGCATTCAGTTTTGCCAGGAATCTTACAATAACTTCTTATTTACTTAAAAAAATACCCCCACTCTTAGATTTGAAATTATCCAATCTTAACTTAGTCTGTCTAGTAATGGGGGCTGTGTAAAGGGGAACTGTAGGGCTTCCCAGATGGTGTTAGTCAAAGAATCCACCTGCCATTGCAGAAGACATAAAGATGCAGGTTAAAAATTCCTGGGTCAGGAAGAACCCCTGGAGTAGGAAGAACCCCTGGAGTAGGAAATGGCACCCCACTCGAGTATTCTTGCCTAGAAAATTCTAAGGGCAAAGGAGTCTGGAAGGCTACAGTCCATGGAGCTACAAAGAATTAGGTACGAATGATCACACAAAGGGGAACTGTATCTGACTCACTTTGAAAACTTTTAGAGACTTCGGATGTGTTAGTTCCTCCTAAGAGAAAACAGGAATGAATTAATGGATTCAAGGAGAGATATAATGTTTCCAAAATTAAGTATACCAGCAATGAACATAAATAATGTTATTTCAGGGGTAAAATGTAGACATGAAGAAAAACTATAGCAGCTGAAGGAAAGATCAATAGAACCCAAATTTTAAAAAATGTAAATAATGAGGTAAGCCTTTTAGTGAAATGAATACCTCAAAAAATATAAAAAAGAAAATGATATGTTAATAATATCCAAAGGGGTTTTCAAAGAAATAAATAAGGATTTTATATATATAAACATATATATACACATTCTAATTAATGAGGAGAAAATAATGAAATCCACAAAGACTTTGAAATGACTAAGATATTGACCTGCTTTCTAAAATCATCTTTAACAAAAGCCAAATAAATAAATAAAATAAAGCCAAGGTAGGGAGTTGAAGCAATTAACATGCAATGAAGATCTTGTTAAACACATGGAAGACAGGGTCATTTCAGAAATCAATCATTTTATTTTTCCAAGACAAAATAGACAGTCCAGAATACTGATACAAATATACATACCTAGATACGTACATAAATACATAAATGTGTGTTTGTACAGGTATATACATATATATATTTGGTGTCACATTTTCAAGACAGAATAGGGAGAAACAATTTGTTCAGTGAACTTGCTTCCTAATGAAGAGTGCAGCTTTGTTTATGTTCATAGGTAACTTGAGACAATAAAAGAGAAAATCTGTGAGCAAACAAGGCTCTGTTTTCTTAAAAGGAGGGCAGCAGTCATTTCAACTCTTAGTAAAATAAGGAGACAAATCCTAAGATAAATATTGGAAGACATCTAGAGGATAAATGAATTATGAAAAGCAAGCAGTATGATTTTACAAAGGAAAAAAATCATGCAGGCAAATTTAATTGCTTTTTTTTTCCTTGTGGATCAAGTTATGAGATTAATAGATGAAAGCAGCAATAGATGTGGTATATCTTGATTCCAGCAAAGCAAAAGGATAGCATATCTTATAAAATTTTACTCAAAGAATTAGTTTAGCTTGAATATGAACACTTTTACATCGAATAAAAATTGGTTGAAGTATCACATAAAAGGGCTCATAATAAATGGCAGTTTTTCTTGGAGGAAGGAGGTGTCTAGAGGACTGCTACAAGGGCTCGTGGTAGGTCCAGTTCTTTTAAACAGGCTCATTAATTATGGGAATGAGGAAGTAAACAGCATGTTAATTAAATTCACAGACACTGCTAAGTTGGGAAATACTGCACACATCCCCAAGATTGGGAAAGCAATAATGAGCCCTGAGGAGGTTTGATATATGGTTAAAACTTCATTTTGATTTATCCAACTTGGAAAATTCACTGGGGAAAAAAAATCCTTGCCCACAAAAGAGACTCGAGAGCAAGATACCCCCAAAAGCTGCACTGCTAATTGATTTCTACTCAAGAAGCAACCAGATCTCAGAGGCCTTATCATTTGAGTCAAAATATCACAACATTTAGCTGGTTTGGAAATGTTACCTAGATCCCTTATATTCTAATGGTCAAAGAAAGGCTACATGTATATTGTATGTTGGTCGTTTAGAACACAGAAATGTGCTTTTGGTATTTCATCTCCAGAAAGTTAAGAAAAAAGAAAGGTGGTCTAGAACACAATAAGAAAAATATTGACAAAGGATTCGCAACGGAGAGGGCTTGCTAGGATGGTTTACCCAACATGATATTTCTGTTGGATAACATTGTTGTTTCATCTGCAATAAAACTCCATTCTTTTCAATTCACAGATGTCATGTCTACTGCCACCCTTTAAGAAAACATTAGGGGACTTATGAATAAAGATATTTGCCAAACTATTACTTATCATAGAAAAAATATTGGCAATAACTTGTCAAAATAGATAACATGACAATGACATAAAGGTAATTTTGCAGCCATAGGAAATATTTTGTAAGGATGGTTAAACACTGAAATAAAACAGCAAATGAAAATAAAGACACCAAAAAACAAGATGAAAAGTTACATGTACAGTATCTTCTCAATATTGAGGGAGATTCACCGAAGTATTAAAAATTTTTTATCTTTAGGTGGTTATCAATGATTACTGAAAATTTTTATTTTATTTTCATATTTCTCTGAATTTGCAAAGGCTAATGTATAAAATTTCATATATATAAAGAAAAAAAGAAAAGGCAATAAGATTCACAACATTAAATTACTAAAGTCATAGAGACTAGTCCCTCCCATAGTAATTTTTAAGCTAAATTCAAAGAGTAGAATGGAAATATGGATGCATTGGGGTTCCATTACATAAGACCATTTAGACGACATGGAACAACAGCAACTTTATAATATGCATACATTCACATAGAAACTGATAAATTGGAGCTTAAGTGTATTTGCGTCATTATCTTTTTGGAATATCATTAGAAGTCTAAAATTTCTCTCCAGTCATAGAATTCTTTATATATATATTCTATATTCTATATGTATTCTATAGAATATTCTATATTCTATATATATTATCTATATATATATAATTCCTGGAGGAGAAAATGGTAACCCATTCCAGTACTCTTGCCTGGAAAATTCCATGGACAGAGAAGCCTGGCAAGCTAAAATTCATGGAGTCACAAAGAATCAGACACAACTGAGCATGCACACACATATATTAATATATGGCAGTGTTATCATATGTGGTACTTAGAATGGATAACAAGTATTTCTAAGGTTAAAGAGATTCATGACTAAACATTGGCACATTCTTTCTTAATGTTGTAAATTGTATAGATTTGTTTTCTTAAATGTAGATTAATTTTTTTTCCACTGTGCTCCAATCAAATATTAGCTTAAAATACAAGTCACTTTCTTTTTGATCTAAGGAATACTCACCTAACCTGTATTGTTATTTCATACAATTTGATTTATCTTTCAAACTTGAAGTTTTGTTCCTGATTCATACAAAGGCATTGTATTTAAAATGTGAAGAACACATTACATGCAGCAATATTGAAGATTTGAGTCTGGAGATCAAAACCTCTTTGTACTTCTTCTATGATCCTTTCTTTATCAAACTATACAAAACAGTACTGCTCATCTGCTACACAGTGTGGGGACATTTATCTTGTTTTACCAAAGGGGATCTTGATCTTTTCTCCAGTTTGTCCACATCTCTTACAAGAATGTCAGCAGGAACTTTACTGTTTCTAGACTAATGGCATAGGAAATAGAAATATTACAACCGCTACTCCACATGTGGTAATGATTTTGAAAAACTGCAATTTAGATACTCACATTGAGTTTTCATTGCAATCTACAATGTATCAAACAATAAGAATATCTTTAGGGTTGTATTAACTTTTCAAAAAAAAAAGTACAGTGAAAATAAAAGAAATGGTTTGATTTCTTCTCTTACAGTAGGAGGTGCGGGGTAAATGGAGTAGGTGTTTATTCTCATATTTAACATATTTCTATTTAACAGAATTAGTCCCAACTTTCCTGAAGCTGTTTATTCTTTTTCTAGATTTCTCCAGATTCTCAGCACTTTACTATTAGGATCTAGGACCCACCCATTGGTTTCAGTCCATTAACAAGCAGCAACATAAAGGCATTTGTTCAATTCTTTAAATATCGAGATCACATAGTTTTAGGAAACTTTCAATGTTGTCTTGCTCTAATGGCTCTCCAAAGGACTTAACAGTATGAATTTATTAGCTTATTTAATGTGTTATCATCAAACTATCCATCTAGCCCTCAAAGACTTTTCCTTTTATATTTCTGATTATTCAGTTTATGTAAACAGCCTTTATAATAAATTGGTTTGGACTCTTGGCAATATTGATGTTTTCAAACAAACCACACATAATTTCTTGACAAAATACCTTAATTCCATTTTCACATATTCTATTCATTTAAATAAAAAGACAACTAATGCAATCCTGGAACTCATTTTAATAAAATTAAAAATGACCTGTTTATTCAAAGACTATTCATAACTTCAGAAAAGTAACTTTAAAAGGGAATAGCACTTAAAAACAAGACTCAACTACTTTTTCAGAAAAATTGCAACTATAAGTGAATGAAGTAGAATGATTCACATTTTGTAACCTTATAAATGAAAAATATTTAATATAATTATACTTTATATACTAGACTAAATGTTAGAATAAATAGAATATTACTTTAGCTTCTATTATTGAGTAATTATCAATGAAAATTTTGAAATATAAATAAAATGCTGATAGTCAATATAATAAATACATATAATTATACAAAGCATGAACATTACTCAGATTCTAAATTGATCATTTATTCCAGTGGAACACAAGGTTTCTTTTCTTAAAATAGCGAACTTTTCTTGAATGTATTTCCAAAAGAGTGTTTTATAGACATGTAAATTTGCTACTGTTTACTATCTTCTAGAAATTGTCATTACTGTTTTAATATTCTTTTTCTCATTTATTACTCACAATACATCAAGTAAGTACTGTGATTGTCTTCAGCTATTGAAAAAGTACGATAAAATAAGTGAGCATTTATCATTAATGATTATGGTCACTTGGAGAATAATTTGTGAGATAAGGCTTTAGAAAAGTCATGCCATTAACTGCTTAGATATCTTAACTTGTAATTAGAGCATCTACACCAGCTTCTTCAAACACCAGTGCTAAATTAAATGATCACTATGTACCATTCCATAATAAAGAAACAAATATTAGAAGCATCAGTTCAGGTCATTTCAGTCGCTCAGTCGTGTCCGACTCTTTGCGACCCCATGAATCGCATCCAGGCCTACCTGTCCATCACCAACTCCCGGAGTTCACCCAAACTCATGTCCATCGAGTCGGTGATGCCATCCAGCCATCTCAACCTCTGTCATCCCCTTCTCCTCCTGCCCTCAATCCCTCCCAGCATCAGAGTCTTTTCCAATGAGTCAACTCTTCGCATGAGGTGGCCAAAGTACTGGCATTTCAGCCTTCAGTATCAGTCTTTCTGATGAAAACCCAGGACTGATCTCCTTTAGGATGGACTGGTTGGATCTCCTTGCAGTCCAAGGGACTCTCAAGAGTCTTCTCCAACAGCTCAGTTCAAAAGCATCAATTCTTCAGTGCTCAGCTTTCTTCACAGTCCAACTCTCACATCCATACATGACCACTGGAAAAACCATAGCCAAAGGAGTGTGTCAAAGTTGTATATTGTCACCCTGCTTATTTAACTTACATGCAGAGTACATCATGAGAAACACTGGGCTGGAAGAAGCACAAGCTGGAATCAAATTGGCCGGGAGAAATATCAATAACCTCAGATATGCAGATGACACCACCCTTATGGCAGAAAGTGAAAAGGAACTAAAAAGCCTCTTGATGAAAGTGAAAGAGGAGAGTGAAAAATTGGCTTAAAGCTCAACATTCAGAAAACTAAGATCATGGCTCTGGTCCCATCACCTCATGGGAAGTAGATGGGGAAACAGTGGCTGACTTTATTTTGGGGGGCTCCAACATCACTACAGATGGTGACTGCAGCCATGAAATTAAAAGATGCTTACTCCTTGGAAAGAAAGTTATGACCAAACTAGATAGCATGTTGAAAAGCAGAGATATTACTTTGCCAACAAAGGTCCGCATAGCCAAGCTCTAATCCATTTGCATCACTACTTATACGGTAGTTGTAAGCAGAGGTTGAGAATTTAATTATGTAAAGGTATTTGTACACTCACAACACTTCACTTAGGAAAATTAACAATTAAATAAGTTCCTTAGATTTAAAAATTATCAATAAATAAAATTAATGAATTTATGAAAAAATGGTTATTTTTCTAAAACAATCTGAAGCATAATTTTCAAATCATGTTTATAATAACCCTCCACTGTCATTACATTTAAAACTATATATTGACAGTCTGTGGATAGTATTTTCCTATCTTATAAATTTACTTTTATTATACATGTAACAGTGTACATTAAAAATCTGTTTAATATTATACAAAATCAAAATATCCCTCAGTTAAACAATAATTCCTAAAATAATGTGCTTATAATTATTTAACAATAATTTCTAATCATCTATATGATTTATTTCCCCATGTTTTAAATAAGAAAAAGTTTTGATTTGAATATGATTCAGTTTGATTATTATTTCACCATACTACAGTATCAATTATAGAAATAAATGTATTCGTGGACATACAGAATTAACATTTTTAGCTTTTTTAAAAAATAACTTCATTGAGATGTAATTTATACACCATGAATTTTACTCTTTTAAAGTCTATAATATTCATTGGAAGGACTGATGCTGAATCTGAAGCTCCAATACTTTGGCCACCTGATGCAAAGAACTGACTCATTGGAAAAGACCCTGATGCTGGGATAGACTGAAGGTGGGAGGAGAAGGGGACAACAGAGGATGAGATGGTTGGATGGCATCACCAACTCGATGCACATGAGTTTGAGCAAATTTTGGGAGATGGTGAAGGACAGGGAAACCTGGCGTGCTGCAGTCCATGGGGTCACAGAGCCAGACACGAATGAGTAATTGAACAACAAAAGTCTCTAATTCAGGGGCTTTAGCATCACTAAACAGAGCTGTACAACTGTCACCACTTATTTCAGAATACTTTCATCAGCACAAAGTGAAACCCTATAACCAGGCATCAGTAGTCAGTCTCTATTGTGCCTTCTCCCTTGCTGCTGCTGTGCTGTGCTCGGTCGTTTCCCACTCTTTTGTGACTCTATGAATTGTAGCCCACCAGGGTCCTCTGTCCATGGGATTTTCCAGGCAAAAACGCTAAAGTCAGTTGTCATTTCTTTCTGAAGCCCTAGCCCTTGAGAATCTATTTTTCATCTTTATAGATTTGCCTGCTCTGGACATTTTATATAAATGAAATCATGTGGTCTTCTGTGACTAGTTTGTTTCATCCATGCTGTGGCAAGTTACAGCACGTCATCCCTTTTTATGGTCAAATGACATTCCATTTTGTGGATAAACCATGTTTTACTCATCAGTAGATGGACTTTGGGTTAAATCCATTTTTTATCTTTTATGAATATCCATATATAAGTTTTTGAATGGACATGTGTTTCATAAATTTGTTTCAAAAAAGGTGCTTGTGCTTAGTCATGTCCCAACCTTTGAGACCTTTGGACTATAGCCTACCAGGCTCCTCTATCCATGGGACTTTTCAGGCAAGAATACTGGAGTAGGTTGCCATTTCCTCCTCCAGTGAATCTCCCCAGCCCAGGAACTGAACCTGTGTCTCGTTCATTGCAGTCGGATTCTTTATCCATTGAGCCATCAGGGAATCTCGTATAATTCCTTCCACATTTACTAATTGACATTCTTTATGAAAGAAGCATTCCTTTTTTTCACATATAAACTATCAGTATGGACTCAAGGATTCTTATTTTATGCAAGGGTTTAAAATCCATTTTTGCATTACTTATTTTAAATGCTCAAATTTTCCATTATTTGGCCACTATGAGTCCCTTCAAGGGACTCCAATTTTTGACATACCCACTATTAAAATGATGGTTTATTACTTTCTAAGATGGCCCCAACTTCATTTCATACTTTCTCAAACCCAGCATCAGATTAGGTCATTTCTCCAAGGTACACGGATTCCTTTTATTTAAAAAAAAAAGATATTTAGAAACCCAGGTTTGGATGCTACCTATGCTTATTGCTGCCAAGGTTTGTTAAAGTCTCAGCTAGGGTGCCAGCTTGTGAATAACATCATACAGGGTTGGAGTCCTGTCTTCCAAGAAGTAGTATTTGTGTTGAACTAAAGGCCAGTGTGCAGTGTCCTTTCTCTATTAACTAAAACACAGATCTAGAAGCAGTGAGCTAGAAATGAGGTTGGCTTCTCTCATCCTCTCATCATAGCTTCCAAGGAACCATTTGTAGCATATGTTCTAAGCGCTCGACTTTAGAATTTGCTACTAGATATACAGCTTGTCTTTTCATTTTTGTTTGTTTTTTGTTGTTGTGTTTTTTGGTTGGGGGAAGGGGCAAGAGCAGTGGGCAAGAGGAAAACATTTACCAGAGGACACACAGTAGTTTTCTCTCATCCTGAAGCTCCAGCTTGGCACTCTGTGCCACTGGAACAAGAAGCAAAATTAGGAGTTACTATACTGACAGAGATGATAAACTGACTACTATAAAAAGCTATGTATATGCTATATATTATGGACAAGGAGAAATATGGCTGAAAACTAGGTGATTGCCTGGATGATTTGAGTATTTCTTTGTTTAATGATAATGTTATATGGGTAATATTCTCAAGAAGGGCAAATTAAGATAGAAGTTCAGACTCCTTATGAATAAAGGTCTGAGCCACATCACTGTTCATGGGCTCCATATCTAAGACCAAAGTACTTGATGGAGGTAAAGAATGCCTAGTGTGGCTGGTTAAGAAAGAAAATGAAAAAATATTAATTAAGGTTTTGAATCAATTCAGCTACAGTGGCTGGGACTATAGCTTGCTTTATTACCTTCTAATTAAATATATGTAGCAAGATTCCTGCTTATTACCTTGAAAGGGATTTAGATGAATAGAATTTAGCGAAGAGCACATGGGATTTGAGTAATGCAAGAAGTTGGCTCTATTGGATAGATATCTCTTGAATTTTGCTTCAAATACACGCTCCCAATATTATTACAATTTCTGCTGTGTTGACCTGATTATTTTGTCCAGTCAGCTTCACACGACTGAGTGACTAACACACACAGCTTCACACAGTGAAGTATGACAGTGTTTTAGTTTAGACTTCGGTTGTGCATCTCTCATTTCCTGTCCCAGGACTGTACATTCACATATGTGTAATCCAAAAGTTCAGAGAAACAATTATCCTATGGGGCATCTCTCAGTCAGTAAATGAGGGAACTGACTGTTAACCTTCCTGTAGGCCAAAAGTCTATGAAGACTGTCAATAACATAAAGCATCCGGTTGCCCATAGAGATGGCCTGTTATTACACTGGCCAGTTTACTAAGGCTTCTTTATAATGGCTCCATGATTTATTCCTTTTGTCCCCAGTTCCTACATTCTGGATTGCACTCCTAAACAAAATACTTGAATTTAATCTTTAGCCGATGTCCAGCTTTTTAAGAAAAACAAGTTGTTAATTATCACAGCTTCAAATGTATGCCCAGGTAAATGCGCATGAGATTTTTCTCACTGAGTATAGAATATATTGAAGAAAGCAGCTCTTGAGTTCCCCAAGACTGAGAAAGCTGATGGCCAAGATTTTTCAGTCTCTTGAGGGATATTTTATTGTGAAGAAAGCTGCCAGAAGTGTGAAGACTGGAAAGAAAATGGAACATTTCTATGTATCAGACAACTCAAGACCATGGATAAACTATGAAAATTGAATGTACACAGCACCAAAAAAGGACCAAAAAAATATTCAAGAAACCCAAGTTATTCTTGAACAGTAACCAGAAAGAACAGAGACTAGCAAATTATCAATAGATCAGACTCTTCTCTACCTATGTATTCCAAATCCACTCCATAAGGATGTAAAATCACTTCCAGGAAAGTATACCAACTGGATAGGCAAATACTAATTTTTCTCTTTGCATTTTATTATACACAGAGACTTAAGCCAGTAATTTATTTAAAATTAGTAAGATATAACTCTGTCATCAGTGGAAATAATTGTTCAAGAGCACAATTAACTTCAGGTAAGTAACTATTGTTTTAAATTCTACACAGAGATTTATACACTGAAAACATATATTACATCTCACTAAGGGTATAAACCCAAATAAAGAGGTCCATTTCTTAAACATCTCTTTTTTTTAATTTTTATTTTTTCTACCTTTCCATCTACTCTAGTATTATTTGTTTAAGCTTTTATTTTATATTGTAGTATAGCCAATTAATAATATTGCATTAGTTGCAGGTGTACAACTAAGGGATTCAGTTAGACATATACTCATATCTATTATTTTTCAAAAATTTTTCCCAAATAGGTTGTTACAAGATAATGGGCTGAGTTCCCTCCACTTCACAGTAGGTCCTTGTAAAACTGTTCATTTTTAGAGCGGTGTTTTTTTTTGTTTTGTTTTGTTTTTTGTTTTTGTTTATTTTTAGTGTTCTAAACAAAGACATGCTACCAAAATAATATTCTATCTGTAAATATAAGCTCTATTTGAGAGGATACAGTATTATATATCTTGTGTTTTCTTTGTTTTGTCAGGTGAATAAACCATGGAGGTATACAGAAGACTCTTTAGCTTTCTTTTTCTTATTATAATGCTTCAATGTAGTTTTAATAATGCAGTTATTTTTATATACATCAGAAAGAAAACCTCTGCACTGGCCAATGCTACTGTCAACTTGGGTAAAATGGAAACTGAAATTAGTGAAAAGTTCAGAATTACCCTCCTTTAAGATTTAGGATTAGAGCTGACCAACTTAGGAACCCATATGAGATTTGAAGGTGGAGGGAAATAGAGGCCTTACTAGGCAAAGTTCAGGGGTTATCTTGAGTGACAAGCAGGCAGAGAAGTTCCCGCTGGTCCCAATGTGCCCTCCTACATCTCTGCTGTGATTCTAGCTCCTCTTCCTGACTGATAGCCCTGCTGACTACTGGGTCCCCAGGCTCAGCAGGAGATGCTTCCCTGTGGAGCCACAGATGGCAGCTGCACATAGAAAATGGCTTCCTGGTATCTTAGGATAAATACCCCTTCAGAGTCCCATTTTGAAGGCTGGATGTGCTTAGTTCCTCAGATTTCCCTATATGTTCTCACTTATTCACTCATGGCAGGACTTCAGTAAGAATGATTTTTGATTCTCTCTCTGATCTTCTGACTTCTTCCCTCCATACCTTTATACCTTTCCCAGCTTTTTTTTTTTTTTTTGCTTATTTTGTAGAATGGCTAATCTATACAGTACATTCTCCATTCACATAACAGTATTTGTATTAATATTTCTGCCTCCCTCAATGAACCTTGACTCATACAAATCCAATCTAATTTCCCAAGAAACAGACATTTGTTGGGCACCTATCTTGACCTAGTCACTGGCTTAAATACTGGTAATTCAGAGATCTTCATGATCAGTAGGAATAATTCAATTCTGACTAAATAATGACTGTACTTTTAAAGAAGTAACTTCAATCTAAAATTTGTTTCAGAACTTAAAGACATTGACGGTCCAAATCTGATCCAATCCTGATGACCATAATAATGTTTCTGTGTTCCTAGCACTACCCCTAGCAGTGAGTCTGCTTGCCAAGTCCACTGGGCTAGGAGTACAAAGAGTAGTGACCGTAAGTCTGAGCCTGCTTTTACTGGTAGAACAACTCTCACTATTTTATCTGCATCTATTATGAAGAAAAATATATTACCATGGATCTCTTAAACCCAGACCAGACATTTGAACTGTCATTTTCACCTCTGATTTCCATCAAGGTTCACAAAGCTTTTAAAGGCACTCAGTAATGTATCCTGTATATCAAGATCCACAAAAGGCGACGTTTCTGTTCTACAGGGGTGAGAGGCAGAGCGCCGGACTCTTTGTAGTCCACGACCAGGGAGTTCAAAAGCACCAACAAAGAACTTTTATGCAGCCAAGGACTTTTTTCTATGACTTTTATTCTGAGCAAAATGTATTCAGCCAAGGAAGAATGGGAAATAGTGGTCTTAAAATAATTTCTGCAGCCGAAACTGGATTTCAAATGATATAATGAACTAATGTGCAGTAAAGGGATAGAAATAATTAGCTCAGACAAGGCATTTGATAGAGTTAGCAGAAAAATAATTGGTCTACATTTTATGTGAGTCTTTTAGAAAAGGACTATATGGATAAATTAATAAAGTCTTTGATAGTGATATTCCAAAACATAGATACATGATAAATATTGGCATATCATTTGTGATATATAGACTTGATTAGAATTCAGATATTTGTCCTCTTTATGAGCCCAAGACCATGTTCTTTTTTATAATGGAATTTTTCATTTTCCAATTATCTTTGTAATTTTACTACATACATCTGGTTTATCTATTGGTTATTTACAACTTTTACAATTTCACAGAGATGTTGACAAAATTTATAGAATATAAGGACGGTGAAGTTGTAGCATGCATAACACATTGGAACGAGAACTTAAGTTAGACCCAAACTGGAAAACTTGAAAGAATATGTTTACTGGCTTTGTCAAAAGTTAGAGCTACCCTTTGGACACTCAGTTTACACACTGAGGTGATTTATTTAGGAATGTGGAATTGTGCTGATCTATCCAGTCTCTGAATTAGGAATATGAAATATGTGTTTCCTCAGCACTAAGGTGAATCACTTATGGAGAGATGGAAGTCAATTGCCTAGGAAACCACATAGTTCACTATTATTGTCCCATTTCAGGCTACTACCTGAGGGCCCTTTACAGCCTGGTGGTACAACCAGTACCTATGGGCTACTACTTCAGCTTCAAACAAAATACACCTTTTAACCCAATGACTTCACAGCTCTTAAATGACGGATTTCAGTACTCTAAACACTGGCAGTTTTAAATTGTCTTTTGCCTGGAGCTTTGCCCTAATTTTGGTGTTCTCTTGATCTAGTGCCCTAAATGTAGGTTCTTTGGGACCTCATGACCTTTCTCTCTCAGATTTTTATCTGATGTTAGTGTCCAACTTTTGTTCTGATGTATGCCTCCATCCTCAAATGTGACTATCTGCTACCCTGAATCACAGAACTGCAAAGAATAACCATTGATTCATGTTCACTTTCTTCACAGAAATTTATCTTCTGCTGTCCTCAACTTGGCCTAAATATATTATTTCCAATTTTCCAACCAATGCTTACATAGTTTAAAAAGGCACTCAGTAACGTATCCTGTATATAAAGATATCTATTATTATTATCCACATTATCTTTAATAATAACAGTTATAAGAATTAATTTTAATTTTTAAGCAGAACTATAAGCCAAAACTGTGATATTAGGTACTAAGTCATGCTGTATAACCCCTGGAGCTGTGTAACGACTTCACACAGAAACCATGTTACAAGCTAAACACTTACAATTCTTTATTTTCTCTTTACAATAGAAATGAGATGGTTGTTATTACTCTCATTTTACAAAGGTAAATTTTGGTTATATGCTCAAAGACTTAGTTAGTAAATTGTAATATGGAGTTTTTATTTCAGGCTTGACTCCAAATCTCATGCTTTTGCATTAATTTTTAAAAATCATAAACAATATGCATGCTTTAACATTAAAGGATAGAGCTACTGGCTTACACGAAGTCTTTCTTGTGACTATTTCCTATATTTCCCACTTTCCTTCAATCATTACATATTAAAAGGAGGAGTAGTAAGAGAACACAGTAATCTACCAAAGTTTATTCAAGGCAGGAAGTTTTGAGAGTTTATCTCTAAAGACAATTTGTTCCAATGGCTCAGTGGGTAAAGAATCCACCTCCAATGCAAGAGACAAGGAAACATGGGTTTAATCCCCGGATCAGGAAGATCCCCTGGAGAAGGAATGGTAATCCACTCCAGTATTCTTGCCTGAAAAATCCCATGGACAGAGGGATCTGGTGGGCTACAGTCCAAAGGGTTGCAAAGAGTCAGGCAAGACTGTGTAACTAAGCACACAGGCACACATAAGTTATCTCTATTATAATGTCACCATCATTTATAAGACAGGAATATGCCCAAGATTATAGGCATATGGGCTGAACTAATCAGCAATCCATGATACTGGTTGTTCTTAGACACCCATCTTTAGCCTTCCAGAAATGGTAAAGAACACATTCCATAGCCGTATTTGACACATTCATTCACTGGCTGTTCATAGAGAACATAATGTCAAAAATATTTTGAAGCTTTTCACTCTTTTTTGGGGGGGGGGAGGTATTCAGTTTAACAAAAATTGAATCCATTCCCACTTAAAAAATCTTTTGAAGACCAATCTGTTAAATCCAAATGAGAATAAAATAAAAAAGTGAGACATTTATATAAGTCTTTTGCAATATACTATGGCTATGTGAGATGTTATCATGGTGGGGAGTTGGATGAAAGGCACAAGGGAATTCTGTAAAATTTTTGGTAACTCTTATCAGTCTTAAAACTACTAAACAATAAAAGTTATAAAAACGTGAAAAAATTTTAAAAAATCATTTTGACTTATTGTTTTATTTCATCTTCATTTTGAAAACAGATACATGTTTCTCTCTAGGTCTTCACCAACTGAAAAGCCATTCATTGATTACAATGCAATTAATTCTCTAACGGTAGTCACATATATTTATCTAGAAGATAATTCTTGGATGGAGGGAGATTAGTATATAGAGGAGAAATTAAAAAGGAAAACAGAAAGATAAAATAACAGTGGGTTTCTGAAGGTGAGAATGGACCACAAGGCATCATTAAAAACATGGAAAAACATATTTTTGATTGTCTGAAATTTTGGTAACTTATGAAATAATTTTTATTCCCCAACAACTGTTTATAGATATCTATATAGCAGCATAAAGATAAATGTTTAGGAATACAATCTAAGTTTCATTTGGAATGAAATCATGGAGCTGAAAGACATTTCTTCATTTTCTTCTTTATCATCATCATCATCTTTAGTTTTCTTACCATTTGTCAAATACCTAATTATTTGGTTTGTTGTTGTTGCTCATTCACTCAGTCATGTCTGACTCTTTGTGATCCCATGGACTGCAGCACACCAGGCTCCCCTGTCCTTCACCATCTCCCAGAGCTTGCTCAGACTCATGTCCATTGAGTCAGTGATGCCATCCAGCCATCTTGTCCTCTGTAGTCTACTTCTTCTGCCTTCAATCTTTCCCAGCATCAGAGTCTTTTCCAACAAGTAGATTCTTTGCATCAGGTGGCCAAAGTATTGAAGTTTCAGCTTCAGCATCAGTCCTTCCAATGAATATTCAGGACTGATTTCCTTTAGGACATACTGGTTTGATCTCCTTGCACTCCAAGGGACTCTGAAGAGTCTTCTCCAACACCTCACTTCAAAAGCATCAACTCTTTGGTGCTCAGCCTTTTATGGTCCAACTCTCACATCCGTACATAACTACTGGAAAAACCATAGTTTGATTATCTGGGCTTTTGTCAGCAAAGTGATGCCTCTGCTTTTTAATATGCTGTCCAGGTTTGTCATAGCTTTTCTTCCAAGGAACAAGTATCTTTTAATTTCATGGCGGCAGTCACCATCTGCAGTGATATTGGAGCCCAAGAAAATAAAGTCTGTCATTGTTTCCATTGTTTCCCCATCTGTTTGTCATGAAGTGATGGGAGTGGATGCCATGTTCTTAGTTTTTTGAATGTTGAGTTTTTATCCAACATTTTCACTCTTCTCTTTCACCTTCATCAAGAGTTTCTTTAGTTCCTCTTCACTTTCTGCCATAAGGGTGGTGTCATCTGCTTGTCTAAGGTTGTTATTTCTCCTGGCAATTTTGTTCCAGCTTGTGCTTCATCCAGCCCAGCATTTTGCATGATATACTCTGGATATAAGTTAAATAAGCAAGGTGACAATATGCAGCCTTGACATACTCTTTTCCCAATTTGGAACCAGTCAGCTGTTCTATGTCTGGTTCTAACTGTTGCTTCTTAACTTGCATACAGGTTTCTCAGGAGACAGGTAAGATTGTCTGGTATTCCCATCTCTTTAAGAATTTTCTACAGATTGTTATGACTTTTTTGATTAGATATTTACAAATTTTATATTAGAAGCCTTAGATTCTAGCTAGACTCACACATTTTTGATAAAAATGTTTCTAGTACTTTCCTATAAATGATAGAAACAATTCAACTGATTTGAAAATTATTAATATAGTTAGTACCTGTAGTATTTTAATTTAGAAACTATATCTTTGTAAAACAATGATATTTTCACAGTTACACCATACTAAAAAGCAATATGATAACACTAAACTTTTAGTCATTTGTTTCTGAGTTTCAATTTGTTCCTGGTATTCTACTAAGATACGGAGGTTACACAACAGACCCACTGAAACTCCCAGCTCAGAGGAAAAAGAGTAGGAAAAATATGATTCAAAATAAATAAATAACTCTAATTTTCATGATTATAATTATGCCAGCAACTTATTTGGATTGATGGCTTTCAGCTCAATTAAATAAATAAGTACAGGTGTAATAAGAATTATAAGTGCAAAAATATAAAGCTGTCTAAGGCAAGATAGTTGGGTTCTATTCTGAGTTTTGCCATTGACTAGAAGTTGAAACATTGAACCAACAATTTCTCACCTGAAAATCCAATTTTGCAAACATTTTGATTCAATGTATGTTTAAGCAGATTTCTTGTCTATATTTAACTTTAATGACTATTTAAGGAAATATCTAAATTATAATTATTTGAAAAAGACCAGGGTTAATATTCATTATTTAATAACTTTCAGTATAGTATTAAAAAAAGACAGTGAGACTTTGGTATGGATGCAATTTAAAGCCATATTTTAAAGGAAAATGTGTTTATCAAGATTTTGTCTCTCTATATTATATTTTCACAGCATTTTTAGAGTTAAAACGCAATTTTCTTTTGGGAGGGCTGAGTTAAATTGTATTACTTATGGACTTTTAAAATAGTTCTTTATGTTATTTTGAGGATTGCACTATATATGTTCAATTATATTTTTGGAAGATTTGCTTAAAATGAGCTTGACATTATTTTTTTTTCTGCTGAGTTATGAGATCACAGCTAACATGTATTAATTGTGTTGGTGCTAGATAAAACTACACATTATTTTTTTATACATTTGTGCTATATGGTGCATTTTACAAACCTTAACTTATATTACAAGTGTTAAATTTCCTGCTCAAGCTGTCAGTTAGTAAGGGAGAGGGTAAATTTTGAACCCAGGCATCCTGCCTCCAGAGTTTGTACACCTGCCACCAGGCAACTCTGTCTTTCTTAGTAAACATCTAATAGTGGCTTTACTTTTTGGATACTAGTTAATGCAGACCATCCCTTCACTAACCTGGTGTTAAGTTTGAAAGACATTTTTTGACAGATATAATGTGTTAAAATGTACTGACCTGCCTTCCAGCATTTAAAAGTCTTTGTCTTTTCAGTATAAGATGGGATTATCATGAACTTGTTAAAATGGGAGGGAAACCTATAGGATTCTCTTAAAGAGCTCTGACCTAGTTTTATAAGTATGTGATGTGCTGTTAAGATTTAAGGTCAAAATAAGGGTTTCTTTTCCTTAAATTTGCAAACCTCTGTTAATGAAGCTCAATTATGGCCTTTACTTGGTTGCTTCTCTATATACCAAAGCCTGAATGAAACTTTAGTACTGAAAAATTTAGAGTTGGAAGTCTTTAGTCATTTGGTTTGACTCTCTGCTTAATAATAGGATGATTTAATTGAGCTGAAACCCATCAATCCAAACAACTTGCCAACATAATTACAATATCATGAAAATTAGAGTTAAATGTGCTAATAGAAAACATTGTTCCTTTAAAACAAATTTTTTTTTGTTACTTTTAATACTGGTAAGTTCTAGGCAGTGTATATTACAAATGCAGTATTTGAAGTTTTAATTGCATAGATAGGGGAAGTAAGAGATAAACCTCTAAAAATAAACCCTTTCACAATTAAAGTCTTATACAAAATATTTTTCATCTTAATGGGATGGTTCAAAGGGAGTAATGATGTTTGGAATTTTTCAACATGTTTTTAACAAATTCACTTTAAATATATCTCAAGTGTTGGGACTTCCCTGGTGGCTAATGGATAAGAATCTACCTGTTAATGCAAGGGACACAGGCTCAATCCCTGTTCTGCAAAGATTCCATATGCTGTGGAGTAACCAAGCCTATGCTCCAAAACTTCTGAGCCTGTGCTCTAGAGCCTGGGAGCAGCAATGACTGAGCCTGTGTGCAGCAACTTCTGAAGCCTGTGCACCCTAGAGCCCGTGCTCTGCAAAGAGGAGCCATCACAATGAGAAGCCTATACACCACAACTAGAGACCAGCCTCCACTTGCAGCAACTAGAGAAAGCGCATGCACAACATCAAAGACTGAGTACAATAAAAAATAAACATAAATAAATAATTTTTAAACAAATCTGGGCGTTAAAAAATAAATGTATCTCAAGTATTTATAAATTGTATTATCTTAAGAAATAGATTTTCTCATAACATTATTAGGATTGGGCACAATAATGGTCAGTTCAGTTAGTTCAGTTGATCAGTCGTGTCCAACTCTTTGCGATCCCATGGACTGCAAAACACCAGGCTTCCCTGTCCATCACCAATGCCTGGAGCTTGCTCAAATTCATGTGCATCGAGTCGGTGATGCCATACAATCATCTCATTCTCTGTTGTCCCCTTCTCCTCACGCCTTCAATCTTTCCCACCGAGGGTCTTTTCCAATGAGTTGGTTCTTCGTATCAGATGGCCAAAGTATTGGAGATTCAGCTTCAGCATGAGTCCTTCCAATCAATACTCAGGCCTGATTTCCTTTAGGATGGACTGGTTAGATCTTCTTGCAGTCCAAGGGACTCTAACCCTGTATGCGAGCCAGCTAAAGAGACACAGATGTATAGAACAGTCTTTTGGACTCTGTGGGAGAGGGAGAGGGTGGGATGATTTGGGAGAATGGCACTGAAACATGTATGATATCATATAAGAAATGAAAAACAAAAAAAAAATGTCAGGGGCCAGCATGAGGAACTCCGCCCATGGCAAAGGTCATGAGGAAGGAGGCTTGGCATACGCAAAGCGTGATCAAGCCTCAGGAAACCCCCTGTTCCCGAGCATCTACCCCAAAACCAGAGTCTGTTTTATGCTCTCACCTACACCTCTGACTTTATGGGGGGGCTCTCCCCCATAACCATTTCTCTCAGAGAAGGAGTTAACTTGCAGCTCCAAGTCAATAAAAATTCCTGGGCGTGACAAGAGTATTTCAGCTTACGGACTCCTCTGAAGGTTATCTAGCCCGCCTGTACAGGTTAGTCCAGCCACATGTGATTGTTTACAGCCTCCCAACCTGAGAGGCATGAGATGTTTTAGACTTACTAAAGGCAAATTCTTTGGGGGAGTTGGAAATTATTAGTATAGTGGGTTGGTTAGGAATTATATTGGTGAAGGGTTTTTCATTTGTTGTGCCAATAATTGCTGCTAATTCCCTGCTCTGGGTGGGACAAGGATGGTTCAGGTCAAACCTCTCTGCTGACAGACTAGCTTGTGTGACAGGATTATCCATACTCCTGCCACATGATTGTTTACTACCTCTCAACCATAAACAGCACAGAGAGTTTTGGAGTATTTTGAAAGTCTTAATTAGCATAGGGCTTTTCTTCTTGTTGAGTTAATGATTGCCGCCAGGCCTCCATATCCTTAGGCACCTGGGAATATATTAATCAATGTATTTGGAATATAGAAAAGGAAATATAGTAGTTTTTGATGTTAGCAATACTAGACTTTTTGAGTTGATAAATTTTTTCTTTTGTAATAGATCACTGTACTTTGTTATAAATCACTGTGTCCTTGCTATGTAAAATGTAACTTTATCACTATCTTAAGACTAAATAGATCTTAAGGGGAACATTGGGGAAAGGATTTTCATTTGTTGGGTTGATGTTTGCTGCTAAATCTCCATATTCCCTGCCCTTATAATGAATATAACTAACATATAGGAGAAAAAAGTATTAACCTTTAACCATATAGGAGAAATAAGCATTAACCTTTAAGATTAATCATGTTAACCTTGGGTTAAATAAATTCCTTTCTCAATTGTAACTCAATACACCCTCATCCTATAGGAATGTAACTTTATTTGGAGGGTGGTGCCTGGTTTAAGAAAAAAACACCCTTGGAAGAAATAAGTTTTTTGGTTATCAGAAAGGAAGGATCATAAAATGTCAGCAGGTCTCATTCATGGCCAGAAGATGATGTAATACCCCTAAGACTTTTTTTTTAATATACATTTATGTGAAGCACCTGATTTTGACAAAGATCAGGACTACTGACCCCCATGTGACTCTGTATTCATCCCTATGTGTAACAAAAGGTATATAAGCAAACCCAAAAATAAAGAAATCGAATCAGTTTCCAGAAAGACTGATTACCCCATGTCATTTCTTTCTTGCTCCCCATTTTTCTGGCTGAATATTCAACCCCTTTTTCTCCACTAATTTTCCTACTACACTATCCGTTTCTAATCTCTCTATAATCTCTATATATATATATGTAATTAAATATGTATTTTTCCAAGGACGCTGACTCCATCCCCACCTTCGAATCACCCTGGATCCATAGGGGCTGGACCCCGGCAAGAAAAGTCTTCTCCAACACCACACTTCAAAAGCAGAAATTCTTTTGTGCTCCGCTTTCTTTATAGTCTAACTCTCACATCCATACATGACTACTGGAAAAACCATAGCTTGGACTTGACCGACTTTGTTGGCAAAGTAATGTCTCTGCTTTTTAATATACTGTCTATGATGGTCATTGGAGAAGGCAATGGCACCCCCCTCCAGTACTCCTGCCTGGAAAATCCCATGGACGGAGGAGCCTGGTAGGCTGCAATCCATGGGGTCGCGAAGAGTCGGGCACGACTGAGAGACTTTACTTTCACTTTTCACTTTCATGCATTGGAGAAGGAAATGGCAACCCACTCCAGTGTTCTTGCCTGGATAATCCCAGAGACAGGGGAGCCTGGTGGGCTGCCGTCTCTGGGGTCACACAGAGTTGGACACGACTGAAGTGACTTAGCAGCATGATGGTCATAGCTTTTCTTCCAAACAGCAAGTGGCTTTTAATTTCATGGCTGCAGTCACCATTTGCAGTGATTTTGGAGCCCAAGAAAATAAAGTCTGTCTCTGTTTCCATTGTTTCCTCATATATTTGCCATGAAGTGATGGGGCCAGATGCCATGATCTTAGTTTTTTGAATGTTGAGTTTTAAGCCATTTTTTTCACTCTCCTCTTTCACTTTCATCAAGAGGCTTTTTAGTTCTTCATCATTTTCTGCCATAAGGGTGGAGACATCTTTATATCTGAGATTATTGGTATTTCTCCTGGCAATCTTGATTCCAGCTTGTGCTTCATCCAGCCCGGCATTTTGTGTGATGTACTCTGCATATAAGTTAAATAAGCTGGGTGACAATATACAGCCTTGATGTAACTCCTTTCCCAATTTAGAACCAGTCCATTGTTCCAAGTCCAGTTCTAACTGTTGCTTCTTGACCTACATGCAAATTTCTCAGGAGGCAGGTCAGGTGGTCTGGTATTCCCACCTCTTGATGAATTTTCCAGTTTGTTGCGATCCACACAGTCAAAGACTTCGGCATAGTCAATAAAGCAGAAGTGTAAACTTTTCTGGAACTCTCTTGCTTTTTCTATGATCCAACAGATGTTGAAAATTTGATCTCTGGTTCCTCTGCCCTTTCTAAATGCAACTTGAACATCTGGAAGTTCTTGGTCTACATACTGTTGAAGCCTGGCTTGGAGAATTTTGAGCATTACTTTACTAGTGTGTGAGATGAGTACAATTATTTGGTAGTTTGAGCATTCTTTGGCATTGCCTTTCTTTGGGATTGGAATGAAAACTGACCTTTTCCGGTCCTGCGGCCACTGCTGACTTTTCCAAATTTGCTGGCATATTAAGTGCAGCACTTTCAGAACATCATCTTTTAAGACTTGAAATAGCTTAGCTGAATTCCATCACTTCCACTAAATTTGTTTGTAGTGATGTTTCCTAAGGCCTACTTGACTTCACCTTCCAGGATGTCTGGCTCTTGGTGAGTGATCACACCATCCTGTTATCTGGGTCATTGAGATCTTTTTTGTATAGTTCTGCATATTCTTGCCAATTCTTCTTAATATCTTCTGCTTCTGTCAGGTTCATACCATTTCTGTCCTTTGTTGAGCCCATCTTTGCATGAAATCTCTAATTTTCTTGAAGACATCTCTAGTTTTTCCCATTCTATTGTTTTCCTCTATTTGTTTGTATTGATCACTTAGGAAGACTCTCTTATCTCTCCTTGCTATTCTTTGGAACTCTGCATTCAAATGGGTATATCTTTCCTTTTTTCCTTTCCTTTTAGCTTCTCTTCTTTTCTCAGCTATTTTTAAGGCCTCCTCAGACAACCATTTTTGATTTTTGCATGTCTTTTTCTTGGGGATGGTCTTGATCACTGCCTCCTGTACAATGTCATGAACCTCCATCCATAGTTCTTCATGCGCTCTCCCAGTTATAATCCCTTGAATCTATTTGTCACTTCCACTATATAATTGTAAGGGATTTGATTTAGGTCATACCTGAATGATCTAGTAGCTTTTTCTACTTTCTTCAATTTGTCTGAATATTGCAATAAGTAGTTCATGTTCAAAGCAAAAGAGTCTGAAATGCAGTAGTTGGGTGCAGTATCAAAAATGATGAAATTATCTCTGTTCATTTCCAGGGCAGACCATTCAATATCACAGTAATCCAAGTGTATGCACCAACTGCTAATGCCAAAGAAGCTGAAGCTGAATGGTTCTATGAGGACCCACAAGACCTTTCAGAACTAACACCAAAAAAAAAGATGTCCTTTTTATCATAGAGAAGTTGAATGAAAAAGTAGGAAGTCAAGAGATATCTGAAATAAAAGGCAAGTTTGGCCTTGGAGTACAAAATTGTAGTCTACTTGCTCTCAATCCTGGCCATAACTTGGGGTCATATGGAGGATTTAAAGAAAAAAAAATTAATACATTAATCTCATCTTAGGCAAAATAAAGATAAGTTAAAGTTTCTCTTGGGTGAAACTCTGTCAATGCTAATGTTTGAATGCAACTTCCTCCCACTTAATGATTCCTACCTTCTTCTTTTTTCTCATTTACTCTCCTTTAAATATGATGTCTTTCTATGCTTGTGAGAATATTTATAGGGTTGTCCCAGTGGCCTTTCCTTTTTCTTTTTAAAAAATTTTATCTTAGTACATTTAAATGTACTTATACCTCAATTATTTAGTAAATTGAATTTTGACATTTTCTTAATTATACCTTGACCCTAGTTAATTTTTTTCCTTCATTTGCATTTCCTCAGTCTTTTATTCATTTTTTTTCTGGTTTTTAAACTTTTCATTTTGTATTGGAGTATAACCAATTAACAATGTTGAGATAGTTCTAGGTGGACAGCAAATGGACTCAGCCATACATATACGTGTATCCATTCTCCCCCAGTCTCACTTTCTATCCAGGCTGCCACACAGCATTGAGCAGATTTCCCTGTCTACACAGTAGGACCATGTTGATTATTCAGTTTACATACAGCAGTGTGTAACTGTCCCTCACAAACTCCCTAACTATCCCTTCCCCCCATTTTTACTCCCAGTAACTATAAGTTCATTCTCTGTTTCCAGTCTTTTAAACCTGCCTCTACTTAGCATGCATTTGGTTGTTTATCTTTGTAATTTAATTATAAGCTTTTACATTTAATTTCCAATACATTTTGTATAACTTTCCAATACTATAAAGCATCGACAAGATTATCAATAGCTATTTGCTGAATTAAATTGAATTTGGAAATTTGATAATGTTTATAGTATGATATAAATGTGGAGAAAAACAAAATACCTCTTCCTTACAAGGCATTATTTTGTTTCTCGTTCACTTATGCCCTACTTTAACCATCCTTTTGTTGAAATTTCTTAGGGAATAAGTCAGGTATTGAAATAGCTGTTAGAAATACGTATACACACATACATATTATATATATATATATATATTTTTTTTTTTTTCTTATATCTCAAAATGAATTTCAAGCTTAACTTTCTCCGTGAACCTTTTACTAATGCTGTTGTACCTTTCCTTCACTTCCAGAATTGACCTCCTTTGTGCTTGGTCATAGTCCTTGGTCATTGTCCTCATGGCTTATTTATTTATTTATTTTTTAGTAAAACATCTACTGCTTGAGGGCAGGGATTATACTTATTCATCTTTGTTTATGGGGAACTTGGAACTTAGTTTTTATGAAAAAAAATCTTCATTTAAAAGGATGGACAATTCTGTGGCAAACAGCCTATATATATTGTTGATCTTGCTCATGTCATAGCTGCTTTAGGGATCAGAATCCAATCTCCGTCTCTACCAGGCCTTGAACTAGATGGCTCTGTAAATAGGACTTTTTAATTTGAGGCTCTTGTTCAGGGTTTCTGATTATTTGGCCAAATTTCATATCTTTTATAGATATTTTGGTTGTTTTTGAAGGATGGTGTTTGGGGATAGGAAAATTTATATAGTCCCATGCATAGTCCAAACAGGTAATTATTATAAATCTGGCCTCATAGGGGAAACCAATATGCATATGGGATGATTCGTTTGAAAGAGTGATAGCCATCTTATAATATTCTTTTTCTTTTCTTTACTTTTACCTGATAGATTTTGATGCAAAGTCAAGTCTTAGATTCTTTTCTTACATTTTTCTTTTCAAAAAAAAAAAAAAGTATTCTTTTCCTTTCTATCTCTGTGCTATGCACAAATATACATGATTTTTTAAGGCATACTTACTTCAGAAATCTTGTAAAAATTTTGGCTACTTATTAACTGTAAAGAAAACCTGTGTTTTTCTATAGTGAATTATTTGTATCAAACTAAAATATAATGATTTTGCTATTTGAACAAGAAAATGCCTACTTTGAGTTAACTCTATAAACTGGTACCAATACAAATAATTAATACCTTAAATATAATTTCTTAAATCAAGCGACTTTTTAAAATAACTGTCACTCATTTTTATTTCTTATCTGTTTGTGATTGTTCTTCCAAATCATTATAAGAGTCTTCGAAACAAAACTGAACTGCAAACTGTGTCTTTCAAAGCTTCACAAACCCACCTTTTTATTTCGTCTTGTGCTGTTATGTAAAATTTGCCCTAGCATTTTGCTCAGCAAGATGGCAATTATTAACAATATATTTCTCTAAACTGTTGCCGCAAAGCTATTATTCACGCAGGGTTACAACCGAGTTAATTTCGGAAGAGAGCTGTTCAAAGAGGCCCAGAACTGTGGTGCTTATGAACACTGCCTTTTCTCTTATTTCTAATTAGTGTGAAATGGTTCCAAACAGGAGTCAGCCCCGCGGAAGTCTGTGTAGCACAAAGCCAGCCTCGTTAACGGACACAGGGTACAGTTTTGTTTTGCTGAATAAATAACTGCGTCATAAAGCCTTTTCAAAAGGAACACAATCTGATTTACCACACTCCTTAAATGTTGAACGTTGTTTATATGTCTCCGAGTCTTTTTTATTAAATTTTAAAAGGCTTATTATTATGACTCAGTGTAGATGATATGTTTGCAATGTTCCCTACAGTAAAACTGTACACTTACCTAGTAATACGTTTTCCCCGTCTCTTTCTATTTTATAAATAAATTTTTATCTTTTGTTTTGGATGCCTGACGACCTTTCCGAATTTCACATTATGAAGTTAATGTGAAATAATTTTGCTAGCAATGATTGTTATATTATAAGAAAATCTATTTATCACCTTTAAAAAAATTGATTTATGTTGTACTACAGATTACTATTTTCTTCCGATAAAAATTCCCAACCCATATTGTTAGTAATTTGTATATATATATATATATGTGTGTGTGTGTGTGTGTTTAAAATGATATAAATATAACTTACAACTGGAGATATTTGCATTAGAGGAGTCAACCGGACAGTTAGATCTGATTGGGAATATAGCAGATTTCCTATTTGGTATTCACGACAGAAAAACCCAGATACCTGACTGTGCATTGCAAGACAAATCATACAAATCCAGGTCTTATGTTTGCCCTTGATCACTCAATACTGATGTGCAAAATTTCTGTTTCTTCTTGGAAAACCTAAACATCTTGTATTTTTTGCATCTTTCCAAAATGCATACTGTATTTTAAGTACACAAAGTGGAAGGTGCTGGATGAATGTTTTTTGAATAAATTTATGAGTGGATATCAGCAACACTGCTCTCCTCACTCAAAACAACATGAAAAGCTAAATTGCTTTAAATGAATGCCTTTGAAATATGCTTACATGATATGTGTATTATTGTATTATGTTTACTGTCTAACCATGGAATATCATGTATTGTTGTACTTTGAGATACAAAGATATTTCAAATTCAGATCAGAGAATACTTGAGAGATTTAAAAATCATAATCCCTTATTGCCTTGATGTTGAAATTATGCATTCTTATTTAGATAAAAACCACAAAATTTAATTCTAAATGTTTTTCGTTTTGAAATCAGTGACAAGTGTACTTAACCAGTGAAATGCTAACTGCTATGGAGAGTAAGGCTCACTGAAGTGGTATGGATTTAGGAAAGAGTGCCCAAGAGAGTGGTCAGGTGAAAATGAGCATTCAGAAGTCAATGAGCAGGTTTAATGCTTTTATCCCCTCTTCTGATTTAACTTACTAGATCCTAAATTTGAAGATATTCTCTTTTTTAACATTTTTATTAGCATTATCATGATCTTTTCATGACTGTGTATTCACAAAATCAGAGGTGTTTTAAGGAGACAGATAAATGTATAGCTATAGGTGAAGTTGTAGAGAGATTATTTTAAGAGTATATATGTATATATATATATATATATATATACACATACATACATATATTCATATGCTATGATTTGGAATATGGTTTAACATTAACTTGTGGTAATTATATCCCTTAATAGTCTTTGGATATAGTTTATATAGCCTGTGTTTCAGCTGTATGCACTGAGGAAAGAGACTAAATATTGCTTAAAGAACAGAGTATCAACAAAAACATGACCTGAGGGTTTTCCACCTTGCACACTGGTATTTCCCACAGCAAAATTTCTCAATTCCTGCAGTGTCTTGTTTCTCTGCCCCTGAAATCTCAGTAGCTTCAGCACTCTACTCAGAGAGCTAGAAAATAATTTCTTATTAAAATGTCACATTTAAAGATGAGAAAGTCAGTTTTTAAAAAATACAAAAATTTACAGGAATTAAATCTACATTAAAGAGAGCAAGTTGAAACTACTGACAAGGAATAGTACATTCTTCCCAGAACTTAAGCTTTAATATATTTGACACTAGTATCTCTACCACTTCAGGTAGATAACTCATCTTCTAACCTAACCAACTCTGCTTTCGTTGAAATAAGTTGAGTTGAATTTGCTGAGTTAGTCCATATGTATACACTTACATACATACATATATGTTTTGTCCAGGCTAGAAGACTTTTCTCATTTTTGTTTTTTTGTTTAGTTTCCTGCCCCCTTGTGGAGTTTTATTATTGCTTCATTACTAAAACCAGTATGTAAAAGGGAAAATGAACAAGATCCAGTGTTTCTCTAGAATGTCTTTTTGAAACAGCAAAAGTAGAACAAATTAAGAATAAATCAAAGTTGGTGTTAAATAACCACACAGGAAAAAAAAAATAGTTCTTTTTACCTTCTGATTTTATCTTTCAGTAGTATTTTAGTTAATTCTCAACACTGCCTGAATAATGTATAGAACATCTTTTTTCATGAAGCATACAGAATTTTTGCAGGACATCTATTTACTAAAGCTGAAATTAGGTGTCAATAAGTTATGACCTGTTGGTGATCTGGAAAAAAGAATGAAAGAACATGCAATTTGCTACTTCCTTTATGGCACTGGGCTATACCTGGAGTGTACCTTCTAGTAATGTGAAAGTGTTAATTTATTTAAATTTCACATTAAGAGGGCAATCCTGGGTGAAAAGTCAAGCACTACATATCTTTAACACTGTCACAGTGGAGGGGTCATAGATGAAAGAAATGCAGTGAGAATTCACCACCTAATGCTCCTCCTTGTACTACAGGATTCCCTTACCTGTAGTTAGCCTAATTAAACTGGATAGGGGACTGTTCTTAATTGGTTCCCTGCTCTATTAAGTAATGCAGATTTTTTTCCTAGTTGTATATGGTATCTTCCCTTTTTGGTCATACTCTGTATACCTGGAACTTATTCATTTCTGCACTTCCATATTTATCTTTATTCACTTCCTTTGAAATTATGAATATCTTCATTTTTTATTACATTAAATGACACTATGATCCTATAATTTAGATGAAATTTATCTGAGTGAAAAACCCTGTTTAGATTATTTAATTTCCAAATTGTTTTATTGTTAAAGTTGTGAGTGATACTAATGGAGTTTTAATATTTATTGAGTGCCTGCTTTGAGCTACATATTATGCTGAGCATTTTCAGATTCGTTTCCTCAGTTGGTCAATCTTATTTTTGATGTTGAGTAGTATGATCTTCATTTTAATCCCAAGATAAGACATACAGTATTAGATATTCAATATTTTAATCTGAGACTAGTCAACTTCACAAAATCCGTTTACACCATGTTGTTTAAATATGACACATTATTAAAATATCTTGCCCACAATGATCAAGCCAGAGGTCCGTACTGATCTAATGCAATCCATAAGTTTCTAATGAAAACAACAAGAAAAACTTCAAATCAATAACTTTTCAGTTTTATCACATTAAAAAATAATGCACTTAAACTCATTCTTTTCATGTATGTTGTTTCGCATTTTTGTTGTTTTCATTAGAAACTGATTGCTGTTTTTGTTTGTTGATTTTATATCTCTTTGTCTTGCTTTTGTTTCTTTGTTTACTTTTGGGAGCCCAAAGTATCTTTACACTCTGGCCTATAACCCAAATTTCTGATAAGCTTAATTTTAATATTTTTATTTTGTCCCCTACTCCCCTTCCCTCCTTCCTTTCTTCCTATTACCAGAAAACCTATGGTGATGACGCAAACCAATCACCTGCTTCAGGTATTGAGTTTTTATCGACTAAGATTAGAATCTGAATCTTCTCATTCTGGGATAACTGCTCAGTCTACCTAAACTGCTTTGTTTTGTGTTTTTAGTCACTTTGGTTTGATTGTTAAAAATGTTTGTATGTTCTATTTATTTTTTCTAATGCAAAGATCTCCTTTATAAAAACAATTTAAATAACACTGACAGTTGTTGTAGATCATAAACTGTCCTTTCATATAAATCCAAGTGTTCTAGCCTCAAACTTTAAAGAGACCCCTGCATTTTAATATCACTATGAGCCTTGAGAAAATTTAAGATTTAAAATTTTTAACTCTACATGTTAAAGGACTCAAAATCTAACGAGTAACATTCATTAACATTTTCCCTCTTACCTTTACAGAATGATGAAGGCTGTTCTCAGTGGAGAAATTCATCTGTTCTCAAATGTTCCGATATTTTTTCATAATGGAACATTTCCGTTTTGGCTGTAAAACAAGTGAAAATTTCAGATTGCAGCAATAAATCTGCATAAGTCAGTATCCTCCTTGGTAATTATTCCATAAGGTCAACATTCATAACTGGTATGATGTACAGTGCTGTTGCCTGGCTTAGCTGGTTATGGAGCTAGTGTAAAAATGCTACAGGAGAAAAATGTAAATTCAGGACTCAGGTCACTTTCCATATTTTTTCACTAGCTTAAAGAAATTTTTAAAGATAACTTCAGAGGACTTTTCCAATATATTGATTGTGCAATAACACTATATTATTACGAATGGCTACTGTTGTAAACAGAAAAGCAATACTTTGGTATCTGAGCAAAAGAATGGCATCTGATCTTCTCATATCATAATATTAATAATTAAAATTTCAGAAAGGTTGGCAAGTGAATTCACCTGTTATAGCTTTAAAAGTCTATTGCATGACTTCAAAATTGAAGTCATCAAACAAAAGTGCTGTCATTTACAACAGATGTGCAAACATCTCAATATAGCTGCTGCTTCTTAAGGCCTACTGGTTTTAAATATGTGATATTCTAGATAAATTTAATATTCACAAAAGATCCTTTTCAATGAGTTCTTAGTAATGAACTGACATTTTTTATTTTTTAGTGTTTATAATAATAAAATAGCAAAACTCCACTGATATAATTGTTGTTTTCTCTTTCAAAGTATTTTTTTTAAGCATAGAACTTTTTTTCCCTTCTAATCCCTGCAGCCTGAACCCTTAACTAATCTGCACATTGCTTATTCAAGCTTATCATTTGGTAAACTGATTGCTTGTTGTACATACTTGCTATTTCCTTTAGTTTCCTACATGGTAACAAGCATATTTTGCATATGTGTTTCCATCACAGACAAGAAACTGTTTATCTTGAAAATACTATTTATCTTAAAGATGCAGATGCCCAGAATAGAAACACACTGAATTGTTTTAGGCCATTGAGTGGACTATGGTTATGAAAGTATTTTCATGTGTTTCCTAGGTTAAACTGAGAAATAACATTTCATTTTCAATTGGCATAAGAAAGAAATAAGACCAAACTTCAAAAAAACAAAACCAATTAATGCACAAATATTAAGAATAACTGGAGCATTACCAATATAATATAAAAATACTATAATAATTGCAATCAATATTTGAATATTTACAATGTGGTAAGCATTTTCTGAACAGTTTTATCAATTTTCCATATTAACTTCTTACAACTATGAAAAAAGTACATTATAATACAGATTCTACATGAAGAAGCTGGTTTTGATTGAAGGTAGTGGTATGACCTGAATGTCTGCGTCCCCTCAAAATTCATGTTGATACCCAGTGTGATGGTATTAGAAGATGGAGATTTTAGGGTGTTTAGCTTATGAGAGTGGAGCCCTCATGAATGAGATTAGTATCAAGAGACCTCACAGAGCTCCCCAGTCCCATTCACTATGTGAAGACACAGAAATAAAGTGCTGGTTATGAACCAAAAAGTGAGCCCTCATCAGAATACAACCATACTAGTACTTTGAGCTTGAACTTCCCAGAACCCAGAAATGTGAGAGAGAAATTTCTGTTGTTTATAAGGCACCCTGTCTGTAGTATCTTGTTGTAGATCCCCAAACAGACTAAGACATGTAGCTCTCCCAGTAATTATTACCTAGGAAGTTACTGCTTGGATGAGATGATTAGATAACATCACGGACTCAATGGACATGAATCTGAGCAAACTGTAGGAGATAGTGAAGGACAGGGAAGCCCGGCATGCTGCAGTTCATGGGGTTGCAAGAAGCTGGACATGGCTTAGCGATTGAACAACAACAAGTTACTGAGATGGAATGGGAATGAGTCAGTAGGTTCAGAGCTTATCTGATTAATGATCATGCTCTCTTCATACAAAGGGATAGGAATATCTTCACTGTTCTAAAATATGCATGTGTATTTAAGTAGTTATTTACTAATTACTTTTAACAGTATTTTATAGATAAGAAAACTTCTGCATGAGACGATTAAGTAACTTGCTCTGTCTAATCTACACAGCTCTAAAATGAGAACGAAAACTAGAAGTTATGCTCCTTAGCAGTTCATGAGCACTCCCTCCTCTATTAAAATCTAAGTTCTTCAGATATTAAGTTAGTACTTATTACAAGTTAAGAACTATGTTGAACAAACCCTTTAAAATCATTTAGCCAGAGTTTTTTGTTTTGTTTTGTTTTGTTTTGGTGGTTGAATGAACGAGACACAACCATTACCCTTTTGGAGACTCCAGAGATCTGTCAAATTCTCACCAAGTTCTACCATTTTACCTAGATATTTACTATAGTGACCTAAATAGATGCTTATTTGATCAAGTATTTTATAAATAAAATATGAATACAGGGTGCCAGTTTTAAATAAAATGCAAGAAATTTGTTTAAAAAATAAATAACTAAAAAAATCACTAAGAGCAAACAGCAAAGTTGGAGAGGGGCTGCCATGTTCCTTGCTCTCTCTGATAAAGATAACACAAGAGATATGTGGTAGAATATAATACAAAATTTAAAACAAAGCAGTGAATGAATTAAAAATGCCTCTGCTTTCTTCAACAACTTGATTGAGAAAAGCATAGGATTCAATGTTAGTTTTTAAAAAATTCTATTTAAGTGAGCACACAAATTTAATTATGGATAAACCTGGTGTCAAATCAACTCAAAACCAAGAACTAAATAAGGGAAAAATTAATACCATTTTAGCTAGCTATCTAAATTGTTAATTGTCAGTTATAATTTACTCAGTCTCAAATGTCTGTATACAATATGTAGATATGGAGAACTTTTCAACATGATGTTTTTTGCCTAGTTATTTGTTTCTGTCAACCTCAAAATAAAGTGTTCACTAAAGCTAATTTTCTAATATATATTTTATGACTCCTGAATAATTATTAATTATGAAAAGTAGATTTAGAGAAATTAAAAATTTGAAGGAACTCCAGAACATTCACCCTGATCAGTATTTCTAGACTTCATATTTTCCACCTTATTAGGCTCCAGTTGACCAGTAGTCCTGTGACCTGTTTTTCAGATGATTTTGTGAGTTTAGATTATTCTAGGTCAATAGGATGCTATTATCGGAGAAGGCAATGACACCCCACTCCAGTACTCTTGCCTGGAAAATCCCATGGATGGAGGAGCCTAGTGGGCTGCAGTCCATGGGGTCGCTGAGAGTTGGACATGACTCAGTGACTTCACTTTCAGTTTTCACTTTCATGCATTGGAGAAGGAAATGGCAATCCACTCCACTGTTTTTGCCTGGAGAATTCCAGGGACGGGGGAGCCTCATGGGCTGCCGTCTATGGGGTCGCACAGAGTCAGACACTACTGAAGCGACTTAGCAGCAGCAGCAGCAGCAGCAGCAGCAGCAGCAGCAGCAGCAGGATGCTATTATAGCAAGTTTGTTCTGAATGAAACAAATCAACATAACTTCTCACTCTGAAACTTTGTTGATGTCTCAAGGAAAAAAATGAGACAATTGCAAACCATAACCTAGAGGAGAGTGAAAAAGTTGGCTTAACACTCAACATTCAGAAAACTAACATTATGGCGTCTGGTCCCATCACTTCATGGGAAATAGATGGGGAAACAGTGTCAGACTTTATTTTGGGGGGCTCCAAAATCACTGTAGATGGTGATTGCAGCCATGAAATTAAAAGACACTTACTCCTTGGAAGGAAAGTTATGACCAACCTAGATAGCATATTCAAAAGCAGAGACATGACTTTGCCATCAAAGGTCCATCTAATCAAGGCTATGTATTTTCCCCTGGTCATGTATGGATGTGAGAGTTAGACTGTGAAGAAAGTTGAGCTCCGAAGAATTGATGTTTTTGAACTGTGCTGTTGGAGAAGACTCTTGAGAGTACCTTGGACTGCAAGGAAGTCCAACCAGTCCATTCTAAAGGCGAAGTCCTGGGTGTTCTTTGGAAGGACTGATGCTAAAGCTGAAACTCGAATACTTTGGCCACCTCATGTGAAGAGTTGACTCATTGGAAAAGACTCTGATGCTGGTAGGGATTAGGGGCAGGAGGAGAAGGGGACAAGATGAGATAGCTGGATGGCAGGATGGCTGGATGGCATCACTGACTTGATGGACTTGAGTTTGAGTGAACTCTGGGAGTTGGTGATGGACAGGGAGGGCTGGCATGCTGCAATTCATGGGGTCCCAAAGAGTTGGACATGACTGAGTGACTGAACTGAACATAATGTTACCATGTAATTGTTATGTGTTAGAATACACATGACTAATTGTCTACGTTACAGGAAAAGTTTTTGCAAGAGATTTGGAAGAAAGGGACATGTATTATTATTTTTTAAGTTAATTAATTTATTTTAATTGGAGGCTAATTACTTTACAATATTGTGGTGGTTTTTGCCATACATTGACATGAATCAGCCATGGGTGTTCATGTGTCCCCCATCCCAAACCCCCCTCCCAGAAATATATTATTGATATACATCTTGCCTGATAGTAAGCACACATTTAATTTTTTATTTTAAAATGTTCAAAGTGAAATTTGCTAAAACATACTAACAAAAAGTGGCATATTTTCAGAAGGGATTTTTTTTAAACAATAATGCAGCTAACATTAAATTACTTTATATGCTTGGTATCCAGTGTCTTCTCACCTTTTCCTCTCTTGAGAACTCTTTTTTCCTCTTTGTCCCCTGCACTTCTTTGATTTACAATATTGCTGTGTGTCCAGTCCTCAAGAAATGTGAAATGGAGCAAGAGGCCAATGCACCTTTATCTTTCAGCTGGTCTCCTGAAAAATTGATTGTTTAGTTTTCCACTAATGTGGAATGTTTAACAAATTACCACAAAATTAGCAGCATAAAACAGAGCCCTCTGCTCAATGTCTCACAAGGTCCAAATCATGGCGTTGGTCAGGCTGTGTTCTCATCTGGAGCTCAGGGTGCAGAATTCAGTTCCCTGTGAAGTTAGGAATAAGGACTCTGTTATCTCATTAGATGTTGGCCATTGTATGTTTTCAGGTCCTTGCTGTATGGCTGTCTCTGTAGGCAGTTCACAATATAGATGTTTGTTTCTTCAAGTGATTAGGATAGTCTTTTCTGCTTTGAATCTTCTCTTTCAGGAAGACTGAGCCCTTTTTAAAGGACCTTTTAAGGAGACCCACATGATTAGATCAGGGCCAGGATGATCTCTCTTTTGTTGACTGCAATCTTACTGATTAATTACAACTGCAGAATCTTTTCACTTTCATCATATAATATAACATAATCAAGGGAGTTAAGTTCCATCATATCCATGAATCTTACTCATATTCAGGGAGAAAGTATTACACAGTATATATGCATAAATGAGTGAGGGCCTTGGGAGTCTTTCAGAATTCTGCAAACTACGACTGCCAGGTAGTACAAAAATTAATTCTGACCCATCTCCATCTCCATCCTTTAATGCTGGAGGAATCCTCTCAAACACAACTTTGATCATTTTGTTTCCTAAATTAAACTCCATTTTCACTTCCCATTGTTGTTAATATGAATTAAGTAAATGAATTTTTACAAGGACTATGATAACTAGTGTGGTCTGGCTCTATCCACCTCTCTGGCTGTATTTTCTACCCTGTTATCTTCACTTTGAATTTCAATCAAAATGATTTTCTCTATCTCTTTATTTACCATGTTCCTTTTCACACACCCTGATATCTCTGCCTGAAACTTTTTTTCCTTCCCTTTTTATCTAGCTATTCTAACTCATTCTTTAGATCTCAGATAAAGTATCACTTCCTCAGGTTGACTCTCCTTTTGTAGACACTCCTTGCACTATATACCTTTTTCATAGCAGTTTTCAAAGCTGAATTTTCTCTGTGTTGTGAAGTGAATATTTCTGTCTTCTCTACTAAGCTTCTTAGGGCAGGGGTCAGTGAGAGGTTTTAAACCCTTGCATACCTCCTATATTTGGAATAGTATCTAACACATACTCAGTCAGTGTATATTAACTGACCAACTAAATGCATAATAGTTTCTCATATAACATCTACATTTGACTTTAAAATGAAACGACGTTCTTCCTAAAATAATAAATATATTTATGCATGTTTAGTCATAATTTACATTTTTGAAGCATAATTGATGCCTACCCTCTAATACAGTAACTAAGCAAATATTATGAAGGTTAAGTTATGTAGAAATTGTCCTTTCCATGAAGAACATGATTTTTGAACAATTTATAATAAATCATTTAATCTTTTACAATCATGGGGAGGAAATAATTTGAAGGCACATGAAAATATTTGCAGAGAAGATGTTTTAATTGTAGGTTGTATGAAAAAGGACTATACTTTGATGTGCTGTGAAGATATGAGAGGCATTTCAGTATTAAAAGTTGGAGATGTAATAAAACCTAATTGAAGAGATAACAGCAAAATGTAAAACATCAGAAACTGACATAGACAAATAGAAATCTGTTTTAGTTAAAAAATGTAATTAATCAGGTTGGTTTTACTTTTAATCTGATTAACTCTTCTTTATGAAACTGCATAAGTAAGCTCCCAAGTTAAAATTAGATTATTAATTTCCATGGAACAGGAATGTGTAGGGAAAAGAAATCTTGCTAAACTTAATGCCTACCAAGCAGAGATTTGTTTTGTTGAATAAGACTAATCATCTAATTCACTGTATTTTCAATTTGAATATTCTTAATTCCTTCTAAGTTTTTAGATTCAGTATCCTGTGAAGCAAGTTCAAGACTCACCTCTGCACTCCAAGCATTCCAAAAGATATGACCATGAATACTTCTTTCAAAGTTGTCAAACTGTCAGAACACTAGAGGAGGAAGTATTCTCAATAGTTACTCATATTCTTATTTTAGAAATATATTTCACCAATTATAAACTAAGATACTTACTTATGTTAGTGAATATGTTGAAAGATACTATTATTTTGAGGGCAATAAACAGTTTTTCTGAAGTAAAGAATTATTTCCCAAACATGTTGAATTCAAAATCAAGAGTCTATTATTAAACACATTAAGGATTGCTTCACTTTCTTGATGAACTGATTGTGTTTCTCCTTATCCTGCTAATTATTACTTGTTTTGATGTCAACTTTCTGTAATATTAATGTATCTACTACAGTATGTCTTCTTTCTATCCTTTTATTTTTAACTCTCCCTGGTGGCTCAGATGGTAAAGAATCTGCCTGAAAAGCAGGAGACCTGGGTTTGATCCCTGGGTTGTGAAGATCCTCTGGAGAAAGTTATGGCTACCCACTCCAGTATTCTTGCCTGGAGAATTACATGAACAGAGAAGATTGGTGGGCTACAGTCTGTGGAGTTGCAGAGTTGGACAGGACTGAGCAACTAACACTTTCACTTTTTGTCTATGTGTTTATATTTAAAGTATATTTATTAAAGGCATACATAGGTGAGCCTTGCTGTTTTATCAAATCTATTAATCATTGTCTTTTAATAGAGGGATTTAGATCATGTACATTTAATGCAATTATTAAGATGGGTGAATTTAAAGCTACCATTTTGTTAGTTGTTTTCTATGTGTCTAATATAGGTACATACATATATTTTTCCCCTTTCTTTCTTTATCCTTTATTGTTGGTTTACTTGAGCATTTTAAAATGATTCCACGATTGGCTTATTGGTTATACCACTTTTAAAAATTTTTAGTGGCCACATAAAGGTTTACAATATGCATCTTTAATTCATCATAGTCATCTTCAAATAACATGGTATCATTTCACATGTAATATCACAACCTTACAATAGTGTACTACAGTTGCTTTTCTCCCATTCTTTGCTATATTGCCAGCTTTTTTCCTACATATGTTATAAAGCAAACAATACATTCATATTCCCGCTTTTCCCTGTGCTATGTGCTTAGTCGCTCAGTCCTGTCTGACTCTTTGCAACACTATGGACTGTAGCCCAACAGGCTCCTCTGTCCATGGGGATTCTCCAGGAAAGAACACTGGAATGGGTGGCCATGCCAGCCTCCAGGGGATCTTCCCAACCCACGGATTGAACCCAGGTCTCCCACACTGCAGGCAGATTCTTTACCATCTGAGCCACTAGGGAAGCTCTGCTGCTGCTGCTTGCTGCCAAGTCGCTTCAGTCGTGTCCCACTCTGTGTGACCCCATAGACGGCAGCCCAGCAGGCTCTGCCATCCCTGGGATTCTCCAGGCAAGAACACTGGAGTGGGTTGCCATTTCCTTCTCCAATGCATGAAAGTGAAAAGTGAAAGTGAAGTCACTCAATCGTGTCCAACTCTTAGCGACCCCATGGACTGCAGCTTACCAGGCTCCTCCGCCCATGGGATTTTCCAGGCAAGAGTGCTGGAGTCAGGTGTCACTGAGATAGCTAATTATCTTTCACATAAATTAAAATCCATAAAAAGTCACACATTTACTTTGACTTCAGAAGTTCTGATATCTTTATTTCTTGTTTAGATCAGGATTTTCAGCCGCTATCTTATACCTGCCAATAGAACATTTTATGATAATTCTTATAATGTTGGTCTACTGGCAATGGATTTTCTCACCTTTTGTTTGTCTGCAGAGTCTTTGTGTAACCTTTATTTTCATTCTACACAAAAAGAAATTCAGAAGCAGTATGGCTTCAGGGATGATTCCATAGCATCATCCAGCACCCAGTTTCCTTCAGTTTTTTTGCTTTTCCATCTGGAAATGTTGGTTCTTATATTTCCCTCTCATAGTATTAGTAAGACTGGATCAGCTCAAGAAATCTCATACTTTCTAATCTTAACACCTGAAAAAAGAATGTCTTTTCATTCCTTTCCCTGAATACCAAAAGCAGCTTCTTCTTGGATTATATTACATATCCACTCTCCAAATACTCATCAATAAAGGGGTTGCTACTAACAACATTTTCATGTGAAGGCTGTACAGGAGTCCAGATCCCAGTAAAAGTACAGCTAATGTACAAGGCTTCCCCAATAAAAGTACAGCTCTGCCAGTGTAAATATTAGATGCTGGGTAGTCAACCAACAAAGTTAGCCAAGCCCTATTTTCACTTTTATTATTTCAACTTGGAAAGAAATAGGTATTATCATGTGCTTTATTTTTCATCTCGTAGAACTGGATTTCTGAGAGGAAACTGATTTTAAGGTATTTTTCTTCAGTAACCTACAAAAGTGAATTCTTCTATAGATCGGTGATGTGTTTAAGCATGCCCACAACATCTCAGGGATGTTTGGGGAGTTTTCCTGAGAAGCCTTCTCTCAGGAAGTCACAGGCAAGCAAAAATAAGATGTCACCTCCAATTATCTCCTTGGTTTTTCAAAAAGACCACCTTCCATATCAAAAAGACACTTGTACAAAAGGAAATAAGTATAATCCCAATATCCTAAAGTTGAGTCAACCTAAAGTCAGGGGTACATACAAAGATATATGTAAAATTCCTATGTTTTGCAAGTTTGAATATATCTATGCTTGAGAAGCCTGTTATCAAATTAGTATTTTGTAGACTTTTATGTAAGGTCTGAAGTAAACAATGCTTTATGTCTGGCTCTCATGAGATTATAATATCGGGTGGGATCAAAAAAATTCTTCTTTATACTTTTAAGTAACTTAGTGTACGTAGTCAAGTGCATGTATAGTCTCCATAAGTGTGTGCTAAGTCGCTTCATTCATGCCCAACTCTTTTGAGACCCAAAGACTGTAGCCCAGCTGGTTCTTCTGTCCATGGGATTCTCCAGGCAAGAACACTGGAATGGGTTGCCATGGCCTTCTCCAGGGGATCTTCCTGATCTAGGGATCGAACCTGCATCTCTTAATTCTCTTGCATTGGCAGATGAGTTCTTTACCTTTAGTGCTCCCTGGGAAGCCCCAATATAGCCTCCATTAAACAATTTCTCAAAAATGAATAGACAATCTCTTGAGAAAGTCCAGTTCAAATTCTATGTTTCTTATAGTGAACTGTATTTGCTCTCTATAGCTTTAAGCCACCTGCCTCCTTTCTGCCCTTTGTAGTGATATTTTGGAGCTGGTCTTCATGTGCTCTGGAAAGCCAACTGTGTGCATTTCTTCTGGGCTCTGCATTCAATGACTTCATACTGATGACTGAAATCAGCCATGGTGGGACTACTTGTGCCACAAAAAACAGCAAACACTAGAAACCAGGGCTATTCTGTGATAGAAAATTAGGGAAAAGACATTCAGAAGATCAAAGACACAAGAATTAGGACAAGTGGTATCACTGATCACTTATTACACACATGTGAAATTTTTTGTTGCATCCATATATTTTTATATAAGTTATAATTTACACAAATATATTAAAAGTTTGACAAAGGCTATACACTATTGGAATGCAGGTGCAATGCTCTATAAATACTAAAATAAATCACAAAAATGGAAATTATTATATATGTATCTATGCATATAATGTATAGTCACAAAAGATATTTCTATGAAACTGTTAACTTAGGCACATTGGTGAATTAACATTAACATTGGTGAATGTCAGCACATGTACAATATCTGAAGGCTAGCACTTCAATAAAAAAATTTTTGTGTTAGTCTTATTTAATAAAGAGAGTACAAAGTGAATGTTTAAAGAAAAAAAAAGACAAAACACAAAACTCTATGCCCAACAAAATTTCCATTCTGCAGTCAATGACAATTACTCAATGTTCTCGGAAATTTTGCATTGAAGATTTATTGCTGTTCTCAAAAATATGTTATTTTTTGCCTTTTATTGATTTTTATTGCTATCTGCCTAGAGAAATAAAAGCACTATATCAATAAAAATCATTTATGTCTTTTGACATTTTAAAAATTTGTTAAAATCTAGCATAAACTAGGTAGAATCCTAGTTCTACCTTAGGCTGACAATGCCCAAGATTTTTATCTTCATTAATCAAACATGAATTAATAAAGTATGTTAATGCAGAAACATAAGGCAATATGAATTATAAAATATTTATCCACATATGGGATAATTAAATAGTTTGTGTGTCTGTAAATGCAAAATATCCATAAATACTTTTAAATACAGACCTAATAAAATATAAGCGCTTATAATTAAGGTTAAATCAAGTCAGTAGCCAAAAATACTTAAACATACTGTGATCTAAGTATTGTGAAATTTTAGGATGAGTATAATGTCATTTGCTCATTCTTATTCACGTGAGAGTGACTGTTAAAATTCATATTGTATTTTCTTTTAGAGTAACTTAGTCTCTACACTTGGACAAAGGAAATGTTGAATATATATGCACACCAAAAGGCTCTTTATCTGACCTAATGACTTAAAAACCAACACTGGTGAAGAAAAGTTAGGCATACTTGTAGGTGTTTTCACATTATTTTAGGAGAATGGGGAGTATAGACATGCTGCAGACACAAATATTTGCTCTATATGAATACATACCCTCCCAATGACTGCAAGGAAAGTTTTAATTCCCACCACATAATGGGCCATTTGCCTCGAGTGTTTCAGATGGTTCAATAATCACTAGCCATGTGTGTAGTTTGTTGAATTATTTAAGCTTATTTCCAGGGGGAAAAAAAGACAGGGAAGGAGGCAACTGATTCAATGCAAATGAAAAGCTTTTGAAGCTCCCTATGGTGAAGATGTGATTACAGTCAGACAGTTAATAACCTAGACTTAGAAAAATCTGAAGGTTTTAAAACTGTCTGGCCAGTCAGTAAATGAGGTTTTTCCACACTATCGACCAACTGCCATGCGTTGTAATGGTTTAAGATCTGTTTGGAGTTGGAGTGGACCCACAAATGAAGCAAGAATACCACCCCCTGTACTTTCCATGATTAAGAAAAGTAGTTTGTAAACCCCAACGGTTTTCCTCTGGATTCGGGATTGAGTCTTCAGTGTATATAATTCCTAAAGCCATGCACAATGCATGCTATTCTTTGAAAACTAGGATTGTTGATTTGTAAAGTACTTATATGTCGGGGCAGGGTCTCCCTCTCAAGATGACCACTACCTCTGCACCCGTGGACATTCAATGAATGTTGCGTAACTGGAGAAAACCCGAAGAATTTCTGGGCAGCAGTATTTCCTCTAGTTATGAGATCAAATTTAAATAGAAATTTGGAGACCTATGATTTTATTTTAGCTGCTATTGAAAACCCATTCAGCACATCTATAGAAAAAACAAATTTTTTTAACGTTCTTTTAATTTTGTAGAGTAAAAAATTCTTTTCGGCTACAAATCTCTGCAGATATGATAGAGATATCTTTCTGAGTTTCATGAAGTTTCTTTGAAAATTAGATAAGTATTATATGTTTGAACTCAGGTGAGTCTTTACATCATTTATACAAGGGTGAGAAGAAGTTTAAGTTTGCTTAGATGAAATTAAAATGATGTCAAGTGTTTTACTGAGTTGAATAAATATGACTACAAAATTTATTCTGAGCTCTGTTGATGAAATTTTCTCCCTAGACTCAAAATATAGTTTAATTGATCTGCTTTTCTAACATTTTATGTGTCAGTTATTTTATTATTTTTTATGAGAATGAGAGAAGAAACCATTTAAAAATATTTTAACTCAGAAGAAATTTTGATTCCCTTCTTGTAATCAGTTCCTTTTTAGAATTACCTTATTAAAAATAAGGGTTTTGCCCTCCAGGCCAGGGGTAGCCTGTTAAAATGCAGTTGCATTTACTGTTTTAGAATGTGTGCGTGTGTGTGTGTGTGTGTCTGATTTTTTTTTTTCTTTCAGTCAAAAAGCCAAAAAGGATATTAGCATTTCCAGTCATCTAAGGGAAACTTCTTACTTCAGAGCTCAGCACTGAAGTTGCTTTTGCACTAGCAAAGTTGTAAAATTTAGGCAGCTATATATTTGTTCTCACAGAAAACTTTCACTATTCACTTTTCTCTTAAATGTGCAAAATCTCATAAATCATGAAAAAATAAAAATCCTCAAAGTGGAAGATGATCAGTTATATAGCAAATGCAGTATCTTTAAATATTCTATCTCATGCTCACCAACCAGATTAATTAACATAAGAAAGTTATCTTGGAAAAATGTTTTGTTATAGCTCAATTATTGATGGAGCTTACACTTTGAATTTAATCAGCAGTTTTTGCTCTCTGCTGCACTATTGCATGAAGTCCCTCAGCTCCTCACCCTGAATGAAGATTTCATGAGATATGAAGACATAGTCATGTTTTTATTTTCCCTCTCACAAATACTTGTAAAGAAAAGAGGAAGAGTCTTACTGTATTATGATTGGGAAGTATATGAAACTTAATTGAATTTGCATTAAAAACACTGGAAATAAATTTTTAACTATTTTCATCTTTTCTTAAGAAAACACACAGGGCAAAAAAACATTTGTGTGTGGCTAGTTGAATAAATTTACAGATAGCAATATTAATTATAAAGAGAGAAAACATTCTTTCATTTTATTACACAGTTAAAAATAAAATTTTTCTTTTATAATATTTGATGGATTCTACTCCCAATTTTTAGCATTTCGTTTTAAGCCATAAAATTTTATATGAGTAGTCAAAAAGTTTAATTGGTGTTAAGAGCTCAAATTGTTCAGTTTGACATAGCTACAATTTCCTTTTGAAAGTCACCACACAAACAGCCTTTCCTCTTCCAAAATTATCAATATTTGATTTACAACAATACAAGTAAATTGAAAATAAATAGGTCATGTACAAAATCATACACTCACACTCTGCTCCAAAGTAATAAAATATTCCAAAGCAAATAGGTAATAGCAACTACACCCATGACTAGACATTTAACTCTCTCTGTACATACTTTTTTGCTGACAACATTCAAATCAGCAAATTGGCCACCTTTAAAAGAAAATCACAATTTTTGAAGTTTTACCAGGCTGCATATAAATACAGCAAACAAACAAAAAAGTGCATAATGTTAATATAAGCTAGAAGTCATTGAACTACACGTATGGCGTGTATAATAAAAATGTTTTCTTCTGCAAAAGAGGTTTAGGCACAAACACAATGTTTTCTGAAAGATTATACTCGGTCTTCTGTAAAATACTGGTTAAAGAATTTGCTTGAATGATAGAAGCTACTATATGTCATAGATAGGACAAGAATGGTACTTTGGCAAAACTGGATAAGGAAAATATAAGCCATAGCAAAAAAACCCCAGAAAATATAAGAAACTTCACTAATAAAATTCTTAAAAACCATATATTAACAGGAAATACTTTATAATCTTATTATTATCTATTTACTATATAAACAGAGGCTGCTACTACTTGAATCAGCTCAACAGTTTTTCAACAGCCATGTAACTTTATTAAAGTTATTTACTATGTAAATAGAATTTAATCCAAAACATTGTATGGCTATTTTTCTTTGCTGGTACTACTTTCCCAATAAAATAAATGAATAGAATTAATTTGATTGCAAAAGCTTCCTACAACTTAACAGGGAAAACAGATTTGCATTGTTACTTTCTCTCAGATTTTGAAGTTGACATTCCCTGGGAAGACAACAAATTCTATGTAGAGGTGGACTGCTGACAAACACCAGCTTCAGCTTTCCCAGAAATTACATGTAGTTAGGAAAAAAACAAAGAAACTATGTCTTCTTAACTCAGCATCCTGTTGGTGTGAGAATTAAAGTGGGGAGGGGAGAGAAGAGGATTTTAATTGATTCTGAGGATCCAGAGAGTTGAAAAGGTCAGTATACACAGTAATCAAAATGTGCACACCAAATCCTACACTAGTGAAAGAAATAAAGCTGGGTAACACTAATGCAAGTCATTGTTGTATTGTTGTTTTTGTCTGAAACATGGTGAAAGAGCAGTTTCTGTACTTAAGAAAATAAAGCACTTAGAAGCATACATGATTAGAGTATTAAAATGGATTATTTGCCATGTTCATTTGGGAAAGTCCCTATCAATAACAGGTGATACTTAACTGCATTGCATTATAAGACTAGACTGTTCATTAATAAAGAAAGGAGGAAGCTAGAACTATAAATCAACAGAGACTCCTAGGGAGTTTTATATTAGGCAGTAATTAAATAATAGTTCATGTTGCTTTCTTTCACTGGGAATTACATCCTTTTCACCTCTTCTCTGCTAAAGCAGAGACATCCATTACGACGAGTAGCTACAACACTTGTCAGATGTGATCAGCTCCAAACAGCTGAAGGCCAACTGACGTGTACTCTCTTAAAGCAGGTTTTCTTCTCCCCCCCAAGCCCACTGTCCTTTCACGTGCATGCAACAGTCAAAAGGGATCACATCACCTAATGAAGAAAAACAGAAGCATATGGTAGGAAGGGGCCTCAGCAGGAGCCGGTTGAAATGCCAAGGCTTGCACATAAACAAAATATATGCAAAAATGTGTGTTCACAGAAGCTGTCAGCCACAGCTTCAGGAAATAATAAGCCTGCAAAGGAAGATAGAGTTTTCCTGTGACCACAGTTACCTAGGAGTCTGTATTTTTAGTTTAATTTTTTATTACTCTATGAAGTGGTGCACCAGAGCAGGCTAGTCCCAGATAGTTAATTATGCATAAGCAGTTGCAAAGTTTGATTTTGCTGTACAATACTGAGCCACGTACTCTTCACAGTATATTTTGCTTATACCTACTGCAGACTTCCACATGACAACTGAATTGCAAACTGTAAGTGACTTCATCACTGCTTTCCTTTTTGCACTCGTCACTTTCCAAGGGTGAATGTTTAACTCAGTCCGTGAATTCACCCTGTCTTTGTAACTGAAACGTAAGCACTCATCTTTTCGGATGTGTCTTAATTAATATTTTAGATTTGCATTGGGCACATCCTCCCATATTGTCTCTTTTGGATTTGCTTCTGTGCAAGGTTAACGGTCTTAATCAGAATCCTTTCTTCCCATAATGGCTCTGATCACGGGACTGCAGCTGCCCTGCTGCTCTGAATCTTTATCATTTGCTAGAGAAACTGCACATTATCTCCCCTTTTGACTTGTTAGCTTTTATGTTGGGACAACTCTGGTGTTATCACCTGGTATAATCAGTTTGACTGGAACATTCAAACTTGTGTGTCCCTTTACTGTGAACATTTTAATATGCTGTGATGATACCGTTAGAACTGGGGAATTTGTAAGGACAGAATTCAAAGACAGAACTCTGTGTGATTTCTAAAATATGACTACAAGCATTTTATATACCAATGTTGACAACATAAAACAAGATACTGTTTTGTTTTCTTTTTTTTTTAAGCTAGAAGTGATGCGGGCACTCCTATGGACAATTGTAGTTATATAAAAATATATTCCTTTCAACTTGAGTAAAACAATGCTTTGCGGTTTAGTTTGAATGGTATAAATAATTCACCTTGCTCTATCTAAATATTCTGTGTTTTATATGAAGGATGGTCACATTTCTAGCATTATAACTAAAATACATTTTTATTAACCCTTAAACTATCTGTTCTCAATGACTCCTAAGAAAGAAAATACATATTTGTTCATTTATTTATTTTTTTGAGGATAACATTAAGATAGAGTATATGCTTTTAATTCTTAAAAAGAGTCCTTTATTGAAAAGGTGACTGGAATCTGCAATTTAGCATCTGTCTAAAACAAAAAATTTAAAAGGATGCGATTAGTTATGTGACAAAAGATTGGTGTGCAAACTTTGGTTTCCCCAATATTCCAAATGCTTTACATCCATTTACTGGTTCATTTGTTTCATTGTATGAGTATAAATGAAAAAATGGTACTTGTAAGCAGTTTTCTTTCCTTTGGAAGTGATATGAAAACACTTTGCTAGACATTGACATGATCAAAATATCAAGGCTTCTATATTAATTTTTACTTTGAGCAAGGCCAGCATCTGACAGAATCCCTTCCTGTCAGAGAGTCTTACTGACTCGGTAGTGGCATGTTAATAAATTTCTTCTTGGATAATTCTTAAAGGGTTTATTTCTCTTTGACTCTCCTAGCATTTCATCTTAAAATTTGCACTTCGAGTTACTGAGGAAATCAGAAAAAAACACAACTTGGGAATATGCATCCTTATGAAACTCACACTAGCATTGACTGGATCAAAATGAAGGCAGAGTTGAAACAAATGGCTATTTGTTGTAGACTATTCAGGACCAACTGATTGAACCTTCAGTTCTATTCCCAGTGAGGTGAACCATGCCTTACCACACATTTTCTACCGTATGGCCAAATACAGAGAATTGGATTAAGATACTTTTCAGAATCACTTTTTTCTTTTGGCAATGATTCTTTAGGTGGATCTAAGAAACAGCTCTGCTTGGCCCAGGATTGTCCCACATGTCCTTTTAGCTATTTCATTATAGGCAACGGGAGAGCCAGAGAGAGCAACTGCAGGCAAAATGTTGATTCCTTCTGGCATGCCTTTGATTCCAGCAGGAAAGGTGCTCTCAGCATCCTGTTACGCCCCTGATTCATCTCCTAATGCTCCATGTGTTAGCAAAGCTTGGCCTTGAAGTGTGTGTGTGTGTGTGTGTTTTCCTGAAGTACAGTCTTTCAGACACTTCTGCCAATTTGATTTTAAAATGTGGAGTAAAGAGGATAGGTCGGTAGTGCTAGGGGGAAGAGTTGCACTGCACAATTACTAGACTAATTCAAAATAGAAAAAAAAAAACCAACACAGAAATTTGCTGAATACTGTGGGCATTATGTATTCTGGTTTAAAAGGGCTTATTGGAAAAATATTTTGTTAGAGGGTATAAACATTTCCGAGTAGTTTCTAAGATAGTTTTGAATGTTTGCTAATATTTCTCCTGCTACACTTTGAAAAAGTCTCCAGGAATAAATCAATGTAGACATCTAAGAATATCCTAACACCATTAAAAACATGCAAATAGGACCACTGTTTGCCATGTTCACAAGTATATTCAATTTCCTTAAACTTTCATTATTAAAGAGCTCTTAGAGCATTTTACAATTATTCTCAATTACTGTGATCATGCGCAATTTGTAACAGGTAATTTAATTTATTCTTTACTGAACAAATAATTGAAGAAACTGACAAATTTCTCATAAATAAAAAATGTACAGCAGTGAGAATTTTGAATTCATATGAATGGCTGGAGATTGTATTATAAACATGAAATCCTTCCTTTCTAATGCTAATTGAAGTTATTTGGATAAATATGTGTTGGTGTTACAAAATATTTTAAATGTTAAATGTATATTGAGAACAAAGGCATGATTTTTAAAAAGTGAATTATTTGAATATAAACTTACATTTTAACCTCATCAAAGGTAGTATGAATGCAAATTAAACCCATCTTTTTTCTTATATTACTAGGATTGTACTATATCCTATGGAATTTGGAAACACTGAGTATTTTCATATCTTATTTGATCTCATGAAAATGAAAAGACCGCTAATACCCGACGAGAGGCAAGTGGCAGAATCCAGCTGAACATATTTCACAAATTCCACAAAATTAAGAACTTTGTTGTTGGCCAAGAAGTGATGTCTCACATTCAGCTTGAGGTAGAAACCATCTCTTTTCTCAAAACTATTTTCTACCAAAGGCAATTTTTAGCGTGGTGTTTCAATGCAGACATGCATTTTAGAAGATAAATAGACACAGTAGATTTGTGAATGGAACCTTGCTCAAATGGTAAAAAGGTAATCCTTGTTTTGTTTTGTTTGTTTGTTTGTTTGCTTTTATATGCTTTACTTCTATTTTCAGTTATAGATGAAACTGAAAAAAAAGTAAGTCATATATAACAAGAAAATATGAGACAATGCAGCTGTGGGAGATCAAGAAAACTGAGGAAATAAGAAACTGAACAAGTACATTGATGATTCTTGGTATTGCTGGATTGTTGAAGCACCTCAGACAATATTGACTTGACTTTGGGATCATTTAGACCTTTCTTTGTTTGAAATCTCTTCAAACAGGATAAAAAATAGACCCTGAAAGCCCTCTCTTGCCTTCCTTGTTCCCTCAGCATGTCTAGGTGTTTACCAAGTTTACTACCATATATCCTGCTTTACTAACATTCAGTGCACCCTGCTGCTATATAATATTTATTTATTTTATTTTTGCAAGCTTGTGTAAAGACTTTAATGTTTGAAATCTGAAAATATAAAATGCAAATGAACCTCTGGACCGATTTCCAATAGCAAAATGAATAAGCATACTATGTGTGTGTGTGTATCCTTCAAAAAATGTATCAATACAAAAGCAGAATAAAACCAATGTTTTTGATTGGTAGAGTTATTCAATACATTTTTACATGGAAGTGCCAAGGCTGGATGCATTAAATGTATTTAAGTAAAAAAACACAAAGATCATGTGGCATCAGAAACAATATGAGATGTGATATTTTATTTTGCATTTTAGCAGGAGTGTCAAAATGTTTGGGGATTCATTCATTTTTAAACTTAGGTGTTTCAGCAGTGACACATTTTTAAAGCTCTAAATCTCAGCTCCCAAAGGTTATGGTTTTTATATTCTCTAACAGCATCTATTATATGACTAGCTGACAGATATTTCAATTAAGAGCCTTAAGTTAAAGATTACTTTGATAAAGTAGCTCCAGGGATTGATGGTTTGGCACTACCTTTCGAAAGGCTTGGCATGTTGTTTTCACAACAGGCAAACAAAGTCACCCCCATAATCAATAATAATAGCAGCAACAATAATAATACAGGGGTCTAGTACAATCTTCTATACAGATTATGGCTTTACACCCCCTATTCTTTTCCTTTGACAGGTAAATGGTTGAAGACAGAAGACTTATTATAGATTTTACATCTAGCCCATGAGGATTTTGACTGATTCCATTGAGCAGGCTCAGGTCAGCTAAGTCCTTCCCTTCAAAGCATCATGGGTGTCTCTGAGCATCATTGCAAGCTTGTCCTGGCAGTAAGCCAGGCTTCAAAAGCCGTTCACTGCAGTCACTGACTCACTAATGGGCAACTGCAGGCTTTCTGATTTTCCTTTCGTTTCATGTGTTCATTTGACATAAATTTAATTAAACCAAATCTGGTGTTAAAGCAAGATGAGATAAAAGTGATATGTCTCAAATTAAAGAACTGTGAAAGATACAGGAAACAGAACTATGCTTTTTTTAAAAAAAATCTGTTTCTGTAAAATATTGTCAATTTTTGTAAGCTTACTACTTAAAGTCGACCAAAAAAAAAAAAGATAGGGGTATGCATTATTAAGAATAATGTGTATCCAGGGTTAGATGAAGGTCTTGGCCCCACATTCTCTGTAGTAAAACCTTTCATAGAATTCTTATGTTTTCTTTCATTCTCACACTTCAGGTAGTCACCTCTTCACAGGATATAAGACAAGTCTGCCCTTCTTCTAGCTACATAGCTATAGTTGTTAGGCAGCTCAAAAGCATACAACACCAGAAACATGAAAAGAGCACATATTAAATGTAAAAAAAAAAAATCATCATTTTTCAAAGGGTCCTTTGGTTTTTACTTAAGGCTAAAGAGGAGATAGAGTGAAAAAGATCATGTTGCTTAAAAAGCTCCATTTAATTGCTTTGAATGTTGCTTTAGGAAACATCCAAGTTTCTCCTTTTAAAAATTGCTTTTTCTCCATTAAAAGAAATCCCAGACTAGAAATACACTATGTGAACTAAAAGCAGTTTTGCAATCTTTCTCAAGAATGCTCAGACTGATCCTTTTCCTTTCCCCAGCTGAAAGGCTGTTACCTCCTAGGACCACACCATAAGTCACTGGATGTAAAATGATTACTCTGAGCAAATACACACAAACTAGCAAGTGATTGCAGTGTCCTGTGGATAAGAATCAAGAAAACCAGGGGAACTGAGCTGACGAATTATGTGATAGAAAGTAGACGTCCTTGGGGCAGAAAACCGGTGTGTGGCATGTGGACTGTCCGTCTTTCTTGCATTCCGACTTTTGATGGCCAACTTCTTTCATTACAAACAGAACTCAGATGCTTCTGGCAGACTCCCCTGACTTGATTACTTTCTGTAGGATTCACTGGGATTTAGATTCAGGGTTTAGGATTATCAAATCCCTCTGTTACGTCTTTCATTTAAAAGATGAAAAATTAAGGGCCAACAAAATTAAGTGACTTGTCCAGGGTCACACAGCCTGTTGTTAGCACAGCTGAGACAAAATCCACATCAACTAACTCCCAGGTGAATGTTGCTTTAATTTTTGTTTTTAGGGACTTTTGAGTGCTTTATTAAAATGGATCTTTTGGAGTCTTTAAAAGAAACTCTTCTTTATATTTCCAGGTGCTTGTCATGTCTCTGATCTAAGAGAAAATATTCATAGTGGAATAGGTAGAATTAAATCTATTTAATATTCTCAAGAGTCTCATATAGATTTCTCATTTTCAGTCAGTTCAGTAGCTCAGTCATATCCTACTCTTTGTGACCCCATGGACTGCAGCAAACCAGGCTTGCTTTCTCATTTTAGTACTCAACGAATGTTACTCATTGGGCAAAACTTTGTTTTTTCCAGAATTACTAATGGGGCCATTTTTAGACTATGATTTACATGGAGTAGAACCTAGGCATGAAAGCCGTTCATACCTTTAATATAACCACAGAATAAACGCTATGTTTCATCAGCAACCAAGCGGAGTAATGACCTTCCAAATGCATTTATATAGTCCTTCAGAAATTTCACTTGAAATTTTATTCCAAATTCAAATTATCATTGAAATATAAAAGACATAATGTTTTACTCCCCCTTACACAGTCCAGGTTTGTTTTTTTTTTTTCCTAAACATCAGATCTTTTTAGCCATGTGCCTAAATTTACAAAGATATTATATAATTTCTATATTTATTTACCTTTCTATAATATACATTTTAATATAGACTCTAGACGTGAGTTTGAGTGAACTCTGGGAGTTGGTGATGGACAGGGAGGCCTGGCGTGCTGCGATTCATGGGGTCACAAAGAGTCGGACACGACTGAGCGGCTGAAATGAACTGAACTGAACTGATGGGCTTCCCTGGTGGCTCAGCTGGTAAAGAATCTGCCTGCAGTGCAGGAGACCATGGTTCAATTTGTGGGTTGGGAAGATCCCCTGGAGAAGGGATAGGCTACCCACTCCAGTATTTTTGGGCTTCTCTGGTGGCTCAGATGGTAAAGAATCCACCGGCAATGTGGGAGATCTAATCTATTAAAACTAGGACTTTCAGACTCTAGTTTTTATAAAGCTTTAAAATGCTTAATGAGACTTTGACATGGTCCACAATGATAGCATGTGTTACCAGTACTCTTGCCTGGGAAATCCCATGGACGGAGGAGCCTGGTAGGTTACAGTCCATGGGGTTGCAAAGAGTCTGACATGACTGAGCGACTTCACTTTCACTTTTCACTTTCATGCACTGGAGAAGGAAATGGCAACCCACTCCAATATTCTTGCCTGGAGAATCCCAGGGACAGGAGCTTGGTGGGCTGCTGTCTATGGGATCGCATATGACTTATGTGACTTAGCAGCAGCAGCAGCAGTGTATCCAATTTATTGCACACACACACACACACACACAGCATAAAGGGTGAATCAGCCACTGAACACTTGGTAATTACTCTACCTAACAAAGATACTCCATTTTTCTTATGGCATATACATATATATTCAAGTAATTTTACTATGTTAAACTTGACACATTATTCAAATTTCTATATTTTCACAATTTTGGAATTTAAGTATTTCATTTTCATAAGGGCTGAGTGAGCTTCTATTGACAGACTTCAAAGGCAGAAGTTCTATAAGATGCCATGTTAGCTAGTTGATTTGATTAATCAGAATGTAATTGACAGTGTTTATAAATCTCACTATGCTGAAGAACTGATGTTTAAAAAAAAATTAAAGCAAAAATAAATTTCAAATTACCAGTGTTAAGCATAAGGGCAGGAAAATAGTAAATCATTATCATCTAATAATTTAACGACTACATAACACTCTTCAAAAATGTCCCTTCCCTAATTGTTGGTAACCTGTCTGAACAAATGTCTTTGTTAAAAAGGTAGAATTTTAAAAATCATAATGATTCCTGTATATTTAAAAGATTTATATTTCTGTTCCCAAAATGATTTTACACAACATAAATTGTATGTCTTTCCAAATATCTGGAAGTTTAATTTTTAAACTTTATGTATCAGTAACAAAATTAACATTTCAGATATTCTAATCACAACATTTAGAAAATATGGTCAAATGCAACTTTGCATTGGTAGAAGCTCAGCTGGTAAAGAACCCACCTGCAATGCAGGAGCCCCCAGTTTGATTCCTGGGTTGGGAAGATCCCCTGGAGAACTGATAGGCTACCCATTCTAGTATTCATGGGTTTCCCTGGTGGTTGCTGAGCCGGTAAAGAATCTGCCTGCAATGGGAGAGACCTAGGTTTGATCCCTAGGTTGGAAAGATCTCCTGGAGGAAGGCATGGCAACCCACTCCAATATTTTTGCCTTGAGAATCCCCACGGACAGAAGAGCCCGGTGGGCTACAGTCCATAGGGTCACGAAGACATGACTGAGTGACGAAGCATAGCACAGCACATCCTTGTAACAGGATGAAATCTTTGAAAAGCTGAGTAACTCCTAAGGTGCTGGAAATACTTAGTGTGTCCCCATAAAGCATTTTTTTCCCCAAGATTCTCAACAGTAGTAAATGACTTCTGATAAATTAGCATTAAAGATTTTTTTGAGTAAGTATGAAAAACCTTCTGTTTATCACTTCTTAAGAGTGTTAAGAAGCAAATTGCTTATAAAAACTGACGTGAAAATAATCAGAGTTCAGAAAAACAAGTACGAATTTTAAAAATAATCTATAAAAATAATTTTTTAAAAATTCCTCCTGATAGTCAATGTAATGGCATTTCATCTCCAATAGTTAAAATCTTGTTTAATGTCTTAGCAACCATTATGAGGCAAGTAGCTCTTGAAAATGACTGAAAAATGTAGACCTTGGGAGGTCTATTCTTCTCCTGTTAAGTATTTATATAATACCTAAGGCTTGGTGCCTGACATCTTAGACTTCCTCAGAGTGAAGTTACAGTGTAGGATAACCCAGTACCAAACATGAATTGACAACTAATTTTTTAAAAACAATGGTTGGCAATGTCTGGAGGAATGCCTTTTTTTATATCTATGTTCGCCTATCCCTGTATCTTATTTGGCATCATATTAGACAGAGCCAATCTTGGACGTGGACTTTCATGCGGATCACATAATACAATTCATCCTCTTCCTCCCCTTCTCTCCCTCCTGTCTTTTCTTCTCTTCATCCTCCTTCACTACCTCCTCTCCTATTTATTAAAAAAAAAAAAAACAGTAAGGATGAGAAGAGTTCATGTCAGTCATATTATTAATCAAATATATTTTGTCTGGTTTATTTCTTCTCTTTTGATTGACAAAAAGAATTGGCAAGGAATATTTTCAAAGAAAATTTTATTGATAAAATTTTATATACTAAAGAAGCAATGTTATACTAAAGAACTAATTCTTGGTAGAAATTTGAATGCAACACTAGGGCTGAAATGTCCTTGAGCAGGAGTTGGCAAACTCTTTTTGTAAAATCCAGACAAAAACTATTTTAGATTTTGTGGGACCTACAGTATTAGTTGCAATTGTATGGCTTCACAAAACTTCGGTAGTTGATGATTTTGATATTCTGTATATTGTGAACATTTTTTGCATTGACTTTGAGCTTTAAATATTGCATTAGGGTGTTATTATCTTTCCTATTGAGCTTCTGATACCTCTTTAAATTCTGTGCCCAAAGTGAGTGAGTGCCTACCTGCCTTAACCTAGTTTCAGCCCCATGTAGCTCAGAAGCGGCCCAAGACGGTATGTAAATAAGTCACCATGGCTGTTTTCCAACAAAATTTTTACCTGTTGACACTTAAACTTGAATTTCATGTTATTTTCACGCTGTGAAATATTATTTCTTCTTTTGATTTTCGGCCATTAAAAATCATTAAAAAAAATTCTTAGTTTGCAGGTACAAAAACAGGCAGTCAGCTAAATTCATCACTTTGGTCATAGTTTGCCAATCCTTCCTTTTGAAATTCAGGTATGTCCTATTTTTTGAGAGACTTCTCTGCAAAATTTACATTAATATTGATAAGTCTATAAGACACCAACAGTTTTCTTAGAAGAATGAAATTATGGGTAATTGCTTCCTCTATAATGTGTTCATGTTGCTTTCATAATTAAAATTCCAAAATATTGATAGCTTATTTTTATAACTCAACGTCTATCTATTGGAGTGCATCAGAACCTCAGAATCTCGGTGTGAGTTCACTTTTGATTGATGCTCAATGAGAAGTTATTCTTAATATGAAATTTCAAGCCAACCAATGCTTAGATTGTAGGTCAAGTTATTTATGATTTATGGAGCAGAATGGGCATACCATGGGCTCTCAGGTTTTTAATTCATTGTAATTAAATGATAATTTATAAACACATATTCCTATAAATATTCATGATAGACCTGTGTAGTCTATCAACAAGCATTCAAATCCTTGGATTTTTTTGTTTTTAGTGACTATAACCATCATTTACCCATGCACTATCTCTCTCCCAAACACCTTTAAAGAAGAGTGGCAAGATATAATGAAAAAACAAACAAACAAAACCATGGATTTGGGAGATGATCTGTACCCTAGGTCTGCTTCATAAACAAGTGATCAATAACCAGAATTTCTTTTTTGTTATTAGATCCTGGGAAAGAAAGAGGATCTGTTCTCTATTACTTAAGTACTTAGTTCTCCATTACTTAGGTGTCTCCATTACTTAGGGGAGACAGGCTTATCAAATCACAGGGTCAAATTTGAAACAAATTACCTTACATAAGTCACAAAAAGTGGTTAAGACCTCTGATGTTAGTAGTTCTCTGTAGCAATCAGATAGCTGATTGGGACTGACTGTTCAATTAACTATGTGATTTCCAACAACTTTCCCTATATAAAAAATATATATTTCATGTTGTAAACTGCTTACTTCTCAGCATGTTTGCTTCACAAATTCTCTGTGAGTTTAGGTTTATAAGTGCATTTTAAAGTTATGCATGGCTTAAGTGATGTTGTAAATAAATAAAACATAAAAAATACTGCCTATCTGGCTATAGAACTGAGCTACCACCAGATTTCAGCCCGCTTGGCACAAGGATAATGCTTTGGAGCAATTCAAGTCTGAAACAGCTTCAGTGATACCATTTAAACTTGAGGTATATTGGCAGAACAAGGATATGTTTAAACTAAATTTGGCTTAAGCCACCTATTACTCATACCCTCTTTCTACTGCATTCACACTCCAATTAGCAAACTGTACATGATACACACACATATATTTATAGTTTATGTTTTTCCTGTGTTGGCAATGAAACTTTTTAAATTACTTTCCATAAGCTGTGAGAATCTTTTATTCGTATCTATTTGATAAGATAAATTTGGCTCTGGAAGCAGTGGGGTGCACAGGTTTTTCCTGTTCAACTTAGAGAAGAGTTACATTTGTACCCATTACCTCTAACCCATTACCACTTTCTACTCCTCTCACTTCCTGGAATAATGATCATCTGCCTCCTTTTCATAATAACCAACACTCATGAGGCAGTTCTGTGACAAATGCTTTGTATGCACTACTGTCATTATTGGAAACAATAGGTACAACAATATTTCAAAGTTAAGAAATTTGTCTATGGTTACAGCTTCCCTGGTGGCTCAGAGGTTAAAGCATCTGCCTGGAATGCAGGAGACCCGGGTTCGATCCCTGAGTCGGGAAGATCCCCTGGAGAAGGGGAAATGGGAGCCCACTCCAGTATTCTTGCTTGGAGAATCCCATGGGGGAGGAGTCTGGTGGGCTACAGTCCATGGGGTCGCAAAGAGTCGGACATGACTGAGCGACTTCATTCACTCACTCACAGAATCAGTATCTTCTGTACTATGATATCTACTTCTTTCTAAATAAAAATCCGTGTTTTTTTTAAAGTTTTAGGTTTTAGGTCTAATTTAAGTACGCTGAAAGACACAATGAGTTTTGACAAACATGCTTAAGTTTGTACCACAACCGCAATCAATATATAACATATTTTCACCATTGTAAAACACTCCCTCATTACTCTTTATAATTTATTGACTTTCCCTATCCACAGATTCTGGTTTCTACTGATCTGACTTCTGTCCCTATATGTTTGATATTGTTAGAATGTGATAAAGATGGAATCATACAAAATATGTCATTTTGTGTGGACTTCTTTCACTTAGAATAATATTTTAAGATTTATCTTTATTTCATCATGCTAATTCCTTCCTATTGAGTGATAAATTGATGAATGGTACTCCATTGTACCGAAGTATTCTAATAAGCTTGGCCATCCATATGTAATGGTATATGGGTTGTGTCCAGGTTTAATCAAACAATCATAACCATGATCACATAATAATGATTAAGTGTCTGAGATCTAATTGCCATCAAAAAGCAGGAGAGTTCCAGAAAAACATCTGCTTTATTGACTATGCTAAAGCTTTTGACTATGTGGATCACAACAAAATGTAGAAAATTCTTCAAGAGATGGGAATACCTTATCACCTGACCTGCCTCCTCAGTAATCTGTATGCAGGTCAAGAAGTAACAGAACTGAACATGGAACAACAGACTGGTTCCAAATCGGGAAAGCAGTATGTTAAGGCTCTATATTATCACACTGCTTATTTAACTTAAAAGCAGAATATGTCATGTGAAATGTTGGACTGGATGAAGCACAAGCTGGAATCAAGATTGCAAGGAGAAATACCAATAGCCTCAGATATGCAGATGACACCACCCTTATGGCAGAAAGTGAAGAGGAACTAAAAAGCCTCTTGATGAAAGTGAAAGAGGAGAGTGAAAAAGTTGACTTCAAGCACAAAATTCAGAAAACTAAGATCATGGCATCTGATCCCATCACTTCACAGCAAATAGATGGAGAAACAGTGGAAACAGAGAGAGACTATTTTTAGGGGCTCCAAAATCACTACAGATGTGACTGCACCAATGAAATTAAAAGGCTCTTACTCCTTGGAAGGAAAACTATGACCAACCTAGATAGTATATTAAAAAACAGAGATATTACTTTGTTAACAAAGGTTCATATACTCAAAGCTATGGTTTTTCCAGTAGTCATGTATGGGTGTGAGAGTTGGACTATAAAGAAATCTGAGCACTGAAGAATGGATGCTTTTCAACTGCAGTGTTGGAGAAGAGTCTTGAGAGTCCCTTGGACTACAGGGAGATCCAACCTTTCCATCCTAAAGGAAATCAATCCTGGATATTCCTTGGAAGGATTGGTGCTGAAGCTGAAACTCCAATATTTTGGCCATCTGATGCAAAGGACTGACTCATTGGAACAGACCCTGATTCTGGGAAAGATTGAAGGTGGGAGGAGAAGGGGACAACAGAGGATGAGATGGTTGTATGGCACTGACTTAATAGACATGAGTTTGAGCAAGCTCTGGGAGGTCATGATGGACAAGGAAGCCTTGCGTACTATAGTCCATGGGGTCACAAATAGTTAGATATGGCTGAGCAACTGAACCTTTCATGTAAGTTATTGATGGGGATATTTTTTGTTTGTTTGTTTTGTTTATTTTTCTTGCACAAATACCTAGTAGTAAGATTGCTCAGTCATAAATATGTTTGTTGTGTATGTTTCATTTTCTCAGAAATTGCCAGACTTCTTCCCAAAGTGAATGCAGTATTTTTGCTAACCTGTAGGCAATGCACGTGAGTTCCAGTTGCTTTGCATCTTAATCAGCCATTTTAATAGACATCTGATAGAATCTCATTGTTTTAATTTTTATTTCCTTAATGAATAATGACATTGAACACCTTTTCATGTGTTTGTTCTGTCGTTTGACTCTTTTCTTTTGTGAAAACATCTTTTCAAATTTTTCACTCTTTTAAGAACTGGGTTATTTGTTTTATTATTGAATTCTGTGATTTTTAATGTATATTCTGGATACAAGGAATACTTCAAATATCTTTTGCAAATATTTTCTCCCTATTTGTGTGTGCTTTTAAGCCTTACTTTTATTTTAAACAGTTTTAGGATCACTGCAAAATTAAGAGGAAGATACAGAGATTTCCCATATACCCCTGCATATAAGTAGCTTCTCCCATTTTCAGCATTCCTTACCAGAGGGTAGGTTTGTTGTAAGTGATGCATTTAAATTTACTGATAAATCATAATTACTAAAATCCATAGTTTACCTTACGGTTCACTCTAGTTGTACATTCAATGAGTTTGAACAAATATATAATAACATGTATCTATCAACGTATTATCATAAATAATAATTTCAGTGGTCTAAAAATTCTGTGCTCCATCTATTCATCCTTCTCTCTCAAACCTCTGACAAACACTGATCTTTTTACTGGCTCCATAGTTTTGCCTAATATAAAGAAATCTGTAGAAATCTGATAAATTAAATATCATTTAAAATAGTAAAAATTGATAAATTATTAAATTTGTTACAGCAATAGACTATCACATAGCCCAAAGTTAATATATATAATATGTATCTTTATTATATTATTAAAATGAAAATATGCTAAAATCATATTATAAAAACATATTACAAAATATTGTTATGATATGATTAAAACAAACATATTTAGTAAAAAATTGAATTTAAAGTAAAAAAAAATCTGCCATTCATCCCAGGATATAGCAAAAAATTGTTATTCCAGGATATAGCAAAAAATAATCATACCAGGAAGATAACCATTCCTTTGTATGTAAAATATTTTGTGGAGAAATCAAATTGACTTGAAGATGAAATAAAATGGCTTTAAATGAAATGTAAAAGAGTGACTGTTTGCTTTTGTAATATCATTTGTGGTGCCTCTAATGGAAGAGAGAGCAGAGATAGAAGAATGGGCCCCAATTATATGATGGGACACCAAGGAGAATGATGGGTACTATGTAGGGGAAATATATATCATCCAAAGTAAGACATATTTGAGAGTGAAGATGCTCTCTGTTTATAACTATACCCAGCAGAGTTGAGCATACTTAGCTATAATAAACCAGAGATGTGTGATCTGCTTACCTCTCAGTAATCCCTCTGACAAGGCTCATACTTGGTTATTCATTTTAGATCCCATCTTATTTGAAGGTGTCATTTTCTTCTATTTTCTCAAAATCTTTCATGGTGAATATCATGGAGAAGAGCCTTGTGCTAGTGGAAATACAGAAATATGAAGGTGAAGGCTGAGTAATTCATTACACACAACTGGACAGATTGCAGAAGGGGTTATTCAGACAATTTAAATAGTTTTGGAAATCCACAGGAAGCTATTATCTAACTTAAATATTAAAAGTAGGCACAATTTCACTTTGTATTCATGTATATAGCAACATGTCTGAAGTGTAGAAAGAGCCTAATAAATATTCATATGGTTAAATGAGTGAAAAAAAAAATAACCTATACGAGAATCTTAACATTCCTTGAAGCATTTTGTTTGTGCTTAAAATTAATAATGGCTTAACCTTACCATATGTCACATATTGTTTTAAATATATATTAACAAATTTAATACTTGCTATCATCCCATGCCCTATAAAGGTCAAGAGAAACACACTGATGCTGAAAAAAATTGAATAAAACTGTATAACATTAAAAACCATGGTTCATCCCAATAAGAAGGTATTTAGAAGGGACTTAGAGGGTTTGGCCGTGGATGGGTAATTTTAGAGAGAATTCAAATAAGTAAGAATTTGTTCTGAATTGAGTGTTATCAAGAAGGAGGGAGCATTCTATATTGGATGTATTAATGTGTATGAAGAACATGTTAGAAATGAAGTTGGGGTTAAGGAGTAATGGACAAAGAAGCAGGCATTTCTCACATCATCTCTGAGAGGGAGATTTGATAATTTTTGTAATTTACTCGGGATCATTTTTGTTTCTGCTCAAACATGATTATGAGAGATGTTAGTCACAGAATGACCACCTAATGGTGGTGATGTCTGGCATTGTTTTGTTCAAAGGAAGAATACCACAGCCTAGCTGAGTGTAGGCTGGTGACAAGCTAGCTACCAACTGGAAGAAGTTACTTTTTTCTTTTCTCAGTAATATTTTATTCTCATTTTGCTGTCAAGGAAATTGAAGTACAAATCAGCTGAGTAACTTAAACAAAAGCAGAGTTAGTACCACGTATTGGTAGGAAACAGGTTTCTGGTTCTAGAGCACCTGTGAATTATTATGGTTTTCTATAACATTCAGAATTTTTCTTGGAATTGTTATGAAGAAAAAAAGGATTTATTGTTGCTGTTGTCTAACGTGAAGTTTTGTTTTTATTTTTCATCTCTTAAAAATGAAGAAATGACTGGTTTCTTTCATATAACTTATTTTATATGGAGATATAGGAAATTCTTTTTAGCATTTGATATCTATATATTTCCCAACAATATTTGATATACTCATGTTCCTTTTTGTGTGTCTGAGTGACTTTGACTCTGTATTCATCAAGAGCAGGAAGTCTCCAATTTAAGAACCTCTGACTTTAGACTTACATTCCCTAAGGGACACAGAAATTGACTAACTGTATGTGTCGAGCCTAAAGAGAATATTGGTTTCAATTCAACATCTCAATAAAGGCCTTCCAGTCAGAATGTCAGTGTGATTTAGAAATATAAGTCTCTTATAATTCTGATTATGTGCTAGTCATTGTCCCCAAAGATGACTTTATTCTAACCCCTGCTGACTGAGGAAGGAATGGAGAGCATGGGAAAATTAATTATAATGCTTCCTGTCTGTCTGAGGGTTCATTGAAGACTGAAATAAGCCTAGAAAATATTAGCAGTGGGAGCAGAAGCTCAGGAAGAATGGAGACAGAGGAGAACAGCCTGTGCTTGGCACTCTTCTCTCACTTATAGACTGAATCTCTTCAGTAGGGAGCCTTCTTTCTTTTCTTTTTTCTACTGAGAATCACAGTTATTACATAGATCTACTTGCCTAATAATATGCATTATTATTTCTAACGTGATAGTTAATTTTTTGTGTCATTTTGAGTAGGCCACAGTACCTAGATATCTGGTTAAATATCAAATTTAATATCTCTGTGAAGGTATTTTTAGATGAGATTAAGAATTGGACATGACTGAGCGACATCACTTTGACTTTTCACTTTCATGCATTGGAGAAGGCAATGGCAACCCACTCCAGTATTCTTGCCTAGAGAATCCCAGGGATGGGGGAGCCTGGTGGGCTGCTGTCTATGGGGTCGCACAGAGTCAGATACGACTGAAGCGACTCAGCAGCAATATGTAAATCAGTAGACTTTGAGTAAAGCAGATTATCCTCTAATATGGTTGCTGTTATGTGTGTGCTTGGTCATATCTGACTCTGTGACCCACATGGACTGTAGCCAGCCAGGCTCCTCTATCCTTGAGATTTTCCAGGTAAGAGTATTGAAGTGGGTTGCTATTTCCTACTCCAGGGAATTTTCCTGACCCAAGGATCGAACCTCTGTCTCTTGCTTCTCCTGCATTGGTAGGCAAATTTTTGACCACTAGTGATATCTGAGACTAGTGGACTTTATGACTGGACTTTATCTAATCACATAAAAGCCTTAAAGAGAAAACAGAGGTCTCTTGAGGGAGAAAAACTTTGTCTCCAGACTATCTTTGGATCTCTAACCTGCTGGCCTATACTGAAACTTGTACACTTGCCAGGCTCCACAATCATGTGAGTCAATTTCTTAGAACTGATCTATTGATCTATCTATCCAGCCTTTCTATTGTATTTGCTTCTCTGGAGAACTGTGACTGATGAAATGTTCCTTAATTTCACTTCACAGATTCCCAGCAACTTCTTCCTTCATTATTCTTACTCCAATTAGGGCTGATGATTAGGGAGTCCCATACTTATTCTTCCAAGTCTTAAGAAAAAGAAAAACTCTAGAATTCATTTTTTTTCACATCACAACTGCTACTGACCTAGTTCATATCATCATCATCTCTCTCCTGAACTAATGCAACTTCTTAACTAGTCTATCTTCCCCTTTCCTCCTTTCATCCACTGCATTTTACACACTACTACAAAATTGACTTTATAAAATACAGATCTAATGTTGCCAGTCTCAGGCTCAAATATTTTGATGGTTTTCTGTGAATTTCAGGAAAATTTTTGGTGAAAAATGTATAGTTATATCCATTAAAGGCACAAAAGACTTCATGAAAAAAATAGAACCACACTTTGACTTAGGTAAAATTAAAATACACTTAAAATATTCTAATGAATTTTAGAAATTAAAATAGGAATATATCCACACACATTATTACTTTTCATATTCTTTAATCAAGATTGTCTAAGCTAAGATTATTTCACTCCTATTGAAAAAAAGTTTTTTTCTTTAGTAGTAAGCTACTACAGATTACTTTTGTTCATAATTAAGATCAAGGTTTTTATGGCCAGAGGTAACAAATAGTTCTATCCTCTCTCAAACGCTTATTGTAGTTTTAGAAACATATTTATATAATCTTCCTGGAAAATAAAAGTACTTCCAAAGTCAAAACTATATTTGCTTGATAAATTTACATATGTATACGTGTGAATATATATATCCATTATTTTTCAGGACAGCTCTTAGAATCCTGAAAATATCATAAAGATTTCCTAAAGCTAACTTATGTGATTTGAAGCCAGACTGCTTCTAAGCTCCTCACATAAAATCTATATAGATTTATGTTACCTTTTCCTGACAACACACAATATAGTATTTTTAAGTCATGAAGATTATCATCCTAATAATTTCAAATTTTAATTTATATATTTTTAATTTTTGGATAAAATATGACTTAATAAAGGCAGAAAAATACAATCAAATGATCAAGTTTTGTTATCAGTTGACATTCAGTATGTCTAGAATCACTACTTACATATATTGATATTTTATTCTATTCCATTCTAGTATATTTCATTTTATTATAATGCTGATGGCCATCATTTAAATGACAATAACTCACTAATCTGTTTTGATATATAGTTTGAGTAGCTGTACTTTAAACTACTTTATCTTCCTATTGGCTTTTTAGAGTTATGGTAAGTTTTCTCACATATATAATTGGTTAAAGTTCAATAACTAAAAAGAGAGAGATTTGAATTGAGAATATAGCTAAGTAAATATTTTCTTTCGCTTCTCAAGTTGAAATTTATAACAAGCACTGTTATCATTTTAAGTGTTCAAGTATAAACAGTAATTCGCAAAATCAGTTTATTCATAGGTTTTACGTCTTCTGACTTGAAGCCCACTTTTATATGCAGAAGAGTATGGCTATCTCTTCTCTATTAGTAATAATCCACAATTTCCCCAGATAACCCCGTGTTTTCTGCCTGGCTTTCCAGAGGCATCCTGGAAATGAAGGTATAAAAGTTTATAAATAAATAAAATATAACAGTGAAGAGAGCTGGGGGTATAATTGGATAAGAGTGAAAAATTAAATATTTCGATGAATTTCTACATTATAGCAAGTAGCTCAGAACACACTGAAGAATGAAATGAGTTTAGAAAGCCTCAGATCAAAAATTTCAGGGGGCTGCGGAGATCTGGGAATCAGTCAGCTGGTTAGCGCCTTAGTGAGGCCCTGGTCTCAGTAGAGGGAAAGGATCAACTAGATTTGACCAAGTGCCTTGATTATTAGGGACCCCTTCCCAACCTCCATCTGAAGAAAAAGATATTTTATCCTTTAATCCCAGGCCAAAAAGAAATAAATTAATGCTTCAAAACAAAAAGAAACAAGGTGAAAAAATTTGCAGTTACTCTTCTCTAAAGGTACTAAACAAATTGTTCTCACAATCTGTAGATTTTAAGTCTGGATAATGGTACCCCCAGATCCAAAGTCTTTTGATTCTGGATTTAATATTTATGTTGCAAGAAATAAGGAGACACTTTCAAGCTTAAGTGAAAGAATATTTACAGTTGGGACCTGAGCTAGTCTAGAACTAGAGGAGTGGTAGTTTGACTTTTCTCTCATGAACAACATAGCAGTTCTCTCTCTGGCTCCTCTGCTTCCATTTATGTGTTTACTCATTTCTCCTCTTTCATTTGGTTAGTTGATTTTGCTGGCTAAGTTTTTGCTCCCAACCCTTCATTTTTTTTTTTTTCATTCTCTTGTTCTAACTCTACCCATGTCAGTTCAGTCAGTCAGTTCAGTCGCTCAGTCGTGTCCAACTCTTTGCAACCCCATGGACTGCAGCAAGCCAGGCCTCCGTGTCCATCACCAACTCCCGGAGTTCACTGAGATTCACATCCATCGAGTTAGTGATGCCATCCAGCCATCTCATCCTCTGTCGTCCCCTTCTCCTCCTGCCCCCAATGCCTCCCAGCATCAGAGTCTTTTCCAATGAATCACCTCTTCGCATGAGGTGGCCAAAGTATTGGAGCTTCAGCTTCAGCATCATTCCTTCCAAAGAACAACCAGGACTGATCTCCTTTAGAATGGACTGGTTGGATCTCCTTGCAGTCCAAGGGACTCTCAAGAGTCTTCTCCAACACCACAGTTCAAAAGCATCAATCCTTCACAGTCCAACTCTCACATCCATACATGACCACTGGAAAAACCATAGCCTTGACTAGACGGACTTTAGTCAGCAAAGTAATGTCTCTGCTTTTGAATATGTTATCTAGGTTGGTCATAACTTTTCTTCCAAGGAATAAGCGTCTTTTAATTTCATGGCTGCAGTCACTATCTGCAGTGTTTTTTTAACCTATTCATCCTTTCTATTTGCTTCCATGACACAGACTAAACAGATTTCTTCACAACAGAATTCCAGAGTGAGAGAGAAATCATCTTAGACCACATCACAGTTATAGCAGTTCTCCAATATGGTTGAGGGATCACAAGATATAAAACATGGTTGTGGTCCCTTGGTTTGATTCTGAGCTGAAGTTTTCCTTAAAAAGGGTAATGATGATGTAAAAATGAAATCCCAAGCACATTTCATTTTTGCCCAGTTAAAGAATTTTATCATTATTGTGCAAATTGATGTTCACTCACTTTAAATTCAATTATATTGATATACAAGTGTGAATAAACAATTTCCTTAACTTTGAATATCTCAATGACTCTCGTCTTATTCATCTTCACTGATATTTATTCCAGCTAGAGAAGAATTGTGCATTATTTCTTAGTCTTATGTTGGTGCTATTTCCCTTTCTTGATTGACCATATACTGGGGAATTTTCATTAAACTTATGCATTAAGTATTTTTTGAGGGATTTATCACTTTGCTAATTCTACCCTTTGGTAGAAAGTAGGCAATGGCACCCCACTCTAGTACTCTTGCCTGGAAAATCCCATGGACACAGGAGCCTGGTAGGCTGCAGCTCATGGGATCACGAAGAGTTGGATATGACTGAGCGACTTCACTTTCACTTTTCACTTTCATGCTTTGGAGAAGGACATGGGAACCCACTCCAGTGTTCTTGCCTGGAGAATCCCAGGGACGGAAGAGTCTGGTAGGCTGCCGTTTATGGGGTCAAACAGAGTCGGACACGACTGAAGTGACTCAGCAGCAGCAGCAGCAGCATATGCAAATTGTTCTCTCTACAAATGTCACTTTTTCTTTCTTCAAATACAAGTATAGCAGTAGTTCACAATTGTGATCTTTTTATATTTTTCATTAAACTTTTCTCCTCCACCTTTATTGAGATATACTTGATAAACAAAATTGCATATATCTAAAGAGTACAACCTAATAATCTGATGTAGATATGCTTTGTGAAATGAAGACTGCAGTCAAATCTGTCACCTCACATAGGTACCTTTTGTATATATGTGAGATGAGAATGTTTGGGATTTATTCTCAGCAAATTTAAAGTACAATATAGTATTATTAACTATTGTCATCAAGAAGTACACTGGATCTTCAGAACTAATTCATCTTATAACTGAAGCTTTGTACCTACTGATCATCATTTCCCTCACTTCCTCAATCGTCCAGCTCCTGGCAATCACCAATCTACTCTCTGTTTCTATGAATTCAACTCTTTTTTTATGTTCTACATATAAATGAGACTATACAGTATTGCCTTTTCTGTTGTTGTTGTCTTATTTCACCTAGCATAATGTTCAAGTTCCTGTAAATGGCAGAATTTCATCTCATGGCTGAATAATGTTTATATATAGTGTATATTTATTATATGATATTGGTACAATAATCATAACACTATATATGCTATTATGATGAATATATATTAATGATATATATTATATAAATAGGTATTGTGGTTAATGCTGCAATAAGCATGGGAGTGCTGATATCTCTGTGAGATACTGATTTCATTTCCCTTTGATATGTACTCAGAAGTTGGCTTGCTGGATCATATGGTAGTTCTATTTTTAATTTTTGAGAACTGTCTATACTGTTTTCCATAATGTCCATACCAATTTATTTCCCTGTCACCCATGTACGAGGGTTCATTCTTTCCATATCCTCACAGCACACAACTGTGATTCTTAAATGTGAGTGTGGATCAGAATTTCTTGGAGGACTTTCAAAAACACAGATTTCTGTTTTTTTTTTATTTAGTAAGTCTGAGTTGCTGCTGCTGCTGCTGAGTCTCATCAGCCCTGTCCGACTCTGTGCGACCCCACAGACGGCAGCCTACTAGGCTCCTCTGTCTCTGGGATTCTCCAGGCAAGAATAATGGAGTGGGTTGCCATTTCCTTCTCCAATGCATGAAAGTGGAAAGCGAAAGTGAAGTCACTCAGTTGGGACCCAAGAATTGTGTTTCTAACAAGTTTTCAGGTAATGCTCATGTTGCGTGTTCAAGAATCACACTTTCAGATCCACTACCTAACACAATTGAGATTTCAATTTTTTTTTTTTTTGAGTCATCAAGACCTGAATTCAAACTCCAGCATGCTCCCTTTTAAATAAAATAACTGTGGTAAAATGACCTAAATTGTGAGTTTCTGTTTATTCTTCAGTAAAATAGGGATACAAGAGTATTACCAATCTTAAATAATAAAATAAACAGAGCCCAACACATGCTAAACAGTCAATACACATTACTACAATTTTTTAAAATATAAATTAATAATATTTTTATATCATCAGATATTTAAGTTATCCATGTCTGTTTTCCTAATAGTTTATGCCTGTAGGCAACAGTAGTAGACTCTAAAATATGAATAGGGGACTCAATTAAAAGTGTCTTACGTTTACATTGTGACATTATCTGAGTCTTCCTTGATTTTGCTGACCGATCTGTGCATTGGGGTTAATGTTTTCACATGATGAAACCATTTGAGGAGAACAATAGTCCATAGTGCTTCTCACTTGGCACTTTATGTTTCCAACATGCTCAGATGTAAATAATTGTTCTTGCCATAATATCCGTTGTGAATTGCTCTCTTGCTGTGGCTTGCCCCTTTTTCAATTTGATAGGGAATCATGGTTTGCTTTTCAGCTGGGGTTATCCACATAAAAGATATCTGAGGAAGTTCTTTAATTAAGAACATCATAACAAAGAGAAACTAATTAAAATTTATTAAATCACTATGCAATATGAATTTGATACATATATATGTATAGAATGATACCCACACATACACATTTGTGACGGATGTATTTATGTCATTTCCAGTTCATGCTTGTTAAGAAAGTGTTAGTAGTACAACTGCCTCTCTATTACGGTCTCATCAGGCTTGTATTCCTCTTCTCTAAGGTCCTAAGACCTCTTCCTTGAGCCACAGGTCTCTAAGCTGGCCAAATTATAAGATTTGAACTTGCAGGCAATGAAAACAGGATGACCAAGTTCTTTAACTGGTTAAAATAAAGCTTCCACTCAACAAGTTGCAAAATGAAAAGTGAATGTGGATGAGATTAACTGACTGAAGAAACAAAATTCTGCATTGACTTGAAAGCCGACTTCTCCAGCCCATTTCCAATCTTCACCTGTCTTTTGCCTATTTTCGCTACATTACTTTATTTACACAGAAGAGTGTTTATGGGCGAAAAGCTTCTATGACTCAGTTCAGTTTCGCAAAGTACTAGCAGTTCTTGAGAGGAAACCTGCTATATTGAGTAAGTGCAAAGTATGATTATTAATCTTAATATAATATTTTTAAACAGCTGACAGATGGTGAACACAATGAAATATTTTGATAACTCCTTGTTATATTTTCAGAGACTTGGAGGCTTATTGAAAATATGAGGTTCTAAATATTTGAATACGTGGATGTTTTTTCGGATGAGCGTGATAAAATCTTTTTTTTGCAAATAACATGCTATAGTTTAAAAATTAAGGTGGCGCTAAAAGAAAAGGAGATAAAAATACATACAAATGAGAGATTCCTGCAAGAATTCTAGGGTAACATCAGGCATTGCACCTTCAGGGCAATCTATGCCTCTTTCAAACAGAAACTCCTTCAGATGAGCTTGTCTAGGATCTCTAAAAGAACGTGGGCCAAGTATGTCAGCATTAAAAATACTGAATTGGCTGGAAACACTGTTGTGTGTCAACCTTTATTTGTCCTTTAAACCAAGAAAAAAGGATAAAAGTATGCCTGTAGGCAAAATAAAGATCTGCTCTTTCCTTCCTCTCATTCCATTCCTCATGCTCTCTTCAACTTATATGAGATTTGTAAAATGAATTGTAATAGAAAGTTCATATGACAAAAATTACAGTGGTGTGGCCAAGAAAACACCCAGGGGGCTTTTAGCTTCCGTTGTGCCAGGAATGAACTATCAGATCAGCCTTCTGGACTCAAATGCGACACTGTCAATAAGGATACATCATCTTTTTTGTGGTGTAGAAGAGCTGTCGGTTGTAATTCCCATTATTCCAAAGCCAGGATTTTCCATTAGTACAGCCACCTGCTGGGTTTCTCTACTCAGGTTTAATGGAGTCTGAATTTGAATTTATCACCATCTGTGGGGAGACAGGAAATGAGAGAGCATCACTAATTCCTTTCTTCATTTGCAAAGTGTATGTATAATCTTTATAAGGAAGCAGCAAAAGCAGCTGAGGTTGGAAATGGATTGGAGAGTATTTTAGCTCACATTGACATCAGAGCTCCCGACCAAGGGAGACACATGCTGTTTGTTCTAAAGCCAATTCCAGCAACAAAAAGAATGTTTTAATTTCCTATGTAATGCAGTATCAAAATCCTGCAGATTCAGGATGCTATTTATCTTCAACTTCCAAAAAGATCTTAGAAGATTTAATCAGATCTCTAGTAAAGATGAAAGACTTGGATACATGTCAAGTTCACAAAAATGAGTTCAGGATTACTAATTACAACATTAACTTATAAATAGAACATTATAGAATATAAGTGTCTATTTTATGTAGTTCTTTTCCCCTAAGATTAAAACAAAAACAAAAAGCTTTGTATAACTCAAGAGGAAAGACCAGAGAACATCAAAACCTTCAGGATGATCTATAGAAATAATGGAATGCCTTAAATTCATATAAACATGTCTCAGTGGTCCTGACTTATATGGAGTCATCAGTGATGTTTATCAACATATTTAATTAAAAAAAATAGGTTTACAGGAAAAGTAAGCAATTTACAATTAAATTCTGGCATTGTCTAGTGGATAAAAACTTTCAAATCTGATCTGCCTAATTTTTTACACTGCTCCATCAGGGCAGAGTGTTGCCTTCTGGAATCTGCTGTCCAGGCAAAGACACGAGGGAAAACTAAACCATTCTGACACACCAGTTGCAATAGGTATTACGGACCACTCCAGCTCAGAACAAGCAGAGGATAATAGCAGTTCAGAAGATGAGAGGAAATATCCTCTCAGGAAAGAGGAAGATTCAAAATCAAAACACACAAGCACATATACACACAGACACACACACGCACAGAGCCTCTGAGAAAACACTGCATGCCATTGTCTTTCTTCAGGAACCATGAGTTCATCCCTTTCTCATGAATCTCCCTCCATGTTTATAATCTCGGATTAATGACTCTAAACAGTGAGTCTGTTCTAAAGTCATGGGGGTCAGCTCTGTGGACTTGAGGAGCTTGGATAATTGGAAGGAATGTTACTTATTATAGTGAAGCAACGATTCCAGGGGAGGAGAGGAAGAAGCACAACAAATAACTGCGCTGTTGTTCTTTAAGACTACCAAGAGAGTTCGCGCTCCTATTGGGGAGGTTGTGAAGACTGTATTGTGACAAAGCAAAATACCTCCTGGGTGCCTGCTTCTAGAGGAAAGCGTTTGATGTTTGATCTGTAATGAGATGGAAGAGGAAAACAGTCCCTTGGTTAACTAATATGTACTGGAGATGAACAGATTCAAAGATTTAAGTTTCAGTTCTGGGACAAGATCCCCCATGCCACTAATTTATTATTTAGGAAATTCTGTAAGTTCTTTTCTCTTTTTGTACTGAATGCATGATGGGTTTAACATACATTTGCTTTCAAATCTGGCTTGGATAATAACCCTAATAATTAATATGCTGTATTTCACTTTTGCTAGTTTAGTTCTTTCTCAGTGTGGCTATGATGTGGCCTTATGTGATTTCCTTTTGGCACATGAGTGATTGGAACCTAGGGCTTTATGCTAGGCCTAAGCACTTTGTACTGGAAAGCAAAGAGGCAGTAACCTAGCGCAAGTGCAAAAGGTTGCATATAATATGGAATTCAGGATAAAGCTAGAATGAAAACAGGAAAGCAACAGCAATAAATAAATAAGCAGTTAATTTTACTCCACATGGCATGCTATGGATGATGTCACACATATGGTGATTCATACCAGGAGCAGCAACTTTAGAGACGAAGTCAAACCCTAGAAAATCTGTCAGTTTGGGTTAACAGAACATTGTTATTACCTCAAGTCAAGCAGATGGAGGGCAAACTTCTCTGCTGGATTCTGCTGCTCTTTAATTAATGTCCACATTTATTATGTCAATATAATGCATCACGTTTGGTCTAAAGGTTTAGTTTTTTTTTTTTTTAAAGAAATGATTATTTCATTAGTTTCAACATTTGAACAGTTGCACAGGATTTTAGAGGCATATGTAGATATCCCAATAATAATGTTTATATCAGTTTATAAAAGAAACAGAAGAGAAGGGACCAAGTTGGCTTTACATATTTCATTCTTGATGTAGAGATGGGTTTGATACTTCTTTTATGAACATTTTCAAATGAGGGCTTTTGAGTACATGCATGTGAACATATAAGAAGAACGGGAATCTCAAATGATAAAGCTATGCAGATCTTATTAATGTTAGTATTTCATAAAGAAATTAAGAGCTGCAATTAATTTATTCCTGGAAGTAATGCAGTAAATGAAGAAAAGCAAGTAGGAAAATCTCATCTTATCTCAGAAACATCGATTTTCTTAGGTGTGTTCAGAAAGAACAAGGAATCTCTGGCATTGGATATTGTCCACATGAAACTGTGGTATTAAATCTTTAGGCGCAATTCAAAGAATAAGCCTATCATGTAAGAATGAAAGAGTGTGCCATAACTACAAATATACTTTCTTAAATAGATGGCAGGTTTGCATTGTTCATTTTGGGAAAATATTTTTTTTTTTCAGTGTTGGCTCTAGCCTTTAATTATTTAAGTAAGTCAAATCCAAAATCGTTAAAATGTGCAAATATTACTTGGAATCACTCCAAGAGGAAACAGTAGGCAGTGATCTGGCCTCTTGGATTGAGCACTCAATTGCTGCTTAGTTTTCTTTCAGATTCTCAAAGAGATATGCTCTTAAACAAAGATCAGTACTCCCACCAATAACTGGTAAAATATTCTTGGTATTAGTAGTACCATATAGGGCTTCTGAGTGGCTAGACCACACCACACCCAGTGTAGTCTCTGCTGATTTCTAGATGATGGTAAATGAAACCTTTGATAAACACAGTTTTTCAAGTCAAGCAATCGCTTTGTATACACACACACTTCAGGGTTTCAGCATCCTGGAAAGCAAAGGCTATAAAGATTTCTTTTTTTTTTCTTTCTGTACAACATCCCATTAGATTCCTGTACTTCTTCATAGCAGTAAGATTTTTTTATAAGCTAACAGATTCACTCTAGTGATGGAGAATTGAAGAAAAGATTCTAATATTCTACTGTGAACTTCACTTAAAAAAATGATAATTTAGGCCACTGGTTCTCAAACAGAGGCAATTTTGTCCCCCACAGTGTAGACAAGTCTGGCGCTACTGAAATCTAGTGGGTAGAAGCCAGGAATGCTCCTAAATATCCCCAAATTGCACAAGATAGACCCCCAAACACAGACTCATCTGCCTCAAAATGTTAATAATGCTGATTTAGGAAACTCTTGCCTATGTCAATAAGACCACTTTTTCATCTCTAAACATACAAAAAGTCTTCATATGACTGGGGGGAAAGTGTGGTTTACAAAATTTCAGTGAATTTTTTCCATTGTAGGTACTATAAAGAATATAATACCAACTTTGATTGTGTTACTTATCAATGAACTGCATTATATGACAGGAATGTATACAGTAATGAAATAAAAAGTAAGTGAAAAGTTTCATCTTTTATAGGTTCTTTTCCATTCATTATTCTCTCTCTCCCTCTTGGTCTCTCTTATTTTTACATCATTTTCCCTAATTTGTCTTTACATTATTTGGAGGAAAAAAGTCCCCAAAACATATTGAATTGGCATGTTAGCATTTCTGTTTCTGGAATCCTTTTTCATTTTCAGTTCTTCAAAATCTGATGCAAAACACTGCTAGCAGGAAACTTTTTCCTGTTCGTTTTACTAATGGTTTAGAATTTAATTCATCAAGCTTTAACATTCAGATATTTGGTGTTCTTCCAAATATAAATTTCATTTCACAGTATACAGAAAAGCCTGTATTCAAAGAAATAATTTGTAAATGATGGGTTAAACAAAGTTAAATTTTGTTTATTTCATAACTTTTCAATATCTCAAATATGCTGACATTCACTGTAAACATCAAAAGAAAGATTTAGAAACTATTTTTTCTAAACAAATCTATTATATCACAGAACTTTTTTTTACATGAATTTTCTAGCACCATTTGATGGAATTTGTGGTCTGAAAAACATGCCATGGACCTAGCTCATGAGTTGTCTAGAATCTTCTATTTTTGTTGCCAGGAATCTATTATCCATAATTCCACACTCTCACTTTAATTATACCAAAGTCACTAGGAACCTAAGGATCTGATATCTGCTAGAGAATGGCCACATCCATGGGTCAGAATATAATATAATTCCTTTCTTTTCTTTTTCCTTTGTTGCCCCCTTCTCCTCGAGCCCTCAATCTTTTCCAGCATCAGGGTCTTTTCCAATGAGTTGGCTCTTTGCATCAGATGGCCAAATTATTACTTTTTTATTTTATTTTATTTTAATTTTTTTTATTTTTAAATTTATTTAATTGGAGGCTAATTACTTTACAATATTGTGGTGGTTTTTGCCATATATTCACATGAATCAGCCATGGGTGTACATGTTTCCTCATCCTGACCCCCCTCCCTCCTCCCTCTCCATCCCATCCTTCAGGGTCATCCCAGTGCACTAGCCCTGAGAACCCTGTCTCATACATTGAACCTGGACTGGCAATCTCTTTGACATATAGTAATATACATGTTTCAATGCTATGCTCTCAAATCATTCCACCCTTGCCTTCTCCCACAGGGCCCAAAAGTCTGTTCTTTACATCTGTGTCTCTTTTGCTATCTCCCATATAGGGTCATCATTACCATCTTTCTATATTCCATATATATGCGATAATATACTGTACTGGTGTTTTTCTTTTCTGACTTACTTGCTCTCTATAATAGGCTCCAGTTTCATCCACCTCATTAGAATTGATTCAAATGCATTCTTTCTAATAGCTGAGTAATACTCCATTGTGTATATATACTGCAGCTTTCTTATCCATTCATCTGCTGATGGACATCTAGGTTGCTTCCATGTCCTGGCTATTGTAAACAGTGCTGGGATGAACACTGGGGTACACGTGTCTCTTTCACTTCTGGCTTCCTTGGTGTGTATACCCAGCAGTGGGATTGCTGGGTCATATGGCAGTTCTATTTCCAGTTTTTGAAGGAATCTCCACACTGTTCTCCATAGTGGCTGTACTAGTTTGCATTCCCACCAACAGTGTAAGAGGGTTTCTTTTTCTCCGCACCCTCTCCAGCATTTATTGTTTGTAGACTTTTTGGTAGCAGTCATTCTGACAGGTGTGAGATGGTACCTCATTGTGGTTTTGATTCGCATTTCTCTGATCATGAGTGATGTTGAACATCTTTTCATGTGTTTGTTAGCCATCTAATACAGTTCCTTTCTAATCTTGTATTGCTGATAGTCCACTTTTGGTCCAAAGGAAACACTAACATAATGCTTTAGCCAAACAAAATCTGAAAGTGCAGGTCAAGCTGGGTGTAGGTGTGTCTTATATATTTGCACGTTAGACATCAGTCAAACTGTCCCTGGCCACTTAGACGTCTCTGCCTAAGAAAAGCTTTGCTTGCCTCTATCCCTTATACTGCAGAAGATGCAGATTAAATTCTTTCAGGAATCTCACTGAAGATGTTTAGTAAAATTTAGTAAAAAGCAGGTAATCCACTCTAAGTGCTAGGGACTCACAGCACAGCCTCCCCTAATAAAGTCTTTTATGCAGTTTTCTAATTTCCACCCTAGAGTCTATCATAACTTCAGTACAATTCTTCACTGAAGTATCATACTATCTTTTATTTATTAATTTATTTATTTTCTGTCTATTTTTTGCCAGTCCTATCAGCTAGTCAGTCTCCTAATTCGCCTTGCTTTCTCATATGCTGTAATATGTTGCTTCAGTTTAAAGTTCTAACAAACTGACAGACAGATCTATAAGTTGTACACACAAATCATGTACACTGTCCAGTACTTTATGGATAATTTAGAGAAATTTCAAAGATAATTTCATTTGTACTTGGTTTTCATCAAATATGCTAACATTTGAACCAGACTCCAATTATAACATTTGACTTCTCTCTATAGAAAAGACCAGATAACAGAGTTTGAAATGTTATATACTTGTGACCAACTTTCTAAGTGAGCTGACTGATTCAATCTACCTCTTTGATCTATTTCTCACCTGTCCAATATATTAGGTATCTTCATATTTTACTTTTCAACAAATTCAAGAAGTAAAACAACATATGATGACTAAAACATGGTCTCAAATGTAAGATAGTCTTAATATACTCATGTTTGTATTAAAGTCAGTTAAACGTGCCTCTGAATTCTGAAGTTTTGGTTCATGTTCTATTATATATATATATACACACACATATATATTTATACATATATACATATTCATCTAGGTTGGTCATAACTTTCCTTCCAAGGAGTAAGTGTCTTTTAATTTCATGGCTGCAGTCACCATCTGCAGTGATTTTGGAGCCCCCCAAAATAAAGTCTGACACTGTTTCCACTGTTTCGCCATCTATTTCCCGTGAAGCGATGGGACCAGATGCCATGATCTTCGTTTTCTGAATGTTGAGCTTTAAGCCAACTTTTTCACTCTCCTCTTTCACTTTCATCAAGAGGCTTCTTAGTTCCTCTTCACTTTCTGCCATAAGGGTGGCGTCATCTGCATATCTGAGGTTATTGATATTTCTCCTGGCAATCTTGATTCCAGCTTGTGCTTCATCCAGCCCAGCGTTTCTCATGATATACTCTGCCTACAAGTTAAATAAGCAGGGTGACAATAGTGATTGCAGCCATGAAATTAGAAGATGCTTACTCCTTAGAAGGAAAGTTATGACCAAGCTAGATAGCATATTCAAAAGCAGAGACATTACTTTGGCAACAAAATCCATCTAGTTAAGGCTATGGTTTTTCCAGTAGTCATGTATGGATGTGAGAGTTGGACTGTGAAGAAAGCTGAACACCGAAGAATTGATGCTTTTGAACTGTGGTGTTGGAGAAGACTCCTGAGAGTCCCTTGGACTGCAAAGAGATCCACCCAGTCCATTCTAAAAGAGATCAGTCCTGAGTGTTCTTTGGAAGGAATGATACTAAAGCTGAAACTCCAGTACTTTGGCCACCTCATGTGAAGAGTTGACTCGTTGGAAAAGACTCTGATGTTGGGAGGGGTTGGGGGCAGGAGGAGAAGGGGATGACAGAGAATGAGATGGCTGGATGGCATTACAGACTCGCTGGACATGATTTTGGGTAAACTCTGGGAGTTGGTGATGGGCAGGGAGGCCTGGCGTGCTGCAATTTGTGGGGTCTCAAAGAGTCGGACACGACTGAGTGACTGAACTGAACTGAACTGATAGTCATCATTACTTACTAACACTCTATTAAGCTTCTCAACTAAAAGGTACCCATAAAGCTTATGGATATCATATACTGTTTGTTTTCTAGAAAAGCCTAGATTTTAGTGATTGTGCTTCATGAAACAATTATGTTATATATGTGTGTGTGTGTGTGTATATATATATATATATATATATATATATATATATATATATATATCTATGAGAGAGAGAGATGTTAGGGGAACCACTGACCAAAACAACCCACCCTGGCCAGGCAAGATAGTGACCTACTTGTACGGGTTATTTTACAACAAGAGATCCTGGTAAGGAATGCAGAACTAAAAAGCTACCACCACCTGGAAGAATTCAGGAAAGATCAAAAGGAGAGTGAAAATGCCAGTCCACATATCTTACCAACCTCACAGAATCCTTCTTGCTAGAATCCATCTTGGCTGAGTGATGTACATACCACCAGAAAGACCCGAGTCAGAATGATTGGCCAGCTATAACCTGGAAACTAACCCTATCACTATAAAACCCAAGACTGCAGTCCACATGGCAGAGTAATTGTCTTGGATTCCCTTACCTGTTGCTCTCCACCTGAGTGCCCCTTCCCCATAAAGTTTCTTGCTTTGTCAGCACATGTGTCTCCTTGGAAAATTTATTTCTGAGTGTGATAGAAGAGCCCACACTTGCAATATATATATTTAAACAATGGAACTTGGGACTAGGCTTTTATTTTCTATATTTTCAATTCTTACCTAACACTTGCCACCAGATAGGCTAATAAATAGGTTTTTTAATGTTTTAATTATTACTCAAAAGTAATAAATAATAAAATAAATAAAAGTTATAAATAAATGCCACCTAAATAAATCACTCAACTATATAACAGTTCTATTGGTTAGCAGCTTCATTTAAAGAAATGAATTAAGTTTCCTTTAGGATATAACCTCAGACCATTAATTCTTAGTTGCTCAAATCTTTTCTGTTTGGTTCTGTGATACTGTGATTATTCAGAATGGCTAAATAATCTTGGAAATTACTGAACCTGATGATAACTTTAATTTCAAGACTTTGAAGTACTCTCCTTGATGCCTCGCTACTTTTATGGTTGTCTTCAAAGTTCATACTGTCTCATTTACAAAAATCTCTATGTAGATCTATTGCAAATTGTATATAATGTTTCTTGTGCTCATCATACCCTCATCAACATATTCTGAGGTTATTAATAGCATGATAATTTTGAAGTGTTATGTAAAAGAAGAAGCCTTTTATGTAAAGGAGATCACATTAATCCAAACTGAAGTTTATGCAATATAAGCTTGAGGGAAAAGAAATTTGAATGCAAATCAAATTGGATTTTTCTGGAAACATCTCTTTAAGTCTGTGAGGAAACCACTGCAGCAATGATTAAAATTTGTTCTTATTCTCTTATATTTGATTTTTTTTAAAAGTTCTTGTTCTTTTGGAAAAGTGTTTGTTAAAAGGAAACTTTATAACACTTTCCATCCTATTTCATTATCTGTTCAATAGGCATTGACTTTCATCATGGAAATGTGGGTAGAACTGGGAGTGGAACAAACTCATAGAAATTGGTTTCTATAGGACTGAATGAGAGGAGATTATAGAGACAACACGGCAAGACTACTTGCTCTTTTCAGAAGATTTCTTATACAGAAGAGAGGAGAATTGGCCGTATTAAAGGGATACCGAAATCATGGGCCTAAAAATCCCTGGCAGCTTTGGAGATGTCCTTAATGAAGCATGAAAGCAAGGGGAATCCTTTACCTTTTGATAAAAATAGCCTTGGGTTTTTACTTTATCTTTGTGAAAGAGCTCTTCTTTTATTGATATTTTCCTTTTGTTTGCCTTGTTTCTTCCTCAAGAAACATAGTTTTTGGCATTTGGAAAATGAAGCAGGATAAGGGGATGAAATGATATGGGCAGGAGAGGGGAATGCTATTTTAGATGGTGCTCAGGGCAGGAAGGTTTCTGTGACAGGTGATATTTCAGCAGTGACCACAGTGAAATGAGGGAACAAGTCAAGTAGATGATTAGGTAAGAGATCTCCAGGCCAATGGGAAAACAAAGGTAAAGCTGTTAGGTAAATATGTTCATGGGAATTTTGAAAAACTGTAGAGAAGTTAGTGAGAAAGGGAGTAGTAAGATCATGTATCAAGAACCAAGCTCAAGATGACAAGAAAATTTAAGGCTTGATAAGAACTTTGGATTTTATCTAAGTATAGTGGGAAATAGTCTGAGCACTTTGAGAGACACATAGTTATCATGATGTGTCGTGATAAGAACTATATGTTAAAAGGATCATTCTGACCACTGGCTGGTGAATAAACTCTAATATGGGTCATATTATGTAGGGTCTAATAGATCATTTGAAATTTAATACACATGTGATTCAGAACCATTGGAGTTATATAAACAAAGTGTGAAATAAGTTTATTTATGATTTAAAATGATCATTTTAGTTACTATATTGGTGATCATTTTTAGGAAAAGCAAGGAGAGTAATTAGGGGGACATTTTTTTAGTGGCTGAAATATTAAAAGCAGCAGTGGTTTGAACTAGATGGAAAGGGGAGTAGTAAGAAGTGGTTGTTTTTGGATATTGTGAAGGCTGAGGTAAAGAAATTTGATGGCAGATTGAATATGTGATTTAAAAGAAAAGAGAAGAGTCAAAAATAACTCTAAGGTTTGGGGCCTGAGTAAACAGGTAAATGACGGTAAATCTTTTGCTGAAACAGGGAAGTTTGGAGGAGGAGTGCTTATAGGCCTACAAAATCAATCATTCTTCTCAGACATGTCAAATTTGAGATGCTCTTAAGCTTTCAATTTAGAATGTGGATTTAGCAGTCAGATACATGCATATTTATTTACACATGCATCCAATTACTGAACACTTACTGAATGTATTGAGCCATCAGGAAGAAAGAGATGCTTTTATAGTCTCCCAAAATATAGGATTTATTTGTTATTGTAGCATAGCCTAGCTCATCCTGAATAATAGAAATAGTTAAATCCATGGGATTTAATGAGATCATATATAGAATAAGTACAAAAAAAGAAAACAAAACAGGTCTAAGGATTGAGCCATGAGGCATTCCAGCATTTACTAATTGGAAAGAGAAAGAGGATAAGGATGAGGATCAAGCAGAGGAAAAGAAAAGCCTCGGGGTTATTTATTTATATTTTAGAAGGCCATTATTACTATTATTGCAGTTGTTTCAAAATTGTCAGAAATTTAATAAAAGCATTTCCCAGCCTGGGAATAGGGGTAAGGGTTGGGGTAGGGTGGGGAACACATCTTTAAACACCAAAAATAAACAACTATAGCACACTCTTGGCTGCATAATTATAAAACATTATTTCTCTGTCAGAATAATTGTGAGTCTAAGCCCTCTTTACCTTTAGTTTATACAAATTCTGAAATAAAATTAACTCTTGGGTCTGGCATAGTCATATGAAAACCCACTGCCCACAGTCTTTGCTTAACTTGATTTCTTCAGTATCTCTGGGATTGTGGTAAAACTTTATGATGTATTTTAGTATGTGGCATAGTCTAGTGTATCATATCCTGTAAAATTTAATAGCATATACCAGGGTTTTGACTATATTTTCTGTTTTGTTAGCTGCAGAGTTATTTTATTTTCCTTAGCTGAATAATATATCCCTGAACTTCAGCTTTACATGAATATTGGATCACTTGGAATGATAGCTATTTTGTGCGTGAGTCTTTGGAAAGATTTTAATAAGGGCCCCCACCCCCATCCACAGCACAAACACATATACACCACAAACCTAACTATCTGAACTCAATAATACTCATAGAGTAATGTGTAAACTTTTTTATCTTAATTTTATTACCTGATATATGATATGTAAAAATGCCAATTTCATGTGTCTTGATAACAAAATGAGACAAAGCTACATCAGTAGCCACCTTCCCTTCTTAGGTTTGAAAGCTTACAACAAATTTGCAAGTGCCCTGTTTCCATCAGTGACAGATACTAGCTTCATTCGTAAATGTATGTTTTGAAACTCTGTTCTATTACTCTTCTTTTGATAAAGTACATTTCAAGCCGGTCATAATTTAATATTTTGGAATTCAATTTAAGCTTATGAATTCTGTTAAAAAAGTAACTGCTTGTGATTTACTAACGTAATAGCACTACCGAGGTGATTATTGGATGAACAGATATATTTCTAACATGGCTAAGCACACACAGAGAGATGCTGACAATTATGTCACAACATACTCCTCTTCCTGTCAAGGTGTAAGTTTTCTTTGCAAGTTAATTATAAAATGAGCCACAATTTCAGAAACATTGACACATTTTGAAGGGTTATAAATTTTTTTGAGTACTGCCCAATTATTTCTCTCTTTTCATTGCTAAAAGGATTTCAATTTCCTTTTCCTTGACCCCGTCCAAAATAGATAGTCCTGCTATTGCTAGTTTGATTTTGATTTTTTTTTAATGATGCTAAATTGCAAAGAGGGAGGGATACAAGAATAAAAGGGAAGGTGGAAGGACAAGTAGGCTAGGGACAGAAATTTCATGGTTGGAGGGGAACTGGTAACAGAAGGATAGACAGCAGGTGTGATTGAGAATTGGAAATGAGGGGAAAAAGGGTGAAACATTGCCAAATGTCAGAAATTGAATCTCCTTTATAGGTTTCTAGGGATGCAATTGAAAAGTGGAGTTCATTTTGACATATTTGAACTCTGTTCCTTTAAAGACAGCTTGTGGGTTGAAAAAGACTGTTCATTCATTCAATAATCCATTCTCTTAACCAATATTTATTGAGCTCCTACTACCGGCCAAACATTTTTTAAGGTATAGGCAACACAGCAGTAAATAAAGTAGCCCCAAATTCCAGTCTTCAAGAAACTTATGTATAGCGGAGTGTTAATTAAACAAACAAGAAAACAAACCCATAATGATGGAGATTGAATCAGTATGAAAAATCTCTCAAGAAAATTTTAGAATCATGGTTTCATTGGTAAATTCTACCAAACTTTAAAAAATTATAAAAATCATTCTTAAGCTCTTCCACAAAAATTGAAGAGGAGGATACACTCTCAACAGCTTTTATAAGGCCAGCATTAACCTAATACCTAAGGACACTATGAAAAAACTATAGGCCAACATCCTTGATGAATGTAAATGCAAAAATCCCTAGCAAAATACTAGAAAAATATTTCCAACAGAACATTAAAAAGATTCTACTTCATGATCAAGTGGAATCTGTTCCAGGCATGCAGAAATGGTTCCCATATGCAAATCAATAAACATGTATCATATTACTAGAATGAAGGATATAAATCAAATGATCATCTCAACAGATGCAGAAAAAGAATTAGATAAAATTCAATATCCTTTCATGAAAAAAACTTATGATAATTTGGGTATAGAGGAATGGATCTCAAAAGAATAAAGGCCACATATGACAAATTCAAAACTAGCATCACACTTAACAGTATGAAGAAAGGCTGAAAGCTTTTCCCCAAAGCCCAGGAACAACACAAGGGTGCCCACTGTCAACATTTCTATTCAACAAAGTACTGGATGTACTACCAGAACAATCAAGAAAAAGAAATAAAAGGCACCAAATTGGAAGGCAAAAGTAAAATATACTTCTCGCAAATGATATGATCATATTTAGAGAAAAACCTATAAGTGCCACTAGAAAACTGTTAACACTCATGAACAAATTTTTAGAGGGGTTCATGTTTGGGAACGCATGTAAGAATTAAAGATTTTAAAATTAAAAAAAATTTAAAAAAAAGAAAAAAAAATAAAATAAAATTTAACAAGAAATGAAAACCTCTTAAGTGACCTAAACGACCCACTTCACTATATCAACATATAGTAAGATATTACTCAACTATACATTAGACGAAAATCTTGATATTTGTGACATGGATGCACTTAAGAACATTCATTTCAGTCACTGTCGTGTCCGACTCTTTGCAACCCCATGAATCGCAGTACGCCAGGCCTCCCTGTCCATCACCAACTCCCGGAGGTTACTCAAACTCAACGTCCATCGAGTCCGTGATGCCATTCAGCCATGTCATCCTCTGTCGTCCCCTTCTCCTCCTGGCCCCAATCTCTCCCAGCATCAGTCTTTTCCAATGAGTCAACTCTTCACATGAGGTGACCAAAGTATTGGAGCTTCAGCTTCAGCATCAGTCCCTCCAATGAACATCCAGGACTGATCTCCTATAGGATGGACTGGTTGGATCACCTTGCAGTACAAGGGACTCTCAAGAGTCTTCTCTGACATGAAAGTTCAAAAGCATCAATTCTTCCGAGCTCTGCTTTCTTTATAATCCAACTTTCCCATCCATACATGACTACTGGAAAAACCATAGCCTTGACTAGACGGACCTTTGTTGGCAAAGTAATGTCTCTGCTTTTGAATATGCTATCTAGGTTGGTCATAACTTTCCTTCCAAGGAGTAAGCGTGTTTTAATTTCCTGGCTGCAATCACCATCTGCAGTGATTTTGGAGCCCAAAAAAATACAGTCTGACACTGTTTCCACTGTTTCCCTATCTGCCATGAAGTGATGGGACCAGATGGCATGATCTTAGTTTTCTGAATGTTGAGCTTTAAGCCAACTTTTTCACTCTCCTCTTTCACTTTCATCAAGAGGCTTTTTAGTTCCTCTTCACTTTCTGCCATAATGGTGGTGTCATCTGAATATCTGAGGTTATTGATATTTCTCTCGGAAATTTAGATCCCAGCTTGTGCTTCTTCCAGCCCAGAGTTTCTCATGATGTACTCTGCATAGACCATTATGCTCAGTGAAATAAATGACAGAAAAGATAGATAATGTATGATCTCAATCACATGTGGAATCTAAAAAAAAAAAAAAAACATAAGAGCAGAAACTCAGTCGGTGGTTGCCAGGGGCTGGAGGGTTGGTGGTAGAAACGAGGAGTTGTTTGTTAAAGACCATAAACTTCCACTTAGAAGATGAATAACTCTGGGGTGTAAGGTGCACCACAGTGACTACAGTTAACAATAATGCATTGTGTACATAAAAGCTGGAAAATGTTCTCACTACAACTAGAAAAAGCAAAAAGAATGAAACTAGATCACTTTATAACACCACACACAAAAATAAACTCAAAATGGATTAAAGATCTAAATGTAAGACCAGAAACTATAAAACTCCTAGAGGAGAATATAGGCAAACCACTCTCAGACATAAATCACAGCAGGATCCTCTATGATCCACCTCCCAGAATTCTGGAAATAAAAGCAAAAATAAACAAATGGGATCTAATTAAAATTAAAAGCTTCTGCACAACAAAGGAAAATATAAGCAAGGTGAAAAGACAGCCTTCTGAATGGGAGAAAATAATAGCAAATGAAGCAACTGACAAACAACTAATCTCAAAAATATACAAGCAACTTCTGCAGCTCAATTCCAGAAAAATAAACGACCCAATCAAAAAATGGGCCAAAGAACTAAATAGACATTTCTCCAAAGAAGACATACGGATGGCTAACAAACACATGAAAAAATGCTCAACATCACTCAGTATTAGAGAAATGCAAATCAAAACCACAATGAGGTACCACTTCACACCAGTCAGAATGGCTGCGATCCAAAAATCTGCAAGCAATAACTGCTGGAGAGGGTGTGGAGAAAAGGGAACCCTCCTACACTGTTGGTGGGAATGCAAACTAGTACAGCCACTTTGGAGAACAGTGTGGAGATTCCTTAAAAAATTGCAAATAGAACTACCTTATGACCCATCAATCCCACTTCTGGGCATACACACCGAGGAAACCAGAATTGAAAGAGACACATGTACCCAAATGTTCATCGTAGCACTGTTTATAATAGCCAGGACATGGAAACAACCTAGATGTCCATCAGCAGATGAATGGATAAGAAAGCTGTGGTACATATACACAATGGAGTATTACTCAGCCGTTAAAAAGAATTCATTTGAATCAGTTCTGATGAGATGGGTGAAACTGGAGCCGATTATACAGAGTGAAGTAAGCCAGAAAGAAAAACACCAATACAGTATACTAACACATATCTATGGAATTTAGAAAGATGGCAATGACGACCTTGTATGCAAGACAACAAAAAAGACACAGATGTGTATAACGGACTTTTGGACTCTGAGGGAGAGGGAGAGAGTGGGATGATTTGGGAGAGTGGCATTATAACATGTATACTATCATGTAAGAATCGAATCGCCAGTCTAAGTCCGACGCAGGATACAGCATGCTTGGGGCTGGTGCACAGTGATGACCCAGAGAGATGTTATGAGGAGGGAGGGGGGAGGGGGGTTCATGTTTGGGAGTGCATATACACCCGTGCTGGATTCATGTCAATGTAAGGCAAAACCAATACAGTAAAAAATAAAAATAAATAAAATAAATGTTCTACTTTGAAAAAAAAAAGGAAAAGAAAACTAAGTGAGATGATGTAGGTGTTAACTAATTTTATTGTTGTCATTTAACAATTCATGTATATACTAAATCTTCACATCAGTTCAGTTCAGTTGTCTCTCAGTCATGTCTGACTCCTTGTGACCCCATGAACCGCAGCACGCCAGGCCTCCCTGTCCATCACCAACTCCCGGAGTTTACCCAAATTCATGTCCATTAAATCGGTGATGCCATCTAACCATCTCATCCTCTGTTGTCTCCCTCTCTTTCTGCCCTCAATCTTTCTCAGCATCAGGGTCTTTTCAAGAGTCAGTTCTTCACATCAGGTGGCCAAAGTATTGGAGTTTCAGCTTCAACATCATTCCTTCCAATAAACACCCAGGACTGATCTCCTTTAGGATGGACTGGCTCAATCTCCTTGCAGTCCAAGAGACTCTCAAGAGTCTTCTCCAACATCACAGTTAAAAAGCATCAATTCTTCTCTGCTCAGCTTTCTTTATAGTCCAACTCTCACATTCATACATGACTACTGGAAAAACCATAGCCTTGACTAGGTGGACCTTTATTGACAAACTAATGTCTCTGCTTTTGAATATGCTATCTAGGTTGGTCATAACTTTTCTTCAAAGGAGCAAGTGTCTTTTAATTTCATGGCTGCAATCACCATCTGCAGTGATTTTCGAGTGCAAAAAAATAAAGTCAGCCACTGTTTCCATTGTTTACCCATCTATTTGCTATGAAGTGATGGGACCAGATGCCATGATCTTAGTTTTCTGAATGTTGAGCTTTGAGCCAACTTTTTCACTCTCCTCTTTCACTTTCATCAAGAGGCTCTTCAGTTCTTCACTTTCTGCCATAAGGGTGGTGTCATCTGCATATCTGAGGTTATTGATATTTCTCTGGCAATATTGATTCTAAGTTGTGCTTCTTCCAGCCCAGCTTTTCTCATGATGTAATCTGCATATAAGTTAAATAAGCATGGTGACAATATACAGCCTTGACACACTCCTTTTCCTATTTGGAACCAGTCTGTGGTTCCACGTCCAGTTCTAACGGTTGCTTCTTGACTGGCATACAGGTTTCTCAAGAGGCAGGTCAGGTGGTCTGGTATTTGCATCTCTTTCAGAATTTTCCACAGTTTATTGTGATCCACACAGTCAAAGGCTTTGGCATAGTCAATCAGGCAGAAATAGATGTTTTTCTGAAACTCTTCTGCTTTTTTGATGATCCAACAGATGTTGGCAATTTGATCTCTGTCCTCCGCCTTTTCAAAAACCAGCTTGAACATCTGGAAGTTCATGGTTCACGTATTGCTGAGGCCTGGCTTGGAGAATTTTGAGCATTACTTTGCTAGCACATGAGATGAGTGCAATTGAGTGGTTGTTTGAACATTCTTTGACATTGCCTTTCTCTGAGATTGGAATGAAAGCTGGCCTTTTCCAATCCTGTGGCCACTGCTGAGTTGTCAAATTTGCTGACATATTGAGTGTAGCACTTTCACAGCATCATCTTTCAGGATTTGAAAGAGCTCAATTGGAATTCCATAACCTTCACTAGCTTTGTTCATAGTGAAGCCTCCTAATGTCCGGTTGCCTTCACATTCCAGGGTGTCTGACTCTAGGTGAGTGATCACAACATTGTGATTATCTGGGTCATGAAGATCTTTTTTTATACAGTTCTGGGTACTCTTGCCAACTCTTAATATCTTCCGCTTCTGTTAAGTCTATACCATTTCTGTCTTTTATTGAGCCCATCTTTGCATGAAATGTTCCCTTGGTATCTCTAATTTTTTTGATGATATCTCTAGTCTTTCCCATTCTAGGGGTTTCCTCTATTTCTTTGCACTGATCTCTGAGGAAGGCTTTCTTATCTCTCTTTGCTATTTTTTGAAACACTGCATTTAAATGGGTATATCTTTCCTTTTCTCCTTTGTTTTTGGCTTCTCTTCTTTTCACAGCTATTTGTAAGACCTCCTCAGATAGCCATTTTGCTCTTTTTCATTTCGTTTTCTTGGAGATTATCTTGCCCTCTGTCTCCTGTACAATGTCATGAACTTCTGTCCATAGTTCATCAGGCACTCTGTCAGATCTAGTCCCTTAAATCTATTTCCCACTTCCACTGTAGAATCATAAAGGATCTTATTTAGGTCATAACAGAATGATCTAGTAGTTTTCCCCACTTTCTTCAATTTAAGTCTGAATTTGGCAATAAGGAATTCATGATCTGAGCTATAGTCAGCTTCCGATCTTGTTTTTGCTGTGTGTATAGAACTTCTTCATCTTTGGCTGCAAAGAATATAATCAGTCTGATTTCAGTGTTGGCCATGTGGTGATGTCCATGTGTAGAGTCTTCTCATGTGTTGTTGGAACAGGGTGTTTGCTATGACCAGTGCATTCTCTTGGCACAACTCTATTAGCCTTTGCCCTGCCTCATTCTGTACTCCAAGGACAAATTTTCCTGTTACTTCAGGTGTTTCTTGATTACCTACTTTTGCATTCCTGTCCCCTATAATGAAAAGAACATCTTTTGGGGGTGTTAGTTTTAGAAGGTCTTGTAGGTCTTCATGGAACCGTTCAACTTTAGCTTCCTCAGCATTACAGGTCAGGGCATAGACTTGGATTACTATGATATTGAATGGTTTGCCTTGGAAATGAACAGAGATCATTCTGTCGTTTTTGAGATTGCATCCAAGTACTGTATTTCAGACTCTTCTGTTGACTATGATGGCTACTCCATTACTTCTAAGGAATTCCTGCCCACAGTAGTAGATATAGTGGTCATCTGAGTTAAATTCACCCATTCCAGTCCATCTTAGTTCTCTGATTCCTAGAATGTCGATTTTCAATTTTGCCATCTCCTGTTTGACCACTTCCGATTTGCCTTGATTCATGGACCTAACATTCCAGGTTCCTATGCAATATTGCGCTTTACAGCATTGGACCTTACTTCTATCACCAGTCACATCCACAATTGGGTGTTGTTTTTGATTTGGCTCCATCCCTTCATTCTTTCTGGAGTTATTTTTCCACTGATCTCCAGTAGCATATCAGACACCTAACGACCTGAGGAGTTCATCTTTCAGTTTCCTATGTTTTTGCCTTTTTATACTGTCCATGGGGTTCTCAAGGCAAGAATACTGAAGTGGTTTGCCATTCCCTTCTCTAGTGGACCACATTCTGTCAGACCTCTCTACCATGTCCCTTCCACCTTGGGTAGCCCTACATGGCATGGCTTAGTTTCATTGAATTAGAGCAGGCTGTGGTCCATGTGATCAGATTGGCTAGTTGTCTGTGATTGTGTTTTCACTCTGTCTGCCCTCTGATGCCCTCTCTCAGCATCTACTGTCTTACTGGGATTTCTCTTACCTTGGACATGGGGTGTCTCCTCACAGCTGCCTGTCCTGACCTTGGTCGTGGGGTATCTCCTCTCGGCCTCTCTGCTCCTACATCGTGCAGCCACATTGTACATGCTAAATGTATACCTGCTGCTACTGCTAAGTCGCTTCAGTCATGTCCAACTCTGTGCAACCCCATAGATGGCAGCCCACCAGGCTCTGCCATCCCTGGGATTCTCCAGGCAAGAACACTGGAGTGGGTTGCCATTTCCTTCTCCAATGCATGAAAGTGAAAAGTGAAAGTGAAGTCTCTTAGTCATGTCTGACTCTTTGTGACCCCATGGACTGCAGCCCACCAGGCTCCTCTGTCCATGGGATTTTCCAGGCAAGAGTACTGGAGTGGGGTGACATTGCCTTCATGTCAATTATATCTCAGTAAACCTGAAGGAATAAGAGATGTGGGTTTGATCCCTGCGTGGGGAAGATCCCTGGGTGGGGAAGATCTCCTGGAGGAGAAAATGGCAACCCACTCCAGTACTCTTGCTTGGAGAATCCCATGGACAGAGGAACCTGGCAGGCAATAGTCCATGGGGTCACAAAGAGTCTGACATGACTGAAGCAAAACTGGGGAAAAGTTTGACATGACTTAACAAAACTGGGGAAAAGTCAAAGTAGCAAAATTTATGGCAGAGAATGGTAAATTGTCTAAAATGAAATGCAAATCAGAAAAGACAGGTAAAAACTGTGGGATTAGGGGGGACACTGAGAGAGTCAATTCCTCAGCAGGTTGATAAAGAGCCCAGGGGTCCCAAAGGAGAGTGGGGTCTGGAAGTCTAAAGGAGGAGGAAAGGACAAATGCTTTTTTTCCCTCTATATTCCTTAGTCTTAGTCACATAAAATATTTTTATCTTTAAGCCTGGAACTGATGATGACACAGCAAACAACTCAGTTTAAACTCTGTACTAAGGATTATATAACAACAGTGTATCCTGCTTGAGGACAGTTCCCCCTTCCTGAAAATGTTCTGGCTAATCCTGTTGTCTTAAAATGTAAATTATGGGAGTTGAGTCTTGTAAGCTCTTTACAATCTCCAGACATTCTTTTGATTCACTGTAACAAGTAATTAAAAAGTATATAACTCCATTGCTAACACTAGTGAAGGGGCACTCTCTTTCCCACTTCTGATGTCTGTGTCAGAAGGTTTCTCTATATCTTTTATACTTTAAAAAAACTTTATTACACACAAAGGGCTTCCCTGGTGGCTCAGAGGGTAAAGCGTCGGCCTGCAATGCAGGAGACCTGGGTTCGATCCCTGGGTTGGGAAGATCCCCTGGAGAAGGAAATGGCAACCCACTCCAGTACTCTTGCCTGGAAAATCCCATGGACAGAGAAGCCTGGTAGACTACAGTTCATGGGATCACAAGCAGTCAGACACGACTGAGTGACCTCGCTTCTTCTTCACACAAAAGCTCTGAGCGATCAAGCCCCCTGTCCCATGATTGAATTCTTCTCCTCTGGAGGCCAAAAATCCAAGTGTCTTTGTTCAACATCATTGTTCAGCAACACCTTTCAATATTATAAATTGGAATGTCAAAAAAACTTCACTTAAAAGGTGACATGTATGCAAATGTTCAGTATTATGGGATATCCAGGGAAACTGTTGGAAGAAGAAGCCTCCAGGGAGAAAGCACAGCAAAGGAAAGGCCTTGAGTTATGGAAATTCTTGTCTGTTCCAGAAAGAGCAGAGGACATTGTGGTTGGAGGTGGGGATGTGGGAAAGACTTAGGATGACAGGTGCGGGAGACAACAGAAGCAGCTCTTGGATGTTGTCTGGGGCCATTGTGAGAGCAAGTTTTTACTCAAATGAGTTGAGCCTTTGAAAAGTTTGGGGGTTACACATGAAAGAATCAAAGAAAGTGGTTTTACTTACATCAAGGTATTATATATTGTTCTGTGTAGGGTCATCAAATTAAATGTTAGGGCTCAAAACAATTGTTTTTAATTTCAGGCATAAAATTCAAATGTGTTGGATAGAACTATTTATATTAAAAATATGGGTATGATGTTGCTGCTGTGAAATTACCTTCAGACACTATATAAAGTTTTATTTAAACATTTGTTATGTAAAGCTAAAAACTTTGTTGCAAAAGACCCTATCTTTATCAAGTACTAAATAAAAGGGGACTATTATCATTGCTTTCTCCCTCTTCTTGTGAGAACAATCCTGTGGGACTAACACATCAGTTACATAAAAAATAGGCTAAACAATGCTTTATGTGAGAAAATATCCTTTATAACACATTTTTTTCTTGGCTAGTTTTAAGGGAAGTATTTGTATTGTCATAATATTTCCCCTTCAACACAAATTGTTCTCCAGTTGACATGTTACGTAAGAGGAAAAAAGCAAGAGTTAAATGATAACGACTAAAAGTGATGTGTGAGGCAAACTGAAATTGATTTTATATTCCATTAAGCAGGGCTTGTGATGAGGGGTTAAAAGACTTACTCTGAATTTAATGTTAATTGTGTATAGAGAAAACAAAAGTCATACTCTAAAAAGCAAGGATGTGGAAAGTTCTAAATTTTAACAATTTAAAGGGCTATAGATGCAATTCACAAGTTGCTGATTTCTTTTTCTTTCTTTCTTTCTTTTTTTTTTTTTTTTTTGCTTCAAACTTTGATTCAGACTTGTCCTCTCCCAGTGTCCACTACATGAAGTAACAGACAGAAACTATACTCTGGGAAAACTAAGCCAAAACGCCAGTGTCCAGTGTGTCAAAATAGTTACAGATAATGGAAATTAAATGAAGAACTACTGAACAATATTCTCTGGAGGCAAATAGGTCTAGTCAATATAAAGCACCAGGACACTGAGCAGAAGGCTATTTACAGTCTCTGTGGAGGTGTAGAGAAGATTCTCCAAATATAGTACCGGATCTCTGCTTAGCGGGCATTTCAAGGCCACAAGGAAGGTTGTATCTATCATATCCAAATACTCTCCAATTCTTCCTGAAACCTAGACCAAGGTCGGGAGAAAGTTGTTGTAAAGCAGGAGACTCGCCGCAACACAGATGTGCATTACTGACTCCAGCGACATATAAGTAGTACAAAGATATTGACTTCAGGGTCTTAGATTTGAATTCCAGGGTAGTCACTTATAAGAAGTCTGGTCTTGAGCCACGTTTTTACCTTCTCTACTCCATTACTAAAAGGATATAACACTAACATTTTATGGTTAAATAAAATAACATGCAGTGCATGATACATAGCAGGTATGTAATGTAGCACAAATAATGCTATAGTCAGAAGAATATTAATATTATACTTTAGGATTGGCCACAGTCAATCTTAAAGGAAAATCAGTCCTGAATATTCATTGGGAAGACTGATGCTGAAGCTGAAACCCCAATACTTTGGGCACCTGATGTGAAGAACTAACTCATTGGAAAAGACCCTGTTGCTGGGAAAGATTGAAGGGAGGAGGAGACAGAGGATGAGATGGTTGCATGGCATCACCGACTCAATGGACATGAGTTTGAGAAAGCTCCTGGAGTTGGTGATGGACAGGGTGGCCTGGCATGCTGCAGTCCATAGAGTCTCAAAGAGTTGGACATGACTGAGCAACTGAACTGAACTGATAAATAATATTAGCTAGCTTCTGTGAGTTGGGATCAATGTATAATGGATATTTGGGACAACTTAATGTTTACAATTATTATCCTTTTATATTCAAATAATTGAAATATTGTGAAATGGTCAATAATCAATCAATCAATTTTACTTTCCTCACCCCACTAAATCAACAAAATCAAATCATCCTTTAAGTAACAACCCGCTTTGGTGACAAACATTATTTTCAATAATTCTCTACCTTTGGAGAAAAGTTAAAAAAAAGAAAATATAAAGAGCACTTACAAACATTATTATATCCCTTACTCTTTTACTTTCCTCCTTCATAATTATCATTTCTATACTTATATTATGCATCAAAAAAGAGAGCCAATTTAACTCTCTTTTTCTCTCTGTCTCTTTTTTTTTCCTCTCAGCCTACAAGGTCATTAATTGCTATTGGGACCTTCATAAACCCTAGTCTGCCGGTGGGGTGAGAACTCTATTGTTAAATGTATTATGGCAAGACTGTCTTTGGAGATTGCCTGCTTGATTGCTTTGTAAAGGCCCAATGGCACATAGCAATTAAAATCCATAGACCTCTATAACCCTTCTGATGTTTTATGGGCCTTTTTGTGTCCTTCGGTAGAGTTTACCATTTGTGTATTTCCCACTGGGTCTCTCTTTCAAAACTCTAAGTGGGATTTTTTTTTTTTTTTATCCACTGTGATAAAGCTAGTTATACATCATGTGAAAGGTTAATGAATATTTTCAACAGGAGCATATGTTTTAAGTCAGAGTGTGAATGTTGTAGTAAAGAATGGTTATATAAAAACTAATAGTATTTTCCCAATCTCATCAGAATTAATTTCTATAAGCCTCATCAATACCTGTGATTTCTAAAGGAAAGCATAGCTTATAAGACTGAAGTGACCCCAAAATTTAAGGAAGTGACTTGAGTGTACATGAAAAGCTACTTTTGAGCTACTGCACAAAAACTGCCCTATTCATTTATCAGATTTATACCATATGCAGAATAAATATATCTATTTATTTTCTCTTTCACTGGAATTAGATGTTTCACCTGAAGAGCAGGCCTTGCAAAGATTCCTAGTTTGTGTTCAGATATGAGAAATTTGATAACATAATAACTGGGGAGCAGCCTGAGAAAGACCACCAGAGCCGTGTTAAGGAAAGCAGAACAGCTAAATATGATCTAGTGCTATGAGAAGTCTCCATACCTGGTATCTTTCTACTTTCAGCACCACTATCAAAGCTCTCATAACCCCTCAGATGAAGTCATTAGGCAGTTCATAATGTTTTCAGTCATTTGGAACTGCAATTGCTTTCTTTCTCTCCCTTCTTACCACCCTCCCCCCTCCATATTTTCACTCTTTTTTACTTCTCTATGCTCCCACTCTCATATACTCAAAGAGCATTTAGAAATCTTCATTGGAAAAGTGATTTGTACACTCTGAAAGCAAATTGTTCAGAGCCTGGAGCTCTTTGAAGGAAAAGCATTCTTGGACTTCAAAAAGTGAATACCAAGCCTCAGACTGTACTTTGCGTGAATCTCACATAATCTACTGCTTCACAAACTATTATCTTAGATGTAAATGGTAGATATGAGAAAAGGACACCTCCTTACTTATGAATTTTCTAAACCATGTTCTGAAAAGCATTTTGTGTACTGTAGCTAGGAGGAAAATGCTGACCAAATCACATGTAGGTGGTATGGAAGGAAAGGAGGATGAATGTAATGATAATGCATTATTATTTAATGGAGACAGGACTAGTTCTTAATCCCCATTACCAGATGGTCACAGATCAACAGGAATAATTCAGTAACACTTCATCTAGATCCATGAAGTTCTTATCTACTTAAAAACACATATTGCAATATGCTTTTTAGATATTATTTTTAAAATTTCTAAGTACTATTTCTTTTAAAATTATGTCAAGAGTCAACTGCTTGAACTCTAAACAATTCACTCTATTAATAACATTTTTTAGGGCTATATTTTCTAAAGTATAGTCCATGCTTTTTACACATCTAGATGTCCTATTTTACTTGTTTAAGAGATTGATTTCTGGGCTACTCACTTGAATTAGTTTATCTAGGAATATGCACTGAAGGTAATTTTCTCACATGGTTCTTAAGCACACGAAACTGTGAAAAAACTTGTTCTAGAGTTTAAATGTTCAGTATCTTTTATGCAACAAGGAGTTGGTCTTGAAAATAAATGCACATTCTGGACACTATGTAGATGCTTTGCACATATTCATTCATTTAATATTCTTAGTATTCTTGCAAAGTAAGCCCCACTACCTCTAATTAATAGATTACACTTAGTGTTTTTCATTTATTCATTGAAACTACTTTTTGAATACTTAATGCCTTTTAGGCATTGGAAAAAATGATGAATTTGACAGTATCTATTCTAGAGTAGCTTTCAGTTTGTAAGTAATCTGAAGAGGAATAGGAGGAATTAGATCTTCTCTTAATCTCTCAGTTTGCCATTTTAAATGACTCCAAATTTCCAAATGAATATAATGTTAAATGAATTAACATTATATATATACACATACGTGAATATATATTTTCTTCTAGAAAATCTCATGCTAACAGAATGGTCTTTTTAGTTATAACAATCATCTCTAAGGACATCACCTGTAAAATAAATATGTGAATAAAATCTTTAACATTCTTTGAGTATTAGAATGTTAACAAAAAAAGCATGGGGACTTTTTCTCTAAAACAGTATGGGAGGAGTTACGTTATACTAGAATGACAAGCTATTTGAGTGGATTCAAATTATAATTGTGAAATCTAATATTCTTGTGACTTTCAGTTCAGTTCAGTTGAGTTGCTCAGTCAGGTCCGACTCTTTGTGACCCCATGAACTGCAGCATGCCAGGTGCCGCTGTCCATCACCAATACCTGTAGTTCACTCAGACTCATGTCCATCGAGTCCGTGATGCCATCCAGCCACCTCATCTTCTGTCGTCCCCTTTTCCTCCTGCCCCTAATCCCTCCCAACATCGGAGTCTTTTCCAATGAGTCAACTCTTCACATGAGGTGGCCAAAGAACTGGAGTTTCAGCTTTAGCATCATTCCTTCCAAAGAACACCCAGGACTGATCTCCTTTAGAAGGACTGGTTGGATCTCCTTGCAGTCCAAGGGACTCTCAAGAGTCTTCTCCAACACCACAGTTCAAAAGCATCAGTTCTTCAGCATTCAGCTTTCTTCACAGTCCAACTCTCATATCCATACATGACTACTGGAAAAACCATAACCTTGAGTCGATGGACCTTAGTCGGCAAAGTAATGTCTCTGCTTTTGAATATGCTGTCTAGGTTGGTCATAACTTTCCTTCCGAGGAGTAAGTGTCTTTTAATTTCATGGCTGCAATATGGAATTCCAGTTGAGCTGTTTCAAATCCTGGAAGATGATGCTGTGAAAGTGCTGCACTCAATATCCCAGCAAATTTGGAAAACTCAGCAGTGGCCACAGGACTGGAACAGGTCAGTTTTCATCCCAATTACAAAGAAAGGCAATGCAAAAGAATGCTCAAACTACCGCACAATTGCACTCATCTCACTTGCTAGTAAAGTAATGCTCAAAATTCTCCAAGCCAGGCTTCAGCAATACGTGAACCATGAGCTTCCTGATGTTCAAGCTGGTTTTAGAAAAGGCAGAGGAACCAGAGATCAAATTGCCAGCATCCGCTGGGTCATGGAAAAAGCGAGAGAGTTCCAGAAAAACATCTATTTTGGCTTGATTGACTATGCCAAAGCCTTTGACTGTGTGGATCACAATAAACTGTGGAAAATTCTGAAAGAGATGGAAATACCAGACCACCTGACCTGCCTCTTGAGAAACCTGTATGCAAGTCAGGAAGCAACAGTTAGAACTGGACATGGAACAACAGACTGGTTCCAAATAGGAAAAGAAGTACGTCAAGGCTGTATATTGTCATCCTGCTTATTTAACTTATAGGCAGAGTACATCATGAGAAACGCTGGACTGGAAGAAACACAAGCTGAAATCAAGATTGCCGGGAGAAATATCAATAACCTCAGATATGCAGATGACACCACCCTTATGGCAGAAAGTGAAGAGGAGCTAAAAAGTCTCTTGATGAAAGTGAAAGAGGAGAGTGAAAAAGTTGGCTTAAAGCTCAACATTCAGAAAACTAAGATCATGGCATCCAGTCCCATCACTTCATGGGAAATAGATGGGGAAACAGTAGAAACAGTGTCAGACTTTATTTTTGGGGGCTCCAAAATCACTGCAGATGGTGACTGCAGCCATGAAATTAAAAGACGTTTACTCCTTGGAAGACAAGTTATGACCAACCTAGATAGCATATCCAAAAGCAGAGACATTACTTTGCCAACTAAGGTCCGTCTAGTCAAGGCTATTGTGTTTCCTGTGGTCATGTATGGATGTGAGAGTTGGACAGTGAAGAAGGCTGAGCGCCGAAGAATTGATGCTTTTGAACTGTGGTGTTGAAGAAGACTCTTGAGAGTCCCTTGGACTTCAAGGAGATCCAAGCAGTACATTCTGAAGGAGATCAACCCTGGGATTTCTTTGGAAGGAATGATGCTAAAGGTGAAGCTTCAGTACTTTGGCCACCTCATGTGAAGAGTTGACTCATTGGAAAAGACTCTGATGCTGGGAGGAATTGGGGGCAGGAGGAGAAGGAGACGACAGAGGATAAGATGGCTGGATGGCATCACGGACTCGATGGACGTGAGTCTGAGTGAACTCTGGGAGATGGTGATGAACAGGGAGGCCTGGCTTGCTGTGATCCATGGGGTCGCAAAGAGTCGGACACGACTGAGCGACTGAACTGAACTGAATCACTATCTGCAGTGGTAAATATAACTCACCAGGTTGAGTTAAACAATTTACCTATTTTAGACATTTGGCAAATTAGTGAACATTTCTGAGCCTCAGTTTCCTTGTATGTAAAGTGGATATAACACTATTATTTTTGAAGAGTAACCTTAAAAAGTAAAAATTAAATATGTAAAAATATGTGGTTCCTAGTAGAAAGTTAAGGTAGTTTAGATAATTAGACTATTTAAGTTGAGTTAGTCATTGTAGCAGTAGCACTAATCACTAGATCCAAGAGCACTTTTACCAATTAAAGACTGTTAATGCATTTCTGTATTTCCTGCGGTGAAGTCAATCGGTTCCATCTTACTGCAGCATTCTTGCCCATGATGTATGGTACAGACTCACCCTTGTTAGATGGCCCTCAATTAATAGACATCTATAGTATAGTTATTGTAGAAAGATAAGACAAAAATATCTGTTTTAGATTAGGCTGCACTTGTATTTTAAGTGGCTAAAAATGAGTATAAGGACAGAAAATATGTGATATTTATACTGTCAATCCTTCTTTCTCATCCTAGGGTAACACTGATAATAAATCATTGTATTTACATGATGGGCTTAACTTACCCTCAAAATACTCATCAATACAGGCAGCCTTTATCAGTAAGTAATAATTGACAACCTGTGCTCATGTGCTTAGTCACTTCAGTCATGTCCAACTCACTGCAACCCCATGGACTGTGTAGCCCACCAGGCTCCTCTTTCCATGGGATTCTCTAGGCAAGAATACTGGGGTGTGTTGCCATTCTTCTTTCAGAGGATCTGACCCAGGGATTGAACATGCATCTCTTTTGTCCCCTAATTGAAATTAAAAGTTTTTTTCAGCTCAATTAGCAATTCAGAGTTGACCTGTGTAACTATGACTCAAATCCACATCAGGTTTATTTTTTTAAACTGGAAGTTTAAGTGTAGATATTTATTAGCTTCAATTCTAATGGTGATCCTTCCCAGACTTTACGGTAGTGCTGTTTTTCCCTAGATTACAGAATCCACTTCTCTATGGATTATGTTGTCCACTGTCCACTAGTCTCATTCAAGATAAAATCTTTTGTAAACAGCTCAGATATTGTTTTAAATGAGGTTATCTCACTATTATAGATCATATAATCCATAGCTTACACAAATTGATAAAACTAGAAAAAGTAGAGAAAACTACTATCCTTGTTTTATGAAGCTAGTATAGTATAATGCCAAAATAGGCATGAACGGTACAATGAAATAAAAATTATAAACCAATCTCATTACTGTATAAAATGGTTAACATCTAAATGAGATAAAAACAGATCTTCCTCCAGAGATTAAATACAATGCATGTATAATCCATGTAAGATGCATTATAATCAATGCATCAAAATTTTTTTAAAAAGCTTATCTCAAGAATACAATGTGATTTTAATACAAGTACACTTATTAATATACTTTACTCAAGCAACAATGTATATGAGAAAAATATAAACAGCACAGGTAGAAACAACATACAGTTCAACAACTATTTATGATTTTAAACAAAACTTAGCAAATTACAGATAGGATGAAACTTCCTTATAGGCAAAGTGTGTGTCTTATGTAAAAAACAAAAATATACTTAGAAGAAATGATAAGTATATAGTTGCTGAAATAGTCCCACTGAAATCCATGAAACACAAGACTTCCTGCTGTTACTTAACGACTGGAAGTCCTTGCCAATTCAGTAATGTCAAAAAGAAATAAAATATAATACAGCGATGCAAAGTAAAATAAAATAAAACAAAATAAGGCATAAGATAGAAAACAGGCATAGAAGTTTGTAGGTGTGTTTTTGTGTATGTGTATAAGAGGACAAGAGTATACACATATAAAAAATGAAAAGAACTCAGCAAGATGGCTGGATACACACATGCGCATACACAACCTATATCTGCCTCTATGTCTATTTCTATGTCTATATCTGCATATATAAAGTAAAATTGTTCAAAATAGAAAGAATATGTATAAGTTATCTCAGGTTAAATTTACAAAAGTAGCACAAGAAATTTAATAGACAAAAATATAAAACTTTTTGAAGGGCATGAAAAAAATGCAAGAATAGGTGCACTTTGTTTATAAATAAAAATGATATAGTATATTATATACTATATACTATATTATATACTATATAAATGATACAGTATATAATACTATATAATAAATAAAAATTATATAGTATTATTCAACTATTAGTTTTTCTCCAATCTATACATTCATTTCAATTTCAATGAACATCCCAAAGAACTTTTCATGGATCTTTACAAAATTTCTCTATGATATAACTCCTCTTAATAGGAAAAAATATAAGCAGAGAATATATATATATATTCTCTATATATACACACACATACATGTATATGTATATATAGGTAAAAAAGAAAGCCAAGAAGATTTCAGAGATCAAGGTGAAGGAATTTTTATAAAGATTTAAATATTTTTTTTCTATATCAGGTTGCAGAAATACACATGAATACTAGTTAGACTAAATTGTGGATGTGACTGGCAAAATTTTAAAGCATATAAAAGAAAAAATTTTTAAACATAGAAATATATCTTAATGGGTAATTTCAAAACAAATGTTGAGTGAAACAAGAAGTCACAGAATTATAAACAAGTATCACATAATTTATATAAAACATATAAAGCATAGAAAACAGTACTACATATTGAATATCAGTATACATATGTAATTTCAAAAATGAACTATGTTAACAGGTTTCAATACTGGATATGGAGACAAAGAAGTTAAAGGGACCAGAAGGTTCAAAAGACGTCAGTTAGAGCATGTATACTATCATGTGAATTGAATCGCCAGTCTATGTCTGATGCAGGATGCAGCATGCTTGGGGCTGGTGCATGGGGATGACCCAGAAAGATGTTATGGGGAGGGAGGTGGGCGGGGGGTTCATGTTTGGGAATGCATGTAAGAATTAAAGATTTTAAAATTTAAAAAATAAAAAACTAAAAAAAATAAAAAAAAATCAAATCTAAGATAAAAAAAAAAAAAAAAACCAAAAGACGTCAGTTATATCTGCAGCATTTTATTTAAAAAAAAAATAATACTTGAAGCAAATGTAACCATTTGTTAATTCTTGGTGGTAGATGTATGGAAGATGTTATATATTTTCCATGTGTTTCTGTATGTTTGCTGTCAAGCTGCTGGTTAGTGAACCACACATTGACTAGCAAGGATCTCTATGATTTTCTGTTTTAAGCAAATGATAATTCTATTTATGTGCAACAAATCCTGCTAATCTCTTTACTGGGAAAATGAGTCAAGTAAAAGACTAGTAATTTATCCTGGCTGCCTATTATATGGTATTTGGTAATTTAACAAATTTTAATGAAAACAAAAAAACAAGATACTTAGTTTTGCTAACTGCATGTATTTGATAAAAGAGCACATTAATGAGGAAGGACATATGTAACTCAACCAGCCAATAAATTCATATCTATATCAATTTATCACCTATGTATCTATCTGGCATCACTTGAATTACTTCCTCCTATTTTACTCTAAATTTATATATTGTCATTTGAAATACAAAGTCAACCAGCCAATAAATTCACATCTATATCGATTTATCACCTATGTATCTATCTGGCATCACTTGAATCTCTAAGTTTATATATTATCATTTGTCAAGAGCCCATTGTGATCTAGATGTACTGATACAAGGAACAAAAGTTGATAAAACAGGATTTGGTTAAAAGAAAAAAGAGCTACTGAATTTAAAGTGAGACAGATTTAGTTTTATTTGCTTTTTGTCATCAGCTTCTTGTTTTTAGAAAAATAGTTTAAAATTATTTTAAGTGGATTAAATTAATGTTTAGACATCAAATGACTCTTACAAAACAACAATTAATGATTCAAGTCTGTCATTACAAACATGTGGAATAAATACCAAAAAATAAAATATAACCCATGAAATTGAAACCCAGAACAAAATTTGTTTTAAATTGTACTGTTTTTTACAAAATAAAATTAAATTTTAATCCAACCTATAGAATAAGTGAATAGAATAAAGCATAATAATAAAAAACAAGTAACTTTTTCTTTTAGGGAAAATTAATTCAATGACCACACAGAATTCAGAAAACATACAACAACAAAAACAAAATGAAAATGTCTTTTTGAACAAAGTAAAGCTCATGCACGAATCAGATGGGGGTATTCATACCTCGTTCTGAAAATGAAAGCTCCTTTGGACAGTGATATCTGACAGTTCTTCAAGCAGGGTGAACAGAGGCCTGGTTCACAAAGGGCTAGAAGTGTGCCATGAGAAGAATAGAGATTCAGACAGAAATGAATAAGAAGGAAATGATAAATGGAATAGTTAGGTGAGTAAATACCAGAAGAAAAAAGGATGACAATTTTAGTATTGATATTATTGACAAACAACTCTATGAACTTCTTTTAAACATGTCTCTGGGCCTCAGTTTACTCATGTCTAAAGGATTGGTAATCACTAATTTCTAAATGGTTACCTCATTCTAAATATTATTATTCTTTGTGAGATTATGGAATTCATTGTTACCACGTGATAATAGCATAAGCAAAATAACATATAGATTTAGGCTTACTATTAGTCCTGCTTGATAATTTCTGACACAAATTCTCTCAGTGTTATACTAAAGAAAAATAAATAGGAAATGTACCAAAATAAGGAGAAAGAAAATAATTTAATTTACTATTGGACATTTTGACCACAAGACAGTCAACTTATTGCACAAAACCTGGAGGGCTTTATCACTCTGACTTATGTGTACTTAAAACATAATCTAGCACAAAGAATAAACATTAAGGAAGAAAAATATTTAAAAGACAATATAACAGAAATGAATATCTGAAAGAAAAATTTCATATAGCCAAGAATTTTAAAATTAAAAGATTGCAATTCATGTAGAAAAGGAATTTATGAGTATTCTGAAGTTTAAAAAAGAAATGAGAAAACCTATCATCTATCATGTATGGATGTGAGAGTTGGACTGTGAAGAAGGCTGAGTGCCGAAGAATTGATGCTTTTGAACTGTGGTGTTGGAGAAGACTCTTGAGAGTCCCTTGGACTGCAAGGAGATCCAACCAGTCCATTCTAAAGGAGATCAGTCCTGGGTGTTCTTTGGAAGGAATGATGCTAAAGCTGAAGCTCCAGTACATTGGCCACCTCATGCAAAGAGTTGACTCATTGGAAAAGACTTTGATGCTGGGAAGGATTGGGGGCAGGAGGAGAGGGGAACGACAGAGGATGAGATGGCTGGATGGCATCACGGACTTGATGGACGTGAGTCTGAGTGAACTCCGGGAGATGGTGACGAACAGGGAGGCCTGGCGTGCTGCGATTCATGGGGTCGCAAAGAATTGGACATGACTGAGCAACTGAACTGAACTGAAGAACATTTTCTGGCCAACTAAAACATATGCCGAAATTAATAATTTTTGTGTAGCAAATATTTCAAAATGATTGATAGGAAGGACTAAACTTCTTAAATAAAGTTCAAGTAAGAAAGTTAAGTTTATGTAGGGGCTGACTGTAAACCTTCCAGAGACCAGAGACGCCAGCAGATGCCACCTTTGCCTTCTCATTCCCTCTCTCCAAATCACCACTGTCTCCCTAGAAGGGGTTTGTATGCAGGTGTGGTGCCCCAGCTTTTGTGACTACTACCCAAAGGGTAGGTTGCTGGATCATTTTGCTTGATAGCCAATGGGTCTTGTATTTATGAGTCCCACAGGACTGTAGCAAACACAGAAGTAGTTTTTAGTGGAGCAAAATCACACACCCCTACTCTTGACACTTGGCTATACACTTGGGAGCAAGCAAAAATCTTATTTCCCAGTTTATCTCTGGAAAGGGAAACTACATACATTTTTAGCTGCTGCCTGATGACCTGGCTTCCAACCAACCTGCTTCTAGGTGCTCACTGTCATTTCTCCCCTTTGGAACCCTGGCAAATCTTAACAAACTATTGGGAGTTACTAAGAACAATAAAGGAAGCTTGGACAAACACAGAAATTGGAGAGGAAACCATAAGCTTAGGCTAAGCTTATCAATGTTTCCTACTCTACACAAGTCCACTTCACTCAAGATTAGGGGAGATGGTTGTTTTATCTAACGTGCAGAAATCAACACAGAAAGTAAGTAAAAATGAAGATATAGGAATATGTTCCACATAAAACCCCAGAAGCAGAATTTAATGAAATGGAGATAAGTAATTTACAGGCTAAAAAGTTCAAAATGACAGTCATAAAATTGCTCACAGAGGTCAGAAGGAAAAAAATGCATGAAGAAAATGAGAATATCAACAGAGGCAAAATATGTAAGGAAGTACCAAACATAAATCACAGAGATGATAAATATAAGAAATGAACTGAAAAATTCAATCATGGGATTCAATAGTTGACTGGATGAAGTAGAATAAAGCATCTGTGAACTGTAGGACAGGATGGAGGAATCTGTCCAGTCAGAGGGATAGCAAGAAATTGAATCAATACAGCATAAGGAATATATAGGACATCATCAAGTGGACCAATATACACTTTATGTGTGGTGTGGTTTAGTCGCTAAGTCATGTCCAACTCTTTGTGATCCCATCCACTTTCTAGAGGAGCCTAGTAGAGGAGAGCGAAAAGATTAGAAACTTATTCTAAGAAATAATGGCTTAATATGGGGAAAATAACAAACATCCAGATTCAGGAAGCCCAGAGAATTCAAAATAAGATAAACCCAAAGGATCCATACCAAACCACATTATAATTAAAATGTCAAAATTTAAAGACAAAGACTGTGATGAAAAAAGAAGAGATAATAAGTGTTGATGAGAAAGAAAGGGGAATCTTCATGCACACATTGGTGAGAATGTAAATTGGCACAGCCACTTTGGGAAAGAGTATGGAGGTTCTTTGAGAAATTAAAACTAGAACTTTACCACATGATCCAGCCATCCTAATTCTAGGTATATAATCAAAGAAAATATTTCAGAGAGATATCTGCATTCTATGTTCATTACAACATTATTTACAATAACTTAGATATAGAAATAATCTAAGTGTTCATTAATAGATAAATAGATAAAGAAGATTATATATATGTATATATATATACATATATATATATATGTATATATATATATATATATATACTTCAGTCATGAGAAAGGAAAATTCTTCAGTCATGAAAAAGAAGGAAATTCTCCTGCTTGCCACAACATAGATGGATCTTGAGGTAGTATACTAAGTGAAATAAGGCAAACAGAGAATATAAATACTGTATGGTATCACTTCTATGTGGAATATTAAAATAAATGTGAAATCCATAGAAACAGAATGTTTAAAAGTGGCTACCAGGAACTGGAGGTTGGGGAAATAGAGAGCAATTGATAAAAAGGTAGAAACTCTCAGGTACAAGATGAATAAGTGCCTAGTGTATTAATATGATGACTAAAGTTGATTAGTCTATGTTGTATAATCTAAATTTGCTAAGAAAATAGAATGTAAATGTTCTCACAGATATAAGAAAAAAGATAAACAGGACCTCCCTAGTCATCCAGTGGTTAAGACTCTGCACTTACACTCCAGGGAACACGGGTCTGATCCCAGGTAAGGGAACTAAGATCTGGCATGTTGCAAAGTGATGCCAAAAAACAAAGAAATAAAAATTTTAAAAATAAAAATATATGTTAAAAAAACAAGAAAAAGTATCCTTAAGAAAAAGATAAACATGTCAGGTGATATGTGCTAACTAGATGACATGAATCCTTTTACAATGTATATCAAATCATGAAGTATACTTTATATCTTACAATTTTATATGCCAATTATACCTCAATAAAGCTAAAAGAAAGACAATATATAAAAATGAAAAAATAATGTAATTATAATCATTAGAGAAGGCAATGGCACCCCACTCCAGTACTCTTGCCTGGAAAATCCCATGGATGGAGGAGCCTGGTGAGCTGCAGTCCATGGGGTCGCTAAGAGTCAGACATGAATGAGCGACTTCACTTTCACTTTTCACTTGCATGCACCGGAGAAGGAAATGGCAACCCACTCCAGTGTTCTTGCCTGGAGAATCCCAGGGATGGGGATCATGGTGGGCTGCCGTCTATGGGGTCGCATAGACATGACTAAAGCGACTTAGCAGCAGCAGCAGAGTTATACCAATAGTTATTAAGGAGTAAATATGTAGTATGTTTGCTGACAGTTGTTTGTGGTGAATATCACCAACTGGTACTGGTATAGTTTCTGGATTACTTTGATAGGTTTCCTGTTAAAATCCTTCTTAAGAGAACACTAAGGAAAGCTGCTACTCTTCTATTACATTTGTCATGTGATACACTGTTATCAAAACAATGGTTCATCAAGGGTTTAACTCTGTTTTAGGAGCACAGAATGAGATTACTTTTAGCAAAAGAAGATGGTAATCATACGAGAAAGCCATTTGCCATTTTACAGTTTCCACAACTCCAGAAGAGGTCATGGGCCAGATGGCATGGAAGATATTTGAGGAAAAGTAAAAACATTCCAAATACAAGGAGAATTCAAAAGACAGTCCACTACCAAACAGACTGCTCCTGGTATTAGGTTTTCAATATACAGTATTTTAATTCTGAATTTCTATTCAGAATTTTACTAAAGCACTGTCTACTGACTCACTTAACTCTTCATCTAGGATGAAAGATGGCTATATCAAAACTGGAATATAACTCAAATGCAATGATTCTTTTCGGTGTGTGATACCCTTCTCCCATGCTTGCCCCTCAACTAGAAGTGCTTAATTAGTACTCACTAAATGGTTAGGAAGGGGAAAGATCCTAAAAGCCCAAAACATGACTTAGTAGCATTATCATTTAGTCTTTTTAAATTAATTAACTAATTAATTGATTTTGATTGGTGGATAATTACTTTACAATATTGTGGTGGTTTTTGCCATATATCAACATGAATCGATCACAGATATAAATGTGTTCCCCTCATCATGAAACCCCCTCCCAACTCCATCCCTACCTCATCCCTCTCTGTTGTCCCAGAACACTGGCTTTGGGGGCCCTGCTTCATGCATCAAACTTGCACTGGTCATCTATTTTACATATGGTAATGTAAATGTTTCAATGCTCTTCTCTCAAATCATCCCACCCTCACTTTCTCCCACTGAGTACAAAAGTCTGACTTTCAGTCTTTAACGTTTTGTATTAGATCAGGGATTTCCTGGCGGCTCAGTGGCAAAGCATCTGCCTGCAATGCAGGAGATGCTGGTTTGATTCCTGGGTCAGGAAGATCCTTTGGAGGAGGGCATGGCAACCCATTCCAATATTCTTGCCTGGAGAATCCCATGGACAGAGGAACCTGGAGGGCTACAGTCCATAAGGTCACAAAGAACTGGACAAGACTAGAGTGACTGAGTATACACATGGATGCACTTATTTTGGATCAAAACATATGAGAATTTATAAAAAGAAATTAAGTAAAAATAACCGCTTGGCTCAGTGCCTCAAAGTAGAGGGAAAATTAATGATAATTCATTTGCTTTTATTATGCTTTAAAACTGATTAAACATGTTACTTAATTCCTCATTGAAAAATCAAAAAAATAGGTTAGAAAAATAAATGGTCATTTACATTTATGATTCTGTCTTATTTGTTAAATATAATATCATATTAATATTCTTTTTATTATATTAGTTAATATTACCAACAGGAAAATATATTTTTAAATAGTTTTAAACAGGAAAAAAATCTGTACTGTAAAATTAACCCACATTTACTACATTGTTATTCTTGAATATGTAACTTAAGCCAATAAAATATTATAAAAATCATAATCATTAGCAATAGACATTTGAATTTGGATGAACTATTACTGTTAAGAATTGAAAACATTAGTCTGTCAGTCATGTCTGACTCTTTGCCACCCTATGGACTGTAGCCCACCAGGCCCCTCTGTCCATGGGATTCGCCAGGCAAGAATACTGGAGTGGGTAGCCATTCCCTTCTCCATGGGATCTTCCTGACTCAGGGATCAAACCTGGGTCTCCCTCATTGTGGGAAGATTCTTTACAGTCTGAGCCACCAGGAACGTTTCTAATAAATATAGTATAAAATATGTATGATTTTTTTTATGTAGAAGCTTACTATTTTAATATTTTCCACTTAATTATATGAAACTTACAAAAAATATAATTTTTTGAGAGTTGAAAGAGGATGATTTTAATACATGCATTAATTTAAAACTTGGCATATTTATATATTGCATTTCAAATGACATTCTCCAAGTATAATATAGAATTGGATAGAGATAGGTCAGTGTCAATATCTTCTTTGCTGATAAGTCCATTTGATCTTTCAGATGACCTATTTATTTTGACCATAGTCCCGTAGAAGGCAGTCAACAGTGCAAATGTCGACGACTACCAGTTTTGTTTTTTCTTTTTCAAGTTTTCAGAGCACTCTAATACTTTAACCATATCCATTCCCTTTGTCTGCTTTTTTTCTATGTTGATATAGTTGGTTATTTATTTTTTAATTTTAAAATCTTTCATTCTTACAGGCGTTCCCAAACATGAACCCCCCTCCTACCTCCCTCCCCATATCTCTCTGGGTCATCCCCATGCACCAGCCCCAAGCATGCTGTATCCTGCGTCAGACATAGACTGGCGATTCAATTCTTACATGATAGTATACATGTTAGAATGCCATTCTCCCAAATCGTCCCACTCTCTCCCTCTCCCTCTGAGTCCAAAAGTCCGTTATACACATCTGTGTCTTTTTTCCTGTCTTGCATACAGGGTCGTCATTGCCATCTTTCTAAATTCCATATATATGTGTTAGTATACTGTATTGGTGTTTTTCTTTCTGGCTTACTTCACTCTTTATAATCAGCTCCAGTTTCATCCATCTCATCAGAACTGATTCAAATGAATTATTTTTAACGGCTGAGTAATACTCCATTGTATATATGTACCACAGCTTTCTTATCCATTCATCTGCTGATGGACATCTAGGTTATTTCCATGTCCTGGCTATTATAAACAGTGCTGCAATGAACATTGGGGTACATGTGTCTCTTTCAATTCTGGTTTCCTCGGTGTGTATGCCCAGAAGTGGGATTGATGGGTCATAAGGCACCTCTATTTGCAATTTTTTAAGGAATCTCCACACTGTTCTGCAAAGTGGCTGTACTAGTTTGCATTCCCACCAACAGTGTAGGAGGGTTCCCTTTTCTCCACACCCTCTCCAGCATTTATTGCTTGCGATTTTTGGATCGCAGCCATTCTGACTGGTGTGAAGTGGTACCTCATTGTGGTTTTGATTTGCATTTCTCTAATAGTGAGTGATGTTGAGCATCTTTTCATGTGTTTGTTAGCCATCCGTATGTCTTCTTTGGAGAAATGTCTATTTAGTTCTTTGGCCCATTTTTTGATTGGGTCGTTTATTTTTCTGGAATTGAGCTGCAGAAGTTGCTTGTATATTTTTGAGATTAGTTGTTTGTCAGTTGCTTCATTTGCTATTATTTTCTTCCATTCAGAAGGCTGCCTTTTCACCTTGCTTATATTTTCCTTTGTTGTGCAGAGGCTTTTAATTTTAATTAGATCCCATTTGTTTATTTTTGCTTTTATTTCCAGAATTCTGGGAGGTGGATCATAGAGGATCCTGCTGTGATTTATGTCTGAGAGTGTTTTGCCTATGTTCTCCTCTAGGAGTTTTATAGTTTCTGATCTTACATTTAGATCTTTAATCCATTTTGAGTTTATTTTTGTGTGCGGTGTTAGAAAGTGATCTAGTTTCATTCTTTTACAAGTGGTTGACCAGTTTTCCCAGCACCACTTGCTAAAGAGATTGTCTTTACTCCATTGTATATTCTTGCCTCCTTTGTCAAAGATAAGGTGTCCATATGTGTGTGGATTTATCTCTGGGCTTTCTATTTTGTTCCACTGATCTATATGTCTGTCTTTGTGCCAGTACCATACTGTCTTGATGACTGTGGCTTTGCAGTAGAGCCTGAAGTCAGGCAAGCTGATTCCTCCAGTTCCATTCTTCTTTCTCAAGATTGCTTTGACAATTCGAGGTTTTTTGTATTTCCATACAAATCTTGAAATTATTTGTTCTAGTTCTGTGAAAAATATGGCTGGTAGCTTGATAGGGATTGCATTGAATTTGTAAATTGCTTTGGGTAGTATACTCTTCTTCACTATATTGATTCTTCCAATCCATGCACATGGTATATTTCTCCATCTATTAGTGTCCTCTTTGATTTCTTTCATCAGTGTTTTATAGTTTTCTATATATAGGTCTTTAGTTTCTTTAATTAGATATATTCCTAAGTATTTTATTCTTTTCGTTGCAATGGTAAATGGAATTGTTTCCTTAATTTCTTTTTCTACTTTCTCATTATTAGTGTATAGGAATGCAAGGGATTTCTGTGTGTTGATTTTATATCCTGCAACTTTACTATATTCATTGATTAGCTCTAGTAATTTTCTGGTGGAGTCTTTAGGGTTTTCCATGTAGAGGATCATGTCATCTGCAAACAGTGAGAGTTTTACTTCTTCTTTTCCAATTTGGATTCCTTTTATTTCTTTTTCTGCTCTGATTGCTGTGGCCAAAACTTCCAAAACTATGTTGAATAGTAGTGGTGAAAGTGGACATCCTTGTCTTGTTGCTGACTTTAGGGGAAATGCTTTCAATTTTTCACCATTGAGGATAATGTTTGCTGTGGGTTTGTCATATATAGCTTTTATTATGTTGAGGTATGTTCCTTCTATTCCTGCTTTCTGGAAAGTTTTTATCATAAATGGATGTTGAATTTTGTCAAAGGCCTTCTCTGCATCTATTGAGATAATCATATGGCTTTTATTTTTCAATTTGTTAATGTGGTGAATTACATTGATTGATTTGCGGATATTGAAGAATCCTTGTATCCCTGGGATAAAGCCCACTTGGTCATGGTGTATGATCTTTTTAATGTGTTGTTGGATTCTGATTGCTAGAATTTTGTTGAGGATTTTTGCATCTATGTTCATCAGTGATATTGGCCTGTAGTTTTCTTTTTTTGTGGCATCTTTGTCAGGTTTTGGAATTAGGGTGATGTTGACCTCATAGAATGAGTTTGGACGTTTACCTTCCTCTGCAATTTTCTGGAAGAGTTTGAGGAGGATAGGTGTTAGCTCTTCTCGAAATTTTTGGTAGAATTCAGCTGTGAAGCCGTCTGGACCTGGGCTTTTGTTTACTGGAAGATTTCTGATTACAGTTTCAATTTCCGTGCTTGTGATGGGTCTGTTAAGATTTTCTATTTCTTCCTGGTTTAGTTTTGGAAAATTGTACTTTTCTAAGAATTTGTCCATTTGTTCCACGTTGTCCATTTTATTGGCATACAACTGCTGATAGTAGTCTCTGATGATCCTTTGTATTTCTGTGTTGTCTGTTGTGATCTCTCCATTTTCATTTCTAATTTTATTGATTTGATTTTTCTCTCTTTGCTTCTTGATGAGTCTGGCTAATGGTTTGTCAATTTTATTTATCCTTTCAAAGAACCAGCTTTTGGCTTTGTTGATTTTTGCTATGGTCTCTTTTGTTTCTTTTGCATTTATTTCTGCCCTAATTTTTAAGATTTCTTTCCTTCTACTAACTCTGGGGTTCTCCAATTCTTCCTTTTCTAGTTGCTTTAGTTGTAGAGTTAGGTTATTTATTTGACTTTTTTCTTGTTTCCTGAGGTATGCCTGTATTGCTATGAACTTTCCTCTTAGCACTGCTTTTATAGTGTCCCACAGGTTTTGGGTTGTTGTGTTTTCATTTTCATTAGTTTCTATGCATATTTTGATTTCTTTTTTGATTTCTTCTGTGATTTGTTGGTTATTCAGAAGTGTGTTGTTCAACCTCCATATGTTGGAATTTTTAATAGTTTTTCTCCTGTAATTGAGATCTAATCTTAATGCATTATGGTCAGAAAAGATGCTTGGAATGATTTCGATTTTTTTGAATTTATCAGGTTTTGATTTATGGCCCAGGATGTGATCTATCCTGGAGAAGGTTCCATGAGCACTTGAAAAAAAGGTGAAATTCATTGTTTTGGGGTGAAATGTCCTGTAGATATCTATTAGGTCTAACTGATCTAATGTATCATTTAAAGTTTGCGTTTCTTTGTTAAGTTTCTGTTTAGTTGATCTGTCCATAGGTGTGAGTGGGGTATTAAAGTCTCCCATTATTATTGTGTTATTATTGATTTCTTCTTTCATACTTGTTAGCATTTGTCTTACATAATGTGGTGTTCCTATATTGGGTGCATATGTATTTATAATTGTTATATCTTCTTCTTGGATTGATCCTTTGATCATTATGTAGTGGCCTTCTTTGTCTCTTTTCACAGCCTTTGTTTTAAAGTCTATTTTATCGGATATGAGTATTGCCACTCCTGCTTTCTTTTGGTCTCTATTTGCGTGGTATATCTTTTTCCAGCCCTGCACTTTCAGTCTGCATATGTCCTTTGTTTTGAGGTGGGTCTCTTGTAAGCAGCATACAGAGGGGTCTTGTTTTTGTATCCATTCAGCCAGTCTTTGTCTTTTGGTTGGGGCGTTCAACCCATTTACGTTTAAGGTAATTATTGATAAGTATGATCCCGTTACCATTTACTTTATTGTTTTGGGTTTGGGTTTATACGCCCTTTTCATGTTTCCTTTCTACAGAATATCCTTTAGAATTTGTTGGAGAGCTGGTTTGGTGGTGCTGAATTCTCTCAGCTTTTGCTTGTCTGTAAAGCTTTTGATTTCTCCTTCGTATTTGAATGAGATCCTTGCTGGGTACAGTAATCTGGGCTGTAGGTTATTGTCTTTCATCACTTTAAGTATGTCTTTCCATTCCCTCCTGGCCTGAAGAGTTTCTCTTGAAAGATCAGCTGTTATTCTTATGGGAATCCCCTTGTGTGTTATTTGTTGTTTTTCCCTCGCTGCTTTTAATGTTTGTTCTTTGTGTTTGATCTTTATTAATTTGATTAATATGTATCTTGGGGTGTTTCGCCTTGGATTTATCCTGTTTGGAACTCTCTGTGTTTCTTGGACTTGGGTGATTATTTCCTTCCCCATTTTAGGGAAGTTTTCAACTATTATCTCCTCAAGGATTTTCTCATGATCTTTCTTTCTGTCTTCTTCTTCTGGGACTCCTATAATTCGAATGTTGGAGTGTTTCATATTGTCCTGGAGGTCTCTGAGATTGTCCTCGTTTCTTTTAATTCGTTTTTCTTGTTTCCTCTCTGATTCATTTATTTCTACCATTCTATCTTCTATTTCACTAATCCTGTCTTCTGCCTCTGTTATTCTACTATTTGTTGCCTCCAGAGTGTTTCTGATCTCATTTATTGCATTATTCATTATATTTTGACTCTTTTTTATTTCTTCTAGGTCCTTGTTAAACCTTTCTTGCATCTTCTCAATCCTTGTCTCTAGGCTATTGATCTGTGATTCCATTTTGATTTCAAGATTTTGAATCATTTTCACTATCAATATTCAGAATTCCTTCTCAGGTAGATTCCCTACTTCTTCCTCTTTTGTTTGCTTTGGTGGGCAACTCTCCTGTTCCTTTACCTGCTGATTATTCCTCTGTCTCTTCATCTTGGTTATATTGCTGTGTTTGGGGTGGCCTTTTTATATTCTGGTAATTTGTGGAGTTCTCTTTATTATGGAGCTTCCTCACTGTGGGTGGGGTTGTATCAGTGGCTTGTCTAGGTTTCCTGGTTAGGGAGGCTTGTGTTGGAGTTCTGGTGGGTGGAGCTGGGTTTCTTCTCTCTGGAGTGCAGTGGAGTGACCAGTAATGGGTTATGAGACATCAAATGGTTTGGAATAATTTTGAGCTGCCTGTATATTGAAGCTCAGGGGAGTGTTCCTGTGTTGCTGGAAAATTTGAGTGGTATGTCTTGTTTTGGAACTTGTTGGCCCTTGGGTGGAGCTTGGTTTCAGTGTAGGTATGAAGGCATTTGATGAGCTCCTATTGCTTAATGTTCCCTGAATTCAAGAGTTCTCTAATGTTTTCAGGCTTTGGATTTAAGCCTCCTGCTTCTGGTTTTCAGTTTTATTTTTACAGTAGCCTCTAGACTTCTCCATCTATACAGCACCGATAATAAAACATCTAGGTTAAAGATGAAAAGTTTCTCCACATTGAGGGACACTCAGAGAGGTTCACTGAGTTACAAGGAGAAGAGAAGATGGAGGGGGTAGTTAGAGGTAACTGGAATGAGATGCGGTGAGATCAAAAGAGGAGAGAGCAAGCTAGCCAGTAGTCACTTCCTTATGTGCGCTCCGTAGTCTGGACCGCTCAGAGGTATTTATGGAGTTATATGGGGAAGAGGAGAGGGAGGAAGTAGACAGAGGTGGCCAGGAGGATAAGAGAGAGGAATGAGAAGGAGAGAGACAAATCCTGCCAGTAACCAGTTCCTTGGGTGTTCTCCACCGTCTGGAACACACAAAGATTCACAGAGTTGGATAGAGAAGAGATGGGGGAGAAAAGAGACAGAGGCCACCTGGTGGAGAAAAAGGAGAGCCCAAAGGAGGAGAGAGTGGTCAAGCCAGAAATCTCGCTCTCAGGTAAACTTGGGTAGTGAAGTTTGGGTTTTTAAATGTACAAAATTGACAACAAAAACCTAAGAGCAAAGGTTAAAAATCTAGAGTAGAGGTTGGATTTTCAAAGATACAATATTAAAGAAAAGCAGAAGGAAAAAGGAAGAAAAAAAAAAACAAGAATTATTAAAAAACAAACAAAAAACCAAAACCAAACAAACAAACAAACAAAAAACCACCAACAACCATCCAAAGACTATATATGGTGTTTGCCTTAAAAAAAAAAAAGTCTTTTTTTTTTTTTTTAAATAGTAATAGTAGGTTATAGAAATAAAAATTAGAGGAGAAATAGAAGACTTAACAATTAAAAAAAAGTTAGACAAAAAAAAGAAAAACAAAAAACAAAAAACAAAACAACAACAAAAAAAAGGAATGATTTTTAAAATAGTAAAAATATTTCTGGCCCTTCTCTGATGTTGTGGGCCGTATGGGATCACTTCCAAGGTGGTTCCCTCTGTTTAACTTCTGTTTGCTGGTTTTTTAGGCTCGCTAGTTCAGTCGCGCTGTGGGGAGGGGGGATGCTGCAAACAAATAGCACTGTCGTGTGCACACAGTGTCTCAGCCCCGCTTGACCTGTCCCTTCTCGTGGAGCACAAACCGCTCCGGCTCTACGATGCTCAGCCGGGAAACATCTGGGGCCGGCCCTAGGCTGCGTGCACTTCCCTGGTCCAAGCCGCTCAGGTTCGGCGCTCAGGCAGCCCTCAGAGGCACAGATTCGGCTGGGACTGTGCTTTGTGCCCTTCCCAGGTCCAAGTAGCTCAGGAGTTTGGCAAGCGCGATCGCCGCGGCTTGTCACCTTTTCTGCCGCTGCTGCTCAGCTTTCTGGGTGGACCGCTGGCACCCCCCGTGAGGCAGATGGTGACTGTCCAGCACCCCCAGAAGTCTTAGCAAAGGAGCCTGCTTGCAGTTAGGTAAGTAAAGTCTCTCCGGGGCTGCAATTGCCCCTTTCCAGTCCTTACGGCTCTGGCTGCCTGTCCCCGGCGGGGGATGGTCTGCAGCCGGCTTTTTCCATTCCGTCCTTTGTTCTGTGCTTGGTCCTGGCGGTGTCTTATGTTCGAGCTTTTCGCGTGGTAGCTATCCCACAGTCTGGTTTGCTAGCCCAAATTAGATCGTTCTGGTTGCGCGTGGGGCGTTCCTGCCCGATTCTTACAAAGCACTGCAGCCCGCGCCTCCCGGGCGTCCCTGCCCTGCCCCCACTTCCCAATGGCGGATGCAGGCGTCTGTCTGCTTTTCCGCTGAGGGAGTTACTGTTGGGCTTGTAATCTCTTGGTTTTATTTATTTATTTATTTTTCCTTCCTGTTATGTTGCCCTCTGTGTTTCCAAGGCTCGCCACAGACTCGGCAGGGAGAGTGTTTCCTGGTGTTTGGAAACCTCTCTTCTTAAAATTCCCTTCCCGGGACGGGCTTCCCTTCCCGGGACAGAGCTCCCTCCCCACCTCCTTTGTCTCCATTTTCGTCTTTTATATTTTTTCCTACCTGTTTTTGAAGACAATGGTCTGCTTTTCTGGCTGCCTGATGTCCTCTGCCAGCCTATAGAAGTTGTTTTGTGGAGTTTGCTCGGCGTTGAAATGTTCTTTTGAGGAATTTGTGAGGGAGAAAGTGGTCTTCCCGTCCTATTCCTCCGCCATCTTTTGTTGATATCCCTTTGTCTGCTTTTTGTGGTTGTTTGGTCTGTAGCTACTTGTTTCGAGGAAAGTTTCATTAATATATGACCATATAGTATCTGTGGTTGCATTCATACTGCAGAAGCAGAATGGTATAGCTGCAAATGAGACTGCATGGTTGGTGAAGACTAAAACTTTTACCATCTGGCCCTTTGATGGAAACAAATTGCCAATTCCTGTTATGGGCAATTTCCTAGGTTTGAATACCAAACTACCACTTATTAACTATTTGCATATCGAACAAATTATATGACTACCTGGACCTCAGTTTTCTTACACATAAAAGAGGTCTTTTGTGAGGATTACAAAATACAACATATAAATAAGACATACAGTCCTATATATATACTTAGAACAATTCTGGGAACATATAAAACACTTATTACTTGTTTACTGTTTTCAAATAGCAATTTAAAAAAGCTTTTACTGAATCTTCCTTGTCTAGAATTATCTGAGGAATTACCAGGAATCCACTACAGCAATAACCGTTCCCTCCCCTTTCAGTCAGTAATAAAACATTATACCCTGCATTTATAAAATTGATGATGTAACTCAAAAGCCATTTCAAGGTTTTAGATATGCTGAGTATCATAAATGTGAAACAGTGTCTCAGACTTGGATCTACCATTGTTCCTGTCCAATAGAACCATTAGCAATGAAGACCTAACTGCTGCTTGCATAATTTCTATTAGAAAAATCTTTGTAGAGACACCACTTCATAGAGAAGCTTGACAATTGCTTGAACTTGTAGGAGATTCAGAAGAAATAAGTGATTCAAAGGAATATAATGCTAAATGTGTCCTGTGGTCAGGCAGTAAAGATAAAAGGATCTCTTTTGACCCTGTGACAATAGTTATTGATTATCTTGTGATGAAAATGAACAACTATAACTCCTAGATGCTTTAAATACACATGACCATGTCAGTTTTGGCTTTCACAGGTGTCTACATATATACCTCTCAATTTTAATAAATCCAATAGAACCATAGGAATTAATATCCTCTGATTTTTTCATGTTTTATTGTGAACTGATAATGAATAAACTTATAAAACATTAGCAAACAGTGTTTTATTTTAGTGTCCTATAAACATCTTTATTACAGTCGTGTTACAGACCTCACTGCACACACTGAAGAATGGGTACCACTCCATTCACTAAAAGGACACTGTGTTTAATGCAGCTTATAAGGAGTTTGTAAAGCAACAGTATTTTTTAAATTGGCCGATCTTTCCCCTAGGTTATATTCAATACATTTAACATATTTCAATATATTCAATATCTATAAATTAGCTTTTAAAAAGACTGTTCTTTGGCTGTATTACAATTTTAATCAAGTAAATCGATGAGTCTCTCTATGCTCCTTTCTGCCTGTAGGATTATGTGATAATGTCTGACAGGTCTAATAGATTATATACCATTCTGTATGTACAACTGACCCACAAATCTTCTAGTTTTATGACCCTTTTACCTTGGTTTAATAGGAGGAGCTTGATGTTGGAACAGAGTGAATATACATCTGAGAAAAGTCCCTGTTTTGATGTCATAGTTTCAAAATATATGACAAGGCAGATGATACATCAGGAATTTTGATGAAATGTTTCTGGAGATCAATAATTCTTGAATTTCTGAACTTTAGTTTTCTATGTACACCACAATCAGCAGGATAAAAAAAGTGGTAGACTTTCTAAAACTCAGAACAAGAGACATCACCAATATAACCCTGCTGCTTATAAACCATGTTCTATTTATATGAGCTGATGATGAGCCTATGTAGATTTTATGTGTAGAATTTAATTATGCATGTTACTATGATAATTAAATAGATCAACACAAACGTATTAAAAATCTTACACATGTATATACATACATATGTATGAAAGTAAGTATCTGAATATATGGTTGCACATCCAGGTGCACACACAAACAGGCACACACACCCATTCACAAATACAACCTGACTGCTAAGGTTGTCCTACAAGAGCACCAATTACATTGTTTAATATAGAGCTGTATAAAATGGCAGGCCTCTGCCAGATGCTTTACATATTGATAAATCAAACCAGCATGATATTAATGCTCAATAATCTATGTTTAGAGGGATAGGGAAGTTAACAAATAAGGAAATAAACATAAAATGGTTATGTACGATGTACCTTGAAGATAATAATATGAGAAAGAGTAGTCAAGGGAAAGCTTTATTAAAGGCAGTAAGGCCTGAAATTTGAGAAAGAACCAGTCAAACGAAGAGCCTGGAGACTGAGCACTAAAGGCAGAAGCAAATACGTATGTTCAGAGAACAATGAAGCAGAAAAGAATTTAACAATACTGAAATTATCAAAAACCAGCACAGCTGGAGAAGAGAAACTGGAAAAAAAAAGACCTCAAATTGAAATTGGTGCTATGTGTAATGGCTGGATCATACAGGTCCTTGTAAAGTATATTTAATGGTTTGGATTTTATTCTTAGTACAGTATGGAGCAACTGCCAACCTTTAAGAATAAGAGTGATAGCTAAAATAGTTGACACTATTGACATTATTTTGCCAACAAAGGTCTATCTAATCAAAGCTATGTTTTTTCCAGTAGCCATGTATGGATGTGAGAGTTGGACTATAAAGAAAACTGAGCGCCAAAGAACTGATACTTTTGAACTGTGGTGTTGGAGAAGACTCTTGAGAGTCCCTTGGACTGCAAGGAGATCCAATCAGTCCATCTTAAAGGAAATCAGTCTTGAGTGCTCATTGGAAGGACTGATGCTGAAGAGGACATTCCAATACTTTGGTCACCTGATGTGAAGAACTGACTCATTGGAAAAGACCCTGATGCTGGGAAAGATTGGAGGCAGGAGGAAAAGGAGATGGCAGAGGGTAAGATGGTTGGATGATATCACCGACTCAATGGACATAAGTTTGAGTAATCTCCGGGAGTCAGTGATGGACAAGGAGGCCTGGTGTGCTGCAGTCCACGGGGTCGCAAAGAGTCGGACACGACTGAGTGACTGAAATGAACTGAGCTGACCTGAAAAACTACAGATATTGCATAATGAGACCCTGAGGCAAGGCAAGCAGAGAGTAAAAGTGGGAATAACAGTTAAGAAACTAAGTAATCCATTCAGATAAGGGATGATCGTGGCTTCACTGAGATAAAGGCAATGGAAACAGAAATAGATATGTTCATGTCATATCTGAGGACCAAAAAGTGTCAAGATGGATTTTGATAAATAATTACTTGACAAAGCAATAATAAAGGATAGCTGAGTCTTCAAAAAACACTAGATATAAAGAAATTATGTTCAGATTTAAAAAATGAACCTCGTTAAAAACTAAAGAAAACACGTTTAGCTCAAGGGTGTAAAGCAGAGGTTTCCAGTCTGGGATAATAATGGGAACCCAACAGCTACAGCTGCTGCTGTTTCTGTTTAATCACTAAATTGTGACTGACTCTTTGAAACTTCATGGACTGTAGCTGGCCAAGTTCCTCTGTCCATGGGATTTCTGAAGTAAGAATACTGGAGTGGGTTGCCATTTACTTCTCCAGGGGATCTTCCTGACCTCGAGATTAAACCTGGGTCTTCTGCTTGGCAGGCAGATTATTTACAACTGAGTCATCTTTAGTATTTAAAATATACCTCAGGAATCATATTTTTTTTAATAAGGAAATTTATTATTTTTTTTCTGAGTAGATTTTTAGGTCTTGGTATGTGAGGACTTGTTTAGTTTTGATAATGGAATGTATCTATTATCCAAATGTGATTCATAATGATAAAAAGATAAGTTCCTTTAAAAATAATATTTAGTGTATGTGTACATGTGTACATATATATGGATTAGTAAAGTTAAGGCAGGCTTATTTTTTAAAGTGAAATACAAAGAAAGGAATGGAGATTAAAATAAAAATATTTAAATTTCTATCATCTATAGATATCTGTTATTAATATAATGGTATTTTACTTCAAAGTATCTTTTCATGCATACAAAAACACATATAGGAACATATTTGAATCAGAATGGCTGTGTGGAAAAAAAAATATGGGCTTTAGAGTGGGACAAAACTGAATATAAATACTAGTTTAACCACTTGCTAGCTGTGTGTCCTTTGGAATGTTACATAGATATTTTGATTTTCTATTTCCTCTTCACTAAAAGAAGTGAAATCATAACCAGAGCAATAATGTGGAATGAAGAACAGTACTGATACATGTGACATCATGAATAAATTTCAATAAATGATGTAAATGAAAAAAGCCAGACTCTAAACTGCATCCTATATAATTTCCTTTACCTAATATTTTACAAAGCAAAACTATAGAACTTAAAGAATAGATGAGTAGTCTCCAGAGTCTCAGGTTGGGGAATGACAGACTACAAATGGATATGAGGGCTGATGGTATGGCTGAAAAATAGAAGTTGACTATTTTAGATCTTTATGTAAAGGTTGTTAAATAACTTTCTGTATCTGACAATACTTACAAAATCATGAGAAATGTTGGGCTGGAAGAAGCACAAGCTGGAATCAAGACTGCTGGGAGAAATATCAATAACCTCAGATATATAGATGACACCACTCTTATGGCAGAAAGTAAAGAGGAACTAAAAAGCCTCTTGATGAAAGTGAAAAAAGAGAGTGAAAAAGTTGGCTTAAAGCTCAACATTCAGAAAACGAAGATCATGGCATCTGGTCCCATCACTTCATGGGAAATAGATGGGGAAACAGTGGAAACAGTGGTTGACTTTAGTTTTCTGGGCTCCAAAATCACTGCAGATGGTGATTGCTTACTCCTTGGAAGGAAAGTTATGACCAACCTAGATAGTATATTCAAAAGCAGAGACATTACCTTGCCAACAAAGGTCCGTCTACTCAAGGCTAAGGTTTTTCCAGTAGTCATGTATGAATGTGAGAGTTGGACTGTGAGGAAAGCTGAGCACTGAAGAATTGATGCTTTTGAACTGCAGTGTTGGAGAAGACTCTTGAGAGTCCCTTGGACTGCAAGGAGATCCAACTAGTCCATTCTGAAGGAGATCAGTCCTGGGTGTTCTTTGGAAGGAATGATGCTAAAGCTGAAACTCCAGTACATTGGCCACCTCATGAGATGAGTTGATTCATTGGAAAAGCCTCTGATGCTGGGAGGGATTGGAGGCACGAGGAGAAGGGGAGGACAGAGGATGAGATAGCTGGATGGCATCACTGACACGATGGACGTGAGTCTGAGTGAACTCTGGGAGTTGGTGATGGACAGGGAGGCCTGGCGTGCTGCAGTCCATGGGGTCACAAAGATTTGGACACAACTGAGCGACTGAACTGAACAAAACTGTACATTAACTAGATAACTTTACTGCACACAGGTTTCACCCCCAAGAAACAAAGAAAAAATGCTCTGAGCAAACTATGAAAAGAAGGGAACATCAATATCAAAATTAAGAGCATCTACAAAAAATTACAGCTTTGTCATTCTCAAATGAAAAACTCAATATTTCTTACCAAAAGATTAGGAAAAAAAGGTAAGGTTGTCTCGTCTTACTACTTCTATTTAACACTGTAGATGCTTGAAAGTAATATTAGTCAAGAATACAGAGTTTTACAGATTGGAAAGGAAGAAGTAAAACTTCCATTGCTAGCAGACACTGTGACAATGTATGTCCAAAACCGTTAAGGCATTTACCAAAAGCCTGCTAGATTAATAACTGAATTTATTAATAACTGAATTAGCAATATTTTAAGATAAAAAGTTATAATGTAAAAGTCAACTGTACTTCTATATATAACAATGAACGTTTCCTATACAAAATTTTAAAAACTAGAATATTTCAATAGTATAAAAATATTTAGGAACAAATATGAAAGAAATTTTCCAAGCTCTGTATGTTTAAAAATACAAAATAATACTAACAGGCCGAGGTCTGGCTTGGAAGACTTGATATTTTAAAAATACCACAATTTTACACAAAGTATACATTCAATGAATTCATGATCAAAATACAAACAGGTGTTTTTGACAAAGCTGACAACTCAATATTAAAATTTTTATGGAAGGCCAAAAGTTTTAGAATAGGAAAAACTCTTTCAAAAATTAAAGAAAAATGCAGAATGTGAAATATCTAATGTCAAGACTTACTGTAAAGGTAAAAGTCATTGCCCTGCAGTATCAATGTAAGTGCGAGTAATTTCCAGGGTAATAGAATGGAGAGTCCAAGAGAGTCAGATTTGACTGAATCAATTCAATAAGAAACAGATAGGTTTTTCAACATATGGTGCTAGAACAACTGGATATGAGTATATAAGAAAAAATGAAGCTTGAACTTCACCTCACAGATATACACAAGTTAACTCAAAATGGACAATCAGTTCAGTTCAGTTCAGTCACTCAGTCGTGTCTGACTTTTTGTGACCCACAGACTGCAGCATGCCAGTCTTCCCTATCTATCACCAGCTCCCGTAGTTTACTCAAATTCATGTCCATTGAGTCAGTGATGCCATCCAACCATCTTATCCTCTGTTGTCCCTTCTCCTCTCACCTTCAATCTTTCCCAGCATCAGGGTCTTTTCAAATGAGTCAGCTCTCTGCATCAGGTGGCCAAAGTATTGGAGTTTCAGCTTCAACATCAGTCCTCCCAATGAACATTCAGGAATGGTATCCTTTAGAATGGACTGGTTGGATCTCCTTGCAGTCCAAAGGACTCTCAAGAGTCTTCTCCAACACCACAGTTCAAAAGCAACAATTCTGTGCTCAGCTTTCTTTATAGTCCAACACTCACATCTATAGCCTTCAAACCATAGCCTTGACTAGATGGACCTTTGTTGGCCAAGTAATGTCTTTGCTTTTTATTTATTTTATTTTATTTTATTTTATTCTATTTTTTTGTCTTTGTTTTTTAAAACGCTGTCTATATTAGTCATAACTTTTCTTCCAAGGAACAAGTGTCTTTTTATTTCATGGCTGCAGTCACAATCTGCAGTGATTTGGAACCCCCCCCCCCCAAAATAAAGTCTGCTACGGTTTCCATTGTTTACCCATCTATTCGCCATGAAGTGATGGGACCAGATGCCATGATCTTTGTTTTCTGAATGTTGAGCTTTAAGCCAACTTTTTCACTCTCCTCTTTCACTTTCATCAAGAGGCTCTTTAGTTCTTCTTCACTTTCTGTCATAAGGGTGGTGTCATCTGCATATCTGAGGTGATTGATATTTCTCCTGGCAATCTTGATTCCAGCTTGTGCTTCATCCAGCCCAGCCCCAGTGTTTCTCATGATATACCCTGCATATAAATCAAATAAGCAAGGTAACAATACACAGCCTTGACATACTCCTTTCCCTATTTGGAACCAGTCTGTTCTATGTCCAGTTCTAACTGTTGCTTCCTGACCTGCATACAGATTTCTCAAGAGGCAGGTTAGGTGGTCTGGTATTCCCATCTCTTTCAGAATTTTCCACAGTTTGTTGTGACCAAACAGTCAAAGGCTTTGGCATAGTCAATAAAGCAGAAATAGACATTTTTCTGGAACTCTCTTGCTTTTTCAATGATCGAGTGGATGTTGGCAATTTGATCTCTGGTTCCTCTGCTTTTTCTAAATCCAGCTTGCACCTCTGGAAGTTCACAGTTCACGTATTGCTGAAGCCTGGCTTGGAGAATTTTGAGCATTAGTTTACTAGAGTGTGATATGAGTGCAACTGTGCAGTAGTTTGAGCATTCTTTGGCTTTGCCTTTCTTAGGGATTGGAATGAAAACTGACCTTTTCCAGTCCTGTGGCCACTGCTGAGTTTTCCAAAATGGACTATAGACCTACGTATAAGGGATAAAATTATTAAACTTACAGGGGAGGCTTAGAAGAAATGTTTTTGATACTGAGTTAAGTAAACTATTTTGTCTAAGCATGGCACAAAAGGGGAAAATGTAAAGAAAAAAATGATAAAATGAGGTTATCAAGAGTACAAACTTTGTTTTTCAAACGATGTAGTTTAAAAAGGCAAATTAGAGTGAGAAATCTATTCCAGTTATTCTACTCTACTTGCTTCTGATTTTAGGAAATCATCTATGACACAGATTTGGTTGTGCTATGTAATGAAAATAAATTAAACAAGTTATTAATCTCATTCAGTTCAGTTCCGTTGCTCGTCCTGTTTCTTTGTGACCTCATGAATTGCAGCACGCCAGGCCTCCCTGTCCATCACCAACTCCCAGAGTTTACCCAAAATCACATCCACCAAGTCGGTGATGCCATCCAGCCATCTCATCCTCTGTCGTTCCCTTCTCCTCCTTCCCCCAATCCCTCCCAGCATCAGAGTCTTTTCCAATGAGTCAACTCTTTTCATGAGGTGGCCAAAGTATTGGAGTTTCAGCTTCAGCATCAGTCCCTCCAATGAACTGGAGGACTGATCTCTTTTAGGATGGACTAGTTGGATCTTCTTGCAGTCCAAAGGACGCTCATATTCTTCTCCAACACTACACTTTAAAAGCATCAATTCTTCGGCACTCAGCTTTCTTCACAGTCCAACTTTCACATCCATACATGACCAGTGGAAAAACCATAGCCCTGACTAGACAGACCTTTGTAGACAAAGTAATGTTTCTCCTTTCAATATGCCATCTAGGTTGGTCATAACTTTCCTTCTAAGGAGTGTCTTTTAATTTCATTAAACACATGCAAATCATGGAGCCAAATACAAAAAAAGCAGCCCAAATGCCAAGTTATCTATGGAATTTTGCCATTTAATTTTTATAAAGTATGAGTTTGAAATTTACCAGGGATTAAGGCAATAACTGTAGTTTGATGCATTTGAAGAAAGGAAACATTAACACATACTTTCTTTGTTATCATAGATTTAATTAAGCAGAAATGTAAAAAGCCTTGAACTTTTTAAAGTAGAGATTTTTAAAGGAAAAATATATTTTCTATAGTAGTTTCTAATACCTAAATTATTAAATCCTAAGATAAAAATCTTTGTATACACAATTATTCTGGACAGTGTGGAATCTCTTTGGTGCTACCATCAATGTGCCATGATAGAGAACAATTTTGTAAATAAGTTCATTTGTACTATTTTTTAGCTTCTACACATAAGTAATATCATATGATATTTGTCTTGTCTGACCTCCTTCACTCAGTATGACAGTCTCAGAAATAGAGTCACAAATGGCCCTCAAGCAGAGTATAATCTGTAGTTCTGCTTCTAACCTCAGCACAGCTGAGGCAGAGGTCAGCACCTCTTGGGCTCTGTATTCTAGGCTCAATGGGCAAGTGTGCACTCAGGGTCTGTTCTGCAGATCTCCCTCTGCCTCAGGCAGGCCCCAAGGCCCAGGTTGGGAAAAATGGCAATAGATGAGTTAAAGATTTAGGAATAGGAAGAAAATCTCAACCATTCTCCAAACTGGCTTATACCACACAGCCAAAATGAAACTGATACTTTACTTTGATTTGCATGTGGCATCTGTGTCAGTGCTCCATCAGCTAATAATTTGGAGGGGAGAATGGAGACTAACTGAACTCAAGGCATGGCAAGCTTACATGATGTCATTATTACATGTCATCAATAGAACCATTAAGAATTAATTCACTACTATCTGAAATTTAAATCAAGTACTCATTGACCACCAGTAATATTCATCCATTTGATTTGATGAACTTTATATATATTTTAACATAAATTTATTTATTTTAATTGGAGGATAATTACTTTACAATAATGCATTGGTTTTGCTATACATCAACATAAATCCATCCCAAGTGTACACGTGTTCCCCATCGTGAAGACCCCCTCCCACCTCCCTCCCCATACCATCCCCCTGGGTGATCCCAGTGCACCAGCACCGAGCACCCTGTATCATGCATCAAGTCTGGTCTGGCAATTCGTTTCACATATGATATTATACATGTTTCAATGCCATTCTCCCATTCATCCCACCCTTGGCCTCTCCCACAGAGTCCAAAAGACTGTACTATACATCTGTGTCTCTTTTGCTGTCTTGCATACAGGGTTATCATTATTATCTTTCTAAATTCCATATATATGTGTTAGTATACTGTATTGGTGTTTTTCTTTCTGGCTTACTTCACTCTGTATAATAGGCTCCAGTTTCATCCACCTCATTAGAATTGATCCAAATACATTCTTTTTAATGGCTGAGTAATACTCTATTGTGTATATGTACCACAGCTTTCTTATCCATTCTTCTGCTGATGGACATCTAGGTTGCTTCCATGTCTTGGCTATTATAAACAGTGCTGTGATGAACATTGGGGTACACATGTCTCTTTCAATTCTGGTCTCCTCGGTGTGTATGCCCAGCAGTGGGATTGATGGGTCATATGGCAGTTCTATCCCCAATTTTTGAAGGAATCTGCACACTGTTCTCCATAGTGGCTGTACTAGTTTGCATTCCCACCAACAGTGTCTTACACCCTCTTAGGGTTCCCTTTTCTCCACACCCTCTCCAGCATTTACTGATTATAGACTTTTGGATAGCAGCCATTCTGACTAGTGTGAAATGGTACCTCATTGTGGTTTGATTTGCATTTCTCTGATAATGAGTGATGTTGAGCATATTTTCATGTGTTTGTTAGCCATCCGAATGTCTTCTTTGGAGAAATGTCTATTTAGTTCTTTGGCCCATTTTTTGATTGGGTCATTTATTTTTCTGGAATTGAGCTGCAGGGGTTGCTTGTATATTTTTGAGATTAGTTGTTTGTCAGTTGTTTCCTTTGCCATTATTTTCTCCCATTCTGAAGGCTGTCTTTTCACCTTGCTTATAGTTTCCTTTGTTATGCAGAAGCTTTTAATTTTAATTAGGTCCCATTTGTTTATTTTGCTTTTATTTCCGATATTCTGTGAGGTAGGTCATAGAGGATCCTGTTGCGATTTATGTCAGACAGTGTTTTGCCTATGCTCTCCTCTAGGAGTTTTATAGTTTCTGGTCTTATGTTTAGATCTTTAATCCATTTTGAGTTTATTTTTGTGTATGGTGTTAGAAAGTGTTCTAGTTTCATTCTTTTACAAGTGGTTGGCCAGTTTTCCCAGCACCACTTGTTAAAGAGATTGTCTTTACTCCATTGTATATTCTTGCCTCCTTTGTCAAAGATAAGGTCCATAGGTGCATGGATTTATCTCTGGGCTTTATATTTTGTTCCATTGGTCTATATTTCTGTCTTTGTGCTAGTACCATACTGTCTTGATGACTGTGGCTTTGTAGTAGAGCCTGAAGTCAGGCAGGTTGATTCCTCCAGTTCCATTCTTCTTTCTCAAGAGTGCTTTGGCTATTCAAGGTTTTTTGTATTTCCATACAAATTGTGAAATTATTTGTTCTAGCTCTGTGAAAAATACTGTAGATAGCTTGATAGGGATTGCATTGAATCTATAGATTGCTTTGAGCAGTATACTCATATTCACTATCTTGATTCTTTCAATCCATGAACACAGTATATTTCTCCATCTATTAGTGTCCTCTTTGATTTCTTTCATCAGTGTTTTATAGTTTCTATATATAGGTCTTTAGTTTCTTTAGGTAGATATATTCCTATTTTATTCTTTTTGTTGCAATAGTGAATGGAATTGTTTCCTTAATTTCTCTTTCTATTTTCTCATTATTAGTGTATAAGAATGCAAGGGATTTCTGAGTGTTTATTTTATATCCTGAAACTTTACTATATTCACTGATTAGCTCTAGTAATTTTCTGGTGGAGTCTTTAGGGGTTTTTATGTAGAGGATCATGTCATCTGCAAACAGTGAGGGTTTTACTTCTTCTTTTCCAATTTGGATTCCTTTTATTTCTTTTTCTGCTCTGATTGCTGCAGCCAAAATTTCCAAAACTATGTTGAATAGTAGTGGTGAATGTGGGCGCCCTTGTCTTGTTCCTAACTTTAGGAGAAATGCTCTCAATTTTTCATGGTTGAGGATAATGTTTGCTGTGGGTTTGTCATATATAGCTTTTATTATGTTGAAATATGTTCCTTCTATTCCTGCTTTCTGGAGAGTCTTTTATCATAAATGGATGTTGAATTTTGTCAAAGGCTTTCTCTGTATCTATTGAGATAATCATATGGCTTTTATTTTTCAATTAAAGATAATTGTGTATATAGAAGAATCCTTGCATCCCTGGGATAAAGCCCACTTGGTCATGGTGTATGATCTTTTTAATGTGTTGTTGGATTTTGATTGCTAGAATTCTGTTGAGGATTTTTTGCTTCTGTGTTCATCAGTGACATTGGCCTGTAGTTTTCTTTTTTTTCTTTTTTTTTAATCTTGTTTTAAATTACAAATCTTTTTTTTTTTTTTAAATCTTTAATTCTTACATGCATTCCCAAACATGAACCTGTGACATCTTTGTCAGGTTTTGGTATTAGGGTGATGATGGGCTCATAGAATGAGTTTGGAAGTTTACCTTCCTCTGCAATTTTCTGAAAGAGTTTGAGTAGGATAGGTGTTAGCTCTTCTCTGAATTTTTAGTAGAATTCAGCTGTGAAGCCGTCTGGACCTGGGCTTTTGTTTTCTGGAAGATTTCTAATTACAGTTTCATTTTCCGTGCTTGTGATGGGTCTAAGATTTTCTGTTTCTTCCTGGTTCAGTTTTGGAAAGTTGTACTTTTGTAAGAATTTGTCCATTTCTTACACGTTGTGCATTTTGTTGGCATATAATTGCTCATAGTAGTCTCTTATGATCCTTTGTATTTCTGTGTTGTCTGTTGTGATCTCTCTATTTTCATTTCTAATTTTATTAATTTGATTTTTCTCCCATTGTTTCTTGATGATCTAGCTAATGGTTTGTCAATTTTATTTATCCTCTCAAAGAACCAGCTTTTGCCTTAATTGATTTTTGCTATGGTTTTTTTGTTTGTTTGTTTGTTTCTTTTGCATTTATTTCTGCCCTAATTTTTAATATTTCTTTCCTTCTACTACTTGTGGGGTTCTTCATTTCTTCCTTTTCTAGTTGCTCTAGGTGTAGAGTTAGGTTATTTATTTGGCTCTTTTCTTGTTTCTTGAGGTATGCCTGTATTGCTATGAACTTTCTCCTTAGCACTGCTTTTACAGTGTTCCACAGGTTTTAGGTTGTTGTGTTTTCATTTTCATTCGTTTCTATGCATATTTGGATTTCTTTTTTGATTTCTTCTGTGATTTGTTGGTTATTCAGCAGTGTGTTGTTCAGCCTCCATATGTTGGAATTTTTAATAGTTTTTCTCCTGTAATTGAGATCTAATGTTATTGCATTGTGGTCAGAAAAGATGCTTGGAATGATTTCGATTTTTTTTGAATTTATTAAGTTTAGATTTATGGCCCAGGATGTGATCTATCCTGGAGAAAGTTCTGTGTATGCTTGAGTAAAAGGTGAAATCCATTGTTTTGGGGTCAAATGTTCTATAGATATCAATTAGGTCTAACTGGTCTATTGTATAATTTAAAGTTTGTGTTTCCTTGTTAAATTTGTTTAGTTGATCTATCCATAGGTGTGAGTGGGGTATTAAAGTCTCCCACTATTATTGTGTTATTGTTAATTTCCCCTTTCATGCTTGTTAGCATTTGTCTTACATATTGCAGTGCTCCTATGTTGGGTGCATATATATTTATAATTGTTATATCTTTTTCTTGGATTGATCCTTTGGTCATTATGTAGTGTCCTTCTTTGTTCCTTTTCACAGCCTTTGTTTTAAAGTCTATTTTATCTGATATGAGTAATTGCTACTCCTGCTTTCTTTTGGTCTCAATTTGCGTGGAATATCTTTTTTCAGCCCTTCACTTTTAGTCTGTATGAGTCCCCTGTTTTGAGGTGGGTCTCTTGTAGACAACATATATAGGGGACTTGTTTTTTTATCCATTCAGCCAGTCTTTGTCCTTTGGTTGGGGCGTTCAACCCATTTAAATTTAAGGTAATTATTGATAAGTATGATCGTGTTGCCATTTACTTTATTGTTTTGGGGTTATTGTTTTTGTGTTTCCAGTCTAGAGAAGATCCTTTAGCATTTGTTGGAGAGCTGGTTTGGTGGTGCTGAATTCTCTCAGCTTTTGCTTGTCTGTAAAACTTTTGATTTCTTCTTCATATTTGAATGAGATCCTTGCTGGGTACAGTAATCTGGTCTGTAAGTTATTTCCTTTCATCACTTTAAGTATGTCCTGCCATTCCCTGCTAGCCTGAAGAATTTCTATTAAAAGATCAGCTGTTATCCTTATGGGAATCCCCTTGTGTATTATTTGTTGTTTTTCCCTTGCTGCTTTTAATATTTGTTCTTTGTGTTTGATCTTTGTTAATTTGATTAATATGTGTTTTGGGGTGTTTCACCTTGGGTTTATCCTGATTGGGATTCTCTGGGTTTCTTGGACTTAGGTGATTATTTCTTTCCCTATTTTAGGGAAGTTTTCAACTATTATCTCCCCAAGTATTTTCTAACGATCTGTCTTTTTGTCTTCTTCTTCTGGGACTCCTATGATTCAAATGTTGGTGCATTTAACATTATCCCAGAGGCCTCTGAGATTGTCCTCATTTCTTTTAATTCGCTTTTCTTTTTTTCCTCTCTGATTCATTTATTTCTACCTTTCTATCTTCTACTTCACTAATCCTATCTTCTGCCTCTGTTATTCTACTATTTGTTCCCTCCAGAGTGTTTTGATCTCATTTATTGCATTATTCATTATATATTGACTCTTTTTTATTTCTTCTAGGTCTTTGTTAAACCTTTCTACATCTTCTCAATCCTTGTCTGCAGGCTATTTATCTGTGATTCCATTTTGACTTCAAGATTTTGGATCATTTTTACTATCATTATTCAGAATTCTTCATCAGGTAGATTCCCTATCTCTTCCCCTTTTGTTTGGTTTGCTGGGCATTTATCCTGTTCCTTTACCTGCTGGGTATTCCTCTGTCTCTTCATCTTGTTTATATTGCTGTATTTGGAGTGGCTTTTCTGTATTCTGAAAGTTTGTGGGGTTCTCTTCATTGTGGAGTTTCCTCACTGTGGATGGGGTTGTACTGGTGGCTTGTCAAGGTTTCCTGGTTAGGGAAGCTTGTGTCAGTGTTCTGGTGGATGGTGCTGGATTTCTTCTCTCTAGAGTGCAATGAAGTGTCCAGTAATTAGTTATGAGATGTCAGTGGGTTTGGAGTGACTCTGGGCAGCCTGTATATTGAAGCTCAGGGCTGTGTTCTTGTGTTACTGGAGAATTTGCATGGTATGTCTTGCTCTGGAACTTGTTGGCCCTTGGGTGGTGCTTGGTTTCAGTGTAGGTATGGAGGCGTTTGATGAGCTCCTGTCAATTAATGTTCCTTGGAGTCAGGAATTCTCTGGTGTTCTCAGGATTTGGACTTAAGCCTACTGTCTCTGGTTTTCAGTCTTATTTTTACAGTAGCCTCAAGACTTCTCCATCTATACAGCACCGTTTATAAAACATCTAGGTTAAAGATGAAAAGTTTCTCCACAGTGAGCGATACCCAGAGAGGTTCACAGAATTACATGGTGAAGAAAAGAGGGAGGAAGGAGACAGAGGTGGCCAGGAGGATACAGGGGAGAATCAAAAGGAGAGAGACAGATCCAGCCAGTAATCAGTTCCCTAAGTGTTCTCCACCATTGGGAACACACAAAGAGATTCACAGAGTTGGGTAGAGAAGAGAAGGGAGAGGGAGGAGATAGAGGTGACAGGGTGGAGAAAAAGGAGATTCCAAAGGGGGAGAGAACAGTCAAGCCAGTAATCTCTCACCCAAGTAAAAATGGGTACTGAAGATTCCATCCTTAAAAGTACAAAATTGATAACAAATACCAAAAAGCAAAGATTAAAAATCTAGAGTAGAGGTTGGATTTTCAAAAATACAATATTAAAGAAAAAAATTCATAAAATTATAAACTATATATATATATATGAAGTTTGCTTTAAAAAATAGGGTCTCTCTCTCTTTTTTTTAACAAAGTAATAGGTTATAGAAATGAAAATTAAAGGAGTAATAGAGGACTTAAATTTTTTTAAAAAATTTAAAAAAATAATGATAGTAGAAATAGTCAAAATATATCTAGGACTTTCTCTGATGTTGTGGGCAGTGTGGGATCAGTTCATTTTCAGATAGTTCCTTGATCTGATTATATTTCTCAAGATCTATAGGCCCCTTCATATGTAGTCAGTACTAACTGCAGGGTTTTAATCTATTGCACTTGCCAGCTTCTTCTGTTTGCTGGTCTCTTCACTGTCTAATTTCCACCCTGATGCAAGGGGGCAGTGGTGGACAATTTCTAAGGCTCACTTGTTCAGTCGTCCTGGTGGCAGGGGGGGTGGGGGGTGGGATGGGGCATTGTGGAGGACGCTGCAAACAAATAACACTGGTGTGTGTTCCCAGTGTCTCAGCCACACTGGGTTAGCCCCCACTCATGGAGTGTGTGCTTTCACTGTCTAAACTGCTTAGGCTCTAGGTTGCTCTGCCAGGAACTGTCTGAGGCCAGCCCTGGGTTTTATGCACTTCCCAGGTCTAAGCTGCTCAGGTTCAGGTACTCAGGTAGTCCTCAGAGGCACAGACTCGGTTGGGCCTGAATTTCGTGCCCTTCCTAGGTCCAAGCAGATCAGTTGACCAGGTGTTTGGCAAGCGTGGTCACTGCGACTTATCGCCTCTGCTGTCCCTGTCGCTCAGTTTTCTGGGCACCTTCTCAGGCGGATGTTGACCATCCAGAATCCCAAGAAGTCTTAGTTAGCAATGAAGCCTGCTTGCAGTTTGGTAGATAATGCCTCTCTGGGGCCGTGATTGCCCCCTTATGGCTCTGGCTGTCTGTCACTGGAGGGGGATGGTCTGCAGCTGGCTATCTTTGCTCAGTCCTTTGTTCTGTGAGCGGGCCTGGCAGTGTCTTAGGTTAAGGCTTTTTGTGTGGTAGCTATCCCATAGCCTAGTTTGCTAGCCCAAGTTAGTTCCCTCAGATTGCCCTTGGGGCATTGTGGCCCAGTCCCTACTCTAAGCAATACAGCCCGTGCCTCCCTGCCCAGCCCCTGCTTGCTACTGGCGGGTGTAGGCATCTGCACTGCTTCTCTGCTGGGTGAGTTATGGATGGGCACATAATCTGTGGGTTTTATTATTTATTTATTTATCCTCCCAGTCATGTTGCCCTCTGTGGTTCCAAGGCTCACCACAGACTCAGCAGTGAGAGTGTTTCCTGGTGTTTGGAAAATTCTCTCTTTTTTAAGACTCTCTTCCAGACAGAGCTCCATCCCTAACTCTTTTGTCTCTCTTTTTGTCTTTTATATTTTTTCCTACCTCCTTTCAAAGACAATGGGCTGCTTTTCTGGGTACCTGATGTTCTCTGCTGGTGTTCAGAAGTTGTTTTGTGGATTTTACTCAGCATTGAAATGTTCTTTTGATGAATTTGTGGGGGAGAAAGTGGTCTCCCCATCCTATTCCTCGGCCATCTTAGGACTGCCTTGATGAGCTTTATAAAGAAATAATAGATTAAAAATTGAGTGAGAGAGCAGATCTTATTTTACGTCTTTTACTACAGAAGAAAAATCAATATAAAAATAATCTAAACATGGCTGGGGGGAAACTTTTGAAGGTGATAAATAAATTTATACCCTGGGTGTGGTGATGATTTCACAGGCATATTCAGTTCAGTTCAGTCAATCAGTTGTGTCCGACTCTTTGCAACCCCATGAATCACAGCACACCAGGCCTCCCTGTCTATCACCAACTCCCGGAGTTTACGCTAACTCATGTCCATTGAGTCGGTGATGCTGTCAGTCATCTCATCCTCTGTCACCCCCTTCTCCTGCCCCAATCCCTCCCAGCATCAGAGTCTTTTCCAATGAGTCAACTCTTCCCATGAGGTGGCCAAAGTATTGGAGTTTCAGCTTCAGCATCATTCCTTCCAATAAACACCAAGGACTGATCTTCTTTAGAATGGACTGGTTGGATCTCCTTGCAGTCCAGGGACTCTCAAGAGACTTCTCCAACACCATAGTTCAAAAGTATCAATTCTTCGGTGCTCAGGTTTCTTCACAGTCCAACTCTCACATCTATACATGACCACAGGAAAAACCATAGCCTTGATAAGATGAACCTTTATTGGCAAAGTAATGTCTTTGCTTTTGAATATGCTGTCTAGGTTGGTCATAACTTTCCTTCCAAGGAGCAAGTGTCTTTTAATTTCATGGCTGCAATCACCATCTGCAGTGATTTTGGAGCCCCCTCAAAATAAAGTCTGACACTGCTTCCACTGTTTCCTCATTTACTTCCCATGAAGTGATGGGACCAGATTCCATGATCTTAGTTTTCTGAATGTTGAGCTTTAAGCCATCTTGTTCACTCTCCTCTTTCACTTTCATCAAGAGGCTCTTTAGTTCCTCTTCACTTTCTGCCATAAGGGTAGTTTCATCTGCATATCTGAGGTTATTGATATTTCTCCCGGCAATCTTGATTCCAGCTTGTGCTTCTTCCAGCCCAGCGTTTCTCATGACGTACTCTGCATATAAGTTAAATAAGCAGGGTGACAATATACAGCCTTGACGTACTCCTTTTCCTATTTGGAACCAATCTGTTGTTCCATGTCCAGTTCTACCTTTTGCTTCCTGACCTGCATACAGATTTCTCAAGAGGCAGGTCAAGTGGTCTGGTATTCCCATCTCTTGAAGAAATTTCCACAGTTTATTGTGATCCACACAGTCAAAGGCTTTGGCATAGTCAATATAGCAGAAATATATGTTTTTCTGGAACTCTCTTGCTTTTTATACTTGTCTCCAAACTTCTCAAATTGTATGTATTAAATATCTATAGCTTTCTGTATGTCAATTATAACCCCAATAAAGAGATTTTTAAGAAGAAGAAAAAAAGAATACAGTTTTTATTTATATTTACACATCTGAAATTCCAAACTGTGCATTCCTTGTGACAGTATTAGACTCAACTGGTAAACCAGGAGGATTTCTAAAAGAACCAAAACATCTATTCTGTATTTGCCATCTAATCATCTCTAAGAACTCCTGAAAAGATAGATCCACTTCAGTTGCAGAGAAGGGAATCCTCTGCTGAATAAACAAGTCATCCTTAATGTTTTTGAGGAATAAAAACAGCCACTTCTTGGCAAAGAGCTACTTTAGAATAAAAGGAAAATGGAAAGCATTTCAAATGCTACAGATGGTAGTAGATCACTAACTATGACAAGAAAGTGACTGAATTTTCAGTGCCTTATGAGATAATATTCTTCTTGAAGATCATGTTTTAAAGGTAGAAAAGCAAACTTACACTTGGAATACCACATCTTAAAAAATAATCTCAGGGAACTTGTAGCTCTAAATTATTGGCAACAAGAATTCAATTCACAACATCTTTCAAATGCCTATAATTTACTCTTATTTAATGAACATTGACCCCCTAGTATTGACTATTTTATGTGATTTAAGTAAAAGCTGGTCACTTTTGTGGCTAGGCCTTTAAAGACTTCAAAATACACACATTGTTTTCAAATAATCTCTGAATATTGTGTGAGATGTCAACATTAGATATTTATTACTCCAAAAATATTTATTCATTTAGAGAATCACTTTTGGTGCATATTTTTCCACTAAGTGGATATAGATAATTTTACCAGACTGAAGAAGTCAGTGTAGCCCTTGGCCTGTGGAAGAGGGAAAAACAGTACAGAAAGAAATGAAGATAAAAACCACTGAAGGAAAAATGAAATCTTGAAAATGTCAATTATGCTTGGCTCAGTGCAATATAAAATACAGTCACAAATACACTGGATACATATATATATATAAAATCCATGTAATGGGCAGCATTACTGTATTATTCTGGGTTCTCCAGAGAAACAGAACCAATACGATGCAGGTATGCATATGTATGTGTATATATATATATATATATATATATATATATATATATATATATATATTTATATATTTATATATTTATATATATATTTATATATAAACTTATTTATCCATCTGTCTCCATTGTCAACTGAAAAGTACCACAAGGAGGCAAAATGGCAGTTTATTTGAGGTCTTAAAATTTTAATTCAGGGATCATAAATTCCAGAGAAATCTAGAATAGTGTATTTTTCCTTTTGGGGAAAAGGAAATATTAGTTTATAATTTTCTTTTTCAGGATATCTTGGCCCCAAAGGTGTATGGGAGCAGAAGAAACAGTAAGAAACTGGTGGATTCCCTGACAACAGCCTATCTCAAATGGCAAGGGAGTGATTTGCTTACTTTCATAACATCTATTTCTGCCTCACTGACTATACTAAAGCCTTTTCGGGCAGACTGTGTGTATCACAAACAACTGTGGAAAAATTCTTAAAGTGGCAGGAATACCAGACCACCTTATCAGCCTCGTAAGAAACCTGTACACAGCTCAAGAAGCAACCATTAGAACCCGACATGGAACAATGAAAGTGAAAGTGTTAGTCACTCGGTCATGTCCCATTCTTTGCAACCAGATGGACTATAGCCAGGCTCCTCTTCTGTCCATGAGATTCTCCAGGAAAGATATTGGAGTGGGTTACCATTTACTTCTCAAAGGGATCTTCCCGACCTAGGGATAGAACCTGGGTCTCCTGCATTGCAGGCAGATTCTCTACCATCTGAGTCATGAGGAAACCAAATAGAACTGCCATATGATCCATCAATCCCAGTTCTGAGTTTATATGTGTGTGTTTCTACCAGGCTCATCTGTCCATGGGATTCTACAGGCAAGAATATTGGAGCAGTTTGCCATTTCCTCCTCCAGGGGCTCTCCACAACCAAGGGATTGAATCTACAGCTCCTGCATCTCCTGCATTGCAGGCAGATTCTTTATTCCCTGAGCCATCAGGGAAGCCATGGGCTGGTTCAAAATTGGGAAAGGAGTACATCAAGGCCGTGTATTGTCACCCTGCTTATTTAACTTATATGCAGAATACACTGGAGTTTCACAGGTGGCGCTAGTGGTAAAGAGCCCACCTGAAAATGCAGGAGATACAAGAGACTTAGGGCAGAAAGTGAAGAGGAACCAAAAAGCCTCTTGATGAAGGTGAAAGAAGAGAGAGAAAAAGCTGATTTAAAGTTCAATATTCAAAAAACTAAAATCCCGGCATCCAGTCCCATCACTTCATGGCAAATAGATGGGGAAACAATGGAAACAGTGACAGACTTTATTTTTGTGGGGTCCAAAAACACTGCCGATGGTGACTGCAGCCATGAAATTAAAAGATCTTATTCCTTGGAAGAAAAGCTGTCACAAACCTAGGCAGGGTATTAAAAAGCAGAGACGTCACTTTGCCCACAAAGGTCCAGATAGCCAAAGCTATTTTTTTTTCCAGTAGTCATGTATGGATGTGAGAGCTGGATCATAAAGGCTGAGCGCAAATGAACTGATGCTTGAAAACTGGTGCTGGAGAATGCTATCAGGAAGCAAATCGCCTGGTTTCCAAATATCTGATAATTCATTCAGTTTTAGTGTCTCTCACATAACAGCAAACACAGCCACAATAATAATATTAATGACTATTATGTACTAAGACTCCACAGTATTAAATGCCGTTCATGTATTACCTTTCATTGCAATTCTTTGATACAGAGACCCAAAATAGCTTCATTTTACATGTAAAATATCTGAGACAGACTCTAAAAAACCTAACTTTACAGAATTTAATATTAAATGTTTTAAAATGATAGAAAAGTAAATCATGCCATTGAGAAGAAAGAAGAAATTTTCATATGTGGGAATACCCAGCACACAAAAATATTCTGTGTTTTAATATCAAAGATTAGATAAGAAAAGTATAATTTGCACAATGCTATTATTAATAGTTAATATTACTATTGGAAGTATCTACCCATCTCTCTCTTTATATTTACATCTATATATAATTAAATTTGTGTATGAAAACACACATGCAGTATAATAACCAAGTTAATGACAAATACCATTTGAGACTAAATAAATGTCTCACATTTTCATTTATTTTGTACTGAAATTGATTGGATTTAAGTTCAAATATAATTTTATTTTCCATTTATCCCCAGTTGAAAGGAACAGAGAAACACTTGGCAGCTATATACTTTTTCTCTTTTAATGCTTATAGAAAAGAAAGAAAAAGACTAGTGTTGTTTTTTTTTATTTGCTTGTCATTATCACCAAAAAATGCTCCATGCTGATACCCTAATAGTGGTGATTTATGTTTGTAGAACTAATTACAGAGAAGGAATTTGTACTTAAGATTAGATTTCTGTAAAAACAATGCATCAATTAAAATCCTCAAGTTATTTATTTCTTCCTTTCAGCTATTACTGTTTTAAGAGAATGAGTTTCTTACACTTGAAACCAGTTGGTGAGGATACTAGGTTAGCTCTTTTCAACATCTTAATTCTTCAAAGCCAAATTTTTCACAATGTGAGAAGCACTCACTGACTATAGGACCAATAAGACAAATTATAATATCCATTTGGAAGCAGTAATGTTGAAATTAGGGTGTCAGAGCTCAATATTTCTCTGACATTTCATAGACACAAACATGATAAGTGAGGTGAGGGAATCTTACCATTGCTGTAGGTGATGAAATCATGTCAACGCAGGGCCAGGGAATTCACCTGGTTATACACCAAGAACAAAACAAGCCCTAGTCCTCCCAAAGGAAAACATTAATTCTTTATATCAAATTCTTCTCCATGGTGATTTAGTTTATGACTTTGCATATGGGAGGCTTACTTATAAGTAAATGGTAAACTCTGTAATATGGTATAGTCTCCAGTCTACCATGACTTATGAGCCACATTTTATAACATCTGCTTTTGGAGCATGTTTCAAGCTGTGTAAATAATATGTACCTCATCAAAAGTTAAAGAAAAGCAGCATTACATGCAATGACAGCATGGTAGAACATTGACCTTTTCACATTTATCATGTGCCTCTGATGCCTCTCTAATGGATATCTTGACATTTTCATTTGAAACGATTGCTGTGTTCTCTGACATTTTTGTCTCTGTCATTGAAATCATAGGGGTTAGCAGCAATTGTTTACAATTACTGGGCATACAAATCATTAGAGGTATAAGAAGCATATTTTTTAACACAAAATATTCCAGGATATATTGGAGAACAACCAGATTTTGCGTTTGTCTTTATATGGGACCAATGTGATAAGTTTGCAGCTGTAAATAAAAATCCATACAGCATATCCCATCTCTTGAGAACTACATACATTTTCAAATAAAAATTGACTTGAATGCTCATATTTCTAATGAACTTTTTTAATGAAGATGTGTTTTAGCAAACTGATTTTACACTTTCTATTTTGAGTTTCAATATAGCAAAGAATGCAAATATGAATTTCAGTTACCTGTATGAATGAATTTGTTTATAGCTTATTTTTATCTAAGGTTTGAAGTTGTTACCAAAATAGATTTAAATGAAGAAGAGAACATATATTAACAAAATTGGGATTAAACGTATCTGAGAACATTAACAAAGGCAAGATTATAAGCTAGAAAGGCATATTATGTGACCATATATAGTTTATAAATGTGGATACCAAATCTGATTGTGAAGATTGTGTTTTGATCAAACACAAATGAAAAGTGAAGTTATGATAATCATAGCATCCAATAAATGAATTGTTTAAGGGAAACACGTTGTTGGAAGGAATGATGCTAAAGCTGAAACTCCAGTACTTTGGCCACCTCATGCGAAGAGTTGACTCATTGGAAAAGACTCTGATGCTGAGAGGGATTGGGGGCAGGAGGAGAAGGATACAACAGAAGATGAGATGGCTGGATGGCATCACCGACTCGATGGACGTGAGTCTGAGTGAACTCCAGGAGTTCATGATGGACAGGGAGGCCTGGCGTGCTGAGATTCATGGGGTTGCAAAGAGTTGGATACGACTGAGCAACTGAACTGAACTGAAATTGAACTTTTCCTCAATGAGACCTTTGTCAATTTCTCTCATGGGTTTTTATAAATAGAGTGATGTTTTTGATGTCCATTTTTCCCCCCATAACACATGCTCTGCATGGTTAAGAAAGGATGAAATCATGTTGTTTAGGATTGAATTCTGATTTTAGAACAGATGAGATACTTATGACCAACTAAGAGCTCGTTATTTCATCTGTAAAGTGGCATATATTTTACAAGGTTCATGGGAAGAAAAAATGAGTTTAGTTTAGTGCAGTACTTAGTTCAGCGCCTGACACAATTTTAGTGAAAAATATTAACATTTAGTGATTCCAACATCCTTTTGAGTAGGTTATAAGGATACTAATGTGTAATTGAGTAAACGTATTTGATGACTTTCAAATCAATGGGGTCCAGGAATGTCATTCTGGTTTTGTCTAAAAGAATAATTTATAACACCTCGAACTCTTTCTGAAGTTTCTACAGAACACTAATATTATAACATGGTTCACACAAATTGGCTTATGAAACTTAGAATTTTATACCACTTTTTTATGCTGCAGAGTCCAAATTAGCATATTTGGGTATCTGAAATACCCTTATTTGAGCAACCTATTTAACTGTGTTTAATGTAACATTTTATTAGTTTTTTGTTTGCTTGTTTCACTATTGCCTGGGATCCCAGGTATGGGATTTAATTAATGACCAGTAGTGAAAATTAATGAACGTGAATAAGGCATATGACTGAAGAGATAATCATCACTGTCCTAAATGTATATGTACCAAGAAAGAACCAATTAGCTGAGCCAAAATCTTACTTAAGATACCAATTCTTGCCCATCTCAGCGTGGTCATGCAACTGAAGTACATGAAAACCAGCCTATAAAGTTCAGTGTTAAACATTTTCAAACCAGTTATCTACCAGAAACTTAGATCACACAGTTGAATATTTGATGATGAATTAGTTTTCAATTTCACTGTTAATACTTAGAGAACTGAATGATTTTATCTCTTCTTGAAACACATGTGATATGTTTCCCTCTATGAAATTTTAACACCTGCCCCAAATATATATATATATATATATATATATATATATATATTTGTAGTAATCATTTGTAAGCCATCTTTTCCTGGAAATAGTTAAATGGAAGAACTACTGATTTGCTGAGATTGCTTTTAGTACTTGGTAACAAAAGCTTTCTATCACAGAAACTTACATTTGACTTCATAATTATATATGGCTTATTCAAAAATAGTAGAAAATCACTGTAACAAATTAAATAAAAGGAGAAGAGGGCAAAACATATCCTTTCCTGTACTACTAGAAGTTGTTATTTTTCTGCTTGGAAACTTCTACAAACTTTCTAGTATTAGTATTAAATACTAAATAATGATCTTTCCTCTGAATAAAGAAGACTTGACAGACTTGCTTTATATAGCCACTGTGTAGCAACATGCCAGGCTCACGGTAGACACAAAAATATTTAGGTGAAATAAGGGATACGTGAATACTAGCTGAATTCATGAGTACTAACTTCAGAAGCAGAATAATTACAGGGCTATAATCACTGTTTATGGTGAGACACAAATGAAATATCTTCATTCTCACACAATACTTCCAGAATTAATATATATACTTCCAAGTTATCTCTTCATATTTCTAACCAAAATTGAAAACTGAGTTATAGATAAGTTTCACAGTATCTTAATGAAGAATGAAAATAGCTCAACTAGAATTAAATTATCCTTAGAGGCAAATATAAATAAACTGAAAGAGATCAACAACTAAGTGAACATTAAATAAGTGAAGATTTGAGAAGGGTCTATCAATTGAGTATCATTTTTAGGATGTTTGTAGTTTGGGCATGAGATCTGTTTAAATAATTCTAACACTAATTCATTTAAGAATAATATAATTTCCTAATTACAGGAATTATAAAATGGTTCCATTTTAATAAATTAAGAATGTTTAATTACATAACAAATTTGTTCATAGTAATGTGTGGTCATGAGAGACAATTTGCAAAATATATGCTTTCTCTGTTCTCCTTAAGTTCACAAATGATTTCAACAAGTTATATTTTAACAGTTATAGAGGTTTGAGAAGACTTCCCTTATTGGCTTATGCAGCTTCAGACTTATTTTTTCAATGGTTTGGGAAGTATAAAGGCAATATTTGACATATGTAAGAAATATATTCTTGGAAGAAAAAAGTTAAAAATAAAAAGAAAACAAGGAGCTAAAAGATTCATATCAACTGAGGGTAAATCATCAAAGTTTTTTAGTTGTTTTTCCCCACATCTTTGTTTAAAGTAAATAAAATATATTGCTTTTTACTATGTATTGATTTTTTCCAGTAAATCTTACTATGATTGCTAAAAAAGAACTTATGGGATACGACTTAGCAACTAACACTTTAAGGGATTTCCAGGTGGCCAAAGATAAGAAAAAATCTGCTTGCCAATGCAGGAGATGCAAGTGATGCAGATTCAATCCCTGTGCTGGCAAGATCCCCTGGAGCAAGAAATGTCAATAAACTCCAGTATTCTTGCCTGGAAAATTTCATGGACAGAGGAGCCTAGTGCTGGGCAACAGTTTATGGGCTTGCAAAGAGTAGGACATATCCAAGGTTTAGAGCTGTATAGCTGTATAAGTAAACTTTATGATATAAGCATTCCAGGTGAGATGATGCCAGTTGCTTGAGTAAAGCAAAATGTTTCATGTCAATAATCCACATAAGTCAACTTTGTTGACACATGTTCTCATCCACATGTGTCTTGCTATGGCAGCCTACAGAGGTGCTATTTTAGAGTAATTTTACAAATAATTAAGAAGTAATGTACTGGTTTAGCCCAAAAGAAGTTTTTAAAATGCTTCTTGGTTTTGGCCTCATTATTTCAATCAGCAATCCTTTCAGCTCAAGTACTCTCTAGTTTTTCTCTCTCTTGCTTGTACACATAAATGGTTCACATTGAGTAAATGGAAAATGTGCACATTTGATCCATCATATGTAATAATCAAGTTATTTCCCAAATCCTAGCTGTATATTCTGCTGCTTCAGGCAATCCTTTATTCTTATTTATCATATACTGGATAGAGAACAGTTTAATTTGCCCCTTAAGTCCCAGGGTACACACGAAGCCCAAGCCCTTCTCACAAAAGGAAAACCACCCACATGATCTTCTTTCAAGGAAAAAAATGAGACTACCAGAGTATAAGCTGATTAATTCTGAAATTCCTCTCTTGAATTTACTGCCTTCCCACTGGCCTTTCCAACTTCTCTTGGTAATTTATAGATTGGATAATCAACTAATGGTTGGATGTATTCTTGGTTCTGAAAACTTATTTTCAAAGGTGACTCATGTGGCCTCATCACCTCAATGTGCAATGTGAAGTATTTGTCATTTACTATATTAACTCAGTTGGAGAACTAACTTTATCAAAACTCTGGAGAACAGTCAAAGGTTTATAAAAAGCAAGTAAATAGTGAGTTAAGAAAATGCCAACTTCAAAATGATAGAAAAGCTTTGTGGATTTTTTTTTTCTTTTCCTTGCCCTCCTCCTTCTTTGGCTCAGTAGGAGCTTAAAGACAGGAGCCATATTCTTAGTGTGAGAACTTGGTCCCTGGTTTTGGTGGGGCAGAGATGGACTTATTCATAAAGTATTATGTATATCTGCTCTAAACAGAGGTCAGCCTGAAGGACTGACCCAAGACACTTACCTCTGTTTCATTTAATGACAACCCAATTCAGAATGAAAAAGTGACAGGCATCACAAAAAATATTATAAAGCTAACAACCTGTAGCCACCCAGGCCAAAAGATTACTATTGAGGCATAAACAGACTATCTAAAGCCTCAGAGGAAAAGATAGGGAGAGAATTTTGGTAAATTAGGGTAATCAAAATCTCCCATGTATATTGTATGCTTAGTTGCTCAGTTATGTCTGACTCTATGCAACCCCATGGATTGTAGCCCACCAGACTCCACTGTCCATGGGGATTTTCCAAGAAAGAATAGTTGAGTGGGTTGCCTTTCCCTCTTCCAGGGGATCTTCCCAAACCAGGGATTGAACCCAGGTCTCCCACATTGCAGGGGGATTCTTTCTTGTCTGAGCCACCAGGAAAGCACCCCTTACGTACTAGGGAGCTTGTAAAGCCACATGCATAATCAGAGAAGATGTGTGTTCAGAAAGGACTCAAGAGATCCTAAGCCTAAGATCCTCCCACTTTTCTAAAGACTTAGTGCAAGGCTGACTAAGAGTTGTTTCAAACGGAACCAGTTTGCAAATAATAGAAGACTTTTTTCCTTTGTTTTCTGTTTCTTTGTTCTCAGAATTTGAGGAAGTTACTATAAAAATATTTCAGTTCAGTTCAGTTGCTCAGTCATGTTCAACTCTTTGCGACCCCATGGGCTGCAGCACTCCAGTCTTACCTGTCCATCACCAACACATGGAGCTTGCTCAAACTCATGTGCATCGCATTGGTGATGGCATCCTACAATTTCATCCTCTGTCATCCCCTTCTCCTCCTGCCTTCAATCATTCCCAGCATCAAGGTCTTTTCCAACTAGCAGTTCTTCACATCAGGTGGCAAAAGTATTGGGGCTTCAGCTTCAGCATCAATCTTTCCAAGGAATATTCAGGACTGATCTCCTTTAGGATGGACTGGTTGAATCTCCTTGCAGTCCAAGGGACTCTCAAGAGTCTTCTCCAACACCATGGTTCAAAAGCATCAGTTATTCAGTGCTTAGCTTTCTTTATTGTCCAACTCTCACATCCATACATGACTAATGGAAAAACTATAGCTTTGACTAGACGGACCTTTGTTGGCAAAGTAATGGCTCTGCTTTTTAATATGCTGTCTATGTTGGTCATAGCTTTTCTTCCAAGGAGCTAGCATCTTTTAATTTCATGGCTGCAGTCACCATCTGCAGTGATTTTAGAGCCCCCCAAAATAAAATCTCTCACTGTTTCCATTGTTTCCCCATCTATTTGAAATGAAGTGATGGGACAGTATGCTATGATGTTAGTTTTCTGAATGTTGAGATTTAGGACAGCTCTTTCACTCTCCTCATCAAAAGGCTCTTTAGTTCCTCTTCACTTTCTGCCATAAGTGTAGTGTCATCTACATATCTGAGGTTATTGATATTTCTCCCTGCAATCTTGATTCCAGCTTGTGCTTCATCCAGGCCAGCATTTCTCATGATGTACTTTGCATATAAGTTAAATAAGCAGAGTGACAATATACAGCCTTGGCATACTCCATTCCCAATTTGAAACCATTCTGTTGTTCCATGTCCAATTCTAACTGTTGCTTCTTGACCTGTATATAGATTTCTCAGGAGGCAGATAAAGTGGTCTGGTATTCCCATCTCTGTAAGAATTTTCCATAGTTTGCTGTGATCTACACAGTCAAATGTTTGGCATAAAATATTAGATGAATGTGAGCTAAAGGAAGAGACAGTGACAATATACAATAAGAAATACAGTCCTTTTTGCATGTGTAAATTAACTAGTGGGGGGATTTCTTTCACAATAAAGAATGTGTATCACATCAACGTAATTAACTTTAAATATCTTATAATATTATACACTACTTATACCTCAATAAAGCTGGAATTATTTTTAAAAATACTAATATTCATTTTCAAAACCAGTGTGGAAAAGTCACCAGAGAAATGAACAACTAAATCTTTTAGAAATCAAAAAATAGTAAACCATGGGAGAATCTCATTTCTAGAGTTACAAGATCATCATAATTAAATTTCCAGTTTTTTTTTAATCTTTGTTTCAATGTGTTTAATTATGAATTTCTATAATTTAATTTTTAATAATGGCTTTCTAAATTAGCTGCTCTTGAACTCTGATGGATAGTTATCGATCTGTGCCTCCTGTATTCATGTTAGAATGTAGAAATAACTTTTTAAAAAAGGGTTTTATGATTTAGAAAGAGTAGTTTTAGATTCACAGCAAAATTGGGGGAAAGTCCACAGATTTTCCATGTATTTATTGCCCCACACATGCATAATCTCCTCCGTTATCAACATTATTCACCATGAAGAACACTCGTCACAACTGATAAACATACACTGACACATTACAATCACTCAAATTCCACAGTTTACTTCAGGGTCCACACTCTGTTATAAATTCTGTGAGTCTGGAGAACTGTAAAAAAGGCACGTACTTTGACCCTCATTTCTCTAATAATTAGTGATGTTGAGCATCTTTTCATGTGCCTCTTGATTATCTGTCTGTCTTCTTTGGAGAAATGTCTATTTATGTCAGCTAACTATTCTTTTATTAGGTTACTTGGTTTTTTATATATTGAGTTTCATAAGATGTTTATTTATTTTGGAGATTAATCCCACATCAGTTGCCTTGTTTGCAAATATTTTCTTCCATTGTAAGAGTGTCTTTTTGTTATGTTTATGGTTTCCTTTTTGTGCAAAAACTTTTAAGCTGAATTATGTCCCATTTGCTTATTTTCATTACTCTAGGAGGTGGCTCAAAAAAGATCTTGCTGTAATTTATGTCCAAGAGTGTTCTTCCTATGTTTCCCTCTAAGAGTTTTATAGTGTCTGATCTGATATTTAAGGTAATCACCTCACATCAATAAGAATGTCCATCATCAAAAAAATCTGTAAACAATAAATGTTGGAGAGGGTGTGTAGAAAAGGGAACCCTCTTGTACTGTTGGGTGGAATGTTAATTAATACAGCAAACTAGGAAGAACAATATTGTGGTTCCTCAAAAACTAAAAATAAAACTTACATGAGGTAGCAATCCACTACTGGACATATACTCTGAGAAAACTGTAATGGGAAAAGACACATGCATCCCAGTGTTCACTGCAGCACTGTTTACAACAGGAAGTGGAAGCAACCTAAATATCCACTGATGGATGAATGGATAAAGGTGTGGTACATATATATAATAGAATATTACTCAGCCATAAAAAGGAACAATATTGGCTCAATTGTAGAGACAGGGATGAACCTAGGGTCTGTCATACAGAGTGAGGTTAAGTCAGAAAGAGAAAAGCGAATATTGTGTATTATATGTATGTGAGTAGAAGGCTGAGCATGGAAGAATTGATGCTTTCGATTTGTTGTGCTGGAGAAGACTCTTGAGTGTCCCTCGGAGAGCAAGCAGATCTAACCAGTCAATCCTAAAGGAAATCTACCCTGAATATTCATTGGAAGTACTGGATGCTGAAGCTGAAGCTCCAATACTTTGGCCACCTGATGCAAAGAGCCAGCTCACTGGAAAAGACCCTGATGCTGGGAAAGACTGAGAGCAGGAGACGGGGACGACTGAGGATGAGATGGTTAGGTGGCATCACTGACTCAATAGATATGAGTTTGAGCAAACTCTGGGAGACAGTGAAGGACAGAGAAGCCCTGTGTGCTGTAAGTTCATGGGGTTACAAAGAGTTGGACACGAATCAGCAACTGAATGACAACAACAAGGTTTTCAGTTCCTTTCTCTAAATACCAAGAAGAATGATTGCTGATTGTATCATAACATTTCTGATTTTGTAAGAAATTACCGAATGATCTTCCATATAATTGTACTATTTTTCATTCCTACTTGCAATGAATGAGAGATCCTGCTGTTCCACAACCACATTAGTGTTTGGTATTGTCAGTGTTCTAGATTTAGTCCATTCTAACATGATGTTCAGTTCAGTTCAGTTCACTCGCTCAGTCGTGTCTGACTCTTTGCGACCCCATGGACTGTAACATGCCAGGCTTCCCCTTCATCACCAACTCCCGGACTTTACTCAAATTTATGTCCATTGAGTTGGTGAGGCCATCCAACCACCTCATCTTTTGTCGTCCCCTTCTCCTCCCACCTAAAGTCTGTCCCAGCACCAGGGACTTTTCCAGTGAGTCAGTTCTTTGCATCAGGTGGCCAAAGTATTGGAGTTTCAGCTTCAACATCAGTCCTTCGAATGAATATTCAGGACTGTTTTCCTTTAGGATTGACTAATTTGATCTCTTTAAAGTCCAAGGGACTCTCAAGAGTCTTCTCCAGCATCACAGTTGAAAACCATCAATTCTTTGGCACTCAGCTTTCTTTATAGTCCAACTCTCACATCCATACATGACTACTAGAAAAACCATAGCTTTGATTGGATGGACCTTTGTTGGTAAAGAAATGTCTCTGTTTTTTAATATGCTGTCTAGGTTGGTCATAACTTTTCTTGCAAGGAACAAGTGTCTTTTAATTTCATGGCTGCAAGTCACCATGTTCAGTGTTTTTGGAGCCCCCCAAAATAAAATCTCTCACTGTTTCTACTGTTTCCCAATCTGTTTGCCATGAAGTGATGGGACCAGATGCCATAATCTTAATCTTCTGAATGTTGAGTTTTAAGCCAAATTTTTCACTCTCCTCTTTCACTTTCACCAAGAGGCTTTTTAGTTCCTCTTCATTTTCTGCCATAAGGGTGGTGTCATCTGCATATCTGAGGTTATTGATATTTTCCCCAGCAATCTTGATTTCAGCTTGTGCTTCATAAAGCCTGGTAATTCACATGATGTTCTCTGCATATAACTTAAGTAAACTGGGTGACAATATACAGCCTTGACATACTCCTTTCCCAATTTGGAACCAGGCTGTAGTTCCATGTTTGATTCTAACTGTTGCTTCCTGACCTGCATACAGATTTCTCAGGAGGTGGGTCAGATGTTGTGCTATTTCCATCTCTTTAAGAATTTTCCACAGTTTGTTGTGATCCACACAGTCAAAGGCTTTGGCATAGTCAACAAAACAGAAGTAGATATTTTCTGGAACTCTCTTGCTTTTTCAATGATCCAATAGATGTTGGCAATTTGATCTCTCGTTCCTCTGCCTTTTCTAAATGCAGCTTGAACATCTGGAAGTACATAGTTCACATACTGTTGAAGCCTGGTTTGGAGAATTTTGAGCATTACTTTACTAGCCTGTGATATCAGTGCAATTCTGTGGTAGTTTGAAAATTCTTTGGCATTGCTTTTCTTTGGGATTGGAGTGAAAATTAAGCTTTTCCAGTCCTGTGGCCACTGCTGAGTTTTCCACATTTGCTGGCATATTGAGTATAGTGCTTTCATAGCATCATCTTACAGGATTTGAAATAGCTCAACTGGAATTCCATCACCTCCAGTAGCTTTGTTCATAGCGATGCTTCCTAAGGCCCACTTGACTTTGCATTCCAGGATATCTGGCTCTAGGTAAGTGATCACACCATCATAATTATCTGTGTTATGAAAATCTTTTCTGTATAGTTCTTCTGTGTATTCTTGCCACTTCTTCTTAATATCTTCCGCTTCTGTTAGGTTGATACCATTTTTGTCCTTTATTGCATGAAATGTTCCCTTCAGTTCAGTTCAGTCACTCAGTCGTGTCCGACTCTTTGCGACCCCATGAATCGCAGCACGCCAGGCCTCCCTGTCCATCACCAGCTCCCAGAGTTCACTCAGACTCATGTCCATCGAGTCAGTGATGCCATCCAGCCATCTCATTGTTCGTCATCCCATTCTCCTCCTGCCCCCAATCCCTCCCAGCATCAGAGTCTTTTCCAATGAGTCAACTCTTCGCATGAGTTGACCAAAGTACTGGAGTTTTGGTATTTCTAAATTTCTTGAAGAAATCTCTAGTCTTTCCCATTCTGTTGTTTTCCTCCTTTTTTTTTTTTTTTTTGCATTTCCACACCATTTGTTGCCTTTGTTCATTTTTTTTCTTTTGATTTTACTTTATTTTACTTTGCAATACTGTATTGGTTTTGCCATACATTGACATGAATCTGCCACAGGTGTACATGAGTTCCCAATCCTGAACCCCCCTCCCACCACTCTCCCCATATCATCTCTCTGGGTCATCCCAGTGCACCTGCCCCAAGCATCCTGTATCCTGTATCGAACCTAGACTGGCAATTCATTTCTTACATGATAGTATACATGTTTCAATGCCATTGTCCCAAATCATCCCACCCTCTCCCTCTCCCGCAGAGTCCAAGAGTCTGTTCTATACATCTGTGTCTCTTTTGCTGTCTTGCATCCAGGATTATCATTAACATCTTTCTAAATTCCATATATATATGTATTCTTTTTATTCAGCCTTTTTCCCTTCCAAAAAGTGTGCTATGTTCATATTTTGAAGAATACTTTAAAGATTTCCTTTAAAAGATTTTGTGATAAACTGACTCTTTTTCAAGGTCAATACATCAAAACTGTAGAAGTGAAGGTTTACTTCCACGAAGTTGACTCAGGAAGTCAGAAGAGAAGAAATTACTGAATCCAAGCACAGAGGTCATTCTTCTACACACTAAAAAGTCCGAGGCAAATGAAATAGGAGGAAAAAGAAGCAAAAAACTTGGCTATATTTTGTGTTCAAATAACTGCATATCTTTGTCAAAAGTCAAGTCACAAGTGAGAGATATCTCACAATATGAAAAAATATATGTATGCTCTAATGGGAAACTGGAAATACACAGAACAATGAAAGTTGATACTTATTTTATCTAACTAATCACAGTGCACAGTGTTACAAATTTAAAATATTAGCTATAAGGTTAAATTTAGTATTGACTCAAAATTACTCAGATACAGTGTTCACATTTATTAAATTTAAAAATAATTTTAATATCACATATTTTGAATTTTGAAAAATGGAACAGAGTATTGGAACTTTCTGTCCCAATTTCATACACTTAGAGACATTCTTTAGAGTTCCTCTTTAAAAGCATCTTCCCCAAATAATATACAAATGCTTTTGATCTTTATATTCTTATATATTTATTTATATATATAATACATAGCCTTAGCTCACTCAGCAAGATACAGATAACAGAGAGGTTGATAAAAGTTCAAAATATTAAACTATTGAGTAAGTTTTCTTTCACAAGCCAGACTTATTTGGAAACGTTATTACAGTTTTAAAAGATTTCAATGCATTTATTCATGTTTTAAAAGTGGGCCCCACATTATTTTCTAGTACGTCTCAATGACTCTCTAATCATTTTCAAGTATAAAGTGAAAGTGAAGTCACTCAGTCGTGTCCAACTCTTTGCGACCCCATGGACTGTAGCCAACCAGGTTCCTCTGTCCATGGGATTTTCCAGGCAAGAATACTGGAGTGGGTCACCATTTCCTTCTCCAGGGGATCGTCCCAACCCAGAGATCGAACTCGGGTCTCCTGCATTGTAGGCAGATGCTTTACCATCTGAGCCACCAGGAAAGTCAAGTATGAATGCATATAAGGTGTTTTAAATATATATGAATATATTTACATATTTTAAGATTGTGAGAATATAAGCAATATATGATTCTATAGACATGTCTAATATTTTAATTAGAATTCCACATTGGTGCAAATAGTGATACAAATTCAGTGTTTCTATGGTGACTTTTTCCAAAATTATTTAACTTCTAAGGACTTCCATTCCCTTACTCATACATTGTCAGAGTTGATGATTTTTTAAGTCCTTTCCTGATATTTAGTGATGCAATGGATGTAATTTTTTAAATGTGTAGTAATTATCATTGTATTCAATTCACCAGTCAGAAATATTCTGAAATATTATTCCTGAAAGCAGTTTCAATTCAAGAGTAAAAATAAAAAATGTGATGAACAGTTTGTTTTGCTTTTGTTCTCTTTTCTCATCTCACCTCTTGAGGATATTTGATAGCAGTTTTCATTGCAATCTAAAAAGCAAGGTCCATGGATACTTACTTAGTCTTCAGGGACTATATGGATGTAGTCTGAGAAAAATCCATCAAAATGGAACTAGTATTTGGTAATAATTTATTCTTTCCTTCAAATAAATGCAGACCAGAACAAAAAGCAGAATTTTATTTAAAAAATATATTTTGTAAAAGATATAACCATTATATTATACAATTATTCCCAGGACAGACAAAGAAATTTTATTCAGAGCAAATATTGAAAAAAGATCAAGAACTTCCATGGCTAACTATGAGGTTATAACTTAGAGGAGAAGTAGATCCATGATAAGAATAAACATAACACTTCTAAAACTTTGTTTTTAATTTTTACTGGCGTATAGTTGATTTGCAATGTTGTGTTAGCTTCTGTTGTACAGTAAATAAATTAATTACACACACACACATATACATATACATACATATATCTCCACTATTTTTTAGATTCTTTCCCCAATACAGGTGATTACAGAGAATTGGGTAGGGTTCATTGTGCTATACAGTAGGTTCTTAATTAGGTAAAAATTTCTAAAAAAAATAAAAATAAAAATCAGTTTGGCTCATTAAAAAAGAACCAACATTGAAAGGACTTGAGAGGCACATATATTTGAATCACTGGAAAAGCAATCAGGAAATTCTGATATTTCACCATATTTTACCTCAAGGGATTTACTAATTGCCAAGCTGACCTACAGTGTGAAAAACTGAAGCAAAGTAGAGCTTTTGTGGGCTTTACAATGCTGAGGAGGTGATAAGATATAATTCAGAAATGGTCAAAGAGAAGAGGCTATGATAAACATCCTAGATTTTCACTTAGAAGCCCTGAAGAGCTATAATGTAGGAGTAAGGCAGAAGCCAGAATAACTCATTTCTTACAAAGACTGAAAAACAGCTTTGAATTCACTCAGGGTTTTTTTTTTTTTGTTTGTTTGTTTGTTTGTTTTTTGATACAAGTAGTTTTTCTATACCCTAATTGCATGTCTAAAGCAAAACAAGTTTTCAATTAAAACATATTTATTAAACATCACAAGAGACAGGGTTAAGACAGCATCAGATTGTCCTATAAATATGAGAATTTCAGGTTTCTGGAAAATAGATGTGAGTTTCAAGCATATCATCAAGAGTTTAACCAGTCTCATGGTATTGCTGCTTAAGCATCCTTTTTTTTTTTTTTTGGCTGAGCAGCCCATGAAACACCTTAGATGACATTACACCCTTCATGTGACTGCTTGCTGTAGACAACATTCTGCAGAGACATGAATAGATGTAAGTTCCTGATACATCTTTTCCAGTAGCCTTTGTTATTGACAGTCTCCCTTGCCTTCCAGTGTCTTTTTCTTGTGCATCACTCAGGTAAGGCCTTAACCATGCTTACCAAAATCCAGTTAAAATTTTTGGTCTGAATTGACCAATCAGTCTTAGCGTAGGAACACAAAACACCAACCGCCATAACTCTAATAAAAGCATATGTCCCTGGTCCCATCTCTGTCTCTGTCTATACCCTGCCTTGACCTTCCTATGTGAAATCTTGAGGCTTACTTCCTCCTGGAATGTAAGTAAGAAACTCCCTGTAACACTCCCTTTGGTTTTGTTGAACCAAAGTTCTCTATCCAGTACCCTATGACTCTTCTTTAAAAATATTAATCTAACAAATTCGTAACACTATGATTAATATATGCAAAAAATCAAGAGAAAGAGTGGGTAATTTCAATGGAGAAGAAAATCTTTAAGAAATGAATTTAGAATTCAAGAACTGAAAAATATATTAACTAATATTATGAACCAAATTGATGAATTTAACAGCAAATCAGATACTTTTAGAAGAGAATCAGTAAGTAGAAATATAAATCAATGTAAAATACTCAGGTAAAATCATACAGAGAAAACAAAAGAGGAAAACGTGAAGAAAATAATGAGAGACCATCATACATGATGAGAAGATCTAGTAAGCATGCAATTGCAATTCCAAAAGGTAGACAAGATGAAAATATTTTCAGGCAAACAAACAGAAAAATCAACCCTAAAAACCTCGGATAAAAGTTCTCAAGGCACTAGAATACCAAGCATAGAAATGTGCATGAAAATGCAAAAGAATGAAGCAAAATGAAATTGTAAATATACAGGCATACTGAAAAGTATAAAAGATCATTTCAAATGCCTGGTAGTGTAAAATATATGTAGAAATAAAATGCATGGAAACATTAACAAAGAGTGAGAATGGGAAAAAACAATTAAAGATAAATGAAGCTAACGGAGGTAACTGCATTTTTCAGGAAGTGTTGAAAATATTCATTTAGATCCCAAGTACTTTCTCCTCTTGAGTGAGAGAACTTCCAAGAGCCACATCTCTCAAGATTTCTGGTTCTTTGTTCCAGGTAGGTTGCTCTATAGTGAGCAATTCATTTTTCTGTGAATTAATTGTTTTCAAACAAATTCCTAAGTAGATAGTTCACACCTGAGAGATTTATCAAGATGCCAAAATCTGTTTCCCTGCTTCTTTTCTGTGTATCAGTGTCTAGAAATAGTTCATTCTGTAGCGAAAGCAAATTTTCTTCTGATCATTATGTTACACGTTCATCTTGGTATCAAAAAATGTCCAAAAAAACCCCTTAGTCCACTCATTGGAAAGGAACTAGAAGGTGTCTCATCTTTTTATTATGTTACTGTTTATATACATTTTACTTTACATATTTCTACTTACTGATTTTCTTCTAAAATTCTCAGAGTTACATTTATTAATCTAGCTTATACAACAGAGAGCTCTGTGAGGGAATCTTCCCCTTTCTGAAACTAAATTGTCATTGATATCTGTATTTTCAACTCAGTTTTACTTACAACATAACATATTACACTGCTTCTCAAACAGGTCAAGAATACTGTTTCTTCCATACCCTGTTACTCAATTTTCCAAATCGCTTAGAGAAAATAGTTTTAACAGTTGTGCCCAACTCTTTGTGACCCTGTGGACTGTAGCCCACTAGGCTCCTCTACCCATGGGATTTCCCAGACAAGAATACTAGAGTGGGGAGCCTTTTCCTTCTCCAGGGATCTTCCCAAACCAGGGATCAAACCCATAGAAAGAAAGTGAAGTCGCCGAGTCGTGTCCGACTCTTTGCGACCCCATGGACTAGTAGCCTACTAGGCTCCTCCCTCCATGGGATTCTTCAGGGGAGAATACTGGAGTGGGCTGCCATTTCCTTCTCTAGGGGGTCTTCCCAAACCAGGGATTGAACCCAGGTCTCCCGCATTCCAGGCAGATGCTTTAACCTCTGAGCCACCGGGGAAGCCATGTCTCTTACATTTCCTGCATTGGCAGATGGATTCTTCACAACTAGTGACTATTAACTGCTTCTAAACATGTAAGCAATCTTTATGCTCAAGATTGCACTCATCCTATTGCCTTTTGTTGTTATTTTTCTGCAATAATTTGAACAACATTACAATGAGAATTTCAAACATACTTCTTTTTTGTGAGATAAAACCTGCATAATTTTACATTTTGATGGATACTAGTTTATAAAAGAATGCTTCCAAATAAATTCAATGGCATTTTCGATTTTTCTCTTTTTAAAAACTTATCCAGACAGCTTGTTTCACCTGATAATGCTTAACTTACAATGCATGTATTAGTGTCAAGTTTATTAGTTTACTCTATATAGTATGTTAAATAAATTCACACACATTATTTTATTTGGCTTTAGAGCTTTGTGAAAAGCTCAGGCAGTTGTTCTGTTTCTTCATTTATACCCATGGTGTTTTGAAAGTTAAAGATCATTTATTAGAAAACTGAAAGTTAAATGAATTGCTCAATGTAAAAACTTACTAAGAAGTGGCAAAAACCAGGTTTTCTTATGCAGTGTTTCTTGACTGTTCTTACATGAAACACACTATAGGATGAGTTAAAACTAATCCTTAAATAATTCAAAGTACTTCACAGAGTTCCAAAGAATAGCAAGGAGAGTTAAGAAAGCCTTTCTCAGCAATCAATGCAAAGAAATAGAGGAAAACAATAGAATAGGAAAGACTAAAGATCTCTCCAAGAAAATTAGAGATACCATGGGAATATTTCATGCAAAGATGGGCACAATAAAGGACAGAGATGGTATCAACCTAAAAGAAGCAGAAGATATTAAGAAGAGGTGGCAAGAATACACAGAAGTACTATACAGAAAAAATCTTCATGACCCAGATAGCAACAATGGTGTGATCACACACCTAGAGCCAGACACTCTAGAATGCAAAGTCAAGTGGGCCTTAGGAAACATCACTATAAACAAAGCTAGTGGAGGTGATGGAATTCTAGTTGATCTATTTCAAATCCTGAAAGATGATGTTGTGAAAGTGCTGCACTCAATATGCCAGTAAATTTGGAAAAGTCAGTGGTGGCCACAGGACTGGAAGAAGTCAGTTTTCATTCCAATCCCTAAGAAAGGCAATGCCAAAGAATTTTCAAACTACCACAGAATTGTACTCATATCACACGCTAGCAAAGTAATGTTCAAAATTCTCCAAGCCAGGCTTCAACAGTATATGAGCCAGGAATGTTAAGATGTTCAAACTGGATTTGAAAGAAGAAGAGGAACCAAAGATCAAATTGCCAACATTTGTTGGATCATGGAAAAAGCAAGAGAGTTCCAGAAAAACATGTACTTCTGCTTTATTGACTATGCCAAAGCCTTTGACTCTGTGGATCACAACAAACTGTGGAAAATTCTTAAAGAGATGGAAATACCAGACCACTTGATCTGCCTCTGGAGAAATCTGTATACAGGTCAAGAAGCAACAGTTAGAACTGGACATGGAACAACAGCCTGATTCCAAATCAGGAAAGGAGTCTGTCAAGGCTGTATATTTCCACCCTGCTTATTTAACTTATATGTAGAAATGCAAAATGCCAGGCTGGATGAAACATAAGCTGGAATCAAGATTGCTGGAAAACATATCAATAACCCCAGGTTATGCAGATGACACCACCCTTATGGCAGAAAGTGTTGAACTAAAGAGCCTTTTGAAGAAAGTGAAAGAAGAGAGTGAAAAAGTTGAGAGGGAGGGAAAGATGGCGGAAGAATAGGATGGGAAGATCACTTTCTCCTTCACAAATTCCTCAAAAGAACATTTCAACGCTGAGCAAACTTCACAAAACAAATTCTGTAGGCTGGCAGAGGACATCAGGCAACCAGAAAAGCCGACCTTTGTCTTCAAAAACAGGTAGGAAAAAATATAAAAGACGAAAAAGGAGACAAAGGAGGTGGGGAGGGAGCTCCGTCCCGGGAAGGGAAGCCCGTCCTGGGAAGGGAATTTTAAGAAGAGAGGTTTCCAAACACCAGGAAACACTCTCCCTGCCGAGTCTGTGGCGAGCCTTGGAAACACAGAGGGCAACATAACAGGAAGGAAAAATAGATAAATAATTAAAACCAACAGATTACAAGCCCAACAGTAACTCCCCCAGCGGAAAAGCAGCACAGACGCCTGCATCCGCCATTGGGAAGTGGGGCAGGGCAGGGACGCGCGGGAGGCGCGGGCTGCAGTGCTTTGTAAGAATCGGGCAGGAACGCCCCACGCGCAACCAGAACGACCTAACTTGGGCTAGCAAACCAGACTGTGGGATAGCTACCACGCGAAAAGCTCGAACATAAGACCCCGCCAGGACCGAGCACAGAACAAAGGACGGAACGGAAAAAGCCGGCTGCAGACCATCCCCCGCTGGGGACAGGCAGCCAGAGCCGTAAGGTCTGGAAAGGGGCAATTGCAGCCCCGGAGAGACTTTACTTACCTAACTGCAAGCAGGCTCCTTTGCTAAGACTTCTGGGGGTGCTGGACAGTCACAATCTGCCTCACGGGGTGCGCCAGCGGACCACCCAGAAAGCTGAGCAGCAGCGGCAGAAAAGGTGACAAGCCGCGGCGACCGCGCTCGCCAAACTCCTGAGCTACTCGGACCTGGGAAGGGCACAAAGCGCAGTTCCAGCCGAATCTGTGCCTCTGAGGGCTGCCTGAGCGCCGAACCTGAGCGGCTTGGACCGGGGAAGTGCACGCAGCCTAGGGCCGGCCCCAGACGGTTCCCGGCTGAGCATCCTAGAACCGGAGCGGTTTGTGGGCCGCGAGAAAGGACAGGTCAAGCGGAGCAGAGATACTGTGTGCACACGACAGTGCTATTTGTTTGCAGCATCCCCCCTCCCCACAGCGCGACTGAACTAGTGAGCCTAAAAAACCAGCAAACAGAAGAAGTTAATCAGAGGGAACCACCTTGGAAGTGATCCCACACGGCCCATAACACCAGAAAGGGCCAGATATATATATATTTTTAATATTTTTAAAAGCATTCCTTTTTTTTTTTTGCTTTTTTTTTCCTAACTTTTTTTAAAATTGTTAAGTCTTCTATTTCTCCTCTAATTTTTATTTCTATAACCTATTATTACTATTTTTTTTAAAAGACCTTTTTTTTTTTTTTTAAGGCAAACACCATATATAGTCTTTGGATGGTTGTTGATGGTTTTTTTTTTTTTGATTGTTTGTCTGTCTGTTTGTTTGTTTTTTAATAATTCTTTTTCTTTCTTTTTTTTTCTTTCTTCCTTTTTCCTTCTGCTTCTCTTTAATATTGTATCTTTGAAAATCCAAACTCTAGATTTTTAATCTTTGCTCTTAGGTGTTTATTGCCAATTTTGTACATTTAAAAACCCAAACTTCACTACCCAAGTTTACCTGAGAGCGAGATTACTGGCTTGACCACTCTCTCCTCCTCTGGACTCTCCTTTTTCTCCACCAGGTGGCCTCTGTCTCTTTTCCCCCCCATCTCTCCTCTATCCAACTCTGTGAATCTCTGTGTGTTCCAGACGGTGGGGAACACCTAAGGAACAGGTTACTGGCAGGATTTGTCTCTCTCCTACTCATTCCTCTCTCTGATCCTCCTGGTCACCTCTGTCTACTTCCTCCCTCTCCTCTTCCCCGTATAACTCTGTAAATACCCCTGAGCGGTCCAGACTATAGAGCGCACATAAGGAAGTGACTACTGGCTAGTTTGCTCTCTTCTCTTTTGATCTCACCGCATCTCATTCCAGTTACCTCTAACTACCTCCTCCATCTTCTCTTCTCCTTATAACCCAGTGAACCTCTCTGAGTGTCCCTCAATGTGGAGAAACTTTTCATCTTTAACCTAGATGTTTTATCATCGGTGCTGTATAGATGGAGAAGTCTAGAGGCTACTGTAAAAATAAAACTGAAAACCAGAAGCAGGAGGCTTAAATCCAAAGCCTGAAAACATTAGAGAACTCTTGAATTCAGGGAACATTAAGCAATAGGAGCCCATCTAATGCCTTCATACCTACACCGAAACCAAGCTCCACCCAAGGGCCAACAAGTTCCAAAACAAGACATACCACGCAAATTCTCCAGCAACACAGAAACAATCCCCTGAGCTTCAATATACAGGCAGCTCAAAATTATCCCAAAACCTTAGATGTCTTGTAACCCATTACGGGTTACTCCACTGCACTCCAGAGAGAAGAAACCCAGCTCCACCCACCAAAACTCCAACAGAAGCCTCCCTAACCAGGAAACCTTGACAAGCCACTGATAGAACCCCACCCACAGTGAGGAAGCTCCATAATAAAGAGAACTCCACAAATTACCAGAATATAAAAAGGCCACCCCAAACGCAGCAATATAACCAAGATGAAGAGACAGAGGAATAATCAGCAGGTAAAGGAACAGGAGAGTTGCCCACCAAAGCAAACAAAAGAGGAAGAAGTAGGGAATCTACCGGAGAAGGAATTCCAAATATTGATAGTGAAAATGATCCAAAATCTTGAAATCAAAATGGAATCACAGATAAATAGGCTAGAGACAAAGATTGAGAAGATGCAAGAAAGGTTTAACAAGGACCTAGAAGAAATAAAAAAGAGTCAAAATATAATGAATAACGCAATAAATGAGATCAGAAACACTCTGGAGGCAACAAATAGTAGAATAACGGAGGCAGAAGATAGGATTAGTGAAATAGAAGATAGAATGGTAGAAATAAATGAATCAGAGAGGAAACAAGAAAAACGAATTAAAAGAAACGAGGACAATCTCAGAGACCTCCAGGACAATATGAAACACTCCAACATTCGAATTATAGGAGTCCCAGAAGAAGAAGACAGAAAGAAAGATCATGAGAAAATCCTTGAGGAGATAATAGTTGAAAACTTCCCTAAAATGGGGAAGGAAATAATCACCCAAGTCCAAGAAACACAGAGAGTTCCAAATAGGATTAACCCAAGGCGAAACACCCCAAGACACATATTAATCAAATTAACAAAGATCAAACACAAAGAACAAATATTAAAAGCAGCAAGGGAAAAACAACAAATAACACACAAGGGGATTCCCATAAGGATAACAGCTGATCTTTCAATAGAAACTCTTCAGGCCAGGAGAGAATGGCAAGACATACTTAAAGTGATGAAAGACAATAACCTACAGCCCAGATTACTGTACCCAGCAAGGATCTCATTCAAATACGAAGGAGAAATCAAAAGCTTTACAGACAAGCAAAAGCTGAGAGAATTCAGCACCACCAAACCAGCTCTCCAACAAATTCTAAAGGATATTCTGTAGAAAGGAAACACGAAAAGTGTGTATAAACCCGAACCCAAAACAACAAAGTAAATGGTAACGGGAACATACTTATCAATAATCACCTTAAGCGCAAATGGGTTGAACGTCCCAACCAAAAGACAAAGACTGACCGAATGGATACAAAAACAAGACCCCTCTATATGCTGCTTACAAGAGACCCACCTCAAAACAAGGGACACATACAGACTGAAAGTGCAGGGCTGGAAAAAGATATACCACGCAAATAGAGACCAAAAGAAAGCAGGAGTGGCAATACTCATACCCGATAAAATAGACTTTAAAACAAAGGCTGTGAAAAGAGACAAAGAAGGCCACTACATAATAATCAAAGGAACAATCCAAGAAGAAGATATAACAATTATAAATATATATGCACCCAATATAGGAGCACCGCAATATGTAAGACAAATGCTAACAAGTATGAAAGGGGAAATCAACAATAACACAATAATAGTGGGAGACTTTAATACCCCACTCACACCTATGGACAGATCAACTAAACAGAAACTTAACAAAGAAACGCAAACTTTAAACGATACATTAGATCAGTTAGATCTAATAGGTATCTACAGGACATTTCACCCCAAAACAATGAATTTCACCTTTTTTTCAAATGCTCATGGAACCTTCTCCAGGATAGATCACATCCTGGGCCATAAATCAAAACCTGATAAATTCAAAAAAATCGAAATCATTCCAAGCATCTTTTCTGACCATAATGCATTAAGATTAGATCTCAATTACAGGAGAAAAACTATTAAAAATTCCAACATATGGAGGTTGAACAACACACTTCTGAATAACCAACAAATCACAGAAGAAATCAAAAAAGAAATCAAAATATGCATAGAAACTAATGAAAATGAAAACACAACAACCCAAAACCTGTGGGACACTATAAAAGCAGTGCTAAGAGGAAAGTTCATAGCAATACAGGCATACCTCAAGAAACAAGAAAAAAGTCAAATAAATAACCTAACTCTACAACTAAAGCAACTAGAAAAGGAAGAGTTGGAGAACCCCAGAGTGAGTAGAAGGAAAGAAATCTTAAAAATTAGGGCAGAAATAAATGCAAAAGAAACAAAAGAGACCATAGCAAAAATCAACAAAGCCAAAAGCTGGTTCTTTGAAAGGATAAATAAAATTGATAAACCATTAGCCAGACTCATCAAGAAGCAAAGAGAGAAAAATCAAATCAATAAAATTAGAAATGAAAATGGAGAGATCACAACAGACAACACAGAAATACAAAGGATCATAAGAGACTACTATCAGCAGTTGTATGCCAGTAAAATGGACAACGTGGAAGAAATGGACAAATTCTTAGAAAAGTACAATTTTCCAAAACTGAACCAGGAAGAAATAGAAAATCTTAACAGACCCATCACAAGCACGGAAATTGAAACTGTAATCAGAAATCTTCCAGCAAACAAAAGCCCAGGTCCAGACGGCTTCACAGCTGAATTCTACCAAAAATTTCGAGAAGAGCTAACACCTATCCTCCTCAAACTCTTCCAGAAAATTGCAGAGGAAGGTAAACTTCCAAACTCATTCTATGAGGCCACCATCACCCTAATACCAAAACCTGACAAAGATGTCACAAAAAAAGAAAACTACAGGCCAATATCACTGATGAACATAGATGCAAAAATCCTCAACAAAATTCTAGCAATCAGAATCCAACAACACATTAAAAAGATCATACACCATGACCAAGTGGGCTTTATCCCAGGGATGCAAGGATTCTTCAATATCTGCAAATCAATCAATGTAATTCACCACATTAACAAATTGAAAAATAAAAACCATATGATTATCGCAATAGATGCAGAGAAGGCCTTTGACGAAATTCAACATCCATTTATGATAAAAACTCCCCAGAAAGCAGGAATAGAAGGAACATACCTCAACATAATAAAAGCTATATATGACAAACCCACAGCAAACATTATCCTCAATGGTGAAAAATTGAAAGCATTTCCCCTAAAGTCAGGAACAAGACAAGGGTGTCCACTTTCACCGCTACTATTCAACATAGTTCTGGAAGTTTTGGCCACAGCAATCAGAGCAGAAAAAGAAATAAAAGGAATCCAAATTGGAAAAGAAGAAGTAAAACTCTCACTGTTTGCAGATGACATGATCCTCTACATGGAAAACCCTAAAGACTCCACCAGAAAATTACTAGAGCTCATCAATGAATATAGTAAAGTTGCAGGATATAAAATCAACACACAGAAATCCCTTGCATTCCTATACACGAATAATGAGAAAGTAGAAAAAGAAATTAAGGAAACAATTCCATTTACCATTGCAACGAAAAGAATAAAATACTTAGGAATATATCTACCTAAAGAAACTAAAGACCTATATATAGAAAACTATAAAACACTGATGAAAGAAATCAAAGAGGACACTAATAGATGGAGAAATATACCATGTTCATGGATTGGAAGAATCAATATAGTGAAAATGAGTATACTACCCAAAGCAATTTACAAATTCAATGCAATCCCTGTCAAGCTACCAGCCACATTTTTCACAGAACTAGAACAAATAATTTCAAGATTTGTATGGAAATACAAAAAACCGCGAATAGCCAAAGCAATCTTGAGAAAGAAGAATGGAACGGGAGGAATCAACTTGCCTGACTTCAGGCTCTACTACAAAGCCACAGTCATCAAGACAGTATGGTACTGGCACAAAGACAGACATATAGATCAATGGAACAAAATAGAAAGCCCAGAAATAAATCCACACACATATGGACACCTTATCTTTGACAAAGGAGGCAAGAATATACAATGGAGTAAAGACAATCTCTTTAGCAAGTGGTGCTGGGAAAACTGGTCAACCACTTGTAAAAGAATGAAACTAGATCACTTTCTAACACCATACACAAAAATAAACTCAAAATGGATTAAAGATCTAAATGTAAGATCAGAAACTATAAAACTCCTAGAGGAGAATATAGGAAAAACACTCTCAGAAATAAATCACAGCAGGATCCTCTATGATCCACCTCCCAGAATTCTGGAAATAAAAGCAAAAATAAACAAATGGGATCTAATTAAAATTAAAAGCTTCTGCACAACAAAGGAAACTATAAGCAAGGTGAAAAGACAGCCTTCTGAATGGGAGAAAATAATAGCAAATGAAGCAACTGACAAACAACTAATCTCAAAAATATACAAGCAACTTATGCAGCTCAACTCCAGAAAAATAAACGACCCAATCAAAAAATGGGCTAAAGAACTAAATAGACATTTCTCCAAAGAAGACATACGGATGGCTAACAAACACATGAAAAGATGCTCAACATCACTCATTATTAGAGAAATGCAAATCAAAACCACAATGAGGTACCACTTCACACCAGTCAGAATGGCTGCGATCCAAAAATCTGCAAGCAATAAATGCTGGAGAGGGTGTGGAGAAAAGGGAACCCTCCTACACTGTTGGTGGGAATGCAAACTAGTACAGCCACTATGGAGAACAGTGTGGAGATTCCTTAAAAAATTGCAAATAGAACTCCCTTATGACCCATCAATCCCACTTCTGGGCATACACACCAAGGAAACCAGAATTGAAAGAGACACATGTACCCCAATGTTCATCGCAGCACTGTTTATAATAGCCAGGACATGGAAACAACCTAGATGTCCATCAGCAGATGAATGGATAAGAAAGCTGTGGTACATATACACAATGGAGTATTACTCAGCAGTTAAAAAGAATTCATTTGAATCAGTTCTGATGAGATGGATGAAACTGGAGCCAATTATACAGAGTGAAGTAAGCCAGAAAGAAAAACACCAATACAGTACACTAACACATATATATGGAATTTAGGAAGATGGCAATGACGACCCTGTATGCAAGTCAGGAAAAAAGACACAGATGTGTATAATGGACTTTTGGACTCAGAGGGAGAGGGAGAGGGTGGGAAGATTTGGGAGAATGGGAATTCTAACATGTATACTATCATGTAAGAATTGAATCGCCAGTCCATGTCTGACGTAGGGCGCAGCATGCTTGGGGCTGGTGCATGGGGATGCCCCAGAGAGATGTTGTGGGGAGGGAGGTGGGAGGGGGGGTCATGTTTGGGAATGCATGTAAGAATTAAAGATTTTGTAAAAAAATTAAAAAATTTAAAAAAAAAAACTTTAGGGATTTAAAAAAAAATAAAAAAAAAAAGAGAGTGAAAAAGTTGGCTTAAAGCTCAGCCTTCAGAAAACAAAGATCATGGCAGAGGGTCCCATCACTTCATGGCAAATAGATGGGGAAACAATGGAAACTGTCAGAGATTTTATTTTGGGGGCCTCCAAAATCACTGCAGGTGGTGACTGTAGCCATGAAAATTAAACGATGCTTGCTTCTTGGAAGAAAAGTTATGACCAATCTAGACAGCTTATTAAAATGCAGAGACATTACTTTACCAACAAAGGTCATCTAGTCAGGGTATGGTTTTTCCAGTAGTCATGTATGGGTGTGAGAGTTGGACTATAAAGAAAGCTGAGAGCCGAAGAATTGATGTTTTTGATCTGTGGTGTTGGAGAAGACTCTTGAGAGTCCCCTGGACTGCAAGGAGATAAAGCCAGTCCATCCTCAAGGAAATCAGAGGATGAGATGGTTGGATGGCATCACCGATGTGATGGAAATGAGTTTGAAATGGCTCCTGGTGTTGGTGATGGACAAGGGAGACTGGCGAGCTGCAGTCCATTGGGTTGCAAAGAGTCAGATACGACTGAGCAAACTGAACCGACTGACTGACTTAATTGAAGCTTCTTCCCTATATGCCAGCCTTAGTCAGTGTTTAAAGAAGTCCAATGCGCAGCCCACTACCAGATAAATCCACATGACATTTCCCCATTTTTCTATCTTTATAACTTGTATTTTACTTCAATTCAATTAATTTCATGTGCTGCCCATCTAGAATATCAAGGGCCATTTTGGGTAATATTTTTGAAACTTTCCACAATAATTCAGCCTTATACTTTCCTTTTAATGTACAAATGTCCTCATCACTGATGCTGCTGCTGCTGCTGCTAAGTTGCTTCAATCGTGTCCGACCTTGTGCGACCCCAGAGACGGCAGCCCACCAGTTTCCCCTGTCCCTGGGATTCTCCAGGCAAGAACACTGGAGTAGGTTGCCATTTCCTTCTCCAATGCATGAAAGTGAAAAGTGAAAGTGAAGTCACTCAGTCATGTCTGACTCTTAGCGACCCATGGACTGCAGCCTACCAGGCTCCTCCATCCATGGGATTTTCCAGGCAAGAGTATTGCAGTGGGCTGCCATTGCCTTCTCTGGTCCTTGTCACTATACAGCTTGTAAACAAATGTTGTCTTTTATTGCTTTCTTATATTCTTATGTTTCTTATTTTGTTATATCTATAATTGACTTTTTTGGTATTGTTATTGTTTTGCTTTGGGGAATTTCATCCTTTTTCTCCAAAATAGTATGAAAACTTAGTGGGTTTTTTTTTTTCCTTTATACTTATAGACAGGAAAATATAAATCATTTTGTTTATATACTTTAAGGAAATTCTAGGCATGACTAACTTTCTTTTCTAAATGGAAACAGGAATGGAGAGTACAAATATGCAGTTAGAAGTATAGACTCAGGAGGAATAGCTGCTGCTTCTATGAAGATGAGCATAAGATTTGTCTGGAGAGTACCCAGGTATTTGCACTGATTATAAATTTTTTTCAGGTTAAATTTATCTATATAATCATTCCTTAAATTTTGCTATGAGAGATCTGATGACTTTGAAAGAAGTTTCATTCCTCAAAACTCCACTCGAAATCATAAAATTAAAGAAAAAAAAGGGGGGGGGATCATGTCCATTTGTTTCTTATGTGAATATTGGTGTGGGCTTATTTTCATCTCCTGTCTTCCCAACACTATTAGTCACCACAAAGGTGATTGACTTGACAATTTCAGGTTTAATGAAAAAAGTTTTAAAACAGCAAACAGGAGAAAGTCACAGACAGAATCATCCATGTCTAAGTTTATGAAAAGTCACAGAAAATGGTTCCTCTAAATCAATAACTCCCTTCTTTTCCTAAAGACCTCTTCTGTGAAACCTTCAGGAATCCTGCTGAAGAGTCAGGATCCAACTGTGTCCTCACTTTAGCCCTAGCGTTCCTACCTTATGTATGAGGGGCTTTGGGGGCAGTGATGCCTGGATGGCCCTGCCCCCAGGCAAGGTCTAGAGAGATGGACATTTTCTCTGCTTAGACCACACACAGAGCATCGCACATTCATCCAGTCTTCCAACCACTTGCCTCTTGATCATCACAAAGTTTCAGGCCTCTTTCCAGTCTCAGGAGACTTCAAACATGTCCTCTTTCTTTTAGGATCTCTGGTAGGCGGGCCAAGAAGCCTGGGTCCATGGTGTCCAACTGACATCCATCCTGGAACCTGATTAGTAAATGGGGCATGGTAAACAAGAAAGCAGCTTCTGGGGATGCAGATCTAATGAAAAACACTAACTGTGGTATTGGGTGCCAGGGTGTGCCCCAGTGAGCACATGGTCTGCATTGTTTGCACTTAGTTTCTCTCTATACCCAGAATAGCCAACAAGGAGTGATCCACTGTGCCCTGCATAGGGCCTTCAGGTACTTCTAGATAGTACTCAATAACCACTCAGGGACATAATATTATAGTGTCATGTATTGGGGCCACATCTGCACAGACCAGGGGAAGTGAAGAGTTAGACACAAATTATGTTCAAATGAAATGTGTACATCAGTTCAGTTCAGACTCTCAGTCATGCCCGACTCTTTCCGACCCCACGGACTGCAGCACGCCAGGCTTCCCTGTCCATCACCAACTCCCAGAGCTTACTCAAACTCATGCCCATTGAGTCAGTGATGCCATTCAACCATCTCATCCTTTGTCATCCCCTTCTCCTCCTGCCTTCAATCTTTGCCAGCATTTTCCAATGAGTCAGTTCTTCGCATCAGGTGGCCAAAGTATTGGATTTTCAGTTTCAGCATCAGTCCTTCAAGGGACTCTCAAGCATCTTCTCCAACACCACGGTTCAAAAGTATCAATTCTTCTGTACTCAGCTTTTTTTATAATCCAACTCTCACATCCATACATAGCTACTGGAAAAACCATAGTTTTTACTAGATTGACATTTGTTGGCAAAGTAATGTCTCTGCTTTTTAATATGTTGTATCGGTTGGTTATAACTTTTCTTTCAAAGAGCTGCTGCTGCTGTTGCTAAGTCGCTTCAGTCGTGTCCGACTCTGTGCGACCCCATAGACAGCAGGCCACCAGGCTCCCCCGTCCCTGGGATTCTCCAGGCAAGAATACTGGAGTGGGTTGCCATTTCCTTCTCCAATGCATGAAAGTGAAAAGTGAAAGTGAAGTCGCTCAGTCGTGTCCGATTCTTAGCAACCCCATGGACTGGAGCCCACCATGCTCCTCCATCCATGGGATTTTCCAGGCAAGAGTACTGGAGTGGGGTGTCATTGCCTTCTCCGAACAAGCATCTTTTAATTTCATGGCTGCAGTCACCATCTGCAGTGATTTTCGAACCCCTGAAAATAAAGTCTCTCACTGTTTCCATTGTGTACACTGGCATAATGTGTACATGCCAATAAATTAATACTTTTCATTACTGGCTCAGATGATAAAGAATTTGCCTGCAATGCAAGAGACCTGGGCTCAGTCCCTGGGTTGGGAAGATCCCCTGGAGAAGGGAATGGCTACCCACTAGAGTATTCTTGTCTGGAGAATTCCATGGACTGAGGAGACTGGTGGGCTACAATCCATGGAGTCGCAAAGAGTCGGACACAACTGAGTGACTAATACTTTCACTTTTGTTACATTAACTATACTGATATTAACTATGTGCTAAATGGCTAAACGTGCTCAGTCACTCAGTTGTGTCCAACTCTTTGTGGCCCCATGGACTGTAGCCTGCTAGGCTCCTTTGCCCATAGAGTTCCCCAAGCAAGAATACTGGAATGGGCTGCCATTTTCTCCTCCAGGAGATTTTCTGACCCAGGGATCAAGCCCATGCCCCTGGTGTCTCCTGCAAGCATAGTGCACACTCTCACACCCACACCCACACACACGAACACATACCATTAAGCCTTTAAATTTTTCTTGAGGTATATATTTCATTATATTTGTTCATGATATTATCATTGTTTAGATAGTGAGGCATATAGAGGTTAAGTAATCATGCTCAGATCACACAACTAATAAGTATTGTAGCCAGGGCATTTTGTACCCACAGTTTGGGGACACATCCCTCAGTCCCCTAGTAAAGTTAATAAAAGAGTACTTGGAGACCAAACACACATTCTATTGTTTTTAAATACATCAAGATGCTTTACTAATTAATAACATATAAATAATTTTATTGTTTCTGATATTTTGAAAGCTTTTAGACTTGGATTTTTCCAATTCAAAATTATCAAAAATACATTTTTTTATTATGTGTGAATACACATAAAATTAAAAGGGGTCCTCTTATTGCCAAAAGCTGGAAACAACTGTCTTAGAAGATAAACATGAAAAACCAATTAGATCAATTTTTCATGAACAGCCTCTCAGAACTCAGCTTCTGAAGCCCCTTCCAGCCTGTTCATTACACTGAGGACCCGTGTTATGTCTGTGGATGACTGAAGTTCTGACTGATGTTACTGAGTACTAATTAATACCTCATTCTGTGAGGTAGAAATCTGGTGGAATCACTCTGAAACTAATTTTCAGATATACTTGTCCCACCTCAACAGATGCTGTACCACTCCCAATATGAAGTGTTATGTTGTATAATGCAAAGGGTTAGTCTAGACATGTCAGTCTCTGTACAAGTCAATTAGCAATCTCTACTACAGAAGATTTGCATTCACTATAGCATATAGAAAGTATTTGTAATTATGGATTTATTTAAGTGTTGCTTGTTTATTCACACATTAGTTTTTATATAGTTGTCAACTCCATGAGGGAAAGGACTCTGACTGTCCCCCATTGCCAGTGTGTTACAAACAACAGGCATGAGAGCAGGCCAATAATATATACTGAGTGGATGAATGAATGACTGAAGGAGAGAGATCTAAAATTCAAGTATGTCAATTTATCTGTCTGATGTTGGCCAAGCTATTCAACTTCTCTGAATCTCAATTCTTTAAACTTGTGAAATATTAACCTATTTTAAGGATGACATGAGATGATATATATAAAATGTATAGCAAGCGCTTGATAAGTGATGGCTGTTACAGATGTCTTTCAAAAAGTTTATGTCTAAAAGGAGCACTAAAGAATTGAAAGGAGGTAGTGACAGACAATGAAGATACTTAGAGTCTCACAAAGGATACTCAGTGTCTCATCAAGAAATGAAACAGAGGAAGAGGGCTAAGAATGTCCTGCTAAGAGTAGTGTAATGCATATATGCTAAGTTAAAGCACAATAATTCAAAATGAAATGTCTCACTGAGAATGCCTTGTAACCTGAGTGTGTGTGTAAAATGATGGACAGATATTTATGAAGCCAATAGTCACACATAGAGACTAAAGCAAGATGGCATTTTAAAACCCAAGAGTATCATAGAACCAAAGCAAGTTATTTGATATGAACAAAAAACTTTAATACAAATATGTACAAAGTAGAGGAAGGAGTTTTATTCTCTCTACTTATGTAGTATGCATTCAGTTCAAGTTTCCACTGCACACTGGGTTTGATCCCTGGGTTGGGAAGATCCCCTGGAGAAGGGAAACGCTACCCACTCCAGTGTTCTGGCCTGGAAGATTCCATGGACTGTATAGTCCATGAGGTCACAAAGAGTCGGACATGACTGAGCTACTTTCGCTTTCATTTTTCATGACCCTGGAGTCACTCACTCACTTTTGCTTTTGACTGAGCTCACTACAATGTCCCTTTCCATTAAATTCTATCTTGATTTGTATGGTAATTAGTTCCATGCTTTTTAAAATAGGTTTATCACCTCAAAATACTTCTCTAAACGTTTGCCTATTTTGAACTTTGTACAGTAGAATTATATGATATCTATATGTTTTGTGTTTTACTAAAAGTGGGAAAATTAGACCACATTATATTAATGAAGGGCATCATTAAAAGGATAAAAGTGTAAGTCAAGCAGTGGAAAAAGAGAGAGGAAGAAAGAGAATAAAAGCAATGGGGCTACTGATTCACTTTGTTGTACAGAAGAAACTAATACAATTTTGCAAATCCACTATACTCCAAAAAGCATTAATTACAAAAAAAAAAAAAAAAGCAATGGGGGCTGATCCCACCATCCTTAGAACACAGATCCAGTAACGGGAGCTGAAGATGCTTCTCTTTTAGAGTTTGGGCTCCTCAGGGTTTCTGTTGTGCTGCTGCCAATGCTGCTGTGGAATGGCCTGAGACACAGTAGTGGAAGGAAAATATAAGAAAAGGAGAGGAGGTGCCTCACTCTCTCAGAGCATGATGTGTGTTCTTTTACTCTCTGAGCCAGAACTGGAAGGTTTCTCCTGGAGCCCTTTCTGTTACCCAGCGCTCACTTCCTCACTGGCCAGAAATATTGGAGGCAAACAATAGCAATCTTATTATCAGGTGAATGATGCTTTGCATTGTGGTCTTCTTCTTCAGTCTGTGTGTGTGTGTGTGTGTGTCTGTGTGTGTTGGTCTCTCAGTCGTGTCTGACTCTTTGTGATTCGATGGGCTGTAGTCCACTAGGCTCTTCTATCCATAGTATTCTTCAGGCAAGAATTCTCTTTCCAAGGGATCTTCCCAACCCAGGGATCGAAGTCACTTAAAGAAATAGTACATGGAATGAAAAAGTTGCTACTCACAATAATATGGCTAAATCTCACAAAATAATGTTGAACAAAAGAATATTAAAACAAAAGTGTACATGTGCTATAAATCCATTTTTAGAAGCAGCAAAATAAATTATAATGGTTGAAGTCAGAATGATAGTTATCTTTAGGGTATATTGACTGAGAGAGCCATACTGGGGCTACCTGAGGTGCTGGTAATATTTTAATATTTATCCATCTGATGAGTTGGTTTTACAGGCATTTTCATTTTAGAAATGAAATTATCATATTCTTGCAATTATTAACTTTAACATTTGAACTTTAAAATTAGATAAAAGAATAGAGTTATAACTCTATATATTTACATAGAAGTATTTCCAAGACACACTGTAAAGTCAAAAAAACAAATTGTAAAACATGTATAGTCTCTGAACCCATTTCTATGACCATCTATATCAACAAAATAAGAAACAAAACTGCATATTTATATATCTGTTTGTAATATTCAATTCTGTGATTTAAAGCAAATATATCTCACTCACAGAGTAATTTCAAGAATGCTGAACCATATTCAGGCCAGATAATTTTTATTAGGCTAGTTTTTTGTTATGTTAGTTTTAGGATGACAAAATTAAATCAAGGTAATTTCTATGTCAAATTTACTCCAACAGAAATGAGCTGACCAAAGAAATTTGATTTCCTAAATTAAACTTAGTTTCATAAATCATTAATTATATATATTTTTTCATAGTGAAAATCTTGCCTCTCTTTACTTTTGACTTGAAAGCCCAGAGGACTGTCATAACTACTAAATTATATTTCTATGTCTAATCAGTGCTAACATTACAATCAATTCAAGGACCACTGATCAGTCTTTTCTAGAGTTACAAAGTCTGAGTTTCAGTGAAAAAAAATGTGAAAATTATCAGTCTTAAATCCTGTAACAATAAATCACCAAGTATTTATTCATCACTAATCTTGTGCTTAATCCTTTCCTAGGCAGCCTGAAGAGTAATGAGAAAATATCAGACATGGTTCCTGCTATAAAGGAGATAATAATTCAATTTAAAAGAGATACTTTTGGTATAGATCTTTTGTAATTTAAACTACCTACAGAAGGGTCATCTGTCAAAATGATGGATTAAATTTTAATCCAGAATAGGAAGCAAATGACAAATATATACTTATCATTTAGGATACTTATGGAATGATTATGCTGATAAATCTATATTGGGACTAACTAAAACACAAAATGACACAAACTTGATTATATTACACTTTGAGGTCTCTGAAGAAGATATTTTGAATAATTATGAGTAATGAATATGACAACTTGATTTTGTTCAAAATTAAAAATGAAGTTTTCAATCCTTGCCTATAACAAGTGCACAATATTTATTTTTTAAAATACCAAATCCTTATTCATAATAATAAGTTTTGCACTGAGTAGGAGATACAAGTTATGGTACTGATGATAAAGATGAAAAAAGATGCTAAAAACAATAATTTCCATATTTTGAGATATGTCACTTGACCAAGTTCAGATGAGAAGAAAATAAGACAGCCAAAATTTGAATGTAGTCTTATCTGAAGCCAAATTCATATAATTTCTCTCACCCCAGAGTTTCTTCTATCAGTTCTGTAAAAGTATAAAAAATTGCTTCTGCGTTTCATATAAACTGATGTGAATATATTGCCTATTATGTCACTCAAAGTCCCATGTAATTGACAACACTGAACATTTTACATCAAATAAAAGTGTATCTCCACTGTCAAAAGTACATCTCTTTTATAATATCTGAGCTATGATTTCTCTTAAATTTTTCTTTCTGCCTACTCTCTGTGGATAAACATAGCCAGATTTTAAGCTCATCATAGAATATGTTAATATTATCAATGTCATTCCATTTCCCTTTTCCTCCTTTTTTGTTTATATCAATTTATTTGAAGTTGCCTGAAATTCCTGTTCAGAAGAATTGAGTTGAGGTTAAATTAAAGTTAAATGTGACAGGCACTGAATAACTTCTATTAGTAAACATAGAAGAAGCTTCAACAAACATGAAGCAGCTAGAAGTCTATTTTTCATTAGCCTATAGGATCTATTTCTGGTTCTTACTAACAGTGATGAAGGAAAAAATATATACTTGGCTCGCAATCTAAAGAAAGATAGAGCTGAGAGGTCTCTCCAAAAATGAAGGGTTTCTTTCCACATCCACAGTCTTCATTTAGTGTACTCCAGACAGATAGACATCAAGCTTTCTCTCAATATCTTCATGGAAAAATAGACTTGGCCATCATTTGCTTTCAACACTTCTCTGTTTCCTCAGTGGTTTTCCCATGAAGTTGTCTGATTTCTTCATTCTTGCCAATTTTCTCTCCTAGACTTCTGTCTAAGCAGACTGCATTTTCCAAGATCAGTACTGATTCAGCCTGTTATTTCTGCTTTATGCTTCTGAGCACCAAGGGCTATGATATTAGCACATGTTGTATTACTCTCCTAAACAGCGTTGAGAAGAGAGCAAGGCCCCAAAGGGTGAAGGCATAAATGAAAACAATGAGCACTTTAGTAAGAAGCTCAGGGCATTCAAATCCAGTGTCCCTGAATGAAAAATAACTTTGCTAATTCCAGCAAGCATTTAAGGATCTCTTTTATGTTGTAAATACAGGTACCGTTTCCATTTATGCAAAATTATTTAGAGAACAAAATAAGGAAATGTTTTCTACTAATTTAAATGGTAAAAAGAAGAAGGCAAAGGACTAGAATTCTTTCCATGCTCAGCCCTAAAACAGAAGATCCTCTGTTTGGGCAACAGTGCTGTGGATATAGCCAAGAGACTGCTTTGGCACCAGAAAGAATATATCAGCATTACCACTGCCAGTTACATTCCATTGCCTTTAGTTTCCTGGCTGAGTTTATCTGTGTGTTTGGGGGAGGGGAAAAGGCAAGAGGGAGGCAGAATCTGGCAGCTATTTCTCAACTCTGCAATGTCCTTTTTAGTATCTAAGTAAGAATATGCTTCTATTTCATTATCATTTTGCAGTTCTAACTGTTGGGAATATCAACATCGTGATAGTTACCACAATATGGCTGAACACAGCTATGGAAAGTCAAAGAAAGAAAAAAAAATCTGATTGAATGAAACTTTGATCACAGTGATTTTTAATTTTTAGTTTAAGGTCTAGCCTTCTATTGTTGTGCAAAAATAATTTTAAAAATCAGAGCATAATTATATAGCAATAATGTATCATCCCACATGACTCTGAGTGAAAGCAGCACAAAACTAAGGGGTTCTTTCCTTGGGCCTATCATGAAGGTGAAAGAAGATGTAGACTGGTCTTGCAGTCATCTTAAGGCTTGACAGAATTGGAAGTTCAAAATATCTCCCTTACATGACTCATAGTTTTTGCTGGCCTTTTGGCTAGGCTCTTATTTGGGGTTGATCACTGAAGCACCAATATGTAGTCTTTCCATGCGGCAGGGCTTCTTCCAGCATGGCAGCTGTGTTCTGACAGACAGTATCCTAAACATGAGCATTCCAAGAGAGAAAAGAAGCTGCCAGTCTCTGAGGGCCTGGACCCATTACTGGCACAGCATCATTTCTGCTGAATCTAATTGTTCAGAACAGTCACAGAGAAATTTCAGAATCAAAACAGGGAGAGGGGCAGAGAACACACCTCTGGATGGTGGAGCATCAAAGAATCTCTAGTCATCTTTAATCTGCCACACTTTAGTTATTACTATATGTGAGGAGACTCATTTAAATTAAATGGCTAAAATTGTCTGTGCATATCATTAAGTTCAGTTGAGTCACTCAGTCATGTCAGACTCTTTTCGATCCCATGGAATACAGCATGCCAGGCTGCCCTGTCCATCACCAACTCCCAGAGCTTGTTCAAACTCATGTCCATCAGGTCGGTGATGCCATACAACCATCTCATTCTGTCATCCCCTTTTCCTCCCATCTTCAACCTTTCACAGCATCAGTGTCTTTTCCAAAAAGTCTGTTCTTTCACTTCAGGTGGCCAAAGTACTGGAGTTTCAGCTTTAGCGTCAGTCCCGCAATGAATATTCAGGACTGATTTCCTTTAGGATTGTCTAGATGGATCTCCTGTGGTCAAAGGGAGTTTCAAGGGTCTTCTCCAACACCGCAGTTCAAAAGCAGCATTTCTCCAGTCTCAGCTTTCTTGATACTCCAATTCTCACATGAATAGATTACTACTGAAAAGACCACAGCTTTGACTACTTGGACCTTTGTCGGCAAAGTAATGTCTCTGTTTTTTAATATACTGTCTCGGTTAGTCATAGCTTTTCTTACAAGTAGCAAACATGTTTTGTTTTTAAGGCTGCAGTCACCACCTGCAGTGATTTTGGAGCCCAAGAAAATAAAGTCTCTTACTATTTCCATTGTTTCCCCATCTATTTGCCATGAAATGATGGGGCTGGATACCATGATCTTAGCTTTCTGAATGTTGTTTCTTGAGCCAAACTTTTCACTCACCTCTTTCATTTTCATTAGTTCTTCGCTTTCTGCCATAAGTGTGGTGTCATCTTCCTATCTGAGGTTATTGATATTTCTCCTGGCACTCTTGATTCCAACTTGTGATTCATCCAGACCAGCATTACTCATGATGTACTCTGCATATAAGTTAAATCAGCATGGCGACAATATACAGCCTTGGCGTACTCTTTTCCCGATTTGAAACCAGGCTGTTCTATGTCTAGTTCTAACTGTTGCTGCTTGACCTGCATACAGTATTCTCAGGAGGCAGGTAAGGTGTTCTGCTATTCCCATCTCTTTAAGAATTTTCCACAGATTGTTGTGATCCACACAGCCAAAAGCTTCGGCATTGTCAATAAAGGAGAAGTAAATGTTTTTCTGGAACTCTCTTGCTTTTTCAATGATCCAACAGATGTAGGTAATTTGATCTCCAGTTCCTCTGCCTCTTCCAAATCCAGCTTGACCATCTGAAAGTTCCCAGTTCACATACTGTTGAAGCCTGGCTTGGAGAATTTTGAGGATTACTTTGCTAGTGAGTGAGATGAATACAATTGTGCAGTATTTTGAAAATTCTTTGGCGTTACCTTTCTTTGGGATTGAAATGAAAACTGACCTTTTCCAGTCCTATGGCCACTGTTGAGTCCCAAATCTGCTGGCATATTGAGTACAGCACTTTCTAGCATCATCTTTTAGGATTCAAAATAGCTCACCTAGAATTCCATCACCTCCACTAGCTTTGTTCATAGTGATGCTTCCTAAGGCCCACTTGACTTTGCATTCCAGGATGTCTGGCTCTAGGTGAGTGATCGTGGTTATCTGGATCATGAAGACATTCCTTGTACAGTTCTTCTGTGTGTTCTTGCCACCTCTTCTTAATATCTTCTGCTTCTGTTAGGTTGATACCATTTCTGTCCTTTATTGTACCCATCTTTGCATGAAATGTTCCCTTGGTGTCTCTAAGTTTCTTGAAGAGATCTCTAGACTTTCCCATTCTACTGTTTTCATCTATTTTTTTGCACTGATCACTGAGGAAGGCTTTCTTATTGCTCCTTGCTATTCTTTGCAACTCTGCATTCAGATGGGTATATCTTTCCTTTTCTTTTTTGCCTTTATCTTCTCTTCATTTCTCAGCTATTTGTAAGGCCTCCTCAGACAACCATTTTGCCTTTTTGCGTTTCTTACTCTTGGGAATAGTCTTGATCACTGCCTCCTGTACAATGTCATGAACCTCCATCCATAGTTCTTCAGGCACTCTGCCTATCAGATCTAATCCCTTGAATCTATATGTCACTTCCACTGTATAAGGGATTTGATTTAGGTCATACCTGAATGGTCTAGTGGTTTTCCCTACTTTCTTCAATTTAAGTCTGAATTTGGCAATAAGGAGTTCATGAACCACAGTCAGCTGCCAGTCAGCTCTTATATAGAGCTTCTCCATCTTTGGCTGCAGAGAATATAACCAATCTGATTTTGGTAATGACCATCTGGTATTGTCCATGTGTAGAGTCCTCTCTTGTGTTGTTGAAAGAGGGTGTTTGCTATGGCCAGTGCATTCTCTTGGCAAAACTCTATTAGCCTTTGCCCTGCTTCATTTTGTACTTTAAGTCCGAATTTGCCTGTTACTCCAGGTATCTCTTGACTCCCTAAATTTGCACTCCAATCCCCTATAATGCAAGGGACATCTTTCTGGGTGTTAGTTCTAGAAGGTCTTGTAGATCTTCATAGAACCGTTCAACCTCAGCTTCTTTGTCATTACTGGTTGGGGCACAGGCTTGGATTACTGTGATGTTGCATGGTTTGCCTTGGAATCAAACAGAAATCATTCTGTCATTTTCTTGAGTGAGACTGCACCCAACAACTGCATTTGGACTCTCGTGTTGACTATGATGTCTACTCCATTTCTTCTAAGGGATTCTGGCCCACATATCTATTCTTGCCCCATATCTATTCTTGTAGATATAAAGGACATCTGAGTTAAATTCGCCCATTCCAGTCAATTTTTGTTCTAACACCGTACACAAAAATAAACTCAAAATGGATTAAAGATCTAAATGTAAGATCAGAAACTATAAAACTCCTAGAGGAGAATATAGGAAAAACACTCTCAGAAATAAATCACAGCAGGATCCTCTATGATCCACCTCCCAGAATTCTGGAAATAAAAGCAAAAATAAACAAATGGGATCTAATTAAAATTAAAAGCTTCTGCACAACAAAGGAAACTATAAGCAAGGTGAAAAGACAGCCTTCTGAATGGGAGAAAACAATAGCAAATGAAGCAACTGACAAACAACTAATCTCAAAAATATACAAGCAACTTATGCAGCTCAACTCCAGAAAAATAAACGACCCAATCAAAAAATGGGCCAAAGAACTAAATAGACATTTCTCCAAAGAAGACATATGGATGGCTAACAAACACATGAAAAGATGCTCAACATCACTCATTATTAGAGAAATGCAAATCAAAACCACAATGAGGTACCACTTCACACCAGTCAGAATGGCTGCGATCCAAAAATCTACAAGCAATAAATGATGGAGAGGATGTGGAGAAAAGGGAACCCTCCTACACTGTTGGTGGGAATGCAAACTAGTACAGCCACTATGGAGAACAGTGTGGAGATTCCTTAAAAAATTGCAAATAGAACTACCTTATGACCCAGCACTGCTGGGCATACACACCAAGGAAACCAGAATTGAAAGAGACACATGTACCCCAATGTTCATCGCAGCACTGTTTATAATAGCCAGGACATGGAAACAACCTAGATGTCCATCAGCAGATGAATGGATAAGAAAGCAGTGGTACATATACACAATGGAGTATTACTCAGCCGTTAAAAAGAATTCATTTGAATCAGTTCTGATGAGATGGATGAAACTGGAGCCAATTATACAGAGTGAAGTAAGCCAGAAAGAAAAACACCAATACAGTATACTAACACATATATATGGAATTTAGGAAGATGGCAATGACGACCCTGTATGCAAGACAGGAAAAAAGACACAGATGTGTATAACGGACTTTTGGACTCAGAGGGAGAGGAAGAGGGTGGGATGATTTGGGAGAATGGGAATTCTAACATGTATACTATCATGTAAGAATTGAATCGCCAGTCCATGTCTGACGTAGGGTGCAGCATGCTTGGGGCTGGTGCATGGGGATGACCCAGAGAGATGTTGTGGGGAGGGAGGTGGGAGGGGGGGTCATGTTTGGGAACGCATGTAAGAATTAAAGATTTTAAAATTAAAAAATAAATAAATAAATAAATAAATAAATAAATTTTTGTTCACTGATTCCTAAAATGTCAGTGTTCACTCTTGACATCTCCTGTTTGACCACTTCAAATTTACCTTGATTCATGAACCTAACATTTTGGTTCCTATGCAATATTGTTCATTATAGGATTGGACTTTAATTCCATCACCAGTCACATCCACAACTAGGTGTTGTTTTTGCTTTGGTTCTCTCTCTTCATTCTTTCTGGAGTTATTTCTCTATTCTTCTCCAGTAGCATACTGAGCACCTACTGACCTGGGGAGTTCATCTTTCAGTGTCATATCTTTTTGCCTTATCATACTGTTCGTGGGGTTCTTAAGGCAAGAATACTGAAGTGGTTTGCCATTCCCTTCTCCAGTGTGCATATTAAGGTGTTAAAAAAAAAAATCCACAGTTTAAAGTTTGCATAATGGTAATCAATAAAGCATAGTATATTTGTATCTTTCTGGTAAGTAAAGAATATTAACAAATATTAGTATTATTTGATTCATACTCCAATCCTTTTCACTCCTGGATGTAACTTTTAGAAGATTGACAGATATTTCAGCATAAGATATTCTCTCTTGGCCTAGAATGAGCAAAGATTTTAGTGTTTTATGTAGAGGAATAGAGGATCTATTAAAGATATACAGGTGTTAGATCTCTGAATATCATTTTCTTTTTATGGCATTGACAGGAGACATAAATTGTGTTTCAGCTTAACTTTGATTGCAATAGACACTTTTTTTTTCATTCTATATTCCCTGTGGTTATAATTTTTTTTTTGCATGACTATTACCCCTGTTTCTCCCTACTCTTAAAATGACTCATATCACACAGAGATTACCAATGTGTCTCCTGTGAAATTCAGATGACTTCTAATCTGTTTCCTAATCTTTTGCCTTCAAAGTGAATATTTCTTGACCTGTCCCTCAATTTCCATGGGCTAGAGAAGTCCAAAACATTTCTTACAATCAGGTCAAGCTCTGAGAAATATTTTCAAGGTCAGTCATTCTATAAGCACTGTATCTGTTTCAACCTGTTTTATTTAGCACCATCTGGATTAAGGTAGCTCATATATCTTTACTAGAGGAGCAAGAACACACATGTATATCTAATATGCTCAGGAATTAAAATACACTAATACTTAGTCAGAGTACACTGAAGGTCTTAGTGTACTGGAGCCTTAGAGCAAATAATGGAATATCCACAACCAAGTGATGGACAGACAGGTATAAAATCTGTTTCATGATATCTGCTTATAGAAATGTACATTGTAGGCTGAGTATAACTTGTGTTCCTTAAGCCTCTCTGTTCACAGGAAATAACTTTGGGGATGTTTGTCCCACTTTAAATATATCCCCACTTAGAAATATATCCTGATTATATGATTTCCTCCTACATATTTAAATTTATTTTCAGTCTTTTGAACATTTGATCTCTAATTTCTGAATTGTGAACAAGAATAATGACAACAAAACAGAAAGCAAACAAACAAAAAATATCCAAACAAACCACTACAACAAAATCATTTAAAACTTTAGCAACAACAAACCTGGGGCTTTCCAAGAGGCACAGTGCAGGAGACTCTAGAGACAAGCGTTGGAAGATCCCCTGGAGATGGAAATGGCAACTCACTCAAGTATTATTGCTTGGAAAATTCCATCGACAGAGAAGCCAGGCAGGCTATAGTCCATGGGGTTGCAAAGAGTCTGACACAACTTAGCGACTGAGCACACAACAACAAATCTGAGGTTAAGAATAATGTAACTATATCCAAGGCAGTTAAGTATTTCACAGAGTAGTTAACAAGATTATCAGAAACCTGGTCAATCTTTTGAAAGGTAAAAATCAGGCAAAATTTACATCTCAAGGTTTGTATTATATTCCTTTCAGAGTTATATCAGTTTAATATTGCTTCTAGGATGAGATATTGCTGCACTGTGCCTATTTTCTTCTTTCCAACAGGATAATACTGTTCATACACCCAATAATGACAAATAGATTTCATCTCATGTGACAACTCTAATCAGCTGATATTGGATGCCTGGGGCATTGTTTTGTGAACAGTTTTGAGGCTATGTCTAGACTCGACAATCCAAAAAGTTCTTTATATCACCCAAGGTTATGATGCAAGGAGTTGAGTTACTCAGTGAAAGATATCAGTCATCCATGCATTACCCACTAAGAACTATGGGTAGGGATTTATCCTTAGTGTTTCTTTTTCTTTTTTTTTTTTTTTAACTTTGTTTTACTTTACAATACTGTATTGGTTTTGCCATACATTGACAAGAATCCAACACGAGTGTATACAAGCTCCCAATCCTGAATCCCCCTCCCACCTCCCACCCCATATCATCTCTCTGGATCATCCCCATGCACCAGCCCCAAGCATCCTGTATCCTGTATCGAACATAGACTGGCACTTCATTTCTTACATAATAGTATACATGTTTCAATGCCATTCTCCCAAATCATCCCACCCTCTCCCTCTCCCTCTGAGTCCAAAAGTCCTTTCTATACATCTGTGTCTCTTTTGCTGTCTCGCATACAGGGTCATCATTACCATCTTGCTAAATTCCGTATATATGTGTCAGTATACTGTATTGGTGTTTTTCTTTCTGGCTTACTTCACTCTGTATAATCGGCTCCAGTTTCATCCATCTCATTAGAACTGATTCAAATGTATTCTTTTTAATGGCTGAGTAATACTCCATTGTGTATATGTACCACAGCTTTCTTATCCATTCATCTGCTGATGGACATCTAGGTTGATACCATGTCCTGGCTATTATAAACAGTGCTGCAATGAACATTGGGGTACATGTGTCTCTTTCAATTCTGGTTTCCTTGGTGTGTATGCCCAGCAGGGGGATTGCTGGGTCATAAGGCACCTCTATTTGCAATTTTTTAAGGAATCTCCACACTGTTCTCCATAGTGGCTGTACTAGTTTGCATTCCCACCAACAGTGTAGGAGGGTTCCCTTTTCTCCACATCCTCTCCATCATTTATTGCTTGTAGACTTTTGGATCACAGCCATTCTGACTGGTGTGAAATGGTACCTCATTGTGGTCTTGATTTGCATTTCTCTGATAATGAGTGATATTGAGCATCTTTTCATGTGCTTGTTAGCCATCCATATGTCTTCTTTGGAGAAATGCCTATTCAGTTCTTTGGCCCATTTTTTGATTAGGTCATTTATTTTTCTGGAGGTGAGCTGCATAAGTTGCTTGTATATTTTTGAGATTAGTTGTTTGTCAGTTGCTTCATTTGCTATTGTTTTCTCCCATACTGAAGGCTGTCTTTTCACCTTACTTATAGTTTCCTTTGTTGTGCAGAAGCTTTTAATTTTAATTAGATCCCATTTGTTTATTTTTGCTTTTATTTCCAGTATTCTGGGAGGCGGATCATAGAGGATCCTGCTGTGATTTATGTCAGAGAGTGTTTTTCCTAAGTTCTCCTCTAGGAGTTTTATAGTTTCTGGTTATACATTTAGATCTATAATCCATTTTCAGTTTATTTTTGTGTATGGTGTTAGAAAGTGATCTAGTTTCATTCTTTTACGAGTGGTTGAACAATTTTCCCAGCACCACTTGTTAAACAGATTGTCTTTACTCCATTGAATATTCTTGCCTCCTTTGTCGAAGATAAGGTGTCCATAGGTGTGTGGATTTATCTCTGGGCTTTCTATTTTGTTCCATTGATCTATATGTCTGTCTTTGTGCCAGTACCATACTGTCTTGATGACTGTGGCTTTGTAGTAGAGCCTGAAGTCAGGCAAGTTGATTCCTCCCGTTCCATTCTTCTTTCTCAAGATTGCTTTGGCTATTCGAGGTATTTTGTATTTCCATACAAATTGTGAAATTATTTGTTCTAGTTCTGTGAAAAATACTGCTGGTAGCTTGATAGGGATTGCATTGAATCTGTAGATTGCTTTGGGTAGAATACTCATTTTCACTATATTGATTCTTCCAATCCATGAACATGGTATATTTCTCCATCTATTAGTGTCCTCTTTGATTTCTTTCATCAGTGTTTTATAGTTTTCGAAATATAGGTCTTTAGTTTCTTTAGGTAGGTATATTCCTAAGTATTTTATTCTTTTCGTTGCAATGGTGAATGGAATTTCCTTAATTTCTCTTTCTACTTTCTCATTATTAGTGTATAGGAATGCAAGGGATTTCTGCGTGTTGATTTTATATCCTGCAACTTTACTATATTCATTGATGAGCTCTAGTAATTTTCTGGTGGAGTCTTTAGGGTTTTCCATGTAGAGGATCATGTCATCTGCAAACAGTGAGAGTTTTACTTCTTCTTTTCCAATTTGGATTCCGTTTATTTCTTTTTCTGCTCCTCTTTGGTTTGGTTTGGTAGGCATTTCTCCTGTTCCTTTACCTGCTGGGTACTCCTTTGTCTCTTCATCTTGGTTATATTGCTGCGTTTGGGGTGGTCTTTCTATATTCTGGGAATTTGTAGAGTTCTCTTTATTGTGGAGTTTCCTCACTGTGGGTGTGGTTGTATCAGTGGCTTGTCAAGGTTTCTTGGTTAGGGAGGCTTGCATTGGAGTTCTGGTGGGTGGAGCTGGATTTCTTCTTTCTGGAGTGCTATGAATTGCCCAGTAATGGGTTGTGAGACATCAATGGTTTTGGAGTAGTTTTGAGCTGCCTGTATATTGAAGCTCAGGGGTGTGTTCTTGTGTTGCTGGAGAATTTGCATGGTATGTCTTGCTCTGGAACTTGTTGGCCCTTGGGTGGTGCTTGGTTTCAGTGTAGGTATGGAGGTGTTTGATGAGCTTCTATTGATTAATGTTCCCTGGATTCAGGATTTCTCTAATGTTCTTAGGATTTGGACTTAAGCCTCCTGTTTCTGGTTTTCAGTTTTGTTTTTACCCTAGCCTCAGGACTTCCCCATCTATGCAGCACTGATGATAAAGCATCTAGGTTAAAGATGAAAGGTTTCTCCACATTGAGGGTCACCCATAGAGGTTCATTGAGTTACACGGAGAAGAGAAGAGGGAGGGGGTGGTTAGAGGTGACTGGAATGAGATGAGGTGGGATCAAAAGAGGAGAGAGCAAGCTAGCCAATAATTACGTCCTTATGTACACCCCACAGTCTGGACCACTCAGAGGTGTTTACGGAGTTTTACAGGGAAGAGGAGAGGGAGGAAGTAGACAGAGGTGGCCAGGAGGATAAAAGAGGGAAATGAAAGGGAGAGAGAGAGATCCAGCCAGTAACCAGTTCCCTGAGTGTTCTCCACTGTCTGGAACACACAAAGATTCACAGGGTTGGGTAGAGAAGAGAAGGGGGAGGGAGGAGACAGAGAACACCTGGTGGAGAAAAAGGAGAGTGGAGGGGAGAGTGGTCAAGCCAATAATCTCGCTCTCAGGTAAAATTGGGTACTGAAGATTGGGTTTTTACATGTACAAAATTGACAACAAATACCAAAAAGCAAAGATTAAAAATCTGGAGTAGAGATTGGATTTTCAAAAATATAATATTAAAGAAACAAAGAAGAAGAAGAGGAAAAAAAAAGAAAGAAAAAACAAGCAAACAAAACAAACAAAAAGAACAAAAACAAACAAAAAAAAACAAAGCCACAAGAATTATTAAAAATAATAATTAGAGAAATAGAGCACATAAAAATTTAAGAAAGTTAAAAAGAAAGAGGAAAAACAAACAAAAAGAAGAAAAAACAATCACACAACCCCATCAACTAAAAAAAAAAAAAAATTGTAAAAGTAGCAAAGGCATATCTGGCCCTTTCTCTGGTGTTGTGGGCTGTGTGGGGTCACTTCCAAGGCAGTTCCCTCTGTTTAACTTCCTCTGTTTGCTGGTCTCTTCAGTGTCTGATTTCCATCTTGACACAGGGAGGGCGGTGGTGGACACACTAGGTTCACTATTCAGTCGCCCTGTGGGGAGGGAGGGATACTGCAAACAAATATCACTGGTGTGTGCTTGCAGTGTTTCATCCACTCTGGGCTTGCCCCTACTCGCGGTGCACACCACTCAGGCTCTAAATAGCTCCATCGGGGAACCGTCTGAGGCCGGCCCTAGCCTTCATGCACCTCCCCGGTCTAAGCCACTCAGGCTCGGTGCTCAGGAAGCCCTCAGAGGTGCAGATTTGGTTGGGCCTGCGTTTTGTGCCCTTCCCAGGTCCGAGTAGCTCAGGAATTCCACGAGTGCAATCGCTTCAACTATGGCCTTTCCCTGTTGCTCCATTTTCTGGGTGTACCGCTGGCATTCCTTCTCAGGCGGATGATGACTGTCCAGAACCCCCAGAAGTCTTAGTTAACAAAGAAGCCTGCTTGCGTTTTGGTAGGTAATGTCTCTCTTGGGCTGCGATTGCCCCCTTCCAGCCCTTAAGGCTCTGGCTGCCTGTCACCGGAGGGGGATGGTCTTCAGCCGGCTATTTCCGATCCGTCCTTTGTTCTGTGCGCGGTCCTGGCAGTGTCTTGTGTTCGAACGTTTCACGTGGTAGCTACCCCACAGTCTGGTTTGCTAGCCCAAGTTAATTCACTCTGTCCACGCATGGGGCGTTCCGGCCTGATTCTCTAAAAAGCACTGCAGCCCATGCCTCCCGCAGCCCAATTCTTAAAAAGCACTGCCGGCTGTGCCTCCCGCTCCTCCCTGCCCAGCCCCCACTTGCTAGTGGCAGATGCAGGCGTCTGCACTGCTTTTCTGCTGGGGGAGTTACTGTTGGGCTCATAATCTGTTGGTTTTAATTATTTATTTATTTTTCCTTCCTGTTATGTTGCCCTCTGTGCTTCCAAAGCTCGCCATAGACTCGGCTGCTAGAATGTTTCCTGGTGCTTGGAAACCTCTCTTTTTAAGAGTCTCTTCCCAGGATGGGATTCCCTTCCCAGGACGGAGCTCCCTCCCTACCTCCTTTGTCTCTTTTTTCATCTTATTATATTTTTTCCTACCTGTTTTTGAAGCCAATGATCTGCTTTGCTGGGTGCCTGATGTCCTCTGCCAGCATTCAGAAGTTGTTTTGTGGAATTTACTCAGCGTTGAAATGTTCTTTTGATGAATTTTTGAGGGAGAAAGTGGTCTCCCTGTCCTATTCCTCCGCCATCTTAGGACTGCCCCCCTTAGTGTTTCAAAAGCACATATGTGTGTTGAGTCATTGCTATATCCTTTTACCTGGCTTAAAATAGATATTCAACAAAATGAATGAATTAATAAAATGTACTAGATTTTTTTTTTTTTAATGTGTCTGTAATGGGCATACACTGGGATACAAATGGAATGGACAGATAAGGAAAGAGAGTTCTAGTAGCCTACATTAATACATGTGTCTTTCATATACTTCAGAAAACATTAAGAATATAGCAAAATGGTTGAATACATACTATGAATAGCTTGCATAATATATCTCCTCTTTTCCAAAATATCTGTGGTGCTAAGTATCAAATAATATTAAGTAGACCTTTTCTAGTTAGAAAACCAAGATATTCGAATTTTAGAAGTCGATGAGATTGTAAAATTTAAATAAGACTGAATTTTCAATATTTGAGTACATGACTATCCCCCAGATCCAAATCTTCACCCTCTATCTACTAGGCTAAGACTCTAGGGTAGCACATGTGTTATATACAATTTCCTTTCCTACACATGGCCATAAATACTTCTCTATAAACATTTACTTTGAGAATAATCACTTGATATTATCATATGGTTATGAGATCCTATATTTACAAACAATTCTAGTTGAAGTTTCTTGGTTACCTCAGAAATTACATGAAACAATGTGTTTGAAATTATTTCAATGTTCAGAATATTTTATATATACATCAAGAATCATATTATTGTTAATAATAATGATATAAATAAAAGCACCAAAAATTTATCTAATTTTTAACATAGTATACCATACTATACTTAGATATACTATAGTTAAATATACAGATATTACTCAATATGTATATGGGATTGGTTTGAGGACCCCACTATTGCATACCAAAAACTGTAGATGCTCAAGTCCCATATATAAAAAGGCATAGTGCAGTTGTGAAAGTGCTGTATTCAATATGCCAGCAAATTTGGGAAACTCAGCAGTGGCCACGGGACTGCAAAAGGTCAGTTTTAATTCCAATCCCAAAGAAAGGCAATACCAAAGAATGCTCAAACTACTGCACAATTGCACTCATCTCACATGCTAGCAAAGTAATGTTCAAAATTCTCCAAGCCAGGCTTCAACACTACATGAACTGTGAACTTCCTGATGTTCAAGCTGGGTTTAGAAATGGCAGAGGAACCAGTGATCAAATTGCCAACATCTGTTGGATTGTTGAAAAAGCAAGAAAGTTCCAGAAAAACATCTACTTCTGCTTTATTGACTATGCCAAAGCTTTTGACTGTGTGGACCAAAACAAACTGGAAAATCCTTCAAGAGATGGGAATACCAGACCACTTGACCTGCCTCCTGAGAAATCTGTATGCAGGTCAAGAAACAACAGTTATAACTGGACATGAAACAACAGACTGGTTCCAAATAGGAAAAAGAGTAGGTCAAGGCTGTATATTGTCACCTTCTTGATTTAACTTATATGCAGAGTACACAATGAGAAACGCTGGGCTGGAGAAAGCACAAGCTGGAATCAAGATTGCTGGCAGAAACCTCAATAAACTCAGATATGCAGATGACACCACAATTATGGCAGAAAGCAAAGAACTTTATGATTCTACTAATCAACTATGTCCTAAACGTCATTCATTTTTACTTTCTTCAGTCACCTCAAATATTTTCCTGGCACTTTTGTCAATGGATCTCTTTAAAATCTGGGACTAATTATGTCTGTCCCCTTAAAGTCTTCCCATAACATCCTGCAGACTCTAGGATGAAAGTCATGATTCTTAGCATGGCACAAAATCTTTTATTGTCTATTTCCCCCCTTATCTCTCCAGTGATTTCTTATCTTACATTCCTGCATGTTACCATGGCATGTACCCCTTCGAAACAATTCACTGTTTCTGGAATAACTGTCTCTCCACCATACCTTCTGGCTTCTCTTTTTTGAATTTCTCTTCAATCTTTAGACTACTTATTGGTTTGCTTTCTCATTCATGGCTTTAATACTCTACTTTCCTGTTCCCTCATGCCAAATTTTGCCACTTTGATTATTATCATTATCATCAATATCATATAATAATACTAGCATCAATTGTAGTACTAGTACTAATAGTAATAGTAATCATAAACTGTGCACTTAAAATTCGCATTCAAAGATGAAAAAATAGAAGCAAAGAGTCATCAAGCAATTTATCCCTAAATGTTAATGCTTCAATTTGGTTCAGGAGTTAAAAACTAAGCAACCTGACTCCAGAGTTCCACTTTTTAACAAAGCTATTCTGCAGCCATGAAATTAAGACACTTGCTCCTTGGAAGTAAAACTATGGCAGACCTAGACAGTGTATTAAAAAACAAAGATATCACTTTGCCGACAAAGGTCCATATAGTCAAATCTATGGTTTTTCCAGTAGTCATGTATGGATGTGAGAGTTGCACCATGAAGAAGGTCGAGCACCAAAGAATTGATGCTTTTGAACCATGGTGCTGAAGAAGACTCTTGGGAGTCCCTTGGACTGCAAGATCAAACCAGTCAATCCTAAAGGAAACTAATCCTGAATATTCAGTGGAAAGACTGATGCTAAAGCTGAAGCGCCAATACTTTGGCCACCTGATACGAAGAGCCAACTCACTGGAGAAGAACCTGATGCTGGGAAAGATTGAGGGTAGGAGGAGAAGAGGGTGACAAAGGATTACATGGTTGGATGGCATCACTGAATCAATGGACATGAGTTTGAGCAAACTCTGGGAGATAGTGAAGGACAGGGAACCCTGGCATGATGCAGTCCATGGGGTAGCAAAGAGTTAGACGTGACCTAGCAACTGGACAGAACTGATTCTGCTTTCCTATCCTAGAAGCCTGGTCTCTAAGTTCTAATGTTCTGTTCACTTGTTTGTCTACATTGGTGGTCTCTGAATTCCTTAAAGTCAGTGTCACAATCTTGACTTTCAGATTCTCAACACATGGGTTTGATCTCTTCATTCTTAGGTTGTTCAAGTAGGGATAAGAGAAAAAGAATTTGCCAAATGTAGGAATTCTGATTAAAGTTTAACACTAGCATTCAAAAATATTGAGGGGTAGGGAAGAAAGAAAGGATAGGTAGTGTAAGTTTAAAATGTAATGAAGAATGAATTCATTCAGTAGTTACAAAGCAGCTACTAAAGCTACACATTGTGTTAGCTGATTTACAATATGAAGTGTCTTAGTGAAATAAGACACTTCTTATCCATTTTGAACAGTTGTTGATGTGGCCTCTGCTACAATACGTTCTTGGTAAATATCATAGCTATATATTTGCCATTAAGGCTGCAAAATTTCTGTGAATTGGGTATGATTATTCCTGTTTACAGCTTTTGAATCTGCTGCTGCTGCTGCTGCTGCTGCTGCTGCTGCTGCTGCGTCACTTCAGTCGTGTCCGACTCTGTGAGACCCCAGAGACGGCAGCCCACCAGGCTCCCCCATCCCCAGGATTCTCCAGGCAAGAACACTGGAGTGGGTTGCCATCTCCTTCTTCAATGCATGAAAGTGAAAAGTGAAAGGGAATTCGCTCAGTCGTGTCTGACTCAGGGATCCCATGGACTGCAGCCTACCAGGCTCCTCCGTCCATGGGATTTTCCAGGCAAGAGTACTGGAGTGGGGTGCCATTGCCTTCTCCATTTGAATCTAGAGACTCTGAGGATTTTAGTGACTTATCCAAGTTCACATTTTTACTACAATACAGTTCACTTCCACAGATGTGTAATGAAAGAGGAGAGGGGAAAAGAAAAAGAAGGAAGAGGGGAGTAAGAAAGGAAGGAGGCAGGAAGCAGGGAAAGGAGAGAAAGAAGGAAGGAAGGAGGGAAAGAAGGGAAGGACAGAGGAAGGGATGAAGAGATTGCATACATTTGTATGTTTGTGTGTGTGACTGAGTATGAGTGAGCAACTGTGTACATCCACCAGGTGCCAATCGAGTCCTCCTATACTCTCTCTCCAGGATGGGCCAAGGTTAAGGGTTCGTTGTGTGGCTGCTCAGCCTAAGTATGGAGTGTTGGAGGAGAGTAGAGAGGGCAGACTATTCCCTGCCTTCCTTCCAAAGAGATTGACTCAGCTTGGCTCATTCTTTCAAGCAAGGTTCACTGTTTTCCTCAAAGCTGCTGACTCTGTTCAGGTCTATCTTCTCCACAGGCCTGGGGATGGAAGGTTCAGGTCACTGAACACTGAACAGACCTTGTAGTTTCCCAATACTTGCTCTCTGCAGTTAATCTCTTTATAAATCAAATTTTCTATATTAATAGTGCCATGTGTTTACTGTGGGAAGCAGATGGATGCATCAGTTGTTTGCGTGTATGCCAGCGTATATCTATTGTCTAATTATTTCCCTATATTCTAAAGCATCATAATATTATAAACTTTACAGTGTAATTACTTGGCTGTAGTGGAATTCACAAGATAATGACAAAAAGCAAAGTTTTCTGTTAAGGTACATGAATTAATCTGTAATGTTTTTTGTTGGTTATAGCCAATTGCTTACATATAATTGAAATCCTGTCTGTTAACCTTAACATTAAGCAGATTTCTAGAGGAAAATGTCTCAGTATTTCCAGCAAGGTTTCCTTTGGCCTTCAAAAGGCCAAAGCTTTTATTCTAAAAGAAAGCTAGGGGAATAACAACTGTTGTATTTTCAATTCCCATATCAGCAGTGATGATAAACTAGCATTATTTACATCCACTTGCAGATAGATTTTGTTAGCACTGTCAAGATCAAGGCTGAGCAAAACTCTCCCTTCTCATCACTTCATTATCCTTACCCTTACATGCATAAAAATGAAAATTCTTCTCTGTTATGGAGTAATAATCTTGCTATATTTATAAATGTAAAGTAGATTTATCAAAATAATTGGAAACAGGATTCTCCATCATGGTTAATGATTGCAGAGATAGGTTGACATGAAAAAACTAAACTTTATTCTTTTCCCTCCTTTCCTCACCATTTCTTCAATTTATACACAAAGAACTTCATGGTGTATATACTAACAAAATTATATCTCCAGGACGATTAGGTATATCATCATTTATAAATTTATATATTATATATTGCATATACTATAAACACATATGCCCTAATAGTGACTATATGATTTATTTTTTATCTCTGTAAGGCTTTGAATAGAGTGGATGAAGTGTGGGAGAATAGGAATTAATGAATCAGTCCATGACCTGCTCTTTTTTCATATGATGATGTATTTTATAGCTGAAGTGATTGCATCATACCAAATTTATGATATATTATTCAAGAACTTGATAAGAATATAATTTCAGCTCATTGTAGTGTAATAATAAGCTTTCTTGTAGTTTCACTGCATTGTTTTTATTAAAGTTATAAAGAAAGCAAACTATATCTTTTTTTCCCCCCTGTTGCCAAAGTTAGATTTAAAAACTTCTCATTTTCCTGGGACATTTTCACTTATTAGATAACCAAATTCCTTTGGATCTTTCTTATTTTTCTAATATAAATTTAAATCCATTCTTCCTTTTGATTTGTTAGTTATCCATATTATTTTCCTGCCCACAATTCATATTCCATTAAAGAGTTGTGATTCTACAAGACACATTATACTGATACTCTGAACTAAAAACAGTGCTCCCTTGGAATATTTTCACCTGAAAATGTAAGGATATATTGCATACAGTTCAAATAGCTTCTAGTTAAAGGTAATAATTTCACCCAAGAGTTGAAAAAATTCATAAGAACATAAATGATTTATCAGTAATTTACTGATAAATTTACTGATAAATTTACTGATAAAATCTGTATGACCTGAATAAACTGTGTTTTCTCCAAATCATGCAGTTTTTCTCCAAACTGATGCTTGCCCATATTGTAGCTATGAAGAGAGACTCTGCTACATACCAGTCTTGCTTTCCCTCTGCCCCTCAACATTCCAAGCTCTCTATTTTCAGGTTGTGTCACAGGATTGCCTTCCTCACTACTCCCTATAAACGAGGAGTTGGGAGTGGGAAGGTGTCCTTCTTCTGGTTGAGTATTCATCAGCCTCTGTGAGACATTCCAGAGAACTCTTTTCTTCATTTGTTACCATGACTAGCTGTATTCAAGACACTCCCTTATATCCTTGATTCTTAAAAGAGTATAGTGAGCATATCCTCTGTTCCCCTACATTGGACATATAACTTAATGGGAAAAATATACCTTTGTAGTTTTAAGTCACTAAAATGTGGGACTGCTTGTCACAGCACAGTAATTTACTAATCTTAAGTAACACAGAGGCAAAACACAGAAAAAAATAGTGAAAAACATTCTCTGCAAGAACAGATCACAATAAGCCAGGGAAAGGGGAGTGCTATAAGCAGGATTTAGGAAAGATATTGTCAGGACTCACAAAACAGAGAAGTTATAACTACATTGGTTTTACCTGAATTGGTTAGGGAAAAGTTTAGTTGATGGCTACAACTCATCCATTGTCCAGATAGATTTTGACAGAGATTGCAGAAGAAAGTTTAATATGTCTGTGAGTCCTCTTACAGGCATAGCTAAGACATTGTAAACCTCAATATGAAAGGGCCATTTTCTTTAAGAAGACCAAATATCTGATCTGATTAAGTCCAACAAGTGGAGGACAATTATCAAAATGTTAAGCAGATTTTTAAAAATATATTAACTGAAATGAATTTATACTTTACATAATTGAAATGCTTTATCCACATGATTCTAGATCAACTCAACAAACTAAACTTACATTTTAAAATTCACCCTATTAATTTCTGAAACTTTTATTATCTTACCATTTCATGACATCTACATCTATGGACTTTTATATGTATATACTTTCATTTTTTCTAGGTTTTCTTTTCACAACTTATATAAACTTAAGACTGTAGGCAATTTCCTCTGATAATAACTAAATTATTTTTATGCATGATTGGTATTATAAGAAGTCATTAATTTTATGTCTTTAAGCTTGGAAAACAAAGTATTTCGGGGATAAATATTTTTAAATTTTGTATTAGACAACTGTGAGTCAGTGTATACTATAAAATATTTAGCACTTGATCATGAATTTTTATGTTTTAATTATTTTACAAAACTGAACTAATCAGCAGAATAATTTACTACTATCACATAGAAGGAATAAAAACTAATATCAAAATATAAACCTTTATTAATAAGCACATTTCAAACTTGATTCATAAAAATATTAATAAATTAGCTAATAAAATGTTGGTTTATATTATTTCCCAAAAAATGAAGATAGGCTCTATAGGTCACATCCAACCTTTTTCTTCTTAATCACATTTTAATTTGCATGTAAAGAGACCTTTAGAAAAGTACTAGTCAGAGCCCAGTAAGGAAATGGAATGTCTTTTCATCCTTTATGTCATTTGTCATTGGCTGAAAGGAAACCTATAGTTTGAGCAAACTGACCTGCATATGGGTGCTGTGATAAGTAAAGTCCCGTTAGGCTTACCAAACATCCTACTTCCAGTCCTACTTAGCATGAAATATTCTGTATCATATAGGAACCCTAAATAAAACACCAATACATTTATTTAGCATGAATCTTCTGTTTTTTTCCTTATCATACACATATCACTTGTAATTTGTTGAATGTAAGAAGGTAGCTAAGGGGATTTCCCTGGTGGTCCAGTGGTCCCAATGCATGAAAGCTGGGTTTAATCCTTGATCAGGGAACTAGATCCCACATGCTGCAACTAAGAACTCTCATGCCACAATTAAAGATCTAGCACGCTACACCTAAAAATTTTGAATGCCCCAACAATGACCTGGCATAGCCAAATAAATAATGAATGAATAAATATTTTTTAAAAGAAGGTAGATATGGGCATGATATTTAAAAGTATGAGACTCTTTTTTTCATATTACATTATAATGATATTAATATAATATTCAAAATCTGAAAAAATACATGTATACATAATCCAACAACTTAAGTCTATGATTCTATTATTTTTTAGCCTAGATGTCATTTTTGTTGGATTTCATATGTTAGGGTATGAGATGAAAGGGAAAGTATACAAGGTCTTTTTTAATACCTCCTATATGCTGTCAATGAAAAAAGTAAGACAAAATCTACATGAGGTGGAGAGTTTTGCACATTTACATATAGCAAGGTAAAATAATAATGTGAAAGTTTCTAAGAAAATAAGAATATACTTTTAAAAACAATGCATGAAGGACCAACTTTGGGAATGGTGTATGGAGGACCTTAGTCATAGTTCTCCTACAAAAAACAATGAAAATACTGGCAAAAACCCTAAAATCACTTCAGAACTCTGGAAAATACCCAACGCTGAAACAGAACAAATTGGATACAGTCTATTAAAAAGAAATTGTTGACCTTAGTTAGCACAGCAATATCTATGATGCTTTAACTTCCTCTTTCTCTAGCATAGTGACACGACAATAACAAAAAATAAAAATAAAAAATTTCTTTCAGCCAACAGAAAGGACTGAATCATTCTGTAATTCTTTAAATGCACCATCCCCAGAAGCATAGTCAATATTGTGCCCAAATTTGAAACTCTCTGGAAAATATCCCTTCTGGAATGTTATGGCTATTTTATTTAACTCAGAGTTCAGAAAAGAAAGAGGGAAAGGAAATATCCTATCTCAAGGATATTACCAACACAATACATTTTACTGGCAATATCACTGGTGTCTAAGATTGTGATTTCAGGCAAACAAACAAAATCTTTGCCAGGAATTTAAAACTAAGCACTGCTGAATAAGATGACCACAAGGAACTTTGAAAAATTTCCACATATTCCTAGGAATTTAAAGCAGTGTACATTCATAAGTCTATGTGCATGCCCAGAAAACACTTGGAAAAATAGAAAGCCCCACATATCTGTAACAAATGTTGAGGTGTTGAGGCCCTGTGTAAGCAGGAAGTGAAAGTTAAAGTGTATTGTAAACTTCCTGAAGCTTAAAGCATACTTTCCCACACAGCTTTTTTTTTTTTTTTTTTTTACAGAAAGTGAAAGAAATAAAGGTAAGGTATTTTAGAAAACCTTCTGATCAATCACTGATTATGAGAATCTGATTTGGAATACATTTTGACCAGCCACTGACTAAATTGTACTGACCTTGTGTTGATTCTAAGAAGTTAGCTTAAAATTAAAACAACTACTTAAAAAATCCTATTAATAATAGAACTCGGTGACTGCACAAGATTTGAAGAACTAATGGCCAAAAACTTCTCAAATTTGATAAGAAATGTGAATCTACATTTAAATTTCATGAACTCTAAGAAGAATAAACCTAAAGAGCTTAATACCTAGATGCATCATAGTCAAACTGACAAAATTCAAAGGCAAACAAAAACTTAGGAAAGCAGCAAGAATATATCATATTATATACAAGAAAAGACATGGATGCCAGAAGATAACAGGATGACACCTCAAAGTATAGAAATTAGAAGACTGTCAACCAAGAATTCTATATCCAGCAAAACTATCCTTCAAAAAATGAAGGAATAAAGACATTTCTAGCACAGCAAAAACTTAAGAGAATTTGTTGCTAATAGGTTGAAATGTATGGAAACTACATAGTAAATAAAATTCACAGAAAGAAATAATGAGCATTCATAAAAGGTACTATCTAGGTAAATATAAAAAAGTACAAACTGTAATGTGTTTGTAATTTTTGTATTTCAGCTCATTAAAAAGTGACTACATAAAACAATAATTATAACATTGTATTCATGGATTTATAATATACAAGATATAATTTTCATGACAATAATAATACTAAGAAGGGGAGAGGGAAGAGAATTCTATTGGGTCAAAGTTTTGTATACAATTGAAATTAAGTTGGACTGGACTATTGCAAACTCAGATACTAATTATAACATACATATCAGCCACTGAAGAAATAAATTTAAAAATAACATCACACACACATGGAAATTTAAATGATAAATGAAGAAGTATCTATTTAATACCAAATTCATAATAATCAAGGAATAGATGAGCAAAAACCATATAGAAAATATAGAAAACAAATAGCATGATGCCTGACATAAGTATTATCATTTCAGTAATTACACTGAGCGTAAATGAATTAAACACTGCAAACAAAAGACAGAGATTGACAAAATGAGGGGAAAAAAAGTCAAAACATGATCCAACTACACAAGAGATTCACTGGATGAAAAGACACATTGCTTGAAAGTGAAAAAAGAAATGAAAGAATATATACTATTCAAGTAGTAACTGCTGTGGTCTAAATGTTTGTATCCCATCAACCTAAATTCCCTGGTGGCTCAGATGGTAAAGCATCTGCCTACAATGCGGGAAACCTGGATGCGATCCCTGCGTTGGGAAGATACTCTGGAGAAGGAAATAGCAACCCACTCCAACACTCTTTCCTGGAAAACCCCGTGGATGGAGGAGCGTGGTAGGCTACAGTCCATGGGGTAACAAACAGTCAGACACTAAACCACTTCACTTTCACCTAAAATTATATTTTAAAATCTTAACTTCAAAGGTGATGGTATTAGTAGGTGAGGCATCTGAGAGGTGTTTTAAGTCATGAAAGTGGAACCTTCACGAATGGGGTCAACACCTTAAACAAGAGGCTCCAAAGAGATCCTTGGCCCCTTCTTTCATGTGAGGATGCAAAAGGAAGTCTGCAACCTGGAAGAGAGCCCTCACCTGACTGCTGAAACCCTGATCTCAGACTTCTAGCCTCCAAATTGTGAGAAATAAATTTTCTGTTGCTTATAAGCAGCTCAGTCTGTTATAGCAGTATGAATAAGATAATAACCAAAAGATAGCTAGGGTGGCTAGATTATTTGAGGCAAAACACATTTTAAAACGAAAAAGATTTTTGCAGATAGAAACTCTTCTAAGGGCAAAAGAAATATAACAACTGTGTGTCTACCTAGAAACAACTCTCCAAATTACATTAAGCTAAAACAGACAGATTTGAGGGAGAAATAGACAATAATAATTGGAGATATCAAAACTACACTTTCCATACAAAAATAAAATTAGCAAATGATCAGCAAGTATAAAAGGCTTAAAAAGCATGATAACTAGACCTAACAGACATTTATAGAAATTCTTATCCAACAATAGGAGAATATACATTCTTTATAAGTGTGCATGGGATATTATCCAGCATAAAGATTGTATGCTCTGCCACAAAAAAAAACTCAATACATTTAATGATTTGAAATCATAAAAATATATTTTTAGTTTTTAAAGATATTTTAATGATCATATGGAAGTTAAATAGAAATCAACAATTATAAAATTTGCATGAAATTATGCAAATTCACAAATATGTGTATATGAAACCATACAGTATCAAATAAGCAATCAGTCATGAAAGAAATATCAAGGAAAATAGAAAATATTTTTAGAAGAATGAGAACAAAAACACAAATTTACCAAAACTGATGAAACACAATTAGAGGAGTGATTTAGATGGAAATTTATAGCTTTTACCACTTACAATTTTTTTAAAGAAAGGCTTCATATCAAACCCTCTGATTTAAGAAGCTAGAACAATAAGAGCAAATTGACTGAAAAAACAAACAGAAAGTAGTAAATAATAAAGATTGGAGCAGAAATCACTTAAATGGAGAATAGAAAACAATAGAGAAAATCAACAAATCTAAAAATTGCTTATTCAAAAAATAAAACTGACAAAACCTTCAGCTAGACTGCTCAAGAACAGAAGGAAGCAGATGCAAATTATTCAAATAAAAAAAGAATGGGGGCATCATGAAAGACTTACAGAAATTTAAAAAAAAATTGTAAGAAGTACTATGAATAAATGTAAGCAATGAGTTATCTAACTCAGATAAAAAAAATTTTCTAGAAAGACACCTGACAGACCTATAATAAATAAAGAGATTGAATTAATAATTCAAATATTTTCTAAAAGAAAATTTCAGGACCAATAGCTTTACCAATGAGTTCTAGCAAACATTTAAAGGAAAACTAAACTCTTTAAAATTTCTCAAATCATTATATGAGGTCCATATGACCTGACATCCAAACCAGACAAAGACATCACACTAAAAAAAAAAAAAAAGAAAAAGAAAAAGAAAGAAAGAAGGAAAATCATATATCAATAACAAGGTGAGCAATTTTTTAGGACAGTAGCCCAACATACAAAAATCAATGTATTTTTCTATCCTAGCAATAGACAATCCAAAAACAAAATTAAGAACAGAATTCCATGTAAAATAGCATTAACAAAAAAATGTTTCATCAAAGAAGTACAAGACTAACACACTGAAAATTACAAACCATTGTTGAAAGAATTATTTTTAACAATTAAAATAAATGAAAGCTATCCTATGCTCATGGGTCAGAAAACACATTGCTTAAGGTGATAATACTCCAATGGATTATCAGATTCAATTAAAAACCTTTTAACATCCCAGCTGGTTTATTTTTGGTGGAAATAGACAACTTGATCCAAAAATTCATATGGGAATTGAAGGGACCAATTGAAGATTGAAGCCAAAAACAATCTTCAAAAAGAGTAAAATTGGAGAACTCAGACTTCTTTATTCTAAATTTAATACAAAATTTCAGCAATCAAGATAGCATGGTACTGATGTAAGGACAGACATAGACCAATGGAATAAAATTGAAAGTCCAGAAATAATCATAAATAGATTTTCAACAAGGTGTCAAGACTATCCAATAGGGAAAGAAGAGATTTTTCAAAAACTTGTGGGTCAATTATATATCTTCAAGAAAAAGAATGAATTTGATACTTACCTCATATAGCATAAAGAAAATTACAGATAATTTATCACTAAAATTATAAAATTCTTGGAAGAAAACATACATGTAAATCATTATGAACTTGGGATAGGTAATGGTATCTTAGGACACAAACACACAAATGACAGGAAAAAAAAATAGATGAGTTGGGCTTCTCCAAAATTAAAAACTTTCATGTTTTAAATGACAACATAAAGAAAGCAAAAATACAAACAATAGAACGGGGAAAAAATCTAACAAGGGACTTGCATCCAAAATGTATAATTATTATAAATTACAAGTCAATAATAAAATCAAAACTACCTTAATTTTAAAATGGGCTAAAGCTTCAATAGGCATTTCACCAAATAATATAGTCAGATGGCCTATAAGCACATGAAAAGTTGTTTAACATCTTTAGTTAGCAGGGAAGTGGAAATCAAAATCACGGTGAAATACTACTTCACATTGCCTAAATGGTTATAGTAAAAAAAAAAAAAAAAAAAAAAAAAAACAGAAAGTAACAAATATTATGAAGAAATTAGAACTACCACAGCACTGCCAGTGGGAATGTAAAATGATGTGATGCCTTGAAAAAACATTTCTTCAAAATGTTAAATATAGAGGTACCATGTGACCCCAGTTCTAGTCCTAAGTATGAGTGTGTGCTAACTCACTTCAGAGGTGTCCGAATCTTTGCAACCCTATGGACTGTAGCCCACCAGGCTCCTCTGTCCATTGAATTCTCCAGGCAAGAATACTGGATTGGATTGAGGTGCCTTCCTCCAGGGGATCTTCCTGACCCAGGGATTGAACCTGAGTCTCTTGTGTCTCCTGCATTGGCAGTTGGGTTCTTTACCACTAGGACCACCTGGGAAGCCTCAGGCCTAAGTATATGACCAACCAAAATAAAAACATTATTCCACACAAAACTTGCACGTGATAGTTCATTGAATTATTTATGATAGCTAAGAAGTAACAGAAACAAAACAAATGCACATCAACTGACAAATGTCTAAACATTAAATGATACATCCACAGGGTGGAATATTTCACACAACTGATATGTACTACAACAAAGGTGAATCTTGAGAGCACTGTGCTAAGTGAAACAAACCAACAATAAAATGCTGCATATTTATGATTCCATTTAAATGAAATATCAAGAATAGGCAAATCTGTAAAGACAGAAAGTAAACTAGTAGTTGACCAGCACTAGGGTATTGGGAGGAAGTGGATTCAGTTCAGTTCAGTTCAGTTCAGTCACTCAGTCGTGTCCGACTCTTTGCAACCCGATGAATTGCAGCACGCCAGGCCTCCCTGTCCATCACCAACTCCCAGAGTTCACTCAGGCTCATGTCCATTGAGTCATCTCATCCTCTGTCGTCCCCTTTGCCTCCTGCCCCCAATCCCTCCCAGCATCAGAGTCTTTTCGAATGAGTCAACCCTTCGCATGAGGTTGCAAAAGTACTGGAGCTTCAGCTTTAGCATCATTCCTTCCAAAGAAATCCCAGGGCTGATCTCCTTCACAATGGACTGGTTGGATCTCCTTGCAGTCCAAGGGACTTTCAAGAGTCTTCTCCAACACCACAGTTTAAAAGTATCAATCCTTCGGCGCTCAGCCTTCTTCACAGTCCAACTCTCACATCCATACATGACTACTGGAAAAACCATAGCCTTGACTAGATGGACCTTAGTTGGCAAAGTAATATCTCTGCTTTTGAATATGCTATCTAGGTTGGTCATAACTTTTCTTCCAAGGAGTAAGCATCTGTTAATTTCATGGCTGCAGTCACCATCTGCAGTGATTTTGGAGTCCCCAAAAATAAAGTCTGACACTGTTTCCACTGTTTCCCCATCTATTTCCCATGAAGTGATGGGACCGGATGCCATGGTCTTCGTTTTCTGAATGTTGAGCTTTAGGCCAACTTTTTCACTCTCCTCTTTTACTTTCATCAAGAGGCTTTTTATTTCCTCTTCACTTTCTGCCATAAGGGTGGTGTCATCTGCATATCTGAGGTTATTGATATTTCTCCCGGCAATCTTGATTCCAGCTTGTGTTTCTTCCAGTCCAGCGTTTCTCATGATGTACTCTGCATAGAAGTTAAATAAGCAGGGTGACAATGTGGGTGGTGACAATGTGAGTAGTGTCTGCTAAAAGACACAAGGTTTCTTTCTGGAATAATGAAGATGTTCAAAACTTAGATGTAGTGATTTTTGTCTAAAACTATGACAATGCTAAACCTATGAAACAATATCCCTTGAATGGTGCATTTTGTGATACATGAATTGCATTTCAATGAAGGGATAAAAAATTCATGGACAGATATTTAATCCTCCATATTGTGTTTGAAAGCAGTGTACTTAATCTTGACTAAATATAATAAAAATATAATAACAATAACAATAAAAAAATAGCTGCCCTTTACTGACTGCTTGTTACAATGACTATGTGACTATCAGACAGTGATTTTGGTATATTAAGTCTGATTTTTAAGACAGCCTTGCAGAATGGATAATATTAATCAACATATTAGAGATGAGCAAATAGAATGTCATATAGATTAAGTCAGGAGGTCACAGTTAATTACTTGATAAAATGGTAGAGTGAAGATATAAAATCATTATAAGACCCAACCATCTGGCCTTGACAAATATCTAGAGCAACATTTCATAAAATGCATTTGCAGTATTGTTGTTCAGTCTCTAAGTTGTATCCGACTTTTTGTAACCTCATCAACTGCAGCACAGAGAGCCAAAAAACATTCAAGATTTTGTATTTTAAAAGGATTCATGGTTAAGACTGAAAAGCACATAAAAGCAAATGTAGCATTTTGTATTGAGAGTCTATAATAAAGAGATTAAGCTAATTCATTCTCTATAGATGAGCAAATGAGCCGATATTAAGATAAACAATTTTCTTAGCATTCTTAATCTATGGAAGCACAAAAACTGCTTTCAAATAGATGGTTTATTCCATTGTATCAGATTTATACCAAAGACAAGGGCTTAGTTAGATTTGTAGACCTTTACGTTTATGGACAATTAGCAACTTGATCACCACTCTCTGCAAAATGAGTTATTTCACCTCTTACCACATATTAATACATTATCATATGCTGGCTTAACCAATGTCAAGCAGATGAGATAAACTTTTTCCTGAATACCTTGTCAGGCATACAAGAATATAGGCAATCTCTAGGATTCTAATTTCATCAATTAAGGAGAAATTTTCATAACAAAGGCTGGAAAAGGCCTGGAATTGAGATCTTTTCTTGTTTACATAAGAGAAGGCAATGGCACCCCACTCCAGTACTCTTGCCTGGAAAATCCCATGGACGGAGGAGCCTGAAAGGCTGCAGTCCATGGGGTCACTGAGGGTCAGACACGACTGAGCGACTTCACTTCACTTTTAACTTTCATGCATTGAAGAAGGAAATGGCAACCCACTCCAGGGTTCTTGCCTGGAGAATCCCAGGGACAGGGGAGCCTGGTGGGCTGCCGTCTGTGGGGTCGCTCAGAGTCAGACCCGACTGAAGTGACTTAGCAGCAGCTTGTTTACATAAAAATTGAGGCTGTATATTTCACATGCACTCATATGCCCCGTGAAATGTGCTAAGCATTGTCACTTTTCTTTTTCAAAATAAATGAATAAAACATTTAAAACTTTAACTGTAAATCCAACAAAATACCTACCATTCCTTATTCTACTATTCCTTACTCATGACAGCTATATTTATCTTTGAAGCCCAGTCTGGCCAGTAATCACCTACTTAATATCCATGCATAGTTTTCCTATAGTCTGCAAAACAAAATCCAAATCAAATCCCGTAGCCTGTCATTTATGATTTTTCCCAACAGATGGCCTCAGGCTTATTCACTATTCACACATAATTTCCAGAAAGCATCACAACTTGCTATTCTTCCAAATAAGATCCATACTTCGTAATTGCTGGGTCTTTGCTCATTTTCTTCCTGTGTTCAAAGTTCTTTCTTTTCCCCACTGCTTAGCAAAAGTCTATTCATTTTTCATCTCAAAGGCAACTTCCATGACAAATTTTTTCTCAGTTCCCAAATCAGAAATAAGTTGCACTTTTTCTGAATTCTTTGGAATAAATTTTATAAAACTTATCTGATGTATTTACAAACATCATTTTATTTATACTTCGCTAAAATCCAAGAGGAAGTAATTTACATCCAGGCCTTCAGTATGCTGCTACTGAAGAAACTGATGGTTATGAAATAGACTCAGGTTAAGCATATACTAAAGACCAGAAATTGGGTTCAAAATAATTTAGCTATATCCAAAGTGTGAGCTTTGTGTTAATGATAGTAGGTGACTTTTTTTTTTCTGTCATGCCAACTGTATTTTAGGAACTGTACTCTTTACTTTAAAAACAGTTCTTTCTTTCTTGAAGCTCTTTACTTTCCGGCTCTGGGACCTAATTTTCCTCCCATATCATGTATATTCTTTTTCAGTTTCTTTTTCAAACTATATATATATATATATATATATATATATATATATATATATATATTTTATTTTTTTTTAACTTCATCTCAATCCCTAATTCTTGTAATGTCTCAACCTTGGACTCTTTTATCTTCTTTATTTATACTCATTGTGATAGTTTTAAATACTATCTATGTACTTGTGACTCCAAGATTTACATATCTAACTCCAATCTCTCTGCTGAGCTATGGACTAAAATATTCGACCACCTGCTCAGAACCTCCATTTGGATGTCTAATTTAAAATTAAAATATTCAAAGGAGATCCTCTCTTTGCCTCTCTTATCAAAGTACATTCCTATACCTTCTTTCTTCCCATATCACTAAATAGCATACAATTTACCCAGTAGTTCAGATGGAAAACTTTGACTCCTCTTTCACATTTACCATCAGTAAGTTCTGTTTGTGACCATCACACTGTGTCGCCATTTCTTACCATTTGTTTCCTTACTGTTTTTATCGAAGCCACAAAAATATCTTACCTAGAACTCATCAAGATTTTGTAATGAGGTCGTCTTCTTTCAATCCTGTGTCAGTACTGAAAAGCTTCCATCACCACCATTCTCTAACTCTCTAACTTGATCTGCACAGACTGACTCATCAGGCTCCTTGTACTCTAGGTTGCATTTGGTTTTGGCCAGTGGTGAATGGGTGAGTGAGGCATCAGCAAGAGTGAGAAACAAGATGCAGATTGCCCTCAGGTTTACTTGAATTTAAGGCCTCAGTTTGTATCAGACACGCCTCTTCACACAGCTCTTTCTTTCCCCATTTCACTAACTCTCCATTCTTCTGTGCTTTTGGGCCCAGTAGTGGTAAAACCTCCCAAATATTGGACTTTTTTTATTGCACTGCTGCTGCTGCTGCTAAGTCGCTTCAGTAGTGTCTGACTCTGTGAGACCTCATAGATGGCAGCCCACCAGGCTTCCCCATCCCTGGGATTCTCCAGGCAAGAACACTGGAGTGGGTTGCCATTTCCTTCTCCAGTGCATGAAAGTGAAAAGTGAAAGGGAAGTCGCTCAGTCATGTCCAACTCTTCGTGACCCTGTGGACTGCAGCCCACCAGACTCCTCCTTCCATGGGATTTTCCAGGCAAGAGTACTGCAGTAGGGTGCCATCGCCTTCTCAAATAGTTTGCTAATCTGTTGCTTTTTAATAAACAGTCTTTTTATTAAGCTCTCCATACAGTAGTCAAATTGAGGGTGACATTTTGGTCTCCTTTGAATTCCAGGTGACACACACTACCTATAGCTTGCACTATATATATCAGCTATAATTATCTTAAAGTGAAATCATGAAATTGTTTCTTCTTAAAGCTCTCCTGTGATTCTTTTAGTACATTTAAAGTAAGATCCAAATCCCTAATCATGACTCTCATACAAGAATAAGCTGGCTCTGGTCATGACTCCAGGTTCATCTCTCACTCTCCCTGCTTTCATTCATTTCATTCCTGCTGTCTTGACTCGCCATTTTGTTCCTCAAGCAAGAATATACCGCACTAAACCTGTTTCTATCTCAGTCATTGCATCTTATTAGTTCTTCCTGAAATAGTCCTCATACACATGTGACCATTGCTTTGTTTCTTCATTTTATTTAGGTATCATTTAGACAGGTCTCCTTAATTTCTCTTTCAAAAACAGTCCCCCATTTGTATTTAATATCTAGTTGTTTGTCTGATTTTAGTTTTCTCTTAGAATTTATCTCCACCCAAAACTGTATTTTACAGTTATTTGTTTATTTAAGAATTTTCCATTTCATTTGCTAAAAGTTTCACAATGTCAAGAACTTTATGTTTCGTGAAAGTGAAAGTGATAATCATTCAGTCATGTCTAACTCTTTGAGACACATAGACTGTAGCTGCAAGCTTCTCAGTCCATAGAATTCTCTGGGCAAGAATAATGGAGTGGGTCAATCAGTCAGTTCAGTCACTGAGTTGTGTCCGACTCTTTGCGACTCCATGGACTGCAGCACACAAGGCTTCCCTGTCCATCACCAACACCCAAAGCCTACTCAAACTCATGTCCATCTCGTCAATAATGCCATCTCATTCTCTGTCATCCCCTTCTCCTCCTGCCTTCAATCTGTCCCAGCATCAGGGTATTTTCCAATGAGTCAGTTCTTCACATCAGGTGGCCAAAGTATTGGAGTTTCAGCTTCAACATCAGTTCCTTCCAAAGAATATTCAGGACTGATTTACTTTAGGATGGACTGGTTGGATCTATTTGCAGTCCAAGGGACTCTCAAGAGTCTTCTCCAACACCATAGTTCAAAAGCATCAATTCTTTGGTGCTCAGCTTTCTTTATAGTCCAACTCTCACATCCATACATGACTACTGGAAAAAACATAGCTTTGACTAGATGGACCTTTGTTGGCAAAGTAATGTCTCTGCTTTTTAATATGCTGTCTAGTTTGGTCATAGCTTTTCTTCCAAGGAGCAAGCATCGTTTAATTTAATTGTTGCAGTCACCATCTGCTATGATTTTGGAGCCCCCCCAAATAAAAGTCTCTCATTGTTTTCATTGTTTTCCCATCTATTTGCCATGAAATGATGGAGTGGGTAGCCATTCCCTTTTCCAAGGGAATTTTCTGACCCAGGGATCAAACCTGGGACTACTGCACTGCAGGCAGATTCTTTAGCTTCTGAGCCACCCAAGAACTATATACTAACACACCTTTTTTATTTCCTTTAAACCCTGCTTGAGCATGGCTATCTCTCAATTGATTTATGGTCATTGATAATGCAAGGTTTTTTCAGCAATGTGGAAGCAGTATGCAGACTGGCTTTTGGGAAGACAGCTATTAATAGTTGGAAATTTATCTTAGTACCAGGTATGTATTTCCACATAGTCTCAGACAACATAAATTGATAATTTAAAAGATATTTTAATAAAGGGTTGGAATTATTACAGTCAAGTGCTATGGATTTATATACATTTACTTACAACTATTTATCTAGTTTGCAGATTATCCAGGTTTTGCCTGCTACTTGTCTTTTGGAAGATCTGCTTTTTGGCTCATTAATAAATTTACCAGAGTTTGTGTAGGAAAGGAAAGTATCATAAATTCACTGCAATCACTTTAAAATTTTCATTAGTAGCTCTGATACTAGCAAGTAACAGCATTTTAGAAATAAAAGTGATATGTAATTTATGTAATATTATGATTACTCTTGAATTCAGCCTCACAACTATTTTTCAAATCTATACTGAATATACGTTTATAATTTGAGAATTTTTTTAAATGTGGCTATCAAACCCACTCTGTATTATTTGGCTAAGTAGTGAGGAAGCACACATGAAGCAAGTGGATATCGAGTTCAAGATAAGATGCTATGCAAGCCCACAGGATATAGTGGATCAGATTTGCTCAGGAACTCCAAAAACACCTCATATGTTTTTCAAGAATAACTTTAATTTGGTTTAACCGACTATTTACAGCCATAGCATGTGGCATTTATAGCTAGAGCAATTGATATTTTGTTATGCTTTGCATAATTTTGAATTTGGTGATTTCAATACTAGTCTAGTTTCTAGGTACATTTTGTTTTCCTGAAAAAAAAAAAATAGGTGCTAGTCTTCTTGTCACAATAATGTGAAACTACTTAGAACATGGTAGGTCCATGGAATGAAGATACTATCTAATCACAAAAACTTTAGGATAAAAAATATCATTAGAAAATTAAGGAATTTAGGAACAGTTCTTTCAGGTTAAGAACAGACTAGGACTCCCAAAACTAACTTTGAACATAAAAAAAAAAAAATTATTTCTTAAGGGTACATAAGGCTTTCATATAGCTATTTCATGTAATTATATGTACTTAATGTTCATCTTAATATAAAAGATTTTCTAAAACAATGCATGTAAGAATTAAAGATTTTAAAATTTAAAAAAAAATAAAAATAAAAAAAACAAAAAACAAAAAACAATTTAAACCCTTATTGTTTTCAGTTGGAAAATTGCTATTAACAATTCTACCAAGGGGCAGAGTTTCCCTTTTGTACAATGTCTATTATGTTTGAGGTTGTTAGTCGCTAAGTCACGTCCGACTCTTTGTGACTCCATGGACTGCAGCATGCCAGACTTCTCTGTCCATTATCTCCAGGAATTTGCTCAAACTCATGTTCATTGAGTTGGGGATGCCATCCAAGCATCTCATCCTTGTTGCCCCCTTCTCCTCTTGCCCTCAGTCTTTCCCAGCATAATGGTCTTTTCCAATCAGTCAGCTCTTCACATCAAGTGGCCAAAGTATTGGAGCTTCAGCTTTAGCATCAGTCTTTCCAGTGAATGCTTAGGGTTAATTTCCTTTAGGACTGACTGGTTTGATCTCCTTGCTGGACAAGGGACTTTAAAAAATATCATTGTTGTGAAATATTGAGTGGACATTAAACTTAAAGAAATTCTGTAAGACTTAAGTCAAATAAACAAAGAATAAAGACAAGTTTAAATTCAATATCATCAATATCAATAAGCACAAATTAGGAAATTTTAGTTGATACAGGTTAGAATCTACACTGAAAATATTTATACAGCGACTAGGAGAGTGTTTAAAAAAAACACAGGAAATAAAATCAGAAACAATTTTTAAATATTTATTTTTTGTTTTAGGAAAGCTTAGAAGTTGCATAAATATTAGCCTCCCTGTATACCTCACACTTCTCTATCATTGAAATTACCATTATATTTATCACAACTAATGAACCATTATTATTAACTACGGTTGATATTTCATTCAAATTGCTTTAGTTTTTGCCTCCTGTGCTTTCTCTGTTCCATGGCTGCATCCAGGACATCACACTGTATTTAGTTTCCTCAGGCTTCTCTAGATTATGAGTTTCTTAGACTTTCCTTTTTTATTTGATTTTTTTGACAGTTTTGAGGAGTAGTCATCAAGCATGCCATGGAATGTCCTTCAATTTGGGCTTGTTTTATGTTTTTCTCGTGGTTCCATTGTTTATGGATTTGATAAGGAAGACCACAGATGTAAACTGCCATTTTTATCACGTCATATCAAGGGTACATGTTATTAGCATGACTTTATCCCCGATGATTTTAATCTTTTTCTCCTGGCAGATGTAGTATGTGTTAGTGTTTTGTTTTGTTTCTTTCAAAACTTTTGAAAGTTTTCTTCTTTCTTTCCATAATATACTCATTAGTAGAAGTTACTAAAGCTAACTGTTGAAGAACATGGGGATAAGAGCTGCTGGTCCTTAGTATAGTCAGAAATCTGTCTATAACTTACAGTTGGCCCTCTGTATTTGTGGTTCTTCCATATTAGTAGTTCCTCATTATCTGAGGTTCTGCATCCAAGAATTCAACCAACTTCAGATCATGTAGTATCACAGTATTTATTATTGAAAAAAAATCCACATATAATTGGAACTGTGCAGTTCACACCCGTATTGATCTGGCTCACATAAGGAGTGAGACTTTATCCTCCACCTCCTTGAGGGGACATTAACTACCTAATTTATTTGTAATTCTTCTGCATGGGGGATTGGTCTGCTCTCATTGTATCTTTTTATGTACTCATTTATTTATATCAGTCTGGCACATGGGTATTTATTTTACGCTTTGAGCTAAAATCCAAAGCTACCATATTTATTTTATTGCTCAAATTGTTCCAGTTGAAAACCATTGAGAGTTTTTTTCAGTTGGTTCCTGTGACCCTTTGACACATTCCCACTATTATTTATTTATTTTCTGAGTACTGTTTTATATTTTGGCATGAAAAAACACCAAATAACTCATCTTGCATCTTCCATGACTCCATATTCCCTTTGTTCAACTGGGAAAAGTTTTCAGAATTATCTCCTTGTGAATCCTTTTCCCCTAGAGATTAGGAATTCATTAAGATGCTGAATGGGTTTCAGGATGACTGTTATCCCTATTGCCCAACTAGCACCATGAAGAATCATTCTCATATTCTCATTAGCAGAAATTGGTGGGTTCCTGGAGTGAAAGTATGAATAACTGTGGGGGCCCTCTTTTGACTGTAAATCCCCAAGAGTTCTTCACTTTCAAGCTAAACTGCACTAGCCTCCAGCAGTTCCTCAAGATTACCATTTAGATGGCTCCACCAGATTAAGGATTCTTGTATGTTCTTCTACAGGTAAGCGCATCTCTGGAGCTCAGTCTTTCTGGATGTGACTGTTTCTCTACATTTGGGGGTTTCAGCTTGCCTTGTGACCTTTGTTCAGTGATGGGTCAAAAAATGATTGATTTTTAATTTGAGTTTTTTTTTATTATAAGAATGGAGTTAAGAATTCCAATCTAGTGAAGCTGAAACTCAAAGTTTTTAGAAATAGATACTTATAACTCATACCATGAGAGATTAAACTGACAAAATGTAAAATTCCATAAATAATGAAATTAGTAATGTTATACTAATAGTCATGCTTTGAAATATATTTTCTGAAAATTTAGGAAAATTTTATTTTCAAATATTTATCAAATATTTACAAAACTGATCATTTGCAAATATGAGACAAGTAAAACTTTAAACTTCAAAGCTAAAAAAGATATATGCTATATTTATAGTTATATAAAATAAACTAAATAAATATAAATAAATAAATTAAATTAAATACATAGAAAAGTATTGTCCAATATTTTGGCTACCTAATGTGAAGCACTGACTCATTGGAAAAGACCTGATGCTGGGTAAGATTGAGGGCAAGTGGAAAAGACAGCATCAGAGGATGAGATGGTTGGATGGCATCACTGACTCAATGGACATGTGCTTGAGCAGTCTCTGGGAGACTCTGGGAGTGAAGTACAGGGAAGCCTGGTGTGCTTGCAATTCATGCAGTCACAAAAAGTCACCATCGACTTAGCAACTCAACCACAACAATATTGTCGGGAGCCAGCACGGGAGATCCCACCCATGACAAGGTCATGCGGAGAGGTCTGATGGGCAAGGTGAGTCAGGCTTCAGGGGTTCCCCCTGGGTTTTCCTGAACATCTACCCCCCAAAACCAGAGTCTGCCTGCCTTATTGTACTGTGCTTTCCACTCTTCTGCCTCTAAAAGGAATTAACTTAGGGCTCCAGTTAACAGTCTCCTGCATATAAAAAGAATGTCTCAGCTTAAACCACTTTGATGGCTTTCTAACTTATCTGATCGGTCTGCCCAACTTTACAATTTGTGGATTGTTTACAGCCCCCAACCGTGAGAGGCATGAAGCTTAAAACATCTTAAAGATATAGAGCCTTTTGGAGCTAAGAATTAGTTTAGTGAAGAGTTTGTTGAGTTAATGTTTGCCACCAGGCCTCCATATCCTTTATCTTTTAGGCACCTGGGAGGATATTAATCAATGTAAGTGGGATGCAGAAATAGGAATATAGTAGTTTTGATGTTAGCAACACTAGACTTTTGAGTTAATTACTTTTCTCTTTGTTATAAATCACTGTACTTCTTTCATTGTTATAAATTGTTGTATCCTTGCTATGTAAGAATGTAACTTTACTTAGTGCTTTCTGAGAGTGGCACCAGACTTTGGGAAGAACAACACTTTTAAGATAATTAAGTCTTCTGGTTGACAAACCCCTAACAGAAAAGGGCCATAAAATGTTAATTGGCCTTCTGGCCAGAAGATGATGTAAATCACCTAAGACTTGTGTATACAACTAGGTATGCAGAGAGAAAGCCTGGTCTCGATAAGAGTCAGGGCTGCTGACGCTGCATAATTTTGTATTATCCATTGATCTCTATGTAAAATCTAGAGTATATAAGGCCTCTCCGGACAATAGAGGAGGGGCCAGTCACTGGAAAGACTGGTTTCCCCCGTGTCTTTTCTCACTCTATTTTCTAGCTGAATTCCCATCTGGAGTGGGGAGGCTCACCACATGTACTTGCTTGCCCTGGCTTCTAAGATCCATGAGAGAGGGAGCCCAATGCAGGGCACTCTCCACTATTCAAATGAACACTCGTGGCCTAACGTAGATGGTGCAAATCTCTTGTCCTGAGATTTTATTAATTCTCCACGTAAACCAAGTTATTCAGCCTCTTTTCCCCACTAAATTTTCCTACTACACTATTCTTTCCTAATCTTTCTTTTATATTTCTAAATAAAGAAGTTTTTCCTCACCACACCATCCCCACTTCAAATTACCCTGGATCCACTGGGGCTGGACTCCAGCACAAAATGTATAGTAATATTATTTAACTAGATTTTAATAGTAAAAGGAGAAAATGATAAATTAGTGCAGTATATTTAAAAATAAACATTTTCATAAAACTTGAAACTATTTGTTAACTTCATGATACCTAGCACTAATTTTATTCATTTTATAACAATAATTTTCCACAAAATGTTAATATTTGTAGAGTAATATATAGTTAGAAAAATTATTCTAACAAAAGAGTGTATCTGTTACTTTAATTTTAAAAATAAACATGATTTAAACTTTCCAATTAAAAATAATTTGTAAGTTTTGACACAATCAAAACTTCTCATTTACAAATTTGGAATTCAAACCAAGTAGTTACCAATCACTGGATCCTGAAATATTTGCACCCAACATTAAAGCCAGAGCATAGTAACACTTGCACAGTAGTACAACTGTGTGTGTGTGCATGCTAAATCACTTCAGTTGGGTCCAACTCTTTGCGGCCCTATGGACTAAAGCCCGCCAGGCTCCTCTGTCCATGGGATTCTCCAGGCAAAAATACTGGAGTGGGTTGCCATGCCCTGTTCCAAGGGATCAAATCTGTGTCTCTTAAGACTCCTGCATTGGCAAGCAGTTTCTTTACCAGTAGCACTGCTAGGGAAGCCCTAATACAACTATAATTTTCCCTAGCTATCTAGCAGTGTTTTAAAATGGAAACAGCTTATAATTCCTTTAAGATCACGGTCATTCCTTGCAACTCTGAAGTGAGAAAATTCAAATTCCTTGTAGGAAGACTTCAATTGTTACAGAAACCATCAGGATGGGCAGCAAGGTTTCTATCCATTTTTGTATTTCACCATTTTCCTTTCTGTTTTGTGGGAGATATATGCTTTAAAAGAGTAAGTAGTTGAATTTCATTCTGAAAAATTAATTCTTTAAAACAGATTATTTTTACTCCTTTGTTTTTTTCACTTTCTGTGCTTTTCCAGGGGAAATGGATATGTATAAATATTTTCAACCAGGGTGTTTTGGTTTTACCCAGTTTGGGGATTTTATAATTGATATTTTAATGCTGAGTTTATGCTCTGAGGCAGTTTCATAAAGAGTACAATTTCTGAAAATAAACTGAATCAATAAGTTATAAGTTGTAATTTTTAATTTTTTGTGGTAAATGTTCCTTGCAGTTTCAGTCCTCGCATCTTGAAAGATTTCATATTAGAATATGAAGCAACAGAGTAAAGGTGAAATGAGAATTAGAAAGATTCAAAACCTATCAGTTTATAAATGAGTGAAATATGAGTTAAGAATAATACACTGCTTGTGTTGAATGAGTATCTAAACATCAGCATTTGTGGCCTCAAAAATAAATCAATTACTTTAAATAAAGCCTTTCTTTTCAAAAGGAGCTGAAGGGAATAAAAAGAATCTTTCACTCATTGAGAAGGAAATGAGTCCATTGGGGAACTTTGCATGGGGGCTTGATGGAGTATAAGAGACAATCAGAGCCCAAAGTGGCTGGCTTCTTAAACTTATTTAAAATATTTCCTTTTGCATTTTTTTTATTTTAAAGCTTTCAAGTTTTAATCATTACCATATGGGATTTAGAACAAAATTGTTAAGAAATTTTTGTTCACAATAATCATATGTAGTCTGATTTAAATTAGAGCAGAGAATGAGAGATGATGGGGTGTTCATGAATTTGCTTTTAAAGACAAATGCTTAATAGAAGGACACATTTAATATTGTATGTGAAATCAATTGTTACTGACAAGAAATGCTAGACATTTCAAGTTCAAATGGACAATGTTAGCATTTGGATTCAGTTATCTCCATGGATTTATCTTTTTTTAATGTTATTAGACAATTAACAACATATCAGGGAAGATATTTCCTTAAGTGTACCATCTTTGTCCATATAGTTAAATGTTCATCTAGTCAAAGCTATGGTTTTTCCAGTAGTCACATTTGGATGTGAGAGTTGGCTCATAGAGAAAGATGAACGCAGAAGAACTGATGCTTTTGAACTGTGGTGTTGGAGAAGCCTCTTGAAGGTCCCTTGGACTGCAAGGAGATCAAACCAGTTAATCCTAAAAGGAATCAGTCCTGAATATTTATTGGAAGGACTGATGCTGAAGCTTCAATACTTTGGCCAACTGATGCAAAAAACTGACTCATTGGAAAAGACACTGATACTGGGAAAGATTGAACGCAGGAGGAGAATGGGATAACAGAGGATGAGATGGTTGGATGGCATCACCAATTCGAAAGACATGAGTTTGAGCAAGCCCTGGGAGTTGGTGATGAACAGGGAAGCCTGGCGTGCTGTAGTACCTGGTATCGCAAAGAGTCAGACATTACTGAGCAACAGAACTGAACCATCTTTGTAAAGGAACTTCTAAAAAGCTTTGTGTAAATAATGTGATATTGTTCTCACATAATACTTAATATATTTTTTTTAAAGGAAAGGTAAAGGGTCTCGGGCTTTCCCAGGTAGTACCTTTGGTGAAGACTCCACCTGTCCAGTGCAAGAGATGTAAGAGACTGGGGTTCAATTCCTGGGTCGGGAAGATCCCCTGGAGAAGGAAATGGCAACCCATTTAAGTATTATTGCTTGGAAAATCTCATGGACAGAGGAGCCTGGGGGCCAACAGTCTAAGGGACTGCAAAGAGCCAGACATGATGGAGCATCCAGGCACCCATGCTAAAGGACCTTAACAAGCAAACACCACACACACATTTTCTTGCCCTGTACATTGAAAATACACAGAAATTGTGAGATTTCAGAAGCAAAGACCCATTTAACTCTCAATACAAAAGCCATTTCTCTCTATATAGAGGTCAGATGTCATGGGGAAAATGGAGGATTTCATAGGTAAGACAAGGAAAGTTCAGAGTGAATGTGGAACACTTTCATGGAAAAAAAAAAAAGTCTCTTTTAAGTAAGAATGCCAGGTAGCAAAAACAAAGAGAATAGTGAGAACTACCTCCCTGGCTAATGATGCAGAATTTACCAACAGTGAGTGTGAAAGCCATTGGGTGAATGGTTATCAAAGAAGGATTGAATCAGAAAATATGTTTTTAAAATAGGGAGGTCTGACTGTCCGTATCTTAGTCAAGTGGTTAAAGTTGGCACTGCCATGGAGAGATGGCCTCACTTGATAGCCCCCTCCCAAGAGCACATCATAATCTTTGTGGGGTGGAATGGCTTTCATTAAATTTCACCTGAGTTTTATCCTAAAAAAGTGGTCAGAAGAATTTGGACTACAGGATGATCTGCAGGACAGTTTGACTAGACCATTCAAATAAGTGTGGAGCTTTCCTGATGGCTCAGTTGTTAAGAATCCACCTGCCAGTGGAGGAGCTGCTGGAGACTCGGGTTCAAACCTTGGGTCAGGAAGATCTGCTGAAGAAGGAAATGGCAACCCACTCCAGAATTCTTGCCTGGAGAATCCCATGGACAGAGAAGCCTGGTGAGTTATAGTCCATGGGGTCACAAAGTGTCAGCCAAAACTAAGCATGTAAATACAATGAAGAGATGAAGGAGGTGATAAGACAGATAGCAGCCAAAAGTACTATGTAAACCTTGCCTGGTCCCTAAATTGAGACAACCGCTCCCTATAAAGGACATCTTGGGAACAACTGAGCACATTTGAGAATGATCATTTGGTCAATGCCATTAAATTAGTGTTGGTTTTCTTAGGTAGTACTGATATGGTTTTGTAGGAGAATGACCTTGCTTTAAGAAGATAAGGTTTTTAAATGTGAAGAGTTATAATGCCTCAGCCTACTACTGCCTTTTGGCAGAGAGGTGAGGGGGGAAAAAGGGAGGAAAGGGAATGAGGATGGGAGGAGAGGAAGAAAAAAGAGAGAAAGAAAGAAAACTAAAGAGCAAGAAAGAAAGAGGGAGATAAAGTAAAGGGAAAGAAAGAGAAAGATCAAAAGATGGGAGTAACTGTGACAAGGTGTTATGAACTGATAAAACTGTTTAAGAAGTGTTTTATTATGTTATTTATCAACTATTCTGTAGACCTAAACTATCTCAAAATAAAATGAAATAAATGTTTACAAATGAAAAAATAATATGCATTTAAATAGTTTTTCAGTTTCTTTAATCTTAGAACATATATAGTAAAAAGCACGATACGGGCACTATGCTCCTATTATTATTTATAAATATGATTCCAGATTGTTTAGATTCCAAATTGTTAGTCTCAATGAGCCCAAAAAAGATAAAACATAAGAAAATTTAAAAATAATAGAAATCATATTTTATGTCAGGAAAGCACAGGGGAAGGGGAGACAATTGAAGAGAGGTTTGTTGATAAATATTTTAATTGAAACAGATAATGCATGTGTCTTCTAAGGAATCAAAGAATGTAGATTGTTAAAATTATTGTTACAATAATGATATCTGAATCATCACTGACAACTTTATTCATAAATTTGAGACCAGCAGGAAAAAAAAATGGAATTTTAATTAAAAAAATCTTGAGAATCTACTATATGCAAAAACAGAAATTATGTTATGAAAGGAATGATGTGCAGCTAATGTTTCTTATATAATATATTTAATATGTGCTTTGGAAATAAAAAATGAATGAATACTCAATATTTTGTGCTCTACTTTTAAATAAAACCAGAAAAGAGTCTCAATAAGTAATTTACATTTAGTTAACCTAAAAATGATGAATAATATTTTAAAGTGGAACTATTATAAAAATTGGACATATTTGGTTCAGATATTTTCCAAATATGAGTACCTACAAATAGTCATAACTTTCACCAAGATATACAAGCAATGAACCAAAATAACCAAATCTGTTACTTTGTTAGAAAAGTGTATATGATACAGAAACCCACCTTAGAGTCAGTCTTTTTTTGATATTCAGAATATAGATCTCTCACTTATTATCTGTTGATCACTGCAATTTACATATATCGCTCAGTCTTAACTCCCTCTTCTAGGAAAAAGAATAATACTTCTAAATTTTTAAACACAGTGTGTCATATAAAAAGTACTCCATGTTATTTATATTAATGTTGCTATCCTTATTGAAAAGCAATCTTTAATCATTAGACCCAAAATATAAATAAGAAGAGTTTTAAAGGAAGTGATCGGAGAAGGCAATGGCACCCCGCTCCAGCACTCTTGCCTGGAAAATCCCATGGATAGAGGAGCCTGGTAGGCTGCAGCCCGTGGGGTCGCGAAGAGTCAGGCACGACTGAGCGACTTCACTTTCACTTTTCACATTCATGCATTGGAGAAGGAAATGGCAACCCACTCCAGTGTTCTTGCCTGGAGAATCCCCAGGGACGGGGGAGCCTGGTGGGCCGCTGTCTATGGGTTTGCACAGAGTTGTACACGACTGAAGTGACTTCATGGCAAAGGAGGTGATATAAAGCTTGTCACAATATGAATCACTTTATATGAAAACTATTAGTAATTACTTATATATGCAGCATTGGTTTCTTATAAAAATATATATTCTTTAATGGATAGAAGTATAAAGGCATAAATAAAACTTTCTCTAGGTTTCTTTCTGTTTTTATTGCCAAGGAAGAGAAGAGACAAAAGTTGAAAAGTGAAAGTGTGGAACAAGTGTGGTCATTCTAACTACAGACAGAAAGCTTATACTGGGCTCCAGCAGAGAGGGGTTACACCTACTAACAATCACCTTTTCAAGTGGCAGGAGACAAAAACTTCCCTAGGCTCCTTATGGTCTTTAAAGCCATTTCAGAATCTTTCACCAGATTACCATTATGTGCTTATGTTACAATAGTGAATATGCAAAAAGAAAAACAAGCTTTTGTTGGAGTGACATTATTTTATAACCTTTAAATTAGTTCAATATTGTATTTTTCTTATATTTAATAATATTTAGAGAAGTTTATGTCCTCTTATATTTAGATTCTTTCTACTTGTGTAGAAAAATTAGTACAGAAAAACATAAGCTGAGCTGGACTGGAGGATGTTCTTTCATGTCCTCTATAATCAGCAATAATTTGTTTACTATGACCATGCACCTTTTTCTTCAGTTTTCAGAATTACTACACAGAATCTGCTATTATAGTATTGTTTCCATTCATTGTAAAAACGTTAACTGATTTATACTTTACAATATCCATGATATTTTTCTCACTCCCCTCAGAATGCCAGAAAACAGAGGAGCCTGGCATGCTGCAGTCCATGGGATCGCAAAGAGTAGGACACAACTTAGCGACTGAACAAGCTCATTGGATCCAGTAGAACCAGTGACTTGATCGGTGGAGCAGTAGTGGAAAGAACAGTGAGCAAGTTTTCCATAAGGTCTCTTCTTTTTGTTCAGATTGATATAGGTCCAAATTCAGAACAGAATAATCATGTCTATCCAATCCTAAGACCTCTATTTTTTAATATGTTTATATTTCTGAAATCAGGCAATGTATAATGCCAAATAAACTCACTAGCCATTTTCTTTTCTTTTTTTTTTTCCTAAAAGGCTCTTTTAAAATAAATGAACATCATGCAATTGATGTTTTCTGAGTATCAGGAACTATGGCTTGTAGGTTTCTATGATTACTAGTTAAATAATCTTGTCATAGGACATACTTTAGAGAAGTAATTGCTTTCTATCTTAGAGAATTTATTGGCTTTCATCTTCTAGTTAGTCATACCCAAGGTACCCTTCTGAATAATCCAAGATTGCTTCATACCCTAGGTTGCTGTATAAATAGATGAGGCCAGATGAATGACTGAAAGCAACTAAGTCTAGGCCAGCCAACAGCTGGCCTACTACGTGATAAGACATGATCTGCTCCCAGCGCTTTATACAAAGTTACCAACTGAACCAAAAATATCTCCTTTTTTTCTTTTTTTGGCTGAAGAGAAAGAAACTCTGTGGAAACACTCAGCATACAGCAGGGGAAAAAAAAGGAAGGCAAAAGACGTGATGAAAAGAGGAGAATAAAGAGAAAATGAGATAGATATGGGAAAAGAGAGCCAAAAAGAACCAGACTCTGTCAGTTAGAACAGCAGCCTACTTCTGAAGAGGCAACTACAGATATGAATGCTGGGCCATTAGCCTGCTATTGGACTACCAGAGTGATATGTGCCCTGAATGACATTCCAGTTCTTTCCAGTTCCTAACTAGCTGATTGTGCAGATGTTCTAAAGGATGCTCCTGTTTCTCATGACACCCTCTGAAAAAAACGCTTCCTTCACTTTCTTATTTATCCCAAAGTTAGCTCCTATTACCTAGGCTGTCTAGTTATGACTACAGAGGAATAAAGTGAAAGTGAAAGTGTTAGTCACTCAGTCATATCCGACTCTTTGTGACATCATGGATTGTAGCATACCAGGTTCCTCTGTCCATGGAATTCTCCAGGCAAGAACACCAAAGTGGGCTTCCAGTCCCTTCTCCAGAGGATCTTCCCCACACAGGGACTGAACCCAGGTCTCCTGCATTGCAGGCAGATTCTTTACCATCTGAGCCACCAGAGAAGCCCCACAAAAGTGAGAAAATAGTATTATTAACATACATAACTCAACTGAGTTAAAGTGGGGAATACCAATGTGTGCCCAAGAATTTTTAATCAGTCTTCATAACCCTAAACAAAAGGTTCTATTATTGTGATATATTCTGGCCAGAGCCCACAGTAGGACACTGGCTTAATTCTAGTGATGCTTTTCATCCATATACTTTGTTACCTGTAACTGACAACCAGGATTATAAAGTTTTGATTTTCCCTGGCTATGAAACCAGATGCCATTTGTCTGAGAATTTCAGGTTAAGTTCTTAGACAGAGAAAAATAGGAGATTAGATGCTTCTACATTTAAAGAGTGTTGTGGCATCAATCAGTATAGTGCAGGAAAGAAAAAGTCACTCCAGGGATTCAGAATGGGAGGAAATTTAAGATTTTTCAGATTTCACAACTATCAGAATGGCTGGGAGAATAATATTCAAGAAAGTCACTACTAATTTTCAACAAATTTGGAAGGACAAGTATTACAAGGAAAAGGCCGTCAGAGACTCCATCTACCTACAGCACCAAAAGGAGGAGGAGGATGCCTGAAGGTGCTAGGAAAACTCTCATCTGTCAACTGCCAAGACCCACATACCTACATTAAAGCTCTTGCCAGAGAACAATGGCTTTCTCTCTCTCCAGTTTTCCTAACCTTCTGTGAGTATTGGCAGAGTCAAACTCACACTGTGCTGAAAAAGGATTCTGGGAAATATGCTTCCCGGATTTCTTCCTTCAAACCCAAGGGTGAATATAAAAGACAGGAGATGGGAGGATATTGACTTGACAGCAGACAGTCCTACAAAGCAGCTAAGGAGTTTCCAGGCTTCGGAGCTTAATAAGCCTTATAGGGCTCTCAAAGGTAGATAAGATGTTCCTGAGATGACCAACTCATCAGTGGTCTTGAGCCTTTAGAAAGCTAATTATAGAGTTAGAGAGAAAATGCTTTTTCTCTTCCTAATAGAGGAAAAAGGTAAGTGCTTGATCCCTCCCCCACCCCACTACATCCACTTGAAGAGTGCTTACTGGAGGTGCACTTAACTGCATAAGCACCTCACACCCTGGCTCAATGCTTGCCGAGCAGTCAAACCAGACAGGAAGTGCTGGGTCTGCCATTTCACTGAAGAAAGTGAAGTTAGAGAATTTATTAATTAAAAAACTGGTGTGTTTGGCCCTCTTCCTTAACCCTTGGCATATGCCTGCTTCCCAACAGAATCTGAAGGTAGAATGTTGGTTGAGCAACAGCAGAAAGACTAGGGAAACCAGTGATAAGCAAAACGTACACACAGCATTCACATGGCAAAGATGAGTGAATTTCCCATGGGTCTGAATGGAGGTCATAGAGGTAAGCAGGCTGTGAGCCATTGTAAAAGAATTTTGCTTTGAAGGTAACCCGTAGGTGAGGGGATACCAGTAGTACAGAGTAATGGATAGATCTCTGGGAACAGAAGCTGAGGTTGTACCAATATATCAGGCAGAAAACACATTGCACATATCAGTGATGTGTGACCTATTAGAAAACCTTCAGTTGATCATTTAAGGTGCTCCACATAAAAGAGACCAGCAGTCAAATGATACACCATTTTGCCATTTTTCTCCTATTTCTTCTCCTTAACTTCAATATATCAAAGAAAGAAGAGAAAAGCAGAAGACTGTGGAAGGAAAAGAGAGTTAAACACGGCTTTTAAACCCTTCCCTGTTATGGGTCTCTTAGCCACATGTCAAACCTAAGCATAAGGAGAGGAGAAAGAGTTGAACTGAATGTGAAATTTAGAATTAAATTCGAAAATCCTGGGTATTTAACATTTAAAATGCATTAATATTAGGTGGCTCAGTGGGTAAAGAATCTGCCTGCAATGCATACAATCCCTGGGTCAGGAAGATCCCCTGGAGGAAGGCATGGCTGCCCACTCCAGTATTCTTGCCTGGAGAATTCTATGATCAGAAGAGCCTAAAAGTAAGTAAAGGATGGGCTCATTACATAAGTAAAGAGAGAGTGAGGGACCACTGAGTGTACATATTTGAAGGCAGGAGTCAAAAAAAAAATAAAAAAAAAATTTTATTTACACTCCACTGTGCTCTGTGTCTTCAACAAAAATGTCTATTCTTATTCTTTAAGCATTTCTCTTCCTTTTTTGTACCTTCTATATATTTTTACACATTTGAGGCAAATTTTACATATAATAAATTTCCCATTATGGGTGAATTTTAACAACTGTATGTGATCATGTAACCTTCATCATAATTAAGTCACAAATATTTTTAATACCCTAAAATTTTTCCTTGTGCCTCTCTGCAGCTTAGTGTCTGAACTGAGCCCATCACCTAATTTCTGATCTTTCTGCCACCTTTTCTAGACGGTCATACATCTGTACTTAGAAAGAATATAGTATTTTATGTTTGACTTCACTTAGAAAATATTTTTCAGATTTATCTAAGTTGTTTAATGTAACCGTATTTTGTACTACTTTATTGTAGAGTATATCACAATTTGTTTGTCCATTCACCAACTGAGGAACACTTGAGTTCTTTCCAGGTTTGTATTTTTAAGAATAAAGCTGGTGTGAACATTCAAACACACAACTTTATGTGGACATAGGTTTGTATTTTTCTTGGGTGAGATTGTTGGGTCATGTTGCTAGTTATGTCCTTGTTTTTGCATTTATAATTAATTATAATACCTATCCCTATTGGTTTTACTCCCTCATAGTAGAAATCATTTACTTAACAAACAAATAATTATACAAAATTACCCCCCCATTCATCTTAAAGTAATAGCTTTTTCAACTAATATTTTTTCCCTTTTTTCCCCCAAACTTTTGAAAAGTCCACAATTACTTAACCTACAGACATAGTGAAGTGTCTCCTTACTGTTGTGATAACAGTGTCACATTTATTCTGATGAAGTCTATTAGCTAATAAAAGTAATTTATTATCAATTAAATGACCTCAGTGTTCAAAGTTATATTTTTACTTTTAGGGAAATAATCTACATTCATGCATTTTAAAACTCTGTATAATGAGAACTGGGCATCAGAGAAATTTGTAGGCATCATCAAAACTTGTGGATGGAAGGCTCTCAGAGATGAAGACTAGACATTGTTACTCTGCTACAGTACATCTGAGCTGATGTGGCACACCCAGACTGAAAAGGAAATATTCTTAACTTTCTCTAAGGAAAATGCTCAGGCAAGTTTTGAGAAGTCCTACATATATCAACTTAAATTTTTTTTAACAAGCTTGCAAGATATACACAGTTAATGAATTTCTAAAGAGGCTAAAATATGAAGCAACTGAAATGAAGGAAGTAATGCATCACACAGCTCTGCCTCTTGTCTGATTTCTACACTGAGAATGACACATGTTCAAACATGTGAACAGAAATCCAAGTGGCACCTTTATTACTGACTATGGCTAATTTGAACACATGGCTTAAGGATTGTTATTCATATGGACTTTCTAATAGTACTTTCCTGACAAAGACATGTCTGCCCTCAGAAAAACACAGTCCTTTCCAGGCAAGGGTGGAACTTTTACTGCTAGACTTACCAAAAGGTCTAGAAAGCAGGTAAAAGCTCGGGCTCTTATTAATAAGTTCCCAAAGAGAAAGCAGCAGAAAATCATCTAAGTTACACTCATCAGATCATTCACATCTTCTCCCCTGGAGAACTGAGGGTAAGGAAGCTGAAAACAACAAAGAGAGTTAGTTTCTACTTGGAAGCATAAAGCCAGAAGAAAGTGGGTTCCCCATTCCTAATTTCTTCAGCTTTATATTTGTTTTACTTCTTAGGACTATGGCTAACCAAAAGTTTGGCTTTACCAGTTGGGGAGGAAGTCAGCTGCTTATTAGTGCAGTCCTGTAACTATTTCATCATACTGTTGTTATAATCCCAACCATTGTTTCCGTATGTATACTCTTGGGTCTCACTATCGAATAAGTTTGATTTTGCTGCTGGATGGCTTGGAAATAGGTCAAAAGAGCACTTTTATTAAATTAACAACAAGGCCACTCTACCCTAGGCTGAACTTCTATTCCCTAATCTATTTCCCATCTCAAATTAAGTCTATCTATGCTGTTCAACACATTTTGAGAGGTCTATTTATTTACTATTTTACCAAATATGAACTGGGAGCCCATGGCAGGCACTGTTAGAGTACAAGACATTAAACAGTAAATAAAACATCATTCCTGCCTTCTTGAAACGTGTATGTTGTAGGAGAAAAACAGAACATACCTATAAAGATGTAAATGTACAGTATGTTAGGCTGTGATTAGTGGGACAAAAAGAGGGGAATGGGAGAGAGGGAGAAAGCAGGAAAGTTACTGAACGATAAATCATTCAAGGAAGATTTCTTTGATGGAGCGACATTTGCACAGAGACTTGAAGGAAGAAAGAGAGAGTACCCTGTGTTTGTCTGGGAAGGGTTCATTCATAGCACAGGAAACAGAAAGTACAAAGGCCCAGAGTGAATGTCTGGAGGGGAGTGACTAAAAGGAGCTGAGAATGAAGAGGTGGAGAGAAGGTGAATCACACAGAGCTGTGCAGACCCCCCTGAGGGCTTCTGCTGTTACTTGGAGTGAAGCTAAAATGAGAAGCTATTAGAAAGTTTGAACATATAAATGTCATAGTGAAACTTGCATTTTAAGTGAACTGTACTGACTTTGGTTTGGAAAAAAGGTTGTGATGAGGTAAGTATAGGAATAGTTAGAGGTATGCGAGGGATTTGGGGGCTTGGATCAATATATTCATAGTAAGGGTGATGAAAAGTGGTACAATTTCTGGGTCTATTTCAAAGATAAGTGAGTAGAATATTCTAATACTCTGCTGTGGATGATGAAAAGGAGAGAAGAATTAAAATTCTAACCTAGGCAGTGAAGAAAGTAGCACTTCCATTTTCTACAACAGGGCATACTGCTAGAAGAGCAGGTTGGGTGATGGAGCTGATGGGGTGAAAATCAGATGCAATTTCAGAGATGCAGTACCTGATGTACCTGTTAGATAGCCAAGTAAATATTTTTAATAGATAATAAGAGTTCGCCAGAGAAATAACGGGACTCACTAAAGAGATGGCATTTAAAGGTGTGAGCTCAGATGAGAACATGAAAGCAACAAAGACAGAAAATAATAGGACCGATCAAGACCTCCAGGACACTTTATCATTAACAGGCTACACTGAAAAAGATCATTCAGCAATGGAGCAGAAACATCTCAATCCACATCTGGTTCATAGCTCATGTTGCCCAGGCCAGTGAACTAGCTGAGGCTTGAAGGAGCTAGCAAATAATACTGAGAGGCAGAAGAGTCAGACATATTGAAATAAAAGCATCTGAGAGAGTTGGGGAGTATTGCTCAAGTATGTACAAATGATAAACTACCTAATATTGACCCTTAGCTAGCACAGAATCCGCAGACTTTGAAGGAAAGATTTGCTACGTTTAATTTATCATGACTTTAAGAATGGTCCAATGCACATACTGTCTAAAAGCAAACAGATCCCAAAGAAGAAAAGGTAGAAGCGACCACATTTTTCCCAAACTCACGTATTAGACAATTTCTTTTGTCATTCCCTAATGCAGTACTTTCAAATCATTGGTAAAAGGGGGCGACTTTAACCACCAGAAGACATTCAACAATGTTTGGAAACATTTTTTGGTTGTCACACTGGGTGGAGGTGCTACTGGCATACTGAGCAGGTAGAGGTTGGCCTGCTGCTAAACCGCCAGTAAAGCACAGGATATCCCCCTAGCCCTTCACAACAACAAATTATCTGGCCCAAATGTCAGGAGTGCTATGGCTTAGAAACTGCCCTAATGTGAAGGCTTAAGGAGTTATGTAGAGTTAGTTTTCATAGTTATTTATATTTCTAACTTAGAGAAATATATTATTTTTGGATTTCAGTTTTTCCCCACTCAGCATTGTTTTTTAATATTGTGGTAAAAAAAAAGTGTATATATATATATATATATATATATATATATATATATGCACATAGAGAGAGAGAAAGCTTCCCTAGTGGCCCAGTGGAAAAAGAATCTGCCTGCCAATGCTGGAGATACAGAGGATGTGGGTTCCTGATCCAGGGTCAAGAAGGTCCCCTGGAGGAGGAAATGGCAACTCATCTCAGTATTTTTGCTGGGAAAACCCCATAGACAGAGGAATCTGGCAGACTACAGTTCATGGAGTTGCAAAGAGTAGAACACAACTGAGCATGTGTGAAAATATACACAACATAAAACTTACCACTTTAACCCCTTTTAAGCATACAATTCAGTGCCACTGAGTATGTTCACATTGCTATTGTATGATTCCACTTATATGAGGTATCCACAGTAGTCAAATTCAGAGTAAACACTGTTTTGAGTATACATTTATTTCACTAAATACTATAGGAGTCATTTCATGTAGCAGGGATATAGAAAGAGTTAGCTTCAACACTTCTGAAGGACCAAAACACACAGAGAGACAAAAAAGAGGTTATCCATGCATAAGACCCATCTATCTAAAAGGTAACTCATATGTAAGAAGATGAATCTTAGGGCTAGAGCAATAAAAGGGGAAAGAAAACAAGGAGCTTAGAGGAAAAGATTTCATGAAGCTGGTGCTCAGACTTCTCCGGTGGCGGCGGCCACCTAGTAGTAGTAGTGCTGGTCGCTAGGTAGTGTCCGACTCTGCGATCCCGCGGACTGTAGCACGCCAGGCTCCTTTGTCCATGGGATTCTCCAGGCAAGAATATGGGAGTGGATTGCCACTCCCTTCTCCAGAACATTTTCCTGATCCAGGGATCAATCCCGAGTCTTCTGCATTGCAGTCTGTTTCTTTACCGTTTAAGCTACAGGGAAGACTGGGGAGCCCACCCAGCCACTGCTAAAATCTGTAGAAGGGCTCAGGTACTGAGGATGCTGTAAGAAGCTGGAGGCTGACCCAAGAAGGCTTGTTGCAGTAACTATGACACATACAGGAAGATCAAGAAACCAGGATCAGGGAATACTGTCTTCCTTTTATCCCTGCCTAATCACTTCTTCTCCTGCTCATCCTCAGTCACTTCTGTCATGTTTGATTCTGTGGGACCCTATGTACTGTAGCCCTCCAGGCTCCTCTGTTCATGGAGCTGTCCAGGCAAGAATATTGGAGTGGATTGCCATGCCCTTCTCCAGGGAATCTTCCTGACTCAGGGGTCGGACCCTCATCTCCTGAGTCTCCTGCGTTGCAGGAAGATCCTTTACCCACTGAGCCACTTGGAAAGCCCAATAATTTCTTCTAGTGTCTCCTTTTGTCAGAATCTAAGATAGAAAGATATCTTTCAAGGAAGAGCAGTTTGTAGCATCCTAGCTGTGGTATTACAGAAAAAACTGTAGAATGAATGTCAAGTTGAAGGATGAGGTATATAACAGCACAATACTTGTAAACTATTGCTATTAACTAGCACATAAAATACACCTTGCTATGCATCCACCATATTTCACTTTTGAATTTACCTATTCACTCTCTCAGATTGTCCCCAACTACCTGCCACCACAACTTATGATGAACATTTTACTCTAAAATAGAGCTAGCTACTAGATCATAGAGGTTATGAATATTTATTTTATTCAGTAGTTCCAGATTAATCTTTAGACTGTTTGAACTTCTTCAAAATCACACCACCCATCAGTAAAGTTGAATCTTTATACTGGCAATTTTTAATAGAAGTATCATGATGGCTTTATTTGATTTCTCAGCAGAACCTTTGAAAAAATTAGAACAATTATTTGACTCTATTGAAACCTAGAATCAATTGATGTTACAACTTTTCTGTGTTGCAGCTCCTCACCTCCAAATTTCTCACTTGTGCCTTTACCTAGAAAATATGTTCATCATCACGGTCACCACACTGGGTTCACTTACACCATTGTACTTGCATTTGTTTACCAGGTTATATCCAACAGTATCTACTGCATTCCCATACCCAGACAATTAACACGATGGAGAAAACACACAACCAAGCTTATTGGTCCCATTTAAAATTTTGATCACTAACTCAAATGGACTGGCTAACAACAGACATGTAGAGAATATTCACTGAACAAATTAAATTAAAATTTGCTAATAATATACTAAATTGTATAATCTATTCATAATTAAAGATAAGAAAGTTAAAATTATAAGATGCTATTGTTATTAAATTGGCAGGAGAAGATAACGCTTGATGACACTTGGTGTGTGAAACAAGCATTCTCTTATCCTTTCAATTCATTCTTTTGATAACACGTATTTACTAAGTTGCCTTCATATGCCAGGCATATTTCTAGGCAGTGTGAGCAGGAACCAAACTAGGTGATGTCTCTTACTCTAAAAGTTAACACTTTAGAAGAGAGAAGGAAAACAAACACATAACAACATGTCAGATATTGATAAAAAGAAACTAATCTAAGTCAAAGGATAGATAGTAATTAACAGAGCAGTATGTTCTCATAAGATGGTCAGGGCATATCTCTGTGAAACAGAAGCCTAATGAAATAAGGGAGAAAGTTATGTAAGACTATATGGCAGAATATCCCAGGCAATTAAGACAGCAAGTACAAATATCCTGAGGTAGTAGTATTTTTGGCCTATGACAATAGTGTGGTTATAGTAAAATGGATAATGGAATAACAGTATTTATGAGAGTAGAGAAATAGCAAAGGCCAAGTCAGGAAGGGAATGACAATAAACGTATTTAATTCAGATTCTTCTGGGATTTATAAGTTTGCTCTTCAGTTCAGTTCAGTCACTCAGGCATGTCCAACTCCTTGTGACCCCATGGACTGCAGCACACAAGGCTTCCTTGTCCATCACCAACTCCCAGAATTTACTCAAACTCATGTCCATTGAGTTGGTGATGCCATCCAAAAATCTCATCCTCTGTTGTCCCCTTCTCCTCCCACCTTCAATCTTTCCCAGCATCAGGGTCTTTTCCAATAAGTCAGTTCTTTGCATCAGGTGGCCAAAGTACTAGAGTTTCAGCTTCAACATCAGCCCTTTCAATGAATATTCAGGACTTATTTCCTATAGATTGGACTGGTTGGGTCTCCTTGCAGTCCAGGGGACTCTCAAGAGTCCCTTCTCCAACACCACAGTTCAAAAGCATCAACTCTTCGGCACTCAGCTTTCTTTATAGTACAACTCTCACATCCATGCATGACTACTGGAAAAACCATAGCTTTGACTAGACAGACCTTTCTTGGCAAAGTGATATCTCTGCTTTTTAATATGCTGTCTAGGTTGGTCATAGCTTTTCTTCCAAGGAGCAAGTATCTTTCAATTTCATGGCTGCAGTCACCATCTGCAGTGATTTTGGAGCCCCCAAAATAAAGTCTCTCACTGTTTCCATTGTTTCCCCATCTATTTGCCATGATGTAATGGGATCAGATGCCATGATCTTAGTTTTCTGAATGTGAGTTTTAAGCCAACATTTTCACTCTCTTCTTTCACTTTCAGCAAGAGGCTCTTTAGTTCTTCTTTGCTTTCTGCCATAAGGAACCATGAACTTCCAGAGGTTCAAATTGGATTTAGAAAAAGCAGAGGAACCAGAGATCAAATTTCAACATCTGTTGGATCATTGATAAAGCAAGACAGTTCCAGAAAAACATCTATTTCTGCTTCATTGACTATGCCAAAGCCTTTTACTGTGTGGATCACAACAAACTGTGGAAAATTCTTCAAGAGATGGGAATGCCAGACCACCTGACCTACCTCTTTGAGAAATCTGTATACAGGTCAGGAAACAACAGTTAGAACTGGACATGGAACAACAGACTGGTTCCAGACTGGAAAAGGAGTAGGTCAAGGCTGTATATTGTCACCCTGCTTATTTAACTTATATGCAGAGTACATCATGAGAAATGCCAGGCTGGATGAAGCACAAGCTGGAATCAAGATTGCCAGGAGAAATATTAATAACCTCAATTATGCAGATGACACCACCCTTATGGCTAAAAGTGAAGAAGAACTAAAGAGTTTGCTCTTAGAAGAAGTATACACTGGTAGAAACTACTCAAAGGATCATTTGGTAATATTTATCAAAATTAAAAGGACACAGACTCTGAATCAGCAATTCTAATTCTTTACACTCAGAAATAGCCCCACAAGTGTGAAAGATTTCTGTACAAATATTTCTATTTCAATAATGTGGGGAATAAAAATGGAAATAAACTAAATGTTTATTTGTAGGTGGGTGACCAGACAATTTATCATCTGAACTGGGATAATTCTAAGAATTCATGAAAGAGCTGTTTGCAATAATGCAAGGATACCACACATAAACCAGAACTGTCCATGGAACACAGAAGTGTTTACTATCATGTATCAATAACAATTTATCTATCTTCATAGAGATTGCTTATATAAAACTTTGATTGAAAAAGAGATATACAGAGATATAAAGAGACATAGATACACATACATATAGCCTTATGCAAGAAAGCATTTCCAAAAAGATTAAAAAAAATTAGTTGTTTGTCAGTTGCTTCATTTGCTATTATTTTCTCCCATTCAGAAGGCTGTCTTTTCACCTTGCTTATATTTTCCTTTGTTGTGCAGAAGCTTTTAATTTTAATTAGATCCCATGATATGGGGTAGCAGGTGGGAGGGGGGTTCATGTTTGGGAACTCATGTACACCTGTGGAGGATTCATGTCAATGTATGGTAAAACCAATACAGTATTGTAAAGCAAAATAAAGTAAAAATTAAAATTAAAAAAAAAATTAGTGAGCTCTGGGAAATGGGATATGGGGAGGAGGAAGAAGAGTTTTAATTTTTAAAACATTATTTTGAATTTTTAGAATTTTTGTCCATAAACAGAATAAAAAGCTAACAGATCATGTTATTTGAATGGTCTGCTCTGCATTAAGAAGAGCCCATTGAATGGCTCATTAATTTTTTTTCCCTTCTGTCATCTTTCTATAGCTACTGATTTCCTTTCCTCTCCGCCAAAAGCATGTTTTAATTTCAATTCCAATCATCTCAGGCCAATTAAATAACACCTTAACAATATTGTAGAAGATCTTTTAAACAATATCTGCTTAAGTGACCTGAATTATCCACATTTTCCATTTTGTTAATACAAATGGATCTTACTGCTAGCAGACAAGTCAGCAAGTTTCTAACCCACTTGCCCATTTCTGTTCCTGTGAATTGGGCTGAATGTTTCCTAAAGCTTCAGTTGTGTTTGTAATCAGTTTAAATTAATGGCATTTGTCTTAGTAATTACATAATTTTATTAAATAATACTTCAAAAACTGATGATCATGTGTGTGTGTATCAATGATACATGCTTTGAGAAATAAGGTAGACAGAAAAACAACAACACAAAAACCCCAATATATCAAAATGGGTAAGGACAAGAACTGTGATGAAACTTGTGGGAGAGTATAGAGAATTGTTAACTTTCCAGTCAGACTGCTTCAGGATATTTAAATTTCCTTACTTAAAAAAAATCAAATTTGGAAATGATAAACACTGTCTTTATAAGCATAGTTTAGGTGAGAAAAAGAAAGATTCAGAATAAAAAGCCTTGGCCCTACTTCAAAAGCTCTATTTTTAAATTAAAATATGGAGTTTGAAGTGGCTATAAACTTATGATTGTCCTTTTTGGCTGACTGTTCCAATTAACAGTTTCAATCCAAGTTTCACCAATTGTTTTTTTCTCTTTAATCCTCCAACTCAAATATTTCCTTTTCCATGAAAAATTTCCTGAACTTTCATAATTGCTTCTAAAGAATCAATTATCTATAGATGATTTAGAACAATAGACAAGAACAATAAACTCTTTCTAGCCCCAGCCTCTCTATTAAACTTCATAATTTCACTTCTGCATGCTATATCATTCATTCAAAGAATGGCATTCATTCAGTCCTTTAAAGAAATATTTACTGAATGCCTACTGAATGTGAGGAAGTATACTATACACTTGGAAAACAAGGAGTTAAGTTCTTCAAAGAATTCAGTTTAGTGAAAAGACTAATTAATGAAAAAATAATTGTAATTATTAGTTGCAATAAAAAGTAGGCATTGCTATAAGGTGAATAAACATGAGCTGATGGAGGTACACACAAGTCCATCCTTATACAGACATCTCAAGCAGAACACATCCCAAACCACACATATTATTCAAGTTTTCTTTCTCTTCAGTTTACATTCAAGTGAAGGGTACCACAGTCCACCCAAAGCAGAAAGCTACACATCCAATAACAAATCATGTTTTATCAATCACATCACTTAAAGATTACTTTACTGCACTCATCAACTCAAAAAGTCCTTAATTCTGGTCCTCATCATTTTTTCCTTGAATAATAAAATACAGTTATCTACCTTCTTCAAATTAAGCTTCTTTTCCTCTGGCTTTATAATTGACAAATAGAATCATAAAATGTTGAAAGTATACAACATGATGATTTGATATAGGTATATACTGTGAAAGGATTCCCACCATCAGGTTAATGGATACATCTATTACCTTATATATTTACTTTTTTTTATGAGAATATTTACATTCTACTCTTAGGGAATTAGCTGTAGTCATCATGTTATACATTAGATCTTCATACCTTTTTACCTTAAAGCTGAAAGTCTGTACCCTTTTACCCACCTCTCTCTATTTCCCCCACCCCCAGGTCCTGGTAACCACTTTTCTACTTTATTTCTATGAGTTTGACATTTATTTTTCAGATTCCAGTTGTAAGTTATGTAGTATCGGCCTTTCTGTCTGGCTTATTTCAGTTAATATTTCCTTCTCATTCATCCAATTTGTAAATGACAGAACTTCCCTTTTTTAAGACTAAATAATATTCAGTTACATATTATAATTACATAATATTGGTATTTTCTTTATCCATTTATTTGTTGATATACACTTGGGTTGTACCTACACCTCGCCTATCATCTAATGTGGCAATCAGCATGGGAGTACAGATCTCTCTTTCAGATAATAGCTTTGTTTCCTTTGGATATAAATCCAGAAGCAAGTTTGTTGGTTCATACAGTAGTTTTACTTTCAGTTTCTTGAGGAACCTCCATATTGTTTTTCACAGTGACTATTTAAGTTTATATTTCCACCAAGAGTGCACAAGGGTTTCCTTTTTACCACATTCTCTCCAACATTGTTATATCTTGATTTAGATAATAGACATCCTAATAGGTGTGAGGTTGCAGTTTTGATTTTCTATTTCCTGACAGTTAGAGATGCTGAGCACTTTTCATGTTCCCAATGGCCACTTGTGTCTTCTTTAGAAAATGTCTATTCAAGACCCCTGCTCATTTTTTAACGTTTGTAGTTTTGGGGTTTTTTTGTTTGTTTGTTTGTTTGTTTGTTATTGAGTTGTGTGAGATCCTTGTATATTTTTAAAAATTAACTCCATATCTATACAAATACCTTCTTCCATTTCCTAGGCTGACTTTTCATTTTGTTGTTTGTTTCCTTTGATGTGTAGAAGTTTTTTCATTTGATATTGCCTCATTTATTTTTGGTTTCATTTTGCTTTTGTTGCTTTGCTGCCTTTTTTTTTTTTTTTTAATTGGGCTTTAGGGATTGGGATGGGAAATGCCTCTGTTAACTTATGCCCCACTAGGAAGATGTCCATTCTAACTTTCCTGGGATAGCTTTCGGAGCTTTTTCTTTATCTTGGAGCTGCTGCTCTTGCTGGCAGCAGCCTCTTAAGGTCCACTGCTAAATGGGTCCTCCTTGGAAGACGATTTCCGCTTTTTCTTGGGGACCCTCTTGTTTTCTGACTCATCAGGGTCAGTAACTGGTTCCTCTTTGCGAAAAGATTTCTTCCTCTTGGGAAGACTTCCAGTACCAGCTGTCTCTTCAAAATCACTACTAATTAGCTCTTCCTTGGGAAAAGATTTCTTTTTCTTGGGTTTGGAAAGAGACAGATGGGTCTTCCATTCCATTCTCCTGAAGAGCCTCCTGGGGCTTTTGCTTTTTCTTCTTTTTGGGTCTTTTACTTGTCTCCTCACACTCCTCTGGGGCACTGCTATTTTCTGAAGAAGCCAGGGCAATTGCAGCCAGCTTTTGCTTTTCCTTCTTCAAGCATTTCTTTCTGTTTTTCAAGCTTTGTTGTAATCTCAGCAGCTGCTTCTTCTGCCTGAACCATTGCCTCCTTCATGACATCCAGATTCTTCCAGGGAATCTCTCCAATCTCATAGAAGGACAGCCACTCCTCAACTTGTTCTCGAAGCTTCTCCCAAAAAACACTGGTGGGCACTTCAGAGAAGCAATCGATTCGTGAGGCAATACTGCATTTGTTTGCCAGGTATCAGGAGATGCGACCTTTGTTCTTGGCAGCTGCTCGGCCAATGAATGTAGAGTGGAAAATGAGTCCATATTTTAGGGTGTTATCCCTTGTCTTCAAGGCTGTGGAAACTTGGTCCCTTTGCTGGGCCCAGGGAATCACTCAGACACCAGGACTGGCCATCACTGTTGCTTTGCTTTTGATGTCAAAAACAAACATCGTGAAATGAGTGTCAGGGAGCTTACCCCCTGTTTTCTTCTAGGAGTGTCACATTTGTAGGAGTTTAAATTTTATGTTCGAATCTTTAATCCATTTTTGACTTGAATTTTGTGCATGGTATAAGTATCCAGTTTCATTCTTTTGCATGGCTATTCAGTTTTCCCAACACTATTGAAGAGACTGTCCTTTTCTCATTGTATGTTCTTGGCTCCTTTGTCAAAAGTGTATTGAGCATATATACATATGTTTATTTCTGAGCTTTTTTATGTTAATACCACACCTCTTTGATTACTATAGTTTTGAATTATGATTTGAAATGAGTAAGTGGGATGTTTCAAGCTATGTTGTTCCTCAAGAGTGCTTTGGCTATTCAAGGTCCTTTGTGGTTTCCTAAACATTTTAAGACTCTTTTTTTTTTTCTATTTTTGTGAAAAATGACATTTGAATTCTGAAAGGGATTATATTAAATCTGTAGATAACTTTGGGAAGTGTGGACATTTGAAAAATATTAATTATCATGAGTATCTTCTGATACCTTCTTCACTGTGGCATCTGGAATGTTTCTCCAAAGGGTAATTGTGGGCATACCTCACTCCTGTTTTCTCCTTCCATGACTCTGCATTGCCTTCAGGATGAAGGTCTACCTCATTTCTGATCATGCTTCTGCTTGTACCTTTCCTTCTTATGATTATACTAAATTTGATTGAGAATTAAACTTTAGAACATTCATAAACTAAGCATATTCATTAAAGAATGTTTTAAGTAGTTTTTCTCATACCTTCTGCCTCTCAACACACAGCACTGCAATTGCAATTTCCTCTAGAGCCAATCACAATGAATACATTGCAATCACAGATTTAGAAGCATGGCATGCCTTCATGGTTACATAGTTGACTGATTATGTGATCCAATTTGGATTTAAGCCATTGTTTCACATGGCTCCCTTCCCTGAAATTAGGATAATAGCTCCTGGAGGGCAGACCTTCGCAGAATTTGATCAGGGCTTCTCTTAGACATAACCCAAACAGCAGAAGAATTAGTACAATCCTTCAATAGCTGGTATAAACAGTTATAAAGTACAATTTTGATATTTTCCTTTTAAATTATGAAGTTCATGCAACGCTTGATTGCTATTCACCTATAAGATATCTTCAGTGTCTACCATATAAGAGGCACTACTCTAAGTGGTAAGATTCAAAGATTAATAAAGTGTAGACTCCTTCCTAAGTGGAATAAGCATAAAGATAAGTATTGTCAACATTCTCCAATAATAAAGATGTGGGTAAATTATTATTTCTTATGCTAACATGTCTAATCTAAAAGCTACATATAGTTAAAATCATTTTAAAATTTATTCATTCAATTACAACATAGTCTTTGAATTTCTATTTTGTATTAGGTACTATATAAGGAACAATGGGAAAAGAGGTGAACAAAAAGCATAAATAATACCCTTGTTTTCACCTTCAAATAATAATCAGTCTAGTCAAAGATTATGTTATTGAAATGGTTAATTCAATGAATACTCATAACTATGTTAAATAATCTAATGTAGAAACTCATGATTCTGGAAGAACATTTAACAATGGGATTAATCTCATCAAAACTGGTCAGGGAGGGCATCCTTGAGGAAGTGATGATGGAGCTTAGGTCTAATGAGTAGCTAGAAGTTGACTAGACAGGGAGGCGAGAGGGTGCTCCTGGTAAAGAAACCAGCTTGCACTAGGACCCTGTGAAAGGAAGCAGCACATTGTAAAAAACCTCAAAGGACCCGATAGGCAATCAAGTTGGAGTAGAGAAGGCAAGGAAAATGAGGGTATGGAGCATTTCAAGGCACTGCTAATGGGTTTTATGCAGGGATAGGAACAGCATGGGAGATGGGTCTGAGGAGAAATGAATGGAGCTGGGAGTACTATAAACAGTTGTGTTCTGTCAAGATAACTGGCTACCCTAGATAGAAATGATGAGGAGGGACAACAGTAACTGTGGGGAGGCCTTCAGGGGGCTTTCACAAGGGTCCAGGTGTGAGGTGACAATGCTATGAAGCAAGATGGTACTAGTGCCTATGAAAAGAAGGTGAAATTATGAATATAAAGGATGTAAAATTCTTAGAACTTATTGATGAATTAGTGAGGGAAAAGTAGATATCTTCTGATTTGGTAACATAAATGAATGGTGCTACCATTCTCTAAGATATGTGTAAAAAGTCTATCCACCAGATTCCTTTTCTCTTATTGTCTTTTTTTTAATGTCAAATGTCAAATAGGGTCAAAAATGCATTTTTAAATATTAACTCAATATTAATCTAATTTATTTCTCTAATTTATCTTGTAAGAAATGAAATTAATCAACTTTAAAACACGAGAAATTACTTAACACATTACATTTGCACAAAGGGTAACAAGCAAGTGGCTTATCATGGTTTGGCATCTGACCAAGCCTACAATCCTATCAGTAGTTCACCAGCCTGATATCATCCAAACATAAAATATCCAGAGATAGTGCCTGAGCTTTGACTGGAAGATGATGCCCGAGTTAAACAAAGGATTCTTAAATAGGACTGGTATCTTAGAAACCAACTTATGTCTTAAGCTTTGTACTCTAGAAGTTAAAAAAAAAGAGTTAAGATTTGAATTAATTAATATGTCAGCTCTCATTCAGTTCAGTTCAGTGCCGTTCAGTAGCTCAGTCATGTCCGACTCTTTGCGACCCCATGAATCGCAACATGCCAGGCCTCCCTGTCCATCACCATCTCCCGGAGTTCACTCAGACTCACGTCCATCGAGTCGGTGATGCCATACAGCCATCTCATCCTCTGTTGTCCCCTTCTCCTCCTGCCCCTAATCCCTCCCAGCATCAGAGTCTTTTCCAATGAGTCAACTCTTCGCATGAGGTGGCCAAAGTACTGGAGTTTCAGCTTTAGCATCATTCCATCCAAAGAAATCCCAGGACTCATCTCCTTCAGAATGGACTGGTTGGATCTCCTTGCAGTCCAAGGGATTCTCAAGAGTCTTCTCCAACACCACAGTTCTAAAGCATCAATTCTTCTGCGCTCAGCCTTCTTCATAGTCCAACTCTCGCATCCATACATGACTACTGGGAAAACCATAGCCTTGACTAGACAGACCTTAGTCGGCAAAGTAATGTCTCTGCTTTTGAATATGCTATCTGGGTTGCTCATAACTTTTCTTCCAAGGAGTAAGCATCTTTTAATTTCATGGCTGCAGTCACCACCTGCAGTGATTTTGGAGCCCAAAAGAATAAAGTCTGACACTGTTTCCACTGTTTCCCCATCTATTTCCCATGAAGTGATGGGACAAGATGCCATGATCTTCGTTTTCTGAATGTTGAACTTTAAGCCAACTTTTTCACTCTCCTCTTTTACTTTCATCAAGAGGCTTTTTAGCTCCTCTTCACTTTCTGCCATAAGGGTGGTGTCATCTGCATATCTGAGGTTATTGATATTTCTCCTGGTAATCTTGATTCCAGCTTGTGTTTCTTCCAGCCCAGCATTTCTCATGATGTACTCTGCATATAAGTTAAATAAGCAAGGTGACAATATACAGCCTTGACCTACTCCTTTTCCTATTTGAAACCAGTCTATTGTCCATGTCCAGTTCCAACTGTTGCTTACTGACCTGCATACAGATTTCTCAAGAGCCATGGAAAAGAAATGCAAAAAAGCAAAATGGCTGTCTGGGGAGGCCTTACAAATAACTGTGAAAAGAAGAGAGGCGAAAAGCAAAGGAGAAAAGGAAAGATACAACCATCTGAATGCAGAGTTCCAGAGAATAGCAAGAAGAGTTAAGAAAGCCTTCTTCAGTGATCAATGCAAAGAAATAGAGGAAACCAACAGAATGGGAAAGACTAGAGATCTCTTCAAGAAAATTAGAGATACCAAGGGAACATTTCATGCAAAGATGGGCTCAATAAAGGACAGAAATGGTATGGACCTAACAGAAGCAAAAGATATTAAGAAGAGGTGGCAAGAATACACAGAAGAACTGTACAAAAAAAGATCTTCATGATCCAGATAATCACGATGGTGTGATCTCTAATCGAGAGCCAGACATCCTGGAATGTGAAGTCAAGGGGGCCTTAGAAAGCATCACTACGAACAAAGCTACTGGAGGTGATGGAATTCCAGCTAAGCTATTTCAAATCCTGAAAGATGATGCTGTGAAAGTGCTGCACTCAGTATGGCAGCAAATTTGGAAAAGTCAGCAGTGGCCACAGGACTGGCAAAGGTCAGTTTTAAAGAAAGGCAATGCCAAAGAATGCTCAAACTACTGCACAATTGCACTCATCTCAGATGCTAGTAAAGTAACGCTCAAAATTCTCTAAGCCAGGCTTCAGCATTATGTGAACCATGAACTTCCAGATGTTCAAACTGGTTTTAGAAAAGGCAGAGGAACCAGTGATTAATTTGCCAATATCCGCTGGATCATGGAAAAAGCAAGAGAGTTCCAGAAAAACATCTATTTCTGCTTTATTGACTATGCCAAAGCCTTTGACTGTGTGGATCACAGCTCTCATTAATGCAGTTAAAATCCCTCAAATTATGGACATTATAGTAGATATGCTTTCTTCTAGGAAATATATTTGTGTTAAGAATAAAATGAGTTATAATGAATGATACCCACTCTGCAATTTCATTTTTATTTTTAATTAATTTTTATTAGAGTATAGTTGCTTTATAATGTAGTGTTAGTTTTTGCTTTACAGCAAAGTGAATCAGCTATATGTATACATATAATATATATCCTTTATTTTTTGGATTTCCTTCCATTTAGGTTACCACAGAGCACTGAGTAGAATTTCCAGTGCTATACAGCATTCACTCTGCATTTCAAAAACTTCATAATCAATTTGGAGGACAGATTTAATTCCTAAATTCAAAGGCAAGGGTATCCTGTAAGTTGACTATCAGTGTTAAAGATTTTGTAAATGAATATTATATTTTTGGAAAAAAATTGAAAAATAATAGAAATTTAATATGAAACTGCCGGGGTCCAGCCCTGGTGGATCCAGGGAATTCGAAGGGTGGACGGCGTCGGCGTGGAAAGACTTGTTTATTTATTAATATAAGATTAGATTAAGAAACTATAGTGTAGTAAGAAGATTAAGTGGAGGAAGAGGGCTGAATAGCTTGGTTTACCCGGAAGGCCAATAAAATTCCAGACAAGGAATTTGCACCATCTACGTTGGGCCACCGGCGCCCGCTTGAATATCTAAGGGTGCCTCACCTTAAGCTCCCTTTCTCGCGGGTCTTAACAGCCAGGGCAAGTAAGTAGACCTGGCGAGCCTCCGCGCTCCAGGTGGAGATTCAGCCCGAAGTTAAAGTAAAGAGCAGAGAGAGGGAAAGAGAGAGAAGAAGAAAGAGAGAGAGAGACACGGGGGGAGCCAGAGTCCCAAGAAACCAGGCCGGGAGACTAGTTAGAGAAGCTGGTCCAAGAAGCTGGCCCCAGAAGCTGGCTCCATCCTTTATTGTTCAGAAGGCCTTTTATACTTTTGATAAAACACAGAGATCAATGGGTAACACAAGATTATGTAGCTTCACAGCTCAGGCTCTTTCTATACATCATTTGGTATACAAAAGGTCTCAGGTGATTTACATTATCTTCTGGCCAAGAGGCTTGTTAACACTTTTTGGCTCTCTTCCTTAATGAATGTTAATCTTGTTTCCCCTGAAGTGTTTTTCTTTAATCTACATCTCCTTAAAGCATTAACATTAAAGTTACATCTCTATAGAACAAAGGTGCAGTGGGATATAACAAAGAAGGTACTTAACTCAAAGATCTAATGTTGCTAACACAAGGTCTACTACTTGTTTTTCTAACTATATCTACAACTAAAGGATGTGAAAATTTGGCAGCAAATATTGACTCAACAAATGAAACCTTTAATCAGTCCTATTCTAAAGATTTTGACTCCTCGGAAGCTCCTACATTCCTAGGATGTTTTAAGCTTCCTGTGCCTCCTGCGGTCAGGAGGCCTCAAACAATCACATGCGCATCTGTAGGAGTCCTGCAGGCAGGCTAGAAAGCCATCAGAGGGTTTTTTGGATTGAAACACTCTTTCAAATGCAGAAGACTAAAGCCCTGAAATGACTTTTTCCAGAAAATGTCAGAAGAGTGGAAAAGCAGAGCACAAAAGCCGGCAGATTTTTGTTGGGGTACATGCTTAGGAATTTCCAGAGGGGCCCCTGAAGTCTGAGCACGCCTTGCGTATGTCAGCTTCCTTTCTCATGACCTTGTCACGGGCGGGATTCCTCACACTGGCTTCCGGCATGAAACCATTCTTCCATATTAAACAGGCTGAATACAATAATTTTTTAGGCTAGTTTCTGATTTTGAAAGAAAGATGCTGCTGTTGCTGCTGCTGCTAAGTCGTTTCAGTCGTGTCTGACTCTGTGCGACCCCATAGACGGCTGCCCACCAGGCTCCCCTGTCCCTGGGATTCTCCAGGCAAGAACACTGGAGTGGTTTGCCATTTCCTTCTCCAATGCAGGAAAGTGAAAAGTGAAAGTGAAATCACTCAGTCTGTGTCCATGGAATTTTCCAGGCAAGAGTACTGGAGTGGGGTGCCATTGCCTTCTCCATGGAAGAAGGGTAATAGGAATATAAAGGGAGGAAAAAGAACTTGATGGTGATGATGATAATATTGATGTTGATAACAGTAATGAACAATAGTAAGGCACTAACTACTAGAATACTATACATGGATTAGCTCCCAAGAACCATCAGGGGCAAACACTATTACTACTGTCTTACAGATGAGGAAACTGAGGCATAGAAACATTACACAGTCTGGTGTAAGTGAGGCACCTGGGGGAGTTAAGCAAAGTCTTAACCTAAGTAATCTTTACAAATCTGTGCTTTGAGCCACTAAAATCCCTTTTAGGTCTTCCCTGGTGGCTCAGCTGGTAAAGAATCCACTTGCAATGCGGCAGACTTGGGTTCAATCCCTGGCTTCGGAAGATCCCCTGGAGGAGGCATGGCACCCACTACAGTATTCTTGCCTGGAGTGTACCTGTGGACAAAGGAGCCTGGAAGGGGTCCATGAGTTTGCATAGTCAGACACAACTGAAGCAACTAAGCAACAGCAGCACCAGTCTCTCTTAATGGTAACTTGATTTCAGAATCACTAAACTTTGGTGTTATCATGCTGTTAGAAGTTTTGAATGGAAATGGAGTGGGACAAAACATTCGTTTCCCTGATGTATCCTACTGTGAATCAGCCCCCCTACCCCACCCCCCACACACAAAATAACTGAACAAGAAGCAGTGTACTAATTCAGTTTGAGATGGATTTTCCCCCTTTAGGAAAAAGCTCCCCCATAATTCACTACTAGGCAGAGATTCCAGTGTAATTCAGAACAGATATATTTAAATGCAATAATTGAAAATTTGGACTTGACTTTTTATCTCTGTGGTACACTGTGCACTGTGGCCTGAAAGGCAACAGCATGCTGCTAGGAAGAATTTACTAGTGACTTTTTCTCTGGAAAAAAAAAAGAAAAAAAGGAAAAGCAAACTGTTGGGGCATCCTAAATGTAACATATTATTCCCAAAGGTGGCTTTGGGCTGTTCTTTATACTGCTCACCTGAGCTCATTAATTAGTGTTTCAGTATTTTTTTTGTTCCTGGGGATATGAGGCAATGTGGTGTAGTGGGGAAGGTTTGCTACCAACCTGACAAGATGGGCAGGTTAACTCCACCATTTAGCAGCTCTAGTACTTGAGCAAGTTATGGTAACTTCTCTATTATTTGCTACTCTGATATGCAAAATGGATATGTTAAATGTGACTAACATCTAAGCCTTTTTTGGAAGATAAGTTATACATACATCAATAAGCGTATTATATTAAAATAATTATATATACATATATATTTTTTAAGTTCTTAAAATAGAGCCTGACACATAACAAATACTCAAGAGATGCTCATAATTACTACTATTATCTGGCCTTAAAGTAATAGTGCTAGTGTCTGCAAATAAAGATCCAGGACGATATTTATTTATAAATAAATCCTAACTTTTGGAGAGGATAAAAATGTGCCTTTTTTATTTCCAGACTTTTAAAGAAATCATTTTGGGCATAATAAAAGCATCTGAGAGTGATTTAGATTTAACTATTTCATTTTTTAATTAAAAATTGCTCAGGGGTTATATTGACTGCAAACATGGTAAAGAGAGACTGCTTTCCAGACAGCAGCCTGGAGGTTATTGCTGAGTGGGTGTCCATGATCCCAGGCTATGTACCAAAGCTCTGACTGCTTTGTGTCAAAGTAGAAGAGTAATTGACATTCTAGTAAATACAGGTTGAAAAACGACCTTGATTTTCACTTTGTCCCTGACTCAGCAGGACAGTTGTTTCTTCTATCTTTTACCTGGATGAATAAAGACCATAAAATACGATTTTAAAACAAAACCAACATATCCTCATGGGTATACGCTGATCAAAAGCCTCATATGTGTTTGCTACCCTTTTTTTAGTGTTCTAATTTCATTTATTGATATGAACAAATATGAATGTAATTCCTCAGAGGTTGTCTGCCTCTAGTCTAAATAAAATACTTCATAAATTATATATACATGTAAAAAGAACATAAACTCAAAAGGCACTAGTATAATATACACTTTTCCATTCAAAGAAAGGTATGGAAATTCTATGACCTTATATTTTAGTGCTAAAATGAATGTTGGTTGTTTGTGTGCTAAATTTAATGATTTAATCATTTGTCTCTTTCCTTCTATCACCAAAATCTAGTATTCACTGACAATTTTCTCATTTGTTTATATGTCATACAACAGAATTCTTAAGAGTTAACATCATAATGGGTTTTTCTAGACTGATTATTTGCAAGGCTGAAAGCACATTACCTTACTACTTTCCCTTGCAAATAGCACATCAACCATCCAAATCTGGCATATTATCTGGATTCTTTGACGTCGTCTTATGTCTCTGCTGATGACTGGGTGCTGGTGGCAAAGTCTGCAGCTGATACATTTATTAATTTCTTGCCTTGGTAGGACCTTTGTTGACATGTAAGATCCAGATAGAAAGCCCATCTTATCCATAATGGCTACTCTGTCAGGTGGTATTAAACAACCTTGTCACAACTGCATATAATGCAACTTGCAAAATATTTTGAAAATCATCATGCTCTTAATATGCTGGTAAACTTACGATTCAACGTAGTTTCAATTCTTCAGCTACTTTTTTGCCATAGTATCTCATCAACTTTATAAGAACAATGTCTTTTTCTTGCTTGAATGGTAAAAATAAAGCATTAAAATCATAAATTTAATATTATTCAGAGACTTTAATAACCAAATATTTGAAATAGCCATTTGAGTAGATAGTCATTATGCAAAACTGCTAGCATTCCTAGAAACTTCAGACATCATTACGACCAAGAGAAGCAAATTTAAGAGATAGAGGGCCCAGATGTAAATAGCAGGTAAGTGTGAGACAACATGTCCTATAATATGGTAAAGCAGAGAGTATGGCCAACAGAAGAGTTCACACCTCTTCTGAAGGGGCAGCCTCTAGTTACTTGTTGCCATAGAGAAATGCCAGCTCTTTGCGGCCGGCTCATTTAATTCTTTGATAGAAAGAAATTTTGAATCTGTGTGAAATTACTTATTTTTTTTAATTGCAGGTTAATTTAAAAATTAAACATTCTGAGTGTAAAAAATGAAGCTATCTTTAGGTATGATAAAGTTTATAGGTTCTCTGTTTATAGGTCACATTTTTAGAATAACATATTAATATCACATATGAAGTAATTAATCATCCCTCCCCTGAATTCAGTAACTTGCCTAAAGTAATGAAAATATATCATGGCAACCCAAGTTTTTCCAAATTACCATCTTCTGCTCATATGACTTCATTATACTGACCTTATCATTCCATGACATAATTTACAAGGTTATAGTTATAATAGCCAACTTGAATAAGTAACTATGTGTGTGTGTATGTGTCAAACAAGTATATGTCAAGTGAATTATCTTTATATATTGTGTTAAGTTCCTATATATTTCCTCATTTAATTCTACCAATCAGCATCTTTGTACTAGGAAGGAAAACTGGAAGCCAAAGTCTTGTATATTCAAAAATGAAGAAGGAAGAGTATTAAGAACCAAGTACAGAATTTGATACATTTAAAGCCTAGGACTGGCTCTAATATGTTGTTTAAGGGAAAGATGGGTATATATTTCTTACTTAAAAGCAGAATTTGGTGATTGTCATAATACTAACCTACAGAAAGTTATTGCTTTTTATTTTTCAAGCTATCTTTATATCCATTATCTTCCAGTATGTGGCTTTTTCTGTAAGAAATGGTTATCCTTTGAAACTCTAGTCTCATATTCTCTTACTGTCTTCACTATTTAAGTTTCCATCCTTTATGTGCTTCTCTGAAAAGTGAAAGTGTTAGTCGCACAGTTATGTCTGACTCTTGTGACCCCATGCGCTATAGCCTGCCAGGCTTCTCTTTCCATGGAGTGAGTAACCATTCCCTTGTCAAGGGGATCTTCTTTACCATGTGAACACCAGGGAGGCCCATATGCTTCTTTAGTATACTTTATGCTTATTTTTTTCATCACTTAGAGAATCCTCTAAATTTTCACTTAATTTTCTATCCTACAATTTCTCAACTCATAAAAAAATTGTTTCTCCACTTTCATCAAGTTTACAGTCCTCCACTCTACCAGCTGAACTGTAAAGTAAAATAAAGTAAAAAAAAATTTGTTTCTCTATCAACTTATTTTAAAACTAAGGAAAGAAAAATAGAAAAATACATGGCATTTAAAATAAAACAACAGTCTGCAATGGTTGACAGGATATAGACATTGGGCAATGTAAAACTACATTGTGCTGTTGCGATATGAACATTGAAGCTCTTTTATGTAATATGGGCATGCAAACACACAAAACAATAAAATTATAAGTATACACATATAATATACACATAAAGTACATATGTATCTAACACTTAAAAATTGATTGGAATACACAGAAGAACTGTACAAAAAAATATCTTCATGACCCGGATAATCACGATGGTGTAATCACTCATCTAGAGCCAGACATCCTGGAATGTGAAGTCAAGGGGGCCTTAGAAAGCATCACTACGAACAAAGCTAGTGGAGGTGATGGAATTCCAATTGAGCTATTTCAAATCCTGAAAGATGAGGCTGTGAGAGTGCTGCACTCAATATGCCAGCAAATTTGGAAAACTCAGCAGTGGCCACAGGACTGGAAAAGGTGTTTTCATTCCAGTCTCAAAGAAAGGCAATGCCAAAGAATGCTCAAACTACTGCACAATTGCACTCATCTCACATGCTAGTAAAGTAATGCTCTAAATTCTCCAAGCCAGGCTTCAGCAATATGTGAACCATGAACTTCCTGATGTTCAAGGGGGTTTTAGAAAAGGCAGAGGAACCAGAGATCAAATTGCCAACATCCGCTGGATCATGGAAAAAGCAAAAGAGTTCCAGAAAAACATCTATTTCTGCTTTATTGACTATGCCAAAGCCTTTGACTATGTGGATCACAATAAACTGTGGAAAATTCTGAGAGAGATGGGAATACCAGACCACCTAACCTGCTTCTTGAGAAATTTGTATGCAGGTCAGGAAGCAGCAGTTAGAACTGGACATGGAACAACAGACTTGTTCCAAATAGGAAAAGGAGTGCATCAAGGCTCTATATTGTCACCCTGCTTATCTAACTTATATGCAGAGTACATCATGAGAAACGCTGGACTGGAAGAAACACAAGCTGGAATCAAGATTGCCGGGAGAAATATCAATAATCTCAGATATGCAGATGACACCACCCTTATGGCAGAAAGTGAAGAGAAAGTCAAAAGCCTCTTGATGAGAGTGAAAGAGGAGAGTGAAAAGGTTGGCTTAAAGCTCAACATTCAGAAAACGAAGATCATGGCATCCAGTCCCATCACTTCATGGGAAATAGATGGGGAAATGGTGGAAACAGTGTCAAACTTTATTTTTTGGGGGGGCTCCAAAATCACTGCAGGTGGTGACTGCAGCCATGAAATTAAAAGACGCTTACTCCTTGGAAGAAAAGTTATGACCAACCTAGATAGCATACCGAAAAGCAGAGACATTACTTTGCTGACTAAGGTCTCTCTAGTCAAGGCTACGGTTTTTCCTGTGGTCATGTATGGATGTGAGAGTTGGACTGTGAAGAAGGCTGAGCACCGAAGAATTGATGCTTTTGAACTGTGGTGTTGGAGAAGACTCTTGAGAGTCCTTTGGACTGCAAGGAGATCCATCCAGTCCATTCTGAAGGAGATCAGTCCTGGGATTTCTTTGGAAGGAATGATGCTAAAGCTGAAACTCCAGTACTTTGGCCACCTCATGCGAAGAGTTGACTCATTGGAAAAGACTCTGATGCTGGGAGGGATTGGGGGCAGGAGGAGAAGGGGACGACAGAGGATGAGATAGCTGCATGGCATCACCAACTTGATGAACATGAGTCTGAGTGAACTCTGGGAGTTGGTGATGGACAGGGAGGCCTGGCGTGCTGCGATTCAAGGGGTTGCAATGATTCGGACATGACTGAGTGACTGAACTGAACTGATGCTCATGGTAAGAATTCCTTGGTAAAAGGGAAGAAAGTTTGGATTTATATTGGTTGTAAAGTGAGCTTTAGATATATTTATGTCTATGAATCTAAGTATCCATTAAAAGGAGAAAAAATTATATAAATATGGTAGTTAATTATTGATCATAGGGATATATGCTTGTTATATTTTTCATTTTTTGTCTGTAATTCTGAAAAAAAGTAAAGTTTTCATATAATTTTGAGTAATGCTATTATTTCTATGCAATCTTTTTTTCTCCATTAGACTTTAAAAAAAAGTCACCAGCAGTAAAAAGAACCAACCACAGGTTAAAGTGCTAGTCGCTCAATCATGCTTGACACTTGGTGACCCCCATGGACTGTAGCCAGCTACAGGCTTCTTTGTCCATGGAAATCTCTGGGCAAGAATACTGGAGTGGGGTGCCATTTCCTTCTCCAGTGGATCTTCCCAACCCAGAGATTGAACTCTTGTCTACTGTATGGCAGGCAGATCCTTTACCATCTGAGCCACCTGGGAAGCCTCCAAACGTTAGTCACATCTTGAATCTATGGTCACAAAAACGTCTTTGTACCAACCTATGTCCAGATCTACTCTCTAGTGTAAAGTTTTGGCTTAATGTAAGTGAGATGGTAGACTCAGACATGATAATACTTTTCCTACAACTCAATAGACATACTAAAATTTATTTAAAAAGTAACGTATATCAGTGTCAATACCACTCTTTCTAAGCAGTATAATAAACAACAGGCCTGAGCTCTCATTCAAACTACCCTCTTTTCCTTCTACTCTAGGAAGTGGGACTAATGGCCAATGATCCCTAAAGCAGTTCTTCCATCCTGTAACATTCTGCTTTTCTATAAGATTCAGTAGCCTCTATGGTAGATCCTTTTCCACTCTTGCCAGGTTTGGGGTCTTCCCTATAAATTTCTCTGGAATTCGGCAGGAAGTAAAAGAAAGGAGAGGGCTTTGCAAGTGGCTCAGTAGGTAAAGAATCCACCTGCAATGCAGGAGACACAAGAGATGCAAGTTCAATCCCTGGGTCAGGAAGATCCCACAGAAGAGGGCATAGCAACCCACTCCAGTATTCTCGCTTGGAGAATCCCATGGACAGAGGAACCTGGTGGGCTTCAGTCCATAGGGTTGCAGATACAACTGAAGCAACTAAGCATGCATGCACAGAAGAGAGAGGAAAACTAATACATGCTAAATAGTCGTATTGGAACTAACATTTTATACACGGTATTTACTCAGTTATTAAAATATTACTAAAAATATAGACACTGTTCTCTCCATTAATGAAATAAAGAACAGGGGTTCATGGAGGTCATAGCATTATTAGAAAGACTACAGTTCTTATCTAACTCCCAATCTGATATTTTATACAAGGAAAATGCTTTCAGTGTTCACATTCCAAAGCTGTTCACCAGAATTCATCGAGTGATCTTAGTGTTGTAATAGAGCTGTTAATTATCTTCTTACCCCTTACAAGTTAGCTTTCTAGGAAACAAGGATGACATATTTAAATATAAACCAGGTGTTCATTGGGACTTCCCTGGTCACTCAGAGGTAAAGAATCTGCCTGCCAATGCAGTAGATGAAGTTTCAATCTGTGGGTTGGGAAGATTCTCTGGAGAAGGAAAGGGCAACCTACTCTGGTATTCTTGCCTGGGAAATCTCATGGAGAGAGGAGCCTGCAGGGCTATAATCCATGGGGTCGCAAAAAATGTCAGACACAACTTAGTGACTAAACAACAACAAGTGTTCATTAAAGGGGACAGCAGAATTAGCATTTTAAAAAAAATATCCGTAAGTGATTCTGATAGATGAACCTCTGCCTCTACCTTGTTGAGAATCTGTGATTTAGACAGAAAGGTTAGAGGCATGTCTCTTTAAACACATTACCATCATCTGCTGCTGCTGCTGCTGCTAAGTCGCTTCAGTCATGTACGACTCTGTGCAACCCCATAGATGGCAGCCCACCAGGCTTCCCCATCCCTGGGATTCTCTAGGCAAGAACACTGGAGTGGGTTGCCATTGCCTTCTCCCAATGCATGAAAGTGAAAAGTCAAAGTGGAGTTGCTCAGTTATGTCCAACTCTTAGCGACCCCATGGACTGCAGCCTACCAGGCTCCTTCATCCATGGGATTTTCCAGGCAAGAGTACTCTAGTAGGGTGCCATTGCCTTCTCCATCTAGTGATCCCCAAAAGAGGTAAATGACAAGGTGATAGAGCAAATTTAAGATCTCTCATTTCACTGAAGCTGATTGCTCTTTTGCATACTTTTGCTCACTATTTGCCCAAGCCAAGGGATCATTTGATGTTGTATTGTTTGTTTGGGTAACAAACCACACACACACTTATTGCTCCTGTTGAGTGTAACTGGACCTCATTTGATGGGCAAAGTGGGGAAACAGTTCAGTAGGCCTTCTAGCACTCATCTCTATAATAAACTTTAAAGATAACTTTACATGGAGAAAGGTAAAATTATGGCAAGAGAACTGGGTCAGCTCAAGTAGTTGGCTTTCAGAACAGGTAAAGTATTTAAGGAAGCAAATAAAATCATAATTTGACCCCATCTTTGAAAAGGGTTATTTGCAAAGTTTTTAATTTGATGTCTACATAAAAATTGCTTACATATAATAAAACCTTAGATGTGATCATTTTCACAAACAGTATAAATGAGAATATATAAGGCTTTCTTATTAGCAATTTACATATTAATCTAAACAAAAAAGATCAGACTTGTGTACTAAATTCTGTTCACTTTTGTTAAACCGGGTTGTGCATCCCCCAGTTCTCGATCATTTAGGATTCTTTCTTTTTTATCCTCTTTTTTTTTGAAAATGTGGGCTTATTAAAAGTAGTTTGCCAGTGACTAAGCCAGCACTCAAGGCATATTTGTCTTAGTCAGCTCCCAGTTCAGTTAAATCAGAAATCCGTGGGGGTGGAACCCAGGCAACTGGATTTTACAAATCACACTAGGTACAGCCAGTTCTAATGTGCAGCCAACATTGAGAACCGTTCATATTTATCTCTGCACTGACCACCTGAAGCCTGCCAGCTCAATAGAGTTTACAGAGACGCTCTTCTTGCCACAAGCATCTCCAAATAGCTGAATATTTTCTATGGCAAATATGAAGGGGAAGATCAATTAAGATCATTTTTCTGAGAACAGTTAGCTACATCTGTTGCATTAAAATAAATTTGAAAGGTGGATGAATCCCAAAGAAGAGATCATATTTATTTTTATCTGTCTTTAATAGCCTGTTTTACTAGTGATGCTTTTGAACTGTGGTGTTGGAGAAGACTCTTGAGAGTCCCTTGGACTGCAAGGAGATCCAACCAGTCCATCCTAAAGGAGATCAGTCCTGGGTGTTCATTGGAAGGACTGATGCTGAAGCTGAAACTCCAATACTTTGGCCACCTCATGCGAAGAGTTGACTCATTGGAAAAGACTCTGATGCTGGGAAGGGTTGGGGGCAGGAGGAGAAGGGGAAGACAGAGGATGAGATGGCTGGATGGCATCACCAACTCAATGGACATGAGTTTAAGTGAACTCTGACAGTTGGTGATGGACAGGGAGGCCTGGCGTGCTGCGATTCATGGGGTCGCAAAGAGTCAGACAAAACTGAGTGACTGAACTGAACTGAACCTACTAGTGAAAATTTTAATATATTGTTTAATGAACCAACATTTTACAAATAAAAGACAAGAAATATTTTTTACAAAAGAAGACACTGCCACCTACCATTATTTCATATTTGCTTGTTAGTAGATGCCTTAAACACATCTTCCAAATGTATTGTTTTGAATGATATACCAGTACTACACGAAATATACTATTTATTTAAGTTTTCAAAAATAAGTCTCACCTCATTCCTCAAAAAATAAAACTATACATAAAATGTGTTGTTACATGTTTATTGTTCTTAGATTATAATTTTATTTGTATAGCATTATAGCTAACACCTTTAGAAACTTAAATATGATATTAATTTTATAGTATTACAAATATAATTATAAAGTGTCAATTTTTTTTAAACTACAGACAATTGACACATTACTATTAACCCCCCAGATGTATGTATGTTGTAGGTTCACACACACAAAAAAAACGCAGCCCCAGTTCAATAGAGTGAAAGCAAAGGCAACAGTTATTAAAAGGTAAATACACTGGAGTCACATTTCTGAGACAGAGAGCGAGGGCTTGGAGAGAACACTGTGACACACACTGAAATATCAGCAAAGTGAAGAGATTTGAAAAATCATTTTCACATGTATTACCTCGTTGTGATTTCCATTATTTCTATAACCTTAATTTTATACAGTTAAGAATTTTAAGTATGTTTCTTAACCATTGTATAGAATTATATAGATGACATTCTGTGTTGTTTTCTCCTTTTGTCGCTAATGACAAGACTGAACTATTGTTCTGGTTAAATTAGATGAAATTATAAATTATTTAAAACAGATGAGCAAAACTCAATGTAATGCTTCCCTATTCTATTCTTCTGAGGTCTACCTCCATTTACATGATGCTAAATATCTAGAGACTCAAAAAAAGTGTATTTTTATTGTTATTATTTACCTCACATCAACATTATTATAAGAGAAACTTAGAGTTTTTGTTTACAGAATAAATAATACAATAGGGATTCTAAACATTATTTGTAATTTTCTGAGTTCTTAAAATAAAATGCTACCAGAATACATGAGTTTCATTTAAAAGATCTTTTAGCTCAAGTACCTTCAGTTATAATTTGGCTTGGCTCAGCACTTGGTGGCAATACATTTAGAGACTGAGAAAAGGGATTTATTAAATTTTGAGCATTCTGCTTTATTTTTGTGACAAAATTTCAGTATAAATTTACATTTCTGAACATACATGTAAGAATTCCACCAGTAACAAAAGCTATAATCACCTCTAAGCTTTCCGAGTGTTTCTAAATTATATGTCATCAGTGTATTTTTTTTAGCCACATCCTAAACTCCTACATTTGATTTATTTTTCAGAATCCCTCACCAATGTGTTGTTGGAAACTCTTTTGATCTCTGGATGTCTTTTTAATATATCTTTATGTAACTGTTTTAATTGCAACTAAGCCAATTCACCTATGAAAATACATTCTTAAATAAGCTCACTTTTCCTCTGAGGCTCTCATACTAAATTGGGGATGAATTATATCAGGGAATCATCCATGGCACATTAACAAATGCAGTACGATTATTTGGCATCTAAACATTACATACAGACCTCTGTTTACCCCAAAAGCATTTCCTAAAGATATCTTCACCTGACAAGGAGTTAAAAATATAATTCATCAGGAGATGGAGACATATCATTCAGAATCCAAACTTCCTAACAGAGGTAAACTGTTCTCTTGCTTTGAAATGCAAACAAAACGCACTAAGTACAATGGGAGGGCATTCAGTGTACTAAGTACAATGAGAATAGTCTAAAAGACATGCAAATATATCAGATGATTTATCAATTTCATTTTCCCATGGCAAGTTTTCTTAGAGTCTTCTTTCTGCTTCAAACTAGACTTTAGCTTCTCTAAGTCTGGAAATATCCTCAGACACTGTTTGCAAGTCTGTTTGCAATCTCCTCCTCTCAATCGTCTTAATTAATTATTTAACAACAACAAAAATTAAAAGATGGTTACACATGGACCGACAGTGAAAGTACAGCATAAACCAGTACTGATGATTAGTCCATCTATTCACCTGAGGGCAAAATATATGTAAAAAAGGAAGTAAAACCATCTTCTCACAGTTACTTGACACTACATGATTTGTCTCCATTCCTACATAAAATTAGTTCTTCCCCCTGGATCCTTCTTCTCTTGAATAGACCCTTTGTTTATACCGCATATCCTTCCAGCTACCTCTTTCCATTGAACTCTTTATAGTAAAACACTGCCAAATCTTAAACATTGTCTATCTACAACTTACACAAATTGTTACACAGTTGAAAACTTCTTCCTTTATGACACATTTTTCTTAGCTTAGATTCTGAGATGCTTCTAGTTTTCTTCCTGCCTCTAGTCTCTTCCCTGAAGTCTACATTGCAGGTTCCTCCATCATGTCTGGACCAATGAATATCAAAGTGTTCCAAATAAGTTTTTGTTTTTCTCAAAGTACATATCTTCGTTGTCAATGTACCTAGATCTATGGTTTCACAAACTATCATTGTGCTAGAGACTCCCAACTGTGTATCTCTAGTCTTAACCAAATTCTCATTTTCCCAAAAAGGGATAACTTTCCCTAGGTTAATCTGCTTCATTTCAGTAAAATATGTTTCTCTTCTACCAGAAGTTCAGGCCAAACCTAACCTGTACACTCTTAATTCTTCTCTTTCTTCTTCATATCCCATAGCAAATCCTCTCAGCTCTGCTTTCCAAAGTAAATACCTTTTCTAAACTTTTCTTAACATGTTCACCATGACTTTAATCCAAATCTCTGTTAGCTTCCATTTAGATTACTGCCAAATTCTTATTTATTCCTACTTTTTCTACATTTACCCCATTGTAGTAGCCATAATCATCCTTTAAGAGAGAGACCAGATTATTTTACAACACTGTTCAAAGCCATTCATGTTTCTCTACCATATTTAAGCTAAAACAAACTCCTTATGATTGGTAGAAAACATCCCTTGCCTACTTCAATAACCACTCATGTCTCTGCCTCTCACTGTTTGCTCGCTTGAAAACATCATTCTTGTTTCCACTTCAAAGATTCTAAACCTGTTCTCCCTTCTTTCTGAGCTTCTCCTTATTCCAATAGTCACATGATACTTTCCTTTTTACATTTATACATTTACATTATATCTTTGGGATTTACTGTGTAGAACAGAGCAGACCACTGACCTCAGACTCTTTTGAACCATTTACATAAGTGGGAAATAACTTTTATTGTTTTTGAACAATCGTATGATTTTTCAGTCTAATTTTACAACAACCTGACTAAAGAAATAGGTATCAAAGCTGTCCAAATTTCTGCCTTAAGGAGATGAATGCTAAACAAAGTATTCTTGTGTCAGATGAACATAGAGCATAAATATTATTATGAATTCCTATGTTTGCAAATATAAGCCTGCTGCTAAGCCTCATATGTTAAAGTATAGAGCTGTTACAGTTGTTTAATTTGCTTTGGGAGGAGTTGAGGAAGGACTCTAATCTCTTGTTTGGAATTTGGTAAGTAGCCTTCTAATTGAGTAAAAGTAGAGAGGAGGCCTGGAAACCCAGCCACTCCAAATACACACTTTCAATCAATTCTCTGACATTTATCTCTGTGTATCATACATATCTTCTGAGATATCTTTGGCCTTTTAGGTTATTTTGGTAGTAAGCTGTTAATACCTTTGTGGAAACTTGTTATGGCTTCCTCTTATCTACTAATTCAATAATCACTCCATTTCCTTTTTGGCTTAAAAAAAATTAAATTGTTCATCTGGTCTTGTCTATGTCACTATTTCCTTTGTCTTTTTCAGTTGTATCACTTTTGAGCCTTTACTATCTATTACTCTCATTTAAGTGAGGTTTAAGGAGAACAAGGAGATAATTGATAACTAGAAGTTACTAACTTCAAATATACCTAAACATCTTCCATCCTAAAGCAAAGCACACCCACTTGAAAAAAAGAAAGCCTCACAGGACATTATAACCCTTTCATGATGCCATTCAATTTCTCACCTTTCCTTTAGAGTGGTAGTTCTCAACTGGGGGCAATTTTGTTCCCCAAGGGAACAACTCAGTTCAGTCAGTTCAGTCGCTCAGTCATGTCCAACTTTTTGTGACCCCATGGGCTGCAACATGCCAGGCTTCCTTGTCCAACACCAACTCCCAGAGTTTGCTCAAACTCATGTCCATCGAGTCGGTGATGCCATCCAACCATCTCATCCTCTGCTGTCACCTTCTCCTCCTGCCTTCAACCTTTCTCAGCATCAGGGTCTTTTCAAATGAGTCAGCTTTTTGAATCCAGTGGCCAAAGTACTGGAGTTTCAGCATCAGTACCAGTCCTTCCAGTGAATATTCAGGACTGATTTCCTTGAGGATGGACTGGTTGGATCTCTTTGCAGTCCAAGGGACTCTCAAGAGTCTTCTCCAACACCACAGTTCAAAAGCATCAATTCATCAGCACTCAGCTTTCTTTATAGTCCAACTCTCACATCCATACATGACTACTGGAAAAAACATAACCTAGACTAAATGGACCTTTGTTGGCAAAGTAATGTCTCTGCATTTTAATATACTGTCTAGATTGGCTATAACTTTTCTTCCAAGGAGCAAGCATCTTTTGTTTCATGGCTGCAGTCACCATCTGCCGTGATTTTGGAGCCCCCCCTAAAAAAGTCTGACACTCTTTCCACTATTTCCCCGTCTATTTGCCATGAAGTGATGGGACTGAATGCCATGATCTTAGTTTTTTGAATGTTGAGGTTTAAGCCTATGTTTTCACTCTCCTCTTTCATTTTCATCAAGGGGCTCTTTAGTTCTTCTTCACTTTCTACCATAAGGGTGGTGTCATCTGCATATCTGAGGTTATTGATATTTCTCCTGGCAATCTTGACTCCAGCTTGTGCTACATCGAGCCCAGTGTTTCTCATGATGTACTCTGCATATAAGTGGGTCTAGTAAGATCTTTACAACCATGAGACATTCTTTTGATTTATTGTAATAAATAACTTAAAAAGTATATAATTCCCTTACTAACACTAGCAAGGTGGACACTCTCCATCCCTCTTCTGATGTCTGTGTCAGAAGCTTTCTCTGTCCCTTTTCACTGTAATAAACCTCTGCTATGCAAAAGCTTTTGAGTGATCAAGCCTGGTCACGGCCCCACAGCTAAATCATCTTCTTCAGAGATCATAAATCTGACAACATTCACTGTAAGCTATCACTGGTAAGGTCATGCTTAAAATTTTGCAGGCTAGGCTTCAGCATTGTGTGAACCAAACTATCAGATGTCCAAGCTGGGTTTAGAAAAGGCAGAGGAACAAGAGATCAAATTGCCAACATTCACTGGATCTTAGAGTAAACTAGGGAATTCCAGGAAAATCTACCTGTTTCATCATCTACACCAAAGCCTTTGACTGTGCGGATCATAATAAACTGTGGAAAGCTCTTAGAGAGGTGGGAATACCAGAGCATCTTACCTGTCTCCTGAGAAACCTGTATGGGGGTCAAGAAGCAACAGTTAGAACCCTGTATGGAACAAATGATTGGTTCAAGATTGGGTAAGGAGTAAGGCAGGGCTCTCTGCTATCATCTTGTTTGTTTAATCTATATGCTGAGCACATCATGAGAAATGCTGGGCAGGATGAATTACAAGCTAGAATCAGGATAGGAAGGAGAATAACAACAACCTCAGATATGTGGATGATATCTCTACTGACAGAAAGCACAAAGGAACTAAAGAGCCTCTTGAGGAGGGTGAAGGAGGTTGAGTGCAAGAGCTGACTTAAAACTAAACATTAAAAAAAGAAAAAAAACTGAGTTCATGGCATCAGGCCCTATTACTTCATGGCAAGTAGAAAGGAAAAGGTGGAAGTAGTGACAGGTTTCCTCTTCTTGGGCTCCAAAATCACAGTGAATGGTGACTGCAGTCATGAAGTCAGAAGATGTTTGCTACTTGGCAGGAAAGTTATGACAAGCCTAGACAGTGTGTTGAAAAACGGAGACATTACTTTTCTGACAAAGGTCCATATAGTCAAGGTTATGGTCAGTGGTCACATATGGTTGTGAGAGCTGGACTGTAAAGAAGGTGGAACACTGAAGAATTGATGATTTCAAATTGTGGTGCTGGAGAAGAATCCTGAGAGTCCCTTGGACAGCAAGAAGATCAAATTGGTCAGTCTTAAGGGAAATCAACACTGAATACTTGTAAGAATTGTTAATGAAGCTGAAACTCCTATATTTGGTCATCTGATGCAAACAGACAACTCATTGGAAAAGTCCTGATGCTGGGAAAGATTGAAGGCAGAAGGAGAAGAGGGCATTAGAGAATGAGATGAATGGATAGCATCACCAATGCAATGGAGATGAACTTCAGCAAACTTTGAGAGATGGGAGGGAAAGGGAGGCCTGGTGTGCTGCAGTCCATGGGTTTGCAAAAAGTCTGACCTGACTGGCTGACTGAACAACAACAGGAACAGTGATGGAAGCTGTAAACATTTGGTGAGTAAATAAAAGGGGCACAGAGATATAGCCACTGTCAAATTCAGCTTAGCATCCTATTCAGGAAATGACACTATCTTTAAAGCTAGGTGACAACAACTGGCAAAGATGGGTTTATGCTGTAGCAACATAATAAGAATTATGTTAAAAAGAATTTACACTCCAAACAGTTATGTGTTATGGACCTCAGAACAAAGCACCTGGTTTCATGATGTAGAGCATTTAATTTATTTATTTTAATATTATAGATAAGACATACTACATATGTTATATAAGTAATTAAGAATGGAAACAAAGTATATAAAATAGAGTCAACAGATATTTTACAGATAAAATCGACTTCACTGGATAGGAAAAGCTTAGAAATGGCAAACAAAATTGATCACCTCTAGGAGAAAAGGGGAATGACTGAAAAAAAAAAAACAAAAAAGACTTCCTAGCTTAAGTAAGTGTATGCATTGGATCAGTCCTGAAATAGTCTGCTTAGCCTATTTTAAGCCTCCTCACCTACACACATATACCCACACAATCTGACACACAAACAAGTGTGGCATCTTCCTTTCTAAAATCTTACTTTGATACTTCAGTACTTCAAACAATGTTTGTCAATAGAAAAATGGCACCATCCCCATCTAAAATGATACTGGGAATCTTCTGCAGAAAAAGTTAGAAACATGGATGGATTGTTCCCCCCTAAAATATCAGTTTAGCCAGTTGCTGCTTTTGCCTCCCACTCTTGCCCATCTTGCTCATTATCTATCTGAGATTAAATTGAATTACAAGTTTTCTTTGACCAATGAATAAATAATGAGAAATTCTGAGTGAAATCCTTTCAGTTACATAAAACTATAAATCAGAGTCAAACAAAGCAACCTTTTGAACCATCAGAATCACTGACTATGACCCACATGTCTCATGATCAAAGAACCAGGCTTTTAGTTTTCTTGTACTAACTATATTTAATATATTTTAGAGGTAAAAATCCGTTGAAAACTATGAACAGAATATTAAGATGAACGTGGTATCCTCCATGGAATAAGCATATTATATCCACATGAAAATGAGCATTTGATAATAAAAATATAAATATGAAGCTCAAAACATCAAAGTGTTTGATTTCAATCTGGGAATCAGTGCATATAGATAGCAATAAAGCCAGGGTTGTGCTTGAGACTGTCCAAGGATATAACCAGAAAAAGAAGAGAGACCGGCTAGACAGAAAGACAGACAGACACTAAGGATAGGCCTGTGTAATTTAGGCTTTGAAGGAATATGTAAAGCAATAAGGACAATTCTGAGGAGACTGAAGATGGGAAGGAGAAAAATTGTCCCAGAAGCCCAAGATAAAATTTCAAGAAATGTTCATAGGGGCATATGGAATTAAAAGACAATGAGTTCTTTAAATGATCCACTAAAAGAGACAACTAGAGATTATTATTAGTAATCTTACCATGAAGATGAACAGTATAGGGAAAGACACTTTGAAGTTGTCTTATAGAGTGTTTTTTGCTGTTTTGTAAGTATGTTGTTCGATATGATTCAGTAAAAAAGGATTATGTAGGTTATAAAAATGTAAAAGTTAATACAAAGTAAATTAGGAAATTTCTTACAAAGTTTAACATAGATTTTCTACCCTATGTCTGAGTAATTTCATTCTTGTTTGTCAAAAAAATATATATTTCCATTAAAAAACTGTGATCATGATTGCTCATTAGTAACTTTATTTTTAATAGCTAAAACCAGACACAACCCAGGTTTCAGTCAACTGGAGAAACAAACTGTGGCATATTTGTATGACAGAATAGTACTCAGCAATTAAAAAGAACAGAGTACTGATACATTCAACAACTGGCTAAATTTCAAAAATATATGAAGTAGAAATAGTCAATGCAAAAGAACAGCTATTGTGTGATTCCATTTATGTGAATTTTTATAATAGGGAAACCAAATGATCATGACAGAAATAAGAATAGTGTTACTTCTGAGGCTGTGAAGGATCAACTGAAAAGGGAAATTTCCAAGGATGGAATTGTTCTGTGTTTTGATAGAGGTGTGGGTTAATACAGTTGCATGCACTTGTGAAAACTCAAACTTTACACTTAATATTTCATTATATCTAAATTGTTCTTTTAATCAAAGGGAAAAATAAACCAAATGTTAATGGGAAGATGATATTATAGACATTTATCTGCATTGAGAAGAGTAAGGAGAGATATCTAGGGATGAGGAATATCCCTGTCTGAGGGAAAGTTCCTTTAAATTAGGCTGAGGGAAAATTCCTTTATATAGTGTTAAGACCATGGAACTTGAACATGTTAATATTATAAAAAAGAGCAAGAGAGAGGGAAATGTCCATTTTAAAGAGAGGGCATTGATAGAGCAATATCCCAGAGTAGGCAGAGGGGAATTGAATTCAAATTACTAAACATGTTTTACTTTTCTGCTCTGAAAGGCCACAAAAGAGACAGAGCAGGCTCAGATTTAGGGACTTAGTCTAATTAATTTATAGTGGGTTATGTAACCAGTCATGAGAAGAGACTAAACATAAAAATTTCATTATTTGGGCCCCATGTAGTCCTCACAAGGATAAGAGGACCTCTGGGGCCTCTGTAATTGACTTCTAACAAGACAGATTATTTTGATCATGTTAGAGACTTGAATCTGAAATGGGCTCTATCCTGAGCTACTTCTTTGGTTAGGACTCAGCAATGGCAATGCTTGTCTAAAATTGTTTTTATAGAAGGAAAAGTCAAGCACTGCCAGAAACTTTGCACAGGAATTATAGTGGACTGTGGAGACTGATGCAAACCTAAATTGCCAGATGCATTTGGAAAGAGCTGATGTATCAGAATATGAAATGTTAACTTAAGCATGAGCCTTTTCATCTTATTGAGTTTAATGAAAAAGTTACTTGGATATCTGTAAAACAACAGAAAGTAAATGGGAAATATCTAGACAATCAGTAAGACATTTTGGCAAAGTTACATCATAGCCTCATAAACTTTGAACCTAATAGAGTATGTTGACCATAATTATTAGGGAGAAATGAACGGGTAGAAAGCACTCCACGTATGTTTGCAGAGTGCTATTTGAAATTTGAGAGTGTATGAGAATGACTAGATAATTTCAAAGAACAATACTGGTTTAAATAATGACGATAGCTCCAACACTCCAAAAACAATGCTCTGAAGTGGCTTCATTGAAAATTACTTACATTTGAAACTATGGATTAGGAAACTTCAGTAAATAGACTTAGATGGAAACCATCTAAGAGGAGACTGGAAATTAGAAATAGGCTCAAAAACAAAAATATAATAGGAAGAAAACTTGCATGCTTATATTGAACATTTGGTCTCATTAGGAACAAATCTCTACATCATCATTTAAAAACCCTGGCTATGTTTTGCTGTAAAAAATTCCACTTTTAATTACTTATTTAAATTTTATTATTTCAAAAAAATTTCTGTCATTTCCACTCAGTAAAACAGACATTGAAATTCTATAGTATTTTTATATCACTTTTTCATATTACTTATGGCATATCATGCTGTTTTAAAACTACAGGTATAAATAATGCAATGACATGGGATTTTATTTTTATAATAGAGGATACTACAGTATATAAAGAATCAAGCCACTATAAATCTAAGAGGTTATGTTAGTCTGCTGAGGCTGCCATAACAAAACATCACACACTGGGTGGCTCAAACAACAAAAATTTATTTCTCACAGTTCTAGAGGCAGCAAGTCCAAGATCAAGGCATCAGTGGCTTTGATTTCCCCTCCTTGACTTGTAGACCTTCTCACTGTGGCCTCACATGGTGTCACATGGTGTTTTCTCTGTGCCACTGGGACCCTGGTAGCTTTCCTCTTTTTCTATGGCTACCAGTCCTGTTGGGTTAGGGCCCCACCCTTCCTTATGTCTTCACTTAACCTTAATACCTCTTTATAGGCCCCGTGCCAAGATACAGTCACCTCAGGCATTAAGGGTTTCTACATATGAATTTGGATGGGGAAGACAATTGAGTTCATAAAACGGGTTATGTCAGGTCCAATATTTGAGGGGCCTCTAAGACAACAAATAGGTAGTGACTAGGGACGGTTGAAGGGTGGATAATATAGCTAATATTAAGAAAATATCTTGGTTCTAGACCAAAATATTGGTCTACATTTGCTATTGGTCTAGGATTTGCTAATCCTACAGATTAGCAAATGTGTCTTTATAAGAATATCTTCTTACCCCTCACCCTATAAGAGAACTGTTTCAGACTACTCATTTCTTTCTACCCTGGAGAATTGAATTTTGTCATTTCTCTAGATGAAAGCATATGAATATGAACTTTCATAACTTAAGTGCCTCCTATGTAGAGAGGGAAGTTTTCATAAGGTGTTATAACTGATCATGTTTTATCTTGGTACCTTTTGGACAATCAGATAGATTGTGATAGAGAGTGGGAGTGCCTTATAATTGCCATGTGACAGGTTTAGAAGTAAGCCAATCCAGTTGACATTTATAATTAGATTGTGATTTTTTTTTCAGCATCAGCTGGTAGACCCAGACACTCTGTCAGTCTTAGCCTCTATAATATTTCCTATGAGCAAGTACAAACTGGTTGAAGAAGACTAGAGAAGGAAGGAAAAATCTAGATTTCTCTGGCTTGAGATCTGAATGCAAGGTAAAGTGTATCACACTCTTTGATAGTTTAAAGCAAGTTTTCTCAACCTAAGCACTGGTGTTATTGGGCCCAGATAAGTATTTACTATGGAGGGAGGGGGGTACTGTTCTATGTGTTATATGATGTTTAGCAGTATCTCTGGCTTCTGCTTACCAGATTCCAGTGGTATCTTTAGCCATGACAACTGAATTTATCTCCAGATATCAGTAGAATATGCAGCAAAAAAAAAAAAAGCAAGACTAGATGTTCCCTTTTAATATCATTTTTAATTAAAAAAAATGAAATTAAAAGATGCTTGCTCCTTGGAAGAAAAGCTCTGACCAACCTAGACAGCATATGAAAAAGCAGAGACATTACTTTGCCAACAAAAGTCTGTCTAGTCAAAGCTACAGTTTTTCCAGTAGTCATGTATGGATGTGAGAGTTGGACTATAAAGAAAGCTGAGTGTCAAAGAATTGATGCTTTTCAACTGTGATGCTGGAGAAGACTTTTGACAGTCCCTTGGACTGCAAGGAGATCCAACCAGTCCATCATAAAGGAAATCAGTCCTGAATATTCATTGAAAGGACTGATGCTGAAGCTGAAACTTCAGTACTTTGGCCACTTGATGCAAAGAACTGACTCACTGGAAAAGACCCTGATGCTGGAAAAGATTGAAGGTGAGAAGAGAAGGGGATGATAGAGGATGAGGTGGTTGGATGTCATCACCGATTCAATGGACATGAGCTGGGTAAGCTCCAGGGCTTGGTGATGGAGGCCTGGCATGCTGCAGTTCATGGGGTCGCAAGTAGTCAGACATGACTAAGCAACTGAACTGAACTAACTGAACTGGGAGGCTAAGTAAAGCAGATTGTCATCCTCATTATGAGTAGGTCCTGTACAATCTGTAGGAGACGTGAATAGAACAAAAGTCAAAGTAGGGGAGAATTCACTTCTCTGTCTGGGCTATTGTGTTTGCTCCTCCTTTCACACTGTTTTATAACTAGTACATTGGTTTGCTCCTCCACTCAGACTGGAACTTAAACCATCAGTTTTCCTGCTTCTCAGGCCTTTAGGATGTGAACTGAAACTATACCAATGGTTCTCCTGGATCTTCAGCTTGCAGATGGCAGATTTTAGAACTCTACAGTCATTCTAGTGGTGTAAGCTAATTCATACACACACACACACACATATATAATTGCGTGATTCATATAAATACATATAATTCCTATATATGTATAAAATTCCTATATGCATGCATATATCCTCTTTCAACCTCCATAATCACATGATCCAATTCTCTGTTTATCAATAAATTTAAGAAAGTGGGGAAGGGAGATTCTTTATTTCTGGCATTTGTTGGCAAAATTACTAATTAACAAAGTGAGAAAAAATTAATAAACTGAATAAATTTTCTGTACCAAAAGTATAACCATACCTGACAGTAAATTTATTTCATCTTTTCAGAAGACTGGTTTTATAAGAAGAGGTAGCCAGGTGGTCTAGGTAAAAGTATTAGAGAGTATAATATGTTTTCCTTTATTTACAATTCTTTTATTCCTAAGGGAAACACTTTTCAAATAAAGCAAGATATACTCTTTCATTCCAAGAGTGAAAAAAGTATTCATATCAAAATGATGAAACTGGTATCTTCCTTCTTTTTATGCTTCAGGATGAAATGAAAATACCATTTTGGCATGCTATCTTCTTTCCATGCTTATTCTGTCATTCTGCCAGCTTATTAGTAGGTAAAAATTAATGGGAAATAAATTAGTAAAATCCAACCTAGAAAACCTATGTAAGGAAACTAAGGTAAAAAATTGGTGTTAGTAGAGGTTTTTAAGGCACCCAGAAAATAATAAAGAAGACTGCAGTTAGAAGGAAAAAAGTTGCCCTGCTTTCTTTCCTTTTTTCACTTAAACTAGTAGTGTCCAGGTTGCCAAACAGAAATTTGAATGAAAATAAAATCTTATATTAAATGGCACCATTTTTCAAATCTACTTGTTTTTCATTCTTTTTTACTGAAACTCACACAAGAAGAGCCTTCTATACCAATAGAATGAATTCTTCAGTTTTTATCCCTCACTTATCCATCCATCTAGTTGTCCAGTACTGGCTCAGTAAATTACAGTAAATTCATTTTCATTTTCAATGCAAAGTTTGACTGAAATCTGAAAGGCAGTTTCTAGAACTTAAATAATTATTTAGAGGAATGTATGCTAAGAGAACAAGATTGCAACCATATTTTTGCTCTGAAACTTTGTCCAGGTTCTTATCTCTTTAGTAAGATCCATTGACATCTCAAAGTTAGTAAAGAATACTGAACATAGTAATAAGCTCTGATATTTTAATGAGGCTTGCCAAAGTTTACTGAGCATAGTCAAATTTCTAATTAGGTATTTATTTTACAGAGAAAAAAATGTCAATGATGGGGATAATTTCAGAAATAAATTTATGAGAGATTGAGATCTAAAAGTCAACTGATTACCAAAATCTATTTTTGGTTTAATGAAGGCTTTATCTTCAATATTAAGTAGTGCTAGCATTTGTTTCATGTAACTTCCTATACTTTATATGGGCAACCATGATGGCTCAGATGGTAAAGAATCCATCTGCAACGTACAGATCTGAGTTCAATCCCTGTGTCAGGAAGACCCCTGGAGAAGGGAATGGCTACCTACTCCAGTATTCTTGACTGAAGAATCCCATGGACAGAGATGCCTGGTAGTCTACAATGCATGGGGTCACAGAGAGTCAGACATGATATGTTCCTCAAAGCAATCATTGTTATAATATCTGAGAAGTGACATTTTGTGGCTACTCATTTGGCAAATATTTGAGAAACTATAACAAAAAAGTGGCTTTTTGTTTTGTTTTTGTTGTTTATTTTATAACTAAGGTTTTTAGAGTTGAAAGGGATCTTGTGGCTAATTTGATTCCCACACTAATTTTACAGATGATGGAAAGTTAGCTTCAAAAAAAAAATTTGATTTTATACATCACTGAGAATTCACAGCAGAACCAAGGGTATACTGCACTTAAAAAAAAAAAGTCTATTACACTCTTATTTTTCTGTGGAAAATTCAGTCCTCTTCAAAGAAAAATGAGGCAGAAGTTTAAAGTTTCCTTTCCCCTCTTATCCCCCTAATTCTGGCTTGTGGTTATGTTTATGGTTAACTTGAGAATTCATTTGTTTTGTTCATCTGATTTCTTATTTTTCCTTGGGAGATTCAGTTTGGATTTCTTCTGAAGGTTTCATAAATGCATAACTAGGAAACTCTCCTATGATGAGCTTTTGTCAAAACTTAATTCAGTTGGAAATGTTCGTAAATAAGTTAATAGAAAAATCACCCCATTGGTGGGTTAAGGAACCATTCCCAGAATCACATTGTCAGTACTCAACCATGTGACTTTGTGCATGATGCTTTCCAAACTAAATGAAAATGTTATAGCAAAATACCTATATATTCCCTTCTAGCTAACAGTTCTCTGATTCTATGAAATTGGCACTAATACAAGTCACTGTTCTTGAAAAGACAACATTTTGTAAATCAAGGTTTATCTATCATTCCAAAAGAATAATCTAGGTGCTCATTTAATTACCAAAGAAAAGAATGAATCAAGAAATATTTACTTTTAGGAAAAGTTTGCAAAGAGATACATATACATACAGAAAGAATGAATAGGCTGAACCAAGTGGAAATGACAACCAGAAGTTAGAAAAGGCAGAAGAACCAGAGATCAAATTGCCAACATACTCTGGATCATTGAAAAAGCAAGGGGATTCCCCCCAAAAATATCTACTTCTGTTTCATTGAGTATGCTAAAGCCTTTAACTGGGTGGATCATAACAAGTTGTGGAATATTCTTAAAGAAAGAGGTATAACAGACCACTTTACATGCCTCCTGAGAAACCTGTAGGCAGGACAAGAAGCAACAGTTAGAACTGGACATGGAAAATGAGTGATTCAAAATTTGGAAAGGAGTACATTAAGGTTGTATATTGTCATACTGCTTATTTAACTTCTACAAAGAGTAGGTCATGTGAAATGCAGGGCTAGATGAATCACAAGCTGGAATCAAGATTACCAGGAGAAATAACAACAACCTCAGATATGCAGATGATATCACTTTGCTAGCAGAAAGTGAAGAGGAACTAAAGAGTTTCTAGATAAGGGTGAAAGAGGTGAGTAAAAAAGCTGGCTTAAAACTCAGCATTTAAAAAAAAACTAAGATCTTGGCATTTGGTCCTATCACTTCATGGCAAATAGATGAGGAAAATGTGGAAACAGTGTCAGATTTCACTTTCTTGGGCTCCAAAATCAATGTGGGCAGTGATTGCAATCACAAAATTAAAAAAGCACTTGCTCCTTGGAAGAATAGCTAAGTCAAACCTAGACAATGTTTTAAAAAGCAGAGACATTACTTTGCCAACAAAGGTCCATAAAGTCAATGCTATGGCGTTACCAGCAATCGTGTATGGATGTGATAGTTGGATCATACAGAAGGCTGAGTGCTGAAGAATTGACAGTTTTGAACTGTGGTGCTGGAGCAGACTCTTGAGAGTCCTTTGGACTGCAAGGAGATCAAACCAGTTATTCCTAAAGGAAATCAGTCCTGAGTATTCATTGGAAGGACTGATGCTGAAGCTCCAATACTTTGGCCACTGGATGCAAAGAGCTGACTCATTGGAAAAGACAGTGATGGTGGGAAAGATTGAAAGCAGATGTAAAAGGGGATGACAGAGGATGAGATGGTTGGAAGGCATCACTGATTCAATGGAATGAGTTTGAGCAAATTCAGGGAGATAGTGATGGACAAAGAAGCCTGACGTGCTGCAGTTCATGGGGTTGCAAACAGTCAGACATGACTTAGGGGATCATGTGGAGCTTACTCATTAAGATTTCTCAAAGATGAGAATAAATTTTCTTTGTTCTGTTTTAAATTTACAATATAAGGAAAGGTGTCATATAAGCCAACAAATGCTGCTATTTATCTTTCCAGTCTAGTGCAAAAAAATCAGAAATTCCAGTAAAAATGTGAATGGATTTTCTGTAGAAACATTAGAAGCTGGAAAGTGTTGAAAAGTAGAATCCCATTTGGAATATGAGTACCAAGTATCTCAGTAAATATGATTATTTTTAATGTTGTTCAAACCTGAGTTCCAAAATGTTTTAAGCAATTTTCTTATGAATAAAAAATAGAGAAAAGAAAGAAAATTAAGTAAGACAAAAGGGGCTTAAATTTAGCAGTACTGCTTTTGGTCATTGTTAGTTTATTCTATCCATACTGAAAAATGTAAATATTTTGAAAAACATAGTGATTTAAAACACTGATAGATAAGTGATTATACAAGTGATATATTCCTTTTGTCAAAATCCTAGTTAATTTTATAAGTAATGAATAATGTTTCTCCGAATGTAAAGCAGAAAATGCATAAATTAACACAACATATTCAGAGGATAATGGTCTTAAAATTATGGTTGGAAAATGATTGAAAAATATTTTAATTTAAATATTCAATGCCAGTTCTTTGAGAAGATAAACAAAAATGACAAACCTTTAGCCAGACTCAACAAAAAATAGAGAAGAATCAAATCAACATAATTAGAAATTAAAAAGGAGAGGTTACAACAGACAAAACAGAAATACAAAGGATTATAAGAGACTATTATGAACAACAATATGGCAATAAAATGGATAACTTGGAAGAGACGGACAAATTCTTAGAAAAATGTAATCATCCAAGACTGAACCAGGAAGAAAAAGAAATTATGAACAACCCAATTACAAGCGCTGAAACTGAAGCTGTGATCAAAAATCTCCTAAAAAACAAAAGCTCAGGATCAGATGGTGTCATAGGAGAATTCTATCAAACATTTAGACAAGAGCTAATGCCTATCCTTTTAAAAGTCTTTGAAAGAAAAATGCAGAGGAAGGAACACTTTCAAACTCATTCTACGAGGCCACCATCACCCTGATACCAAATCCAGAAAAAGACAAAAAAGAAAACTACAGGCCAATATCACTGATGAACATAGATGCAAAAATTCTCAACAAAATTTTAGCAGACAGAATTCAGCAACACATCAGAAAGCTCATACATCGTGATCAAGTTGGGTTTATTCCAGGGATGCAAGGATTCTTCACTATATGAGAATCTACCAATGTGATACACCAGATTGAAAGGTAAAAAGCATATGATCAGATGCAGAAAAAGCCTTTGACAAAATTCAGCACCCATTTGTGATTAAAACTCTTTTTTTAAAAAGGGCATAGAAGGAAGCTACCACAACATAGTACAGGCCATATATGATAAGCCTACAGCAAACATTATCCTTAGTGGTGAGAAACTGAAAGCATCCCCCGCTAAGATCAGGAACATGACAAGGGTGTCCACTTTCACCACTATTACTTAACATAGTTCTGGAAGTCCTAGCTTCAGCAATCAAAGAAGAAAAATAAATAAATGGAATCCAGATTGGAAAGAAGTAAAGCTCTCATTGTTTGCAGATGACATGGTATTGTACATTGAAAATTCTAAAGATAATATCAAAAATTACTAGAGTTAATCAGTGAATTTAGCAAAGTTGCAGAATACAAAATCAATATACAGAAATCACTTGCATTTCTACATACTAACAATGAAAAATCAGAAAAAGAAATTAAGGTATCAATCCCATTTGCCACTGCAATAAAAACAATTAAATATCTATGAGTCAATTTACCTAAGGAGACAAAAGAACAGTACACAGAAAAGTATAAGACATTAATGAAGAAATCAAAGACCTCATAAACAGATGGAGAGATATTCCATATCCCTGGGTAGGAAGAATCAATATTGTGAAAATGACTAAGACTCTTGAGAGTCGCTTGGACTGCAAGGAGATCCAACCAGTCCATTCTGAAGGAGATCAACCCTGGGATTTCTTTGGAAGGAATGATACTAAAGCTGAAACTCCAGTACTTTGGCCACCTCATGCGAAGAGCTGACTCATTGGAAAAGACTTTGATGCTGGGAGGGATTGGGGGCAGGAAGAAAAGGGGACGACCGAGGATGAGATGGCTGGATGGCATCACTGACTCGATGGATGAGTTCACTCGTCACTCGAGTGAACTCGAGTCTGAGTGAACTCCGGGAGTTGGTGATGGACAGGGAGGCCTGGCGTGTTGCAATTCATGGGGTCGCAAAGTGTCGGACACGACTGAGCGACTGAACTGAACTGAACTGAACCAAATGTAATCTACAAATTCAATGCAATTCCTATCAAATTACCAATGGCATTTTTCACAGAACTAGAACAAAAAATTTCACAATTCATATGGAAACACAAAAGACCCTGAATAGCCAAAAGCAGTCTTGAGAAAGAAGAATGGAGCAGGAGGAATCAAGCTTCCTGACTTCCATTAAACTACAAAGCTACAGTCATCATGACAGTGTGGTACTGGCACCAAAACAGAAATATAGAACAATAGAACAAGTTAGGAAGCCCAGAAATAAACCCATGCACCTATGGGTACCTTCTTTTTGACAAAGGAGGCAAGAATATACAATGGGGCAAAGACAGCCTTTTCAATAAATGGTGCTGAGAAAACTGGACAGCTACATGTAAAAGAATGAAATTAGAATACTTCTTAACATCATACACAAAGATAAACTCAAAATGGATTAAAGACTTAAGTGTAAGATCAGAAAGTATAAAACTCTTAGAGGAAAGCAGAGGCAGAACACTCAATGACATAAATCAAAGCAAGAGCCTCTATGACCCACCCCCTAGAGTAACAGAAATTAAACCAAAAGTAAACAAGTGGGACCTGATTAAACATAAAAGCTTTTGCACAGCAAAGGAAACTATAAGCAATGTGAAAATACACACAAAAATACACTTTTCTCCCTTAAAATGGGAGAAAATAATAGCAAGTGCAACAACTGACAAAGGATTAATTTCCAAAATATACAAGCAGCTCATACAGCTCAATACCAGAAAAACAAACAACCCAATCAAAAAGTGGGAAAAAGACCTAAACAGATATTTCTCCAAAGAAGACATACAGATGGCTAACAAACACATCAAAGGACACTCAACATTGCTCATTATTCAAGAAATGCAAATCAAAACTATAATGAGGTATCATCTCACCAACCAGAATAGCCATCATCAAAAAGTCTACAAATAATAGATGCTTGAGAGGATGTGGAGAAAAGGGAATGCTCTTGCGCTGCTAGTGGGAAGGTAAAACTGATACAGCCACTATGGGAGACAGTATGGAGATTCCTTACAAAACTGGGAATAAAACCACCATATGGCCCAGCAATCCCACTTCTAGGCATATATCCTGAGGAAACCAAAATTGAAAAGGATACATGTATCCCATTGTTCACTGGAGCACTACTTACAATAGCTAGAACACGGAAGCAACCTAGATGTCCATCGACAGATGAATGGATAAAGAAGTTGTGGTACATAGACACAATGCAATATTATTCAGCCATAAAACAGGATGCATTTGAGTCAGTTCTGATGAGGTGGATGAACCTAGAACCTATTATACAGAGTAAAGTGAGTCAGAAAGAGAAAGATAAATATCGTACTCTAACACATATATACAGAATCCAGAAAAATGGTACTGAAGAATTTATTTACAGGACAGCAATGCAGAAACAGACATAGAGAATAGACTTATATATATGAGGAGAGGGGAGGAGAGGGTAAGATGTATGGAAAGAGTAACATGGAAACTTACGTTACCATATGTAAAATAACCAATGGAAATTTGCTGTTTGGTTTAGGAAACTCACACAAGGGCTCCTTATCAACCTACAGGGGTCAGATGGGGAGGGAGATGGGAGGAAGATTCAAAAGGAAGGGGATGTATGTATACCTATGGCTGATTCATGTCGAAGTTTGACAGAAAACAGCAAAATTCTGTAAAGCAATTATCCCTCAATAAAAAGTAAATAAATTAACCAAATTTAGGACAAGAAAAAAAAATCTATGAGCTATCTTACAAAATGCTATAACATCTGACTGCAGTGGGAAATTGTGCTTTCATCATATCTACACCCCATCACTTACAAAATGCTCTGTCGAAAATCTGTTTCAAATATTATCTAACAGAACATTTTGATATTTTAGCCTTTTTTGGTTTATTTTTGTACTTTTTTTGTTAACTGAGAATGGGTTAGCTCATTCTTGACCACCCAGGTTATATAACCACGTCATAGATAGCTGTGTAAATTCTTAAAAACAAAAAAGATAACTATCTGTTCTGAACAGTTCAACCCTAAGAAAAATTATTGGTTCTCTCAAGGTTTTTACAGTTTCATGATTTTTGTGTTAAAAAGCTTTAGGAAAATATTGCATGTTGATATTTAAGATAAAAATATTATATATTTGAAAATGTATATTTAATGTGACATTTCCTCATTGTTGGGTGGAACAGAGTTATGGGACTCCAGGAATGGTTATGCTATTATTATGCCATCTTTTTCTCTATCTAGAGGGAAATCACTCTGTATATATTCTCTTTTGTAGCCATATTTCAAAAAGACACCCTTAAATGATGAGGGCAACAGAAATAAATTTATTTTATGACTCTCTTCCTGTCTTTTGTATAACTGTATCCCTTATATATAGAAAAATATAAAGAACTCTCTGCTGAGAGATTCACAGCATTTATGGAGTAGGGGTAGGGGTAGGGGTAGAAAATTTAATCCTGTAGTATGTTTCTGTTTTGCCTCAACTGTCAAATTCAATGCCTGATTTTAGACGTTTCAAATACTGAGCACCTACCCTCAGTAATTCCTTTTTAAACTTAAAAATATCTTCCTCTTTCTTTAATTAATGTGTAAGTACTTCTAGTAGATATGAATGGTGTAGTAGAGTTAGTATATAATTATAATAGTAATCAAAATGTCTAGTTTTTGGAATCCCTTTGTAAATTGAGAAGAGAAATGCCCTTATTAGAACAAATTATCTCTGATTTTAAATTCTAAGCCAGAGTACAATAAGTATGATCCTTTGGGTTGTACTCAGGAAGTCTCCTGCATTGAAAAAAAATTGAAAGATACATCCTAAGGGCAGGTTAAAGTATAAGGCTAAATGATCTATTACAGTCTAAGGGGTGAAAACTACACACCAACATTATATGAGATGAAAGAAGTCAAAGAAGGGACGTTATCATGCTCTGGAGTCAAAGAGAACCAGCAGCAAAGAGCAATTCAGCCTGTGTTTAAGTAAGGATCTCTGCAACTTTTCCCATGGGAAGAATTGTGGTTAACACTTTGATGAATTTGTAAGACACAAAGAAAATTATCCTCCCATCACCTCCAAAATGGTTCTTGCTGCTGCACAATGCTCTTTACTTCCTACTTATTGACTTAATCCTATGTGGGTCTCTAAAATATAAATATTCCTATGAATGTATCAATAGTACGTAAGTCTGAATGTTTTCCAAGATGTCTTTACACTGAGACAGTGGCTGAGAACTTCAGAACATTTGACAGGGCATTGAGGAGAGTTTGAGGTTAGAGAGAAGTGAAAAAAGAGAAAAGAAGGAGGAAAGATGAAAAGAAAGGTGATGTTTATGGATGGCAGGCAATATGTTGAGAAGAATATTAGTGTCACACTCTTAGAAATGGTTCAGGTGTGAACTAATATTTCAAGTGTGAATGGTTCAGGTGTGAACTAATTAAACCTTGCTTTTCTAGGATAAAACTTACATTATCACCATGTACTGTTCTCATCACTCAGGATCTTAGTTATTATATTCATAAATGAGATTGACTCTGATTTTCCTTTATCATATTATTCTTGTCTAGTTTGATCATGCTTGGGGCTGGTGCACTGGGATAACCCAGAGGGATGGGATGGGGAGGGAAGTGGGAGGGGGGTTCAGGAGTGGGCACTTATGTACACCCCTGGCGGATTCATGTTGATGTATGGCAAAACCAATACAGTATTGTAAAGTAAAAAGAAAAAAAAAAAGAAAAGAAAAAAAAAATAAAGCAAGTTACATAATTTTAAAAAAAGAATTTATAAGCTTTCTATTTCATGGAAGAGTCTGCATAGAACAGAGTTCATCTGCTCCATTAAGTTTTAGTATAATTCACCTATATAAGTTCTTGGATCTGAGAAGACAAACAACAAAACTTTTCAATTTCTTCACTTACCAAAGACCTGTTCTCAATATAGACTGGTTATAGGTGCCATTCATTCTACCTTATTGAACCTGGCAGTCAGTAGAAAAATCTGCAAAAATAAAATAGAACATAATCAAGAATTTTAGTAGTACTAATGATTAAATAAAATCATATATTTGGTTATGCTTATGCTTTTCATTATGCAAACACTAGTGGGAGTTACAAAAGATTTAACCAAATATATAAACATTGAATTTAGTTAATTTTTTTCACTTGAAATATCACCTTGTTTAGTAATTTAGTTCTCACCAGCATTGTGATTTTGAAGTTTTCTAAGAGTTAGGCACATGCAGTCTTTAATCTAAGGCATTAAAATGCAGCAAAGTTTTTTTTTTTTCAGTCTAGTTTGCTTTATTTTTTTAATTTAAAAAAAATTATTTATTTATTTATTTTTAATTTTAATTGGAGGCTAATTACTTTACAATATTGTGGTGGTTTTTGCCATACATTCACATGAATCAGCCATGGGTGTACATGTGTTCCCCATCCTGAACCCCCCTCCCACTTCCCTCCCCATCCCATCCCTCTGGGTCATTCCAGTGCACCAGCCCTGAGCACTCTGTCTCATGCATCAAACCTGGACTGGCGATCTATTTCACATTTGATAATATACATGTTTTAATGCTATTCTTTCAAATCATCCCACCCTCACCTTCTCCCACAGAATCTAAAAGTCTGTTCTTTACATCTGTGTCTCTTTTGCTGTCTTGCATATAGGGTCATCGTTACCATCTTTCTAAATTCCGTATATATGCATTAATGGTTTTAAGTCAAACTTTCTGCTTTGAGATTTTCTTCACCCACCACCTTTACTGAACTTGAAATGTTTTTAACTTTCACATGGTATTAATTTTAGTATATTTATTAAAGTTATTTTCCTTTTAATATAAAACATACTTCTTTTTAGAGAAGAGAAGAAATGAAAGATTTTTCCTTAAGTCATGTTAGAAACTAGAATAAAAAGGTTTGTGGCAACGTAGAGAGTGTTAATATTTCTGGTATTTTGTTGGTTAGAATTTTCTTAATAAAAATAAACTTTTTGACATTATCCAAGGAAAAATAACATCAACATTTTCTAGATGACAAAAAAGAAACTTTGAGAAAGTTATCATGATTTTTTTCAGTTTGTGCTTTTTTAATGTAATTACAATTAAGTGCTATAAAATTCTAAGATATTATCTTTATAATATGTGGAAGCAACAGTAAATACTGTGCTATTCAGATGTTTAGAAATTTGCTCGTTGCATGTCAGACTGTAACTGATTTGACATTTTATAACTTTGATAGTAACATGAACATATAGAAATTATAATCTGAGTTATCCTTTGAATACTACTTGAGAGTTTTCTATGATTTTCATTTTCTTTGTTTTACTTGATCCTCTACAATATATCTGTAGTAGCTATCTATAACTATTGATACATGTCATATCAAGTATTTCTAATGGTTTTCAACAAATGAAGAGAGTAAGATTGAGAAAGGTAAATCACATATTAAGTGGCAGAGTTTAGACTGGTATTATCATCACGTTTCTTCGAATTCAATGATTTCTATAAGACTGTAAGCAATGGTAATGCACTATAATGGCATGCAGAGTCAGAAAGGAATATGACAGTAATAATAGGAATGCTGCTGCTGCTGCTAAGTCACTTCAGTCTTGTACAACTCTTTTCAAAACTATGGACTGTAGCCCACCAGCCTCCTCTTCCATGAGAGTCTCCAGAAAAGAATACTGGAGTGGGTTGCCATTTTTCTCCACCAGGGGATCTTCCCAACCCAGGGATCAAATCCGCATCTGCTGTGGCTCCTGCGTTGCAGGCGGATTCACTACCGATGAGCCACCAGGGGAAGCCCCAATAATAGGAATAGATATTAATAAAGTTTGTGTCCTGTGCTTTATATATCATATCTCCCTTCATGCTAATAATAACTGTGAGGGAGAAAAACTTATCACCAATTACCAGATGGGGACTCTAAAATGTTAATTAATTTTCCCAAAGTCATTAATTTTCCAAAGTCAACCCAATCATTTTGGTTGTGTGACATAATATTTTCAACTCCAAACCAATCAAAATGAAGATGCTTAAAATATAATAGGAGGTCCAAGTTTTAAACATGAACATGTCAGTTTATCTGAGATTTGAAAACCATTCATTTCAAGTAGATATTTGAAGTTACAAATATGTTTCATATCCTTGATACTTGTCAATTTTTGACAGTCCAAAAAATAAAGAAAAAGGGTAAGAACAATATTCTAGAATTTTATGAAACTAATATCAGGATCAGCTGATTCTCAGTTTTATTTTTCTTAGCCAATTCATATTTAAATTAGTTCCATTAGCTCCATTTTCCTTATTAGAAGTTAGCACTAAAATTTTCTTGAACTCACATCTATTACTTTGTCCTATAAAATTAGAAAACAGAACAAAAAGAAAGGAGAAAGCTAATATATCCTGTTATATGGGATATTGTTGCTTTGAACATTTTAAGACAGAATTTATGTGGAACCAGATTAATTTTAAGGAACTCCCTGTGGGTTCTGTTTGTTGTTTTGAATTGCTTTAATAGTAAACTTGCATTATTTATGTTTATTAATATTTAGAATGCACTCTGCAAGGATGATTTTCATCTGAGTTATAATTAGTCTCAGCTGATGAATGCAATAAAATGATTATAAACAACTTTGTGAGATCATTACCAGTGTCGTGGGAGAAAATGTTAAAACACTGCTCCAACATTTTACCTTCAAAGATTCACTGAAATGAGCTTCAACCCATTTAAAACCTTACTGAAATCACATTAAATTCATTTTCTCCCTCATAAAGTTATTGAACTTCACATACTAGTTCACTCTTCCAAAATCCAACTCATATCTCTTCTGTTGAAAACCTTTAAACATTATGTTTGTTATGCATTCCTGAATTTAAAGGTACACTTTTTGTGAAATGTTTAGAAAATATAGAGGGATAAAAAGAACTACATAAATATTACCCACAAACTTATTATGCAGAGAAAACAATCACTGAATTTTTGGCCTATTTCCTTCTAATTAGGACATATGAAGATTTGAGTATTGGTGTACTATTAATATATGCATGGTCTATGAACTTTACATGACTCAGTTAATATTTGATGTAGAATATCCTATAAGTTATTTTCACTTAGCTAAAACAATATTATAAAACAATGCTATGTTTTTATAGCTTATTTATTTAAATAGTTTTCAAAACTTTTTGTTAACTAATAATACAGATATAGCATAGTGAAATTAATCACTTAACTGTGGTAACTTTAAGTGGTGTTTTAGTGTGTCAGCATGATGAATGATACAATAATGGTAATAGACTTATTTGAATATTTCTGTTGCCTAGATAAATAAGATTTTTGAATCAAAGCTTATCACATTAAAAATGTAGAGTTTTTGTATATATTATAAAGTTATAGTCCAGAAAAACCTTATTTATTCACATGACTATCAATATTTTGAGAGAACTTGCCTTAAGAATGCTAAATACCATCATTAACAATATTTATATATTTAATAAATGAGTTTTACATATTATGCTTAATCTATTTTATTCAGCTATTTATAATAAGTGTTCTCTTCATATTTCAAATAACCACTTACTATTTCCCAAATATTTTAATATAAATTATGTTTATAAAAGTTTTTAATTTTTTAAGAATAGATTCCAGAATGTTATCTAATATAGTTTTGTTATTGATATTTTTAAAAGTCACATAATGGACTGATTTTTGATATTTTTTAGCTTCAGCACCATTAAATATATGCATATTTCACTTTTGCTCTCTTTGTTTTTTTGTCATTTAATTAAAAGCATAAGTCTACATTTTTATTCATTCTATTTCATAAAAGAGTCTGTACAAAATGTAAACACCTCTTAAGTACACCTTTTGTGGTAGTCCTTGAATTCTGATAAGTTGGATTATTTCACTTTTTATGAGCTAAAACAATAATTTTAGTCAACCAGTAGAATTTATTTGGGATTATTTGTATTTTTAGCCAATTTGCTTATATTTTGTTGCTACATCTGTAGCTAAGCAATGATTATGATCACAGAAAATGACATGGACAATTAGTTCTGTCCACTTTCACACAAAATTATAATTTTTCTCTAGGCATTTTCTGGCTATTGTGTGCCACAAGCACAATTTATTTTATTGATATTATTGATTTTTTCCAACTATGTATTAATTTCTTTCTTGATAAACTCATTGCAACGTATTCTCTTTAGCCAAATCTCTTCATATTTATTTCATGGTTAAGTCCTGTTTTTTTCTGTCTCTCTCTTGCTCTCTCACACTCTGTTCCTACCTGAATTGCTAAAATCAGTATGGATATGACCACAACATTTTTATCTTTGGTCTTGATCTCTTCACTGAGCCTCTCAAATCTATTTGACATCTTTATTGGGATTATCAATCAGCAAACTTCAATGTACATGTTGAGAAGAGAATCCTTCTTCATTCAACTTAAATGTCATTTTAAATTCCTGTCCTTTTTCCCCATCTTTTTTCACCATCTACATTCTGTGAATCAACATTACACTGTCAGTTCTATCACCAGATAATATTCCCAGCTTTCAGAATATACCTTTCTCTAATATTCCTTTTTCAGCCATTACAGTAAGTTAACTTGAACCAAGTCACCATTCTCTCTCTCCAGCACCTCTGAAAAATCCTCCTATATGATATCCCAGTTTTCCTTCATTTAGATTTTTTTTTATGTTTTATACACCACTTCTACCAAACACCCTTCAACGGTTTCCCATTACATTTAGTATACAACCTAATGTTTTGTCTTGTCCTGTGTTATATCTGGTCTTCTTTGGTGACTTAGAGGTTAAAGAATCTGCCTACCAATGCGGGAAACTGGCATTCAATCCCTGGGTTGAGAAGATCCCCTGGAGATGGGAATGGCAACCCACTCCAGTATTCTTGCCTAGAGAGTTACATGGATAGAGGAGTCTGGTGAGCTACAGTCCATGGGGCAGCAAAGAGCAGGACAGGACTGATTGACTAACACACACACTCGTGTTATTTCTAGAACCTGTTTATTCATTTTGTGTTATCTTTTAGCACTCCCACCTTTATTCTCTCGTAGGGAGTTTTCACTTTTTAACCTTCCCACTCTGACAATTCTTTCCCTAATCTTTGCACAATTGCTTTCTTTTCTTCATGTGTTTAGTTGCTCAGTCCTATCTGACTCTTCGTGACCCCATGGACTGAAGCCTGTCAAGCCCATGTGCCATGGGATTTCCTAGGAAAGAATACTTGAGTAGATTGCCAGTTCCTTCACCAGGGGATCTTCTTACCCTAGAGATCAAACCACTATCTCTTGCACTGGTAGGTGAGTTCTTTACCAGGGAAATCCCCTCTCATTACTTCAGTTCAGTTCAGTTCAGCTCAGTTGCTCAGTACTGTGCGACTCTTTGTGACCCCATGGACTGCAGCATGCCAGGCCTCCCTGTCTATCACCAACTCCCAGAGCATACCCAAACTTATATCCATTGAGTTGCTGATGCCATACAACCATCTCATCCTCTGTCATCCCCGTCTCCTTCCACCTTCAATCTTTCCCAGCATCAGGGTCTTTTCAAATGAGTCAGTTCTTCACAGCAGGTGGCCAAAGTATTCCACTTCAGCCTCAGTCCTTCTAATGAACATTCAGGACTGATTTCCTGTAGGATGACTGGTTGTATCACCTTGCAGAACAAGGGACTCTCAAGAGTCTTCTCCAACACCACAGTTCAAAAGGATCAATTCTTCGGTGCTTAGCTTTCTTTATAGTCCAACTCTCACATCCATACATGGCTATTGGGAAAACCATAGTTTTAATTAGATGGACCTTTGTTGGCAAGGTAATGTCTCTGCTTTTTAATACGCTGGCTAGGTTGGTCATAACTTTTCTTCCAAGAAGCAAGTGTCTTTTAATTTCATGGCTGCAATCACTATCGGCAGTGATTTTGGAGCCCCCCAAAACAAAGTATTTTACTGTTTCCATTGTTTCCCTACCTATTTGCCATGAAGTGATGGGACCAGATGACACGATCTTAGTTTTCTGAACATTGAGTTTTAAGTCAACTTTTTCACTCTCCTTTTTCACTTTCAAGAGACTCTTTAGTTCACTTTCTGCCATAAGGGTGGTGTCATCTGCATATCTGAGGTTATTGACATTTCTCCCAGCAATCTTGATTCCAGCTTGTGCTTCATCCAGTCCAGCATTTGTCATGATGTACTCTGCATATAAGTTAAATAAGCAGGGTGACAGTATACAGCCTTGACATACTCCTTTCCCGATTCGGAACCAGGCTATTATTCCATGTCCAGTTCTAATTGTTGCTTCTTGACATGCATACAGATTTCTCAGGAGGCTCAGGTCAAGTGGTTTGATATTCCCATCTCTCGAAGAATTTTCCACAGTTTGTTGTGATATACACAGTCAAAAGCTTTGGCATAGTCAATAAAGCAGAAGTAGATGTTTTCCTGGAACTCTCCAACAGATATTGACAATTTGATCTCTAGTTCCTCTGCCTTTTCTAAATCCAGCTTGAACATCAGGAAGTTCACAGTTCAAGTACTGTTGAAGCCTGGCTTGGAGAATTTTGAGCATTACTTTGCTAGCACGTGAGATGAGAGCAATTGTACAATAGTTTCAGCATTCTTTGGCATTGCCTTACTTTGTGATTGGAATGAAAACTGACCTTTTCCAGTCCTGTGGCCACTGCTGAGTTTTCCAAATTGCTGGCATATTAAGTTCAACACTTTCACAGCATTATCTTTTAGGATTTGAAATAGCTCAACTGGAATCTCATTGCTTAGATCTCACCAAAAATGGGACTTTCTCAGAGAGGCCATCTGATTATCTTTCCTAATTCAGTATCCCCCTTCATTTTGTCCTTGACTCACATGTTTTATTCTGCTTATAGATATTATCTTACAGAAAAATTTAATTATGTATTGATTATTAAATTTTATCCTTTTTATTAGAATATTATTTTGATTAAGAGCAAGGACTTGTGAAGCTTATACATTTTATACTCCTGGTGTCAAAAATAAAGTGGTGTCTCTAACATGAAAATCTACCATACCTTTATTAGGAATTATAAGTTGTATTAATATATGATGATACTTTTTTATATTATTTAAGGCTGTTTTGTTTTAACTTCAACTAATATTCATATTCCATTTCAGGATGTTTTACTTTGCCCAATGTAATTTTGCCTAGTGTTTAATTTTCAACTATTTTTTTTTGCCTAGTTTTAAATTTCAACTTCATTTTGTTTTAGGTATCTATTGCAATCAGCATGTAATTAGATTTTGTCTTATAAGACAATTGGCAAGACATTCTGTTTTAGTAGATAAGTTTAAACCAATTATGTTTATTATCATAACTGACAACTTCTATCATATTTCTCCATGCTTTTGTTTTTTACTGACTTCTTGTTGATTCCTTTGTTTTTTCCTATGATTAATCTTAGCAATTCAAAGATATTAGGTTTATTTTATGTCTACATATGCTTATAAGTCTTATCCATTATTCTACACATGGTTTTACAGTTGTCAGAAATTTACATGTAAAGTCAAATTGTAAGTCACTTTCAGGAAAGTTGGGGGCTCCAGAATGTTTGTCTTATAGTGATCCCTTACTAGTTATTTTTAGTGAAATCTGAAACTTCCAAAGTATTGTTATTCTTTTATAAATTTATTATTTGTTTCTGTAACTATTCTCTCATAGATTATTTACCATGCATAGCTATTTTTCTACTTCCCCTTATAAAATTTTAAGATTTTAGAATAATTTTTAACTCCTCATCAATACCAGTACATTTTTCTATGAATATGTAATTATTATTTAAAGTAATTAAATATTGATTATGAAAGTATTGATAACTTTATTCTATATGCTTAATGTAAAACATAAAACTAAAATATTAACCCACAATAGCATGATGGGAAGGTTTGACTCCTTGCGACCCTGTGGACTATAACCCGCCAAACTCCTCTGTCCATGGAATCTCCCAGGAGAAAAAAAGAAAAAATGAAGTGGGTTGCCATTTACTTCTTTTACACAGTAGAAGCCTAAATCTCAGTCTGCTACTTACAGATCAAGTACCCAGTCAGTTCACAAATTCAACCATATGCAATGAGGTATATGTAAATATCTTCATAACTTAGTTTTTACCAAGCCATGAAAATGCACATGCTGTTTTAGATCCTGGGGTGTTTTGCAACTTCACTTTTTTCTCCCCTTCTTCATTATCATTAATAACAAACTGAAGTTAAAATTTAAATTAAGATGACTGATAAGGTCAGTCAGAAGTTGAAAGTAAAAGAGATGATTCTGCTGGTAAAATGAATAAAATGAATTATGAGAATTTCAAAATACAAATGCATAATTCAACATTCAAGTTTCATACTTCAAATATTAGCTTGTTTCTTCATTTCAGTAGTTAATTATATAAACTTTGCTTTGTTAAAAGTGAATACACAGTTAGAAAAAGGTCTTGTTTATTTCAATGCTTTGCTTGTGATCACTAAGAAGATTTTATGCTCTGAAGATATATGCACCAGGTTGAGTGGTCAAAATAAAGTTATATCAGAACTCACTTATGAATTTAACATAATTATTTTAATTTTATATATTAAGAACTGTATTAAGCCTCCCACAGTAATCTTTAGTCTATTTGTTATTGGATATTTCCATGTAATTTGACATTTCACATGCTGAAATTACTGCATAACGACAGTATGTATGTTTCTAAGTAAAAAGGAAAACAAAACAAAATACCTTTCATTTTCCTGATCAATAAGAATCGCTCCATTTTGGCAAATCAGGTGTGCTAATTGTGAAAACGTAAAATTTTTGCCTAGACCAAATTTATTACTATAGAAAGCGATCTCTGCTTATCTAGGATCTAACAACGAAAAGCCTTAAAATTTTAATTTGGTTTCTTAGTAGATAATATTTATATACTTGGTATGACTCAGCACACAATTTAATCATGGTAGAACTGATCATGTAGACTTAATGTGACACCATAAGTACTATAAAGGGAAGCTTCAGTTCAGTTCAGTTCAGTCACTCAGTCGTGTCTGACTCTTTGTGACCCCATGAATCGCAGCACCTCCCTGTCCATCACCATCTCCCGGAGTTCACTCAAACTCTTGTCCATCTAGTCGGTGATGCTACCCAGCCATCTCATCCTCTGTCATCCCCTTCGCCTCCTGCCCCCAATCCCTCCCAGCATCAAAGTCTTTTCCAATGAGTCAACTCTTTGCATGTGGTAGCCAAAGTACTGGAGTTTCATGGTTTAATTATAGAATAAGAGATTTTAATAGGGCTTGAGATGAAGAGATAGGACAACAGCATGGGATCAAAAGTAAGAAATTCTATTTGAAAAAGTTGTTCTTGTTCTTCTACCTATGATCAACATGCAGCAAAAGTAATCCAAAGAGAAAAACACGCATCTGGGATCACTGCTGAGACTAAAGAACAGGTTACAGACTGCACGGATAGTAAGCAGAATATCTTCATTTTCTTGCAGTAGGTCCAGAAGAAATAAACCAGGCTATATTCAGCCAGTTTGAGCGAGGTAAGACAGAGGGTAAAACAATAGGAATCTCGTAGATTTACGGATCTCAGTTCATCAGGTGCATTTTCCAGTTCCATTAATTTAGCCAGTGATTTATTATTTCTTATATCTTCTTTTCTAATAATTAAGCTTCATAATAAAACTTTGACCCAAAAATGTTTGCTAGATATTATGCACTCAGTACTAAGAACCTGGCGCAGTGATAAAGACACCCCCAGTGTATCATATACCCACAAACCATGGTCTCTTTATGGGGATAATAACCTGAGCCCTTTGTTGCAGCAACAGTCAAATGGAAACTGTACATTCAATTGATCCTGAGTTTTATAACTTCCACATCATTATATACTTGCAAAAGATTCAGAATGTAAATTCACTTCAGAAATAAACATGATTTCAAGTATAGTACTTAGAGAATAATTAAATCCAAAGCGCTTAAAAAATGATTTTTTTCTGCTTTCAAATGATCACATACTTTAAAAAAATTATTTTAATTCTATGAGGTAAACTTTCTGTCTGAAGCTCCACTACCTCAGTTTCATTTTTGTTCCTCTGGATTCCTACAGACCTCATTCATTATATATTTCATTAGTTTAGCTTTTAACTTGTAGTGCATTATATTATTAGTTTCCTGGATCTTACCTTCTGTTCAACTTAATTGTAAGCTTTGTTAGGGCAGAGTGTATGGTTTATTTCTACTTATGCCTGTAACTCTCAATGTACCATATTCATATAGCTAGGTAAAACAGTGTTTAAATTCTGCAATATTTCTTTAATATTCTGTAACATTTAATGTTATTTAAATACAGATTTGATGAGTAAAAAATATTTTCTCTGTTCACCTGGAGAAAATGTGAAATAAAAATTTAAATATGTACCAGAACTTTGATATTTCTATATATACATTATCACTTAAGTGGGGCTGGTTTCATTTTTAAATGGCAAGGTTCCCGACCTACCAAGACACATTTGAACTTGGTTTTAAATTGTGATTTATGTAAATAATATCTCAACTTAGAACTCCTAATTTTGTGTATCTTTAATTCATACCCATTTTGAAATACAAGAGATGGAATATTACTTAGTACGACCTGAAGTACTAGCTAGCTACATCAAAAAAATCTCCAATGTGTAGACTAAAAGCACTGGAAGCCCTATTCTGTTTAGCTAACTGATCTATCTCTATGTCAGTAAGCTTCTTAGATCTCCCTTCTTGCATATATTCACCTCAGTCTTTTTGTGGAGCATGATGTTATCATCAGTCAAAAATATGCTTTCCAACTAAATTTACACCTCCAAAAATTCACCCAGTTTTAGGCAGAGAAAATATAAGCTCCCGAAGATGAACAGCTGGAAAGAGAATGCTACTGTGTTAGCATCACTCATTCTCTTACAATTACTTCTCAATTGCCAAAATATACAATAGTCAGCCAGTGTTCTCTTTTCTCTTTAGATTTCTTGCTCATATATCAACAAAATGATTTGCCTTATTTACACAAGTATCTGTGAAAGTGTGACCTCTTCAAAGGTTTTATAAAATACTAGCTATAAACAAAAACACTCAGAAATGACAACATTACCCAGCTCTCCTTAGACTTGTTACTGCTGAACTCTTTGTATATGAAAGGTGTTCCTAAAGATTAGGGTAGGGGAGGAGGGTTGTCCTTCCTTCATTTTTCCCTTCTTCATGCTGGACAAAATACTACTATCCTGGGTGAAGCCTTTGCCAGGAGTCATATACTGAGAATAAAAGAATAGCAAGATAGAAGAAGCTGAGATTTTTACATGAAATAGAAGAAAGAGCTATCTTAAGTTACTATTATGTTAGGTTGTCTGAAACCCATACCTAAAATAGGACTTGAAAGAACTATGTTTGTATTCTCAATACCAACACATACTGATTTCCCAATATATATTTATCAGATGAATAATGCTATGATACTTCATTGGGTTACCAAACTGCACCTTTTTTTTTAAATTTTCTTTTTCTAAATTTATTTATTTTAATTGGAGGCTAATTACTTTACAATATTTTAGTGGTTTTACCATATATTGACATGAATCATCCACAGGTGTACATGTGTTTTCCATCCCCTCCCACATCCCTCCCCATCCCATCCCTCTGGGTCATCCCAGTGCACTAGCCCTGAGCACCCTGTCTCATGCATCGAACCTGGACTGGCAATTCATTTCACATGTGATAATATACATGTTTCAATGTCATTTTCCCAAATCATCCCCCCCTCGCCCTCTCCCACAGAGTCCAAAAGACAGTTCTATACATCCGTGTCTCTTTTGCTGTCTTGCATAGTAAAGTAATGCTCAAAATTATCCAAGCCAGGCTGCAGCAATACGTGAACTGTGAACTTCCAGATGTTCAAGCTGGTTTAGAAAAGGCAGAGGAACAAGAGATCAAATTGCCAACATCCGCTGGATCATCGAAAAAGCAAGAGAGTTCCAGAAAAACATCTATTTAATCTTGATTGACTATGCCAAAGCCTTTGACTGTGTGGATCACATAAACTGTGGAAAATTCTGAAAGAGATGGGAATACCAGACCATCTGACCTGCCTCTTGAGAAATTTGTATGCAAGTCAGGAAGCAACAGTTAGAACTGGACATGGAAAAACATACTGGTTTCAAATAGGAAAGGAGTACATCAAGGCTGTATATTGTCATCCTGCTTATTTAACTTATATGCAGAGTACATCATGAGAAATGCTGGGCTGGAAGAAACACAAGCTGGAATCAAGATTGACAGGAGAAATATCAATAACCTCAGATATGCAGATGACACCACCCTTATGGCAGAAAGTGAAGAGGAACTAAAAAGCCTCTTGATGAAAGTGAAAGTGGAGAGTGAAAAAGTTGGCTTAAAGCTCAACATTCAGAAAACGAAGATCATGGCATCCAGTCCCATCACTTCATGGGAAATAGATGGGGAAACAGTGGAAACAGTGTCAGACTTTATTTTCTGGGGCTCCAAAATCACTGCAGATGGTGACTGCAGCCATGAAATTAAGAGACGCTTACTCCTTGGAAGAAAAGTTATGTCCAACCTAGATAGCATATTGAAAAGCAGAGACATTACTTTGCCAACAAAGGTCCATCTAGTCAAGGCTATGGTTTTTCCTGTGGTCATGTATGGATGTGAGAATTGGACTGTGAAGAAAGCCGAGTGCTGAAGAATTGATGCTTTAGAACTGTGGTGTTGGAGAAGACTCTTGAGAGTCCGTTGGACTGCAAGGAGATCCAGCCAGTCCATTCTGAAGGAGATCAGCCCTGGGTGTTCTTTGGAAGGAATGATGCTAAAGCTGAAACTCCAGTACTTTGGCTACCTCATGCAAACATTTGACTCATTGGAAAAGACTCTGATGCTGGGAGGGATTGGGGGCAGGAGGAGATGGAGACGACAGATGATTAGACGGCTGGATGGCATCACTGACATGATGGACGTGAGTCTGAGTGAACTCTGGGAGTTGATGATGGACAGGGAGGCCTGGCGTGCTGCGATTCATGGGGTCGCAAAGAATCAGACACGACTGAGTGACTGAACTGAACTGATATAGGGTCATTGTTACCATCTTTCTAAATTCCATATATATGCATTAGTATACTGTGTTGGGGAGAAGGCACAATGGCACCCGACTCCAGTACTCTTGCCTGGAAAATCCCATGAACAGAGGAGCCTGGTGGGCTGCAGTCCATGGGGTCACTAGGAGTCAGACACGACTGAGCGACTTCACTTTCACTTTTCACTTTCCTACATTGGAGAAGGAAATGGCAACCCACTCCAGTGTTCTTGCCTGGAGAACCCCAGGGACGGGGGAGCCTGATGGGCTGCCGTCTCTGGGGTCTTACAGAGTTGGACATGACTGAAGCGACTTAGCAGCAGCAGCATACTGTGTTGGGGGAGGCGGCAATGGCACCCCAGTCCAGTACTCTTGCCTGGAAAATCCCATGGTTGGAGGAGCTTGGCAGGCTGCAGTCCATGGGGTCACTAAGAGTCAGACACAACTGAGCGACTTCTTTCGCTTTTCACTTTCCTACATTGTAGAAGGAAATGGCAACCCACTCCAGTGTTCTTGCCTGGAGAATCCCAGGGATTAGGGAGCCTGGTGAGCTGCCGTCTATGGGGTCATACAGAGTCGGACATGACTGAAGTGACTTAGCAGCAGCAGCAGCATACTGTATTGGTATTTTTCTTTCTGGCTCACTTCACTCTGTATAATAGGCTCCATTTACATCCACCTCGTTAGAACTGATTCAAATGGATTCTTTTTAATGGCTGTGTAATATACCATTGTGTATATGTACCACAGCTTTCTTATCCATTCATCTGCTGATGGACATCTAGGTTGCTTCCATGTCCTGGCTATTATAAACAGTGCTGCAATGAACATTGGGGTACACGTGTCTCTTTCAATTCTGGTTTCCTCGGTATGTATGCCCAGCAGTGGGATTGACGGGTCATATGGCAGTTCTATTTTCTGTTTTTTTAAGGAATCTCCACACTGTTCTCCATAGTGCTGTACTAGTTTGCATTCCCACCAACAGTGCAATGGGGTTCCCTTTTCCCCACACCCTCTCCAGCATTTATTGCTTGTAGACTTTTGGATAACAGCCATTCTGACTTGTGTAAAATGGTACCTCATTGTGGTTTTGATTTGTGTTTCTCTGATAATGAGTGATGTTGAGCATTTTTTCATGTGTTTGTTAGTCATCTGTATGTCTTCTTTGGAGAAATGTCTGTTTAGTTTTTTGGCCCATTTTTTGATTGGGTCATTTATTTTTCTGGAATTGAGCTGCAGGAGTTGCTTGTATATTTTTGAGATTAATTTTGTGTCAGTTGCTTCATTTGCTATTATTTTTTCCCATTCTGAAGGCTGTCTTTTCACCTTGCTTATAGTTTCCTTCATTGTGCAAAAGTTTCTAAGTTTAATTATATCCCATTTGTTTATTTTTGCTTTTATTTCCATTAATCTGGGAAGTGGGTCATAGGGGATCCTGCTATGATTTATGTCAGAGAATGTTTTGCCTTTTTTTTTCCTCTAGGAGTTTTATAGTTTCTGGTCTTACATTTAGATTTTTAATCCATTTTGAGTTTATTATTGTGTATGGTGTTAGAAACTGTTCTAGTTTCATTCTTTTGCAAGTGGTTGACCAGTTTTCAAAGAACCACTTGTTAAAGAGATTGTCTTTTCTCCATTGTATATTCTTGCCTCCTTTGTCAAAGATAAGGTGTCCACAGGTGCATGGATTTATCTCTGGGGTTTCTATTTTGTTCGATTGATCTATATTTATGTCTTTGTGCCAGTACCACACTGTCTTGATGACTGAAGCTTTGTAGTATAGCTTGAAGTCAGGCAGGTTGATTCCTCTAGTTCCATTCTTTCTCAAGATTGTTTTGGCTAATCAAGTTTTTTTTTTTTTTAATTTCCATACGAATTGTGAAATTATTTGTTCTAGTTCTGTGAAAAATACTGTTGGTAGCTTGATAGGGATTGCATTGAATCAAAGATTTCTTTGTGTAGTATACTCATTTTCACTATATTGATTCTTCCAATCCGTGAACATGGTATATTTCTGTCACGAGCCAGCACAGGAGATCCCACCCATGACAAGGTCATGCGGAGAGACCTGATGGGGCAAGGTGAGTCAGGTCTCAAGGGGGCATCTGCCTGAGCACCTACTCCAAAACCAAAATCTGTCTGTTTACTGTCTGCTCTACTATACTCTTCTGACATTACAAGGGGCTATCCCCTTCCACCTTTCTCTGGAAAAAGTTAACTTAGAGCTCCAACTGGTCTCCTGCATATGAATGGAGTGTCTCAGCTTAAATCCCTCTGATGGCTCTCTAACTTGCCTGACAGAGACTTTTACAACTTGTGATTGTTTACAGCCCCCCAACTGCGAGAGGCACGAAGCTTAAAACATCTTAAAGATATAGAGCCTTTTCTAAAAAGCTAAAAGTTATATTGGTGATGGGTTTCACTGTTGAGTCAATGGCTGCTGCCAGGCCTCCATATTCTTTATCTTTTAGGCATCTGGAGGATATTAATCAATGTAATTGGGATATAGAAAAAGGAATATGGTAGTTTTCATGTTAGCAACACTAGACTTTTGAGTTAGTGAACTTTCTCTTTGTTATAAATCACTGTACTCCTCTTTCCTTGTTATAAATTGTTGTGTCCTTGCTATATAAGAACGTAACCTTAATTAGTGCTTTCTGAGAGTGGCATCAGACTTTAGTAAGAACAATACTTTTAAGGCAAATAAGTTTTCTGGTTGATGGACCCTTATCAGAAAAGGGCCGTAAAATGCTAATAGGCCTCCTGGCCAGAAGATGATGTAAATCACCTAAGACTTGTGTATACAGCTAGGTATGCAGAGAGAAAGCCTGGTCTCGATAAGAGTCAGGGCTGCTGACGCTGCATAACTTTGTATTATCCATTGATGTCTATGTACAACCAAAAGTATAAAAAGCTTTCCTGGACAATAAAGGATGGACCAGTTTCTCGGGCCAGTTCCTGGAAAGAAAGACTGGTTCCCCCGTGTCTTCCTTTCTTTCTTACTCTATTTTCTGGCTGATTCCCGTCTGGCGCATAAAGGCTATCCATGTCTACTTATTTGCCTGGGCTTCTAAGACCCACGCGAGAGGGAGCCCAAGGCAGGGCACCCTCCACTATTCAAGTGGGCGCCTGTGGCCCTACGTAGATAGTTCAAGTTCCTTGTCTCAGGGCTTTATTGGCTATCTACGTAAACCAAGGAATACAGCTTCTTTCCTCCTCTAAATTTCCCACTACACTATTCTTTCCTAATCTCTCTTTATATCCCTAAATCTATATCTCTCTCTTGCCACACCGCCCCCACTTCAAATTACCCTGGATCCACTGGGGCTGGACCCCAGTATATTTCTCCATCTATTTGTATCCTCTTTGATTTCTTTCATCAGTGTTTTATAGTTTTCTATATATATGTCTTTTGTTCCTTTAGGTAGATATATTCCTAAGTATTTTATTCTTTTTGTTGCAATGGTGAATGGAATTGTTTCCTTAAAACTGTGCCTTTCTAAAGAGCTACTGACTGAAAATTCTTACTCATAATTTCACTCTTCCTTTTCCACTTCATTATCTGCTTGTATATAAAGAAGACATCCTACTTCCAGAGAAAAAGTAATAAACTGACTTAATTACTCTTTTCTGATTATAGACCTTTGTATTTTTATCTGGAACAAGTCATCATGAAAGAAGAAAATGTCCAGTTATAAGGAAAATACTTAATCTTGTCACAAGAACATAGTTAGGGTCTAGAGCACACACTTACAGTTCATCTTCTTATTCCTACCATTATCATTTTAGAAACTATTCCCAAGATTTCTCATATACTTTTAATGCATTAAAATCAGCTATAAAATAGTTATGTGTGTGTGTGTGTGCATACATACACATACACATATATGTATATATACATATTTTTTTTCTTTTTAATTCTTGGTTGAAAAGTCAGTATATAAGTTATTTGAAAGGAATGACCTCATGAGTGTTTAGGAGAGCATCCACCTTCCTATGGTTTCTATATAAATCCAGAAGAAACTTTCAAAGTCTGCCAATGCTGCCATTAAAAATCTGTCCCTAATAAAAATGTTTTCTGCATTGGGGCTGGGAAGGTTGAGAACCACTTCTTAGTTTTCTAAAGGTATTCATAGGAAATATTAATATAAGGAGGAAAGGTGTCCAAAATTAACGATTCATTTTGAATCCAAAGAAAGCAAACCCCAAGGGTCACATGCACATAAGATACAGTAATAATATTTGATATATAGGAAATAAGTGAGCTTAGATGAATTTACTTGGCCAATAAAAGTTTATAAAGGCACAATGTGAAAAGGCAATACCAACACAAAAATCTCTTAGAATTTTGTTCTTTATTATGTTAAGACAGGGTCACTTGTTTATTTTAAAATGAGATAAAACAAGCGCAGTGTCCTGAACAGCTAAACCGAAAAAAAAAAAAAAATGACCTCAGCACTGTAAGACAATTTACAAGTACTAAAACAAAAGGCCTCCCAAGTTTTGGCCTCTAATGAATGGAATGTTCTTGGCTGTTTTGAGATAGGATTTTGACCACTTTGTTGCTGTTTTTCTTCTGATTGGATAGACAAGTCAAGGCCACATAAGCTACTTAAGCATCTGGCAGGCAGGTTGCCTGAACTGATTTATCTGGATTTAGGATCACTTCATGAATTGCTCAATGGAGTATTCATACACAACTCCAAAGTGACATCAGAATAACCCAATATTTCCTTGGAAATATCAAGAGAATACTCTTTGCATTATTTTAACCTTCGGAACTGAAGCTTTCCCTTCTGGAGGTTAAGAGGAAAAGTTTTAAGTGAATCCACTCAAAAATAGATATCCTATAAACAGACCTTATATCAAAACTTAAGATTTCAAGCTAAGTGCTCTTACTAATTGCCCATTACTTTCGGAAAATGCTGATATTTAGGCCATGTTTTCATGAGTTTTGAAAGTCATATTTTATTTGAACCTATAGAATTTATGAAATGAAGTTAATATTAAATAAAAATACAAAATAACCAAGAAATAAAAGAGTTCATTTTGACACATGAGCCATTTCTAAAGAAGTTCATGATAGAGCTGTAACAAGAGATGCCTTTAGAAAAATAATCATTCAAAGCAGAGAATGATTTTTAGAGTTTCAAAATGTCCCCTTTCCTTTTCCTATTATAGTTCTTTTCTCCTATAGTTGTCATATGGATGAAGGCTCCAAACATCAAAAAAGAGTCATCTGGACTTCTGTGTTGAGCCACAGTTTTGGTCTTGTTTTTTTCCTATACTTTCACCTCTGGTACTGATGATTCAGAAAGTGGCTCTGTTCTTGGTGCTCAGGTGTTTTGTTTCTATTTTAGTATCTGCTCATGTGAGGCCGTTTTGCATGTAACAGAACGTATTAATGTAGTCAGTTCAGTTCAGTCACTCAGTTGTGTCCGACTCTTTGCAACCCCATGAATCGCAGCACGCCAGGCCTCCCTGTCCATCACCAACTCCCGAAGTTCACTCAGACTCACGACTATCACGTCAGTGATGCCATCAAACCATTTCATCCTCTGTCACCCCCTTCTCCTCCTGCCCCCAATCCCTCCCAGCATCAGAGTCTTTTCAGTACCTCATATGTGATAGGTATATCTTAGGTTCACATACTCTCCTACAGATTCTTTTTCAGTAATACTTAGTGCTATGTCTAATATGAAATAGAGAAAGAGGAGGGAAAGAATTGGTTCACACAATTATGGAGGCTGAAGAAGTTCCCAGATCTGCAATTGGCAAGTTGGAGACCCAGGAAAGCTGGCAATGTGAATTGCAATTTGAGGACAGGAGACCAACGTCTTGGTTCAAACAGGCAGGCAGGCAAAGCTCCCTCTTACTCAAACTTTTTGTTTCTGTCTTCACTTGCTGTATGCAGGTTTTCAGTTTAGGTCATCTGTCACAGGATGAGGCCTACTCACATTAGGGAGAAACAATCTCCTTTACTCAGTTTACTCATTCAAATGTTAACGTCATTCAGAAACATCCTCAGAGTCACACCCAGCATAATATCTGACAATATCACATCATTCACATCAATTTATGGCACAATCAAGCTGACACATAAAACAAACCATCACACGGGGCCTAACTGGGTATATACAATGAAAGTATGGTTAACTCAGTTAGCATAATACACTTAACTCAGATAGAATTTAAAGCTAACAAAAAGACAGCTTTATCAAAACTTGCCACCCTGGTTGACCAGAGTGACTAAAATTTCATCATTATGTATTTGTTCCACTGTATTAGACATCATATGTGGTTTTAAAAATCTAAATGTCTCTGGATCACAGATATCTCTTGAGAATATATTTCACTCTCTGAATCACTATCCCCATTGCCAGATGAAAACAGTAATAAAAATAGTAGTTGTTAAATGGCAAACACTACAATAAGTGCTTTCATATGTAGTCAGTGCTATGAAGTACACACCATCACCATGACCATTTTAAAGACAAAGAAATCAAAGCTTCACAATATTGAGTAACTTACCTGTTTACCTGGTGAGTAGATAAAGCTGAGATTTAAATCCAGGACTATTTTGTACCAAAACCTTAGTTCTTAACCACAATTCTGTGTGAATTCTTTTCTAAATTAGTTGTATGGAAAAACACATTTCTCCTGTCCCACACCAGTTAAGTTGTGAAGGACAGGGAAGCCTGGTGTGCTGCAGTCCATGGGGTCACAAAGAGTCGGATACGACTGAGTGACTGAACCCATACACACCCCCAAATAACGACAGATATGAATGTTTTTAAAGGTAACTGATATGATAGTGGGAACATATTTGAAAAGAATGAGCCATGAGGTAAAGAAATGTTTCCTGGTTTGTGACTTTGGGAAATTTACTGAACATCATTGATCTTCATTTGTTTTTATATATAAAATGGATAAATATCTCTTATCTCCTAGAATCTAATTAAGTGAAATGCTGAAAGTAGTTATTATTTATTACTGGATAAAAAATGAAAGTGTTGCTCAGTCATGCCCGATTCTTTGCAACTGCCTGGATTGTAGCTCTCCAGCCTCTTCTGTCCATGGAATTCTCCAGGTAAGAATACTGGAGTGGGTAGCCAGTCCCTTCTCCAGGGGATCTTCCCAACCTAGGGATCTAACCCGGATCTCCTACATTACAGGCAGATTCCTTGTTGTCTGAGCCACCAGGGAAGCCCTATTACCAGGATAAAATTTGTAAATCAAGAACAAAATAACACGGTGATTTTTTAAAAGAATATTAACATAATTTACATACTTCTATTCTTATTGGAAAGTAGGGTGGAAATAGATGAAAAGAAAAAGAGAAATGGTGGAAACTATGTAGTGGTTAGCAAAACTAGGAGACAGTGAGAAAATCAGCCTTCCTTGTGGTAGAAAGTTTGTCAGTAGAGAGAAATAAGAGATAATGTGGGAAGTGTGTGTAAGGGACACACAGGCTATAACTTCCAAAGTAAAGTATTTGGTTTCTTCCCATTAAGTTATGGGGTTCCTCAAAAGTTTCTTCATGTGGAATGGAACATAAGACAGAGGATTTTAATACCGTAGTGATGTATAGATAGATAATAGAAATGATAGTATGAAATTCTGATACGGGTTGAGGAATCAGAGTGACCTGATAGCCCTTAGATTAGAAAGTAAGAAATCAGCCTGAAAAACAAAGGGTAGGGAAGATCAACAAGGAATTCAGAGCGATCAGAGATGGAGGAAAAGTTGTTTCAAGTTTTCAGTCTTAGATCACTAATGACTAACAGTTGTTATTAGTAGAAATTATGAGAACAGTTTGTGCTGATTTGACAAAGAAGAAAAATAAATACTAAATCTGAGGCAGAGGTGGGAATACTGATTGGAAATATCCTATGTGAAGGTGAAAAGTTGGAAGTGGGACTTGAAAGAGAAATTGCAATATATCTTCTTGTTAATCATATGGAAGTGACCCTTGAGGCCAGGGAAATTAATCTGTTGAGAAAAGACAATTAAGAGAGATCATAATATAAAAATCTAGACATAGTTAAACCACACTTCATTTTCTATGTTGCAAAGTGTAAAATGTTTTGAAATGAAGGAAAATGGTCTTGCTGGGTGAAAAGCATCTATCAATTAAAAACCATTTATGCTACCACAGATTAGTCCTCCAAATACAAGAAATGCATTTATTTTGATGTATTACAAAGAAAGTTGACCTTTTAATATAGAAATGACATATTAGGACATTCGTTTCAAAGAATTCTCTCTTTAAAATAATATATTTATTTTCTCAAACACAAGAGACGGTGTCATTAAAATGTTCAAAATTAAAGGTTTCAAAACTATTCCCCCCAAAGTATCATTTTTCTTTGTTGTGTTGTTCATCGGGTTTTCTAGGTAAGAATACTGGAGTGGGTTACCACTTCCTACTCCAGGGGATCTTTCTGACCCAGGGATTGAACCCATGTCTCTTGCATCTTGTACATTGGTAGGCAGATGGTTCCCACTGGTGCCACCTGGGAAGCCCCTTTTAAAATATCTTTGATTGCAATGTTTTTATTATTTAACACTCTAAAATAATCCAATTCTTCCTTGATATAGTTGTTTTAATTATGGGACCACCCTGCTTTTATAGTACAGTTAAAAATTCATGTTGAACAACTACAATGCACCAAACTTCTTACTAAATGCTTAAAAAAATAAGGTAAATTATATATATATATATAAGCATTTGATCCTAGCTTCCCTGCTGGCTCAGATGGTAAAGAATCAACCTGCAATGCAGGAGACCTGGGTTCGATCCCTGAGTTGGAAAGATCCCCTAGAGAAGGAATGGCTACCCACTCCAGTATTCTTGTCTGAAAAATTCCATGGACAGAGGACCCTGGTGGACTACAGTCTATGGGGTCACAAAGAGTCGGACACAACTGAGTGACTAACACACTTAAGAATTTGGTTAGTACTAATAATTTTAGTAGGGGCTAATCTATCCATTCAAAATGCAAGAATCCTTGAGCAACTACCTACCCAAGAGTAGCTGTTATTTTTTAGTATGTCTGGAAGGACCTAGACTCATCCCTTTGATATAGTAACTAAATGATCTTATCAGTGCAAAACCAGCAACACTGAGAAAATGAAAGAGGTGATATTATTTTATAAATAGTTAGCTGATACTTTTAGAAAACATTTAAGTGCTATTTTATAAAGAAAGAATTCCTTGTAACAATGTTCCTTATGGCTGAGTTTCTTTTAGCCATGTTTTTGCCAGGGTTTCGATAAAGCTGCTAGTATTGAAGCTTTGGATAAACAACTTACAATTAGCCTTTTAAGTTGGCATATTCCCTGAACTCCATTAAAACGATATATGTGAAAAAATACATTTTTATGGTATCATTCATTTTATATCATCATCCAAAGTTTAATCCTGGACATTGATATCGATGGCCTAAATATAAAAGATGGATTTAACTTTAGTTACATTCTAATATCTTAGTTTCAATGTTTTCCTTCCCTCATTTTTAGTTAGTGGCTTGAGCACTGATTTTCTAATTATGTTCCTTATTAAAATGCCAGCAAAATAAAATCATCTTCTATGAGATTTCAGATGCATCCAGTGGTTGTAGCCAATGATCCATGAAAAAGTAAAGGCAAAATATAAAATGTAAAACCGCATGAATTAACATCATAGAACCATTTATATTTTTAGCTATAGGTAGGTATTTTTTACTGATTACAAATAAAGTTACCAAAGTATTTGGTAAAGTAAAGTATTTGGTTAGTGTTGAGTTTTTTGATGTATGAACAGCCTTCACTACTTTAGAGTAAATGTTTAGAAGTAATAATGCATAACTATATAATAGAAGTACGTTTAGTTTCATATGGAACTGCCCAACTTTTCCCCAGAATAGCTATATAGTCAAAAAGTTCTTTTCAGGACTATCCTGTTTTTAGTCCTCAGGCCAGAGAGACTGGGCTTTTCTTAGGACTGTTTTATTTTGTTCTAGTCTATGCTCACTGACATTTCTAAATTGTGGTCTGCTTTAGTATCCAGACCAGGACATATATGTCCTTCCTTAGGCACTCTTCACTACAGCACCCCGTCCATTTTCTCCTTTCCACCAAGTAGAGTCTTCTGAGAGTTGATTTATGCATTGTGTTCAGTTTTAGCTGCAATTAGTGGAAGTGAGCTGGTGGAATGTGCTTACTCCATCTTGTCTAGAATTAAAATAATCAGTTATGACCATTTATATTGAATTATCTTGCAACATGAGAAAATTCATGCATTTTAGAAAGTCAAGCCTATCATGCTAAAACAAATTGGTTTTAGCTACTCTATACCTCAGTTTCCTCCACGTAAACATATGTGTCCCAACATCTCACATTACAGGAAGACTTGACATTAGCAGTTCTGAGCACTCCACGAGTGTATCAAGGGCACAGGAGGATTCACTTTAAGAATGAAAACAAACTTCCACATGGCTGTCTTTTTTCAGCTCTGTGCAAATTCACAATTTAAAATTCCATTTAATTGAACTGAGAATGTGCCAGCCTCTCCACCCACATGCCCAAAAGCCATTCTGCTCACACTTTCTTGTTTGGAGCACTATACTTTTATCCCCTGCTTCGAAGGAACTCACAGGACATCTGTCAAATAACCCCACAGAAGCTTTACACCAGGGTGTTGAAAATATTCTTTTAAAAAAATCTGTTCCAAAGCCGCAACATTTTAAAATTAGCATCAGTGACTCACAATGCATTGCCATTAATATCTATTAGTAGAGTTTAACTTGTCAAGTTTTCACATTGCTGCTAATGACTATATATTACTTAGAAGCTAGTAATTTGTGCATAATGGATGTACAGTATACTGATCTCTTTTATAGCTATAATTTATCCACTGTGTGTTTTTAATAAGGTCATTATTTGATATAATTACTAATATGTGAAAATACATAATATATAATATATCCACAGCTATTTACTATACTTATTACTTAAAAAATGAAAAAATACATTTCCTTGGACTTCTTAAAAGACATTAATATTATTTAAAGAAAAAATATAGCTAAATAAAATATGATTTTTTATCTAGATATATAAACACATTCAAATCATCTTTTTTTATTTAAATTTATTTTAATTGGAGGCTAATTACTTTACAATATTGTATTGGTTCTGCCACACATCAACATAAATCTGCCACGGGCCTACATGTGTTCCCCATCCTGAACCCACCTCCCACCTCCCTCCTCCACCATCCCTCTGGGTCATCCAAGTGCACCAGCCGCAAGGATCCTGCATCTAACCTGGACTGGTGATTCATTTCTTATATGATATTATACATGTTTCCATGCCATTCCTCCAAATCATCCCACCCTCTCCCTCTCCCACAGAGTCCAAAAGACTCAAATCATCTTACATATTGTACTAGTTGGGGATATACTAGTTGGTTATATGATATTCTTTCCCTGTATTCCAATGCAACCTTTGGCTCTTAGAAGTAAAATAAGATATGAAAGATCCCATGAAGCCCTGCTCTAAATATGTCAGTTTATTAATATGTAGTTTATATGTTTGTTTATTTTAAGCCATAATGAAGCCAACTTGTGTTTGAAAGTTTAAACTCTATGGAAGATCATGTTTTCATTTTTATTTTATATGACAATTACATAATGTATCAAATTTCTTCTCCAGCTAGTCTCATACAATAAAGCAAAACAGAAGAGCAAAGATTTGGTCCAATGTAAAAGGAGTATCTGTGATATCTCAACTGATTTCCATGAATATTTGGCAAGAAAATCTCTGTATAACTTTGAAAGATTTTTCTTTTTCTGAAAGGACAGCTATTAATACTATGGAGCTAGAAGCAGAGACCTTAGAAGCTCATGTATCAATTTGACATTTTTCTTTATGAAATAAAAAAGAATTGCACGTGTGCATGCACACACACATATTTACACACAACCTAAAAGTAAATTTTCACTCATGAAACCAATAACATAGTAAATGATCCACATTCTAATTAACAAAATACACAATCAACAATTATTTTTCTTCTATATGGTAAAAAATGATTTAATGACTTAAATCAGTATTAGCTAGAGCTTAATCATATGATCTTGAGTCAATGATAAAGCAAATCATCCTAAAAATACAAATAAAACAATAATTATATGGTAGTGATAAAGCTGCTTACCATTATTTTTGGTTCTCTTCCTTCATGGTACTTGAAAGTATTGTACTTTCAAGGATGCCTGATCCTTGTAAGTGAACTATGGTCATATGCCTTGTTTTGACTAATAGAATTAAAGTGAAAGTGACACATGGAAGGTGTCATGTGGACGCATTTCATTGTTAGTCTTAGACTTCACTTCTTTTAGCCTAGAAATCTTGAAAGCATATATTGATAGGAAGGTCAACACTAAATCATCATATAGACAGCTGACTTAGTAAATCACTTAAATTTGTAAGGGACTTTGTGGGAAGCAAAAAAAAGCCTTTATCATTTTTATGTCACTGGGCTTTTGGAGTTTCTTGTTAGGAAAGCATAACCTACCCTATGCTGACTAAGCCCATTGGTGCTGTGGAAATAAGAGGATTAACATTTACTGAGTGAGCCTAGGAATGTGTTTCCTTGGTGGCTCAGACTGTAAAGAATCCACCTGCAATGCAGGAGACTCAAGTTCAATCCTTGGGTTGGGAAGATCCCCTGGAGTAGGAAATGGCAACCTGCTCCAGTGTTCTTGCCTAGAGAATCCCATGGACAGAGGAGCCAGGTGGGCTACAGGCCATGGGGTTACAAAGAGTCAGACATGACTGAGTGACTAAAACTTTCACTTTCATAGGAATGTGCTAGAAGTTTTTGAAAGATTAGTCAATTATTCTTTAAAACAATCCGTATAGGGTTGTTATTAGTATTCTTGTTTTACAAATGGGTTCTCAACACAATTTTCTCACATGCCATTAATTGCTGTGGCACACCTCTCAACTCCATTTCTGATGAGTTCCATTGATAAAGTAGATGGTGTAGTTTCATACTTTGTAATAAGTATCAATTTTCTACATAATCAAGGACCATCCTTGTTCCCTGTCTCTGTCTGCTTTAAATGTTCAAAGGGGTGAGCTATCTGAAGAGAAATGCATAAGAGGTGTCTATACCCCATCCTCATGTGTTTTGTTTTCATATGGAGTGTAAAAGATTCACACACACAAAAATATCCACGTAAATCATACTTCCTGGATGTATCCACTAAGTTCACATATTCAACTCATATTTATGGACAAAGAAATATATTAAATTGGTTTGGCACTGAACTCTAGGCTGAGAAGAGTTATTACTAATCCAGACTGCCACTTAACCAGTTTTACGACACTAGGTAAGCTTTCCATCTTCTCTGTGCTTCAGTTTCTTCACTTAGGAGTGTGACAGTGCATAAGGTCTACAGGAGGATTTTATAAGGTAACCAATATGAAAAGCTTAAAACACAGATGGACACGTAAGGAATAGTATTATTATATACTATGTGAACAGAAAATAAAAATGGCATCATGTTATAATTATTTTGAGCATTATGCTAATGCTATTCCTGGTACTTTTTCTAAATTACGCTTTTATGTCTTCATGATGACTCTGAGACCTCATCGTTCTTACACTCATTCTCATTCCATAGGTGAAGCAAATCACATTTCAAGATGTAAATAAGGATTTTAATTCTACTTTTCTTGACTTGTTCTCATCTCAGAGTCTAGGCTTTACCTATGACAGTCTTAAGACTAGTGACCATGATGCATAAAAGACCAAAAAGATATAAGCTCAAGGCCTCAAGAATATTAACCTGGATATTGTTAGGACAAGAAGGAAGACCACTGTAATGCGTGATGTGTTATAAGATATATAAAAATGAAGTATTGTGCCAGTTCTGAGGAATGAGTTTGCTTCTGAATGGAGCAGATGGTTACATGGAGAAGGAACTTTTGGAATTTCAGCAAGCTTAGAAGGATAGGCAGAATTTTGACAAGTAAAAAGGATGCAAGAGCATCCCTGGAGAAAGGAACAGCAGGAAAAGGGATCTTGAAAAAAAAAGTATAAAGTATAGAGCATATTAAAAATAAATCTAGGACACTTGAATGCATGTAAGTATTTTTAAGTAACTAAGATTACAATTATTCTCAGTAGATGATAGTATAATTCCTATTAGCAACTGTATTTATCTGTTTCTGTGTAATCCAGAAACTACTAGCTTGAAGCAATAAATGTTTATTGCTTCACTTTTCCTGCAGGTCAGGAATTTTAGAGAGGCTTAGTTGGGTTTTTTGAGGTGAGGATCTCTCAGAAGGTTGCTGTCAAGATGTTGGCTGGCGCTATGCTCTTCAAAGCTTGACTGGGACTAGAGGATATACTTCCAATTGATCTACTCACTTGTTATCAGGATGCCTCAATCTCTTGACATGGACCTCTGCCTTGGACTGCTTAAGTGTCCTGATCACATGGCAGCTAGCTCCCCCAAGAGTGAATGACTCAAGAAAGACAAAATTTGGAAGTCATGTATTGTCATTTCTTTAAAATTCTGGTGGTCATGCAGGTCATCCCTATTAATTGTGGGAAGGGAGTTTATTAAGATGGGAATGCCAAGAAGTGAAGCATCACTGGGGATATTCACAAAGTTGGCTGCCATAGCCATCCTTTATACTTAAAGTAAATTCATACACCCTACTTAAAGAACGTATTAGTATAAGAAATCAAGAAACGAAGTCAGGAATCATAGTAAAATGCTATCTAACAAGGATATCTATTGTCAAAAACTCACCCAATAGCATGAAAATAGAAATAGCTAAAGTTTTCTTCTCTTTTATATACATAGTCTTCCATATTTTCTATCTCACCAAATTTTAAGCACTATAGATAGGTCTTCTTAACTATCATAAAGTGATGATCACAAGTGTGATTTCTATGTGTCTTAGTCCTTTATAACTATCTCTAATCAGATTTATTTATTCCTTTTTTTAAATAAATGGCACATCTGAAAGTTAGGAGATCACCATGTTTATTGGGTACAAAATCAAACACGAAGGATTTTCAGAATACTCATCTAGGGACAATTTATCAGGACCACTCATTGAAAGAATATAAAAAAAAGACAGTGCTGACTCTTGGGACTACCATGTTCTGAGAACTTACTCATTAAAATAGTTCAGGTAATGAAGAGGGGATAAAGTTAAACATTACCTTACTACAATATAAAAAATTTGAAAATAAAGCAGTCTAATAGCTGTTGCTTCGTATTTTCTATCATTACCAGTCTTAGCTACATTCTCAAGCCACAGATATTTCCTACTGTTTTATCTGGCCTCTTGCTTTTATTGGCCCCAAGTTCAATCAAATGAACTGCTGAAAGTGAAACTCTTGAACTAACTCATATGTTGAACAATGAACTCAAAACAAGCCTAGGGCAGCAAATGGAATTTTAATTGCTCACTTGTATTTCTCCAGTGCCTTTTTCTCTAGATGACTGTGTGACAAGAGACCTCGCTGCATTCAGAAATTGTAGGACAAAATACCTAAGCATAAATGATAACCATCCGTGACCTTGATCTTGCTAGCATGTCTTTCTTTAGTCCAGGTAATGCTACTTGACACAGTCACCTGGAGGTATTAATAGATTATAGACTGCTCTTACTTCAGAGGGCTCTTGAAAGGGCAGAGTGGGAAATATAATCACATTATCTTTGCCATTATTGAGCACTGATTGAATGCCACCAGAGGGCTAGACATTACATACCAAGTATCCATTTTGCACACATTAGGAATTGCATATGCCTTTTACTTTAGAAACATATTAACATCATTGTTCTTTCTGTCACTTTTACTTTCATTTCCTATAGAATCCTTTTGGGACATCTTAGGTAGTAAAAACTCACTTGGATCATTTTTCTAGAATGACCTTTCATCCTCCTTGTCAGTTTATCCCAGCAGGGAAATATGTCTGTTCCCAGAAATGATCTCCCACCTCAGCCATTTCTATATTGTCAGAGGGGCAAGGACTCAACTGATTCCCATACAGTTTAATGGAAAAAGTAAAAAGCGACAGCGAAAGATAACTGTTTGCAGCATTCGCTTACGTTTGACCATTAAAGCTGTTAATGTTTCAAAGGAACTATCATGGATCCTGCAGCATACTAGACACTTTTACATAAAGTACTTATTTTATATTTCTCTGCTCTTCCCCAGTAGCATATTAGACACCTACAGACCTGGGAGGCTTATCCTCCGGTGTCATATCTTTTTGTCTTTTCATACTGTTCATGGGGTTCTCAAGGCAAGAATATTGCAGAGGTTTGTCACTCCCTTCTCCAGCGGACTGTGCTTTGACAGAACTCTCCACCACGACCCATCCATCTTGGGTGGCCCCACATGGCCTGGTTCATAGCTTCATTGAGTTACACAAGGCTATGATCCGTAAGATCATTTTGGTTAGTTTTCTGTGATTGTGATTTTCATTCTGGAGGCCGTGAGATTGTAGTTCTTGCTTCTTCTGTCTGCCCTCTGATGGATGAGGATAAGAAGCTTGTGCAAGGATGAGGATGGATGAGGATAAGAAGCTTGTGCAAGCTTCCTGATGGGAGGGACTAGCTGTGAAGAAAACTGAGCCTTGCTCTGGTGGGCAGGGCCATGCTCAGCAAATCTGTAATCAAATTTTCTGTGAATGGGTGAGGCTGTGCTCCCTCCCTGTTAGTTGTTTGGCCTGAAGTGGCCCAGTTCTGGAGTCTTCAGTATCTATGGTAGGGCTAATGGTGACCTCCTCTACGAGGACTTATGCCAACAAGCTGTGCCTCCCTAGACTGCTGCTGCCAGTGTCCCTGACCCCACAGCAGGCAGGCAACTGTTGACCCATGCCTACACAGGAGACCCCCAAACACTCATGGGAAGGTCTAGCTCAGTCTCTTGTGGAGTCACTGCTCCTTTACCTTGGTGTGCACAAGGTTTTTTTATGCCCTCCAAGTATCTCTGCCTCCCTCAGTCCTGTGGAAGTTCTGTATTCAAATCTTGATGACCTTCAGAGTCATATTCTCTGGGGATTCCCAGTCAGTTTCCAGATCTCCAGGTAGGGAAATCTTATATGGGGCCAAGAACCTTCACAACAATGTGGTAACTTCTTTGATATGATTGTTCTCCAGTTGCAGCAGCTCTATGGTAAGGCTATAGGCTCTATGGTAGAGCTAATGGTGACCGCCTTCAAGAAGACTTAACGCCACAAGCTGCACCTCCCAGTTTGCTGCTGTAAGTGCCCCTGTCCCTGTGGCTGGCCACTGATGACCCACACCTCCTCAGGAGACCCTTAAACTTTCACAAGCAGGTCTGGCTCAGTCTCTTGTGGGGGTCACTGCTACTTTCCCCTGGGTCCTGGTGTGAAGAAGATTTTGTTTTTGCCCTCCAAGAGTCTCTGGTGGGTGTGGGATTTGATTTTAACATGATTGTGCCCATCCTACCATTTTGTTGCAGCTTTTCCTTTGTTCTTAGATATATGGTATCTTTCTTTGGTCGGTTCCAACATCCTCCTATCAACGGTTGTTCAGCAGTTAGTGGCGATTTTGGTGTTCTCACAGAAGATGAACATCATGTATGGATGTGAGAGCTGGACCATAAAGAAGGCTAAATGAAGCGAAGTGAAGTGAAGTCACTCAGTCGTGTCCGACTCTTTGCGACCCCATGAACTGTAGCCTATCAGGCTCCTCCGTCCATGGGATTCTCCAGGCAAAGTGCTGGAGTGGATTGCCATTTCCTTCTCCAGGGGATCTTCCCGACCCAGGAATCGAACCCAGGTTTCCTGCATTGCAGGCAGGGGCTTTACCGTCTGAGCCACCAGAGAAGCCCCAAAAGAAGGCTAAACACCAAAAAATTGATGCTTTTGAACTGTGGTGCTGGAGAAGACTCTTGAGAGTCCCTTGGACTACAAGGAGATCAAACCAGTCAGTCCAAAAAGAAATCAACCCTGAATATTCATTGAAAGGACTGATGCTAAAGCTGAAACTCAAATACTTTGGCCACCTGATGGGAAGAGCCAACTCATTGGAAAAGATCCTGATGCTGGGAAAGATTGAGAAAAGGAGGAGAAGGGGACTACAGAGAATGAGATGGTTGGATGGCATCACTGCCTCAGTGGACATGAGTTTGAGAAAACTCTGGGAGATAGTGAAGGACAAGGAAGCCTGGCATGCTGTGGTCCATGGGGTTGCAAAAAGTTGGACACAACTTAGCAATTGAACAACAACTTATTTTATATACACAATGCCTAGCAAGGTAGGAAAATGTAGCATGTTACAGATGTTGAATCTGACTTGCAAAGAAATTTAGAAACTTTCCCAAGGCTGTATCAACAGAAAATAGTGGAGACAGTTTAGAACCTCTTACTGCCTAGCATAATACAGGTCTTTTTCATTGATAGGAATATAGAATAAAAAAAAAAAAAACTCAACAGCTAATTAAAGAGTTTTCTACCCATAATTCTAGGATTATATACAATGAATAAAATGGATGGATAACATTATTTTAGCTATATTTATTTTTAATTGATTGATGATTGCTTTATAATATTGGTTTGATTTCTGTCATACATCAGTATGAATTAGCCATAGGTGTACATATGTGCCTCCCTCTTAAAGCTCCTTCCCACTTCCCACCCTTTCCCACCCCTCTAGGTTGTTATAGAGCCCAGGTTTGAGTTCCCTAAGTCATACAGCAAATTTCCATTGGCTATCTGTTTTTCACAAGGAAGTGTATATGCTTTCATGCTACTCTCTCCATTTGCTCACCTTCTCCTCCCTTTCCTCCAGCCTTGTCCTTACTCTGTTGTCTATATCAGCATCTCCATTGCTGCCCTGCAAATAGGTCCATCAGTACCATCTTCTAGATTCCATACATATGTGTTGTGGTGGTTTAGTTGCTAAGTTGTGTCCATCTCTTGTGACCCCATGGATTGTAGCGTGCCAGGCTCCTCGGTCCATGGGATTTTTCAGGCAAGAATACTGAAGTAGTTTGCCATTTCCTTCTCCATATACGTGCTATTATACAATACTTGCTTTTCTCTTTCTGACTTACTTCGCTCTGTATAATAGGTTATGACTGAGTAGTATTCCATTGTTTTATATATATATGTACCACAGCTTCTTTATTCACTCATCTGTCAGTGGACATTTAGGTTGCTTCCATGTCCTAGTTATTGGAAATAGCACTGCAATGAACATTGGGGTATATGTGAATGTTTCACTTTTGGTTTCCTAAGGGTAAATGCCTAGAAATGGAATTGCTGGGTCATATTGTGGTTTTATTCCTAGTTTTTTAAGGAATCTCCATACCATCTTCCATAGCAGTTGTATAAATTTACATTACCACCAGTAGTGCAAGAGGGTTCCCTTTTCTCCACACCCTCAGGATGGATAAGATTCTGAATTTGTAAAAGCTAAAATTGGGAGTGTTTATTTCTTTAAGGATATTGTTATTTTAGGGAACTAGCCAAACATTCTAACACATAGGAAGGAAAAACGATAGTGGTTCCCTTTCATTGTGATTTGTTTCATTATTAGAGGCTATAGTGCTTGCTACATCAGAATGCTAAATACATACAAAAAGCCTAATCTCTTCTGAAGCTTCTATAATTTTTAAACCATCAAATAACATCTTCAATTATTTTTTACTTTTTTGTTTAAAGGTTTATAACTTAGACAAAAATAACACTCTAGCATGATAATCATACTTGCCTTTACATGTTCACTTATAATAATTATCCCAATATTTTTACAAAGTCAGTAAAATGTAGTCTGATATATATTTATATTGTTATTTTTAGTATGATACTATATTACAAATATATTTCATTCAGTTACTAGTTTTTACAATAATTTACCTATGTAGCTGCACAACATACAGCTGAACAGCTTACTGAAACTGATTTTGATTTTCCCATTATTTATTTTACATTTAAATGTATTTTTTTTACAAACAGTATAAATACAGTTGAAATGAATATCTACTGCCATAAAAGATTTTCCTTTCTTTTAAACTGTTTCCTTAAGATACAACCTCTAGAACTAAACAAGAGTTAACAAGATATTATACACATGAAAATATTCTATAATATGTATTTTTAATATAGTTTTATAGTGAAACATTTTAAAAAACACTGAAAAACATCACCAAGGAACAAATTAAATTAGATAAGATAGAGTATTCTATTTCTTTGCCTTTTAACATTCTTGTCTACTTTTATTTTTACCAACTTCAGAGTATGTGTAGAGGGGGCAAATTTTTCCAACAGTTAACTCATGTTACACGTGGGGCTCAGTTCTCCACTTCAGGGGTAGAATATGTTACCCAAGTCTGACCAATCAGCTTCACACATGGTTCTTATCACTTACAGTACTTACAGTATTTATAGTATATTCTATGCTCCCAGTCTATTTTAAAATACACATGGCTATGTGTACACACACACACACACACACACACACATGTATATATGTATATACTGCTTGGTGTCTTGATTGCTTGTGTGTTAGTCACTCAGTTTTGTACGATTCTTTGTGACCTCATGAACTGTAGCCCACCAGGCTCCTCTGTCCACTGAATTCTCCAGGCAAGAATACTGCAGTGGGTTGCCATTCCCTTCACCAGGGGATCTTCCTGACCCAGGGATCAAACTTGGGTCTCCCACATTACAGGCAGATTCTTTACTGTATTAAAAATAAGTAATAAAAATGTAAAGCAACATTAAATATTTCCTTTCTCACATTTTCAGTAACAATGCTGCTGCTGCTGCTGCTAAGTCGCTTCAGTCGTGTCTGACTCTGTGCAACCCCATAGACGGGGGCCCACTGTCTCTGGGAGTCTCCAGGCAAGAACACTGGAGTGGGTTGCCATTTCCTTCTCCAATGCATGAAAGTGAAAAGCGAAAGTGAAGTCACTCAGTCGTGCCCGACTCTTAGCAACCCCATGGACTGCAGCCTACCAGGCTCCTCCATCCATGGGATTTTCCAGTCAAGAGTACTGGAGTGGAGTGCCATTGCCTTCTCCAATCAATTCTCTACTGTTAGGTATTTATAACAGTAACATTTTTTTAAAATTATAAATGTATGATGATATACACAGACATACATATTCACCATTTATTGTTCTAAATGGATATAGAACTCAAAAGGGCACATTATTAGAAATAAAACTGCTTCTTTAAAATGTATGCATATTTTAGGATAGATAAAATCTGCATGTTATTATAAAAATCTCATGTTATTTATTCTTGATACAAGGCTTTTGCTTATAATCTTTCTCTGATATTAACATTACCAATCTTGTTTTCCTTTATCCAATATTTTTGTCCACACTTTAAAAAAATTCTTAACCTTAATTTTAAGTAACTATCCTCTAATTGGTAGAGCTGGATATTATTTCTGACCCAATTTGATATTCTTAGCCTTTCAGAAAAGCAAGTTCATTTTTGTATTGTTACATTGAATACACTAGTTTTATTTTTATCATTCTCTTTTGACGGTTATCATGTATCTATCTTTATATATATATATATATATATATATATATATATATATACACATATTTTCTTTTGCTTCAACTTTTTCCTATGCTTTTTATGTTGTGCAACACAAACTCTGGTTTTCTGTTCTTAAGCAAGTCATTTGCAAGGTATGCAACATACTTTAAATTCTAGTAATAAAGACTTGTAAATTTAAAAAACAGAATCACTGGACTAAAATTGTTCTATTTTCATCAACATAAATGTCAAGTAAACTGCTTTCAATGCTGGTCTATGCAAAGTTAGGCAAGTAAATCACTTTTCAGTTCAGTTCAGTTCAGTTGCTCAGTCGTGTCCGACTCTTTGCGACCCTATGAATCGCAGCACGCCAGGCCTCCCTGTCCATCGCCATCTCCCGAAGTTCACTCAGACTCACGTCCATCGAGTCAGTAATGCCATCCAGCCATCTCATCCTCTGTCGTCCCCTTCTCCTCCGGCCCCCAATCTCTCCCAGCATCGGAGTCTTTTCCAATGAGTCAACTCTTCGCATGAGGTGGCCAAAGTACTGGAGCTTCAGCTTTAGCATCATTTCTTCCAAAGAAATCCCAGGGTTGATCTCCTTCAGAATGGACTGGTTGGATCTCCTTGCAGTCCAAGTGACCCTCAAGAGTCTTCTCCAGCACCACAGTTCAAAAGTATAAATTCTTCGGCACTCAGCCTTCTTCACAGTCCAACTCTCACATCCATACATGACCACAGGAAAAACCATAGCCTTGACTAGATGGACCTTAGTCAGCAAAATAATGTCTCTGCTTTTGAATATGCTATCTAGGTTGCTCATAACTTTTCTTCCAAGGAGTAAGTGTCTTTTAATTTCATGACTGCAGTCACCATCTGCAGTGATTTTGGAGCCCAAAAAATTAAGTCTGACACTGTTTCCACTGTTTCCCCATCTATTTCCCATGACGTGATGGGACCGGATACCATGATCTTCATTTTCTGAATGTTGAGCTTTAAGTCAACTTTTTCACTCTCCTCTTTCACTTTCATCAAGAGGCTTTATAGCTTTTCTTCACTTTTTGCCATAAAGGTGGTGTCATCTGCATATCTGAGGTTATTGATGTTTCTCCCAGCAATCTTGATTCCAGCCTGTGTTTCTTCCAGTCCAGCGATTCTCATGATGAACTCTTCATATAAGTTAGATAAGCAGGGTGACAATATACAGCCTTGACGTACTCCTTTTCCTATTTGGAACCAGTCTGTTGTTCCATGTCCAATTCTAACTGATGCTTTCTGACCTGTATACAGATTTCTCAAGAGTCAGGTTAGGTGGTCTGGTATTCCCATCTCTTTCAGAATTTTTCACAGTTTATTGTTATGCACACAGTCAAAGGCTTTGGCATAGTTAATCAAGCAGAAATAGATGTTTTTCTGGAACTCTCTTGCTTTTTCGATGATCCAGCGGATGTTGGCAATTTGATCTCTCATTCCTCTGCCTTTCTAAAACTAGCTTGAACATCAGGGAGTTCATGGTTCACGTATTGCTGAAGTCTGGCTTGGAGAATTTTGAGCATTACTTTACTAGCATGTGAGATGACTGCAATTGTGCAGTAGTTTGAGCATTCTTTTGCATTGCCTTTCTTTGGAATTGGAATGAAAACTGAACTTTTCCAGTCCTGTGGCCACTGCTGAGTTTTCCCAATTTGCTGGCATATTGAGTGCAGCAGTTTCACAGCATCATCTTTCAGGATTTGAAATAGCTCAACTGGAATTCCATCACCTCCATTAGCTTTGTTCATAGTGATACTTTCTAAGGCCCACTTGACTTCACATTCCAAGATGTCTGGCTCTAGCTTAGTGATCACATCATCATGATTATCTGGGTCGTGAAGATCTTTTTTGGTACAGTTCTTCCATGTATTCTTGCCACTTCTTAATATCTTCTGCTTCTGTTAGGTCCAGAACATTTCTGTCCTTTATCAAGCCCATCTTTGCATGAAATGTTCCCTTGGTATCTCTAATTTTCTTGAAGGGATCTCTAGTCTTTCCCATCCTGTTGTTTTCCTCTTACTTTTTAACCTTGACTGCGTAGTTTTTATTGATATATCTCATACTTTTATCTTCAATTTTATTGTTAAATTATTGTTTATATACATCTTTGTTGGGGTTTTGCTCTGGTGGATGTAGGGTAATTTGAACAGTGGACAGAGTCTAATTTTTAATTAGAAATACATGATTAGATCAGGAAAATATAGTGTAGTAGGAAAATGAGTGGAGAAAAGAGGCTGAATAACTTGGTTTATGTGGAGAACTAATAAAGTTCCAGACAAGGAACTTGCACCATCTACGTTAGGCCAGTGGCGTCTGTTTGAATATTGGAGAGTGTCCTGCCTTGGGCTCTCTCTCTCATGGATCTTAGAAGCCGGGGCAAGTAAATAGACATGGCGAGCCTCCACGCCCCAGATGGGAATTTAGCCAGAAAAGGAGTAAGACACGGGGAACCAACCAGTCTTCTCAGGACTGGCCCGGCCTCTATTGTCTAGAAAGGCCTTTTATACCTTTAGGATTGTAAGTAGAGATCAATGGGTAATACAAAATTATGCAGTGTTAACAGCCCAGACTCTTATCAAAACCAGGCTTTTTTTTTTTCTGCATACCTAGTTGTATACACAAGTCTTAGGTGATTTACATCATCTTCCAACCAAAAGGGCCAATTAACATTTTACAGCCCTTTTTCTGATAAGGGTTTGTCAACCAGAAGACTTATTTGTGTTGATCTTCCCAAAGTCTGGTGCCACTCTCAGAAAAACATTAAGTAAAGTTACATTTTTACATAGCAAAGATAGAGCAATTTATAACAAGTAAAAGGAGTACAGTGATTTATAACAAAAGAAAAGTAATTAACTCAAAATTCTAGTGTTGCTAACATCAAAACTACTATATACCTTTTTCCATATCCCAATTACATTGATTAATATCCTCCCAGGTGTCTAAAAATAAAGAATATGGAGGCCTGGCAGCAATCATTGAGTCAACAGTGAAATCCGTCACCAATATGATTTTTAGCTCTTTAGAAAAGGCTCTGTATCTTTAAGATGCTTTAAGCTTTGTGCCTTTTGCAGCTGGGGGGCTGTAAGCAATTCACAAGCTGTAAAAATTTCGGGGGAACCTGTTAGGCAAGTTAGGGAGTTATCAGAGGGGGTTTGAACTGAAACATTTCTTTTAAATGCAGAAGACTAAAGCCCTAAATTAACTTTTTCCAGAGAGTGTCAGAAGAGTGGAAAAGCACAGAACAATAAGGCTGGCAGATTTTGGGTTTTGGGGTACATGCTTAGGAAATTTTAGGCAGACACCCTGAGGCCTGACTCACCTTGCCCATCAGGCCTCTCCGCATGACCTTGTCATGGGTAGGATTCCTCAGGCTGGCTCCTGGCACACCTTAATTTCCAGAAATTATTGTTGACATTTTTATTGTTTTGTTACTTACATGTATAAGTTATTTCCATTTTATTCCATATTTAAATGTTTCTCTCTGTTTCTTTTACAATTTTTCTATCTTTCATATAATTCTTCATTTTAACTTTAATTTGTACTCTCTTTTCCCTTGAATGAAATATATTTTTAATTACCTAGGCTATGTTCTTTACATATATGAGAGTCAAATGAGAATCATCAACTTTCATAAGTAAAATATTTCAAAATTACCATCTTGGTTTTGTTCAAATTCTGTAAAGTTCACTCATTATTTGTTACTAGGTACAAAGCTGTCTCTTCTTACTCTTTTTTAAACACTGTTGTTCCATTTTCCTCTGAATGTTTAAGGAATTTTTAATTCATTCTTTAAATTCAAATTTATCATTAGGTTATGTCATAGTATTTATCACTTGTTTATCTCTTCTCTGATCACCAGGAACCTATTTTACAGGCAGTTCTATTATTCTGTAAGACAGAAACGTTTTCTCCCATTATAACTAATCATGGATTCATGTCCAATTGTTCTAGGAACATTGTTAGGTATAACATTAGATGTATTTGTTTTTTCGTTGGGTGTTAGGTTTTAGTCTCTCTGTCAGCTTTACATTTTGGAATAACTTCTTGCTTGGTCCCTACTCTCTGACTCAGTTTTCTTCAATGCAAATTCTTAATTTTGAGTAACGTCCTCCTAATTCTAGTGTGGTTATACCTATTTCTCTGCTGCTGCTAAGTCGCTTCAGTCGTGTCCAACTCTGTGATCCCATAGACGGCAAGTCCCTGGGATTCTCTAGGCAAGAACACTGGAGTGGGTTGCCATTTCTCTAGGCTCTTTCTTAAACTCTTCCTGATGATCCCTTTTAGTTTCATCCTATAATCTACTTTGTCTTTTGTTTAACTTAATTAAGAAAACAAAATGCATAACACCATCTGAAAAACCTCATTTATATATAACAAATCCTATTTGAACATTTCTGTTCCTTATATTTTGACTGCTACATTTATTCACATCTTTTATATTGTACTTTTTCCATGAAGAATTAAAATGAAGTCGCTCAGTGATGTCTGACTCTTTGTGACACCATGGACTGTAGCCTGCCAGACTCCTCCATCCATGGAATTTTCCATGCAAGAATACTGGAATGGGTTGCCATTTCCTTTTCCAGGGATCTTCCTTCTCCAGGGATTGAACCCAGGTCTCCTGCACTGCGAGCAGAGTCTTTACCATCTGAGCCACCATAGATCCCATTCTTCTATATTCTAATCATTCATCCTAAAATGAGACAACTATCTCTTGGTATTTAACTTGTACAAAACAAGGAGTAAATACTTCTGTGGATCTTGACTTTATGATCAACTATGAGATACTAAAATTCTCATCTAAAATTTAAACTTCGATGGCCAGATGATAAGCTTTCATGTTACTTTCAAATGACCCATCAGCTCTCAAGTGAAAGGAAACATATAGATTGCAGATATTCTTTTGAATACTATCCAACTTCTATATTAGGGCCAATCTTTGCAACCAGTTTTCTGTGTCCTGACTTCTATTCAAGTGATCAGATCCGGATTCTTTATTTATTTTAGTGATGGATTAGAGAAGCGCATCTCGTGTCATGACGGCTCATAAAATTCTCAGAAATGTGCATCACAGTCAAAATAAAGCGATCTTTGACTATGCATTCATTTTGGCTATGTTTGCATTTAGAATTACACCTACAACTATCTTTAAAAGTGGTAGCAAATGAGGTCAAACTAGAGAGTTCAATATTTATACAAACCTCCTCTAAATTTGTCTGTTATTTTTCATTTCAACTATTTCTGAGGAAAGTAGAGATGGAATTCCTTCATTTACCTTGACGTCTTTCCATAATGAGAATTGCGTTGAGTATAACATAAAAGAAATTTCATCAATTAGTTATGACCCAAATTAAGTAGACTTAATTTTAAGACACAGAACACCTAGGCAAAACTATATCTGAATGAAGAAAAAACAAACAAACAACTGAAGGGGGAAAAAAATATTCCCAGCATTTTACAAGGGTGTTTTCCCACTCTGAGCAACAATCTGACAGCCATAAGCAGATAAGATTCTTTGAATCTCCCTATAAAATTACTAGGTAAAGTTCTTTAGAAAGAAAAACCAATAAATCTTTAGACAACCTCTAAGCCAAAATTTATAAAATTATAATGATAGACAATAAGGTTCACATGTATAGTTTTAATTCTTAGTATCTGAACAAATCTTGTTGAAGGCTAAATCAATATGTCCATATACCATACACACCTTCCAAAGTATTCATCTGCAGTAATTCCAATGAATTTGATGGTAATAATAAAGAATTTACCTCCCTTCCATTTTCAAGCCACTGACAGTTTATTTCTGTTAGCAAGTATGTTGCCCTTTCTAAGGAAAACACTGGTCAACTATTTTGTTCTAGGTTATGGGAATGACCACGTCAGTAAACCTCACTCTGAATCCTTTCCGTATTCTAGGCAGAAGTGAGGGCTATATTTGGCTGTTGCTTTCTAGAGCAAAACAGGTCTTCCCTTAGATCTACTTTTACAACAATCCCTGCTACCTGCACACACAAAGATAGCTAAGCATACACATGGATGACTGCAAACCTTATATACTGGCTGAATGTGATAACTAATCCCATTTAGTAAAGAGCTGACTTTTAAATCACGATGTTTCACACATCCTAGTTTTCTAAGAATTACCCCTATTGCTTCCTAGAACCTGCCTGGATTTGACTGGACTAGAAAAATAACCATTTCTTTCTACTCCTATTATCTCCTTAATATGCAAAGTGGTGTCTGCAAAGAAAATGGGTTTGAAGCATGCCTCAAATCCACCACTTACTAAACTCTATACATTTTGGAAACTACTTAATCTTCTCAATTCTCAATGTCCTTACCTGCCTGCCTGTGCCTGTAAAGTCACTTCAGTCATGTCTGACTCTTTGTCACCCCATGGACTGTAGCCTGCCAGGCTCCTCTATCCAGGGGATTCTCCAGGCAAGAATTCTGGAATGGGTAGTCTTGTACTCTTCCAGAGGGTCTTCCCCATCCAGAGATCGAACCCAAGTCTCTTGCAGCTCCTGCAGTGCAGGCCCCCAGGGAAGCCCGTCCTTACCTATATGATAAAAAAGATAATGTTTACTTTATAGGGTTTTGTGATAATTAGCTTGGATAACCTAGGTAAAAAATTTTATCTCAATTTCTGAAACTTATTCTGTGTTAAATAAAGTTGGTTTCCTGAAGAACAAGAGGTAAAGAAGACAAAAAACTTGAATTAAAACTATGCACACTTGATTTCTCTGCCATTATAAATTATTATAAGATATTGAGTATAGTTCTCTGTGATATATAGTAGGTCCTTTGGTTATCTATTTTATATATAGTAGTATATATGCTTTAATCCCAAAGTCCTAATTTATCCCTCTTTCATAGGTAGATACATAGATAGAATACATATCTATGTATACAAATATGTATAACTGAATCATTTACTGTACACATGAAGCTAACGCAATACTGTAAGTCAACTATATTTCAATAAAAATGAATTTGAAAACTATGCACACTTGAAATACTTAATATTTCTGGAATTTTTTTTTCAGTTTTAAATTTTATTACTTTGTAAAAAAATTTTTTTTTTTCTGTTCCTTTCCTCCATTTGACATCATTAAAAGTTTTAAACACCACAAAACTGATTTGGCTATAAATGGAGAAACGGTACCCAAACCAAAATGAAACCGAAAACCCAGAGGACAAACAGAAAACCCTAAATAAACCCTCATGTTTGGTCTCGGGGGTTTACAAATCACAAGAACCATCAACTCAACCCCCATGCAACGTGACTCCTTGTAGAGCTGCTGGATTCACATCAACGACACAGGAGACCGCAAACAACATCTTTTGTTAATTAACACAGCAAGGGTGACACTAGGTAACTTTTTTTTTTTTTTTAATACAGTACATGGTACACAGGGTCCCAGGAAAACCCTGCAGAAACCCTTTGTGGAGACTTGAGCCAAGCAACTGGCTGCTTATAAAAATATTGTGTTGCTACAAAAGTGTAAATTAATGCTACCGTATTAAGAAATATTAAACACATAAAACTTATAAGGATTAAGAAAAATATTAATTAATACCTGTAGAAAACTCTGGCCTAAAAAAGATATTTTTTTGTGTGTTTCTTTTTTTTTGTAAATTTTTTTTTTTTAAGATGACTTGAGTTTCTTGCACTCTAAGAGAGAGACACAGTCAGATGTGCCCATGGTATTGCCTAGAATGTCTTTAACTACTGAGAAAGGATGGGGGTGCACACATGTGGTTACTGAGTGGGGCCTGGGAGGGAGGCTTTCATAAGATTTACCTGATGTGAAAGAATCACCGACATGAAGTTATTGGGGTCGGGGGGGGTGGGGGGGGAAGGTAGGGTCATCAGAGAACAACCGAAAATAATTTATGCTCTTTTAAAAATCTCTCTGCTTCAGGTGGTTGTACAAAATGACCTCCTGATGCTTGGAGTCTGAATGGCCCTGGACATACTGCCCAGTGGGTCTGGGAGGTTCCAGCCCCGTGGGGCCCTCTGTCTCCTGGCTGGCGAGTTCCAGCCCTGTGCCAGTCCACGAGCTCACTGACTGCTTTGGAACCCGGCTACCCCGTCTGGGACCCTGTTTGGGTGAGAGGGAAGGGTACTAGTAGGGGACCAGCTGGCACCTGGGTTGTGGGAGGAGCCCCCCTTCTGGTTGGCCTCAGACTCCATGGTCTCTGCCAATCTGGACTTCAGGAAGCGCCACAGGGATCCCAGGCCCCTGAGGTTGCGGACAAGGCTGGGCTGTTCCCTTAAAAGGAACTTTGGTTCAAAGAGACGAAGGTGCCCGGTGAGACGTGTGGGTGGGGAAGCCCCCGGTGGGTCCTGATGCAGACACCCAACTGCAGACCTAGCACATCCTTCTCAGTACCGGAGTCGAATCTTTAAAGCAACGCCCATGGTGGCGGCGGCGGTGGGGCCATGAATATACAAACAGCAACCCGATGCCCTTCACCCTCATCAAAGCGGGAGCAGGTGCCTCTTTGCACAGAACCACAGGGCCCCTCTAGAGAACGATGGGGCTCCATGGACTACGATCCTCAAACCCAAGAGAGAGAGGAAGGAAAACAACAACTCAACAAGGTCCTCCAGAAAACCCCGAGAAGGGAGAACTGGGAGGGGAAATGCAAGAGGGAAAACACTGTATCATTGGTTCACCATAACTGGCCGAGCAAACATTAGCCACAGTGACGAGGGGGCAGGCCCCTTCCCGACTGGATAGAGGGGGCTGAGGCGGGGCCGGCAGGGCCCAGACAGGAGCCCCCCTCCCCACCTACTGTCTCCAGGGGACAGCCTGAGCCTTCCTTAGCCTCTTGGTTTCATCTAAGCCAGCAACCTTTCTAGAAGCCCTCCTCTAGGTACATCCCAGCCACAGAGGTGCTGCCGCTTTTCCCCAGGCAAGGGCAGAGCTATGAACTTGCCCCAGCTCCATGGGGGCAGAAGGAGACTTCCAGCTGTGCCCTGGATGCTCCTCACTCCATCTTTGCCAGCACACCCGTCGTCATGGCAACATCCCAGTACTGTCCCCTTCTGGGTCATTCCTCACGGGACCTCCCTTTTCCGTTAGCAGCCCAGGTTCGTTCCAAACCTTCCCTGTGAAGCTGTGGCCTCCCAGAGTGCCTGCAGCATCCCCGACAGCTCTTCAGGTGCCCACTTTCCAGGGAGTTTAGTCCAAGTTCAAGCACAAGCCTGGGTGACCCCTAAGGGCAGAGGGTCAGCTTCACGGCGGAAAACATGCCTTGCAGAGTTTTTCTCTGGTGCATCTTGAAAGTGCAGGAGAGAAAAGAGCAAGCTGAAGGACAGAAGGCTCACCAGGCTATAGAGCTGACATCTGAGAGAGTCCTTCCCAGAAATCGGGAGATGTATAGCTTCTCAACTGCATCACTGGACTGCTCTCTCCTCACCAGGAAACCTCAGCACCCTTTTCCCAGCTAAGAGCCGAAGCCTGGATGCCAACCATGAAGCTGCCAGGCTGGGTGATGGCAGTGTCCTCGCTCACAGACACAGGAGGTGGTTTTCTATGCCATGAACCCTGAAATAAAGAGTAGCCACAAGGAGCTTCATCTGACGGCCCCTCTGTTTCCTGGTTTCTAGCTACCATCTGGAGGGAGGCCTGGCTGGTGGACCTGGGCAGAGGGAAGAACAATGTTGGCACAAGTCCAGGCATCCGTTCATGACAACTGGGATGGCACGCCTGCTCTTGGTGAAGCAGAGACCCCTCGGCTACTCCACACCTGTGGCACCATCCATGAAGCTATGGTCCTTGGCTTGGGCTTTGGTGGCGAAGCTGACTGGCCTCAGAGGAGGCAGGAAACCCTGCAGAGTGGACGTGTGTTTTCTCCGCATCCTCGCTGGGGTCCGTGCATGTCAGCAGCAAGGCCCCTTCTGTCCTGGGAAACACACACTTCTGGCAAACTGTGTCCAAGTCAGCAAGGCAGACTCTGCCTTGAGCTGTAGAGTCCCACAGTCCCCGGAGAAAACCCTGCCACCCAGGAGGATGACCAGCTCGGGAAGAACGAAGTGTACGATTACCTGCAGGAGCCCCTCTTCCAGGCCATCCCCGATCTCTTCCAGTACTGGTCGTGCGTGACCCAAAAGCACACAAAACTGGCCAAGCTCGCCTTCTGGCTCCTCGCGGTGCCGGCCGTGGGGGCCAGGAGCAGGTGTGTAAATATGTGTGAACAAGCGCTTCTCATGAAAAGGAGGCGACTGCTCAGTCCAGAAGATATGAACAAACTCATGTTTCTGAAATCCAATATGCTTTAAGACTTCCAGATTGAAAAAAAACAAAAGAAAGAGGTAAAGAAAAGAGAACGCTCAAAGAAGAAGGAAAAAATCCCACACAGCACTGTCGCAAACAAAGAAAAGGAATTTAAGTTCTAAACACTGTGGACCTCATTATAAATGCCCCCTGGAAACTTAAGTGCTTTTTCTCAGTGTGTGTGTGCATGTGTGTGCACGGGCAGCTCTGTGGCTCCTGAAGTGTTACACACACGTGCACACACATACTCCCCTGGTGCATGCATGCATGCCCCCTCGTGGGCGTGTGTGCATTAAACTGGGCGTGTCAGGAAAGCTGAGTGTTTGGGAAAGAGGGAAGATGCTTCACTTCCTTTTCTCAGTGAGGGGGCTTTAAAAGACTCCATTTTCAGGTGTGCAGATTGTACAAACTGATGTTGTGAAATGTTCAGGCAGCTGAGATCTGAAGTGACTTGACGCTCTCTGTCCTTCACCCTGTGGTCCCCCTACTGCCCTCCACCTCTGCCCCCAGTCTTCCTGACCCTATCACGCCCCACTCCTCCCCAGCTGCCCTGCCATGGATTCTCCAAACTGCATCAGATGGACAGCTTCTGCACTGGACTTTGTTCTTGTTCACCTTCAGGGCATTGAGCTGCTGCCTTTATGATACCCCTGGGTGTCAGGGGGCAGCTGCCTTAGAAACACACCTATCTGTCTCCCCAAATCAGGAAAGGAGACTTTTAAGAATATAAAGCTGACCTTTTGCTTTTTAATATAAGAGAGGAAAAAAACACTTTTTCAAAGAAGTATAAGATAACTGTCTCCACTCCTTAATAAATTTTTTCCTAACATTTTAGCAGTTTTTGCCTTTTTTTTTTCCAATTTGATTTAGACTCTGCTAGAAGGCACTGAATGTCTATAACTTATATTTTAGAGGGTTTTTTTTGTGTGGTTTTTTTTTTTTGATTGCCCTTTTTGTTCCTTGAGTCACACTGTAAACTAGCTCATCTCAGTGGTGTATTCAGTATCCTGAGGTTTTTATCAACCTTCCCTGTATGGTCCAGTTTTCCTGTATTTGAAACAGCCAAGACCGTGAACTTGGCTGTGCTGTTTGGAGACCAGGAGAGGTATTGGAGTCACAGGTCTCTCAGACGTGGGATTTGGTGGAAGCCACAGAGAAACATGTGGCTTAGGAGTGCTGAGTGTAAGTGGAAGACTGCCCTCCTGGCTCGCTGTGTCTGGTACTATGAATGTCTGATTTCTGTACCCAGAGTGCATTACACTACTTGCCGCGTCACTGACCCTTCTGGCTCAGCAGGGAATCCTGAGTAGATCCATGTTCACATCCATCACACTTCAGACCCACAACCTCCTCTTCCTCCCCAGGACCCCGGAGATTCCAGGGGTTCCACTGCCCACGGCCCTGGGGGTCCCCCACATGAGCCTCAGCCTTCCTTCTAGGATGGCAGTTGAGCACGGTGCCTTGCGGGCCCAATGACAAATGTTTGAGGGTGGAATGGCATTAGGCCACATTCAACTTGATGCTGTGAAAGATGGTTTTAGGCTTTTCTTCCTCTGTGAGTGGTTTAGGTTCCACACACTTAGCCTAAATGCCAAGAAGGTGACCCTTTCCCCTCTCAAGAGGTGGTTTTGTCAGGATCAGTGCTCAGCGTCCCACCCCACCTCTCAGTGAATATATACTGGTGGTCCAGTATCCCCTCGGTGCCCACCATCGCGGGGGGAGCCATTTGCAAAGGCACATTCTACCATCCTGGGGGGCTGACCAAGTCCACCACATCCCTCCTTAGTAATAAAACATTGTTCAACTGCGAGATACCTCAATTTCAAAAAGCACTGTACAACAGCCCTCTCCCTACTCCCCAGTCCATGGCAGTAACGTTGGGGAAGTTAAGTTGATTTAAAAACTCAAGGCTTAGGATCATGGACCAGAACACTATTTCTGGAATTTTAAATCCTGGAAATTTAGTTTGCATATTTGAAGCTTCTAGTATTTTTGTTAATTATTAATTTAGGCTTGAATTATAACTAAACTAACTTTCTTTATATCAAAAATTATCATTTGATGATAAAATGTTTGTTAATATCCAAGTATTTTAGCTTTTTCAATTTTTGATTTATTTATAAACTGTAGATCTATATTTATTCACTGATAGTTCAGTACATATCAATAATTGACGAGTGAATAACTACCAATCCCTTGTATGTCAGATTTGATTATTTTCAAAAGTCAATTTGTAAATTTTTAATCTTAATTCTAAAAGTTTTACTTTTCAGAGAGAACTTATAACTCAGAAATCTACTTTCTTTTAAATATACTATTGGGTAAATAAAGACAATATACACCAATAGTACCTATCATGTGCCAGAAAGATTCTAAGATTAACATATTTAATCACCACAATTAATTTATGAGGTGGATCCTATTATTATCTCAATTTTCTTAAGTGGTGAAAATGAGATACTGAGAAATCACAAGTAATTTTCCGAGCTTCACACAGCAAGTGATAGAGTTAGGATAGCACCTCTCTCTCACCTAAATATACATTCAAGTTTCTGAAGAGTAAGTTTGCTTTTGAATGATTTCATAAGACCAAATTTTCTGTTCAGGATGAGAGGGTCTTGACTAATCCTACTTTCTGAATTATGGAAAGGACTAGAGACTAATACACAATCTTAGATGAAAGCTTGATGCAAAAAAAAGTACATATATACATATATATATATATATATCAACTTTGTTCATCAACACTTATTTAAAACCCCTCTGTTGCCATTGAGGGATAGTAAAGCACACAGTTAGTATATATATGCTGTCTCTAGCTGGAATACATCAAGAACTTTCCCTGATTACATAAATAAATGCAGTAATTGAGCTCATGCCTCATGTGGAAACTCATGTTCCTAGCAATTATTCTCCCTTAGGAAGATAAGTTTATTTATCAATGTCTACTTGCTACATGGTTCAAATAAATCTTTTTCTAAGTGAAGCATCTGACTTGCAGTCCATGACTATCTGGAAAACATGACCATTCAACCCAATCTAAGATTTACACCTTAGCTCAAAACATGCTCAAGTGCAATATCCAGCCTCAAGTCCTGGCTGACAAAATGTTGATCTTTTATTTGACATTAAAATCAATTATTGGGAAAAGGGGGAGCAACAGCCCTATTAGGGAAATTGCTGCTGATTTTATATCTATCACATCAAAGTGAACTGGATATTAATATTCTCATATTTTATTGTTAAAACATTTTAATTTCTTCTAAGTGTGCATTTCAGGTTGTGAATCGTTGATGAGAAACCAGCTCAGTAGTTCCAATTTGCATATGAAAGCTACAATATTGTGACATCTACCTGTCAGCAGGTACTGTACCCTCACCTGCATAAAGTCCTTTAATGTTGGGATCTAACTGAAGAATTACAGAAAATACAATATGTAAATAATATGCCTAAAGCTTATTTAAAATCTCTCCTTGATTTTCTGATTATAAAAAAGCAAGGAAGAGATATTTTCACTTTCTGGAATGACTTAAGAATGTATTCAACGTTGTTGGGCCAAAATTTATAGAAAGCCATTGGACCTTCCCATATGGATATATATTTAAATACTCTCTGAGTCTGTTTATTCTTTTTACTTCAAGAAAAAAGAACCTCCAACCATAAGCAAACTCTGTGCCCTGAGATTGTATTGGATATACTGGGCTGAACAAAATTAAAACGAACCTAAAGTTCCACTAAAACCTAGCTCTGTGCCCCCATCTCTGAATTCTTCAAGTTAAAGGGTTACAGAGAAAAAACAAATCATAGTAGCCGAGAAGTTAGGAATACTGATTCAAAGTCTCCAAAGTTTATTCAAGAGACTAAAGTCAAGAAAACTAACCTCTCTGGTGATATGGCTCTCCTTCTCTTACTGAGGGATCCTCTTGACAAATACACATTGGTGAGCTTAAAGGACTTGGAGGAAATGTCTGATTCTGCATATCTTTCTTTCTTTTCCACCTGGCACAGCTACAGGACTTATACACACTCCCTTTGTTTTCCTCTCTCTGACTTCTCCACTAAGGAGGACACAGTGCTTTTGGCTAGTAGGCGTTTGTAAAAATAGACAATCTGACATTCAGTCATATACCCATCCATTTATTTTTCACCAACTATTATTGCTACAATAAAGTGATAAAATAATAAATCACTTTAAAATCACTTTAAAATACAATAAAATAAAGGGTCAGATCTATGTGACTCTGATCACTTATTAGCTATGTCAGTCAGTTAGTTCAGTTCCTCAGTCGTGTCCAACACTGCAACTCAATGAACCGCAGCACACCAAGCCTCCCTGTCCATCATCAACTGCCGGAGTCTACCCTAACCCATGTCCACTGAGTTGGTGATGCCATCCAACCATCTTATCCTCTGTTGTCCCCTTCTCCTCCTGCCCTCAATCTTTCCCAGCATCAGTGTCTTTTCAAATGAGTCAGCTCTTTGTATGAGGTGGCCAAAGTATTGGAGTTTCAGCATCATCAGTCCCTCCAATGACACCCAGGACTGATATCCCTTAGGATGGACTGGTTGGATCTCCTTGCAGTCCAAGGGACTCTCAAGAGTCTTCTCCAACACCACAGTTCAAAAGCATCAATTATCTCACTCAACGTTCTTTACAGTCCAACTCTTACATCCATACATGACCACTGGAAAAACCATAGCCTTGACTAGATGGCCCTTTGTTGACAAAGTAATGTCTCTTCTTTTTAATATGTTGCATAGGTTGGTCATAACTTTCCTTCCAAGGAGTAAGCGTCTTTAATTTCATGGCTGCAGTGATTTTGGAGCCTCCCAAAATAAAGTCTGACACTGTTTCCCCATCTATTTGCCATGAAGTGATGGGACCAAATGCCATGATCTTAGTTTTCTGAATGTTGAGCTTTAAGCCAACTTTTTCACTCTCCTCTTTCACTTTCATCAAGAGGCTCTTTAGTTCTTCTTCACTTTCTGCCATATGGGTGGTATCATCTGTGTATCTGAGGTTATTGATATTATTCCCAGCAATCTTGATTCCACTTTGTGCTTCCTCCAGCCAAGCATTTTTCATGATGTACTCTGCATATACATTAAATAAGTAGGGTGACAATATACAGCCTTGACGTACTCCTTTTCCTATTTGGAACCAGTCTGTTGTTCCATGTCCAGTTCTAACTGTTGCTTTCTGACCTGCATACTGGTTTCTCAAGAGGCAGGTCAGGTGATATAGTATTCCCATCTCCTTCAGAATTTTCCACAGTTTATTGTGATCCACACAGTCAAAGCTTATGTAAACAAGGGCAAATTATTATTAGCTACGTAAACATAGGCAAATTATCTAACCAGGTGAATGCTATCATCTTTCATCATAGAATAAAAGCATATTGCAAGGTTTAAAGGATATTGCATATGAAAAGTGCCTAGCACAGTGAGAGTCTTTATCACAACTTGCACTCTTCAAATGGTAGCTTTAAAAATAAAAGGAAGACTTGCAAATCAGAGGAATGAATCAGCTTTAGTCAAAGAAATGTAGAGTCGGACATGACTGAGCTGAACTGAGCTGAACTGATGCTGTAGTTATTTTGTTGCTAAGTAGTGACAAATTTTTTGCAAATCTATAGACTGTAGACCATCAGGTTCCTTTGTCCATGAGGTTTCCCAGGTGAGAATATTGGAGTGGGTTGCCATCCTTCTCCAGCCCAGGGACTGAACCCACATCTGCTGCATCTCCTGCACTGGCAGGTGGATTCTTTACCACTGAGCCACCTGGAAGCCCCATCTTTCCATTCAGTTCAGTTCAGTTGCTCAGTCATGTCCAACTCTTGGCAACCCCATGGACTGAGCACACCAGGATTCCCTCTCCATCACCAACTCCCAGAGCTTACTCAAACTCATGTCCATTGAGTCAGTGATGCCATCCAACCATCTCATCCTGTTGTCCCCTTCTCCTCCTGCTTCGATCTTTCCCAGCATCATGGTCTTTTCTAGTGAGTCAGTTTGCATCAGGTGGCCAAAGTATTGGAGCTTCAGCTTCAGCATCAGCCCTTCCAATGAATACTCAGGACTGATTTCCTTTAGGATGGACTGCTTGGAACTCCTTGCAGTCCAAAGGACTCTCCAGAGTCTTCTCCAACACCACAGTTCTAAAGCATCAATTCTTTGGTGCTCATCTTTCTTTACAGTCCAACTCTCACATCCATACATGACCACTGGAAAAACAAGTCTTGACTAGACAGATCTTTGCTGGCAAAGCAATGTCTCTGCTTTTTAATATGCTGTCTAGGTTGGTCATAACTTTTTTTCCAAGGAACAAGCGTCTTTTAATTTCATGGCTGCAGTCAACATCTGCAGTGATTTTGGAGCCCCCAAATAAAGTGTGCTACTGTTTCCACTGTTTCCCCATCTATTTGCCATGAAGTGATAGGCCCAGATGCCAGGATCTTAGTTTTCTGAATGTTGAGTTTTAAGCCAACTTTTTCACTCTCCTCTTTCACTTTCATCAAGAGGCTCTTTAGTTCTTGTTTAACCTGGCTTTCTGCCATAAGGGTGGTGTCATCTGCATATTTGAGGTTATTGACATTTCTCCCTGTAATCTTGATTCCAGCTTGTGCTTCATCCAGCCTGGCATTTCACATGACAAACTCTGCATATAAGTTAAATAAGCAGGGTGACAATATGCAGTCTTTACATACTCCTTTCCCAATTTGGAACCAGGCTGTTGCACATCCAGTTCTAACTGTTGCTTCTTGACCTGCATACAGATTTCTTAGGAGGCAGGTCAGGTGGTCTGGTATTCCCATCTCTTGAAGAATTTTCCAGTTTGTTGTGATACACACAGTCAAAGGCTTTTGCGTAGTCAATAAAGCAGAAGTAGATGTTTTTCAGGAACTCTCTTGCTTTTTCTATGATCCAATGGATATTGGCAATTTGATCTCTGGTTCCTCTGCCTTTTCTACATCCAGCTTGAACATCTGGAAGTTCATGGTTCATGTCTGTTGAAGACTGCCTGGAGAATTTTGAGCATTACTTTGCTATTGTGTGAGATAAGTACAATCATGCGGTAGTTTGAACATTCCTTGTCATTGCCTTTCTTTAGGATTGGAATGAGAACTGACCTTTTGTTTGCCATTAGGCATGTGAATTTGGTAAAAATAATCTCTCACAGGCTTTCTCTTAGGCTCTCACCATAGTATATATCTCCAAAAATAAGTGTGATATTTAAGTGAGATAAAGACAGCTAGATCATCTAACACATTTCCCAGCACAAAGTTAGTATATGTAACATGGCTTTAATGCATAGAAATGCCCTGGTTAGAACTGTATTTTCAAAAGCTAATTTTGATGGTAGTAAATCAGAAAAGAAGGTTTAGGAGAAAGTGGACACAAATATAATGCCATTTGTTTATTAAATAAATGTGTATTAACCACTTGCTAAATATGCCAGATAAATGCTATGAATTCAATAATAAACAGTAAGATGAAAGCCTTAGTCACATCTTGCTCATGGCAACACAAGGGTTAAGAAAAAGGGTGAAGTGTTTATTTGTTTGTTTTAACCTGGCATGATAATGTAGAAAACTGCTTATCAAACTTTTTCATTAAAATACCTGCAAAGGAAACAATGCATAACCTCAAAGGAATTGGTCTGAGGGATAAATCTAATAATATACAAAATACATGGCTCATACTAGTTTTTGTTTTGTTATGCTTTTAATGTCCTTGTTAGACTCATATAGTATAGATACACGGAATCCTGAATCACTTTTTCTCTTACTAGTCTTATTTTCCATCCTTTGCGACTCTTGTCACTGGTTCTCCAATCCTTTAACAGTACACTCATTATCTTAGTTTTTTCCCTAGCCCTTCTTTCTTCTGCTGTCAGGCTGACTTCTTTATGTGTAACTTTGAGACCTCCTCACTTCTTTCTCAGATCAACACCTTTAATCACTATCATTGTCATGGTCATCATTTGCTGCTGGTAAGATACCACCATTCTTAGTACAACTAAGACCTTCTATTTTAAATATACAATGACCTGCCTGATTACTTAGCAGTCAGAGTTCCTTAAGTAAGCTATGACAGTTATCCCCAGGGAAAGCAAGTGTCCATGCAAACCATCATAATTAAGCTTAAAGTCATTTTTTCATTAATTATGGGCCATTAGTTATTTACAGTGATATTAGAATGGTATTTTTAAAATTGTTTTTAAGTGTAAAAGAGTATAAAGTAAAGAGTTCCCCTCTGTTCCTGTCACCCAGCATCCATCCTCCTTTAAGGTTTGGGCTGGGGGAGCAGAGTGTTTGCAATTCCTCCATGCATCTTTCACAGAATATTTAATACACTAGGAGTAAATACAATATGAACTATTTTACTTTCATTTTCTACGTATAGGATTGTTTTGACTTCATTCATCAGCTTGCTTTCTTCACATAATTATGTATCTTGAAGAGTGTCTTCAAACACTTTTTTTACAGCTGCATAATGTCCTGTTTATGCATGGATCATAAACGTAACAGTTGGGTTATATTCAGTTACTGTAGTCAGAAAAAATATTCGAAAGTTTCTTCAATGGTCGTTTTTGAGTCCTAAGCTGACAGGTGTTAGAGCTGAGAGCTCTAGAAGCAGGCAACCTCTATCTTCTCCTGAGTACTACTATCAACTCGGGAAGCAGTGCTTCCGGTTTCGTGTAGCAGCAGCACTGAAAATCAGTCTAATCTCACCTCCAAGATAGTTAAAATTGAATATATTGAAATACCAATGGAATTGTCTGTGTCTTTAGGGAACGGTGTGTTTTTACCCAGAAAACACTAAGCACAAATGAGTGAAAATAGAAAGCTACTGAATTTAGCATGTTATCTGATATTTTTAAAGTCAAATTCTTCAGGCTTATCTTCCCACTTCACGGAGTGTTTTCAGTAACATGTGTTCTTAAGTTTTCCATTCTAAAAAGTTTCTGCTTAAAAGGCCATGACATAAGATACAATTATTACTAAAATTAGTCTCTATGACACACACTAAAACTTTACTAGATATTTTCACATGCACTATTTAATTTTAAAATATGTGCTTTTTTCATTCTTGTGCATTGATTTTCAAGGTTAATACTAAGCTAGATATATTAAGACCTATGGAAATCCCCAAGCCCACAAACCCTAAATAATTTTTAATACTGCTAAATATAATACCCATATTATAGCTCCTGATTTTCTAGGTCTCAGAACAGGATAGTTTTTTCATTAATTCTTTGCCTCCAGCTTATCTTCAACCATAATTCTATTTTACTTAACTATATTTAAAAGAATCCCTTTAGCACTAGGGTAAACTTCATATAAACCAAGTAATTTTCAGTGGGGCTTACTTTTTAAAAAAGAAAAAAAAAGTGTTCAATTGGCTTTTAATGTTAATATTTAACTGCTTTAATTAGAACATATCTGGATAAATAAAATAAATTTTTTTCTGCCAATATTCAAATAAGTAGATGTTTATTGTGTCTAAACCAAATGGATTAGACATGGGTACAGTTGGGCTTTTTCATTTAGTTGAGCCATTACACTGGGGATCATGAATACAGCCATGTTAGTGCAATTTCCTAGGTGATTTGGGAAAAATAGACTAGCTTTCTTTAATCTCCTCATCATCCATCAATACCTCTTACCACCGTTCCCATTCAGCAACCAAACATGTGTACATGAACAAACACACAGAGAAAGGGGCAAATTTGACAGCCCTTTTCTGTGTCTTGTAAACACTCTCCTTCATTACATCCAGGGAAAGATGAGATACAAAAAAGCAAATTCCAATTATTTGAGCAGTAGACTAAAACCCAGAAAGTCACTAGAAACAAAAGCAAAACCGAAACAGTAACAGGGTTGATGCATTCTGCATTTGGGCTCGGCCGCTTCAGTCATGTCGACCCTTCAGCCCACCAGGCTCCTCCGTCCGAAGGATTCTCCAGGCGAGAATACTCGAGCGGGCGGCCATCCTGCCTCCAGGAGAGGTTCCCAACCCAGCGATCAAACCCACATCTTCTGTGTCTTGGATTTCAGGTGGATTCTTTACCCACTGAGCCACCTGGAAAGCCTGTATTCTGCATTTACACAGGAAGAATCTCAAGGATTTCATTTTCAGGAGAAACACGTTGTGAGATTCTTTCATTTAGATTTTCAAATATAGACATGAACTCCAGCAGGCCTGAACAAATCTCTGGTGAAGAGAGAGCAGGCTAAATCCAGGATTTGAAGATGGGATTTAAACACTGGTGTTAGCCCTCAAATATCATCTGAACCCACTGACCATTTTGATTTTCAATTTTCTTACCAGTAAGAGTTGGAACAGGGCTTCGCTGGTGACTCAGATGTTAAAGAATCTGCCTGTAAGGAGGGAAACTTGGCTTTGATCCTCAGGTCAGGAAGATCCCCTGGAGAAGGGTATGGCTACCCACTCTAGTATTCTTACCTGGAGAATTCCATGGACAGAGAAACCTGGTGGGCTACAGTCCATGGGGTTGCAAAGAGCCAGACATGACTGAGCAACTAACACACACACATAAACACACACATACACACATGAGTTGCAATAATGGTTGGAGCAGCAGTTTTCAAACTGGTGCAAAAACTCTCTTGAATAGCTAGGTTTGAGATTTTCACCTCTACAACAACTATGATATCAAGCTTTAAACTCAAAACCAAAACCAAAATTGTATTAACATATTTGCCTTTAGGTAGGATTTCACTCGAATAATGAATCTAGTCCAGTGAGTTTGAAAATCACCACGCTTAGGAAAAGTTTCCTTAACTAGTGGGTGTGAATGTTCTCTAGTTCTCTAATCAGGCAAAATCATAGTTATGTACAAGGCAACATTTTGATATACAAGCTGGAAAATAGTGAACTAATTGAGTAAAACTGAGGCTAAGGAACCTGGGAACATTAGCAAATTCTTGACATCATTTGTTATCTCCGTTACTTTGTTAACCTAGTGGGCTTATGAAGTGAATTTTTAGAAAATTTAAATCAAATTTCTCTTTAAAATCTTTCAGAAACTACTTTGGTTATTTTAGTTACCCTTTGGTAAAATTTATACTCCATGGCAAAGCAAAAAGACATGTTGTGACCTGGGTCCTGCCTTTCTAACCTTAATATCCATCAAGCCTCACAAAGGACACACTCTCCAACCTGTTCAAGCTACTGTACTTATAATTCCTGGAACTCACCAAGCTTTTTATTCATCTTCATACCTTTATATATGTTCATACATGCTGATGTTTCTTCTTAAACAGCTCAATTCACAGATTCCTCACCTTTTGATTAATGAAGAAATTTTTATTAATTTCCTCTGACCCTCTTCTCCACAGGCTGGATTAGATGTCACTCAAAGTGGCGATCATAATAAATCTGAATTTTCCTGGAAAAGTGTTTATTCTTTGAGTTGTGATTTTGTTAATATTGTCTTTCTCCACCACTATGATGGAACTCTTCAAGAAGAGAGACTTTGACTTTTATTATCTCTTTCATAACATAGAAATATAGCAGGTGATCATTAAATGGTTCTTGATTAGATGAAATAATGATGGCATATCCTGAACTTATTATATCATATCCAGTTGGCCAAGGAATAAATGCTTTATGAGGTTTTACCTTCACATCCCACTAACTACAGTCATTTTCAACTGGAACATACCCATACACCCATTAATTCTAAGCTACATCTCTTTTTAACATTTTAATGTTTCTAATATCTGGACATAACGTACCATTGGTATTATTGACTGTCATTGTCCTTCAGTAAAAATAAAAATAGCCACTTCAAAATTGGCAGAATAAATGTCAGTGACTTAAAAGAAAATCTCAGAGACAATATGAAACACTGTTTTATCCCCTAGAAATAAGACAGTTGGGAGAGAGGGTTGGCAATGGGTGAATCAGAGGTATTTGTCATTAATGATGAAGATGGACTTGAAAGTTACCCAGTTTTAGATAACTACAAAGTTGGTTTAAGTCATGCCATGATGGCACTTAGTTCTTTCTGAAATATTTCCGAAAAGGACCTTGATGGGACAGAAGACTACATTATATGGAAAAAAGTGGACAGCAGAATTCTCAACAGAAAAGAGATTCTAAATGTGAAGTTAAATTCCTTAACCAATTTATTTTGCTCACCTCTTTTATATACACCCAAAATAAATACCTAAGTCAAATTTAATATAAAATGATTCCTTCACTTAGTATAAAGTAAAAAATCTGCGTTATAAGAAAGTACTATGTGAAATCTAATTAGTGGTTGTTCTCCTTTGTTAGCGGTATATGAAATAATGGTGAGATTTCCAATTAGTGGTGTTTTAGATTTAGTTTTGTGGAATCAAATATGGGACCAGGCAATGAATGAGACATAATCTAAAATTTGGCCACTTTTGCCACTTAAGTAATTTAGTTCACAGCTTGAGTTTATTTAAAGTTATCCTATACTTTAAAAAATTACTTTATTCTAGTTCCTTGTATTTAAACTAAGTGATCAGTGAAACTGGAGGATAGCTCATGTGTTTATTACCACTCAAAAGAGACTGTAGAGATAATATGTTATATATATATTTTTTACCAGTATTTGAAACTGTAGGGAAGGAATAAATATGCCAAAGTGGAGAGCTTACTAGACACTAGCATTAAACAGAACACTTGTATTTTAGTTATTAGTATTTCAAATCAATGTATCTATCCACATGACAAATTCACTATACTTACCAAATCACTTTCATTTCCCGACCACCACTTGACTTGGACTTTTAATGCCTTTGTTTGTTTGTCTCTCAGTTCAGGGATAATTCTCTGGCAGTAAATAACTGGGATGGACATCATGGTGTGTTTCTCTTCAGCATATGCTGCATGTGGTACAACACTTCATGTTGGGCCAGGGATAGACTAAATGGATGGCTCTTGCCACTTTTTTTAATAAAAAGGAAAGAGCTTTTCTTTTAGGCATAAAGGATTTAGAATGAAATTTTAAAGAAAAATAACATAAATATAAATAAAACTCACTTGGTAAATATGCTTTAACATGCATATCACTGCTGTCTTTTCACTCTTAGACCTATGTGTTTGATAACTCAAAGTCTGCATTAGGATGAATTTGGTTAAAAATATTTCTCAATAAAAATATTGTAAAAAAAAAAAAATTCAAGTTCCCCAGTGTTGGTACCCTTGGTTATAAGAAAATGTAGCAAATGAAGAAATTGCTAAAATAGCTAAACCACAACCAAGATTGCAAAAATTCTCAAGGACTGTGTGTATGTGAGAGAGAGATTTTACAGCAGGAAAGATAGTTCATCTTCAATGGGAATTTAATTATCGAGAACAAGCTCTTTAAAGAGGTCACCAGTGGACCAACTTGGCAGCCAGGAAATGGCCTTTCTTTCATGGAGACTGACTTTCTTCCCGCCTACCACTCCTTCCTTGTACCAATGTCAGCTTTCAGCTTATATCCAAACGCTAACCTCAAACATCTTACTTAACTTCACACAGAGAAAGGATTTAATTAAATTTAAGAAATGCATTTTCTTCATTTTTACTGTATTTCACATCCTGTATTTTAAATCCACTGCTTGTTTCTATTGCTAAATTTTTGATATTTATTATGTTTTGGACACATAATATTATTATTAACAGAAAACATTAATTTGATTATTTTTATTATTACAGGAAAGAAAAAAGGCCTCCCAAAGGTTCCTTTGAAAAATTTAAATATGTACATATCTACATGTGAAATGTCTCAAAGTATATTATAGATCTTCTTTGAATGATAAAGAAAATTGTAAATCAATAGTGTGTAAATCCTATCTGACTTTTATCTTGAAAAATCAGTTATCCAAGGATAATCTTCTTCATTTAATATGTGTAATCTGAGTGATTACTTACTGGTATTTACTATGTAAATACCACATACCATTCTAGAATGGTTTCTTGTATGTACATTAAATTATTTGATGCTGACATCATATATATTTTATATTCAGGGAACTGAGATGCTGGGAAGCACATAGTTAATAAGTAGAAACCCTGGGATTTGAACATAGTCTGATGTGGAAAGTGAAAGGAAAGTGAAGTCGCTCAGTCGTGTCCGACTCTTTGCAACCCCATGGACTGTAGACTACCAGGTTTCTCTGTCCATGGAATTTTCCAGGCAAGAATACTGGAGTGGGTTGCCATTTCCTTCTCTAGGAGATCTTCCCAACCCAGGGATTGAACCCGGGTCTCCCACATTGTAGGCAGATACTTTACCATCTGAGCCACCAGGGAAGTCCAGTCTGATGTGGAGACCTTGCTATTATCCACTATTATATGGCATCTTAGCCGTTCTATACCATGTGCCAATTTGTTTAGCTTTCATTCAATTACTAAACAGCTCCTGTTTCACATTTTCATATCTGTAAAAATGAAAGTTAGTCCAGATACTAAGGACCTCTCAACCTTCCAGCTATAAAACTAAGGGCTTGAGCAGTTGAGCAGAAGAAATAGCAAAAGTTTGAGTGCTCAAGAGCTCAGGAAAGGAAACACATTTGTTTGAGGAAAGATACTCCTGCACCATCATAGAATTTTCAAATACACATTAACCAATTGAATAATTACATATTGATGACTTCCAAGGGCTTGACCAGTTACAGATGAAAAGGAATATTGCAGATTTCTAACCATTAAAACGTCTTATTCCAATATACAACAGACAATTAAAATATAGCATTAGAAGTTACTTCCCAGGCATAAACACTAAGCACAATGAGAATACCCAGGTGGACACTCAGACTTGGGGAGAGGGTAAATGCATTTGATTTATTTTCCTTGTTCTGATTTCAGAGGACATACTTATCCTGTATGACCTTGCTCTTGTCTCCATTTTTAATGTGCAAACTATAGTGAGTCAAAACAGTGACTTTTGAATAAATTAAGCTATATCCAAACCTAATAATCTACAATTTTATTTCATAGTCAAAGAAGAGCTGAACACTAAGTGTATATGGGAAACAAATGTAAACATTATTTGTCTTACATTGTCACATTTTTACTGGAAAAACCAATAGTTGTTGCATTTCAAATGCAATCCTTAATTTATTATAGCTATTACTGTGAGAACCACAAAATGCTTGGGTCTAATGAATACATGTAAAAGTAGTATAACCACAGGCTTTATAAAATACAGGATTTAAAATCCTATTGTACTTAGTACTTCTGTTGTTAATGTAAATTCTCAAAGGTAGGTAATTTCCAGATTTGAGGGGTCAAATTAACAGTACTTCCACTTTGGCCTTTGTTTTGTACCAGCTGAGAAACAGAATAGGGATGAAGAAGACAGAGAGAAAAATGCCAGTATTACCATTAATGGAGATTTGGAACTTCACAGCTTATATAGATGAAAACGATAAGTTGCATGGCTATTCAGAGGTGTTATTCAAGAATTCAAGAATTCGATGAGAATATAGACTAGACAACCTTAATATTTCTTCCAGCTATATTAATGAGTGATTCTAAGCGTAATATGTTCAGTGGACTTTTTGATAGTCTTCATATTCATAAATAAATTCAGTTCAGTTCAGTTCAGTTCAGTCACTCAGTTGTGTCTGACTCTTTGCCACCACCTGGACTGCAGCATGCCAGGCCTCCCTGTCCATCACCAACTCCTGGAGTTTACTCAAACTCATGTCCATTGAGTCAGTGATGCCATAAATTATTGGTGATGAATAAATTAGCATGACTTTATTGAGCACCTGGGCACTTAGCAAAGTGAAAAATAATAACAGATACATAAACATCAACAAAATATCTCAAAATTATCTGCCTATATATAACCCTTACCATTTCATAGTTTTCATTTAAGTTTTAGAGAATAATATATTAAGCAAGCAGTTAAAAATATTTGCTTCAGCCAAATGTACTGACTTGAGAGATGAAAGAATATTAGTGAAGAGAGAAATTTTGACGGTCTGCAGTAAATGGAGATGCCTCATATTGGGTAAGAGTTTTGATTTAAGGGATATAGAAGATCTGAAAGGGAAACAGTGTAAGTAAACAACTGCATAGATATACATGTAGTGTGTGCTCAGTGTGTACTTGCTAAATGAGTCAAGGGACACGTTCAGAGGAGAGGGAGGGAATAATTTAAGGCTGGAACATAGAACCCATGATGAGGAAAAACAGATGTGACCTAGATCATGAGAGGTGAAAATGAACTTACAGATGCATAAGCAGCAGAAAGAGAAAACCCTCTTGTGTTCCTAAATTAGATCTTACATTAAAAATTATTTAGTAATATTATCCCAGAGGGGAGAAACTAGATATGGAATAAACACCAGAAAGGCTACAACAGGAATGCAGGTATAAAGCAAGGAAGACCTAGATTAGAAGGGCAGCAGTAGATATAGAAAAGAGAGGGTAAATCTGAGAGACACTTAACAGGATCAAGAGACTTTCTACAAAGGGCGTAGAGCTTATGCTTGTAGAATAAGCTTTTATCTTCACTAGAAAGTCTTTTTTATGACCTTAGTCTAAAACTCTGGGGAAAATGATAATGTATTAATTCATAAGAAAATCAGATAAATAGTTCTGGGTATTTTTCTTAGCTGTGAAATGTGAAATCCTGTTTAGAGGGGGGAAAGAAAGGGAGTTCTCTGGACCAGGAATAGAACTAGTTTATTTTCTCACTCCTCTTTGCTTCCAACTAGTTTTAATATTATGAGTGCAATTATAACCAAACAGGGAAAGAAAGACACACAGTGTGCCTGAATCCAGACTGAAAAGGGATCACAGGCTCTAGGATTAACAGAAGGCTCTAATTGGCTTTTCCAAGCAGATGAAAAACTGAGGTACATGCCCTTTGTAAACTGGGTTGCCTATAATTAGTCAAAGGATGGTTAGACTGTTTCATTGGAAGAAAAAGTGTGGGAAGCAATAAATTTCCTTTTCACTGCAACTTAAATCAAGCAAGTGTAAATGGTACCTGATCATTTATAATTCTTTTTAAGTGTCTCCTCACCATTCCACATTGTTTCCTATCATGTAGTTACAGTATGATACCAATCCATGTTATCATCACATTTACCTGACTCAAAATAGTCATATTAGATCTGATATTTTGTCTGTCAAAAATACATTATAAGGTACTACCTCCTTTCCTAAATGCAATCTGGTTGTATTTATAAAGGAAAAATTCAATCTTATTCTTGGGTAATCTTCACAATACCATACAATTCATTCCGGGTAGGCTCAGACAGTAAAGAATCTGCCTGCAATGCAGGAGACCCAAGTTCGATACCTGAGTCTGGAAGATTCCCTGGAGAAGGGTATGGCTACTCACTCCAGTATTCTTGCCTGGAGAATTCTATGGACAGAGGAGTCCATGTGTCGCAAAGAGTCAGACACAGCTGAGCAATCAACATACAACTTGTCAAATTATGATGTAACGGCTGAGTGTGCCAATGATTTTAATAAGTTTTAGCTTTCATTAACAAAGTTGAAACCTGGAGAAAAGGATCTGTAGTGCATATTTCTTTTCCTTGTTACATATGACAATGGATTAAATTATACTAATAAGATAGTAGTCCCTGTAAAACCAGCACTGGGCATCATTTTGCAATAAACAGAAACAAAAGTCTATCAATTTGGTACTTGTCAGTTTGTGTTCTCGTGAACAACAATAACAACAACAAGGAGTAAGAAGAGCAAAGGTGAAAAAATTGCGATTTCAAAATTGCCTTAGTTGGAGTGTTATTTTGGAGCTCATTGGTAAGGTCAGCTGATGCAGGATTTCAAAGGCAATTAGAGTAAATCAAACCGCAGAACATCCCCTTGGGCTGGTTTGAAGATACCTTGGAAAGACGCTCTTTTTTTCCCCTTAACCCTGGTTGCTGCCACATCTAGCAGCTGCTTTCTTTTTGACAATTCGTCACTCCTGAAAAATGTTTGCAAGCAGTTTGGATAATTTCCAATTCATTCTTGCAGGAAATGAGGATTTGCTTCCTCACTTGGGATACCTGCTGCTAGGTTTATTCACTAATAAGCATGATAAATGTTTTAGCCTTTGATCAGTGCTAATTTAACAAGTAAGCTCCCCAGAAAAAAAAAAAGTCTTTGAGGCTCAGGGGCTCAAGACAGCACATGAGTTGGAAATATGATTGATTGTGTTGCTGTGAGAAATTTCCATAAAAAAGTTTTATCACACTGCTATGTTCTGAACAATTAAATAAAAAATGAAAGGTAGTTACCCTCTAAAGAAGGACAGAGGCAGCCCAGCAAACTTCACAAGACTTTTTACGAAACTGGCTCAGACCAATTTTCCAGAGAAATATCAGTCCTCTTTTTTATTAAATTTTGTCCTCATTACCTTATCCATTTCCTCTTTTTCTCATCCTGACTTATCTTCTTTACACATGATTCTTTTCTCTACCTTCCTTGCCAGACCTATAATTAATATTTTACATAAATTTTAACATGAGGTATATTATGAAAACTGAACAAATCAAATGGAAGAGAAATGGATATCTGCCACAAATGTCAGATATGACACTTGCATCAGCTAGCCATTGTCAAAGGGGTTCACATGCAATCTAATGTCTAAATGTGGAAGCCGCTGCTGTTTGTTAAAGAGTAGCCTACACATCCAGTTACCAAAGTAGACACCACTACGGAACAAACACAGAAAAGACCAAATTCCTTTCATTCCATATCAGATTTTTGAATTATCTTTAGCATTAGACTGTAGTCTTTCTCCACTATACAAAGAAATTATGTTTGCAGTTTACTGTGACAAATAGTACTGGACCTTAGATCAGTTCTTAGTACAGCAAAGGTTGTACTATAAATTGCACTTCAAATCAACATTTCAAACTACCTAATCTGTGTTAAATAAAAGAGACAGAAATAAATGAGTCACTCCCTGCCATTCAGTACACTCAACAAAACACTTTCCATGGAGAAATAGGCATATAGATACACAGGCATGGATAGAACCTAGTCATTGGTAATCATCATTTTTTGTTATTAAGGTTTATATTGCATCTGACAAAATTGAGAAGAAATTCCATTTTTTAAATTGGAATATAATTGCTTTACAATGTTGTGTTAGTTTCTGCTGTACAATCAAGTGAATCAGTCATATGCATAATATAACCCCTCCCTCTTGGACCTCCCTCTCACCTCACCCTCATCCCACCCTTCTAGGTCATCACACAGCAATGCACTGAGCTTACTGTGATTTATAGCAGCTTTCTTCCCACTAGCTATCTATTTTACACATGGTAGTGTATATGAATCACATATATATGTACGTATATATATATGTGTGTATATATATATATATATATACACATGCACGTATATATCCCAATCTCCCAATTCCTCCCATGTTTCCCTTTCTCCCTGCATCAACATGTCCATTTTAAAAGAAGAATCTGAAAAAGAAAGATGAGAAAGAAAACTTTGTCAATGGTCCAATGATACGAGGGGAACTAAAAATATTAGCTAAGACAACATAGGTATCGTTTACTATATATAGACCTAAGTGTGTGTGGTAAAAGCTTAACAACACAGAAGGATAGTGATTACCTCATGTAGCAAAGGAGAGAAGAAAGACAATAGAATTAGAAAAGGTTAAAAAGGGGCTTCTCTTATACTGTGTTGTTTCATTTTCAGAAGAACATAAGAACATTTCAGTTCAGTTCAGTTCGTTCAATTCACTCGCTCAGTCGTGTCTGACTCTTTGCGACCCCATGAATTGCAGGATGCCAGGCTGCCCTGTCCATCACCAACTCCTGGAGTTCACTCAGACTCACGTCCATCGAGTCTGTGATGCCATCCAGCCATCTCATCCTCGGTCGTCCCCTTCTGCACCTGCCCCAATCCCTCCCAGCATCAGACTCTTTTCCAATGAGTCAACTCTTCGCATGAGGTGGCCAAAGTACTGGAGGTTCAGCTTTAGCATCATTCCCTCCAAAGAAATCCCAGGGTTGATCTCCTTCAGAATGCACTGGCTGGATCTCCTTGCAGTCCAAGGGACTCTCAAGAGTCTTCTCCAACACCACACTTCAAAACCATCAATTCTTCAGTGCTCAGCCTTCTTCACAGTCCAACTCTCACATCCATACATGACTACTGGAAAAACCATAGCCTTGACTAGACAGACCTTTGTTGGCAAAGTAATGTCTCTACTTTTCAATATGCTATCTAGGTTGGTCATAACTTTTCTTCCAAGGAGTAAATGTCTCTTAATTTCATGGCTGCAGTCACCATCTGCAGTGATTTTGAAGCCCCCCAAAATAAAGTCTGACACTGTTTCTACTTTTACCCCATCTATTTCCTATGGAGTGATGGGACCAGATGCCATGATCTTCGTTTTCTGAATGTTGAGCTTTAAGCCAACTTTTTCACTCTCCTCTTTCACTTTCATCAAGAGGCTTTTTAGTTCCTCTTCACTTTCTGCCATAAGGGTGGTGTCATCTGCATATCTGAGGTTATTGATATTTCTCCCGGCAATCTTGTTTCCAGCTTGTGCTTCTTCTAGCCCAGCGTTTCTCATGATGTACTCTGCGTATAGGTTAAATAAGCAGGGTGACAATATACAGCCTTGACGTACTCCTTTCCCTATTTGAAACCAGTTTGTTTCACTTCTCTTCTTTTCATAGCTATGTGTAAGGCCTCCCCAGACAGCCATTTTGCTTTTTTGCATTTCTTTTCCATGGGGATGGTCTTGATCCCTGTCTCCTGTACAGTGTCACAAACCTCAGTCCATAGTTCATCAGGCACTCTATCTATCAGATCTAGGGCCTTAAATCTATTTCTCACTTTCTGTGTAACCATAAGGGATTTGATTTAGGTCATACCTGAATGGTCTAGTGGTTTTCCCTACTTTCTTAAATTAAGTCTGAATTTGGCAATAAGGAGTTCATGATATGAGCCACAGTCAGCTCCTGGTCTTGTTCTTGTTGACTGTATAGAGCTTCTCCATCTTTTGCTGCAAAGAATATAATCAACCTGATTTCTGTATTGACCATCTGTCATCTGGTGATGTCCATGTGTAAGAATATGTAACATTTGTTAAATCTAGATGGTAGCTATACAAGTATTCATTAAATTTTTTGAACTTTTCTATAGATCTGAAATATTTCATAAATATGTCTAAATTAAATTTATTATAGTTTATACAATAATTACTCTAAATTGGAAAAAAAAAAAAGATGCTGGTAAATGCTAAGTTCTCCAAGCCAGGCTTCAGCAATACGTGAACTGTGAACTTCCAGATGTTCAAGCTGGTTTAGAAAAGGCAGAGGAACCAGAGATCAAATTGCCAACATCTGCTGGATCATGGAAAAAGCAAGAGAGTTCCAGAAAAAAACATTTATTTCTGCTTTATTGACCATGCCAAAGCCTTTGACTGTGTGGATCACAATAAACTGTGGAAAATTCTGAAAGAGATGGGAATACCAGACCATCTGACCTGCCTCTTGAGAAATCTGTATGCAGGTCAAGAAGCAACAGTTAAAACTGGACATGAAACAAAAGACTGGTTCCAAATAGGAAAAGGAGTACATCAAGGCTGTATATTGTCACCCTGCTTATTTAACTTATATGGAGAGTACATCATGAGAAATGCTGGGCTGGAAGAAGCACAAGCTGGAATCAAGATTGCTGTGAGAAATATAAAAAACCTCAGATATGCAGATGACACCACCCTTATGGCAGAAAATGAAGAGGAACTAAAAAGCCTCTTGATGAAAGTGAAAGAGGAGAGTGAAAAGGTTGGCTTAAAGCTCAACATTCAGAAAACGAAGATCATGGCATCTGGTCCCATCACTTCATAGGAAATAGATGGGGAAACAGTGGAAACAGTGTCAGACTTTATTTTTTGCGCTTCAAAATCACTGCAGATGGTGACTGCAGCCATGAAATTAAGAGATGCTTACTCCTTGGAAGAAAAGTTATGACCAACCTAGATAGCATATTGAAAATCAGAGACATTATTTTGCCAACAAAGGTGCGTCTAGTCAAGGCTATGGTTTTTCCAGTGGTTATGTATGGATGTGAGAGTTGGACTGTGAAGAAAGCTGAGTGCCAAAGAATTGATGCCTTTGAACTGTGGTGTTGGAGAAGACTCTTGAGAGTCCCTTGGACTGCAAGGAGATCCAACTAGTCCATTCTGAAGGATATCAGCCCTGGGATTTCTTTGGAAGGAATGATGCTAAAGCTGAACCTCCAGCACTTTGGCCACCTCATGCGAAGAGTTGACTCATTGGAAAAGAGTCTGATGCTGGGAGGGATTAGGGGCAGGAGGAGAAGGGGACGACAGAGGATGAGATGGCTGGATGGCATCACGGACTCGATGGACGTGAGTCTGAGAGAACTCCAGGTCTTGGTGATGGACAGGGAGGCCTGGCGTGCTCCGATTCATGGGGTCTCAAAGAGTCAGACACAACTGAGCAACTGAAATGAACTGAACTAAAAAGTTGTAATGAAATATGTAAGACTTTGACAAGTGGATGATTGAGTAGAATAACTTTAAGTAAATCTTAAGTGTAAAATTAAATGCAATTGGGGAAGTTACAATCAGAAATATTTTGATTGTTAGGTAAACCTGCAAGATCATTCAGTTATACAATAAGAACATATTTTGCCTTCTGAATCAGTGAGTTGTTAGAAATGTACAAGAGTACACTCTACATTCTAACCACTTTGCATTCTGAGTCTGTGAGTCAAAAGTACTCATTCATATAGAAACACATAAATTATGTAGTGTTAATGATTTTATTATCATAAATTGCAGTTAATTTGTTTTATAAGATTATACACTAAATGTTCTCACACTTTACCTCACTCATCCATTTTTAAGTAAACTGGGTAGCTCACAGCTAATGTGTAAGGGAAAACCTGTGAGAAACAATTGAAAACATATGTTCTAACCATTATTAATAAGAAAGTGAGATGAACAAAGAAAAAAGAAAAACATTTTACCTGATGAGGCCATTCCTTGTTATTTTTCTTGTTTTCAAAATTAACATGGGATATGTTCATATATACTCATAGTAAATTGATATCTTCTTTATCTTGCTTTTGGAAAATACACTGGATGTATTAATGTAAATTATTTTAGAACATGAAAATAAATGCATATAGTCAGATTCCACAGCATATCTACTGGAGTAAAAAGAATCTGACTTAACAAGAATTTCCATATATCACTTGCACTTCCTACTGGGAATTTCATCACACCTAATGGAGCAATTGAACTCCTTGAATCTAGAGTCACAATATAGTTGCCTTACTCTAGAGTAGCTGCATATATTGCATTCAATTACCTTAGAGAACTCATGAATTGCAATTTTTGCAGCAGCGGTAATAGATGGCATCATATCCTTTATTATGTTAACTTGTCAATCAAATTTATGTGCAATAAACAATAACAAGTTTTAAGAGAACTGATAAAGAGACATAACAAAATTAATTAGAAAAAAATGACTTCATTAAAATACTATAACTCTTATTAATTGCCAAGTTGCTCTCATGTATGTCCCTTACTATAATGGATGTCAATTTGTAAATTCCAGAACATATTAAAAACTGTCTTCATTGTAAAAATTATAATGACATTGTTTACTTAAAAGTATATGTTATTCAAGTGATTTTTCAGGAACAAATGACTTTTTGAGGAAGAATGAACCATTTAGCAGTACTGCCTGAAAGAAGAAGTGTTTTAAGGACACAAGAGATCACTTCTATATCACTTCAGCTTTGAGTCTTGAATTTCAACTACACAATTTGGGTTCTTTTGTATGTTTTATTATTTCATTTGAAAATAATTTCAATTTGCAGCAAAAGTGCAAGAATAAAAAAAGTACAAAGAAGACCTTTACTAATGACCTATTATAAATATTTTACTCCATTTGCTCTACTTTGTTGTTCAGTCACTTAGCCATGTCCAACTCTTTGCAACCCCATGAATTGCAGCACACCAGGCTTCCCTGTCCTTCTCCATCTCCTATTTGCTCAAATTCATGTCCATTGAATCAGTGATGCCATCCAATCACCTCATCCTCTGTCATCCCCTTCTCCTCCTGCCTTCAATCTTTTCCAGCATCAAGGTCTTTTCCAATGAGTCAGCTCTTCGACTCAGGTGGCCAAAATATTGGAGCTCCAGCTTCAGCATCAGTCCTTGCAATGGATATTCAGGGTTGATTTCCTTTAGGATTGACTGATTCATTCTCCTTGCTGTCCAAAGGACTCTCAAAAGTCTTCTCTAGCACCACAGTTTGAAAGCATCAATTCTTCAGTGCTCAGCCTTCTTTATGGTCCAACTCTCAATATCTGTACATGACTACTAGAAAAACCCATAGCTTTGACTAGACAGACATTTTGTTGGCAAAGTTATATCTCTGCTTTCTAATACTTGTCTAGGTTTGTCATAGCTTTCTTCCAAGGAGCAAGCATCTCTTAATTTATTTGCTCTCAATCTCCCTCTCTTTCTCTCTCAAATGAAATAAATACATGGAATAAATATGTAAAATATATAAAATATAAAATGTTTTTCTTTCAGAGACATGTTGGAGTAAAATTCTATACATCGTGCCCCTTTTGTTGTCATTCTTTAGTCACTAAGTTGTGTTCAACTCTTTTGGGACCCCATGGACTGTAGCCTGCCAGGCTCCCTCTGTCCATGGCATTTTCAAGGCAAAGATACTGGAGCATGTTGCTATTTCTTTCTCCAACTGGTATTCCTGACCCAGGGGTTGAACCCAAGTCTCTTGCATGGCAGGCGAATTCTTTACCACTGAGCCACCCTTATTTACCCCTAACTATTTCTGAGGTATTTCTTAAGAATAAGAAATTACTCTTACATTACACAATATACTTATCAGTTTCAATAACAGTTAAAATTGACATGATATTTACCTAATTTACCATTTTATTACAATTTTGTCAATTGACCCGAATAACATCCTTTAAAATATTTTTTATATTTTTCTAACCCACAATACATTTAATATCAGCTACTTCATTCTGCTGTGGTTTCTGATCTTTGCGAAATGTATATTATTATAAATGTATATATAAATATCTCCTGAATGACACAGCATTAAAATAATTTTTACAATCATTATTGATAAAATGAAGAAAAACAACAAATTTTAAAAGCTCACAAAATCTCATTCGTAGAATTATTTCATTTATTCTTTTTCATTTTCAAGAAATCTTCTCCCAACAAACTTCTTAAAATTATATTTTACACTCCTTTTTTTTTAACCTATAAATAGGTCAATTTTCTGTCAACTATCTTTTGACTTCACAGATCCAGGCAAAACATTAGTGCAGTTTGTCTATGACTTCTGAAATCTAATGTCTGCTTGTACTATAACTCTTCCTGATTATAACTTCAGAACTTTTTCTTGTATACTATCATCTTGATATTAGAATCTGTCTCTTACTTTGTCCCATTGATCCTGGTTCCCCTTTTTTTCTTCCCTACTTTTTTGATCAGCTTTATCCATCTCATTTGCTGCCTCATATTCGTTCAGTCTTAAAAACTGAGCTTTTAAACCTGCCTTTCGCAGTGTGGCAAAACCAAGGACTCAGCAATTACCATCATGTAAACAAAGTCACCAATGCGATGGACATGGACTAGTGCAAACTTGGGAAGATGATAAGAGACAGGGAGGCCTGGCGTATTACAGTCCATGGGGTCAAAAAGAGTCGGACATGACTGGGCACCTGAACAACAGCAAGAAAACAAAATCAAAACAGATAACAAAAATCGAATCCACCCTGAATTTCAGCATTCCACTTTCAACTTGTCCCATCAGTACTTTAAATTCATTACATGCATGTTGCTGATGGTATGCCCTTGCAAGCTGACCTCACCCTTGCTCTGCTTCTTTTATTGTTCCATTTAGCTTTCCAAATAACTGAGATTTACTCATTACTCTTGCCCCTAACAACACCCAGGTTTCCCATTTTAAGCCATTCCATCTTGTTAAAAATCTAACTCATTATCACCACTCAAAACTATTACTCAAGCCAAGTCCTTTAAACCTTTCAACTCCTTTAACTGATCTCTATGAATCCATTTCTTTCCTCTTTCTTATTATATTAATAACGTTAATCTAATTACAAGATCCTTTCACAACAGTATTCTTGCAGAGTACTTCTGATCATATTAATTCCTTATGGAAAAAAAAATGTTCTCTGCATAGAGAATAAAGTACAAGGTTTTTGACCTGGTCATTAAATGCTTCAATGATATTGGCATCAATACATTGCTGAAAGGTTTTTGCTTTTGTTTTTTTAACTATTCTGTAATCTACTATATATTGTATTCTCTCCATGTATCTCTCGTATCTTTTTTGCTCTCTCTCCACATTATCATGTTTCAAAACCTAAAGCAAACGTCTCCTTAGTCAAGCAGTTCCCTTTAAAGCTGCTGGATGGAATTAATTTCTGTAACCTAAGATTTTCCACTTAAATTGTATTGATATGATACAGTTTAGGAGATATATATATATGTGTACATATATAACATATACATATAGTATGTATATCATATCTATATATACATACACACATATAGGCACAAATATATATATATGCATATAATAAACATATATGTAAGCATATATATGTATATGTGCCTGATAGGTGTTTGTTTCTTATGTTAATGTGTTAATAAAGTAGATAAAATACCAGATTATGAACTTTTAGTTTGGAAAGTATTTGTTATATAGGAATTTTAGTTTTAAAATTATTTATGGTAATGATATTTGAGTTTTCCAAGTAGGAAAATTATCTCCACTCACTTTCCAAATTATGACAATTTTATATCTGAATTCTACTAGCTTTCCAATTGCGAGGGGGTTAAAACTTATTTAACCTCACAGACCCTTCAGTGTAAGCCCTCTGAACCCCCAGTGAGCAGATGTTGAAACACACTAGAGATCCACTACATGGACACTTTCATACATGTCCTGAGTTCCCCCTGAGAAGCATCGTGGCTAATCCTGTTGTAAGAACTCACTAACATCAGATGCTGCAATTGAGATGAATTTTCAAAGGTTAATGAACTATACATATGACTACAAATAGCACCATGTTTTCCTTCAGCAATCAGTTTTTCTATAGTAGAGAGACTTCAGATCAGTGAAAGAACCTTCCTCAAGATTTCATCTCTAAGGAGGCTTTCAAGTCAATGAGCATTTCATGAGAAGTGAGTGCCTTTAATGACTGTCAATTAGTGATGGTGACAATGGTACAGATTTCATACAGATATATTTATTTATCCTGAAAATACTTAGGAGTTTACAAAGTTCAAGGTCTTTAGTTATACTTTCACCATTTCATAGTTTATTCTATACTGAGCAGAAGGTATGAAGTGAAGTGAAAGTTGCTCAGTCATCTCTGACTCTTTGCGAACCCATGGACTGTGTAGCCCGTCAGGCTCCCCCATCCATGGAATTCTCCAGGCAAGAATACTAGAGTAGATTACCATTTGTTTCTCGAATAAGGTGTGTGATACTATAATTTAGTAATTATTAAACTTGAGAGTGCATCAAAATACTTAGAGGGCTTATTAAAACACTGCAGAGGAAGTAGTTCGGTTCAGTCAGTCGTATCCGACTCTTTGCAACCCCATGGACTGCAGCACACCAGGCTTCCCTGTCCATCACCAACTCCTGTAGTCTACTCAAACTCATGTCCATTGAATTGGTGATGCCATGCAACCATCTCATCCTCTGTCATCACCTTCTCCTCCTGCCTCCAATCTTTCCCAGCATAAGGGTCTTTTCAAATGAATCAGTTCTTCGCAGCAGGTGGCCAAAGTATTGGAGTTTCAGCTTCATTCTTTTGAATGAATATTCAGGACTGATTTCCTTTAGGATGGACTGGTTGGATCTCCTTGCAGTCCAAGGGACTCTCAAGAGTCTTCTCCAACACCACAGTTCAAAAGCATCAATTCTTCAGCATTCAGCTTTCTTTATGGTCCAACTCTCACATCCATATGTCACTACTGGAAAAACCATAGCTATGACTAGATGGACTTTTGTTGGCAAAGTAATGTCTCTACTTTTTAATATGTAGTCTAGGTTGATCATAGCTTTCCTTCCAAGGAGTAAGAATCTTTTAATTTCATGGCTGCAGTCACCATCTGCAGTGATTTTGGAGCCCCCCAAAATAAAGTCTCACTGTTTCCATTGTTTTCCCATCTATTTGCCATGAAGTGATGGGACCAGATGCCATGATCTTAGTTTTCTGAATGTTGAGTTTTAAGCCAAGTTTTTCACTCTCCTCTTTCACTTTCATCAAGAGGCTCTTTAGTTCTTCTTTGCTTTCTGCCACAAGGGTGGTGTCATCTGCATATCTGAGGTTATTGATATCAATGAGATGGGTTATTACTAGAGTTATTGATTTAGTAAGTCTTTAGTGTGTGAGAACTTAAATTTTAGTAGGATGCTATAATCTGCATTTCTAACATGCTCTATGTGATATTGATACTGCTGGTCTAAGTACAATACCTTGAGAATCACTGCTCTGGTTCTTTGGTTTCAATTTAGTCTTGTATTGAAACCTAGAGAGCTTTCACATACCACCCTTTCACCTCTCCCTTCCCAGTCTGATCCAAGTCTCTGAAATTCTGAATGGTATAGGGTGTGGCCTTGTCATAGGAATTTTTAATGAAGGTGATTCATAGTTGGAGATATGATAATTAGCCTCTAAAGGGTTATTTTATATATTCATTAAGAAATCAATCCTCAAGACTTAAATAAGGACAGGTCATATCTTGAACAAATTAAGAGAATTATACAATGATATTTTATTTCTATTCCACATCAGCCAAGCCTTTTGTGGGGCAATAAAAACTCCTAAAGAATACACACTATGTATATGAAATGGCTACTGCTAAAATTTTAAAAAGAAATCTCTACAGCCTTGCTCTTTGGAAGAAAAGTTATGAGAAAACTAAACAATATATTTTTAAAAAAGCAGAGACATTACTTTGCCTACAAAGGTCCCTATGGTCAAAGCTATGGCTTTTCCAGTAGTCATGTACAGATGTGAGAGTTGGACCATAAAATAAAGCTAAGCACCAAAGAATTGATGCTTTCAAAATACAGCATTGGAGAATACTCTTGAGAGTCTCTTAGACAGCAAGGTGATCCAACCCATCCATCCTAAAGGAAATCAGTCCTGAATATTCACTAGAAGGACTGATGCTGAAGCTGAAACTCCAATACTTTGGCCACCTGATGCAAAGAGCCAACTCATTGGAAAAGACCTTGATGCTGAGACAGGAGTAGAAGGGGATGCCAAAGGATGAGATGATTGGATGGCATCACTGACTTAAACATGAGTCTGAGCAAACTCTGGGAGATGGTGCTAAAGGAAAGCTTGGCATGCTGCAGTCCAGGGGGTTGCAAAGAGTTGGACACTACTGAGCAACTGAACAACAACAACAGTATTCATTATCTGATCAGGAATTCATAGAACCAAGTTGCTTTATATTAGTACTTTTTTCACCAAGAGGTCTTATTAAAATAGAATCTTATCCCCAGAGTTCCTAGAAGTGGGACTCCTGAGTTTCAGTTATATTTTTAAAAAGTTTCCTGGGGATGATGGCCAGGTACCATGCCCTGAGGAGAATTACTTTGAAAATGAGAAGTTCAGCAAGACTCACAGTAAAAAGGCAGTTCTTGATATGTCGATCAACGAGACAAGTTATCTTGAACCTCTCACCCAATTGCCTTCAGGTGAATCAGGAATCATTAGCAAAGGTCACATGGATATGTATATAAGATAGAGACATTATATACTAATTCTGTATTAACTAAGTATGAGCTTATTAAAGGCTTACAGTTATATATTACATACTGAAATTCTTTTTTTGAATTACTGGCACAAAAAGTAAGTCAAATACATCATACATATTGAATAATTTGGTGGATTTGATTTAACCCAGATCCCTTTTTTAACTCTTTAGAAATGATCTGGATTTCTAGTCAGAGGAAAATAAGATGTCAGTGACAATCTGTCTTTATCACTGTCATGCTACCAAACCAACAAGTAGATTTTTGGGGATATCTATTATTGAAATATCTAAGTTTTTCAATAAATGAATGCTGAAATCTTTGAGTAGCCCCAAATTTGAGAATTGCTATTTACCTTATAATTTACCCATTCATTAATCGATGAACCAAACATTCTGCTAGTTGTTACTGGTAAAATTGATGCCAATTAAAAATAAAAGACATTATGCCTGTCTTCATGGAAGTTAATGGGGAAGTAGGCATTAATCAACTAATTTACTAGGTACATCATTACAAACTGTGATAGTGTAATGAGAAAGTTTGTAAATAATTTACATATTATGGATAATGTTTGAATACACACAAAACTACCTTGTGCTATCAAAGCTGGATAACCTGAAGGAGATAGCAAACATATCAATAGGTGTTTGAGTGACTGGTGCATCAGGCCAAGAAGGTTTCAATCTCTGCCTCAACAAAATTATAAGTCAGTATGTGTCACTGACCTTCAGGGAATATTTATAATGATAGTAACTATGGGTATCAGAGCCAGAGAGGCCAAAGATCTACTATGCTTGGCCAAGGCGATATTTAAAGGGATATTTGCAATCTTAGGTAAAATTGCCTTTCATCAATTAGGAATTACAGGCCAATCTTTGTTTTCAATCAAAATCAATACATGTGACATTTTATAAACCATCATGACTAATTTAGGTTAAATAGCTTTAATCTAACAAATTATACTAATATTTGTACTCTAAATATGGTCCAGGAGCCCAAGAAATATGTTTTCAAGTAATTCACTAGTGAATGTAGCAATGATTTTAAATTACTGGTAATATAGGAGAAGGCAGGCTTATCTACGTTTACACACTTCATATTTTGCAATGCTTTCGTTAAACTATAATACAGACCGAAAATGGCATAAAATGAAAGTGCACAGGTCAATGAATTTTTATAAAATAGACACAGTGATTTAAAAAGATTTAGAAGATAATGCCAATCTTTCCACCACGTTGTACCAATTTAAACTCCATATGGCAATAGATGAGTATCCCAGTGACTTCATATTCTTGCTAACTCTCAATATTTCCTTCCATTTTAGTCATTCTGGTGAAATATAGTAGCACTGGATAAAATTGTGGTTTTATTTTACGTGTCTTTGGGTGTTCTTTTCCTTGTGAGTTTTTTTAACTTTTGCATTGTCTGTCTTTTTTTTTTTTTTCTATTTTATTTTATTTATTTATTTTTTTAATTTTAGTTTTTTATTTTTTAAATTTTAAAATCTTTAATTCTTACATGCATTCCCAAACATGAACCCCCCTCCCACCTCCCTCCCCATAACATCTTTCTGGGTCATCCCCATGCACCAGCCCCAAGCATGCTGCATCCTGCGTCAGACATAGACTAGCGATTCAATTCACATGATAGTATACATGTTAGAATGTCATTCTCCCAAATTATCCCACCCTCTCCCTCTCCCTCTGAGTCCAAAAGTCCGTTATACACATCTGTGTCTCTTTCCCTGTCTTGCATACAGGGCCGTCATTGCCATCTTCCTAAATTCCATATATATGTGTTAGTATACTGTATTGGTGTTTTTCTTTCTGGCTTACTTCACTCTGCATAATCGGCTCCAGTTTCATCCATCTCATCAGAACTGATTCAAATGAATTCTTTTTAACTGCTGAGTAATACTCCATTGTGTATATGTACCACAGCTTTCTTATCCATTCATCTGCTGATGGACATCTAGGTTGTTTCCATGTCCTGGCTATTATAAACAGTGCTGCGATGAACATTGGGGTACATGTGTCTCTTTCAATTCTGGTTTCCTCGGTGTGTATGCCCAGCAGTGGGATTGCTGGGTCATAAGGTAGTTCTATTTGCAATTTTTTAAGGAATCTCCACACTGTTCTCCATAGTGGCTGTACTAGTTTGCATTCCCACCAACAGTGTAGGAGGGTTCCCTTTTCTCCACACCCTCTCCAGCATTTATTGCTTGCAGATTTTTGGATCGCAGCCATTCTGACTGGTGTGAAGTGGTACCTCATTGTGGTTTTGATTTGCATTTCTCTAATAATGAATGATGTTGAGCATCTTTTCATGTGTTTGTTAGCCATCCGTATGTCTTCTTTGGAGAAATGTCTATTTAGTTCTTTGGCCCATTTTTTGATTGGGTAGTTTATTTTTCTGGAATTGAGCTGCAGAAGTTGCTTGTATATTTTTGAGATTAGTTGTTTGTCAGTTGCTTCATTTGCTATTATTTTCTCCCATTCAGAAGGCTGTCTTTTCACCTTGCTTATATTTTCCTTTGTTGTGCAGAAGCTTTTAATTTTCATTAGATCCCATTTGTTTATTTTTGCTTTTATTTCCAGCATTCTGGGAGGTGGATCATAGAGGATCCTGCTGTGATTTATGTCTGAGAGTGTTTTGCCTATTGTCTCCTCTAGGAGTTTTATAGTTTCTGATCTTACATTGAGGACACTAATAGATGGAGAAATATACCATGTTCATGGATTGGAAGAATCAATATAGTGAAAATGAGTATACTACCCAAAGCAATTTACAAATTCAATGCAATCCCTATCAAGCTACCAGCCACATTTTTCACAGAACTAGAACAAATAATTTCAAGATTTGTATGGAAATACAAAAAAAACCTCGAATAGCCAAAGCAATCTTGAGAAAGAAGAATGGAACTGGAGGAATCAACTTGCCTGACTTCAGGCTCTACTACAAAGCCACAGTCATCAAGACAGTATGGTACTGGCACAAAGACAGACATATAGATCAATGGAACAAAATAGAAAGCCCAGAGATAAATCCACACACATATGGACACCTTATCTTTGACAAAGGAGGCAAGAATATACAATGGAGTAAAGACAATCTCTTTAACAAGTGGTGCTGGGAAAACTGGTCAACCACTTGTAAAAGAATGAAACTAGATCACTTTCTAACACCGCACACAAAAATAAACTCAAAATGGATTAAAGATCTAAATGTCTTTTATTTTTGATTGGCAGAAGTTTAATATGTAGTTTGGTAGAAGTACCTTGTGAACTATACGAATTGCAAGTATTTCCTCCCGTTCTGTGGGATTTTTTTCATTATGGTAACTTTGCCTTTCCAGCACTCTCTCTTCTACTCTGCAGCTTCAAAATCTGGCAAATGCATCAAGGCAAAACACTGCTGTTTATTTGAGCCCTCTGAAGTCACCAATTCTGTCACTCCAGCCCCATGAGTCCACCAAGATTTTGTGGTTTCCCCATCCCATGACTCCTAGTAGTAATCTTCTGCTCTGGAGAAGTCTCTGGTCCTCATTACTTGAACAGCTCTTTGGTGCCATTATTCTTTTTAACAATTTCTTCCAGCTTTTCCATTTTTTCTCAGTTGGACCTTTTAGGTTTCAGAGGCCACACTATACTACCTGGACGTAGATGCTCCATACCACATACCTAAACTTATTTATAAAGTGCATCAAATATGGCTATATATATGTGAGAGACTAGATTACTGACTCAATTTCTGAGTTGGGAATGATGAAGAATACACAGTTCAAAGTAGACAGTGATAATTAAGAATAAAGATGGTAATTTAAAAAGCAGACTTTTAGAGATCAGATTATAATTTCAATTGTTTATTCTTATTTGTGTTTTGCTTTGTGGTCTGACATGCTTTTGAGAAGTAAAACACAGCAGCCATTTGGGAGCCAAGAGGCACAGTTCTTATAGTCTGTCCTATAAATAATAAACTACCATTTCATTTTTCTGGACCTCTATCTTTCTGACCTATAAAATGAAAATGTTTACATGCATGTAAGGTATAGCTGACATATAGCATTAAGTTATCTGCAGGTGTAAAATGTAATAATACAATATTTGTATATTTTGTTAAATGATCACTGCAATAATCTACTTAATACCATCATCATCTATGGTTACAACTTTTTCTCGTGATGAGAACTTTTAAGATCTACTACTCTCTTAGGAACTTTTAAATATGCAATACAGTATTATTAACAGGAAGATCCCCTGGAGGAGGGCATGGCAACTCATTCCAGTATTTTCTCCTGGAGAATCCCATGGACCGAGGAGCCTGGCCAGCTACAGTCCATAGGGTCACAGTCACTTAGTGAAGCAACTTAGTAGCACTATTAGCTATAGACACCATGATGTACATTATAGCTCCATGAGTTTTTATTCTGGAAATTTGTACTTTGTGATTGCCTTCACCCATTGCACTTACCTCTCAGCTCCTAGTAAGATGAGAACTTTAAGGTAAATCAACTACAGGGTCTTTTTTTGAATCTTTAAAAATTGGTTTCTGCAATATGTTCGCATGTTTCTCGTTTGCAACTTATTTTTGAGTCTGGATAACAGAACTGAAAATATTTGTCATTTTGGGCAAAAGAAGAGGCAAGTAAAGGAGTAATTACCCTCCAAATTCATTGCTGGTTTGATATGACTGATAATGTAGTGTATTTTGGGGGGACATTTTAAAATATAATATACAGAGTAGTATAGCATGATAATTAATATAATATAATATGGAGAGAGAGAATATCATGACTCTAGAGCCAGAAGTTTCAAGTCCAAGTCTGAGCTTCAACACTTACTAAAGTTTGACCATGGGTCAGTTGCTTAACCACTCTGTGAATATTTTATATAAAAACTTAATGAATTAATATATGTAAAATTCTCACAACTATGTCAAATAAGAATTAATATAAAGTTGCTTAAAAAGAGATAAAAATTTATGTGTGTGTATACACACATATTTTACAAGATACAATTCACAGGCAAACATTTTAATATTATTTTTAATGACAAGAGCCAAATAATAGTTCCTAGTGGAAAATTTGTTTATTTTTTTCTGCAAAAATTAAACAACTGAATGTAGCCATGAAAATGGAATCTTGGAGCAATGCATTGCTTCTCTAAGTATGCATATCTGGGGTAAATTTTCCATTTATCTTCAGTAGGCCTCTGTCTTCTTAGTTCAGAATATGTCTCCATTGGACTCACAGTGTCACAGAAAAGGAAAAAGCAAAACAAAATAATCATTCCTCTGAATCTTCTACTCTCAATATTTAATAATCTTGAAACAATTTCCCCCCTTAGGGGAGAATAAAAAGTTTAGAGAGCTACTTTCATTATTTTTCACATCTTTCCGTCTTTTTTTCAAGTCTCAGTCAGACCCCTAAACTAAAATCCAGAAATACATCAAGAAAGGCAGATCTGATGTTGGGAATAAGAAGCCTTAAATCCTTACATCTATCCTCACTTCAAGTCCCCTGCAACGTTTCCCTTATCACTTGGTGTTCTTTAGTCCCTTGCAGAATCTGGCTTCACAGTCTGAAGAGTGATAGAGAAGGAATTGAGAAAGATTTAGGTAGAACTGAAGCCCAGTCTGTATTATCAGAAGTACCATATTAGAAACAATAGCACTTTATTTGGAACTGCCAGGCATTTTAAACTCTTTTTTGTTTTTTTCTCCCTAAAGCAGAAAATTAGAACTGTCAAGTTTTCAGTGGTAGTTGTTTTGTTTTGTTTCAGTTTCTGGATTTACTTTCAAATTTGCCACAGACTGTTTTGAAATCAGTAGATTAAAACTTCTTTTATAGGAACTTGTAATCATGGGAGTTGAAATGGCTTCTCAGACCAATTCTTTTTTCCCCCGTTTTTCTTTCTTCTGAGTCCTATTCCCCAGAAGCCCAGGATTTTTGTTACAAAGTTTCTCACACTGTTTCTCAAACTTAGTTTCTGTTCAGTTTTGTTTAGAGGCCTCATCTGAGTTTTTTCATCTCAGAATTCTATATGGGTCTCACTTTCCTTTCAGGAATGAAACTAAAGTTTGAAGTTTTACCTATAGTTGAATTTGAATGAAGAAGTTTTTCAGATCCAGGATAAAAGGATTTTGCCTAGAATTTGATCAGATCATGAAGAATTCACTCTAACTTCTGTTTTATTTTTTTGATCAAGATTAAACTGTAACAAAATGAAGCTCGGAGAAGAGGATGTGTTAGAAGTGAATTGAACACATAATATGAAATGGTTAAGGGCACTAGAATGTCAAACTTATGAATGATACTCAAAAGCAGTTGTGATAATATTAACATTCCACCTAGATTTCCCAGGGATCAATTTTATCTTTCCTGCATTTACTCCCCCCTCTCACCTTCTGTGTGTTTTTGCTTTTAATACTCAATACCTGTAGCTTTTCTTCAGCAGGTGTCCCTGAAGCTATGAAACCTACTTGCTCTTTACTTCTGAAGCTTAGAAGGCTGCAGTTGCCTGGGACTCCACTGTACCGTAGCTCAGACAGTAAAGAGTCTGCCTGTAATGCGGAAGACCTGGGTTTGATCCTTGGGTTGGGAATATCCCCTGGAGAAGGAAATGGCAATGCATTCCAGTATTCTTGCCTAGAAAATCCCATGGATGGAGGAGCCCGGTGGGCTACATACTATGGGGTCGCAAAGAGTCGGACACAACTGAGCAACTTCACTTTCACTTTTCTTTCCACTGTCCCCTAGGTGTCTTGACCCTTAACTAATTACTGACACATGCAAGGTCAGCTCTCTTTGCTTCAGGATGCACAACTCTTAGTGAAATTTACATTGTAGACATGCCCTGCAGGGTCATGCTGAATCTGCCCCTTTTAGAAGACCTTGCCTGAGATCTCATTCTTAATTGGCTTCCCATCCCCTTGTTCAACTTCCCTCACTCTTACTATTTTTCCCTTAATAAGTCTAGGCAACACTTTTCCATTATAGTTACTGCTTCTGGTTTACCCTAGCTAATACACAAGACAAGATAGATTATGAATGTCATCATTCACACCCCTTCATTCAACAAATATTTATTAAGAGCTTTCATTGTAAAAGTGCTGGGAAAAAAAAGAAGATTTTAGGAGAGAGCCTTTTAGTCAATGACTTCATATGTAATTAGTTAGTTGCTAGTTATAAGTGCTGTGAAAGAGAACATGTGGCTTTCTAAACTGCATTCATCAGAAGAAAATTGTTTATACCTATTCAAAGAGGCCTCAATGGACAGATCTGGGGAAAATGGATGGAAGCTACAAGAAGAGAGATTTCATCTGAATACAATAAAGAAATTTTTAGCTCTTTCCAGGGGCGGAAATGGGCTCTTATGAAAGATAAGGACTCCTCATCAGTGAAGGTATTTGTTAAGCCTCAACATCATTCACTGTTTTATCGATGCGACTCAAGCTTCTGTTAGACTAGATGTAGTTTTAGACCCTCACTCGACTCATTATGGTGATAGTACATAGTGATGAGAGAAAACAGCTCACAAGATACTAAAGGACTGCAGTTTGTCGACTGGCAGTAAATATCAGGGGGGTGTTCAGTGAAAAAGCTGACTGAAAAAATATTTAATAATCTTGCCATATAGTCTTTGCCATATTCAAACATGACTTTCTGTCATTATAATAGGCCTCCATAAAATAAAAATAAAATCTATACTTATTCGTAGAGTTGCTTCCCCTGCATTCAAAATATGGATGTAACATAGGCTTTTAAGACTCTGATATCATGATGGAAAGAAGGCAACTTGAGATCTGATGGCACTGATATTATCATACAAACTCATTTCATACAATTCACTGTCTTCTGTTGTACATTCACATTACATGAATATGATATATCTCAAGTGTTATTGGGTAGATAACCACCATGGGTCTTCAGTAAAATAAACATATTTAAACTAGAAATAATGTGATATGTATCCATGTTCCATACAATATACAGAGCAAAATACATAAACTGAATGCTACTGCCGCTGCTGCTGCTAAGTCACTTCAGTCGTGTCCGACTCTGTGCGACCCTATAGACGGCAGCCCACCAGGCTCCCCCAGCACTAGGATTCTCGAGGCAAGAACACTGGAGTGGGTTGCTGTTTCTTTCTCCAATGCTGAAACTGAAAAGTGAAAGTGAAGTTGCTCAGTCGTGTCCGACTCTTAGCGACCCCATGGACTGCAGCCCACCAGGCTCCTCTGTCCATGGAATTTTCCAGGCGAGAGTACTGGAGTAGGGTGCCATTGCCTTCTCCGATAAAATGAATAAATTACATCAAATAATAAATATGTAAATGTTTGCCTTCATCCTATGTAAGTTTACTGAGGGAAGAAATCATGTCTATCTTGCTTTTTACTATATCTTTAATAATTAATGTTTGGCACAAACAGTAAAAACAATTATTATTTGGGAAATAATGTAAGATAAAAATTTATGAATAAAAGTGGCATACATATATATAATGTACATAGAAAGGGTATTCTTACAAAGGGTAATTGTTCTTCATGAATTAGTTTTATTTATTTTTAGAATAATTATTTCTTTAAATTAGCAGAAAATTTTCCAGGCAAGAGTACTAATGCCAGATTCCTATGACCAATCACTGATATTTCACTTTTAGCTAAAATCACAAAAGAGGAATGATTTTATATCACATTCTCTTAGGTTGTAAAAATATTTTATTATTACAAAGTTTTAGATATTTTGGAGAATAAGAAAAAGCAACTCAAAAGCTTCAAGTGAATAACTGAAATTTTCTAACCAAGCAGCCTATACCTAAAGGTCCATAATGAGATCATTTCTGCATTAATGAGATTTCGGTGTGCTTTATGTTTTCGCCACCCTCCACCCGACCAGTATCTTTCTACCCCATCCTTTGTCACCACTTCTGGAGCCAATGTGATTTTGCTCTAGTATAAATCATCCTCATTAGGTGAACTAGATTATGTTGATGAGTTCAGCTTGAGCTAGATTTATGAAGTGACACAAAGTTTGAAATCTCAATTTATTCCAGTCCTATGCATCATCTTCTGTGAGCAGTTTTATGATGCGGTAATTGGGCAATAGTTCAGCATTCTGATAGCCCCAGGAGATTCAATTCTACTAATAAAGAACATTTAAGAAGAATAACCATTCTATTAAAGAATACCCCAAATATAAATGCATTTATTTTACTTTATTTTTTAGTCTGAGAAATACTTCAATGCCTTTTTTTTTTTTTTTCCTTTTCAGTCGACATTGTTCAAACTTGGAGCACTGACTCACCAAAGGGTTATCTAGAAGGCGTCAAGCTCCATTGGACTAGATAAGTTCTGTACATCACTGATTACCACCCTGATGACTTCTTTATTCAGGCCTGGAAGTCAGATTTGCTTCTTTGTATAGAAACTACAGGACCGACAGCACACAATGAATCATGCCTAACAACATGCTGACAAGCTGGCAAGAGACAGTCTGTACAGTGACAAATACAGCTGACAACAAGTGTACACATCTGTTTGGTAGGATTTATGAGAGAGGAATACAAACAAGAAGAAGATGGGTTCTTTGATTTTATAAGAGAATTTAGAGGCTCTTTTCTTTCTATCCAAATAACAGCAACATAAGGAATACATATTAGCCCTCAAGAATTATTTATTACAGGCACAACTACATTACAAATGGTATGTGCAGATTAGCATTTTGATTATCAAACTGCTGTTCCAAATATCTGATGAACAGATATTAGAATAGCTCTTAAAATTACTGATTATATACACATTGATGCTGCTATTTTTAACACCTGCTTGTACTAAAATATAAATCAGTTTCCATAGCCTTCCTTAAAGTTTAAAGGGAAGCATATAAAATGTATACATTCTTACCAGATTTTTCTCAGGGAGACAGAAACCCAAGCCTTCATTTTTGGGTTCAATTTTAGGTCTTAAATAAATAAAATTTAAAAGAAGGTCAACAGATTTAAATGCCCATAATTAGGTTTCAAATAGCTTATGCAGTAATCAAGGTGCTCTCACAAAACATCATTTCTCAACCAGCCTGCTAACTGCAACATTTGTATTTGTCTATAAAATAAATGCTCTGCCATCAACACAATTAGTTCAAAGCACCAAAATTTTCTCAGTTCTGGAAAAAGTTTCTAAGTAAATATTATATATATATATATGTAATATATTTATATATATAAATAAATAATAATATATAAATAAAATATATATAAATATATATTATATATATATAAAATAGTAATAACAACAACAGCCACCAATAAAAAATAGTAATAAATCTATTCAGAGTAGTTGTAATTCCCCTCCCTCTTGCAAGAGATTATATATCAGACTGAAAATGACTGGAGCACAGATAAACTTGCACAAATGGTAATGTGGACTGGAAAAGGTCCATTTTCATTCCAATTCCAAAGAAAGGCAATGCCAAAGAATGCTCAAACTGCCACACAATTGCACTCATCTCACATGCTAGTAAAGTAATGCTCAAAATTCTCCAAGCCAGGCTTCAGCAATATGTGAACCGTGAACTTCCAGATGTTCAATCTGGTTTTAGAAAAGGCAGAGGAACCAGACATCAAATTGCCAACATCCACTGGATCATTGAAACAGCAAGAGAGTTCCAGAAAACATCTACTTCTGCTTTATTGACTATGCCAAAGCCTTTGACTGTGTGGATCACAATAAACTGTGGAAAATTCTGAAACAGATGGAAATACCAGACCACCTGAACTGCCTCTTGAGAAACCTGTATGCAGGTCAGGAAGCAACAGTTAGGACTGGACATGGAACAACAGACTGGTTCCAAATAGGAAAAAGAGTATGTCAAGGCTGTACATTGTCACCCTACTTATTTAACTTATATGCAGAGTACATCACGAGAAATGCTGGGCTGGATGAAGCACGAGCTGGAATCAAGATTGCTGGGAGAAATATCAATAACCTCAAATATGCAGATGACACCACCTTTATGGCAGAAAGTGAAGAGGAGCTCAAAAGCCTCTTGATGAAAGTGAAAGAGGAGAGTGAAAAAGTTGGCTTACAGCTCAACATTCAGAAAACGAAGATCATAGCATCTGGTCCCATCACTTCATGGGAAATAGATAGGGAAACAGTGGAAACTGTATTTTTGGGGGCTCCAAAATCACTGCAGATGGTGACTGCAGCCATGAAATTAAAAGACTCTTACTCCTTGGAAGGAAAGTTATGACCAACCTAGATAATATATTAAAAAGCAGAGACATTACTTTGCCAACAAAGGTCCATCTAGTCAAGGCTACGGTTTTTCCAGTGGTCATGTATGGATGTGAGAGTTGGACTGTGAAAAAAGCTGAGTGCTGAAGAATTGATGCTTTTGAAGTGTGGTGTTGGAGAAGACTCTTGAGAGTCCCTTGTACTGCAAGGCGATCCAACCAGTTCATTCTAAAGGAGATCAGTCCTGGGTGTTCTTTGGAAGGACTGATGCTAACGCTGAAACTCCAGTACTTTGGCCACCTCATGCAAAGAGTTGACTCATTGGGAAAGACTCTGGGAGGGATTGGGGGCAGGGGGAGAAGGGGACGACAGAGGGTGAGATGGCTGGATGGCATCACCGACTCTATGGACATGAGTTTGGGTGAACTCTGGGAGTTGGTGATGGACAGGGAGGCCTGGCGTGCTGCAGTTCATGGGGTCACAGAGTTGGACACGACTGAACAACTGAACTGAACTGAACTGAATGTGTTGCATTGTTTTGGTGGCTTAGGCAAAAAAAAAAAAAAAAAGAAAACATGTTTAGAAACATTAAAAAAATTTTTTTTTTTTATTTTTTAATCGAAGTATATTCAAAAGCAGAGACATTACTTTGCCAACTAAGGTCCATCTAGTCAAGGCTATGGTTTTTTCTGTGGTCATGTATGGATGTGAGACTTGGACTGTGAAGAAGGCTGAGCACCGAAGAATTGATGCTTTTGAACTGTGGTGTTGGAGAAGACTCTTGAGAGTCCCTTGGACTGCAAGGAGATCCAACCAGTCCATTCTGAAGGAGATTAGCCCTGGAATGAATAATGCTAAAGCCGAAACTCCAGTACTTTGGCCACCTCATGTGAAGAGTTGACTCATTGGAAAAGAGTCTGATGCTGGGAGGGACTGGGGGCAGGAGGAGAAGGGGAAGACAGAGGATGAGATGGCTAGACAGCATCACTGACTCTATGGACTTGAGTCTGAGTGAACTCCAGGAGTTGGTGATGGACAGGGAGGCTTGGCGTGCTGCGATTCATGGGGTCGCAAAGAGTCGGACATGACTGAGCGACTGAACTGAACTGAATCGAAGTATAATTGCTTTACAATGCTGTGATAATTTCTGCTGTACAACAAAGTGAATCAGCTGTATGTATACATATATCCCCTCCCTGTGTGCCTCCCTCCCAGACCTGCATCCCACCCTCTAGGTCATCACAGAGAACCACTGAGCTCCCTGTGCTATATAGCAGCTTCCCACTAGCTATCTTCTTTACACATTAGTTGTGTTAGTTGCTCAGTTTTGTCTGACTCTTTGAGACCCTATGGACTGTAGCCCACCAGGCATCTCTGGATTCTCCATAGAATTCTCCAGGCAAGAATACTAGAGTGGGTAGGTAGCCATTCCCTTCTCCAGGGGATCTTCCTGACTCAAGGATTTACCCTGGGTCTCTTGCATTGCAGTCAGATTCTTTACTGTCTGAGCCACCGGGAAGTCAAGGGAATCTTCCAGATCAGGAATCAAACCCTTTGTCTCTGTGTGTCCTCTGAGTTAGCAGGCAGATTCTTTACCACTGGACCACCATGAAAGTACATATGTGTTAATGCTACTCTCCCAATTTGTCTTGATCTGAGCAATTTAGGGAGGGATTGGGGGCAGGAGGAGAAGGGGACAACAGAAGATGAGATGGCTGGATTGGATCACCGAATTGATGGACATGAGTTTGAGTAAACTCTGGGAGTTGGTAATGGACAGGGAGGCCTGGCATGCTGAGATTCATGGAGTCGCAAAGAGTTGGACATGATTGAGTAACTGAACTGACTGACTGAGCTATTTATTCTTATAATTGTAGCTGTTGATTTTTTCTTTTGTTGTTGTTGCTTGTTTCCATCAGTATTATCCTGGAAGATCTTTAATGGGAGAGCTTCTACTTTTCACATAGTAAATGCTTATTAATGGTTGATCAAATAAAATGACATCAGACTACAGTACAAGTGCCTAAAATGTTTGTCCCTACCCTGAATGACCACAACTCTGAACTTAGTTTCTGACGAAGTTTCTCCACTGCCAGTATCCTCAGAGAATAACAACTCTGGGAACAGAGAAAGGTTCTGAACATACTGAGCTATCTGTAATAGAATCAAGGACTTTTCCTCATCTTCATCATTGTTTTAATCTCCAAATTTTGAAAAAAATGGCAGGGATATTATTCAGAAACCTCAATAACATATAAATATGTTTTCCACCAACTGTTTATATCCTGTTCCTCCTCCCTTCACGTGGAGACCAAGTGAATGGATGAACAAGGTATTAGGGAAAGATTGAAGTGTGAGAAGTCCTTTCTATCTTTTCAGATGTTGAAGTATAATGGTCTAGTCATTGCTAATCCTTTAGATTAACAGTTGGCTCACATTTTCATTTATATTTACATATAAGTTTCTTTAAAATAATTAATCACAATCATTGTTTTCAGGAAATCTCCAACCTGAAGCTGTGAGAAAAAGAGAAAATCTTCTTAAACAAAAAAAATAAGGATCTCAACTTCAAATCTATTGCCAATGGCTCTGTGCTGTATTGTTAAATTTTATAATTAGAAGTTTTAGAGAAAAAATAGAGCATAGAGATTATTTATGCAAGACATTTCATTTTCCTTCCCTCATTATTGGCACATGGTTCTACCAGCCAGTTCATTCTGCTTTTATTGAGTGAATTTCAAAGTCATATTTTATCAAATGTCATGTATTTACATAATTAGCATAATTACACATAAGTGTATAATTAGTGTAAATACATGTAATTACATTATTATAGTATGCCATAATCTTGTAAAAAAGCTTTTTCTAACTTTACAAGCCAAAACATATGCATTGTGCAAGCATATTTGATAATTTTTGAGTCAGTATCTTTCTCTTTTTAATTCATTTAACTATATACCACATTCTTAATATAAGTGTTTGAAAGATAATTTTATCTTTATTTTTGCCAGTTGTTTCATAATCTTTTTTTTTTAATTTCAAGGAAAACAATAGATAATGGAAAAGAAAATATTCTTTCTCTACCTTGCATTTTAAGTTAGTATATAGAACAAGCAATCTTTGAATTCAAATGAAAATAGCTTTATATGCAAATTTCACTTGGATAGAAATTAATACAACTGAACTCATTTACTTGGCAACTAATGAGTGTTAATAAAAATGCTGGATGCCATCTTCACTATGCTGGTCTCCTAGTGCACCTGATTTAAGAAAAAAAAAAAGTTAAGTAATTTTAAATATCGAACCAAAGAGAAATGGCCAGTAAACAGAGGAATTCACACCTGAAACACCATAAGCTCTTTCTTTCCAGTCTCTGTAAAAAGTTCTAAAAATGCTATGATAATCATTTTATTCCTTTACTACCACCCCATAATGATTCCCACATCAAGTATATCTCATTAAAAATGAAACTTGAATTTTTCTTCTTATTAATGCCAAAACTCTAAGTCCATCACATCAACTCTGTTTAAGAATGGTATATTTAGTTAGCTATGGTGATGTTTATATACATATCTCTGCATGATATTGACAACTAGCAGATAAAATTATTAAGACAAGATAACTGTAGAGACATTTTCCTTATCTCATTCTCTGGAAAATAACTGAAAGATCACAACAAATATGAATGCAAAATAGCAAATATACTTAACCCAAACCATAATATATAATGTTAAAAAGAGAAGGCAAACTGAAAAACTCACAGAAGAGACACATATTTAACTTTCATATTTGAAATCATGTGGGTAGTGACAAGATAGAGATTGCTTTGCTCTGAAATATTATTCAGAAACTAGTGGCACATCAACAGAAGGAAGAGTAAGATGGGTGGAAATTGGTATTTTAATGTCTGTAACATCATCAAATAATCTTCAGTTCCTATCTACAAGCTTATGCAGCTGGAGAAATGTTCATTTCTAGATTATAGATCAGAAATCTTGTTGAAATTGAACCAAACAGTTCTGAACATTGGAACTCGAGGCACAGAGGTGATTGATGGTGAGGTATTACACAAAGAGAGAGAGAGAATTAGAAAAATTCTACACCCTAAATCATGAAACATCTGGTTCTCTTCCTTTCTGAGCACCAAAACACTTCCTTAGGCAAGAGGCAGGGGGATTCTATAGGAAAAAGGAAATCACCTCAAAAAAAAGACCTAAAATCCTGACATCTGTGTATTCCCTAAATGGATAGCTGGCCATATAGTCAGATTTCAAACTCTTAGGACAGTCAACCAGAAAATCATTGCCAAAACTCTGTCAAAACACACAGAGAATTTGTTATATTCCTCTGAAATGTCAATGAAGTACTACACAAGACACTGAGAACAGCTTTTAATATGAAGGTAGAGATCGACAAGAAAGGCCTACTTCACTCATGAAAAAAAAAAAAAAAAGAAGAAAGAAAAAGTAGGTCAGTAAAAAAACAATCCAGGAAGCAGAAAATAGGTCTAAAACTTTTCAGTAGTATACTCATGGAGCTAGCGTAGATATTGAACACTGCATCTATAAAACAAGAATAGGACATCATGCAAACAGGCACATCAGAGAAAAACGAAGAGCTATTGAGAAAAAAGAATCCACAAGAAAACAAAATATCAAAGTACTAAAATGCCACTGATAAAGAGAAACAACTTGTTATAAATAAATTATAACAATCAGTGATATTTAATTTCTCAAATTAATATAATATATTGCAAATCAACTGTATTTCAATAAAAATTTAAATAAAAAAATGAGTCTTTCAATAGTAAAGTTATATAGAAGGTAATAAGCAATATATTTTGACTGCTGAGTTGAAACCATACCAATAGAGAATTTTCTGTCTAGGTAGTTAATCAAATATGAGGCAAAAACTAAGGCATTTTGATTTACACATAGTCTCAAAAAAAGACTTCCCATTTATGCATTCTTGGATAGTTTTTTTGGAAAAAAAAAAACATGCTTCAATAAGAGCAAAAACCAAGAAAGAATAAGACATAGGACCTAGAAAGGAGAGGACTTACCACTGGAGAAAGGAGGAGGAATTACTGATAAAAAACCACATAAAGATCCAGGATGACAACTGTACAACTGATATATAGATCAACTGGACCTTAGAAGAATCACTAGAGGACTCCAATAAGGATAGCTCCGGGGTTAAGGTTTGACCAATTTAAAAAAAAGTCTATTAATAGATACTGTGCCAAGTTAGAGGATTTAATCAAGTATCAAATGTTTTTGCAGATAAAATATTGAAGCAATTATTAACCTCAAAAAATGAAAGTTATGAAAGAAAATAAATACAGTATAGAATTATACTTCAACAGTAATCAACACTATCAGAATTGTAAAACTGAAAGGAGCTAATAGCGATTTAACAACAAAAAAAATCAGTACATAGTGATAATGGCAGGTAAGGTGTAAAGTACATAAAAATCATTTACAATATAAAGTACATAGGTAATGTCTATAACTAAGGAAACTATAGGTAGAAATATACTCATCATTTAGAAATATGTAGCTAAAATCCAGAAGTAATGATTACAACGTTTGTAACTGATTGCCACTGGGAAGTGCAGATATATTCATTTTCAAGTCTTAAATGTTTAACTCAATGTTACTTACATAAAATACTTTTATAAAAATTTTAAATAATAATATAATAATAAATTCTTGCTGTATTAAAAAGAAAGTCAATGAAGTCCTCGAGAATGAGGTAATTTACATTAGAAATGTTTAATTTAATATTGTGAAATTAAATTATATTAAATTTTGCTAAATTGGAATATAAAAGCAATCTAATTGAAAGTAAAACAAAAAGACTAGATTCATTTAATATTTTAAAAAATCCTCCTGATATCAGTTTGGCTTCCCTCCCTCATCACACATAATTATTCTCTCTACATAGTGAAAGAGTACACTCATGTTTCCCCAAAAATTCCCATCTAATGTCTTATCATCTCAAACTTGGCACATAAGTATTTCTTTTTCACAGAAAGGAAAATCCACAAATGCGCTTTCTCTTTATTTACAGTTCCATTTAATACCACTTCCCTTCACTCCCCTTCTTTTTTCTGTGCCAGAGGAATGGGCATTGCTCCTCTCTAATTCTAAGCATTCCATTTGAGAATAAGATGTCAACCAAATCCAGATTTATGTCCTTTTCCTGTACTTCAGATTCTTCTTCTTAGTTGTCTTCTTCTCCCTTTGAAGATACTGACACCTGTCTTAAATTTGGTTACCCACCGGGAGCTCAGTCAGTAAAGAATCTGACTGCAATGCAGAAAATCAGGGTTAGATCCCTGGGTTAGGAAGATCCCCTGGAGAAGGAAATGGCAACTCACTCTAATATTATTGCCTGGAAAATTCCATGGACAGAGGAGCCTGGCAGGCTACAGTCCATGGGGTCACAAGAGTCAGACAGGACTTAGTAACTAAATCACCACCACCACTGAAACAAAGATTCAAGTGCAAGCAGTTTACTTGGGAAGTGATGCCAAGAAATATCAGAAAAAGTGGGAAAAAAATGGGTAAGAAGGAGAAATAACCAATAAAGGGTTTGCTGTCAAGCCAGTTACCACTGCCAGTAACTGGAATTCAGTCCCACCAGGGGACTCTGGGATCCAGTGTATCAAACACCAGGGTGCTGTTGAAAATGAAGCAAAAGAAACTGGGATACTAACCCGCCAATTCCTTTATTGATACTGGTTGAGAGCTGTTTCTTGAGTCTCTGGCACTTCCTCCTTTCCCTCAAAGTGAGATAAAGATGTTTTTCTTATATTCAGACAAAACAGTACAGAGCTGCTGGTATCCCAGAAGGCAACTTTAGAGTGAAGAGGTGAATGCCAAAAGGATCTTGATGGGTCTCTAATAGCAATAATATGGCACCTATGGCACAGACTAATCTAAAAACCTTGGAGTTATTCCTGGCTTTCCTTCTCTGTTTCTACAGCCAGACAATCATGAAATCCCATTAATGCCCTATTAAAGTCCCTTGGTCTCAGACAGTAAAGAATCTGCCTGCAATGGGATAAACCCAGGTTGGATCACTGGGTTGGAAAGATCCCCTGGAGGAGAGAATGGTAATACACTCCAGTATTCTTGCCTAGAGAATTCCATGGACAGAGGAGCTTGGAGGGCAATAGTCCATGGGTCGCAAAGAGTCCAACATGACTGAACGACTACACTTTCACTTTCATTATGCTCTAAAATATTTCCAATCTCCCTCACCCCCTGTTCCACTTCTATGTGTAGATTCTGCTACATTTTTCTATACAGCCATGGAATTCTCCAGGCCAGAATACTGGTGTGGGTATCTTTCCCTTCTCCAGGAAATATTCCCAACCCAGGGATCAAACCCTGGTCTCCTGCATTGCAAGTGGATTCTTTACCAGCTGGTCACAAGGGAAGCCTTTTCACTTTTCATTAATGCTCTAACACATTTCCAATCTACCTCACTCATATATTTAATCTCTTCATTAGCTCACCAGAAGAGATTATCAGATCTTTGAATTATTGCAGAAGCTTGCTCAGTGATTTCTTTAATATATCGTTATCATTTCCATGACATAATTCACTCTTTTTTCCCCTACAACTTTCCGTCTTCTACAAGATCCATGAGAACCTGAATATTCTGAAAATAAGGACTCTGGAAACAAACAGAACTAGAATTGAATCTTGATTTTGATCCACACAAGCTTTAGAATATTTGGCATGGACTGAGTCTTATTTTCCTCATTTGTATATTGGGCATATTTATAATTATCTTATAGGATTATTTTGAATATGAGAAATAATATGCTTAATTTGTTTTACTTTGGGGAGCTCATTAAATGATAACTGATTTTTATTACTATAGGTAGGATTAGATCATCACACAAGGCATTCCATAACACTACTCCACTTCTATGTCTAGATTCTACTCCATTTTTCTATATACTACCCTAATCTTTTCTCTGTAACTTGGCCATATTCTTTCTACCAGCTCTTGCCTATATCCCTGAATACCCTAGAAATCTCTTACTCATACTTAAAAGTGAAAGTGAAGTTGCTCAGTCATGTCTTTGCAAACTCTGGACTGTAGCCTACCAGGCTCCTTCGTCCATGGGATTTTCCAGGCAAGAATACTGGAGTGGGTTGCCATTTCCTTGTCCAGGAGATCTTCCCAACCCAGGATTGAACCCGGGTCTCCTGCATTGTAGACAGATGCTTTACCGTCTGAAGGCAGCTCAAATGTCATGTCTTTTGTGAAATGCTTCCTTATTCTTCCAGATAGTTGATCACTTCTTCTTATGCTAGCCCATAAATAGGATATAAATTTTATCTTCAATGTTGAAAAACACTTTAACAGAAGTCTCCTTGACCAGAATATAAGATTTTCCAAGACAAGAACAAAATGATGTTCAATTTTACATCCTTAGCACCAGACATAGTGCCTCCACAACAAATGTCTGCTAAATAAAGAGATGAAAAAAATAGATGATAAATATATGATTACTAGATGACTGATAGATGCATCATGCTCTTCTTTTCCTGGGCCTCATAGGTTAAGATACACTAAGAGCAGAAATTAATATTGATTTTCAAAGGCAGGGTTTTAATATAAAATGCAGATTTTTAATGTAGCAGGTTATATGTGAAATATTTTTAAAATATGATTGAGTTGGCTTGGTTTCATATGTGCAATTAGCTTCTTCTTCCAAATATGTCAAATTATTCAGTGATTGCCAAGATCACACTTAGTAGCACGCCCTATAGTAAGGATTAAGAACTCTTATAACATTCATTCTACTGGAGCCAACAAGAATGGCAGTGCAAAGTTAAATTCCATGTGTGCATCAAAGAAGAGAATGGCATAAGGGCAATGCTAATTACTTCACATTCCTATCAAGGATGTATAAATACATTCTAGCTAAGATCTCATATATATGAACAATTTGAAAGTATTGACCTTTACTGTATGAGAATGTAGAGCTAAAAGAAACTGAGACTTGAAAAAGCAAACAACCTATTAAAAGTGATCAGCATATTTATATCCGGTCACTTATACCCCTTTCAATTAACAAAGTACAGAAAAATTTAGAAGTGTCTACAGGAAATCTCTGAGGAACCAGAGATCAAATTGCCAAAATTCATGGGATCACAGGAAAAGGAAAGAAAAAACCTGCTTCATTGACTATGGTAAAGCCTTTGACTTTATGGATCACAACACACTGTGAAAAATTCTTATAGAGATGGGAATATCAGACCATCTTACCTGTCTCCTGAGAAACCTATATACAGGTCAAGAAGCAACAGTTAGAACTTGACATGGAACAAAGGATTGGCTCAAAATTGGAACAGGAGAATGTCAAGGCTGTATATTGTCAACCTGCTTATTTAACTTCTATGCAGAGTAAATCATGCAAAATGCCAGGCTGGATGAACCACAAGCTGGAATCAAGATTGCAGATTTCCAGGAGAAATATCCTAAGATATGCAGATGATACCAATCTAATGGCAGAAACTGAAGAGAAACTAAAGATGAGGGTGGAAGAGAAGAGTGAAAAAGCTGGATAAAAACTCAACATTCAAAAAACTAAGATCATGGTATCTGGGCCCATCACTTCATGGGGAAAATATGGAAAAATGTCAGATTTCATTTTCTTCGGTTCCAAAATTACAGTGGACAGTGACCAGACGCCACAAAATTAAAACATGCTTGCTCGTTGGAAGAAAAGCTGTGACAAACCTAGACAGCATACTAAAACGCAGAGACATAACTTTGCCAATAAAGTTCCATATAGTCAAAGCTATGGTTTTTCCAGTAGTCATGTATGGATGTGAGAGTTGGACCATAAGGAAGGCTGAGCACTGAAGAATTGATGTTTACAAAATGCAGTGCTGAAGAAGACTCTTGAGAGCCCCTTGGACAAAAAAGGGAATGAATCAGTCAATCCTAAAGGAAATCAACCCTGCATATTCATTGGAAGGACTGATGCTGAAGCTCCAATAATTTGGCCGCCTGATGTGAAAGGCAGATTCATTGGAAAAGATCCTGATGCTGGGAAAGATCACTGGCAAGAGAAGAAGGTGACAACAGAGAATGAGATGGTTAGATGGCATCAGTGACTCAATGAACATGAGTTTGAGCAAACTCTGGGTGGTACTGAAGGAGAGGGAAGCCTGGTATGCTGCAGTTCATGGGGTCACAAAGAGTTGGACATGACTTAGCTACTGAACAACAACAGGGAATCACAGAGAGATGGTAGGAAAAATACTCCATTTATAAAAAAAATATCTCTACTAGTCCCATAGAATAGTCTTGCTTTGACACAGCCTTAGATTGTTAGATAATCTAGTATATCCATATTCCCGATGATCAAGAACTTACTGGTGGATTTAGAGGCTGAGGGCCAATTTGGTTACTTGAAGGAAGGATATATTTTTGTTTGTGTTTTGAGTGTTTTATAATGGAAAAAATAAAATATAAACATTTTCTCTGTTTTCAGAGTCACTTACATTAAGTAAAAGAAGGAATTTTAAAAACCATTCATTCATAATATAAAAGTATCATCAACACAGGAATTGCTGTTTAGAGTGATAATTAAGACTGTTTTCACAAAGTGGAAGCTATTTTAGTACTCTTTCTTTGCTGCTTGCTGTTTCCAGTAGTTCACATTGTCAGCAAAGTTAATGCTGGATGTGGAACTTTACTCCTGTTTTTTAAACTAAGTTTATAAAGAGACAAATGACTTACAAGAAAAAAATCAACTCTTACTCAGAAAGCACGGACCTATGACTTCTCCAAAGAGAAAAAAAAAGAAAAAATTATTAAAGGCAATTTGATCATTTAATGTGTTCATGCTGCTGCTAAGTCGCTTCAGTCGTGTCCGACTTTGTGCGACCCCATAGACAGCAGCCCACCAGGCTCCGCCGTCACTGGGATTCTCCAGGCAAGAACACTGGAGTGGGTTGCTATTTCCTTCTCCAATGCATGAAAGTGAAAAGTGAAAGTGAAGTCACTGAGGCGTGTCCAACTCTCAGCGACCCCATGGACTGCAGCACACCAGGCTCCTCCATCCATGGGATTTTCCAGGCAAGAGTACTGGAGTGGGGTGCCATTGCCTTCTCCTAATGTGTTCATAATCCAACCCAATTTTTCTCTGATCTAATATAAACACTTCAGTTCAGTTCCAGTTCAGTTCAGTCGCTCAGTTGTGTCGACTCTTTGCGACCCCATGAATCGCAGCACGTCAGGCCTCCCTGTCCATCACCAACTCCCAGAGTTCACTCAGACTCATGTCCATCGAGTCAGTGATGCCATCCAGCCACTTCATCCTCTGTCGTCCCCTTCTCCTCCTGCCCCCAATCCCTCCCAGCATCAGAGTATTTTCCAATGCAAAATATAGCAATTTGACCACTAATAATTTAAGTCCTAAGATCACTACACACTAAATCCAAAATAAAATTGCACTTTTCACACCTAAGGGTAGGTCAAGGTGCTGGGAAAAAATAATTTTCCTTTTGTGATACTGGTTGATTTAAACAGTTTTTTTTTTTCTCTACTTAAAGTAAGTATAATAACAATCTCATGCTCTCTCACTGAATCTTACACACCTACCTAGTAATCCAATTTTTAAAGGAGTTACTGGCAGTAGAAGTTGTGACTTTTGATATAATAACATCAAATTTTGCTTTACCCAAGGTACCACAGATTTCAGTGAATGTTCTCGCCTTTAAAGCAAGAAAATAGTCTTTTTTTTTTTTAAAAGAGGGGCCATTTTCTTTTGAAATTTGTTTCTGAGCCAGTTTGCAAAACCGCACATTTAGCCTCATTACATTAAAGAACTTTCTTTGGAGTCAGTCACGCTGCTTGGATTTTTACTCATTTTATTCAGTAACCTTGGCCCTCAATGGCTAATGTCTGCTTCCAAAGCCAAATCCAACTTCAAATCATGATTCTATCATCAATCTGAGATATTAAAAAAAATTTACCATGGAATCTTGAAGGCATTAACATGAGATATTCTCCAAAATGTCTTGAACAGTCAGAACACCATTATTGAAATATTTCCCTTCATTCCAAATGAACTGCTCTAATGAGAGAATGTTTATTAGAAAATCTTAAATCTGTTACATTTGAAAGATAGTCACATTATGCAATAGTCAGAAACTCATGAGAATATAATGTCCATCCCTTTTTCCATTTACTCTGAGCATTTTAAAATCTAAATTAATTACTGTAGTCTAAAGATCTGGATTTAGTTTCCTTCTCTGATCTCTGTGCTCTTCTTCTATTCCAGATACTCTGTCCATTTTCAAAACACCAAACATACTTCTTTCTCTGGCCTCTGCTTGCTGTTTTCTCCAAATGGAATGTTCTATTAACAAATGATCTAAAAACTTGACTTCTAACTATACTCAGATCACTAATCAACTGTCACCAATTAGAAAGGCCTCCATGATCACTCTGCCTAAATGCTTTCAACCTTTTATCTACCTCTATTGTCTTCTTATTTTCACATGATATCACACTCTCCATTTATTATTTGACTCCTACACAGGAATGCAAGGTACATGAGGTCAAGTGGCTTGCTTTGTTCATCACTGAATTCACAATACCTAAAACAGTACAGCAAATACAGTAAATGGTCAAGAAATATTTATCGAATACTGAGTGATGAACTGAATAATATGTTTAATCAGCATCGACTCACTTTGTCTTAGATGAGGAAAAGAGAATAAAGAAAAACACTTTCTTCAAGGAGCTCACGGTCTATTAGAAGACACAGGCATGTAAACAGTCACAAATAATTTTAAGGGTAATAAGAGTAATAAACTATATATGGTAAAAAATAAGAAAAACATAACTGAATATTCAGTCAACTAATTTTCCATGAGAAAGGTAATTTTGAGATGAATCAAGAATCAACTGAATTTTAACAGACCAAAAAAAAAAAAAAAAACAGAAAAAACAAACATATCGATTCACTTTAACAAATTTAGTGTTTGCCAGACAGCAAGTTCTGTACTCTGCTAAATACTAACAAGATACAATAAGTACTGCTAATGATCCTATGATACATTTAGTTGTAAGTAATTTCATATAGGTAAGAAGTATTCTGAGAGTAATATGCATGAGTGAATTCAAAGCAAAGGAACTTCCCAGCCATTTAGATGTTCCCAAGATTCCATATTCCCTATCCTTCAACAGGTATTATTTTCCAAAATCTTCTTTTCATTTGATCTGCCTCAACTGGACTTCTGCCCCTTTCAAGCAAATAAACTTAAATAAAACACTTCTGAAATGAGAAGGAGGGGCAGGAACTAACTGCATATGGCATGAGGGAACATTGTGAAATGAAGAAATCTTCTATATCTTGATAAGGGTGTATGTTAACCATGAATATATATTTGTCAAAATTCATAAAGTGGTATATGTAAAATATATGCATTCTGTTGAATTTAAGTTGTATCTCAATAATGCAAGAGCATATTGTAACAAGAAATCCATGTGAATAAGTTTTACTGTTTTATTCAGCTTTTAAAACAATATGTCTAGCCTGTTTGCCAAAATAGGAAAGTGTCAATCATTCCTACTTGCAACAAAATAGCTTAGAAATGTATGTTGGGACATACATCTTTTTATATCATTTTTTGCAATAATACATACCTTATGGTATATATTTAACAAAAGTCTCCATTCCTAACTTTGTATTACTTCTATTCATTATCAAACCATCAATTTTGTACTTGAAAACTTAGCAGTGGCGACAGGAATTAAACAATAGTTTATCCAGTCAATAATCATAACATATCTCACTTGCTACTTCATTGGAAACTTTTTTAAAAGAGGAGGAGGAATTCCATCTAATAATTTTTCATACTGAGATATTTATTGAGGCAGATCAGACTACAAAATAATGTTTCAATTTAGAACACTGAGTCTTTTTAAACCAGTCACTTCAAAGTAGACCCTTTTCTTGCTTCAAAGCAGTCTTAATAAGGGATGTATCAAAGCAGGTTGGGAGCAGTAATAGGCATGTTTTCAAATGGCATCTTTAATTTCTGCATATGACTTACTTTAGCCATTGGAGAATTATCACAGTATTAAGCTATAACTCAATAGGCACTTGCATTGGAGGTCTTAATCTAGGACTTAAAGAAATGAATAATTATTGTTTCCTTTCGCCTTTCCATATAGTAAATCACTAACTATATAGGGATGACTAGTCATGGTAGGAAATAGTAACATGATAATAATTTTAAAAATGTATATTATTGCAAGGAAAAAATAGCTTTTAAAACTGCTTTCTGTTCTATAACAGTTGAAAATGAGACGATACATTGCTCTCCAGGGCATTCATGCATGACATCAGTCTTTAGGTTATTGGCAGCATGTATCATTTGCCATTAAGATGGTGAGACTAGGATTGTGCAGATGTCAGAATGGGATTAGCAATATGAATTTACCGTTCTAAGAGACTGAGTCCAGTATGACCTTGGGGCTTTTATAAGTTTAAGTAGCGAATGGTTTGACTACATTTATCCATTGGCTAATCAATGGTTTCCTTCTGGGCATTTTTACATTTAGGTGGAAATATTTTTTAATTTGAGTTGACTTATTGAGTGAACTCTGGGAGATGGTGATGGACAGGGAGGCCTGGCGTGCTTCGATTCATGGGGTCGCAAAGAGTCGGACACGACTGAGCGACTGAACTGAACTGAACTAATAGAGAGGAGGCAAGTGAAAGTGAGAGTTTGGGTCATTGCAGGTACATGCTCACTACTGCCAGTGCTAAATGACCTTGGTATACAAAACAAACAAACAAACAAAAAAGCAATCTCTCTGGTCTTCTTTATTCTAAAATAGTCAGAAAGATGTATTTACCATAATTTTAGTACTCACCATGCTGTGTTTATAATCACCTATTTTTTCGATTTTCACAGACTTTTATAATTTTATACTTTCTGAGGTCAATGTCAACCTCTCATTTTCATCCAATACCTCAAAGTTCCTCGTCTTTTCTTGGCCTCACGTAAGGATTATGCAAGAAATTACAAAATATTGCAAAATTTCAAAATATTCTATTTTCCATTTGAATCAGCATTTATAAAAATGTATTCTTTGAGTTCCAGTGTGCCTTAGGCTCTCTTGAGGTCTGTGACGGGGGGTTGCACAAAAGCCTCCTCAGATCTTAACAACCACCATTCAAATTTTTGTCTCTATAACTTTTGGCTATTCTAATTATCTCTTATAAGCAGAATCAAACAGTATTTGTCTTTGTGTGACTGGCTTATTTCACTTAGCATAATGTCCTCAAGTATCATCCATTTTGCAGCATAGGTCTTAATTCCCTTCCTTTTTAAGGCTGAATAATATTCCATTGGTTGTGTACACCAATATTGCTTCCAACATGCATCCATCTGCCAGTGGACACTTAGGTTGCTTACATGTTTTAGTTTCTGTGGATAATCCTGTGATCAACATGAGAGTACAAAGATCTATCTCTTCAAGAGCCTGATTTTAATAATTTTGTACATATACCCAGAAGTGGGATTGCTGGATTGTACACTTAAACATTTGTTAAGAAAGTAGTTCTCAGGTTGAATACTGTTGCTGAAATAATGCTAATACAGGGCTCTGAGCATTTTCATCTATTTCTCCTTTGAAAATCTTATAAAAATTACTGAAAAAATATTAAAAATGAAACCAAAATTCTGGAAAACAAGAAAGTGACTTTATATTTTAGAGTTATGTCAAGAAATGGGAACCATATGAGATATTTTAATAGAAAAAATAACATTTGTTGTACAGGTGTTGGAAAGCAGAAACAGCTAAACCATTTCTGAGTTAAAATAGATATCAGTAACTCCAGGAAGGAGTTAAAATTCCTAGGGCAGAAATATAAAGGAGAAGAAATTATACTTTATTAAAACCTAGGAGATTGGAGAAGAAATATCCCCTAGTCCCTCCATGATTGTTACATGAAGATGAGTACCGTTCTGCTAAAACTCCATTTCACTAAGGGGTATATGACTTGCTGCTCACTACTGACACTTCTGAGGGAACAGAGAATGACTATGGCTGGGAGTGGCAAAGAAATAAAAAAGTTAGAGCCTACAGCTGTTCATTGTCCCTGGTGGAGGGAAAATGCCCAGAGCTGAAAACAAAAGGCAAGCTTTTCTCTCTTTCCTCTGCCTTCCACTCTCTCTTTCCTTTGCTCCCCATTTGCACAACCTCTGGAAGCCAGCTGACTATAACATGCATAAAACATTTAGTTGCAGAATCTCATCTCCAACACAAGAAAAAAAATTTAAAGAGTGGGCTTGCAGGTGAGGGGAAATAGGTAAAGAATTAGCACAGTGACAGGAGAAGGAAGAGAAATTTGAGGAACTTTGGGAAGATGCTGTGGTAGATTGATTAAAATGGCCCAAGTTTTCATTCTTCCTTTTATTCATATCCCTTGCAATTTGACCTCATTCCCTGGTGGCTCAAACAGTAAAGAATCTGTCTGTAATGCAGGAAACCTGGCTTCAATCCCTAGCTTGGGAAGATGCCCTCAAGAAGGGAACAGTTACCCACTGCAGTATTCTTGCATAGAGAATCCCATGAATGGGTAGCCTGGTGGGCTCCAGTCCACAGGGTCACAAAGAATCAGACGTGACTGAGCAATTAACATTTTCACACATTGCACTGCTCTTACCAAGATATGAAGTTTAAATCTTTACTCTTTAATAGTGTCTGGTCTTGAGATTTACTTTGACGAAAAGAATATGCTAGAAAAGGCAGAGTGCTCGTCTCAAGCCTAGGTCTCAAAGAGTCTTATATGCCTCTGATTTCATCTGAGAATACTGCTTCTCCATGAGAATAATCTGAGAAAGTCCTTCTGAAGGATGGGAGATCCCATAGAGAGGAGAGGAGTCATTCTCACTGGGGCCATGCTAGACCATCCAACTCCCACCTTAGTTTAGAACTTTGTTTAAAAACTTGAGAAAAAAGGAAGTTATACCCAGGAGTCAATTTATATTTCTCTTTACTTTGATTCCTTTGCCTGTCAGCTCCATGTTCATGAAATTCAAAAAGAGACCTGTCTGTGAACGCCCTGCTCATAGAATCACACTGCTACACAGGAATTCCATTTAAGCTGAGCATAATTATCAACCTATGAAATAAGAACTTCAGAGGACCAAATATTTCAGGAATCTCATAGCAAGGATGCAAAAGATGAACAAACAAACAAAAATTAGCCTAGAGGAAAAATATATAATTCATTGAGTAGAAATTTAGAATATATTTCTAATAAGACACTTTTATCTTCATCAAGTACATAAAAGTTGTTATGAAAACAAGAAGAAATAACATCTGATCTCAAAAATATAGATGTTGAATAACAGAGTCATCTGAAAGTTAGAAAAATAAATTGTTAGTCTAGGGATTAACATATAATCAGAAAGAAAAACTGAAAAATTTACTCCTAAATTGTATTTAAAAAAAACAAATATAAAGAAAAGATCAGGAAAAAATAGACACACATACATTAGATTTTGAACTCCAGGTTTTACCTAATAGGCGTTCATAGAAGAGTCACAATGGGATGGAAGAAACAGATAAAATTGATAGAAAAATATTCTCCTGAGTTTTAAGTTTTAAATGGAGAGTTGTAAAATGCAAAAAGCCTATTGAAGGCCAAGAAAGATAAATGAAGATGACTCATAGTAAGACACAACCTTGTATAATTTTAAAATTGCAAGTATAAAGAGAATATTCTGAAAGCTTCTAAAGAGAAACAAATATGTGTGTGCACACACACACATGCATGTGCATAAGCACACAAGCTCACATATACACAGCACTATCAGAAAAGTGATGAGACTCATCCTAATTTTATATCCCTGTTGAAGATTAGAAGATGGTGCTTTAAAAATTCTAATCAAAAATTATTTTTGAACGATCATATATAGATCCATTTGGCAACATAGATGTCCATTAGCACATGAATGGATACACAGTGGAATATACTCAGCAATTAAAAAGAATGCATTTGAATCAGTTCTAATGAGGTGGATGAAACTGGAGCCTATTATACAGAGTGAAGTAAGTCAGAAAGGAAAACACCAATACAGTATATTAATGCATATATATGGAATTTAGAAAGATGGTAACGATGACCCTATATGTGAGACAGCAAAAGAGACACAGACGTAAAGAACAGACTTTTGGACTCTGTGGGAGAAAGCGAGGGTGGGATGACTTGAGAGAATAGCGATGAAACATGTATATTATCATAGGTGAATAGAGCGGCCAGTCCAGGTTCTATGCATGAAACAGGGTGCTCAGGGTTGGTGCAATGCGATGACCCTGAGGGATGGGATGGGGAGGGAGGTGGGAGGCAGGTTCAGGATGGGGAACACATGTACACCCATGGCTGATTCATGTCAATGTATGGCAAAAATTACTACTATATTGTAAAGTAATTAGCCTCCAATTAAAATAAATAAATTAATTTAAAATTAAAAAAAAAAGATCCACCTGTGTTGAGAAAAAGTAAAATACTTTCTGACAAACCTTGAAGTATCATCACCCATGCACTAACAGTATTTTCAGAAAATAAAATCACATAATAGTATACTTCAACAAAAATTTTAAAGAGTAAAAGATGAACCATAACAAGTTTTGGTGAAGAAGTAAAGAAATTGGAATCCTCATATATTGCTGGTGGGAGTGTAAAATGATGTAGTTCTTTTGGAAAAAAGTTTGAGCAGTTAAACAATGATTTAAAATTTGCCTAACACATTTTAGGCATTTAAACCTAAAAATGTTAAACAATTACCATATAACCCAACAATTCCACTCTTAGATATACACCCAAGAAAACTGAAAACATTAAACCTTATACAAAATTACTCTGGGATCATTATTAATAACAGCCAAAATGTGTAAACAACTCAAATGTCAAATAACTGATGAGTAAATAAATAAAATGTGATAAATCCTACAATGGCATGTTATTCAGCCATAAAAAGGAATAAAGTACTGAAACACTATAATACAATTACACTTGAAAGCATAACACTAAGTTTATAAAGTTAGACAAAAGAGGCCACCTACGTGTATTATTCCAAAGATTTGAAATTTAATCTATAGAACCATAAAGTAGATTATAGGTTTCTATGTGGAGATACAAATAGTGAGTAAATGCTAAAAAGCATGGAGTTTCTTTAGTATTCTAGAATTAGATATGGTAAGCTCCCCACATTCAAATGAGTTCTGTTCTAAGAGAATGTTCCTAAGTCCAATTTGTTCATAAGTCCCTCAAGGTTAGTCTAGACACCCAATTAACACAATCAGGTATCTAGTGCTGTACTGTAATAAGCTTAAAATACTTCTCACACAAATGATGCATAGAAAAACTATGAAAAAATCAAGAAAACATTTAAAAACTCAGTACCTTGAAAAGTACCATAGTACAGTACAACAGCTGGCACACAGGGGCTGGCATCGAGTAAACAGGCAGGAAGAGTTACTGACTGTAGGAGGGCAGGGAGGTGGGAGATGGTAGGGATGAAGGATCGTCAGCAAAGGAAATGACAGGTGACCTGCAATTTCGCTCACGTCTGTCATGGATGGCAGAGATTATGATTCTTTGATGGATTCAACTCTATCCACCCTCTTGAAGAAATGATCCACTGACGTATGAATCTCTTCTTAGCAGCTCCAGCTGTATCACTGCTGCTTTTACACTTGCTTCTGGACATCCTGGACTTGAAATAAAGATACTGTACTAATGTACAGTACGCAGTATTGTACGGTAAAGTACACTAAGGCATAACCACTTATACAGGTTGTGCACACTTGACAATGTACTGAGACACATGAACTAACTTAAGTAACTGGACATGTGAAATCAACGTGTGCATCTTTGAAAGTTCACAACTTGAAGACTTGCATGCAGGAGATTTACTATAGTTGTGATTGTCACACAAACTTGGAAATACACTAAGATCCACTAAGTGTACACTTTGAAAAGATGGCATTGTGATATGTGAAGCATATATCAATAAAAATTGAAAAAGAAAACAATGGCAGTTGAATATCATCAACAGAATAAATCATGAAAGGTATTTAAAAAAAAAAAAAGCTTTAGTAAGCACTTCAGAGTTGAAAGATACATATTTAAGGTGAAAACTTAGGCTTAATACCTTTTAATTACAAAATAGTCAAATCTATAAAAAAATTTTAAAGGTAGTTTTAAAAGGAAAGCCACATACCCTTCACTATAATTCAACAATTAATCTATTTTATTTAGGCTGAACTATTTGGAAGTGAGATCCAGATAGAAAATCTCACTGGCAAAGATTAAAGTATTAGCTTTTGAGTGTATTCTCTTACATAATGTGTTATTTTCATACCTAGGAAATCAGCAATAACTCCATAATATCTACCATCAATTCCATATTCTATCTTCCTAAATAGTCTCCAAAATGCCTTTTATAAATATTTTGTGTGGGACTTTGTTTGTCTTTTTTGGCCCATAAACAACGGAACTTTATTTCTCATACTTCTACAGGCTAGAATTCTGAGATCAGGGTGGCAACGTGGTTGAGTTCTGGTGAGAAGCTTCTTCTGGGTTGCAAATATCAATTCCTCCTTGTATCCCCCCATAGCAAAGTGCAGGGAGAGCTAAATATTTTGGTTTTAAAATCTAGAATCCAAATCAAGATTCACATAATGAATGGCTTAAATCATCATGCTCATTTAGTTTCTTTAAATCTAGAATATTTTTAGTGATATTGACTTTAAAGAATCCAAGCTAGTTTTCTTGTGGAATGTTCTGCACTTTGAATTTGGCTTATTGTTTCCTCTCAATACATTCCTCTCTCCTAAATTTTCTATAAACTGAAAATTAGATTTAAAAATATTTGGTTCACATTAAACATTTTTGGCTAGAATAATTTCTAATCATATCACGTATTTCATAAGTGCTACATGCAAGTGATGACAAGACTTTTTATTTGGTTAAGCTGTTAAGCACCAGATCTCTATTGCAAGAGTCAAGTACACATTTGTAATCTGTTAGATGTGGGCTGATACTTTGGCATAGGGTAAATATATCATTTCTCAATGGAAAATGATATATACAAAGAAATGGAAAGATATTCTGGCATTGGAAGAAATAATATTGGTAAAATGGCCTTACTACTCAAAGAAATTTACAAATTTAATGCAATCCTTATCAAATACCCATGACATTTTTCACAGAACTAGGAAACACAATTCAATATTTATATGGAACCACAAAAGACTTCAAATTGCTAAAGCATTCTTGAAAAAAAAAAAAAGAACAAAGCTGGAGGTATCCCTGCCTTCGTACTATATTACAAAGTTACAGTAAACAAAACAACTTGGTACTAACACAAAGACAGACACAAAAATAGATCAACAGAGCAGAATAATAGGGAGCTCACTCATAAGTAAACTCATGCACCTATTGTCATTTCGTCTACAACAAAGAGGGCAAGAAGACACCGCGAAAAAAGACAAATCTCTCAGTAAGAGGTGTTGGGAAAGCTGGACAGCCACATTTAAAGAATAAGATTACGATATTCAGTTCAGTTCATTTCAGTCGCTCAGTCATGTCCGATTCTTTGCGACCCCATGAATCGCAGCACGCCAGGCCTCCCTGTCCATCACCAACCCCTGGAGTTCACTCAGACTCACGTCCATAGAGTCGGTGATGCCATCCAGCCATCTCATCCTCGGTTGTCCCCTTCTCCTCCTGCCCCCAATCCCTCCCAGCATCAGAGTCTTTTCCAATGAGTCAACTCTTCGCATGAGGTGGCCAAAGTACTGGAGTTTCAGCTTTAGCATCATTCCTTCCAAAGAAATCCCAGGGTTGATCTCCTTCAGAATGGACTGGCTGGATCTCCTTGCAGTCCAAGGGATTCTCAAGAGTCTTCTCCAACACCACAGTGCAAAAGCATCAATTCTGTGGCGCTCAGCCTTCTTCACAGTCCAACTCTCACATCCATACATGACCACTGGAAAAACCATAGCCTTGACTAGATGGACCTTAGACCTTGGCAGAGACAAAGTAATGTCTCTGCTTTTCAATATGCTATCTAGGTTGGTCATAACTTTTCTTCCTAGAGTAAGCGTCTTTTAATTTCATGGCTTCAGTCACCATCTGCAGTGATGTTGGAGCCCCCAAAAATGAAGTCTGACACTGTTTCCACTGTTTCTCCATCTATTTCCCATGAAGTGAAGGGACCAGATGCCATGAATTTTGTTTTCTGAATGTTGAGCTTTAAGCCAACATTTTCACTCTCCTCTTTCACTTTCATCAAGAGGCTTTTGAGCTCCTCTTCACTTACTGCCATAAGGGTGGTGTCATCCGTATATCTGAGGTTATTGATATTTCTCCCAGCAATCTTGATTCCAGCTTGTGTTTCTTCCAGTCCAGCATTTCTCATGATGTACTCTGCATATAAGTTAAATAAGCAGGGTGACAATATACAGCCTTGATGTACTCCTTTTCCTATTTGGAACCAGTCTTTTTTCCCATGTCCAGTTCTAACTGTTGCTTCCTGACCTGCATACAGATTTCTCAAGAGGCAGGTCAGGTGGTCTGGTATTCCCACAAAAACAATCTCAAAATAGATTAAATATCTAAATGGAAGGCCTGAAACCATAACTTCTAGAAGAGAACATAGACATAACACACTTTGATATAAATCATAGCAAATTTTGGGGGGTTTTTCTCCTAAAACAAAAGAAATCAAAGTAAAAATAAACAAATAGGTCCTAATTAGACTTGAAATATTTTGCACAGAAAAGAAAATCATTGACAAAATGAAAATACAGGCTACTGAATAAGTGGTTAATACCCAAAATATATAAATAGCTCATACTACTTAATATAAAAAATAAAATAAAAAACTGATTTTAAAAAATGAGTCAAAGGTCTGAACAGACATTTTTCCAAAGAAGATATACAGATAGCTAAGGGGAACATGGAAAATTACCTATCACTAATATTAGAGAAATGAAAATCAGAACAACCATGAGATATCACCTCACATCTGCCAGAATGATGAACATCAAAAAGTCTACAAATAGGGACTCCCCTGGTGGTTCAGAGGTTGACTGCATGCTTCCATTGTAAGATGTCTGGGGTTGATCCCTGGTCAGGGAACTAAGACCCCACATGCTGCACTGCATGGTCAAAAAAAGAAGCTTAAAAATAGCAAATGTTGGAGAAGATGTGGAGAAAAGGAAATCCTTGTACACTGTGGGTGTGAATGTAAATCAGTGCAGCCGCGATGGAAAACAATATATAGGTTCTTAAAAAAAAAAAAAAGAAGAAGAAGAAAGCTATCATACGATCTGGCAATTCCAGTCCTGGATATATATCCAAAAAAAAAAGCAAAAATAGTAACTGGAAAAGATGTATGCAAACTAGTGTCCGTAGCAGCATTATTTACAATACCATGAAATGAGAGCAATCAAAGTGCCCATTGACAGATCAATGGATAAAGGAAATGTGGTGTATAAAATTCGAATTTCTCAGCCAAAAAAAAATAATAATAATGAAAATCTGCCATTTGCAACAATGTGTGTGGACCTAAAAGGTATTTTGCTTAGTGACATGTTAGACAAAGAAAGACAAACACCCTATTTTAGCACTTATATATGGAATATAGAAACAATACAAATAAATGTATATAATAAAACAAAAACAGACTCACAGACATAGAAAACAGATTACACACTACCATGGCATAAAATGGATAACTAATAAAAACCTATCATATAGCACAGGGAACTCTATTCAATACTCTGTGGTGAGCTAAATGGGAAGGAAATCCAAAATAGAGAGGATATATATGTTCACATATAGCTGATTCACTTTGCTGTACAGCAGAAACAAACACAACATTTTAAAGCAACTATACTCCAATAAAAATTTAATTAAAAAAATGAAAACAAACAAGTAGTATCCAGTAAGGAGAGAGAAGAGGGAAAGGGCAGGACAGTAGTTTGGGATTAGGAGATATAAACTGCTATGTATAAAACAAATAAGCAACAATAATATAATATATTGTACAGCACAGGGGAATATAGCCATTATTTTGCAGTTACTGTAGATAGTATATAATCTATACCAATATCAAATCACTATGCTATACATCTGAAACTAAAATAATATCCTGTCAATTATACATCAATTAAAAAATATTATTCCTCAACAATATCTCAGCCAACAGTCTGATCACTGGTTAATGGGCTGTATCTGATCCAATTTTTTACACTGGGTATTTAAAAATGACATATGCTCTTTATATTTCTTTCTACATTTATTAGCTGTAATTCATCTTAAAGAAGTTTTCCTCTTCACCCAGACCCCATATGTCCTCTCTCTCTCTTTAAAGGCCATTCTGGATTGTAAAGATTTAAATATGTAGTATATTATAATTAATTATTGCATTTCTGATGTTAAAATTGTTGCAAATCGGCCTGTGGAACCCCTTGACAGCAGTTCCATTCAACATAGTTGCATTTGCTTTGGAGCACTTCCTTGTTTCCTGGCACAAATATTTCAGTACTCAATTTGTATTATGTGGGTCCCAAATATTAAAGGTCTCACTTTGAAAACACCAATAAAACAAACAAAAATATCTGCAGCTCTTAAAATGCATGTAACAAATTCATGGTACCAAATGCTCCTCTGCATGATATAATTTCTTAGTGTTGATTCTTTTACTTCCGTCAAAGTATTGTTAACTAGACTCATTTTCACTCTGCTGACAAAATTTTCTCAAATACTTACTTCTTCCCTGGCTCTAGGACTAGAGCCTTAGGTGGACCCTAAATTATAGGTGTAGTATGGTTAAATTCTAATGAATACAGACATGTCAGCAGTATGTTCCAGGGATTTTATGTGTATAATTGTATAGAAACCATTTTCCATGTGATCAAGCACTAATACACATATACATATACATACTTATGTATAGGTATTAAATGGTAAGTTTCATGAAACAACATGTATTTTCTACATGTGACATATGTTGATATTTTCTATTATGTTCTATTTCATTATAAAAATTGATTTTACCACCAACTAATGATCCCTGGTCCAGAATTTTAAATAAAAAAAGAGGATTAGAGGATGCAAGAGAAGTGTATTTTTCCAACAGGACACTATGATTAAGTCAAGAAGAATACTGAAGAAGAAGATGAAGTCTATGAATCAGGAGATATGGGACTAAGAAAGCACTGGCATCAAGAGTTAAGCTACAGTTGTGTATCAAATACATATGTGCGTGCATATACATAGTTTTTCTTTTTTCTATCATTTTTTCTTCTTTTATGCTTATAACATCTTAATTGATCTACACTAAAGCATTCAAGGTATTCTTGAAAAAGTGTTTGTAATTTTTATACTGTCATAGAATATTGTGCTTATTTGACGATGGTATCATCGCTGACATAAACATTTCCCTCTGGAAAGATGCGAACTGTGACCCCCTTCCAATTACCTCCAATATTGTGTTTATCCCATTTCATTTCTCAACAGGGCTATGAAAATTACCCTCTAATGAGTCTCTCCACTACTGTTCTTTGCCTCTAATTCCAAGTCAAGCTATCACTCATATTTCCACTGACCAATGCGATGTCACTTAAAACCTCCATTAAACTGCTGCATACTACATAGAGGAGCACATTGGTAAATTATCACAAGTTTAGTTACTTACAAAAAAAAAAACACAAATTTATTGTTATATATTGGGTTTTAAGGGAGAATGTGTTCCTTGTCACCTGGTTAATCCAGGATATTTCTATCTCAAGGTTCTTAAATTAATCACATCTAAATAGTCTTGTTTGCCATGTTAGGTGATATATTCACAGGTTTACGTGATTAAGACATGGACATCATTGAAAGTGTACATTATCTTTCTGCTACAAGAAGTAACTACAATTGCTTTAGCATGCCAGACAAACCACTGCACTATTTCCTGTTTCCTAGCCTATCTCCTGCCTCTTCTCAAACCCCATGAAGTCATGCCAGGATCCTTTCAGCAAATGAACTTTGTCAAATAACATTATTTTTCAGGTCTTTATATCTTTTAACATTCTGTTTCTTTTGCCTCTGAAATCCTCCCCCACTTCTCCATCTGTTGAACTCCAACTCAGTTTTTCAAGACAGCACAAATGGCATCTCTTTGTAAAATGATATACTCCCACATGGAATTCTCAGTCACAAGCAAGTTGTTCCTTATCATAATGCTTTGTTTAAACTCTCCTGGAAGTTTATAACATGTTGTCTCCTGGTCTTTCTTTCCAAATAGAATGTAAGGTTCTCAAGAGACTGAGATACTCATCCCTGTGTTCCAGGGTACTTCTATCTGATTGAAAAAAAAAAAAAAAGACAGTAAGTAAACAAAGAAAAAATAAAAACGTTCAACAAAAGCCAAGTTAATAAAGCAATTATCTGTGGGTCTTCAAAGTGTCTGAGAGGAAAACCACTTGCTCTCAGAAACACATGTGGCCACATCTATCACTAATCTTCACAATTAGGACAACAACTCTATCTAATATTTATAATCAGAGGGTGCTCAGATAACATAATGGTATGGGGGTGTAATCTGCCAAACAGGAAGCATGACTGAGAGGTATCAAAGGCAAGGAATGCAAGGCCAAGATATATGGTGAGTGAGAGGAAACCATGTAAAGGTAAATGATGCCAAGAAATGTGACACGAGGCAGAAAGAACAAGAAAGACAGAATGAACGACATTGGGAAACACAGCAGGTAGAGAGATTAAAAGTCATGAGCCACTTGGTAATTTTTTTTTTCAAAATATAAGTAAAAAGTAACAATAAAAATAACATGAAATAACTACACCTAATCATACCATAGTCATACTTTTTGAGAAACAAAGATAGGACATCATGAAATCTTAGGAAAAGTAATAACACTATATGCAGGACAATATGTGAACAATGGATAATTTGTCATCAGACACAATGGATGTCAGAAAAGCAAAAGTTTAGCAATCAAGGAGATCCAACCAGTCCATCCTAAAGGAGATCAGTCCTGGGTGTTCATTGGAAGGACTGATGCTGAAGCTGACACTCTAATTCTTTGGCCACCTCATGCAAAGAGTTGACACTTTGGAAAAGACCCTCCTGCTGGGAGGGATTGGGGGCAGGAGGAGAAGGGGACAACAGAGGATGACATGGCTGGATGGCATCACGGACTCGAAGGATGTGAGTTTGAGTGAACTCCGGGAGTTGGTGATGGACAGGGAGGCCTGGCGTGCTGCAATTCATGGGGTCGCAAAGAGTCGGACACGACTAAGTGACTGAAATGAACTGAACGGAAAATGCTAAAAGACAAACATATCCACCTGAAATTCCACAACCAGAAATTTCTTTTATCAGAGATAAAGGCAAAATGATGATATTCAGCTCAGTAAAATTTAAGAGATTTGGTTTTTAATTGGCATAACCCACACAAAAACAAAGGGATTCCATGGTGGCTCAGATGGTAAAGAATACCTGCAATACAGGAGACCTGGGTTCGACCCCTTGATCGAAAGATCTCCTGGAGAAGGAAATGGCAACCCACTCCAATATTATTGCCTGGAAAATCCCATGGATGAAGGAGACTGGCAGACTACATACCATGGAGTTGCAAAGAGTTGTATACGACTGAATGACTTCACAAAAACAAATACTAACAAAAATTTCTCTAGACTAAAAGAAAGTGATAAAAAAAACAATAGACTCTAGACTGTTCAGGAAGACTCAACAGTCCTGAGTATTATATATATAACTGTCAAATTTGCTAATTATATGACATAAATATATTAAACTGGTATTCATATTTTATATTAATTTACAGTATTTATATTAATTTACAGTGACCATTTTTATGATTATTTTAAAAAGCTATTTGCTGAAAGAGGATAATATTTTGTGGTGCTTCCAAAATATGGAGACGTAAAATGTATGGTAACAGTGGCAAAAAAGGACAGGAAGGAGGTAAATGGAATATATAACACAGAAATGGGAAAATGAAAAATGTATGCTTTCCTGGGTATGGCAGCAGAACCATATAGGAAAGAAATGAGAAAATCACACTTATTAAAATGCTAGGACCCGGTTAGCGGTGGGTTTCAGTGTTTTTGCTACTGAGAACACCAAGTACTTCTTTGGCTGAGAGTCGGTAGACAGGGCCATGCTGTCGTAGCAATATGGCTCTGCATGAATAGTCATAAGTAGCATGGGCTAATGAAGTTAGAGAGTCCTGTGTTTCAGACCCAACTCTGTTCATTGTCTCCTTGAATAAGAACTCAACTACTTCCATTTCTGCAAAATGGGAAGACATTTGCCTAACTTGAATGTTTTCTACAAGGATCGGGAATAATATCCCTAAGTGCCTAGCACTGTGCGTGGAATGTAGTAGAATGGTTTGGAAGATACATAATGAATAGTAACGGGAAAGATGACAGTTGAAGAAGGATGACTTCTGTGCCTTTTAGTGAAGTCATATCTAAAACGAGTGGGACCGATTTAAAGTTAAATTTAAGCATCAATTATATTTCTTTTCCTTTGATGACTTAGCATTAGTCCAATCTGATAACTTTAGAACAGCTCTGGTTATAGGATATCCAGTATCAGAGCCAGCAGGAGCCAGACCTAGTCACAGATGTTTCCTGCCAAAGAACAATCCAAAAGGGCTACAGAGGGCAAGGGCTGCCAAGTCCTCTGGTCACTCAAATAGGGGAAAGGAAAAAGAGAGCTTGGCAACTGAAGGACCCAGGTGCCACTTGTGTGTGTGCTGTCTGGGGTGCCTAGATGCCACCTGGGTCCTCAGACTTCCATGCACTCACCCTGGAGCTTGAGTAGCCATATTTCCAGAGCACAAGCTGGTGAAAGAGGAAGGCTGAGGGAGACCATGTGCCTTGGGAAAATCAATAACAAAATTCAATGCCAACTGAGAGATGTGCAGCTGTTCAAGAACTGTTTTACTCCTTAAAAATAAAACTTGGGTTTAATGTAATCTAAACGTGTATTTACCTGCATATCACTCATCTTTTTGTAATACAAAGATTGGTTGTAAAACTAAGATCTTGATTGCTCAGAGTTATAACTATTAAAGTGATTTAATCTTTAAGCTATAATTAAAAGCATAAAAATTAACACATATTAAATATAAATACAATGGAGAAGGAGATGGCAACCCACTCCAGTGTTCTTGCCTGGAGAATCCCAGGGATGGGGGAGCCTGGTGGGCTGCCGTCTATGGGGTCGCACAGAATCGGACAGGACTGAAGTGACTTAGCAACAGCAGCAGCAGCAGCAGCATAAATACAAAAAATGAGCAAAACTTTACCATGAGGGTGCAAACCAAGGAATACATGTCATTTTTTTCTAACCTGCCAGTTCTGTGAAACCCACTTATGATGGCAATTTGAATTAAAATCTTATTTTTAAAAATGTTCATTTTATCAATTTCTTCTTCTGAAATCAGTATCACCCATGCTGCCAACTGTGATGTTATAAACTCCAAATGGCTGAAGTTTCTCTATGTGTAGATATCTTTCTTTTTTCCATTTACTTCAAAAGAACTTTCAGGCAGACCATATCCTCTTGAACGAGTAAAATTCAAAAATTTTGAAATCTGGGCATGTATTATTATTTTACATTTCTCTATTTGTTTTGTCTACAAACAGTTGCTTTTAAGATGTATTAAGTTATTAATAAAACCATTGTTTGAGACTCTGCATGAATTAGTGAAAAACGCTTCTGGTTCTTCCTTTACAAACCTTTCACTGTGCAACTCTGATCTTCCAGAGAATGTCCTACAATGTCAGAAGTTTATTCAAACAACATATTGCACAATTTAGTAAATTTCGAGTTTTATCTTTTGGCAGTTGCAATCTTAGCTAAATAATATATCTTGTGAAATATTTCTACTTGGTCTTAGCTGGGTAGGGTCAAAATGAGTTTTCAGCTAAAATATTCTAAGATGAAACATCCTACCATTCAAGAAATTTTCTCGAAGTTGGTTAAACATGTGAAGAAGTTGCTTTGACACTTTCAGGTTCAGTTCAGTTCAGTTCAATTCAGTCACTCAGTCATGTCTGACTCTTTGCAACCCCACGGACTGCAGCATGCCAAGTTTCCCTGTCCATCACCAACACCTAGAGCTTGCTCAAACATGTCCATCAATTCGGTGATGTCATACAACTATCTCATCCCTTGTCATCCCCTTCTCCTCCTGCCTTCAGTCTTTAACAACATCAGGGTCTTTTCCAAGGAGTCAGTTCTTCACATCAAGTGGCCAAAGTATTGGAGTTTCAGCTTCAGTATCAGTCCTTCCAATGAATATTCAGGACTGATTTCCTTTAGGATGGACTGGTTGGATCTCAATGCTGTCCAAGGGGCTCTCAAGAGTCCTCTCCACACCAGAGTTCAAAAGCATCAATTCTTTGATGCTCAGCTGTCTTCATAGTCCAACTCTCACATCCATACATGACTACTGGAAAAACCATAGCTTTGACTACACAGACCTATGTTGGCAAGGTAATGTCTGTGCTTTTTAATATGCTGTCCAAGTTGGTCATAACGTTTCTTCCAAGGAGTAAGCATCTTTTAATTTCATGGCTGCAGTCTCCATTGGCAGTGATTTTGGAGCCCCCAAAATAAAGTCTCTTACTCTTTCCCTTGTTTCCCCATCTATTTACCATGAAGTGATGGGACCAGATGCCATGATCTTCGTTTTCTGAATGTTGAGCTTTAAGCCAAATTTTCACTCTCCTCTTTTACTTTCATCAAGAGGCTCTTTAGTTCTTCTTCACTTTCTGTCAGAAGGGTGGTGTAATCTGCATATCTGAGGTTATTGATATTTTTCCCGGAAATCTTGATTCCAGCTTGTGCTTCATCCAGCCTGGCATTTCACATGATGTACTCTGCATATACGTTAATTAAGGAGGGTGACAATATAACAACCTTGACGTACTCCTTTCCAGATTTGGAACCAGGCTGTCATTCCATGTCCAGTTCTAACTGTTGCTTCCTGACCTGCATACAGATTTCTTAGGAGGCAGGCCAGGTGGTCTGGTATTCTCACCTCTTTAAGAATATTCCACAGTTTGTCATGATGTACACAGTCAAAGGCTTTGGAGTAGCCAATAAAGCAGAAGTAGATGTTCTTCTGGAATTCTCATGCTTTTCTGATGATCCAACAGATGTTGGCAATTTGATCTCTGGTTCCTCTGTATTTTCTAAATCCAGCTTGAACATCTGGAATTTCATGGTTCGTGTACTTTTGAATTCTGTCTGGAGAATTTTGAGCATCACTTTGCCAGTGTGTGTGATAAGTGCAATAGTGTGGTAGTTTGAACATTCTTTGGCATCACCTTTCTTTAAGACTTTTCCAGTCCTGTGGATACTGCTGAGTTTTCCAAATTTGCTGGCATATTAAGTGCAGCACTTTCACAGCATCATCTTTTAGCATTTGAAATAGCTCAACTGGAATTTCATCACCTTTGCTAGCTTTGTTTATAGTGAAGCTTCCTAAGGCCCACTTGATTTCACATTCCAGGATATCTGGCTCTAGTTAAGTGATCATGGTTACCTGGGTCATGTAGGTCTTTTTTGTATAGTTCTTCTGTGTATTCTTGCCACCTCTTCTTAATATCTTCTGCTGCTATTAGACCCATATCATTTCTGTCCTTTATTGTGTCCATCTTTGCATGAAATTTCCCCTTGGTATCTCTAATTTTCTTGAAGAGATCTCCAGTCTTTCCCATTCTATTGTTTTCCCCTATTTCTTTACTCTGATCACGGAGGAAGGCTTTCTTATCTGTCCTTGCTATTCTTTGAAACTCTACATTCAAATGGGTAGATCTTTCCTTTTCTCCTTTGCCTTTGCTTCTCTTCTTATCTCAGCTATTTGTAAGGCCTCCTCAGACAACCATTTTGCCTTTCTTTTTCTTGGGGATGGTCTTGATCATTGCCTCCTGTACAATATCATGAACCTCCATCCATAGTTCTTCAGGCACTCTGTCTGTCAGTTCTAATCCTTTGAATATATTTGTCACTTATACTGTATAATCATAAGGGATTTGATTTAGGTCATACCTGAATGGTCTAGTGCTTTTCCCTACTTTCTTCAGTTTCAGTCTGAATTTGTCATTAAGGAGTTCATGATCAGAGCCACAGTCAGCTCCCTGTCCTGTGTTTGCTGACTGTATAGAGCTTCTCCATCTTTGGCTGCAAAGAATGTAATCAATTTAATTTCACTATTGACCATCTGGTGATGACCATGTGTAGAGTCTTCTTTTGTGTTGTTGGAAGTAATCTGTTCTTTCAGGAGGTAATCTGTTCTTTCAGGTTACATGATCAAAATCTCTAAGTACAGACATATTTGCAAAGATAGTTCACATATGCTGCTTGGAAAACTTATTATTTAATTTTAACATTTTTTGAAGGCACAGATGCCTAAGGAATAGAAGAAGAGTTTTTCAGCTTTAATTTAAACTATTAGAATGAGGGATCAGTTCATTCACATTAAAATCAAAGGGATCCTATTGCCTAGTTCTTCCTTCCTGCTGCTTTACCTTTCCTAACTCTTCCCCTTGCTATGTTCAGTGAGCATCTTAATTCGCTTAACCCAATATTTCTTTCCTAAAAGTGACGTCAAGCTTGCAGATATTTACTTTGAGGAGTAAAGAGGAAATTTCATTTTATTATTGTATATTTCAAAAGTAGTAAATAAAAATTCAGTCAATTCAAGGCATTGAGTAAGAGAATAACTTCTGAAAGTGACATTTTAAAATATACTGGCCTTGTAGAGAAAAAAACACCAGGTATGTTTTTTACTTGAGATCAGAAATTAAAACATTGTCTTACCTCAGTTTCCTGGTAAATACCAAACTTTTTACTTCTTTCATCAATCCACTTGCTATCCTCCCCCCACCCAACTTTGCATTTTCTCTCTTTTATTAAAGTTTAATGATACTTCACTTCCGCTAAAGTATAAGGAGGCTGCATGGGGGTTGTTACTGTAACTCTTCTCTATGCAATTGCCATCATTTTCTCTCCCCTCACAATTTAGTCCAAGGTTCTGTTGGGATGTTCTGTTAACATGCAAGAACCTTCAAGAAGATCCTTTCTCAGAAAATCAGTTACAGAGTTCCATTCTAATCTCACAAACCTTGTATAGGGTCTAATTTTGCCACAAGAATGATATAAAGTTTCAAAAAATAATATTTCTCAAAGCTATTTCTACATAAAATGAGATGGGAAACCAAGTAATTACCAAAATGCTTGATGTCAAAATAAGTTTGGATGGACCATTCAAACAGTGAGTCAAAAATTATTCTGAATATTTTTTGTTTTGAATATATGAATACCTGCTTCTACTTCACTTTACACAGGTATCTGAGGGCTTAGGCTGATTAAAATAATCTGAACACTGTTCCAGACATCTAATCCCAGAGCACTGGACTCATTCTACATACCAAATCCACCCTTCACTGGATTGAGCTGCTGGACATACCATGTACAACAGGTTGAATGTATTTTGGTAAAAAATGTGAATTTGCATGGATGGGTTTTAAGAACAATATCTCTGTACCCATCTTGTGCTGCCCAGGGATGTATATATAAAGCAATGACTGAAAATTAGCCTTTACAAATTCTAAGCTTTTCCTCCTTTGTTTCCAAACCAACTTGTACATGAGAGCTTTTTTGCGGTGCCTGAAGCTAGTGCCTTACCAAGAATCAGTGATTGATAGTGTTATGGTAGCCAAAGGAGAAAAGGGGTTTTGTTTATGTGCTGTGAGATCATCACAGATCTATCTCACTGTTTCAAGATGGGGTGAGTGTAAAGGACACATTGGGTGCTGTGTGTCTGATCCAGGATTCTTGCCTCCCCTAATTGCTACACCCATCTAGTTGTGCTTGCTGGGGAGTGTAAGGACTCCACAAGTCACTGATTTGTTTATTGCCAAGTGACCTAGCTTGTATAAATATAATCTGTTGGTTTTTCTCCATGTTCTTTTGTGGATTTATTGTTTACAAACTTCTTTCTGTAACCAAGAGAAAAATAGCCAAAACATCTTTGACGAAAAGTTCTGCACCAGGAAAAAGAAATTGAAATATAAGTTTGGGTACCCTTCAGCTCTAAGTGAGGACCTTAAGCCATCCTATCTTTTGCCTTTCCCTTCTTCTATTTTCTATTTTGGACCAAATCTAGATTCTACAAAACTGACTTATATCACACTCCTTCTTTCATACCTCCCCAAAAGCCCACACACCTATGCAATACACATTTAACCTGCAGGATGTCTCCACAACATTTAAGCAATTTGAGTAACAACTCTGAAAAATCTAGAAACACTCCATTCTTTGTTCTCAATCTTCTGGGTCATGTGTATTTCTGGATGATTCATGCCAAATACACTGGGTAGACCATACCTCCTTAAATCTCAAATCCTAGGGTAGAGAGAAGCAATGAGCAGGGCTTTCTTACAGACACTGGGGTCAGAAGATCAAAGAAGGAAAAGAAGTATATATACATGTCACTCAGGAACTTTTATGTAGGTTAATATATTTATGTCAAAATATCACAAGATAGTTTAACAGAAGACAGATGAATACAGCTCCATATTTATTGCTAGAAATCAAAACTTTGTGTGAAATCTTCAATTTATGAGGAACAAGGGTAGGAAAAATGTGTAGCTCTCTGTTCTTTGTCTTATCCCCTCCCCTCTTTCCTGAGTGCAGGAGACTGAGTCCCCATGTGCTTTGGTGAGCCTATCACTGGGGAGTTTATGTGATGGTTGATTTTGCTGTGATGGGGACTCCTTTTACCATTTGCCATCATTTTGTAACACACGTGTTGCTCCTTTTCCCTCCCCCTCACTGTTCCAGGAAAAATATAGTGAATTGTGGCACTGGGGAAAAAAAAAAAAAAAAAAACAGGGACAGGAATGTGCTCAAGAAGACATTGTTGAAAATTGTAGAAAGAATGCCTACATTGACTTGGAAGATGCGGTAACTTTCCCAAAGCACCTGTCAACTAACCACAAAAATTCTAAAATCCTCATTGTACAGGTTAAGACTAGATAGAGTACTAGAAAACAATGGAGGGTAGCCTTTCATAGGCTCCATTGGGTGTTAAATTTCTCTGCTCTTCTGGCAATAACATCTGGATAATTGCATCTCCTATAATTATTATATGTTATTCTTGGTCATGCTCTATTATGTTGTAAGATAAAAATGGGCAGAATACTGTTACTATAGATAGGGATCTTTACATATATTTTTTTCCTAAGCAGATTTCCTGTATGATTATGCATTTTAATTTCACAATGAATTATATGTGTGGAGCATGCATGTGCATGCTTGAATCCTTTCAAAGTGTATAGAAGAAGATATGCAGATGGCAATTTGTGAACAATTTCTTCTCCTTTTCTTTTTTGCTAAAAGAGAACTTATTTCAATAAGTTGTGTTTTAGGCATGACAACCTCAGCCTAGGACCCTAGTGGGTTATAGCCTGATGTAATTCATTATATTTGTTGTAAGGAAGGACGCCCAACAAAAGCATCAATTATTATTTCATAGGGACTATTTTTATTATGATCCGTGGGATAAATTTTTCTCAGATCTCAATGTTTACAAGATGGTTATACTTCATCTTTGGTAATGCTGCGATTTTTTTTTAATGTATAGGTGATAAGAATGTTTGATTTATATCTCTCCTTTTTCATTGACTACCAAAAATCTCAGAGACAAATTAGTGACCCATTAGTCATAATGACCATTTTAGATATTACCTTAGTCTATCTCTTTTTTTCCTAATTCTTAGAGCCTTTATTGTATCTTCCTCTATTTTTTTCTTTGTTTCAAAATTCACTTGGATTTACTGGCCAGAATCCTACTCCAGTATGATACCACACAACAACTGTTGTGGTAAATCCTGTTGTGTTACAGTGTGTAGAAAATTCTTTTGCACACTCCAGGGTCAGTCAGTTTGTACTTTGAAGATAGAATTTGATAACATTTAATGTGTGTATGTGTGATCATTGTTCAGTCATGTCCTACTCTTTGCGACCCACCAGGCTCCTCCATCCCTGGAATTTTCCAGGCAAGAATACTGGAGTGGTTTGCCATTTTCTATTCTTGGGGATCTCCCCAACCCAGGGGTCCAACGTGTGTCTCTTGCATCCCCTTCATTGGCAGGCAGATTCTCTACCACTGAGCCATCTGGGAAGCTCTAACATTTAATACTGGATCTCTCTTTTTTAAAATTAATTATTATTTATTTTTATTGGAGGATAGTTGCTTTACAATGTTGTGTTTGCTTCTGCCATACAACAACGTGAATCAGCAATAAGTGTACATACATATCCATTCCCTCTTGAGCCTTCCCCAAATACCCCATCATCCCACCCCTCTAGGTCATCACAGAGTGTCAGGCTGGGTTCCCTGTGTTAAATAGCAGCTTCCCAGTAGCTACCTATTTTATACATGGCAGTTTATATGTGTCAGTGCAACTCTCTCAATTCATCTCACCCTCTCTTTCATCCTTAGTGTCCACAAGCCCATTTTCTACAGCTGTGTCTCTATTCTTGCCCTCAAATAGGTTCATGAGTACCATTTTTCTAGATTTCATATATATGCACTAACATACAATGTTTGTTTTTCCTTTTCTGACTTCCTCTGTATGACAGGCTCTAGGTTCATCCAGCTCAGTGTAACTAAGTCTCATTCATTCCTTTTTATGGCTGAGTAATATTCCAATGTATATATGTACCATATCTTTATCTGTTCATCTGTTAATGGACATCTAGGTTGCTTCCATGTCCTGGCTATTGTAAATAGTGCTTCAATGAACACTGGGGGTATATGTGTCTTTTTGAATTATAGTTTGATCAGAGTACATGCCCAATAGTAATACTGCTGGGTCATATAGTTGTTTTAGTCCTAGTATTTTAAGGAATCTCCACATTGCTCTCCATTGTGGTTGTATCAATTTATATTCACACCAATTCAAGAGGGTTCCCTTTTCTCCACATGTTCTCCAGCATTAATTGTTTGTAGATTTTTTTGATAATGGCAATTCTGACCAGTATAAGGTGATACCCCATTGTAGTTTTGATTTGTATTTCCTAATAATGAGTGATGTTGAACATTTTTATTCATGTGTTTATTGGACATCTTATGTCTTCTTTGGAGAAATGTCTGTTTAGGTCTTCCACCCATTTTTTTTTAAATTGGGTTGATTGTTTTGTTGACATTGAACTGCATGAGTTGCTAGAATCAACCTTCCTGACTTCAGATTATACTAAAAAGCTATAGTCATTGAGACAGTATGGTACTGGCACAAAAACAGAAATCAATGGAACAAATAAATCAATGGAACAAAACAGAAAGCTCAGAAATAAATCAAAACACCTACTTGGGACCTTACCTTTGACAAAGGAGGCAAGAATATACAATGAATAAAAAGCAAACTCTTCAATAAGTGGTGCTGGGAAAACTGCACAGATACATGTAAAAGAATGAAATTAGGACACTTCCTAACACCATACACAAAAATAAACTCAAAATGGATTAAAGATCTAACTGTAAGGTCAGACACTATAAACTCTTAGAGGAAAACATAGGCAGAACACTCTTTGACATAAGTCACAGCAAGATCCTCTTTGACTCACTTCCCAGAGTAATGGAAATAAAAACAAAAATAAACAAACAGAATATAATTAAACTTAAAATCTTTTGCACAGCAAAGGAAACTATAAAAAAGATGAAAAGACAACTTTCAGAATGGGAGAAAAGAATTGCTAATAAGGCAACTAGTCTCAGTCTATTTTTATGTTAACTCATTGATCCTTACCTTTCCATTTATTAATCTTTTCAAATATTTTTTCATTGAATTTAGTTTTCTTATCACAAATGCTTTTTGAACAAGTTGGACATTAAAGAAATAAATGATTTGTCAAATGAATGGATATGTCATTCTTAACTCTCCAATGCATACTATGGAAACTGCACAAGCCTGTCATAAAATCTATACAAAAGTGTAAAAATCAGTATTTTTTTAAAAACAACCAGATGAGTACTGTGCACCTACTTTATATGCATCTGTCTCATTATAGTCACATTGTGTCATGACCCACCTTTCCCCTCCTTCAGTGATGGTGTATTTCAGACTATTAAAACAAAGATGTTTCTGTCAGACTAAGACTATGTGGATCTGTTTCTCCTATGGTGTAGTTTACATGTGTGTCTGCACATATTACTATGCAAACTACATTTTCAAAGAGAGAAGAAAAAGACACTTTAAATTAATTCCCTACATGTTGAAAACACTAGGCTCAGCAAATTCAGATACAGAATTCACATTGAACTTTATGACTATTATAATTCTATTATAGGTCATGTGTGTGTGTTCATCGCTCAACCATGTCCAACTCTTTTGTGACCCCATGGACTATAGCCTGCCAGGCTCCTCTGTCCATGGAATTCTCCAGGCAAGAATACTGGAGTGGGTAGCCATTCCCTTCTCCAAGGGATCTTCCTGACTCAGGGACTGAACCTGGGTCTCCTGCATTACAGGCAGATTCTTTACCATCTGAGCCAACAAGGAAGCCCATTATAAGCCATGCATGTCCACAATTCAGAAAACAGGGAAATGGTGGGATTTGTGCTGATCTTGTCTTGACCCATCCTGACCAATTAAAGGAAGCCAAGGAAAATGTTTCAAGAGCTACAAACAGACAATAGTCAAATACTTTTTTAAGAAAGCTGAATTGTTTCTTGTAACTTCTTTATGAAATATTTATTCAGCATGACTAATTGCTGATTGAAAATAATTCTATAGAAAAGCAATTGCATATTCTGGAAGGCAGTGACTTAAATTTGATGTCCATTTCTTTTGCTTACAGGTAAGTGGTTATTTGCTTATTTAACAAAGCTAATGTAACTAAGATGAAAATTTGTTTCCCCTTTGAGGCATTATACTTTTCTATAAAGAAATATCAAAGAAATTTAAATGTGGTCTCAATTAAATGCACTGGCCCAGATTTCAAGCCTGAGCTGAATTTCTCAAATCATAGTTCTCATGCTTCAATATTCCTGTGATGCTTATTGTTATGCAGGATAACAGGCTAAAAGAAACTTCAACTATGGTGGACTTAAAGTAATAGCTCCCAAATGACCATCAAAATAGAAAATGATTTGAGGTGCAGGAAGAATTTAACTTAAATTCTTCCAATATGTACAGGTCAGAGGATTTTGCACAGGTTGTTTCAGGAGAAAAGTCCCAGAAAAAAATAATATTAGAACATTCACATGAGAATGATGACTGGCAAATTTCATCCAGTAAATACTATGAAGTTGAAATCCAAAGTGACTGGTAAAAATCTTCCACTTTTTGATTAAAACAGCAGCCTCCAACAAACATCACACAGAATCTTCAAGTCACTGGTCACTATTCATAATTAATGTTGTTTATTTTAATTCTTTTAATTCACTTTGTGATCATTATGTTTTGACTTTTCCTCTATCATTGCCACTTTGCTGGGCTTCAAAAGCCAATGCCCCTTTCCCTCATTATTCCAAGTAGTGTTACTTAATGTCAGTTTCAAAAATGGAAGCACAGAAGGATAGAAAAGTTCCTGCTGTGTCTGTCTTGGTTCCAGAATCTTACAGGATTGATTCGTATGGAAATACAAACCACAGGAATAATGTTTCAGTAAGAGAAAGATGCCGAAAAATCTTTATTGATGAGTAGAGGGCTAGGTCATTGCATTCACATCTATCCCATTGCAAGTGATATTTACAATTTAAAGAAAAAAAATCCTATAAATTCAGACATAAAGATGGAGAGGCAGATTCTGGCTGCCCCTCTGGGTAGGACAGATATTTTAATTCCTGGGTGGTTTCCTACAGACACAGATAGCACCATAGCATTTTATTTAATTGTTTCTCATGATATCAGTTGCCTGAAGGTAACATTTCTACATATTATGATAAATTATGAAGAATATCATATGTGGTTAAACTAGCAGTGTCTTAATGAGCAGATATAAGCAATAAGTATGTGGATACTTCTCTGTCATTCACAGGAAAAAATCACCAGTGATAGCAAAGTTTCCCTGTACCTTTTGTGCTTCCACATAACAGCTAATATAAAATCTCAAGACCTTTATCTAAGGCCCTTTTTTATGTGATATGGTGCTATATAGTCAGTTTTTGCAATTTGGTTGAAAATTCTCTATAAAATTGACTAAAACTCAGCTATTAACCCTTAAAGGAGGGCTATTTAAGGCAGATATTTCTAGAATGCAAGCTACTGGGAAGATTAACAAGGAAAGGGAAAAATTATTTACATAGATAAACCTTGTACTATAAGTGAGAACAGAGTAAGCACTTGATCTTTTCAAAACTTCACATCACTGTGTATAGTTACCTGCTTGAATTGTAAATATCTTTTCCTTATGTTGAAAACCTCTTAGCCAAACATTAAATCATGCTAGAGGTGAACATGTCACTTTCTCACCTCAATTTGTCATTTTGAGTATTTTTCATCAGCAAGTTTTCCTTATAATACTCAGAATATTCTGCTTTAACAGTGTTGCCCAAATTAAAATGAATTACTTTTCTAGAATGGATATTTACCCCCAAAAACACACTATTATACTCATTAGATACTCATTATGTCTCACTGTAATATGAAATCTCCATTTTTCCCTTAACATGCCACCCAAACCAATTTTTTTCCTAAATTTTGCAATGTCTTGGAAGGTGAGCATAAGACAGAAGAAGCAGTAGAATGAAAGTAGCTTTCAGACTATCAGTATCACTTGGGGTTCATTATTTCTCTTGAGGTCATAGCAGAGTAGCATATATACAAAAGCAAGCTTCACTGTCTTATCTGGCATTTTATGAAATTTAGTATATTACCGGAGAAGACAATGGCACCCTACTCCAGTACTCTTGCCTGGAAAATCCCATGGACAGAGAAGCCTCAGTTCAGTTCAGTTCAGTTCAGTCACTCAGTCGTGTCTGACTCTTTGTGACCCCATGAATCGCAGCACACCGGGCCTCCCTGTCCATCACCATCTCCCGGAGTTCACTCAGACTCACGTCCATCGAGTCCGTGATGCCATCCAGCCATCTCATCCTCTGTCATCTCCTTCTCCACCTGCCCCCAATCCCTCCCAGCATCAGAGTCTTTTCCAATGAGTCAACTCTTTGCATGAAGTGGCCAAAGTACTGGAGCTTCAGCTTCAGCATCATTCCTTCCAAAGAAATCCCAGGGCTGATCTCCTTCAGAATGGACTGGTTGGATCTCCTTGCAGTCCAAGGGACTCTCAAGAGTCTTCTCCAACACCACAGTTCAAAAGCGTCAATTCTTCAGCACTCAGCCTTCTTCACAGTGCAACTCTCACATCCATACATGACCACAGGAAAAACCATAGCCTTGATTAGACAGACCTTAGTTGGCAAAGTAATGTCTCTGCTTTGGAATATGCTATCTAGGTTGGTCATAAGTTTTCTTCCAAGGAGTAAGCGTCTTTTAATTTCATGGCTTGCAGTCACCATCTGCAGTGATTTTGGAGCCCCCCAAAATAAAGTCTGACACTGTTTCCACTGTTTCTCCATCTATTTCCCATGAAGTGATGGGACCAGATGCGATGATCTTCGTTTTCTGAATGTTGAGCTTTAAGCCAACTTTTTCGCTCTCCTCTTTAGCCTGGTAGGCTGCAATCCATGGGGTCTCTAAGAGTTGGACACGACTGAGCGACTTCACTTTCACTTTTTACTTTTATGCTTTGGAGAAGGAAATGGCAACCCACTCCAGTGTTCTTGCTTGGAGAATCCCAGGGACGGGGGAGCCTGGTGTGCTGCTGTCTATGGGGTCTCACAGAGTCGGACACAACTGAAGCGACTTAGCAGCAGCTGCAGCAGCAGCAGCAACAAGAGCAGCAGCATATTACCACTCTCTCCCTAAGTGCCTAAGACAATCCACCATGGTAACATTGTCCAGGAGCATTTAAGGAGGCAATAACTTTTCAAAATCAATAGGATATACCTAATCTTGTTGGAGAAAAAGAAGATCAACTTTATTCAATATTGCATTAATTAGACAAGAGTAAGATTGCAATTTAATTAATTGAGCATATTTGTCTTCTATATGAAATGGAAATATTTCTTGACATATGGAAATTAGATCTTTAATTTTTTCTCCAAGAAGAGGAAACAAAAAAATCTGAGTATTTACTGAGTAATTATAATCTGAAGGATAGATCATATTCAATTGCAGTTGAGAAAATATATTGAGATTCCAAATATTGAGCACCTATGAGGGGACGAACACTGTTATGAATTCCTAAGTATGTAAAAGAAAAAAATACTAAGAACTGTAATAAAGTAGAAGAGAGATACTAAATTACACATCATAGACTATCATAGGAACTGTAACAAGCTAGAAGACAGATACTAAATTACACATTATAGACTATAAGTGCTCTACAATTGATGATTTTGTGACGATGGAAATGTTTGATATTTGTACTTCTGTCCAATGCTGCCGGTATTAAACATACGTAGTTATTGTGCAAACAAAATTGTCAAACAACATTAAAATTGAAAGAAATCATACCAAAATTCCATAAAAGCTTAATACAATAAAATTATTCATAATAGTTAATATAAAATGAAGCAGTGACTCAAAAACACTGGCTTCATTAAAATGTTTTCTGTTATGTTTCATATCAATATACACAGTAAATTATTTCACTTTATTTTGTCCTTTTTATTCATAATGACAATGACTTAATTGTTCTAATTTGTTGTTTATAATGTTTCTTAGAAAGCATATAAATCAGGGTTCAGTTATTTCTTATAGCAGATAATTCAGCTGTGAGATCATTTTTGCTGTCCATTTTAATCCAAATGGACATTACATCTCATGAGCTTTGCTTGATAGTCTGCCAATGTTTAAATGTGTTCTGTAGTCGAATAGGCTTAGAAAATGATTTCCCACAGTATGAAGGCTGGGGCATAATTATGAGATTTGGCTACATATTGGTCACCACACAGGAGCACTGGAATAACTCAGGTATAGAAGTTTGTTAGTATTAAGTATTTTATTTCCAAAGCATTAAAAAACATTTCAAGCATATTGTTGAAAGACATTTGCATAATGCATACAGGTAGATGAACAGAGATATCAAACCAAAGAATTAATTAACATTAAATTATTTTCTAATATATGTCCATTCAGGGAGTATTGGCAACAGTACATTCTTAATAGGAATGAAGGGTAGATTTTGTAATTGTGATAAATCTAGACCTCAGTTCAGTTCAGTTCAGTCACTCAGTCGTGTCTGACTTTTTGTGACCCCATGAATTGCAGCATGCCAGGCCTCCCTGTCCATCACCAACTCCCGGAGTTCACTCAGACTCATGTCCATTGAGTAAGTGATGACATCCAGCCATCTCATCCTCTGTCGTCCACTTCCCCTTCTGCCCCCAATCCCTCCCAGCATCAGAGTCTTTTCCAGTGAGTCAACTCTTCACATGAGGTGGCCAAAGTACTGGAGTTTCAGCTTTAGCATCATTCCTTCCAAAGAACACCTAGGACTGATCTCCTTTAGAATGGACTGGTGGATCTCCTTGCAGTCCAAGGGACTCTCAAGACTCTTCTCCAACACCACAGTGCAAAACCAATACAGTATTATAAAGTAAAATAAAAAAATAAAATAAAGCATCAATTCTTCGGTGCTCAGCTTTCTTCACAATCCAAGTCTCACATCCATACATGACCACTGCAAAAACCATAGCCTTGAGTAGACGGACCTTTGTTGGCAAAGTAATGTCTCTGCTTTTCAACATGCTATCTAGGTTGGTCATAACCTTCCTTCCAAGGAGTAAGCATCTTTTAGTTTCATGGCTGCAGTCACCATCTGCAGTGATTTTTGGAGCCCCCAAAAACAAAAACAAAGTCCGACGCTATTTCCACTGTTTTCCCATCTATTTCCTATGAAGTGGTGGGACCGGATTCCATGATCTTTGTTTTCTGAATGTTGAGCTTTAAGTCAACTTTTTCACTCTCCTCTTTCACTTTCATCAAGAGGCTTTTTAGTTCCTCTTCACTTTCTGCCATAAGGGTGGTATCATCTGCATAGCTGAGGTTATTGATATTTCTCCCGACAATCTTGATTCCAGCCCAGCATTTCTCATGATGATATAACTTAAATAAGCAGAGTGACAATATACAGCCTTGACATACTTCTTTTCTTATTTGGAACCAGTCTGTTGTTCCATGTCCAGTTCTAACTGTTGCTTCCTGACCTGCATATAGGTTTCTCAAGAGGCAGGTCAGGTGGTCTGGAATTCCCATCTCTTTTAGAATTTTCCACAGTTTATTGTGACCCACACAGTCAAAGGCTTTGGCATAGTCAATAAAGCAGAAATAGATGTTTTTCTGGAACTCTCTTGCTTTTTCCATGATCCAGCGGATGTTGGCAATTTGATTTCTGGTTCCTTTGCCTTTTCTAAAACCAGCTTGAACATCTGGAAGTTCAAGGTTCACATATTGCTGAAGCTTGGCTTGGAGAATTTTGAGCATTACTTTACTAGCATGTGAGATGAGTGCAATTGTGCGGTAGTTTGAGCATTCTTCGGCATTGCCTTTCTTTGGGATCTAGACCTAGAGAAAAGCTAAGACTTAATAAATGTTAGAGGAAATGTATTTAAAACTTAAAACATTTTACACTTAATTATTTTCAGTCACTTCTGTCAGGCAGTGTGTCAAGGGATACCAATATGAGCCTCCAGGAAGATCATCACCTAAGGTCAGTGGTTCTCAGGGTACAGTTCTCAGACCAGCAGCTTCAGAATCACTTGGGAAAGGGTCAAAAATGCAAATTTTTAAGCAACACCTAGATTTAGTGAATCAGAAAGTCTGAGGGTCATACCTAGAAATCTGCATTATAATAGGCCTCCTTGGTGATTTTGATTCATTAAAACTGGTGACTGAGGTCATCATTCTAACCTCTCAGGTGAGGAAATTCAGATGCAGATTAGGTGATTTGGGAGTATGAATTAAAACTAAGGTTTGCTCACCACCAGTCTCCACTGCTTCAGTAATTCTGCCTGGAGCCCTCATGTGGACAGAGTTGTCTGCCTACCCAGCATCCATTTACGTGTCTTTATTCCAATCAGAAAAATGGTTCAATGAAAGGATCCACTCTCTTTATATGGATCAAGAGGAAATTAATTTTTTTCTTAGCTCTTGTGACAGATAATAACTGCCAAATATATCATGGAAATATTGTCTTTGTTATTGATTGGTATAGAGAAGTTTATGTAACCAAAGTCTGGTCAAAGAGTTAAATCTGAGAAAGATTTTCTCACTCCTGAAAAGGAATTATGAGACTAAGAACTGCCTCTTTTTCTTATATCAGTGACATTTTGCATAGGACAACTAGAACTCCTATAGCCATTTTATAACTGTATTTTCCTGAGGCCAAATCCAAACTACTGATAATGTTACTAAAAAATATTAATGTAAAAGAATAACACCTATGGTATCACCGATGCTAAAACAACCTGAAACAGCCAATCAAGTAAATAGGGTGCCTTTCCTGACAGCCATTCTCCCTATGGACTTTAAGTTATTAGTGACAGTGTTTTTTATGGTTTATGCCATTATGAATCAGTGTTCTTATTACTGACATTTGAAAACATCCTTGATACAGGACTTTTAACACTGACTTATTGGGACTCCTTCATATCTGTTTACAACCTATAATTATACATCATAGCAGATATAAATATGTTTTTATAAGAGTAAAATATTTACTTTCATCCCACCCCCTACTTCATTTACTATTCTTGAGTGGCAACTACTTTTTACTCTTTGTGTTTTAATTGTTTTGACAGTCATTATTAAAATTCTAAGCAAATTTCTTAACATTTATTGATTGATAAATTTTAGATAATATCTTTTGATTTCTAGCTGCAACATGAAATTGTTATCCCCCTTAAACACCTTCAATTTCCCTTTCACTTATCTAACTCCAGGTTTTTATAGTTTTTCAGCTTTCACGTCTCTCACTCAATTTCTATAATCTCTTTTTATCTTGCCAAAGTTCGAAACAGGTATATTAAATCTTCTGGAATTTTTCTAAGGTAAAAGGAGATCCAACAAGTCCATTCTAAAGGAGATCAGTCCTAGGTGTTCTTTGGAAGGAATGATGCTAAAGCTGAAACTCCAGTACTTTGGCCACCTCATGTGAAGAGTTGACTCATTGGAAAAGACTCTGATGCTGGGAGGGATTGGGGGCAGGAGAAGAAGGGGATGACAGAGGATGAGATGGCTGGATGACATCACCGACTGGATGGACATGAGTTTGAGTGAACTCCGGGAGTTGGTGATGGACAGGGAGGCCTGGCGTGCTGCAATTTTGGGGGTTGCAAAGAGTCGGACATGACTGAGTGACTGAACTGAACTGAACTGAACTTGAAAATGTTGAAAACTATGAATTATTTACATTTGATGACACAAATTTTGGTCACTAAAGAGTCAAGTAGAATGAATGGGTTCAAGAACACACATAATCTAGGTTTATAGATTGATGACAACATAGAATTATTCAAGCATCAGGTACAAATAAATCCCTTTTTCTTAAATTTCCTTATACCACATTTTAGTTTGCTTTGTATTTGAATCATGATGTTCTTGTTTTTCTTTTCCTGGAAGATAGAATTACTCGTTCATTCTCTCTGAACAGAAAAGAACCACAGCTTCATCTTCTTATTGAGGGCTTCTAAATCTCTTGACTGCCATTCCATAACACTGCCCCCAAACCTGGGTCCAAAAATGCTTTCAACTTCCTTGTCTAAATGGGCAGATAGATGTGCAGATGTTAGATGCACATCTGCCTTTCTGGATTTTTTTTTTTTTTCCAAACAAAATTTTGGGTTGCTTCTACTGCTTTGGATCTGATACTGCCCTTTTGTTAGGTTTCTCTTGTTTTGCTGAACCAAAATCTTAGATAATTTGAAGATTAATGCTAAAAATAGGACTAAATGTTCTGTCTTTGCCTAACTAATACTAACTAAATATATATTATATATTTGGCCTCATAAATGATTCATAGTTCTCAGATTCAAACTCTAGTACTTGTTTTGCTTCATTAAGTTCTAGCATTTAGCATCATTATTCGAATCCCTCAATGAGAAAAATTTTGTCTTTCTAGGTACCTGTTTTTGTTCTCTAGAAGATTTTGAAATATCTGTTTCCACTTGAAGTTCAGAAATTTCAGGATAATGTATCCAATTGTGGATTTTTCTTCATGTATTCACTGATTCTTTTCTTCATTTATTCTACAATAGACCTTGGTATCTATTAACCAGACTTTGAATTTATTGCTTACTTGCTTTTGCAATCATATTTTTAATTATCAGAATTGTTTCTTCTTGTTCTATGCTTGCTGCTTATTGATGGTAGCATGGTCTTGCATTATAGATATAATAGTCTCTTAACTATGTCAAAGAATATTCATTGCAATTTGTAATATATTATTTTTGTTTATTTCCTGTATTTCTTCTAGTCAATTATTTTATTTTCTTAGATTTATCTCTTTCGACTCTTTACTCAAAATGCATTTCTACCCAATAGAAGGTGTAAAAGAAGACTATCATATAAGAGTCATTTCTACTGTGACTTGGGTGTCCCTTTATGGAGGGAGCATGGGCTAAGAGAAGGCAGGCTCTTGGCCTGGGGCTCCTGTAATTCCCAAAGTTAAGAAGACTTCATTCCAAGGGAATTAGCTTTGCTGTGCTTTACTCTCAGTGGAGCTATGAAGCTGCCTTTATTGATTTATCTTTCTATGTGAACACTGCTACACTTCTTTCTCCAGGCCCAACATCCATATCACTTGTCCACCACTCTCTTTAGAAAGCATCTTTCTGCTGTCTTATTCAGGTCAGAACAAGTACTACACCCAGGGCTCTGTAGCCTCAGATAATGCAGAGGGATTTACCTTCCAAGGTTCCCTTATACCTTGGGCAGTCCTCCAATTGCCTCTTCTAATCGTTGCCTTCCACACAACCCCCTATGGCTCTGGTAGCACTTGCTCACTCTGAACTTGGTGCATTTTCAGAACCAAGGGCTTACCTCTGCTTGTAGCCTTCTTACTTAGGTGTTTAATCTTTGCTTTCCTATAGCCACCAATACAGCCTTATCTTTTCTGCCTTTCAAACATTTTTCAAAATATGTCATCTACAGCTAGTAACTGTTGGATGGTTTTCAGAGCTGACATGAATTGTTTCTTGGAAAAAAAAAAACCTTCCAATCACATCATTGGCATGGTAAGAAAAACTGTAAATGGGTAAGGGTTCTAAATAGGTTGATCTGTGTATATATATATATATATATATACACATATATATATATATAGTATATAAATACACATACATGTACATATGCATATATATTATAGAAGATTTGAAATAATTTGTGGTACTAAGTGAATTTTCCTTGAATAGTGATAGTATTGGATTGAAACAGATAATCTTATTCATATTGGATAATTGCATTAGGGAAAGAATTTTCAATCGTATTAATCATTATCTTACTTTACATATCACTTTAAACAAGGAAGTATGTAAATCAAGGTGATCAGATCAAAGCAAAGACAAAATAAAAAACAAGGGAGAAGATAGTATAAAAAAATTTATTTATTTTTTTGTTGTGCAGAAGCTTTTAATTTTAATTAGATCCTATTTGTTTATTTTTGCTTTTATTTCCAGAATTCTGGGAGGTGGATCATAGAGGATCCTGCTGTGATTTATGTCGGAGAGTGTTTTGCCTATGTTCTCCTCTAGGAGTTTTATAGTTTCTGGTCTTACGTTTAGATCTTTAATCCATTTTGAGTTTATTTTTGTGTGTGGTGTTAGAAAGTGATCTAGTTTCATTCTTTTACAAGTGGTTGACCAGTTTTCCCAGCACCACTTGTTAAAGAGATTGTTAAAGAATTCTCAGCACCACTTTACTCCATTGTATATTCTTGCCTCCTTTGTCAAAGATAAGGTGTCCATATGTGTGTGGATTTATCTCTAGGCTTTCTATTTTGTTCCATTGATCTATATTTCTGTCTTTGTGCCAGTACCATACTGTCTTGATGACTGTGGCTTTGTAGTAGAGCCTGAAGTCAGGCAAGTTGATTCCTCCAGTTCCATTCTTCTTTCTCAAGATTGCTTTGGCTATTCGAGCTTTTTTGTATTTCCATACAAATCTTGAAATTATTTGTTCTAGTTCTGCGAAAAATACCGCTGGTAGCTTGATAGGGATTGCATTGAATCTGTAGATTGCTTTGGGTAGAATACTCATTTTCACTATATTGATTCTTCCAATCCATGAACATGGTATATTTCTCCATCTATTAGTGTCCTCTTTGATTTCTTTCATCAGTGTTTTATAGTTTTCTATATATAGGTCTTTAGTTTCTTTAGGTAGATATATTCCTAAGTATTTTATTCTTTTCTTTGCAATGGTGAATGGAATTGTTTCCTTAATTTCTCTTTCTATTTTCTCATTATTAGTGTATAGGAATGCAAGGGATTTCTGTGTGTTGATTTTATATCCTGCAACTTTACTATATTCACTGATTAGCTCTAGTAATTTTCTGGTGGAGTCTTTAGGGTTTTCTATGTAGAGGATCATGTCATCTGCAAACAGTGAGAGTTTTACTTCTTCTTTTCCAATTTGGATTCCTTTTATTTCTTTTTCTGCTCTGATTGCTGTGGCCAAAACTTCCAGAACTATGTTGAATAGTAGTGGTGAAAGTGGGCACCCTTGTCTTGTTCCTGACTTTAGGGGAAATGCTTTCAATTTTTCACCATTGAGGATAATGTTTGCTGTGGGTTTGTCATATATAGCTTTTATTATGTTGAGGTATGTTCCTTCTATTCCTGCTTTCTGGAGAGTTTTTATCATAAATGGATGTTGAATTTTGTCAAAGGCCTTCTCTGTCTATTGAGATAATCATATGGTTTTTATTTTTCAATTTGTTAATGTGGTGAATTACATTGATTGATTTGCGGATATTGAAGAATCCTTGCATCCCTGGGATAAAGCCCACTTGGTCATGGTGTATGATCATTTTAATGTGTTATTGGATTCTGATTGCTGGAATTTTGTTGAGGATTTTTGCATCTATGTTCATCAGTGATATTGGCCTATGGTTTTCTTTTTGTGTGGCATCTTTGTCAGGTTTTGGAATTAGGGTGATGGTGGCCTCATAGAATGAGTTTGGCAGTTTACCTTCCTCTGCAGTTTTCTGGAAGAGTTTGAGTAGGATAGGTGTTAGCTCTTCTCAAATTTTTTGATAGAATTCAGCTGTGAAGCCGTCTGGACCTGAGCTTTTGTTTGCTGGAAGATTTCTGATGACAGTTTCAATTTCCATGCTTATGATGGGTCTGTTAAGATTCTCTATTTCTTCCTGGTTCAGTTTTGGAAAGTTGTGCTTTTCTAAGAATTTGTCCATTTCTTCCACATTGTCCATTTTATTGGCATATAATTGCTGATAGTAGTCTCTTATGATCCTTTGTATTTCTGTGTTGTCTGTTGTGATCTCTCCATTTTCATTTCTAATTTTATTGATTTGATTTTTCTCTCTTTGTTTCTTGATGAGTCTGGCTAATGGTTTGTCAAAACAAAGCAAGGTGAAAAGACAGCCTTCTGAATGGGAGAAAACAATAGCAAATGAAGCAACTGACAAACAACTAATCTCAAAAATATACAAGCAACTTATGCAGCTCAATTCCAGAAAAATAAACAACCCAATCAAAAAATGGGTGAAAGAACTAAATAGACATTCCTCCAAAGAAGACATATGGATGGCTAACAAACACATGAAAAGATGCTCAAAGTCACTCGTTATTAGAGAAATGCAAATCAAGACCACAATGAGGTACCACTTCACACCAGTCAGAATGGCTGTGATCCAAAAGTCTGCAAGCAATAAATGCTGGAGAGGGTGTGGAGAAAAGGGAACCCTCTTACACTGTTGGTGGAAATGCAAACTAGTACAGCTACTATGGAGAACAGTGTGGAGATTCCTTAAAAAACTGCAAATAGAACTGCCTTATGACCCAACAATCCCACTTCTGGGCATACACACCGAGGAAACCAGAATAGAAAGAGACACATGTACCCCAATGTTCATTGCAGCACTGTTTATAATAGCCAGCACATGGAAACAACCTAGATGTCCATCAGCAGATGAATGGATAAGAAAGCTGTGGTACATGTACACAATGGAGTATTACTCAGCCATTAAAAAGAATTCATTTGAATCAGTTCTAATGAGATGGATGAAACTGGAGCCGATTATACAGAGTGAAGCAAGCCAGAAAGAAAAACACCAATACAGTATAAGGTGAGGTAAGGTGAAGTCACTCAGTCGTGTCTGACTCTTTGTGACCCTGTAGACTGTAACCTACTAGACTTCTCCGTCCATGGGATTCTCCAGGCAAGAATATTGGAGTGGATTGCCATTTCCTTCTCCAGGGGATCTTCCCAACCCAGGGATTGAACCCGGGTCTCCCGCATTGGAGGCAGATGCTTTAACCTCTGAGCCACCAGGGAAGCCCCTACTAACACATATATACGGAATTTAGAAAGATGGTAATGGTGACCCTGTATGTGAGACAGCAAAAGAGACACAGATGTGTAGAGCGGACTTTTGGACTCTGAGGGAGAGGGAGAGGTTGGATAATTTGGGAGAATGGCATTGAAACATGTATACTATCATGTAAGAAACGAATCGCCAGTCTATGTTTGATGCAGGATACAGGATGCTTGGGGCTGGTGCATGGGGATGATCCAGAGAGATGATATGGGGTGGGAGGTGGGAGGGGGGTTCATGTTTGGGAACTCATGTACACCTGTGGTGGATTCATGTCAATGTGTGGCAAAACCAGTACAGTATTGTAAAGTAAAATAAAGTAAAAATAAAAATAAACATTTATTTTTAATGGAGATATCCTGGGTAACCCTAGAACATTAAGCAAAATTTAATAGGGAAAGAAGAGAAATAAACAAAGCTCTGGAAGGATCATGTTATTCCATATGCATTAAATTCAATCCCAAAAAAGACCAACATTTTTTAGTTTGTTTTCCCTATTTAGAAAAAAAATTCAAAAATATAAATTATGGTAGAAATATGCCATATAAAATTTATAAAAATATAAACTATGATAGGAAAGAGGCCAATTAAGTTCTTCCTGTCTAGAAATTCAAGTATTATACATGGGTGTACAGAATTGTGGGCACATAAACGTTAGGTTCATGCAAAAATAAGAAAACACCAGGAGTTGCTGTTGATCTAGGCAATGTTGCACAACAATTTTCATCCATTCTTTTGGTGTCACTGGTTTCTGAGCATTCTGTAGAATAAATTAGTCACAAAAGCTGTTTTATTATACTAATTGACAGCAAGTTAGAAACTGAAGTGAGACAATACCTTTCCCTTCTCAACCAGGGGATTGAAAGCTCTCCTAGAAGATAACATAATTCCATGGACCCTATGTCTTTGAAAATATAGAAAATACATTAGATGTTCAAACTATAAGCCTTTTTTTTTTTTTTTAGCTAATGTCTCCCATTAAGCCATAGAATAAGACTCAAAGATATCCCCAAGATTTTCTCACAGTTCTTCTCAGGTGACTTAAATAGATGAATGTACTTACACATAGTTAGATAAAGTTAGCTTTAACTTACACTAAGGTACCTATTCTGAGGTAATTTTCACATTTATGTATTGTTCCTATATTATATACCTTAAGCTAAGTTTTATTCATTTTTTCTTTTGTTCTTATAGAGTCATACCTAATACTAAGAGGCTTGCCCTAAAATACACTTGTCAAGATATCTGGGGAAAAAAAAGTGGTTATTGTGACAATAAAGACAGGCAATACCCCATAATTTAAACTGCAGTGTAAACAAAGGCTGATTTTTCCTAAAGACGTCTTTTTCCGTTTCACTATATGAATCATATGTAATGGAAACTAGGAGCCCAGTTTCATACTAAGCCAAAGACACAGTCCTCAGCTCTACCTGATTTAAAACAGCCCATTCATTATAGGCATTCATTATTCATTCATTCATTATAGCCCATTCATTATTTGATTTAGAAGAACTGGGAGAAATGTTTTTCCACATTCCTGCCTTGTCCCACGAAATAGGAATCTTTCCCAACTTTTCCATCCTGTCAGGGAAGCAATGGCGGGGAAATGTCCACTATTTTCTCCATTTTTACTCTCTCCTCCCCATGAGAAGAGCAGTGACTTTACTAACTGGGATACTGGGGCCAAAGTTACAGCTCACAGATGGCCCACATTCTGAGTCTCAGCTTTCTTTCTTTTTTCTCACCCCTTCTGTCACTGGTGTTTCCACCAGAGATGTGCATTCTCTCCCACCATTCCTGCTCTATTGCCTGAGGCCCACATTAATTCAAATAAGTCGAGTCACATTCCATTGCAAATGTGTACCACATCTTCTTTGTCCATTCCTCTGTTGATAGATATGTAGGTTTCTTACTATATAGCTCAGGGCTTCCCTGGTGACTCAGGTGGTAAAGAATTTGCCTACCATTGCAGGAGATGTGGGCTTTGATCTTTGGGTCAAGACAATCTCTGGAGAAGGAAATGGCAACCCAGTCCCATATTCTTGCATGGGAAGTCTCATGAACAGAGGGGCCTGGCAGGCTACAGTCCACGGGGTTGCAAAAGAGGCAAACATGACAGCGATTAAACAAGAACTATATAGCTCGAGGGAACTCTACTCAGTGCTCTGTTGTGACCCAAATGGGAAGGAAACAAAGAAAGAGGGGGTATTATATACATGAAGCTGATTCATTTCTGTACAGTAGAAACTAACAGAACATTATAAAGCAAATATATTTCAATGAAATTAATTAAAAAGAAAAACAAATAAGGTCAAGACTCTTTCAGCCCTAGTTTGCTGTGTGCTGGGGTATATTAAAGGTTATTATTCTCCATGCAGTTGAAAAGGTGGCTTACCTTTCAAAACATCCAACATTCCTAACAAACAGAACCCAAGGACTAGTTGAAAAAGCAGGATGAATTAAGAAGTCTCACTTTGTTTCCAAAGTCCACACTTTTTCTACTACTATATTAACAATATTAAGAGGGATCACTGTTGTTGCTGTTCAGTCACTAAGTCATGTCCAACTCTTTGTGACTCCATGGACTACAGCAGGCCAGGGTTCTCTGTCCTTCACTATCTCCTGGAGTTTGCTCAAATTCAGGTCCATTAAGTCAGTGATGTTATCCACCATCTCATTCTCTAATACTACTTCTCCTTTTGCCTTTAATCTTTTCCAGCACTAGAGTCTTTTCCAGTGAGTCAGCTCTCCGCATCAGATGGCCAAAGTATTGGAGGTTCAGCTTTAGCGACACTCTTTCCAATGAATATTCAGAGTTGATTTCCTTTAGGATTGACTGGTTTGACCTTCTTGCTGTCCAAGGGACTCTCAAGAGTCTTCTCCAGCAACACAATTCAAGAGTATCAATTCTTCAGCACTCAACCTTCTCTGTGGTCCAACTCGCAGATCCATACAGGGCTACTGGAAAAACCACAGCTTAGACTGTATGGACCTTTGTCAGCAGCGATGTCTCTGCTTTGTAATATGCTGTTGTTGTCAAAGTTTGTCATAGCTTTTCTTCCAAGGAGCAAGAGTCTTTTAATTTCCTGCTGCAGTCTCCATCTGCAGTCGTTTTGGAGCCCAAGAATGTTTGAATGTTGAGATTCAAGTCAGCTTTTTCTCTCGCCTGTTTCACCCTCCTCAAGAGGCTCTTTAGTTCCACTACAATTTCTGCCTTTAGGATGGTATCATCTGCATATCTGAGGTTGTTGAAATTTCTCCTGACAATCTTGATTCCAGCTTGTGACTCATCCAGCCGAGCATTTTGCCTGAGGGGTATTATACTTTAATTCTCATCTCGTTTTTGGCAATTGTTCTCAATTTGATTAGAACTCAGAAGGCAGAAGTGAGGATAAATAATGTTAGCATCTCACCAATCCCAAACAATCAGTAAGAAAAAAATAATAAATCAGTGTTGACAAAGATCCTTTGCAAACTCAGAAAGGAAAAAATTCAGAACTCTTCTACATTAAAAATGCATTTTAACTGCAAACCCATATCATCAAAAATAGGCAAATATCTCTATTCAATTTTAATTTTCAGGCAATACTATTAAAATTATGGCTACTTATGTTTAAAAGAATCATTGAGTGGCAGGATTGTCCTTTAATTGAATTAGTATAGGTAAACCAAGATCACTCCTTTACAGATTTGTGATAGGTAAATATTCTTTGGTATAAAAGTACAATTTTTCCCCCCCCTTTGGGGTAATTGAAGGTGCTGCGCATAACACTTTGAGGGTTAAAACTACAGTGCTCACTTTGCTGTGCCAGTTGTAAGAGCCTTTTGTAGACCTTTTGCCCATAGGCCAGTATTAGAAACCTGTGCTTCAGGGAGTTTTAAATGTCTCCAGTAACTTTCTGCAATTATCCCTTGTTGAATTAACAGAATCAATAGGGCACCAAAAGAGGCCCCTGTGAATTTCTGTTTGTTACCTTGGGGTGTTTTTAGTTTCTTAAAACTCCCAGGGTTATTAATCCTGCAGTTTTAAAGTTAAAATGGCTGCTGTATGTAATGCAAATTTGTGCAAAGCTTTCGAGGTCTCTGATAACTAACTTTCTACAGTGGCCTTTGTTTTATTAACCAGACCACTGGGGCTATCCCACACCATTCCTATATTTGGTATGTTTTCCCTGTAGGCTCAAAGGCAGCTATTTAAGACATCCTTAAATGTTTCAATTACATACAAGACCCACTTTAGCTCTGAGATTGCAGACCACCAGCCTTTCCAAGAGTTGACATACCTAGAGACCAATCAGGAAGTCACAGGAGATGATAGTTGTGGGTCTCCTAATTCAGCAAGAAACAATTGTACAAAATTGGGAGATATTTTCTTTATATGATGGCCACTTCCTTTCACTGCCTTAAATTAAACCTATCTACTTACCTAAACATTCTTAGCTTAGTGTTCTATGTCAGTTTTCTAAGCATTAACTTATGAGTTAGTAATCTTTATGGATCAAAAACACTTTTATTTTTTACAACTAATGCATTTACTAAAGATCATGCTACTTTGTCAGAAATTTTCTCAAACTTAATTTTAGATGCTTATCTTCTTGATTCTGTATCTCTTTATGGCTTTCCAGAGAAATACGAAAAACTCTTGTTAACTGCAAAGCATTGTCAGTCCTGAAGCAGAGAATAATCAAAGAATGCATTAATAGCATACATTTCTTCCTAATGTACTTTATTTGCTCTGATTCTAAGAAGCAGCACCTGTGAGTCAGAAGAGATGGAGGAGGAAATTATTACTCTTAGATTTTGCTTTTATAAATAATTTTCTACTGCGAAAACACTATCGATAGAGCATTCTCCATGACACTGCATGCTCATATCTTGTGTCAGAAAAATATATTTGAATGATTAGTTGCTAGTGAAAAAAAACTAAGAGGGGAAAAATTCTCCACTTATCTCTCTGCACCCATGGCAACCCAGTATTTTTTCCAAAATTTTTTTCCAAACCTCAAGAAAACAAAAGTAATATTAAGCCATTATTTACAAAATTTCAGCTTGACTTGTACATTGGAGATAAAAATCTAAACTAGAACAGTTGTGTTTTATGTTCTGCATACCCCTTGAGACCTAATCAACCTGTAAAGTAAGTACATACCTTCAAGGTAAAACCTGTAGGATTTGCTATATGGTGTGCTTATGGATGTTTCTTATTGATAAAACTTTGCATCTTTGGATTTTTTTTTTTCTCAATATCACCTCTAACTGATTTTCTGTATGTCAATGCTTGGTCAGAAATACAATTATTTTATAATAATTTTAATTATGTTGAAATTTCCATAAATGAATTATGAGGGAAAAACCAAAAGATTTTTGAAGCATATATGATTTTTAATATAATGGCAGGTCCTCTAACATTATTTTCTGCTTTTGTTTTGGAAAATAAATGAGTCACCAGAGCCAAATCACCACTTGCAGAATTTTATAATGTGCAAAATCCCATGTACCACATTAGTTTCTACAGAATATCTCAAACATGTCCTGGGACCACTATAATAATAACATATATGCCAATTACAAGCAAATTCACCCTACCATCACAGCAATCTTTGCTACACTTGTTAGAAAATTTTTATTACTTTGTGTTGCAATTATGTTTTTACATACTTGTCTAACTTAGGCTCAAAGATCAAATGTAAAAAGATGTAACACATAATAGGTATTCAGGTGTTTTCTCTGGTTAATGAATCAATGGAATATCAAGTGTATGCATCAAACAAAATTTGCATTTATTGCATGTGATATTGATTTCCACATTGTGTTTATTAATACATCATATTGAAATACAATTTGTATTTTCTCCACTAGTGACTTCTGGAAGTAAGGAAGGAAGCCATACATATACTCAGAGATAAGATTACTTGGCAAAAGGCTCTGCCACTGATGCTTCACCCAATGCTTGACTCTTCATTCTTCCCCTACTTCATCTGCCTAATTCTTATTCTCTTCAGTCTGATCACACATTTGTTTTTTGCCCACGAACTTACATCCACAATCCTAGAGTGGTCTTAGAGTGCCATTTTCTGCTTGATTTTCACAAGTAACAACTCAATGATTACACTTAAAAATATATTCCATGAGCTGCTTCCAATATCTTTTCAAAAAATTCTTCCTTACTTCTCTTATTTGAATTTTAATACATATCATACAATGGTTTTTGTTTTAGCTCTTATACCTCACCATTTTTAGTTAATATATTAGTATTCTCAATGTATTAATTTCTTCCAATAATCTCTAAATACATTTTGCCAAACTCATGGATAAATCACTCTATTTTTATATAGAACAGTAAAATTTTGCTATCTAAGTGATATATCAGTGGTTATGAAAATCATTAAAGCCTTAAACACAGAAAAAATAGACTGATGCATTTCTAAGGACTAGTTTATACACTGATAGAATAATAGTTAATTATGAACACTTTTCTGTCCTCTCATATTTCAAAAATTTGGTGAATTCCGTTTTGTTTTTTAGACATCCAGTAAGTATGTACACAACATCTTTAAGTAACTATTTTCTATTTTCTGATCATTATTAAAATGTTAAAAAATAAAATACAAAAAAATTATTTCAAATTCCATTATCTAGACCATCACATATATTAAGATATGCATACAATTCTTTGTGTGATCACAAGGTAATCACACTCTGAAATAAAATTTACAATTCATTTGAGTAGCCTGGCTCTATTTAATAACAGCTATTCAACTGATTTTGGAAATACAGTATACTTTAGCTTAACTGAACTAATTTTTTCTAGTCAATAGTTAACAAAAGTCTAAATATTTGTACTGGTAGTATATATCTGTACATCTGATTTATTTCAGTTTTTTTCTGATTAAACTATATAAATGTATAATAATATGAAGTCTAAACTACAGGACTTTTGAGGGCTGCTTTCTCAAAAGAATTCAGTTAAGATTCCATCTCTGGTGAAAAGAATCATGCACATACAAGTGTGTGCATGCACACAGATCCCCCACTTTCAACCATTTATTTATAGTGTACTTTATAATTTTTTTTAAAAAGAATTAGATCCAAAAATATGAAAACAAAAATGGTTTGGGATCTGAGATTTTTTTTTTAATTTAGCTTTGTCTATAGGCATTCTTTTCTCTGTAAATCCATATTGTAAACAATATTTTTAAAAAGATATGCCAAGAAGATGACAAGAATGTTAGAGTTCTCGCCTGCATGAGATTATTTAACCTAAGCCACCTCAACTGTGAAAACTGTGGATGCAACTTTGAGAAAACATTTTGAATGTGACAGCAAAATTACTTTGTGATGTTTATACATTTTTCATAATACTGTTCCCAATAGAACTGATTTCTACATTTCTTACAGCGATAGTACGAAGAATCAGCCTTTTAAAAAGATCAGAATTTGCTGACGCTGCTGTTGGAGTGCCTTGTTAGCTGAGAGACAATGCTGTGGTTAAATGCAGCATAGTAATAACTTTGAGGAATTAGGAGGTATCAAGAAAGGGAGTTGTATGGCTCTCTATGTTCACATTTGTGTTTGAGAAAAAGAGAGAAAAGAGAAAGGGGAAAACACTGAGGTAGACAGAAATGAAACAAGACAGCCAGAGCAGAGAACTCAAACAACGTGCCACTGAGTTCGATAAATCTATACTTATTTTTTCCATCCTGCAAGGTCATAGATGACGCTGACATTGGTCTCCTAGCAACCCACTCTACTAACCTACTTTTGTCCCAATCACTGGAGAATGGGTTTGGTGCTTTGAGCTGTGTTTCAATACAAAGAAGAAAGAATCAAAGTGATGCTGGGTAACTACTGATGGGTGAAATAAAAAAAGTGTGCACACACAGACACATACACACATTTTGAGTCTCTTTTCTATCTAATTCTACAAAGTTCAGAGTGGTCTCTACAAATTTCTTATAATTGAAAATAAATGTCCAGTCATCACAGAATCATTGCATTTTTAAAAATCCAAAATGCCAATTTTGATGTAACTTACATAATAACTCTAATACATTTATGTGTGAGACACATGAATTAAAATGTATATCAACATAACTAGTACCAGGATTTAATTAGAAAAATGAACTAAGCAAAACTAAACTGAATTCTAATATAGATGTTATTACTTTTAAGTTTGATGTAAATTTTAAATTTTTATAAATTATAACTTTATCATATTTTTGTCATTCAAGTTGAGAGACAATGTTTTCAGAATTGGTTTCTGTGACTAAATTTTATAGACTGTATTTTCTCTTGAGTTACATATTTTCTTCCTTTCCGAGTTATATCTTTACATAAGTGATTCCAAGTTTTCACATTACCTTCCTTCCTCTAAAGTTCTATTGTCATCTTTCTTAATTTTCTTGAGAACTTCTAAGTCTTTTCATACCTCTATAAAAGATATGGATATATTTTATTCTATTTTAAACTGTTATAGTATTTTAAATAAATTATTTAATCATATAATGGAAATGTTTTATCTTATATTGTCCAATTTAACAAATTAAAGGGACAATATTTGTTAAAAGGGCAAAAAATTGGTTAGAATTTCTTAGTGAGAGCTGATCTAGTTCAACATGAACTTCAGCTCAGAACGCTCTTCTTCAAAATCATTAAAGCACAGACTATTCACACACTGAGGGACAATTCATACACGTCTGTTTTGTTCAGCATGACTTTTGCCTATTATATTACAGTTGCAAGATACAGATGGTAGACCTCCCACTCTTTTCATCCCCTCTACCCTCAACTCTTAAAAATGTACCCGAGAAGACTTCCCACAGTTTATTATGATCCTTCTTAAAACACAAGTCTCAGAACTGAATGAAATATTCCGAAAGTGGTCTTGCCAACATGTAGAACAGCATACCTATTTTATCCTAAATTAATGTATGCCTTACTTTTAAAAAGGCACTCTCCATTGCCTTTATTTTCTTTTAGAAGGCATCTCACACACTGAAAATGAAATGCTATTTTTTCCAGAACTGCTGTTAATCTGTCACCTCAGTTATACATATATGCAAAGACTGAGCATGTATTTTGAGTCTATAAGGGAAAAATCATAATCTTTTCTGTTAAATGGATCTTGTATGTCTTGACACAATTTCAATCGGTTGAGATATGGTTCTAAACTCTGATTCCTTCATGTAAATATCTCCTTTTTTTTTTCTTTTTTCACATGAAAATGGTGATGCTATTAAAAACTATTTCATAGGATTGATAAATTATATTATCACACAAAAAAAATCAGTTGTAATTGCATACACTAACAATAAACAATCCAAAAATGATATTAAGAAAATAATTCAATTTATATAACACCAAAAAGAATAAAACATATCAAAATAATCCTAACTAATGAGGTGAGAGACTTGTTCCCTGAAAATTACAAAACATTGCTGAAAGAAATTAAAGAAGACACAGATGGAAAAACATCCAGTGTTCATGGGTTGAAAAATATAAAACTATTAGGATGTCCATACTACTCAGTGACCTACATATTCCCCATAACCTCTATCAAAATCCAAATAGCATTTATATACAGAATTTAAAATACAAGAAGCTGTATAACATTTAATACATATACTAAGAAAGTAGAGACCTAAAATCAATAATCTAAGTGTTTACCTTAGGAATCTAGAGAAAAATACATTAAATTTAAGACTAAGCAAACAGAAAACAAAATTAATATAAAAATCAATGAAATTGAAAACAAGAAATCAATAGAGAAAATCAATGAAACCAAAAACTTAATCTTTAAAAAGATCAATAAATTGATATAATTCTAGACAGGGTTACTAAGAGAAAAAGAAGAAACAAATTACTAGTATCAGAAATGAAAAAAGGGGTTGTCACCACTGATCCCATGGATATTAAAAGAATAATAAGGAAATGTTATGAACAACTCTGCTCAGAAATAAAACTTAGAAAAATGGAACAATTCCATTACCTTCTAAAAATCAAATGTCGTTGTTCAGTCACCCAGTTGTGTCTGACTCTTTGCAACCCCATGGAGTGCAGCATACCAGGCTTCCCTGTCCTTCACCATCTCCTGAGTTTGCCAAAGTTCATGTCCATGGCATCGGTGACTTTTCCACTGAGTCAGCTGTTCTCATCAGGTGACCAAAATACTGGAGCTTCAGCTTCAACATCAGTCTTTCCAATGAGTGTTCAGGGTTGATTTCCATTAAGATTGACTAGTTTGATCTCTTTGCTGGCCAAGGGACTCTCAGGAGTCTTCTCCAGCATCACAGGTTGAAGAAATCAATTCTTTGGTGTTCTACTTTCTTTAAGGTCCAGCTCTAACAATCATACATGACCACTGGCAAGACCATAGCCTTGACTATATGGACCTTTGTTGGTAGAGTAACGTCTCTGCTTTTCAACACATTGTCTAGATGTCATAGCTTTCCTGCCAAGAAGCGATTGTCTTCTGATTTCATGGCTATAGTCACTATCCGCAGTGATTTTAGAGACAAAGAAAAGGAAATCTGTCACTACTTCCATATTTTTCTTTTCTATTTGCCATAGAGTAATGGGGCCAGATGCCATGATTTTAGTTTTTTTCTTTTCAATATTTAGTTTTAAGCTGGCTCTTTCACTTGACCTTCTTCAGCCTCATCAAGAGACTCTTCAGTTCCTCTTTGCTTTCTGCCACTAGCATGGTATCATTCACATATGTAAAGCTGTTAATGTCTCTCCCACCTACCTTGATTCCAGCTTGTAACCCATCCAGCCCAGCATTTCTTATGATGTGCTCAGTGTATAGTTTAAACAATCAGGGTAACAGCAGACAGCCTTGACATACTCCTTTGTCATTCCTGAAGCAGTCAGTTGTTCCATACAGGGTTCTAACTGTTGTTTCTTGACCCATACAGGTTTCTCAGGAGACAGGTAAAATGGTATGGTATTCCCATCTCTTTAAGAGCTTTCCACAGTTTATTATGATCCACACAGTCAAAGGCTTTAGTGTAGTTAATGAAACAGAAGTAGTTGTTTTTCTGAAATTCCTTTGCTTTCTCTATGATCCAGCAAATGTTGGCTGCCTTTTCTGAATCCAACTTGGACATCTGGAAGTTCTTGTTTCACATAATGCTGAAGCTTAGCTTGCAATATTTTAAGCATGACCTTCCTAGCATGGGAGGGGAGTGTAATTGTCTGTCGGTTAGAACATTCTTTAGTACTACCTTTCCTGGGAACTAGGATAAGGGTTCATCTTTTCCAGTCCTGTGGCCACTGCTGGGTCTTCCAGATTTGCTAACATATTTAGGGCAATACTTTGATAGCATCATCCTTAGGGTTTTGAACAGCTGTACTGGAATTCCATCGCACTCACTAGCTTTATTAATAACAGTGCTTCCTAGAGGCCCAGTTGACTTCACATTGCAGAATATCTGGCTCTGCATGACTGAGCACACCATCACAGTTATCTGATGCATTAAGATCTTTTTTGTACAGTTCTGTGTATCCTTTCCGTCTCTTCTTGAACTTATCATTATCTACTAGATTGCTACACTTTCTGTCCTTTATTGTGTCCATCTTTAGGTAAAATATTCCCTTGATATTTTCAATTTTCCTGAAGAGATTCCCTAGTCTTTCCCCTTTCTGTTGTTTTCCTCTATTTTTATACACCATTCATTGAAGAAGGCCTTCTTGTCTCTCCTTGCTGTTCTTTGGAGCTCTGTGTTTAGTTGGATAGTTGGATTTACCTTTACCTTTCTCCCTTGCTTTTCACTTCTCTGCTTTCTTCAGCTATTTGTAACACCTCCTCAGATAACCACTTTGCCTTCTTGCTTTTCTTCTTCTTTTGGATTTTTTTTTTTTTTTTTTTTGCTGCCTCCTGTACAATATTATGGACTCTGTCCATAGTTCTTTAGGCACACTGCTTTACTAGATCTAATCCCTTGAATCTATTCATCGCCTCTATTGAACATTCATAGAGGATTTGGTTTAAGTCATACCTGGCTGGCAAAGTGGTTTTCCCTGCTCTCTTCAGTTTAAGCCTGAATTTTGCTATGCGAAGTTGATGATCTGAGCCACAGGCAGCTCCAGGTCTTATTTCTGCTGACTGTACAGAGCATCTCCATCTTCAGCTGCAAAGAAGGCAATCAATTTTATTTCACTATTGACCATTTTGTGATGTCCATGTGTAAAGTCATCTCTCGTGTTGTTGAAAAAGGGTGTTATAACAAATGCATCTCTTGTTAAAAAGGCAAACATCAAATAGTTATGCATAAATCTAAGAAAATATGTACAGATCAATACGAGAAAAACTATAAATTTCTTTTAGAACACCCTTGAGAGTCCCTTGGACAGCAAGGTGATCAAACTAGTCAATCCTAAAGGAAATCAAGCCTGAATATTCATTGGAAGGGCTGATGCTGAAGCAAAAGCTCCAATATTTTGGCTACCTGATGAGAAGAGCAGACTCATTGGAAAAGACCCTGAAGCTGGGAAAGGCTGAAGGTAAGAGGAGAAGGAGACCAAAGAGAATGAGATGGTTGAATGGCATCACTGACTTAATGGACATGAGTTTGAGAAAACTCTGGGAGATGGTAAATGACAGGGAAGCTTGGCTTGCTGCAGTCCATGAGGTCATAAAGAGTTAGACACAAGTGAGCGACTTAATAACAACAACAAAAATTTTCTGCTAAAAGAGATCAAAGAAGATCTAAGTAAACGGAGCAATATTTCATGTTCATGAATAGAAGACTCAACATTGTTATAATGTTAGTTCTCCTTATCTTGGTCTATAGATTCAAAGAAATCCCATATGTTTTATGAATACCAACAAACTGATTCTAAAATGTATCTCAGAACAACAACACCAACCAAAATAGCCAACACAACATTCTTTGTATGGAAGAACAAATTAAAGTATTAACATTAACCAACTTCAGTACTCACAAAGCTACAATAATGAAGATCCCATGAAACTGGTTAAAGAATAGAAAAATAAAGTAATGAAAAAGAATAGAGGGCCAGAAGCACACCCATATCAGCTAATCTTTGCCAAAAGAGCAAAGGCAACTCAATGGAGAAAAAGAAAGTATTTCAGATGAGAAAGAATATATCTTATTATGTCATTTATAAAAATTAATTTAAATGGATTATATACCCAATGACAAAATATAAAACTATAATAATTTTAGAGGATAATATAAGAAAAATTCTATGTGACTTTGGTTTTGGAGATAAGATTCTAGTTACAACATCCAAAGCACAAATCATGAAATAAATTTTAAAAATCTGTAAGTTGAATTTCAGTAAAATTTTTTTAAAAAATCTGTTCTGCCAAAACTCTGCTAAGAGAATGAGAAGACAAGATACAGACTAGATGAAAATGTCAGCAAAACACATTTCTAATAAAGAACTTGTATCTAAAATTCACAAAGACTCTTTAAACTCAATAATAAGAAAACAACCCAGTTTAAAAATTGACAAAGGTGTCTGAAGATTTACAGGTGGCATACAAGTATAGGAAAAGATACCCAACATCATATGTCATAAGGGTATTCATAGTGAAACAACAATAAAATCTATTGAAGACACTGGCTTTTGACTAAAAAACCCAAGTGTGATTTTTCAAGTACAACCATAGATAATGACAAAGGCTTTACCTAAGAGGGTGCACAGAGAACTTCCCTTTCCCATCCTTTCACTACCAACTTGGAAGGGAGTTTTAGTCAAGGATTTAGACTCTACCGGGCAGCCACGCTCTTATGGATATTTGCATTCCGAGCCTGGTGCCTTCATTCTGAAGGTCTCTCTATCTGCAGCTTTGGCCAAAGCCTTCCTCAGGTACCTCAGCCAAAACATCATTATAGGGGCACAGGAGGAACCTTAAAAACATTTTCTCTACTCTCACTCTATACTTTGTACTTTTCCATTCCTAGCCCTTCTCCTGCTCCCTTGACAGGGGCTCAGGGTTTTTGAAGGTGGTGTGAATAAGTGAAGCACGGGGGGGCTTTGAGAACAGTTAAACTAGTCTGTATGATACCATAAAGATAGATATATGATATTGTTCACTTGTCTAAACTCATAAAACTATACGACACAAAGAGGGAACTTTAAAACTATGGAATTTAGTTAATAGTAGTGCACCAAGATGGATTAATTAATTGTAAAGAATGCACTACATTAATGATACAGAATGCTATCATAATATCTGCTCTTTTTTGTTTGTTTTTTGAGTTTTGTGCTCTTTTAATCTGCATGTACATATATATGACAAGCCACAGATTGGGATTTTTGCAAGGCACATATCTTAAAAAACACCTGTATTCAAAAAATGAAGTAGACTCACAGATACAGAGAACAAATTAGTGGTTACCAGTGGGGAGAGAAAAGAAAAGGTAGAGGAGCAATATAAGTGAAGGGGATTAAGAGGTACAAGCTATTATAAATAAAATAAGCTATAAAACAATTTTACAACACAGGAAATACAACTCACGTTTTAAAATAACTATAAGTGAAGTTCAACTGTTAAAACTTATAAATCACTATACTGTAAACCTGCAACTTACATTGTATAACATCTATACTTGAATTAAAAATGATTAAAAATATATTTCCTTCTTTAAAAATATTCCTTGTTTTCAGTCTATATCAAGGATTCCCACAACTCATTAACAGAAAAACATACAACTCAATAGTATATGTGCAAAGTATTGTAGAGTTTTACCAAAACAAATGTATGGACGGCAAAAAAAAAGGCACATGAAAACCTGCCAAAACCATTCATCATTTAAAGGCAACTGCAAATTAAAATCACAATCAGTTACTGCTGCTGCTGCTGCTAAATCACTTCAGTCATGTCTGACTCTGTGCCATCCCATAGATGGCAGTCCACCAGGCTCCCCTGTCCCTGGGATTCTCCAGGCAAGAGTACTGGAGTTACTACTGCACACTTATTAGAAAGGCTAAACCAAAACCAAAAGTATTATAGCAATACTAAATAGTGATGATGGTATGGAATAATCTGAAACTTTCATAGTAGATGAGAGTTTACTATAACTCTCAAAATAACTTAAGAAGAATGAAGCAATATTCTTCTTCATTAACCTACTGATTGGGAAGCAACATTACAGTACAGCCACATTAAAAAACAGTTTAGCAATTTCTAATGAAGTTAAACATACACTTTGCACTCATCTCAGCATGCCATTCGTAAGTATTTATCTGAGCAAAATGAAACCTCATGTGCTCACAAAACCCTGTATTTTAATGTTTATACCTGCTTTATTCATAAGTCATGACAACTTCAAATTATAAACACCATGTGTCATTAAAAGAGCCAGGAGGCATAGGCTCAGGAGGGCAGACTCTTGTTACTCTTTGCAAGAGCTTTACAGAACAGCTAGAGAATAGGAGAAGGAAATGGCAACTCACTCCAGTACTCCCGTCTAGAGAATTCCTTGGACAGAAGAGCCTGGTGGGCTGCCGTCTATGGGGTCGTGCAGAGTCGGAGACAACTGAAGCAACTTAGTACGTATGCGTGCACTGGGAAGGAAATGGCAAACCACTTCAGTGTTCTTGCCTGGAGAATCCCAGGGACAGAGGAGCCTCGTGGGCTGCTGTCTATAGGGTCGCACAGAGTCAGACATGACTGAAGTGACGCAGCAGCAGCAGCAGCAGAAAACGGGAATCTTTGGAATGAGCACCATTCTGAGCCAATAATTTGCGGGGAAAATTAGACATGTTAACTCACTCAGTACATATTCTGGAGTCATCCCGGTGATTTCCTGTGTCACAGAGGCAGAGAGTCACAAGATACATTTCCCAGATTTCTTTAGACCTAGGTTTGTCGTTTTTTGCATTTCTTTCCCATGGGGATCTCTGTCTCCTGCACAATGTCACGAACCTCAGTCCATAGTTCGTCAGGCACTCTATCTATCAGATCTAGTCCCTTAAATCTATTTCCACGGTATAATCATAAGGGATTTTATTTAGGTCATACCTGAATGGTCTAGTTTTCCCAACTTTCTTCAATGTAACTCTGAATTTGGCAATAAGGAAGCAAAATGGCTGTCTGGGGAGGCCTTACAATAGCTGTGAAAAGAAGAGAAGTGAAAAGCAAAGGAGAAAAGGAAAGATTATAAGCATCTGAATGCAGAGTTACAAAGAATAGCAAGAAGAGATAAAAAAGCCTTCCTCAGCAACCAATGCAAAGAAATAGAGGAAAAGAACAGAATGGGAAAGACTAGAGATCACTTCAAGAAAATTAGAGATACCAAGGGAACATTTCATGCAAAGATGGGCTCGATAAAGGACAGAAATGGTATGGACCTAACAGAAGCAGAAGATATTAAGAAGAGGTGGCAAGAAAACACAGAAGAACTACACAAAAAAGACCTTCATGACTAAGATAATCAAGATGGCAGGATCACTCACCTAGAGCCAGACATCCTGGAATGTGAAGTCAAGTGGGCCTTAGAAAGCATCACTACAAACAAAGCTAGTGGAGGTGATGGAATTCCAGTTGAGCTATTTCAAATCCTGAAAGATGATGGTGTGAAACTGCTGCACTCAATATGCCAGCAAATTTGGAAAACTCAGCAGTGGACAAAGGACTGGAAAAGGTCAGTTTTCATTCCAATCCCAAAGAAAGGCAATGACAAAGAATGCTCAAAGTACTGCACAATTGCACTCATCTCACACGCTGGCAAAGTAGTGCTCAAAATTTTCCAAGTCAGGCTTCAGAAAATACTTGAACCGTGAACTTCCAGATGTTCAAGCTGGTTTTAGAAAAGGCAGAGGGACCAAAGATCAAATTGCCAACATCTGCTGGATCATGGGAAAAGCAAGAGAGTTCCAGAAAAACATCTACTTCTGCTTTATTGACTATGCCAAAGCCTTTGACTGTGTGGGTCACAATAAACTGTGGAAAATTCTGAAAGAGATGGGAATACCAGACCACCTGACCTGCCTCTTGAGAAACCTATATGCAGGTCAGGAAGCAACAGTTTGAACTGGACATGGAACAGACTGGTTCCAAATAGGAAAAGGAATATGTCAAGGCTGTATATTGTCACCCTGCTTATTTAACTTGTATGCAGAGCACATCATGAGAAACGCTGGGCTGGAATCAAGATTTCCAGGAGAAATATCGATAACCTCAGATATGCAGATTACACCACCCTTATGGCAGAAAGTGAAGAGGAGCTAAAAAGCCTCTTGATGAAAGTGAAAGCGGAGAGTGAAAAGGTTGGCTTAAAGCTCAACATTCAGAAAACGAAGATCATGGCATCTGGTCCCATCACTTCATGGGAAATAGATGGGGAAATTGGAAACAGTGCCAGACTTCATTTTTTGGGGCTCTAAAATCACTGCAGATGGTGACTGCAGCCATGAAATTAAAAGACGCTTACTCCTTGGAAGAAAAGTTATGACCAACCTAGATAGCACACTGAAAAGCAGAGACATTACTTTGCCAAGAAAGGTCTGTCTGGTCAAGGCTATGGTTTTTCCTGTGGTCATGTATGGATGTGAGAGTTGGACTGTGAAGATGGCTGAGTTCCAAAGAATTGATGCTTTTGAACTGTGGTGTTGGAGAAGACTCTTGAGAGTGACTTGAACTGCAAGGAGATCCAACCAGTCTATTCTAAAGGAAATCAGCTCTGGGTGTTCTTTGGAAGGAATGATGCTAAAGCTGAAACTCCAGTACTTTGGCCACCTCATGTGAAGAGCTGACTCATTGGAAAAGACTCTGATGCTGGGAGGGATGAGGGCAGGAGGAAAAGAGGATGACAGAGGATGAGATGGCTGGATGGCATCACTGACTCTATGGACGTGAATCTGAGTGAACTCGGGGAGTTGGTGATGGACAGGGAGGCCTGGTGTGCTGCGATTCATGGGGTCACAAGAGTCGGACATGACTGAGTGACTGAACTGAACTGAGGTTTGTCATTGAGATTATACCAATCACAGCACCTGTAGACAACACAAACAGAATTGAGAACAGCATAATTATATAACTTCATAGCAATACAACTCCTTCCATTTCAAAGAAACAGGTATTAACAATATGCACAGTATTAGTGGGTAATTTTCCAAAAAAGGTATAATCATAAGACGCATGCAAGTGAAAAGTGAGAGTGAAGTCACTCAGCCATGTCCAACTCTTTGCAGCTCCATGGACTGTAGCTACCAGGCTCCTCCCTCCATGGGATTTTCCAGGCAAGAGTACTGAAGTGGGTTGCCATTTCCTTTGCCAGTAGATCTTGCCAAACCAGGGATTGAACCCAGGTCTCCTGCATTGTAGGTAGATGCTTCACAGTCTGAGCCACCAGGCATAAGACTCATACAGCTATTTTTTTTAAAAATAGCATGTATTAAAGATTTTTAACTGATTGAGTGAAGGAGCTGGTTTAGACATTATAAGCAAATCAAATGAAAAGTTAAAGAAATGCAAGCATATAGAAGTAAAAGAATATTGATATTTGCAAATGGACATGAAAATGAATGTATCCATGTCGGGGCAGGGCAGGGCAGAAAATCAACTGAATCTCCATTGGACATAATTTATTTTGTGTGTTTGGAAAATAATTCTTTTGCACTGCTATCAATTATTTACAACTTACGGACTGTAAAATAGCTCAAAAGCTATGCCAGATCAGAATCAGATAACTCAGAAGGGCATTCAGTAAGTCAGAGCTTAGTAACTACAGCCTGAAGGTCAAATTCTAGACCTCCCCTGTTTCTTGATTTGTTCTCCTTTCTTTCTTTTTTTTTCAACTGTGGTAAAATACATATAAAGCTTACCATGTTAACTATTTTTAAATTTATAGTTTAGTGAGTTTAAGCACATTTATGATGTTGTATAACCATTACCATCATCCATCTCAAGAACTTTTTTCATCTTAGAAAACTGAAATACTAGACATTAAGTAATAATTCCCCATTCTACTTTGTCTGTATGATTAAATGTCTATTTTTTACTTATGAAATATGCTAAAATAATTAAGAATTCTTTTTGTCTTTTTTTTTTCACTAAACTAGGGGAAGAAGAACTAAACATTCTTTTTCATAAATCATACAAATGAAAATCCTATAACTTACATAGCTAAATAGTGTTTTTAGCACTTACTGCATCATGGTTTAGTTTTAATATTTATCATATATTTATTTGTTTGGCTATATCCTCTCTGGGGTATAAAATTCAAGGAAAAAAGACCATGTTTTTAACACCATATTTCCAGCACAACAAAGAACCAGGTAAATATTAGCAGAATGAATGAAAGAAAAGTTCCTTATTGTCACAGCCCCCAGTCCCCAATCAGTTCAGTTCAATTCAGCTCAGTCACTAAGTCGTGTCCAACTCTTTGCAACCCCATGAATCACAGCACGCCAGGCCTCCCTGTCCATCACCATCTCCCAGAGTTCACTCAGACTCACGTCCATTGAATCCGTGATGCCATCCAGCCATCTCATCCTCTGTCGTCTCCTTCCCCTCCTGTCCCCAATCCCTCCCAGCATCAGACTCTTTTCCAATGAGTTAGCTCTTCACATGAGGTGGCCAAAGTACTGGAATTGCAGCTTTACCATCATTCCTTCCAAAGAAATCCCAGGGTTGATCTCCTACAGAATGGACTGGTTGGATTTCCTTGCAGTCCAAGGGACTCTCAAGAGTCTTCTCCAACACCACAGTTCAAACGCATCAATTCTTTGGCACTCTGCCTTCTTCACAGTCCAACTCTCACATCCATACATGACCACTGGAAAAACTATAGCCTTGACTAGACGGACCTTTGTTGGCAAAGTAATGTCTCTGCTTTTCAATATGCTATCTAGGTTGGTCATAACTTTTCTTCCAAGGAGTAAGCGTCTTTTAATTTCATGGCTGCAGTCACCATCTGCAGTGATTCTGGAGCCCAAAAAAATAAAATCTGACACTGTTTCCACTGTTTCCCCATCTATTTCCCATGAAGTGATGGGACCAGATGCCATGATCTTCGTTTTCTGAATGTTGAGCTTTAAGCCAAATTTGTCGCTCTCCTCTTTCACTTTCTTCAAGAGGCTTTTTAGCTCCTCTTCACTTTCTGCTCTAAGGGTGGTGTCATCTGCATATCTGAGGTTATTGATATTTCTCCCGGAAATCTTGATTCCAGCTTGTGTTTCTTCCAGTGCAGCATTTCTCATGATGTACTCTGCATATAAGTTAAATAAGCAGGGTGACAATAGACAGCCTTGACGTACTCTTTTCCTATTTGGAACCAGTCTGTTGTTCCATGTCCAGTTCTAACTGTTGCTTCCTGACCTGCATACAGATTTCTCAAGAGGCAGGTCAGGTGGTCTGGTATTCCCATCTCTTTCAGAATTTTCCACAGTTTATTGTGATCCACATAGTCAAAGGCTTTGGCATAGTCAATAAAGCAGAAATAGATGTTTTTCTGGAACTCTCTTGCTTTTCCCATGATCCAGCAGATGTTGGCAATTTTATCTCTGGTCCCTCTGCCTTTTCTAAAACCAGCTTGAACATCTGGAAGTTCACCGTTCACATATTGCTGAAGCCTGGCTTGGAGAATTTTGAGCATTACTTTACTAGCATGTGAGATGAGTGCAATTGTGCAGTACTTTGAGCATTCTTTGTCATTGCCTTTCTTTGGGATTGGAATGAAAACTGACCTTTTCCAGTCCTTTGTCCCCTGCTGAGTTTTCCAAATTTGCTGGCATATTGAGTGCAGCACTTTCACAGCATCATCTTCCAGGATTTGAAACAGCTCAACTGGAATTCCATCACCTCCACTAGCTTTGTTTGTAGTGATGCTTTCTAAGGCCCACTTGACTTCACATTCCAAGATGTCTGGCTCTAGATTAGTGATCACATCATCATGACTATCTGGGTTGTGATGATCTTTTTTGTGCAGTTCTTCCACGTATTCTTGCCACCTCTTCTTAATATCTTCTGCTTCTGTCAGGTGCATACCATTTCTGTTCTTTATCGAGCCCATCTTTGCATGAAATGTTCCTTTGGTATCTCTAATTTTCTTGGAGATCTCTAGTCTTTCCCATTCTGTTCTTTTCCTCTATTTCTTTGCCTTGATCGCTGAGGAAGGCTTTCTTATCTCTTCTTGCAATTCTTTTTTTTTTTCCATAATAACATTTCTTTTATTTTTTTATTATTTTTTTTAATTTTAGTTTTTTATTATTTTTTAAATTTTAAAATCTTTAATTCTTACATGCATTCCCAAACATGAACCCCCCTCCCACCTCCCTCCCCATAACATCTTTCTGGGTCATCCCCATGCACCAGCCCCAAGCATGCTGCATCCTGCGTCAGACATAGACTGGCGATTCAATTCACTTGATAGTATACATGTTAGAATGTCATTCTCCCAAATCATCCCACCCTCTCCCTCTCCCTCTGAGTCCAAAAGTCCGTTATACACATCTGTGTCTCTTTCCCTGTCTTGCATACAGGGTCTCATTGCCATCTTCCTAAATTCCATATATATGTGTTAGTATACTGTATTGGTGTTTTTCTTTCTGGCTTACTTCACTCTGTATAATCAGCTCCAGTTTCATCCATCTCATCAGAACTGATTCAAATGAATTCTTTTTAACTGCTGAGTAATACTCCATTGTGTATATGTACCACAGCTTTCTTATCCATTCATCTGCTGATGGACATCTAGGTTGTTTCCATGTCCTGGCTATTATAAACAGTGCTGCGATGAACATTGGGGTACATGTGTCTCTTTCAATTCTGGTTTCCTCGGTGTGTATGCCCAGCAGTGGGATTGCTGGGTCATAAGGTAGTTCTATTTGCAATTTTTTAAGGAATCTCCACACTGTTCTCCATAGTGGCTGTACTAGTTTGCATTCCCACCAACAGTGTAGGAGGGTTCCCTTTTCTCCACACCCTCTCCAGCATTTATTGCTTGCAGATTTTTGGATCGCAGCCATTCTGACTGGTGTGAAGTGGTACCTCATTGTGGTTTTGATTTGCATTTCTCTAATAATGAGTGATACACAAAAATAAACTCAAAATGGATTAAAGATCTAAATGTAAGATCAGAAACTATAAAACTCCTAGAGGAGAACATAGGCAAAACACTCTCAGACATAAATCACAGCAGGATCCTCTATGATCCACCTCCCAGAATTCTGGAAATAAAAGCAAAAATAAACAAATGGGATCTAATTAAAATTAAAAGCTTCTGCACAACAAAGGAAAATATAAGCAAGGTGAAAAGACAGCCTTCTGAATGGGAGAAAATAATAGCAAATGAAGCAACTGACAAACAACTAATCTCAAAAATATACAAGCAACTTATGCAGCTCAATTCCAGAAAAATAAACGACCCAATCAAAAAATGGGCCAAAGAACTAAATAGACATTTCTCCAAAGAAGACATACGGATGGCTAACAAACACATGAAAAGATGCTCAACATCACTCTTCTTGCTATTCTTTGGAACTCTGCATTCAGATGCTATATCTTTCCTTTTCTCCTTTGCTTTTCACCTCTCTTCTTTTCACAGCTATTTGTAAGGCCGCCTCAGACAGCCATTTTGCTTTTTTGCATTTCTCTTCCATGGGGATGGTCTTGATCCCTGTCTCCTGTATAATGTCATGAACCTCATTCCATAGTTCATCGGGCACTCTATCTATCAGATCTAGGCCCTTAAATCTATTCCTCACTTCCACTGTATAATCATAAGGGATTTGATTTAGGTCATATCTGAATGGTCAAGCTGTTTTCCCTATTTTCTTCAATTTAAGTCTGAATTTGGTAATAAGGAGTCATGATCTGAGCCACAGTCAGCTCCTGGTCTTGTTTTTGTTGGCTGTATAGAGCTTCTCCATCTTTGGCTGCAAAGAATATAATCAATCTGATTTTGGTGTTGACCATCTGGTGATGTCCATGTGTAGAATCTTCTTTTGTGTTGTTGTAAGAGGGTGTTTGCTATGACCAGTGCATTTTCTTGGCAAAACTCTATTAGTCTTTACCCTGCTTCATTCCATATTCCAATGCCAAATTTGCCTGTTACTCCAGGTGTTTCTTGACTTCCTACTTTTGCATTCCTCTCCCCTATAATGAAAAGGATATCTTTTTTGGGTGTTAGTTCTAAAAGGTCTTGTAAGTCTTCATAAAACCATTCAACTTCAGTTTCTTCAGCGTTACTGGTTGGGGCATAGACTTGGATAACTGTGATATTGAATGGTTTGCCTTGGAGATGAACAGAGATCACTCTGTCATTTTTGAGATTGCATCCAAGTACTGCATTTTGGACTCTCTTGTTGACCATGATGGTTACTCCATTTCTTCTGAGGGATTCCTGCCCGCAGTAGTAGATATAATAATGGTCATCTGAGTTAAATTCACCCATTCCAGTCCATTTTAGTTTGCTGATTCCTAGAATGTCGACGTTCACCCTTGCCATCTCTTGTTTGACCACTTCCAATTTGCCTTGATTCGTGGACCTGACATTCTAGGTTCCTATGCAATATTGCTCTTTATAGCATCGGATCTTGCTTCTATCACCAGTCGCATCCACAACTGGGTATTGTTTTTGCTTTGGCTCCATCCATTCATTCTTTCTGGAGTTATTTCTACACTGATCTCCAGTAGCATATTGGGCACCTAATGACCTGGGGAGTTTCTCTTTCGGTATCCTATCATTTTGCCTTTTCATACTGTTCATGTGGTTCTCAAGGGAAGAATACTGAAGTGGTTTGCCATTCCCTTCTCCAGTGGACCACATTCTGTCAGATCTCTCCACCATGACCCACCCATCTTGAGTTGCCCTGCAGGCATGGCTTGGTTTCATTGAGTTAGACAAGGCTGTGGTCCTAGTGTGATTAGATTGACTAGTTTTCTGTGAGTATGGTTTCAGTGTGTCTGCCCTCTGATGCCCTCAGTCCCCAATACTCATTTTCATTTAAGCAACCTTTTGCTGACAAATTTTTAGCAAGGAACCTATGTCTGTGCACACAGGCACTTGTGTGTATACTACTTTTCCAACATGTGTTTTCTGTAATACAACCACGGTAAGAATTTTATCTCAGTTTTCTTAGTTGTTCACCTCTGCCCGTTTATACCAGAGTTTGATGTTGCACACACATATTTTGCTTGGTTTACACAAGGTCATAAAGGCATTTCTATAGATTGGAAACATTCAAAAAACAAGATATTTCTCTGAAGTCCATATTTCTGGCTTCTGTTGAATAATCTGATATTACAACACAGGACCTACAATTTATCATGACAGTCATTAGTTATACCTGAAAAGCTGCTCTGCCTACAGACTGGGCATTTGTTTCCCGCCTGCTCCCCTCACTTATGTCACCTGCTTGTGCCCGGTAGGCATTTGACTTTTTGACCTCTGCTATTAAGTCACTGTTGGTAGTTGTAGCTTCCTTTTTGTTTTGATTTGCATTTTGAGAATGTAGATAAAAGTATGATAACTGTCGGGATCATATGTCTGCTGATTAAAGAAATGGAGTCTCTGTTATAATATCCCTATTTAAACCAAGGGTTCTAGAGGATATGTACAATGTATAAAAATAGTAGAAAATGTGTTTTAATGCTATGTAAACTTATTTTATAATCCATCAACCTCGGAAATACTTGAGTCTCCATTTCACCTACTGTATTAGAATCATCATGTGATTCTAGGTAAAAAGGAAGAAGATATTTTTGATGTATTCATTATGATATGGAATAACTTCTGACTCATCTTCATTTTATGCTTATGTTTGAATGATACATTCATTTTGCATTACATGTGTGTGATAATTCTGAAACATATTTCAATTACAGATTTGCTGTATTTTTTTAAAATTCAGTTAATTTAGTAGTAAGAGAGCTGTTATATAGACCTCATCAATAATTACACAGAAGGGTCTGTTAGACTAACAGATGCTCTAACAGTATAAACAAAACGTTTTGTTTAGAGTTCTTTTTAACTTTACATATTTAATTTTAATAATATTTTTGTTGAGTTATCATCATTTATAGCACTACAAACTTAAACACACACAGCATGAAATTTTTATAATTATGAAGTGTATAGTATTTCAGGGCACAGTTATCCATGAATTGATCAGTTGTGGTACAGAATATATCCTACAGTTAGAGTACAATCTAAAATTTTGGATAGATTTAAAGGCAAAATAAGTTATTGAATGATCTGATTTAATAAAGCTTTAATTATACTGGTGAGATATAATGTTAGAGCCTAAACCATTAGGAAAATGTTTTATTTTGAAATATTTTTCAAATATTGGAATGAACTATTTCAAAATAATTCATCACAATTGGATAGACATTTAATATTTTCAAGCCATTTTAATCTAGGTTACCTCCTTCAATCAAATATAGAAGTGAACATTCTCTCAATTGTAACTATAATTTGTTTTTAAGAATTAGAAGTCACTCTACATGAAAAAAACCCCACACTGTACACTAGTTAGAACCATCAGATCATTTTCTTGAAAATTTTCTGAATCACAAGTTTACAACTTGTGTCCTGTGGGCTATATTTGGCCATAAATATTTTATCTTTTACCCATATGGTAGTTTACAGTTTATTTGAAATGACTGTCAATACACGAATACTTAAAGATTTCTCAAAATAATTGATTTTAATCTCTTTTCAAAACAATATAAAGATCAGCACAGGGTCTACCTACTCTCACAGAAATAATCAGCTGGAATAAGATAGTGTGTGTTAGCACTCTACAGTTAGTTTCACTCTAAAGGGCCAACTTCAGTCTTTTATACTGAAACACTATGTGCCATTCTGGTATTGTCCTTTCAGTAGTTTTCAAACTTGGTGCACATGCTAATCATCTTGTGGAACTTTTCAAAGTATGAATTTCCATCATCCATCATGAATAGTTAAATCAGAATCTCTGATTAAGGGGTCAGATGTTTTCTAAGCTCCCTGGGTGATTCTAATCCATACCCAGTTTTGAGAAGTACACTTCTAGAGTTTTCTGCTTATGTTCTAACTCACTGGTACTCAGGGGGTGGTCATTCACATCACCTACAATCACATCTACATCTCCATAGGTTGGGCCCAAGAACTGAGTCTAACACACTTTCCAGGAAAGTACTTCTCTAATTCATCATTGTTGTTGTTCAGTCACTCAGTTGTGTCCAACTCTTTCAGACCCCATGGACTACAGCACTCCTCCAGACTTCCCCATCTTCCACTATCTCCTGAAGTCTGCCCAAACTCATGTCTATACAGTTGGTGATGCCATCCATCCATCTCATCCTCTTTTGTCCCCTTCTCCTCCTACCCTCAATCTTTCCCAGCTTCAGGCTATTTTCCAATAGGTCAGCTCTTTGTATCAGGTGGCCAAAGAATTGGAGCCTCAGCTTCAGCATCAGTCCTTCTAATGAATATTCAGGGTTGAGTCTCTTTAGGATTGACTGGTTGGATCTTCTTGCTGTCCAAGAGACTCTCAAGACTCTTCTCTAGCACACAGTTTGAAAACATCAATTTTTTGGTGCTCAAACTTCAGTGAAAGAATTTCATCTTTGACTTGCTGTTTGCTACTCAGCATCTTTCCTCAAACCTAGACAAAGGCCCTAGTGTCACTGGCTGCTCTCTAATGTTTTAGAGAGTCTCAATGTAAGGATCCATCTAAAATTGTCTCCTATACTAGTTCTATGTACTTCAACTTTACCTTTACCACTTCTGACCTTATTCAATTGAAGATCCATTTCCTCCAGAGTGGTTATAAGGGGAAAACAATCTGGTATTAATTTTATGATTTCATTCACAACTTTGATTATTCTTACAGAGGATTTGAATTTTCAAAGAGAGGTAGTTCATAAATATAAATCTCAAATTTCAGCAATTTCAGTTATTGTAGGGAAGACATTTAGTGGGTAAGCAGGAAAAACAGCTTATTTACCATTCAAGCCTATTATTATAACTGATCCAACTCTACATCAAAAATTTGGATTAAAATACAACTGAAATTTCTTAGACATAAAGACACCTCAGACCTGATTCTTTATTACCCTGGGCCATAGTTTCTACATTTGGGTGCCATTTTCACTGGTCCTCATTTTACGTATCCATAAAAAAAAGAAGGTTTGACAAAGAGTATGTTTGTTGTTTGTGTCTTGGTTAAAGAGCTCTTTACTCAAACAAAATATCATGAAATCCCATTTAATAAAATAGCTAAAAGAAAAATTTATAAATTCAATATGAGGGACACAGAGCACAGTTAATTCACTGGTTCTCTCATCTTTTGACTTCAAAAAAATAGGCTAGGGGTAAAGAAAGTAAATAGGAACTGTTCTTGGGAGTGAAAAATGGCCCCTTGAATCGTTGTTGTTCAGTCACTCAGTCAGGTCCAACTCTGTGGACTTCAGCATGCCAGGCTTTCCTGCCCTTCACCATCTCCTGGAGCTTCTCATATACACTGAGTCGGTGATGCCCTCCAACCATCTCATCCTATGCCATCCCCTTCCTTCTGCCTTCATTCTTTCCCAGTATCAGGGTCTTTTCTAAGGAGTCAGTTCTTTGATTCATGTGGCCAAAGTATTGGAGCTTCAGCTTCGGCATCAGTTTTTCCAATGAATATTTGGGGTTGATTTCCTTTAGGATTGACTGGTTTAATCTCCTTGTTGCCCAAGGGACTCTCAAGTCTTCTCCAACACCACAGTTCAAAAGCATAAATTCTTTGGTGCTCAGTCTTCTTTATGTTCCAACTCTCATATCCATGAATGACTACTGGAAAAATAGTTTTGACTATATGGACCTTTGTTGGCAAAGTGAAGTCTCTGCCTTTTAACACTCTGTCTAGATTTATCATAGCTGTCCTTCCAAAGAGCAAGTGTCTTTTAATTTCATGGCTGCAGTCAACATCCACAGTGATTTTGGTGCCCAGGAAAATAAATTCTGTTACTGCTTACACTTTTCCCCCTTCTATTTGCCATGAAGTGATGGGACCAGATGCCATGATATTCATTTTTTGAAGGTAAAGTTTTAAGCCAGCTTTTTCACTCTCATCTTTCACCTTAATCAAAAGACTCTTTAGTTCCTCTTCTCTTTATGTCATAAGGATGGTGTCATCTGAATAGCTGAGGTTGTTGATATTTCTCCTGGCAATACTGATTCTAGTTTGTGTTTCATCCAGCTTGGCATTTTGCATGATGTACTCTTGTATATAAGTTAAATAAACAGGGTGACAATATACAGCCTTGATGTACTACTTTCCAATTTGGAACCAGTCCATTGTTCCATGTCCAGTTCGAACTGTTGCTTCTTGGCCTGCATACATGTCTCTCAGGGGGCCGATAAGGTGGTCTGGTATTCCCATCTCTTTAAGAATTTTCTACAATTTGTTGTGATCCACACAGTCAAAGGCTTTAGAATAGTAATGAAGCAGAAGTAGATGTTTTTCTGGAGTTCTCTTGCTTTTTCTGTGATCCAATGGATGTTGGAAATGTGATCTCTGCTTCCTCTCTCTTTTCTAAATCCACCTTGTACATCTGGAATTTCCCGATTCATGTACTGTTGAAGCCTCACTTGAAGGATTTTGAACATTACCTTGCTAGCATGTGAAATGAGTGCAATTGTGTAGTAGTTTGAGCATTCTTTGGCATTTACTGCTTCAATAAATATAGAATTAATAAAATCTAACTGTATATTTTACAACACCTTTGTGTTTTAACAGCCAGACAAATTAAATTAGTAGCACAGAACAAATATATATTTGTACAGTTGAAACTGGTATAATTTCTAATATATTAAAAGATAGTATTTAGTGAAACCATAGTGTGTCAATAAAAGTGCTACATGATTAAAGTAAATTGTCGACAACTTTCATAAGAACAGTGCATGGTAGTTACTACTACCTGCATTTTGTAAAATAGGAAACTGAGGCACAAAGATATTATGTAATTTGCCTAAGGTCATACATACATCTTGTAAGAGGCAGATCCTATACCTTAACAAGTGTTCACCTTGAATGAAAGACCATGTTTTACCTATTGCTCAACACTACCACTGATCAGTGAGCACAAAGTATTTTAGACACATATTTCATGGCCATTTTGTCTGATGTTCCTAGTTAGAGAAGGAACTTGGAATGTGTCTCACTGCTGTTGGAAGTACAGTATACTGAAGTTGGCAAGACCACCCATTGAAGTCAGACAATTATATTTTACCAAATACCTCGAACTTCTACTTTCTCACATACAAAATAGTGTCCCATCCTTGTAGAATTGTTGGAAGAAGGATATACAGTATTTACAAACAAGAATAATTCCTGGCATATAAAAGGTGTTTAGAAAGCTTACATTCATTCCTCTCCATATAGGTTTGCAAGTTTTCCATCAGCTTGGTGCCATGAGATTAAGTAAGAGTTAAACATTTCAATGGAATTTTGACATTATTAAATGTGGAGAGGTTTAATACAATAGTACATGCCTAACAGAATTATGGGAGTCTTGTTAGCCTTACAAAATTATTTGCAGAACTGGCACAGATAAAGCCTAAAATAAAAGGAGGGTTTTGTTTTTTTTTTTCCAGTTGTTTTTGGGTGGTCCATATGTTTTGGATGAGAAATAAGTTATAAAAAGTGATGAAGTACTTTTAAAATATAAAAAGATTAATTAATACTAATGTTTGGAAAAGCTAAATCTCTACAAATAAATTACCCTTAAAATGGAACTAAATGTTTGTGTCTCTCTGTTCTTCAATTTTCAAATTAATTTCTCCCACAGACTGAGTATGAAGAATAAATAATTTATCTTTCTGAGTGTTTCAAAAAATAGGATGAAATATGAATAAATACTATTCTTCTTTGAATAATGGATATTTTTCTATAGCTTGCAAATACATTTTCAGAGTCTTTTTTTTTATTGAATTCATTATTTTTCAGCCACTTTGGAAGTCAGTTTGACAGTTTGTTAGAAAGCTGTACATACTCTTATTATCAATTCTGCACTTGCATTCCTTGGTGTTCAGTCCCAGGAGTTAAGAACTTATGTTCATATGAAAATCTGGATATAAATGTATATAGGAATTTTATTCAAAATTGGCAAAACTTAGAAGCAACCAAGATGTCCTTCATTAGGCGAAAGAATAAACTGTGTACATTCAGAAAATGGAATATTATTCACTGCCCCAAAGAAATGAACTACAAAGCTATGGAAAAAACATGGAGGAAACTTAAATGTGTATTACTAAATGAAAGAAGCCAATCTGGAAAAGCAAAACTATGGAGACAGTAAATAGATTGGTAAAAAGATGGGTGGTTCCGAGCGGTTTGAGAGAGGGAGAGACAGACGGAGCACAGAGGATTTTAGGGTGCTGAAACTATTCTGTATCATACTAAAATGATAGATATATGTCATTATCCATTCAAAACTCACAAAATGTACAACACCAAGAGTGAACCCTATTATAAACTATAGACTTTTGATGATAATGAACTGAATGTGGGTTCATCAGTGGTAACAAATGTTCTAGTGAGGTTGCTGATAATGGTGAGAGAGGCTGTGCAGGTGTGGAGACAGGGAATATCTGGGAACTCCTTGTAGTTTCTGTTCCATTTTGCTGTTAACTTAAAAATAGCTTATTGATTTTTTTTTTAAGTGCATAAAATCCACTAGCTACTCACCCTCAGAATTAGCGGGAAAGGAAAGACTAAAAGAACCAACACAGCAATCCAGATCTCAAAGAAAATTTCATTTGCCCCTAGTCTCTTTCTACACAAATACCTTTAAAAATGGCTGGTGTGAAACAACTTAATGCCTTCAGAAAAGATTTTCTTCATAAAAAAAGAAAAGAGTAAAATCAAATTCTTCACCTAGTGAAGAATTTTCAGAGAAGGCTTTTGCCATTAATGGAGAAAACAAATAATTTGAAATAATGATAGTCACTATGGAACAAGAACAGAAAGCAGAAATCAGAGTTAAAAGAACTCAAGGAAGATATAGAATACAACATAATGATAAAATTATAACTAGTAGACTTTGAGAAATAATGGAAAAATGAAATGTCAGATTTTAAGATTAAATTAGTAAAAGCAAAAGAATAGTTTTAACAGTATAATGATGCATAACAAAGAAAATGGGTTTTGAAAATGAAACAAAAATAGAGAATCTAAAAATGAGATAAAATGATAGGCATGAAAGATACCAAAGTAGAATCTTCAAGTGGATAATTAGAATTCACACACACACAAAATGAGAATAATAACCAAATGTTTAAAGATGTAATTCAAGAAAATGATCTGTGAATTCCTTGGTGGTCCAGTGGTTAGGGGGCTTCCCTGATGGCTCTGATGACAAAGACTCTGCCTGCAATGTAGTTTCTATCCCAGGTCTGGAAGATCCCCTGGAGAAGGAAATGGCAACCCACTCCAATATTCTTGCCTGGAGAATCCCATGGACAGAGGAGCCTGGCGCTACAATCCATGGGGCCCCAAAGAGTTGGATATGACTGAGTGACTAAGCACAGCACTAGTGGTTAGGATTTAGCACTTCCCTACCATGGGCCCAGGTTCAATCCCTAGTCAGGTAACTATGCTTCAGCAAGCTATGTAGCTTGGCCGGAAACAAACAAACAAAATGGAAAAGAAAATAATCTTCAAAAGAAGAACTGATTATATATTGCAGAGGTCACCATGACACTGAGAAAATTAATCCAGAATGATCAAAATTAATGGATTTTTCCCCTAGCCTAATAAATTTATTGCATTCAATGAAGCAATATTTTACATTTTAAGGATTCTAAATATAATAACAATAAAGGCATTCATAAGACAAATATCAGTCTGTCCTATGAATTAAAGACAGCAACATTAAAAGCTAGAAGTCACTGAGGCAATATCTACAATTTTAAAAAAAAGGAGAATTTCCTCTTGGCTAATTTTCATTCTAACACAAATCAACAGTCTTAAATACACACATGCAAGAACTGAGGGAGCAATGTTCTCATGAACTCTTCTTAAGGGACAGAATAGAGCCCACTATGAAAGAACTCAAAACATTTTCAAGTCAATGTTAGTGAACATCTGTTTAAGTTTAACACTGATAAAAAGAGAAGTTATGCTAAGAAATAGTACACTGAGAAAAACTGGGAGTCAAGGTATGGACATAGTGATAGTATGCTACTAAAAGTCAAAACAAAATTTGCAAACCTACAAAGTAATTAATAGAATTATGTTTTTATGTAATTATAAAGTTAAACACTAAATTACTGTGAAAGAAAATATAACAAACAAGAAATAGATGGTGGAGGAGAAAAAGAAGTTGAGAAGGAAAAAATGCAAATTCAATAACCTTCTCATGGAAAAGTAAAACAAAAACTATATATATATATACACACACATCTTGTATTTTGTGTATGTGTGTGTGTATATTCTTAAGAATATAATATAAAGTTAGCAACTAAAAGAATATAAAAACTTTCTTAAAAAACTTTCTTAACTATCAGGAAAAAAAGCCAGAATGGCCGTACATTGAACAATACTTTAAAATCAGTTTAAAACACGGAAATCTCAAAATATCATAAGACTGAACTAAAAGTAATATTGCTCTTTCGGACGTGTATACAAAAAAATGCTCTAAATTCCCAATATCCTTTGCATTACACACACAAAAAAATACCTAAGGTATTTGTGACCTAGTAATGATGAAAACAAAGAGGGCCAAAAAATCTAACAAATAAAAACAAATATAAATTATGTGTTTCTATCTTAATGAAGTTTAAAATCATGCAAAGAGACATTAAGTGAAACAAAAGAGGTGATTTCATAATGCTAAATAGTGCAATTAATTATGACAATATAGCAATTATTAAGACTTAGATGCTAGTTACTTTGGCATCAATCTTAATAAAACAAAAACTATAGGTGATTCAAGATTCAAGTGAAAACTGACAGAAACACATCAGTAGACAAAGACTGCAATTCTAACAATGATCAAACAAGTGAAAAAAAGTAAGTGCCATCCATGATAGTATATATATGTCAATGCTATTTATCCTTCCCCCACAGTGACCACAAGCCCATTCTCTATATATATATGAGTTTCTATTCTTTCTCTGCAAATAGGTTTATTATGAAATACCATTTTCTAGATGCCATCTATATGCAATCATTTTTTTTAAAAGCAAGTACCATTATGCAAGATGATTCAACCAATATTGGCTTGATTTAGCAAGCAGTACCCCAGTCTCAATATCTTAAAACAATAAATAGTTATTTCTTGCTTTCATCACATGTGTTCAAGGATTAGAATAGGTCTCCGCTCAGAGTACTCCCTAAGGGACACAGGACAGCAGATTAGCAATGGTCTCTAACATTGCCAATTACTGTGTTTGAAGAGAAAAGAACAATCTGGAATATCTTGGCAGCAATTTCATGACACATGTCACTTTTGCTTACAATTCATTTCATCACCCAGTCAACCACAAGGTGGGGGCAGAGAAATGCAATTCTACAATGTGTCCAGACACAGGGCAACTCAGAAAATTTGGTAAATGGCATTAAAACTACAATATAATCAGTGAAGTGTATTTTATTGAGATATAGATATGTTGTAGATATATTATACAAGGACTCATGAAACATTCATAAAAACTGACTTACATTGGGTCATGAAATAAATATAAAAGAGTACAAATGACATTATGTGCTGACAATTACAAGATAGAAAATTTAGACACTAGAAGCTTAAATCTCTGTCACTTGGAAATTGTCCATATATGTCTTTAAACAAGTATTGTAAAAAAAAAAGAAAGAAACCTGTCACTACTATACATGAAGCTATGCTCAGAGCAAAATTCATAGTGCTAAATATTCATGTTATTAAATAATGAAAGTAAGTAATGCAGCTATTTAACATAAAAATGAAACAAAACATACAAAATGTAATAAAAACAAAACTACTCAGCAAAAAGCATAAAAAGTTAAAAACCTTAAATCTTAAAGCTAGTTATTTTAAAGGTAAAAATTATTTAAATTATAATTGAATTTTAATATGCAAATTATTAGAGAATATAGAGGCAAGTGAAAGAATAAAAAACACCAAACAGAAAATAACTAAAGAAACTGAGGAAATTAAAAGAGCCATAGAATAAATGATTAATCTATGCAAATTAATTAAAAAACTTGGATGAAAATTAATATGAAAAATAATTCAAAATGCATCAAAACAGACTCTAGAGTAATGGAAGATCTAAACAATCCAATTAACATTGAGCATGGGAGTAGGGGTGAACAGAAACAAATAAGGTTTTCAGAAAACAAATCATAGAAAACATCAGGTCAAAGAAGATTCACAACAGAATTCTACTAAATCATAAAATAAGAGTTAACCTCATTTTAAATGCTTAATACCACAGAAAATAATTTTTTTTCTAAAGGATTATTATAAGTAAAATATAATATTGTTACCAAAGCCTGGCAAAAAATATGAAAATGCAAAACTGATGCCACACATGAATATCAATGAAAATGTAAACTAAATAAACATTGACAAAGAAACACAGAGCACATTAAAATAATAATAATCTGCTATGATCAATAGAAACTTATTCCATAAATCAAACATGATTCAATATTAGAATACCTATTAATATAAATTACAATATGACTACATCTAAAGAAAAAAATAACTGTTTATTCATGTCCATTAATGTTAAATAACCACTTGATAAAAGTCCACATTTTTACAAATAATAATTTATTAATAAATAGAAATATACATATTATTTAACAGTGAATAAAATTCCAAAGACATCATCATTCTTAAACAGGAAAACACTAGCTGTATACTTCAAAATCACTGCAGATGGTGATTGCAGCCATGAAATTAAAAGACGCTTACTCCTTGGAAGAAAAGTTATGACCAAACTAGATAGCATATTCAAAAGCAGAGACATTACTTTGCCAACTAAGGTCTGTCTAGTCAAGGCTATGGTTTTTCCAGTAGGTCATGTATGGATGTGAGAGTTGCACTGTGAAGAAGGCTGAGTGCCAAAGAATTGATGCTTTTGAACTGTGGTGTTGGAGAAGAGTCTTGAGAGTCCCTTGGACTGCAAGGAGATCCAACCAGTCCATTCTGAAGGAGATCAACCCTGGGATTTCTTTGGAAGGAATGATGCTAAAGCTGAAACTCCAGTACTTTGGCCACCTCATGTGAAGAGGTGATTCATTGGAAAAGACTCTGATGCTGGGAGGGATTGGGGGCAGGAGGAGAAGGGGACGACAGAGGATGAGATGGCTGGATGGCATCACCGACTCAATGGACGTGAGTCTGAGTGAACGCTGGGAGATGTGATGGACAGGGAGGCCTGGCGTGCTGTGATTCATGGGGTCGCAAAGAGTCAGACACAACTGAGTGACTGAACTGACTAAGCTGTATACTCATTTGTACAAGAACCTCCATTAAAATGGCCACTGTTTAAAGTTGCTGTGAGTGATCTAACTAATACAATTAAATTAGTAAAAGAAACAACACAGAAAATTAGTTGAAAAGGAAGAGGAAAATCAATTACTTACAGATAAAATTCCAGCTACTTTGGATACCCAATAAAACCGACTTCAAAAGCATCATAAATAAAAATTTATTCAATGAGGTGACAATATAATGCCAGGACACAGAAAATAATAAACTTCATGAACAGAAAAACCATCAACCCTGAAGAAGTAATACAATAAGCAATGAGCTAATTTATAATATAGAAAAACATAAAATTCTTAGGAATAAACTGGTAGAAATTCACATAAATAAAAAATAGACAGTGTCTAAGAGACAAAAGAAGCTTTGAACAAATTGAAAGTTACATCATTTTCTCGGCAGAAAACCTCAATCTTATAAAGATGCCAATTCACCATAATTTAAACAACAAATTTAATGGTATCCTAATGAAAATCAATGATGATTGGTTTCAGAACTGGAAAAGCTGATTATGAAGGCATATAAGAATAGCCAGAAAAATGTGTGTGTGTGTGTGTGTGTGTGTGTGTGTGTGTCTGAGAGAGAGAGAGAGAAAGAGACAGAAAGAAATGAGAGGAAATGTTCCTATCAGTCAAATATATATTTAAAGCTACAATAGTTAATCGTGCATTATCACCACATTTGTAGATAAAAGAGCAATGAAACAAAATCAATAGTCCAACTGACTTAAATACATATGATGATTATGTTTCTTATTATGATAAAGATGATACCTCAATGTAGTGAGAGAAGAGTGTTTCATAATATCTCTATGGGCAAAATAGTTTAATCCACACTTCACACTTATATAAGGATAAATTTTATATGAATTAGGTATTTAAATATCAAAAAGGATAATAAAAGAAACCATAATAGCTTTAATGAAAATTTAGGGTGATTAAAATTTTAATCTCAGATTGTGGAAAATTTTTCTAATTAATATAACTCCAGAAGATACAAAAGAAAAAAAGTGACTAATTTGACTGCATTTTTTAAAGTTTTCATGGAAAATTCACAATAAACAACAGCTTATAAATCACATCACTATGACATTTTTATACATGTATTATAGACTTGTTACAATCCCTAACATAATTACTATGAATTCATTAGAGGAAAAAACAGACAAAAAATGAACTGATAACTTGCAAAAAAGATAATTTAATTGATCCTAATTGTATGTGAAGGAAATCTTAATCATAATAAGAAAAATACAAGTTAAAATTTCTCTGATTAGTCTTCACCTGACAGATTGTAAAAGAATCAAAAGTTTGATCTCACTGTGATGCCATGCATGTGAGGGAGCAGACAGTCTCTTCTGTGAAATCTGAGTTTAACTGATAATTTAATTTAATTTGATTTAACCATAAAATGAAATTTAGCAAAACAGAGTAGCCAAATAATAAATGCAATTGTCATTTCCTTCTCAATTCTATATCTAGAAATTATTCCATAATTGTGTTCACAACCCTATGAAATGATATATGCTGGGCTGGTGCTGACTAGTAGAGCCAATTATCCCCAAACTATTGTTTACAGATAACTAAAATGATTGGTCTGCCTTGTGTCTGTCATTATTGGTTGGTGCTCAAGTCATATTGGTATTTTGGTATTTGTTAACTATTTTGAATATTATCTCAGTACTGTAGCATCATTTAGAGTTGCAAAAGACTGGAAATGACACTCAATATCGTTTATTACTAGAAAATTAGAAATAAACTCTATTAAAATACCACCACATATTTAATAAAATGGCCTTGAAAAAAATACCAAGTTATGGAAAAGATATAGGATAATTGGAATGTTCATACACTGCTGGGGAAATGGTAAACTGAACAAGTACTTCCAAAAAAAAAAAAAATAGCAGTTTCTTGCAAAGTTAAAAATACATTTAGTAGGAATCCCACTTCAAGAGAAATTAAAATTTATATTCACAGAAAATCTGTTTGCAAATGTTTCTAGTGGCTTTGTTCATAATTGCCAAAAGAGGAAACAGCTTGTTCTTCAACTGGTGAATGATACACTGTGAGATACGCAAGCAATGGAATACTACTGAGATATTTTAAAAGAAATAGGGATACACAAACAATATATATTTGAAAATGAAATGAAAAATATACACTTGTTTTTACACATAAAGTCCTGATGGGGACGGTGCCAATATTAACAAGAGTCCTTCTCTTCTCTTTGATCCCAGTTAGCATGCAGTTTTTCTTTTCATAGATGCTATAAAAATGCTGCACTTCCGCATTGCAGGCAGATTCTTTACCACTAAGCCACCAGGGAAGCCCTTAGATGCTGCAGTTCCAAGTTTCAACTCCACATTTCAGGTCAGAGAAAAGAGAATATTTGGGAACTCTTTCCTTTTTTTTCTTAGATAGATATTTTGAATATCTATTTATATTATATATAATTATATATATATTTATAATTTATTATATATTATAATATATTTAACACATGCCTTAAAACTTAACCACTGTAATTGTAGAATTCAGTATCTCTAAGGAATACTGTTCAATCATCACTACAATCATTTAAAACATTTACTTAATTCCAGAAAGATCCTTCATGCTTTTTCAAACAATCCTCCTTGTCATTCCCTGACCCCAGGCACCCACTAATGTGATATTTTCTATATCTATACATTTGCCTTTTCTGAACATTTTAAATACATGAAATTATACAATACTGCATTTATTCTGTTTCATTTCATTCACTGATCCTAATGTTTTGAGGTTCACTTGTGTTATAACATGTATCAGAAAAAGGTATGCAGCATTGAGGCCCATTTTGAAGTCAGAAAAAAAACCTGTGGAGCAGAATAAGTAAGACAACAAAGGAAGCAAGTTAACAACAAATGAAACTGGGGCATTGGGCATGGTGTGGAGATGAAAAAGCCAGACATTGAAGGCAAATTTAGTGAATTCTGACATATCCCGGAGATTATCTATTATATAGATATAGAACAAATACATCTCCTCGTGACAAGGACAGAAAGCAGCTCACTATGCCATATGGAAATTCTGTGCCTTCCTGTGATGACTGAATGAGTACAAATTGGGATTATTCACATACAAATGAACAAGGCAAGAGCTTAGTTACAGAGTCTTCCAATTTATTCCATTGAATGACATAAGCTGTTAATGACAAACTTCCAAAGACATATAAACACCTAGAAATGACAGCAAAAATATAACAAAACTCTTTTACATACATTGTTGAGCACATTAAAAAATATCCCCAGTGTCAGAAATGAAAAGAAACTAAAAATCAAAACCGATGAAAGACTGAATATTTGTAGTAAACCGATGCAATTCTTGAAATGGATAAATGAAGTAAATGCATTATAGATGCACTGCAGTACTTTGTTATGATATTATCTGTACTAAAGAAAGATCATCTTAAAAACAATCAGAAAAAATGGTTATCTAGGAAATCAACTAAATCAATGAACTTTATAACAGTAGATACCAATTATATTTAAAACATAGAACTGAAAGAATAAAATACAATCTTATGAAATAAAAATGTTAAAAAAATCTAGTGAAAACAATAACCTGAAAGATAGAAAAGTAAAGATCATGGAAAATAAAAATAAAAATAAACTGTTAGAAATAAAAAACAAAAATATTATAAAGTACAATAAATATAAACAGGTTAAATGAACTGGTTAAAAATGCTTACTTGACTCTCAGTTTGAAATTTAAAAAACAAATTAAATGTGAAAACAGACTATGAGCAATATAAAACAGAAAACATACAAAATGATAGAAAACTAAGGGATTAAAAACAAATAGTAGCCAAAAACGAACCAAAAAGTTTGAAGAGAAAGGAAACAAGAAATATGAAACAAAGATAAAACTGAAGACTTTAAGAGTAAAAAGGATGTCAATGAGCTGTTTACTTTTTTACTCTTGAATTCCAAAATGAACATTTGGACATCAGGTCATTCCAAAAATAGTTTTGTTTTTTTTTAAATTCTTGTTCATGCAATTACATATCCAAGAAATTCTAACATAGGAATCCCTGTGCATATTTGCCAAATATTTTTTCTTGCTGCAGATTAACAAAATACTTTTTGTTTTTCATCAGTTCAGTTCAGTCGCTCAGTCGTGTCCGACTCTTTGCAACCCCATAAATCGCAGCACACCAGGCCTCCTTGCCCAAAAAGTATGATGGAAGTTATTTTGTTTTTCATAATTTCCATCATACTTTTTGTATATTTGTTGCTTTCAAAATTATAGTTTTTCAGGCATCTTTTTCAAAGGTTAGAATATGCAATCTCTTAGTTTTCAAACATGAATAAATCAAATAGTGCTGAAACTTTGATACTTTCACACAGACATTTAATTAAGACATAATTATAATTGACAGATTTTCAATAAACAGAATTACAGTTCTCATTTCAATTTATAAACAAAAGAGATGTTATGATAAATAAGTAATACAAAAGACTGCCCAATTTTGAGCACTTATTTGCTCATAAATTTTTTTATTCAAGATTTATATTATGTCCAAATCTATGTGAGGTAGATTACTAAATTAAAGAAAATTAAAGTAAGAGTCCTTAGATAAAAATCAGGGCTTCCCTGGTGGCTTAGAGGGTAAAGCGTCCTCCTGCAATGCGGGAGACCCAGGTTCAATCTCTGAGTTGGGAAGATCCCCTGGAAAAGGAAATAGCAACCCACTTCAGTACTCTTGCCTGGAAAATCCCATGGACGGAGGAGCCTGGGAGGCTGCAGTCCATGGGGTCACAAAGAGTCAGACACAACTAAGTGACTTCATTTTAGATAAAATCAGAGCCATATATACTTATTTATAGCTTTCCTTGTAGGACATTTATCCTGTCCAAATGTCCATTAGACAGTTAGTCCACACCAAAAGGTCCTTGATATTTGGTACTGTCCAACCATTTGGCATGGAACAAACATGCTCACAGACATTTTTCTATAGGACCAAATTTCAAGGACCTTTGGGAGTGAACCAAATCTCCTATGGACCAAATATCTTATGGACATGTTGGACAGAACTGGAAATCATTCAGAAACACTTTGTTAACAATATATATATATAATAAATATATATATATATAATAATACTATATCTAGTCATAGGAAGACCATCATTATTGAATAAGACAATACAAATAACTTGAATAGCAACAAGTTTAACCTGTGTTTTCAATTTTTTTAGAGCAGCAATTAATAGTTATCCCAGTTAAACTGATTTTTTAAATTATGAAGAAAATAATTTGTATTTCTTCCACCAACGAGAAAGTAACCACTAATACAGATTTATTTCTGTAAATGCTATTTAGGTATTTTTCTTTCTCAGATTACATCATTTTCATTTTTTTTTTTTTTTTTAGTTTTTTATTTTTTAAAAATCTTTAATTCTTACATGCATTCCCAAACATGAACCCCCCTCCCACCTCCCTCCCCATAACATCTTTCTGGGTCATCCCCATGCACCAGCCCCAAGCATGCTGCATCCTGCGTCAGACATAGACTGGCGATTCAATTCACATGATAGTATACATGTTAGAATGTCATTCTCCCAAATCATCCCACCCTCTCCCTCTCCCTCTGAGTCCAAAAGTCCGTTATACACATCTGTGTCTCTTTCCCTGTCTTGCATACAGGGTCGTCATTGCCATCTTCCTAAATTCCATATATATGTGTTAGTATACTGTATTGGTGTTTTTCTTTCTGGCTTACTTCACTCTGTATAATCGGCTCCAGTTTCATCCATCTCATCAGAACTGATTCAAATGAATTCTTTTTAACGGCTGAGTAATATTCCATTGTGTATATGTACCACAGCTTTCTTATCCATTCATCTGCTGATGGACATCTAGGTTGTTTCCATGTCCTGGCTATTATAAACAGTGCTGCGATGAACATTGGGGTACATGTGTCTCTTTCAATTCTGGTTTCCTCGGTGTGTATGCCCAGCAGTGGGATTGCTGGGTCATAAGGTAGTTCTATTTGCAATTTTTTAAGGAATCTCCACACTGTTCTCCATAGTGGCTGTACTAGTTTGCATTCCCACCAACAGTGTAGGAGGGTTCCCTTTTCTCCACACCCTCTCCAGCATTTATTGCTTGCAGATTTTTGGATCGCAGCCATTCTGACTGGTGTGAAGTGGTACCTCATTGTGGTTTTGATTTGCATTTCTCTAATAATGAGTGATGTTGAGCATCTTTTCATGTGTTTGTTAGCCATCCGTATGTCTTCTTTGGAGAAATGTCTATTTAGTTCTTTTACCATGTTCATGGATTGGAAGAATCAATATAGTGAAAATGAGTATACTACCCAAAGCAATTTACAAATTCAATGCAATCCCTATCAAGCTACCAGCCACATTTTTCACAGAACTAGAACAAATAATTTCAAGATTTGTATGGAAATACAAAAAACCTCGAATAGCCAAAGCAATCTTGAGAAAGAAGAATGGAACTGGAGGAATCAACTTGCCTGACTTCAGGCTCTACTACAAAGCCACAGTCATCAAGACAGTATGGTACTGGCACAAAGACAGACATATAGATCAATGGAACAAAATAGAAAGCCCAGAGATAAATCCACACACATATGGACACCTTATCTTTGACAAAGGAGGCAAGAATATACAATGGAGTAAAGACAATCTCTTTAACAAGTGGTGCTGGGAAAACTGGTCAACCACTTGTAAAAGAATGAAACTAGATCACTTTCTAACACCGCACACAAAAATAAACTCAAAATGGATTAAAGATCTAAATGTAAGATCAGAAACTATAAAACTCCTAGAGGAGAACATAGGCAAAACACTCTCAGACATAAATCACAGCAGGATCCTCTATGATCCACCTCCCAGAATGCTGGAAATAAAAGCAAAAATAAACAAATGGGATCTAATTAAAATTAAAAGCTTCTGCACAACAAAGGAAAATATAAGCAAGGTGAAAAGACAGCCTTCTGAATGGGAGAAAATAATAGCAAATGAAGCAACTGACAAACAACTAATCTCAAAAATATACAAGCAACTTCTGCAGCTCAACTCCAGAAAAATAAACGACCCAATCAAAAAATGGGCCAAAGAACTAAATAGACATTTTCATTTTTGAAATAGCCTATTATAGCTAGAATATATTATCCTTGCCTAAGGTGCACTTTTCTTTTTACACATTAGGTTTGATTTGCTTGTATTTTGTTGAGAAATTTTGCATGCCTGTTCATTAATGAGATCAGTCTATAGATTTTCTTTCCTGTAATCTCTTAATCTTATTTTAGGATTAAAATAATCCTAACCTTATAGAATTAATTAGGAAATGTTTTCTCTACTTTTATTTTTGGACTAGTTTGTGGAAAATTGGTATCATTTCTTAATTAAATGTTTGGCAAATTTCATAAATAAAAACATTTTAATCTGGTGCTTTATAAAAAAGCTATTTATTATTAATTCAAGTTTTTAATAGTATTAGAACTATTCAAGCCATTTCTTCCTCCTTGTATGAGTTTTGGGGGGTTTGTTCCTCAAATAATCGGTCCATTTTATCTAAGTTATCAAATCTGTAGGCATAAAATAATTCATAATATTTCCTTATTTTCTTTTTCATGCACAGAAGATCAGTAGTAATTACTGTTTCTCTAGTTCTGATATTTGTAATGTGACTCTTCTTTTTATTTTTATTTTTGGTTAAAATGACCAGAGATCTATCAGTTTTACCGATCTTCACAAAGAAATAGCTTTAGATTTGGCTGATTTTCTCTACTGTTTACAGTTTCCATTTTGACAATTTATTGTTCCTATTAAGGTGAAAGCTTAGGCTATTGATTTTAGGCTTTCTGACTTTCTAATGTAGGCTTTTAATGCTATAAATTTTCCTTTAAACATTATTTCCACCCCCAAACTTGCTAAATTGTATTTTCTTTTTCATTTAGTTCAAATATTTTGAAATTTGTCTCAAGACTTCTTTAATCAGTATGTTATTTGGAAGTGTTTCATGTAATTTCCAAATATTTGGGAATTTTCCAGCTCTCATTATGTTATTAATTTCTAGTTTAATCTCACTGGGATATAAAAGCATACTTTGTATGATGCCTATTATTTTAAATTTGTTTAGGTGTGTTTTATGGCTCTGAATGTGGTTTACTTTCATTACTGTCCCACATGAATTTGAGAGGAATGTGTATTCTGTTGTCACTGGATGGAGTAGTCTATAAATGTCAATTAGATCGAGCTGATTGACAGTGCTATTCAGGTCATCTATATCCACACAGATCTTCCGACTGTATCAATTACTGAAAGAAGGATGTTGGCATATCCAACTATAATGATAGATTTATTTGTCCTTGTGGTTCTATACATTGTACCTCATGTACTTTTATACTCCAGTGCTAAATACAGTAAATACATGCTAAATTTAAGGTTTCTCTGATATCTTAGAGAAGGGGATAAACACTGTGGAGTTATGTAATGTGTTCTTTATCTTTTAATTTTCTTTTGTTCTGAACTGCACATTGCTTGAAATTAATATAGGTTCTTCAGCTTTCTTTTGTTTAGTGTTAATGTATCTTTCTCCAGTCTTTTGATTGTAACCTATCTGAGTCTTAACTTTAAAGCAAATTTCTTGTAGACAAATTATCATTGGGTCTTGCTTTTTTATCCATTCTGACAGCCACTGTATTTTTATTGGTGTATTAAAATTATTCACATTTACAGAGATTATTGGTATAGTTGAATTAGTATTTACCATTTTGGCAGCTTTTTATCTCATTTCTCTGATGGGTCTGAGAAGAATTTTTGATTTGCAATTTTTCAGCTTTTCCTTGTGATGACTGGAGTGATTACTTCCAACCCATTTACATATCAAAGCAGAAATTAGAATACTTCGCTTTATTTACATTTAAAATACTTTGAAATTATACACACACACACACACACAGAGTGATTGAACTGAACTGATATATACACATGCAGCACAGGGATACACTCTCATTATAAGTAAATAAAATATTACCAATAAGAAAAATTACCAAGTATATTGTTCTACTCTCTTCCCAGAAAGTACCACTATGACTAATTTGATGTAAGTCTCTTTAGACACTTTTTCCATACATTTAAATATGTAAAGAGACTTCCCTGGTAGCTCAGCAGTAAAGACTTCATCTGCCAATACAGGAGACATGGGTTCAGTATCTGGGTCAAGAAGATCCCCTGGAAGAAGAAATGGCAAGCTAATCCAGTATTCTTTCTGGGACAATCCCAATGGACAGAGGAGCCTGTGGGGGCTAAAGTCATGGGGTTGCAAGACTTGGACATGACTGATTGACTAAGCACACAAAATATATGGAAAAATGCCCCAGACACAAAGGAACCTCAAATACATAGTACTAAATGAAATAAGCTAATCTGAAAAAGTTACATACTGTATAATTACAACTATACTACATTCTGCAAAAAGCAAAATTATAGGCTTCCTTGGTGGCTCAGAAGGTGAAGAATCTGCCTGCAATGTAGAAGACACAGGTTTGACCCCTGGGACAGGAAGATCTGGAGAAGGGAATGGTTGCCCACTCCAATATTCTTGCCTGGAGAATTCCATGGACAGAGGAGCCTGGTGGGCTATAGTCCATGGGGTTGCAAAAGAGTCTGACATGACTGAATGGGTAACACTTTACTAATGGAGACAATAAGGGCTTCCCTAGAGGCTCAGTTGTAAAGAATCCACCTACCAATGCAGGAGCTGTGGGTTCCGTCCCTGGGTTGGGAAGATCCTTTGGAGAAGGAGACGGCAACCCACTCCAGTATTCTTGCCTGGAAAATTCCCTGGACAGAGGGGTCCATGCAATCACAAAAGAGCTGGACACAATTTAGCAACTAACAATAACATGGAGACAATGGAAGGATCACTGGTTGTCAGGTGGTTGCAAGTGGTGAATAGGCAAAGCACAGAGGATTTTTAGGGCAGCAGAAATAACCTGCAAGATATCATAATGATTAATATATGTCATTATATTAATATATTCACCTAAGCCACAATATGAACAAACCAAGCATGAATGAAAATATAAACCATGTACTTTGGGGGATTACGTGTCAATATAGGTTCATTAATGTCCACCGTGACCAGCTGTAAAAAATGCACCACTCTGATGAGTGATGTTGATTAGGGCAAGGATACATGTGTGTATATAGAAAATCTCTGCATTTTCCTCTCAATTTCCCTGTGATCTTAAAACTGCTCTTAAATTTTTTTTAATGTATATGATCAAAAATTCCATAAATATTCACTATTACTTTGCATATTTTCTACCATCTGTATATTGTAACTAATTATTTCTGTAATTTGATAATTTTTCTTTTTACATTAGATCTAAAGTGAGACTTGCCTCACTTTATTAAAGTTTTTTAACTGCTACAATTTCCCATTCTCCTATTGAAATATTTAAGCTATCTCCAAGTTTCCTCTTTTACAATTGATGCTACAGTAAAAATCCTTGTACTTGAAACTTTATCTTATTAAAATATGAATTTTCAACAGGGACAGGAGACTCTTATAACCAATAAATATTTCGAGGACTTTTTGAAAAGGGTTTCAATTGACCTTCAGATTTGAGAGAAACCAGATGACAGTCTTAAAATAATTCAGAACCAATTATTTTGTAGTAGATCATCTCAAGGAAAGGATTCTGATCTTTTCTGGAACTTTATCAATCAACACTATCCTCACTCTAATCATGAAAAGCAATTACTTCAGATGTTTTCATAAACAATGTGTAACTCAATCAAGTACAAATTATTAATGGACATTGGTTATGGAAAGAGGTATATAAATAAAGTAATAATGTCCTAATATTGAACAATTTTCTATAATACAAATTATATAGCCAACAATCATTAGTACACCCTGATTATTATAATTATATTAATACTCTCTACCATAAAAGACATTTACTTCAAGACAAGAACAAAATGTTTTATATTAATAAATGGTTAAAGTAGAAACTAGATCATAAATAGAAGTGTGAGTTCTTAACATATGTTAATACTAAACAAAACATGATGACCTCAGATTACATTTAAAACTTCATGCTGTTGCTGCTGCTGCTAAGTCGCTTCAGTCATGTCCGATTCTTAGCAACCCCATGGACTGCAGCCCACCAGGCTCCTCCATCCATGGAATTTTCCAGGCAAGAGTACTGGAGTGGGGTGCCATTGCCTTCTCCATTAAAACTTCATAGGAGTACATATTTAGTTTCAAAGCTGGTTGCTAATTAAATAATAGAGTACTAGCTGATTTTGATTAAGCTAAACAATTTAATTTTGTGAAGGAAATAATCATTTTATAGAATATACAGTTCCATAAAAAGACTTAATAAGTCTTAGCTAATCCTTACCTTATTTTTTTCTTTTATTTTTTATTGAAGGATAATTACTTTAAGAATTTTGTTGTTTTCTGTCAAATCTCAGCATGAATCAGCCATTGGTATACATATATTCCCTGCCTTTTGAACCTGCCCCCATCTCCCTCCCCACCCCACCCCTCTAGACTGATACAGAGCCCCTGTTTGAGTTTCCTGAGCCATAGAGCAAATTCCTGTTGGCTATCTATTTTACATATGGTAATGTAAGTTTCCACATTACTCTTTCCATACATCACACCCTCTCCTCCCCTCTCCCCATGTCCCTAAGTCTATTTTTTTGCCTGTTTGTCCATTCCTGCCCTCTAAATAAATCCTTCAGTACCATTTTTCTAGATTCTGTATATGTGCATTAGAATATGATCTATGCGCCTTATCTTTCTCTTTATGACTCACTTCACTCTGTATAATAGGTTCTAGGTTCATCACCTCATCAGAACTGACTCAAATATGTTCCATTTCATGGCTGAGTAATATTTATTTTGTATGTGTACCACAACTTCTGTATTCTTTCATCTGTCAATGGACATCTAGGTTGCTTCCATGTTCTAGTTATTGTAAACAGTGCTGCAATGAACAATGGGACACAAGTGTCTTTTTCAATTTTGGTCTCCTCAGGGTATTTGCTTAGGAGTGAGATTGCTGGGTCATATGGTGGCTTTATTCCTAGGTTTTTAAGGAATCTTCATACCATCTTCCATAGTGGCTGTATCAATTTACACTCACATCAACAGTGCAAGAGTGTTTCCTTTTCTCCACACCCTCTCAAGCATTTATTGTTTATAGATTTTTTTATGATGATCATTCTGACAGGTGTAGGGTAATATCTCATTGTGGTTTTGACTAGTATTTCTCTAATAATGAGCGATGTTGTACATCTTTTCATGTATTTGTTAGCCATCTGTATGTCTTCTTTGGAAAAATGTCTGTTTAGGCCTTTTTCCCTCTTTTTGATTGAGTTGTTTGTTTTTCTGGCATTGAGTTGTATGAGCTGCTTGTATATTTTGGAAATTAATCCTTTGCCAGTTGTTTCATTTGCTATTATTTTCTTCCATTCTAACATTTGTCTTTTCACCTTGCTGTTTCCTTTACTGTGCAAAAGCTTTTAGGTTTAATCAGGTCCCACGTGTTTACTTTTTGTTTATAATTTCTATTACTCTAGGAGGCGGGTCATAGAGGATCTTGCTTTGATTTATGTCATCGAGTGTTCTGCCTATTTTTTCACCTAAGTTTTACTAATTCTGGTCTTAAGTTTAGGTCTTTAATCCATTTTGAGTTTATTTTTCTGTATGGTGTTAGGAAGTGTTCTAATTTCATTCTTTACATGTAGCTGTCCAATTTTCCCAGTATCACTTATTGAAGAGGCTATCTTTACCTCATTGTATATTCTTGCCTCCTTTGTCAAAAATAAGGTACCCATAGGTGCATGGGCTTATTTCTGGGCTTGCTATCTTGTTCCACTGGTGTATATTTCTGTTTTTGTGCCAGGATCACACTTTCATGATGACTGTAACTTTTTGTAGCTTTTGTAGTATAATCTGAAGTCAGGAAGGTTGATTCCTCCAGCTCCATTTTTCTTTCTCAAGACTGCTTTGGCTATTCAGGGTCTTTTGTATTTCCACATGAATTGTGAAATTTTTTTATTTTTTAGTTCTGTGAAAAATGCCATTGGTAATTTGATAGGGATCACACTGAATCTGTAGATTGCATTTGGTAATATAGTCATTTTCATAAATTTGATTCTTCCTACCCAGGAAAATAGAATATTTTTCCATCTGTTTATATCATCTTTGATTTCTCTCATCATTGTCTTATAATTTTCTGTGTACACTTCTTTTCTGCTTAGTTAAGATTATTCCTAGATATTTAATTCTTTTTGTTACAATGGTGAATGGGATTGATTCCTTAATTTCTTTTTCTGATTTTTCATTGTTAGTATATAGAAATGCAACTGATTTCTATGTATCGATTTTGTATCCTGCAACTTTGCTAAATTCACTGATTAGCTTTAGTAATTTTCTGATACTATCTTTAGGGCTTTCTATGTACAGGATCATGACATCCTCAAACAGTGAGAGCTTTAGTTCTTTTCCAATCTAGATTCCTTTTATTTCTTTTTCTTCTCTTATTGCTGCAGCTAGGACTTCCAAAGCTATGTTGAATAGAAGTGGTGAAAGTGAACACCTTTATCTTGTTCCTAATCTTAGGGGAAATGCTTTCAGTTTTTCACCATTGAGAATGATGTTTGCTGTAAACATCATATATGGCCTTTACTACGTTGAGGTAGTTTCCTTCAATGCCCATTTCTTAAAGAGTTTTAATCACAGATGGCTGCTGAATTTTGTCAAAGGCTTTTTCTGCTTCTATTGAGATTACCTTTCAATTTGTTAATATGGTGCATCACATTGGTTGATTTGGGTATATTGAAGAATCTTTGCTTTTCCCGGGAAAAACCCAATTTGATCATGGTATATGAGCTTTTTATGTGTTGCTGAATTCCACTTGCTAGAATTTTGTTGAGGATTTTTACATCTATGTTCATCAGTGAAATTGGCCTGTAGTTTTCTTTCTTTGGGTTGTTTTTGTCTGGTTTTGATATCAGGGTAATGGTGGCCTCATAGAATAAGTTTGAAACTGTTCCTTCCTCTGCAATTTTTGAAAGAATTTTAGAAGGATAGGCATTAGCTCTCTCTAAATGTTTGATAGAATTCTCCTGTGAAGCCATCTGGTCCTGCACTTTTGTTTTTTGGGAGATTTTTGCTCACAGCTTCAATTTTAGTGCTTGTAATTGGGTTGTTCATAATTTCTATTTCTTCCTGGTTCAGTCTTGGAAGATAGAACATTTATAAGAATCTGCCATTTCTTCCAGGTTATCCATTTTATTGTCAGATACTTGTTTATAATAGTCTCTTATAATCTTTTATGCCCACTCCAGTACTCCTGCCTGGAAAATCTCATGGACAGAGGAGGTTGGTGTGCTGCAGTCCATGGGGTCGCTAAGAGTTGGACACGACTGAGCAACTTTAGTGATCAATGCAAAGAAATAGAGGAAAAGAACAGAATGGGAAAGACTAGAGATCTCTTCAAGAAAATTAGAGATACCAAGGGAACATTTCATGCAAAGATGGGCTCGATAAAGGACAGAAATGGTATGGACCTAACAGAAGCAGAAGATATTAAGAAGAGGTGGCGAGAATACACGGAAGAACTGTACAAAAAAGATCTTCACGACTGAGGTAATCATGATGGTGTGATCACTAATCTAGAGCCAGACATCTTGGAATGTGAAGTCAAATGGGCCTTGGAAAACATCGCTATGAACAAAGCTAGTGGAGGTGATGGAATTCCAGTTGAGCTGTTTCAAATCCTGAAAGATGATGCTGTGAAAGTGCTGCACTCAATATGCCAGCAAATTTGGAAAACTCAGCGGTGGCCACAGGACTGGAAAAGGTCAGTTTTCATTCCAATAAAGAAAGGCAATGCCAAAGAATGCTCAAACTACTGCACAATTGCACTCATCTCACGTGCTAGTAAAGTAATGCTCAAAATTCTCCAAGCCAGGCTTCAGCAATACGTGAACCGTGTACTCCCTGATGTTCAAGCTGATTTTAGAAAAGGCATAGGAACCAGAGATAAAATTGCCAACATCCGCTGGATCATGGAAAAAGCAAGAGAGTTCCAGAAAAACATCTATTTCTGCTTTATTGACTATGCCAAAGCCTTTGACTGTGTGGATCACAACAAACTGTGGAAAATTCTGAAAGAGATGGGAATACCAGACCACCTGACCTGCCTCTTGAGAAATCGGTATGCAGGTCAGGAAGCAACAGTTAGAACTGGACATGGAACAACAGACTGGCTCCAAATAGGAAAAGGAGTACGTCAAGGCTGTATATTGTCACCCTGCTTATTTAACCTATATGCAGTGTACATCATGAGAAACACTGGACTGGAAGAAACACAAGCTGGAATCAAGATTTCCGGGAGAAATATCAATAACCTCAGATATGCAGATGACACCACCCTTATGGCAGGAAGTGAAGAGGAACTTAAAAGCCTCTTGATGAAAGTGAAAGAGGAGAGTGAAAAAGTTGACCTAAAGCTCAACATTCAGAAAACAAAGATCATGGCATCCGGTCCCATCACTTCATGGCAAATAGATGGGGAAATAGTGGAAACAGTGTCAGACTTTATCTTTTTGGGCTCCAAAATCACTGCAGATGGTGACTGAAGCCATGAAATTAAAAGACGCTTACTCCTTGGAAGAAAAGTTATGACCAACTTAGATAGCATATTCAAAAGCAGAGACATTACTTTGCCAACAAAGGTCCATCTAGTCAAGGCTATGGTTTTTCCTGTGGTCATGTATGCATGTGAGAGTTGGACTTTGAAGAGGGCTGAGCGCTGAATAATTGATGCTTTTGAACTGTGGTGTTGGAGAAAACTCTTGAGAGTCCCTTGGACTGCAAGGAGATCCAACCAATCCATTCTGAAGGAGATCAGCCCTGGGATTTGTTTGGAAGGAATGATGCTGAAGCTGAAACTCTAGTACTTTGGCCACCTCATGTGAAGAGTTGACTCATTGGAAAAGACTCTGATGCTGGGATTGGGGGCAGTAGGAGAAGGGAATGACAGAGGATGAGATGGCTGGATGGCATCACTGACTCGATGGACGTGAGTCTGAGTGAACTCCGGGAGTTGGTGATGGACAGGGAGGCCTGGTGTGCTGTGATTCATGGGGTCACAAAGAGTCGAACACGACTGGGCGACTGAACTGAACTGAGTGATTTCACTTTCACTTTTCACTTTCATGTATTGGAGAAGGAAATGGCAACCCACTCCAGTGTTCTTGCCTGGAGAATTCCAGGGACAGCGGATATTTCTGCATTGTCTATTGTAACTTCTCCTTTTTCATTTCTAATGTTGTTGATTTGATTCTTCTCTCTTTTTCTCTTGATGAGTCTGGCTAAATGTTTCTTAATTTTGCTCATCTCCTCCTAGAACCAGCTTTTGATTTTATTAATCTTTACTATTGCTTCTCTCATTTCGTTTCATTTATTTCTGCTCAGATCTGTATGATTTCTTTCCTGCTGTGATTTTTGGGGTTATTTTGTTCTTCTTTTTCCAGTTGTTCTAGGTGTAAAGTTAGGTTGTCTATTTGATGTTTTTCTTGTTTCTTGAGGTAGGATTGTATTGCTATAAACTTCCCTCTCAGAACTGCTTTTGTTGCATCCCATAGCTTTTGAGTTGTCATGCTTTCATTGTCATTTGTTTCTAGAAATTTTTTTTATTTCCCTTTTCATTTCTTCAGCAATCTGTTGGTTATTTAGAAACATGTTGTTTAATCTCCATGTGTTTGTGTCTTACAGTATTTTTCTTGTAATTAATATTTAGTCTCACAGTGTTGTGGTCAGAGAAGATGCTTAATACAATTTCAATTTTCTTAAATTTACTGAGGTTTGATTTGTGACCCAGGATGTGGTCTATCCTGGAGAATGTTCCATTTGCACTTGAGAATGTGTATTCTTCTGTATTCAGATGGAATGTCCTGAAGATATCAATGAAATACATCTTACCTAATGTATCATTTAAGGCTTATGTTTCTTATTAATTTTCTGTCTTGATGATCTGTCCATCGGTGTTAGTGGGGTGTTAAAGTCTCCTGCTATTATTGTGTTCCTGTAAATTTCTCCTTTTATGTCTGCTAGTGTTTGTCTTATGTATTGAGGTGCTCCTATGTTGTGTGCACAGATATTTACAATTGTTATGTCTTCCTCATGGACTGATCACTAGATCATTATGTATTGTCCTTCCTTATCTCTTATAATCTTCTTTATTGTAAGGTCTTTTTTGTTTGATATAAGGATTGCTACTCCAGCTTTCTTTGGCTTCCCATTTCCATGGAATATATTTTTCCATCCTCTTGCTTTCAGTTTATATGTGTCTTTAGGTCTGAAGTGGGTTTCTTGTAGACAACATATATATGGGTCTTGTTTTTGTATCCATTCAGCTAGTCTGTGTCTTTTGGTTAGAGCATTTAATGCATTTACATTTAAAGCAATTATTGATATATGTGCTCCTATGGCCATTTTCTTAATTGTTTGGCATTATTTTGTAGATCTTTTTTCTTCTCTATTATTTCTTAACTGTATAAGCCCCTTTAACTTTTGTTAAAGCTGATTTGGTGGTACTGAAGTCTCTTACTTTTGCTTGTCTGAAAAGCTTTTTATTCCTCCTTCAATTATGAATGAGATCCTTGCCAGGTCCAGTAATCTTGGCTGTAGATTTTTGCCTTTCATTACTTTAACTATATCCTGCCATTCCCTCTGGCCTGCAGAGTTTCTGCTGAAAGATCATATGTTAAGCATATGGGGTTTCCCTTGTATGTTACTTGTTGCTTCTCCCTTGATGCTTTCTTTGTGCTTAGTCTTTGTTAGTTTGATTAGTATGTTTCTTGGTGTGTTTCTTCTTGGTTTTATCCTGTATAGGACTCTTTGGACTTGAGTCTTGGACTTGATTGACTGTTTCCTTTTCCATGTTGGGGAAATTTTCAACTATAATCTCTTCAAAAACTTTCTCATGTCCTTTCTTTTTTTCCTCTTCTGGGACCCCTATATTTCAAATGTTGGTGTGTTTGATATTACTGCAGAGGTCTCTTAGACTGTGCTCAGTTCTTTTCATTTTTTTTTACTTTCTTCTGCTTTTTAGGAGTTATTTCCACCATTTTATCTTCCAGCTCACTGATTCGTTCTTCTGCTTCAGATATTCTGCTATTGATTTCTTCAAGAGTATTTTTAATTTCAGTAATTGTGTTGTTTGTCTCTGTATGTTTGTTCTTTTTAATTCTTCTAGGTCTTTGTTAATTGATTCTTGCATTTTCTCCATTTTGTTTTCAAGATTTTGGATCATGTTTCCTAGCATTATTCTGAATTCTTTTTCAGGCAGCTTGCCTTTTTCTTCTTCATCTATTTGGACTTCTGTTTTTAGTATGTTGCTTCATTTGTGCAGTATTTCCTCTACCTTTCTTTTCTTTTTTTTTTCTTTTAACATACTGTTTTTGAGGTTTCCTTTTCCCAGACATCAAGGTTGAATTCTTTCTTCCTTCTGGTTTCTGCCTTCCTATGGTTGGTCCAGGGGTTTGTGTAAGCTTCCTATAGGGTGAGATTTGTGCTTCGTTTTTGTTTGTTTTTCCTTTTATGGGCAAGGCTTAATGAAGTGGTAATCCTGTCTGCTGATGATTGAGTTGTGTTTTTGTTTTGTTTGTTGTTTAGATGAGGCGTTCCACACAGGGTGATACTGGTGATTGGGTGATGCCAGGTCTTGTATTCAAGTGGTTTCCTTTTTGTGAGTTGTCACTATTTGATACACCCTAGGATTAGTTCTCTGGTAATCTAGGGTCTTGGAGTTAGTGCTCCCACTCCAAAGGCTCAGGGTTTGATCTCTGGTCAGGAATGAAGATTCCACAAGTGGTTTGTTATGGCATTAAGTGAGATTAAAACAAATATCCCAAAATGATAAACTAAAGATGAACCCCTGACAAATGGCAGTTACAAAATCAGACAAATAAAAATTAAAATAATGGAATGTACACACATACATATACACCCATGCAAAGGCAGGACAGTTCAACAAAAATAAAGTACAGTAGATTGACCTGGCGAACAAAGGAAATAAAAAATTATATTTACCAGTTAAGAACAAAACTAACTAAAGCACAAAGTGAAAAGCAAAACTAAAGGAAGGTGCCAAGTAGGGAATAAGGCAGTGAAAACAAAACTAACAAATATGTTGAGAGGAAAGGAAAGAAAGAAAAGAAAGAAAAAATACAGATGCAAAGTTAAATAGAGATAGATGAAGAAGATTTATATACATTAGAGATTTAACCACAGGGGGAAAAGAACAGTAGGAAAGATAAACAAAGGAATAAATGTAGAAAAAATACAATAGGTTTAAAAAGTTAAAATTATAAAAAAGAGAGAAAAAAGTAAGAAAGTAAAGAAGAAGAAAGTAAAAAGGTGGAAAACAAGGAAAACTCCACAGAAATGCAAAAGCCCACCACAGAGACGGAGGCTTATAATAACCATAAAAAGTGTGACTGAACATGTGAAAAGTGAAGTCGCTCAGTCACGTCTGACTCTTTGCGACCCCATGGACTATAGCCTACCAGGTTTCTCTGTCCTTGGGATTTTCCAGGCAAGGATACTGGAGTGGGTTGCTATTTCCTTCTCCAGGAGATCTTCCCAACCCAGGGATCAAACCTGGGTCTCATGCATTATAGGCAGATACTTTACCATCTCAGCCACCGGATAAGTCATACACATATACATATACACCCATAAGCAAAATCAAAACAGTTCAACAAAAATAGAGTACAATAGACTGACCTGGCAAACAAAGGAAACCAAAAATTATGTCTACCAGAACAAAACTAACTAAAGGACAAACTGGAAAACAAAACTAAAGCAAGGTGCCAATTGGGGAATAAAGCCATGCAAACAAAACTAACAAATATGTTGAGAGGAAAGGAGAGAAAGAAAAGAAAGAAAGAAAGAATAGATATGCAAAGTTAAATAGAGGTACATGAAGAAGATTTATATACATTAAAGATTAACTGGAAGGGGAAAAGAGCAGTAGGAAAAGCAAGCAAAGGAATATATGTAGAAAAAATAATAATAGGTTTAAAAAATTAAAAATGGAAAAAAAAAGAGGAAAACTCCATAGAAATGCAAAACACCAAAGTAGAGGCAGACATTTATAACAACAATATAAAATGTAACTGAGGCAAAAAAAAAAAAAGGTCAAAAGCTTAATTGGATTTCTTCAGTTCAGTTCAGTTCAGTCGCTCAGTCGTGTCCAACTCTTTGCGACCCCATGAATCGCAGCACGCCAGGCCTCCCTGTCCATCACCAGCTCCGGAGTTCACTCAGACTCATGTCCATCGAGTCGGTGATGCCATCCAGCCATCTCATCCTCCGTTGTCCCCTTCTCCTCCTGCCCCCAATTCCTCCCAGCATCAGAGTCTTTTCCAATGAGTCAGCTCTTCTCATGAGGTGGCCAAAGTACTGGAGCTTCAGCTTTAGCATCATTCCTTCCCAACAAATCCCAGGGCTGATCTCCTTCAGAATGGACTGGTTGGATCTCCTTGCAGTCCAAGGGACTCTCAAGAGTCTTCTCCAACACCACAGTTCAAAAGCATCAATTCTTTGGTGTTCAGCCTTCTTCACAGTCCAACTCTCACATCCATACATGACCACAGGAGAAACCATAGCCTTGGCTAGACGGACCTTAGTCGGCAAAGTAATGTCTCTGCTTCTGAATATGCTATCTGGGTTGGTCATAACTTTTCTTCCAAGGAGTAAGCGTCTTTTAATTTCATGGCTGCAATCACCATCTGCAGTGATTTTGGAGCCCAGAAAAATAGTCTGACACTGTTTCCACTGTTTCCCCATCTATTTCCCATGAACTGATGGGACCAGATGCCATGACCAATAAAATTGACAACTACCACAGAGGCGGATAAAAAGGAAAAAGAAAAACAATTCAAAAGAATCTACAGAACAAGTCAAAACATAAGAATAATAAATATTTTTCTTGAGTCACAGCTGTCAGAGTTCTTTCCCTCGCTGGGAGTCACAGTCCAACTCACCTCTTTAGGATGCTCTCCAACACTCTGCTGATCTCTGGACCTGCTATGGAGGCAGTTCAGATCCTAATCTGGCCCTGGTCCTCTGTGTTCTTGCCTCCAATGTCCACAGCTGTTGGAACTAGTGCATTTTCTTTTGTGGGAGCATTCAATGACCTTTTATATATTCCATAAAGACAGAGTCTGCCTAGTTGATCATGTGGATTTAATCTGCAGCTTGTACAGCTGGTGGGAAGGTTTGGGGTCTTCTTCCTTAGTCAAACTGCACCTGGGTTTCAATTGTGGTTTTATTTCCACCTAAGCATGGGGGTTGTCCACTGCGGTTTGCTCCTGAGGCTACCCTGGAGGACTTGGATTTGTCCCTGTGAAGGCCAGGTGTGGAGGTGGTGCAGGTGCTTGGGTCACAGGGGTTCTGACAGCACCAGGTACTCAGGGAAGTTGCGGCTAGGGCAGCAGGAAATTTAGTGCTCTAGAAGGGTATGGCAACCAGTACTGGGCAATACACTCCAATATTCTTGTTTGGATAACTCCCCTCCCTGACAGAGAAGCCTGGCACAGCCTGCTGCTGCTGCTGCTGCTGCTAAGTCGCTTCAGTCGTTTCCGACTCTGTGCGATCCCATAGACGGCAGCCCACCAGGCTCTGCTGTCCCTGGGATTCTCCAGGCAAGAACACTGGAGTGGGTTGCCATTTCCTTCTCCAACGCATGAAAGTGAAAAGTGGAAGTGAACCCACAGTCTACAGGGTTGCAAAGTTTCGGACACAACTGATGTGACCCTCTGTGCATAGACACAAGACCTTTTTTGCCTTTGGCAGCTCTGCCCCAGTGAAAGTTGAGAGTGAAGGTGGTGCAGCTGCTTGGCTTGTGGGGACCCTGGCGGTGCCAAGTGTGCAGGGCCACGGACTGCCTTGGCTGCAGGAGTTATGGCTCTATCAGAGTCTTTTCTCAAGCCTCTTGTAGCTGGCAATCAGCAGGCCTCTTTGGCCAGTCTTTCTCCGTACCTCTGCCAGTTCAGGCATGTAGAGGGTGTCCTACTCTGTAGATCGGTGTGTCAGGCACTTAAAGGGTTACCCTGGGTGGGGTCCTACTCTGTAGTTCAGTGCATCAGGCGATTGATGGGCCAGCCTCTCTATTGTTCAGCTGCCAATTATGGCGTGTGTGTGTGGCAGAGTCACGCATACACCCGCTATGTGTGACTCAGCAGTATGCCTTGCTTCCATGGCTGTCCAGCTTTCCTCCACAGGCATTTCCCACCACAGTCTCCTCCCTCATACCCCCTCAATCTGTCATCTGCAGTCAACAGTAGCCCGTGTCCTGAGATTGCTCCACAATCCCTAAACTCAAACTCCCAGCTGCTGCACCTTCCTGGGGATCTACATCCCTGTCCAGGGCATGTATGGCTACAGCCAGGACTGTCTGATTCTCATTCCATTTAGGCTGCCAAAGATCAGCTGTTTCACTCCCAGCCTTAAATGTTTCTCCTCTGACTCAGACAGCTGCCCTGATATGGGGATCAAACCCCTGCTTCAGTTCCCCCACCCACTGAGGGCAGGTCCAGTCCCACTAACACTCCCGTTGTTCCTCCTAGTTCCTTCATCCTACCAAGTTTTGTGTGGGTTTATATATTATTTTCTGCTTGCCAGGTACTCCTGTCTGCTCTCAGGTGCTGTTCTGCATGCACTTCTTTGTCTGAAGGTATATTCCTGATGTATCCATGGAGAGAGATGTACTTCACATCCACCTGCTTCTCCTCCATGTTGTTCTTTCCTAATCCTTACCCTATTATTTAGGGGAAGCATTGAATCTGATCATAAACATTAAAAAGTACCATTATCCCGTCTAACTTTCAATTTACTCAGATGACTTAAGAAGTGGCACTGCAGCATGTTCTAAGGACTCAACATTGCCCTAGAAGTCAAAGTAACAGACTTCTAGATTCCATTCATCACAACTTAGTTATGTGTATGTTCAGGAGTGCTCAGATTTCTGGGCTTAAACTTCTTTCTGAGTAAAATAAAGATACAGTGACCTCTAACTTTACTTCTAAGTTTTCTTTTAAAACAACTTTTTATTACTTACTCAAGCAAGTCAACTTATATTTACCAAGTCCCTACTATGTGGCAGTCACTCTGCTAGGCACTATAAAATTATAAATGATAGAATATAAATATTTTGCTTTAAGTGAATGCTAATTCTCATCCTCTATTTAACAAAATATATTCTGACACATTAACTTACAAAATCAAACACTTAAGTGTCACCTTAAAGCCTTTGTGCTTCATAAACACAAATCTATGTCATCACCCAGAGGCTGTATGGATTTTGGTGCTTTTATAGGGAACACGCAATAAGAGTATAAATGTATTTAATAGGAAATATCTTTTGTTCATTTGCATATCTTCAGGGATTAAGACAATGTTTGCTTTGGCATACAACAGATACTCAATAAAAAGAGGTGACTGAAAACATTTATCTAATAATTTTTTGTTTAATAATAATGAAAATACAAGTACAAATGAGAACCAGTGACAGTACCTTTAATTCATTCCCCAAGAAAACTTAACTACCTGCTTTTAGAAATATACATCTATAATCACAAAAGGAAACATGGATGGATAGATACTGAAACTACTTCAAAGAATTTATTATGTGCTGATGAAGACAATGCATGTGTATGAACAAATAGTCACATACAGTGTGGCTCAGTATCTTAAAAGAAATGCAGACACAGAACAATGAGACTTCAGGAAGATTCTTCTGACTGTATCACATTCTAATCCAAAATCTAAATATTAATCCCAAATTTTGAAAACCTAAAAAGGTGACATTGTTTTCTGAATGTTAGAAGACCAAAGAAATGAATAGGCCAAAATTAAGGAAGGCTTCATTTATTTTAGTTTATTTCTTTCCAAGCATCACCTGTAGGTGACTCATTACAGGGGTTTACCACTTCTGTTCCAGATTCTTCCAGAAATTCTCAGAATATATGGCTATCCTGTCCCCCACCTCTTCAAATTGAAAACTACATATTTTCTTATCAAAGTCCATTATTTTTCTGAAGTCCATATTATTCTTCCTTCATCTTAAAGTGTTCAGAATAACAATTCAATAGAACCAAAATTTTTGTAAATGCAAAATAAAACTTGAAACCATTTGTCTCTGTCGGAACTGAGGATTTTTCAAGTAATCTCCTCAGAAAAGTTGTTTATTCTGATTTGTTTTGTTTAATCACAAACCTAAAGATAATTGATAGTATTTCCCAAAGACTCTGAGGGGTTAGGTTGGCTGGACTGGCAAATCCTCAGGAGAAATGTTTTTGAACTGATGAAAAAGAAATTATACATTTTTCTTTAGAATTCAAAAGTTCATGAAAAGTGACCTCAGCAGACTAATTAGTGTCTATGTTGACACATCAATTTGCAACATAATTGTTTATTTAACTGCTAGTTATTTTTTTCCTCAAGGTTGATAGTATTTTTAAAGCCATGTTTAAGAGCCCGCAAATTAATCATTTATTAAATCATTAGTTCTCTAGGACTTGATTGCAAAATGCTATTTAAGAGACAATGCAACAACTGAAAATCAATGGGAATGCTGAAAGAAGAAAAGAGTAAATAATATTTTACCAAGTTACTAGAAAAATTATTTCCCCCTATTTCTCTAGAGCCTTTTCCCCATGCAAAAGTATTTGGATTTTTTAATTTATTCCCTATTTTCAACAACTTACAATGATCCTCACAAATGTCTGCTTAGCTTTAGTTTTGTTTTACTTTACATCTTTTTAAAAATATATTATCATTGAAATATAGTAGATTTATAATATTGTACAGCAAAGTGATTTTTTTACAGATTATGTTCCATTCAAGATATTGAATATAATGCCCTGAGCTATAAAGAATATCCTTGTTGGTTATCTATTTTACATATAGTAGCTCATATCTGTTAATCCCATACTCCTTAATTCTCCCTCCCTCCTCCTTTTCCATATTTTTTTCTTTCTTTCTCAATCTTTTCAGTCTTCAGTATCCTTCTCTATCTACCATCACTTAGAATGTCCTAGAGTTAAATCCTGTGTAAGCAATAAGCCATCCTGTCAACATATCAGCCAAAACCTTTCATATAATGATTTCCACAAACTTTTGAGCATTCTAAGAGATGTCAATTCAAACATAGTAACTTTTCATCTGAGTTTAGATTTTTAGTTTAGCTGGGTAACTGAGAGAAAAAGCATATCTAAATTTCCACCAGGTCTTTCCATCTGAACTTATTTTCTCTGGGTGGCATTTTTTTCTTTCCCCTTACACCCGACACAGATTCATTTCTCTCCTATATGGTCTGAGTATGTACATACATGTACATATACATATGTACATACATACAACAGCACAAGAAATTTTCTTCTTCCCGTCATATTCTGTCCTTCCTTCACATAAATGTAAAATTCTCCAGGTGTTAAGAAAAAAAAAAGAAAAAAAAATGAAATATAATAGAATTTAGAATAGGGGAGTAAACAGTGTGTGTGTTTGCTCAGCTGCTTCAGTTGTCCGCCTCTTTGTGATCCTATGGACTGGAGCCCACCAGGCTCCTCTGTCCATGGGATTCTCCAAGTAAGAATAATGGAGTGGATTGCCATGCCCTCATCCAGAGGATCTTCCTGACCCAGGGATCCAACCCACATCTGTGTTTCCTGCATTGCAAGCAGATTCTTTATTGATGAGCCACTGGGGAAGCCCAGGGGATTAAACAGAAATATTGACAACTCAACAGGATAGACAGGAAATGAGGATACAGCTTGAAACAACTGATTTAATAAAGCTAGACATAATGGAATAAAAGAAAAGAAATTGACTCATCAGAGTTATTTAATCTTGGAGGGTCTGGCAGAAGAACTCCATGAATAAAGTCAGGAAAGTAAAACCTTCAGTGCCTCTGAGGAAGCAAGTGCAGAAGCTGACTCTAAGCTGACTGGAAGAGTGTAAGCATCCAGATTTCACCTAAAGAAGGCTGCTTTGGCTCACAAAAGGGAACTGAGCCTGAAGTAAAGACCTACTCTTTGCATTTCTCTTGACTGTCGTTCTTAGACCTGGACTTCACTATTACACCAATTTAATACTAAGAACTTGGCAGAGGAAAGAGTCCTTACCAATGACTTCAATACGACACACAGTTGAGAACTGGGGGCATGGAAGGATTAGAGAAATGATAGAAAAGGTTACTATTCTATAATGTAAAACAGCATGGATTCAAGTCATCCAAAGAGGTGAAAAGTGCTGTTATTACTAAAATATTATAAACATTTTATTTATTAACATAATTCATTATCAGTGCATTTAACAATCCATTGACCATCCTCTGCTAACTTCTAAGTCAGTGGTTCTTTTTTTTTTTTTAATTTTAATATCTTTAATTCTTACATGCATTCCCAAACATGAACCCCCCTCCCACCTCCCTCCCCATAACATCTCTCTGGGTCATCCCCATGCACCAGCCCCAAGCATGCTGCATCCTGTGTCAGACATAGACTGGCGATTCAATTCTTACATGATAGTATACATGTTAGAATGTCATTCTCCCAAATCATCCCACCCTCTCCCTCTCCCTCTGAGTCCAAAAGTCCGTTATACACATCTGTGTCTCTTTCCCTGTCTTGCATACAGGGTCGTCATTGCCATCATCCTAAATTCCATATATATGTGTTAGTATACTGTATTGGTGTTTTCCTTTCTGGCTTACTTCACTCTGTATAATCGGCTCCAGTTTCATCCATCTCATCAGAACTGATTCAAATGAATTCTTTTTTACGGCTGAGTAATACTCCATTGTGTATATGTACCACCGCTTTCTTATCCATTCATCTGCTGATGGACATCTAGGTTGCTTCCATGTCCTGGCTATTATAAACAGTGCTGCGATGAACATTGGGGTACATGTGTCTCTTTCAATTCTGGTTTCCTCGGTGTGTATGCCCAGTAGTGGGATTGCTTGGTCATAAGGTAGTTCTATTTGCAATTTTTTAAGGAATCTCCACACTGTTCTCCATAGTGGCTGTACTTCTTAAAAGTTTTGGACTTCAGGAATATTTTACACTCAGAGTTAGTGAAAACCCCTAGGAGTTTTTGTCTACATTGGCTACATATATCAAAATTTTCTATATTTTAATTTAAAATAGAAAAATCTAAATTATGTATTGAGTTAGTTTATTAAATAAACATGTTACATGTTAACTTAAACATCATATTTTTATAAAGAATAAGTATCTTCCAATAACCAATAACAATTTGAGAAGAATGGCATCACTTTACATGTTTAATGTCTAATGCCTGGCTTACTGGAAGACAGCTGGGTTTTCAAATCTCCTTCTGTACTGATTGTTGTAATACCACATGACATGTAGTCTCTAGAAAGCTACACTATATGTGCACGAAAAAATAAAACTTAAAAACAAATAATGTCTTACCATTATTATGAAATTATTTTGATCTCATGAACTTCTGAAAGTGTCTTACAAAGCCACACTGAGAATCTCTGCCCAAAGTCACTGCTGCTCCCAAGCCAGTCCACATTTCCAACATGAAAGAACATAACCCATCTCCCTTTCTCTTCAGTGCAAGTACATCACAATGATGGGAAAATAAATTAAATCATAACATTTTATCTGTACCCTCAATCTTAAAAATGATCTTGTAAAAACTTGAAGATTACAATTCTAATATAGGCCAGTTTCAGATATATTGTCCATGGGATTCTCCAGGTAAGAATATTGGAGGGGGCTGCCATGCACTCCTCCAGGGTCACTTCCTGACCCAGGGATAGAACCCATGTCTCCTGTATCTCCTGCATTAGCAGGTGGGTTCTTTATCACTAGCACCAACTGGGAAGTACATATACACATGCACAAATATATACATATATTTGTGTTTAAATTTCATAATAATCTTGGCCAAAAAGTAAAGCAGGCAATGTTCTTATGTCAGAGTTTTAGTTATAAGAAAACTGAGGCTCTGTGAGGAAAAACAGCTGCCCGAAGAACAATGCATCTATGCATCTAGTTAAATTGAGACGGCTAAATGGAGCTGAATATTGCGCTCAACAATATGTTCTGGACAAAAAGAAAATACAGTGTATAACTTTTGCTGTTTCTGTGGTTGGCACTGAACTTTGTATAATCTCCCCTTTTCTATAAAAGGAGAGAGGGGAGTCAGTTAAACTACGAGTTTCTCTTATGCCAACATTTGTAACACTAAGAATAACTTTTTGACTGTTAGTTATTTGTCCCTCAGGTTTCTCTAAAAAAGTAATTAAACTATCAATATTTGTGTGGGTTTCTTTTTCTGTTCTCTCTTGCCCTATTTTCAAACCTTATTTTCATTAGTATTTTGCTGCTCTTCAGGGAAATCTATGGGGCTGACCCCAATGTGGCTAACTGGGGGTGGAATCACTAACGAGATCAATCATTCACTCTGTTCCGGAGACAGAAGAAATCCAAGCAGTAACATTTTACAGTAACTTCTCTTTGGTGAATACTGAAATAATTCAGAATAAGCAAGTTCATGCTGGAATTCATGATGAGGCAAGTCCATTAGCACTCCAGCAAACTCATGTGAACTCTGGAAGGGTTTTAGGGACTGAACTAAGCCTGCTAATTATTTTTAGACTGAATCATATTAGAAATTGAATCTATTCCCTCTTGTACCAGGCTCTGGATGTAAGATGCTCTGGGAGGAGTGTTAACCCTTCAGGGCCCACAAGGTCCTACTTTGGGTGGGCTGACATTTAATAACAAAGAGCTTATATTTCAAATGAGTACCTCTGGGTCTCTTCCTTATGTGGGCTTTATGTGATTGATACTCCCCTCCTCCAAAAAGAAAAAAAAAAAAGAAAAAGAAATATAATCCTGATGTACTTCCATTTACATAAGACTGGCAGCTACTTTTGTCTCTTTCATCATTTCTCTTATTATCTAGTATAGAATGATTTCAGATCCTGCTTAATGTTATTACTCTTTTTCTTGCCTCTAAAATTTTGCACTTTCTCACCAACTTAAGTATTTGTAGGTTCTAAATACACAAGAAATTCAGTAGGACAAACACAAAAATCTAGGTCTTGTTCCAAAAAATCTCTACAGCTGCCAAATATTATTTTTATCAGAAGCAATACTAAGATCTCCTCTTTTCCCTAAAACAAAACCCAAGGTCAAGTTCTGATTTGTTTGCTTCCTTAGTCACATCATCCTTTCCAACATAAAATTATTCAGAGAGGCTTATTTTCTTTCTCACTACTAAATTTCTTGGTTGAATCCTTGGCAATGTAGCTCTGAATGAGAAAAAAAAAAAAAAAAAAAACCAACCTATCTTCTATTGAGCTTGACATACCAAATCTTCTGAGTACTACCAATACATTCATTTCCATTGTCCTGATTTAGCCCTGATGATCTGACTTTCAAGCCTGATATCCTATTACTTTGCAGATCAAATTAATGGTTGTAAATTCAGTGCAAAATTACAGCGTTCTTCTTTCAGGATTTCTTTCTGGTAATAATACTTGGGCTTTATTTTTTTATTATTTAGAATACATATTAAGTAGTCCTGTTAAATATTATATTTTAGATAAAACTATACATGTAAAAATCAAGAAAAATAAAAGTTCATAAGAATAGATAAAAATTCTTTACAAGTATAAAATAAACTACTTTTTGGTCCTGATCCTGGTGCTTCTTTGATCTCCCTTGTTTTGGTAACTTTCTGTTCTGTTCAGTGTTCTTAAATGAAGCTTCTAAGATACCACATCTGAAAACTGCAATTTTGAATTTTTCCTCCTTACTGATCCAGGAGGAATGGTCCTGCCCATGATGAAATGAATCCTCTTCCCCACTAAAGACAAAAGTAGGTATCAGAGGATTCTTCTTGCCTCTGTTGTGGTAAGTGTGAGTCAGGCTACATGAACAGAAAGTTAACAGGAGATAGGATGAGTTCTAAGAATTAAAAAAAGGGGTTTGGAGGCTTGAGGCCATCAGAGATCCAAGAATGGTACTGCATATGGGCAAGGTGATGAAGAGTGTCTTTAATAACACTGTCATAACCACAGAAATGCCTGTGTTTTGGTACTTTAAAAATCATGACTTAAGGGAAGACCATAAAACCAAAACCTGATATTCCAATCACTATATCAGAGCTGAATTAATTATCCAAGTCTTTTTACCCTATCAGTCTGAATAAACCATGATTTACATGAGGATAATATCTGGTCCTCCTTCATCTCGCCTCTCAGGACAAAAGGTACTCAACTCTGAATGAATTCATGCTAAACTAAGCAAGATAGGAATAATGTTTACTGTTGTTTCAGGCAGCATGAACCATATATAAGAAAGTACAGAAACATGAAATAATATTTATTTAAAGCATAAGTAGCCAATATTGCTGAGTAATAATAGAAGAGCTGGTGAGGTAAATTAAATTCTGAGCACAGTGAATCCTGAAAATGTTACTGGAGAAATAATATCTTTGAAAACATTTGAGATTCAATGAATAACTTCAATCTGGGAAAGATGCTTGCAAGACTGGCATTTTACCAGATTTAAGTCTCTTTAAGGCTATGGTTTTTCCTGTGGTCATGTATGGATGTGAGAGTTGGACTGAGAAGAAGGCTGAGCGCAGAAGAATTGATGTTTTTGAACTGTGATGTTGGAGAAGAGTCTTGAGAGTCCCTTGGACTGCAAGGAGATCCAACCAGTCCATTCTGAAGGAGATCAGCCCTGGGATTTCTTTGGAAGTAATGATGCTAAAGCTGAAACTCCAGTACTTTGGCCACCTCATGTGAAGAGTTGACTCATTGGAAAAGACTCTGATGCTAGGAGGGATTGGGGGCAGGTGGAGAAGGAGACGACAGAGGATGAGATGGCTGGATGGCATCACGGACTCAATGGATGTGAGTCTGAGTGAACTCCGGGAGTTGGTGATGGACAGGGAGGCCTGGCATGCTGTGATTCATGGGGTTGCAAAGAGTTGGACACGACTGAGCGACTGAACTGAACTGAAGATGAATTTTGCTAATAGTATAGAGAATAGAATGGTACAAAACTGGAAGTAGGTGGCTTATTGTAAAGTTTAGGAGGAAAGTAGTGAAGATGCCAATTATGGCATTAATGATGAAAAAGTAGAGGAGGAGACAAAGTAAGTGTCAACCTGGAGGTAAAATTGACAGAACACGATGAGATGATGATCGTAAAAGAGAAAACTATAATGTAACATCATTTTTCAGGTTTCCTACATGGGAAGGAATACACGGTAATTATTTTCCACTGAGGTACAAACAATGGTATATGTGTCAGGAGAGGCAAAAGAATCCCTGAATACAATGATAGCAATTGTTTGCTGAGAATTTAGTTTGCACTTAGCACCATAAAAATGATTTATGTTAGGGCAAAATTTAAGCACAGATCAGAGTGGAGAGTCTCTTTTCCCTAGGAGGCCCTGCAAAATTAATAATTAAAATGCCAGAAAAGAGATATCAGAAATGCCTTTCAACAAAATTCCTTTACTTTTAAGTAAGATAATGTTAAATAATGATAAATTTTTTAATTGTTTTAAAGGCTCAGACAGAATGAGGACCACCATGCCCACAGTCCCCAGCTCCACCATTCACACATCTTAGGGGAGAGGGAAGAAGTTCATTCGCTCATGTTGATCCTGTTCCCTGATGGTGTGCCACCTTCTTTGATAAGGCCTGAGAAGACTAACAACTGCTCATATCCAATTATAATTTGTATTTATTCAATTATAGTGCTTTAGTTCGATCATTCTGTCTTCCCTTAGAGAAGTAATATAAGGTATCAAGCACACAAAAATTCTCATAATATCATAAACCCTATAAAGGCCATATGAGATCTATTGCCTTTATTATCTGTACTTTTGATTAATATGTGCATTGTCTTATGGAAATGGAATAAATATATTATACAGAAAAATATTTCCCAGTAAAGCTTCTCAAGCCTACCTAGTCACAGAAGGAAGCATTATTATATGGCAAAGGGCCAAGAATTTCTCCTCTTCTTGAGGCAAGTTTATTTAGAGATTTCCTTATGCATAAATAACACATTTCATAAGTTAAGAAAAACTAACAAATAAAGACATTTAAAAAACTGCCCAAGATCACATAGCAGACAAATATCAAATAAGAAGTTATAAGCCCATTGTTAAATCCTTCACAGGACTCCCTCTCCCATAAGTTCAGCTTTAGTTACTATGTGGAAATCGAGAGGCTGCGAGATGTTAGAGATGTGCTGTGTACAGCTGGATATTAGCCTGGAGATGCCATGCAAGGCCCAGACTGGCAATACAGACAATACAATAATCAGAATGTAATTGGTATTTAAAATGGGGAAAAGCACAATATGACCAGAGAAAAGTAAGAAATCATGTTGTGTTAATAAATAAATTTTTAAGTGCAACAAAATTGTTCATTTCTATTTCAGATCATAGTCATTATTGAAGGGAAAGAATGAGCAGTTTATCTTCAATAATGTTTTCCTCATAAACCATCTACAGACCAAACACCTGTTTCATGAAAATAGCTCTCAAGTTTGCCATAAAAATTAGTAATTTCTTCCATTCTGTTTCATTTATTTGAAAGTAGTGAGTCATGTAGGAAGGACATATCTGCTTGTACAAATTATTAGTAGACACAAGAGAATTATATCTCAAAGGTATCAACATATAAATACACATTAAATTTTTAGGGCATTATTTGAGAATTGTAAAATAAAGATATCAAAAAAATCAAAGTAGTTACATAACAGTTCTTTTAAGCAAATGTAATGTATTAAAAGAACATTAGTGACAATACCTTTTAGGTCGCTATATATATATATATATATATTTATTTAAATACTGCCAGTTTAATGAGCAGGTGAAAGCGACATCATTATTTTCTTGTATTACTATTTTGGTTCCTTTTCCATAAACTATAATCTTTGTTAACTGACCATTTTGATTTACTTGAATTACTTGAGTGTGCTCATTTATCTATAAGAAACTGAATATTGGGGCTGTCTTTCTATTTAAAATATAATTTATAAAGTTTCTCACATAATTGGTATTACTAGTTTTATTTGTCTTTATATGTTATGGTTTCATTATATTTTTCCCTCTAGATATTTATCCATATAGAATTTATTTTCATTCATTATGTAAGGCTTCCCTCATAGCTCAGTCAGTAAAGAATCTGCCTGAAATTAGAACTCAATAGGTATTTTCTTATGAATAAACAGCCACTTTAAAAAGTACTTTATTAAAAGTAATCTTTCTAAAATAATATAATGTCAATTCCTTTTTAGTAACTATGATATTTAAAACTTCATATATAATAATAATGCAACCACTCCTAACACGTTGCCATTTTCAGACTTTCTTCTGAAATATTTTTCTTCCCAATGTGTAGAATAATTTTAATTCTTTCCATTTTGATTTTAATGAAAATAGTAAATGTATAGTTTTTATATTTTAGATACAACTTTGAATTTTGTCATGGGCTCTCCCATTTTCTACCTTTTTTGTGCTTCAGTAAAACTTTAGAGATTTTCTTATGAATATCTATTTTTAAATTATTTCTTGCCACTTTGCAATGATTTTACTTTTATACTAATATTTTTGTTTATTTTGAACAAGTTGTTTGTAACTTTTCAGTTCAGTTCAGTTCAGTCACTCAATCGTGTCTGACTCTGTGACACCATGGACTGCAGGACGCCAGGTTTCCCTGTCCAACATCAACTCCCGGAGTTTACACAAATTCATTGAGTCAGTGATGCCATCCAAACATCTCAGCCTCTGTCCTCTCCTTCTGCTCCCACCTTCAGTCTTCCCAGCATCAGGTTCTTTTCCAAAGAGTCAGTTCTTTGCAGCAGGTGGCAAAAGTATTGGAGTTTCAGCTTCAGCATCAGTATTTCCAATGAATATTCAGGACTAATTTCCTATAGGATGGACTGGTTGGGTCTCCTTGCAATCCAAGGGACTCTCAAGAGTCTTCTCCAACAACACAGTTCAAAAGCATCAATTCTTTGGTGTTCAACTATCTTTGCAGTACAACTCTCACATCTTTACCTGACTGCTGGGAAAACCACAGCTTTGACTAGATGGACTTTTGATGGCAAAGTAATGTCTCTGCTTTTTAATATGCTGTCTAGGTTGGTCATAACTTTTCTTCCAAGGAGCAATCGTCTTTCAATTTCATGGCTGCAGTCAGCATCTGCAGTGATTCTGGAGCCCCAAAAAATAAAGTCTGTCACTGTTTCCATTGTTTCCCCATCTATTTGCATGAAGTGATGGAACTAGATGCCATGATCTTAGTTTTCTGAATGTTGACTTCTAACTTTTACCTTATACATTATCAACTGATCAATTATTTAAGTAATCCTCTCTTGTTTTGGGGCTCTCTGGTGGCTCAATCCCTAAAGAATCTGCCTACAATGCAGGAGACCGGGGATCAATCCCTGGGTCATGAAGATCCCCTGGAGAAAGAAATGGCAACCCACTCCAATATTCTTGCCTGGGAAATCCCATGGACTGGAGAGCCTGGCAGTCGGATATGACTGAGCGGCCAATACTATCTTGTTTTCACTCCTCTTGCATGCTTCATAGCTAAGCAAGCCTATCCTTCAAAACGCACACATTTTTACTTCTTTATTTTCAATATCTATATGTATTACTTCATTTTCCTGTCTTGTCTCATTAGTTAGTGCTTCCAAAATGGTGTTCAATGATACCAGTTATAACATACTTTTAAATATACTACAATTAGACTTATTATTTCACCCTTTAATGCAGTTTCCTAGCTGAAACACTCTTTAAAACATTAGTGTCCATCTTGCCTATTTTACTTGGAATTTTCAGAAGCTTTACTTGAATTTTTTGCCAAGTATTATTAAATTTTTAAAGCTTTTATCATTAGTATTATGAATTATATTGATGGATTTTATGATTTTCAATGTCATTCCATTTTCAAGAAAATTCTACTTAGTGTTGGCATGTTACTTTTTCAGCATATTGCTATATTCATTTTATTAGTCTAATTAAAATTCTATCATATATTACTAACATTACTTAATTATATAATGCCTTTTCTTATTATTTTCCCAGATTTTCATGTCAGAGCATGACAGCTTCATAAAACAAACTGATGCATCTTTTTAAATTTCATATTATCTGGGATAGCTTATGTAAAGAGATTATCTGCACTTTAGAAGTTAAATAAAATATTATAATAAAACCATTTAAACATGACAGATTTTTAATTGTAGGTCTTTAGTTTTCCAAATTCTCTATAGTTATTTGGCTCTTTGAGTCAATTTTATTAGTTTATATATTGCCAAAAACTATTTATTCATATTAGGTATTAAAATTAATATTGGAAAAATGCATATAAATTTTAATCAAATGTTTATTTATGGTTGCTATAAATGGCATCACCTTCTCAATGGACATGAACTTGAACAAACTCCAGGAAATACTGGAGGACAGGGAGGCCTGGCATGCTGCAGTCCACAGAGTTGCAAAGAGTGGGACATGACAGCAACTGAAAAATAACAATAATGCTTACATGCTTTCTGTCATCTGTAAGAGTTCTAACATTTTTTATTATATTCATCTCATTTATTTCAAATCAGACTTACCAAAAATTTTCCATTTTAGAAATCTATCCATAGAATCAACTTTTAATTTATACTTCTTGCCTATTATTTTGTTTTACATTTTCAGTTTTATCTTAATGAATTTCTTCCTCTGCCTTATTTGTTTTATTCTATTTTTACATTTTCTTCTAGATTTTAATTATAATTTTATATAGTATTATTCTTCCCTGTAAGTTTTAAGAGTACTGAAGTCCTAGTATTGTCCTCAAAATTACAGCTATAATTGTGTTCCAGTAAACAGATTCTTGGAGGGCACAAACAGAACCTTGTGCACACCAGGACCCAGGAGAAAGGATCAATGACCCCACAGAGAGTGACCCAGACTTGCCCATGTGTGTCCAGGAGTCTCTGGCAGAAGGGTAGGTCAGCAGTGGCCTGCTGCAGGGCTGTGGACACTGAGTGTAGCATTACATGCATGGGACCCTTTGAATGAGCTTGTCATTATCTTCATTATCTCCACATAGTTTGGTTCCAAGTAATAATAACAGGAAGGGAACACAGCCCCACCCATCAACAGAAATTGGATTAAAGATTTACTAAGCATGGCCTCCCCCATCAGAACAAGACCCAGTCTCCCCTTCAGTCTCTCCCATCAAGAAGTTTCCATAAGCCTCTTATCCTTATCCATCAGAGGGCAGACAGACTGAAAACTACAATAACAGAAAATTAACCAATCTGATCACATGGACCAAGTCCAGTCTAATTCAATGAAACTATGAGCCATGCCATGTAGGGCCACCCAAGACAGACGGGTGGAGAGTTCTGACAAAATGAGGCCCACTGGAAAAGGGAATGGCAAGCCACTTCAGTATTCTTGCCTTGAGAACCCCATGACAGTATGTAAAGAGTGCCTGAAAAACTATGGATGGAGGTTTGTGACATTGTACAGGAGGCAGCGATCAAGACTAAGCCCAAGAAAAAGAAATTTTGAAATGCAAAATGGTTGTCTGAGGAAGCCTTACTAATAGCTTTGAAAAGAAGACAAGTGAAGGGCAAAAGAGAAAAGGAAATATGTACCCATTTGAATGCAGAGTCCCAAAGAATAACAAGGAGAGATAGCAAAGCCTTCCTCAGTGATCAATACAAAGAAATAGAGGAAAACAATAGAATGGGAAAGACTAGAGATCTCTTCAAGAAAATTAGAGATACCAAGGGAACATTTCATGCAAATGGGCACAATAAAGGACAGAAATGGTATGGACCTAACAGAAGCAGAAGATATTAAGAGGTAGCAAGAATACACAGAAGAACTATACAGAAAAGATCTTCACAACCCAGGTAATCACGATAGTGTGATCACTCACCTAGAGACAGGCATCCTAGAGTGCAAAGTCAAGTGGGCCTTAGGAAGCATCACACAAACAAAGCTAATGGAGGTGATGGAATTCCAGTGGAGCTATTTCAAATCCTAAAATATGATGCTGTGAAAGTGCTGCACTCACTATGCCAGCAAATTTGGAAAATTCAATAGTGGCCACAGGACCAGAAAATGTTAGTTTTCATTCCAATCCCAAAGAAAGACAATACCTAATTGTCAACCTTTGACAATGCCAAAGAATTTTCAAGCTACTGCACAATTGCACTCCTCTCACTCACTAGCAAAGTAATGCTCAAAATTCTCCAAGCCAGGCTTCAGCGTACATGAACCATGAATTTCCAGGTGTTCAAGGTGGTTTTAGAAAAGCCAGAGAAACCAGAGATCCAATTGCCAACATCCACTGAATCATCAAAAAAGCAAGAGGGTTCAGAAAAACATCTATTTCTACTTTATTGACTATGCCAAAGCGTTTGACTGTGTGGATCACCACAAACTGTGGAAAATTCTTAAAGAGATAGGAACATCAAGACACCTGATGTGCCTCCTGGGAAATCTGTATGCAGGTTAAGGAATAACAGTTTGAACTGGACATGGAACAACAGATTGGTCCCAAATCAGGAAAGGAGTACATCAAGGCTGTATATTGTCATCCTGCTTATTTAACTTATATGCAGGGTACATAATGAGAAATGCTGGGCTGGAGGAAGCACAAGCTGGAATCAAGATTGCCAGGAGAAATATCAATAACCTCAGATATGCAGATGACACGACCATTATGGCAGAAAGCAAAGAGAACTAAAGAACCTCTTGATGAAAGTGAAAGACAAGAGTGAAAAAGTTAGCTTAAAGCTCAATATTCAGAAAACTAAGATCACAGCATCTGGTCTTATCACTTCATGGCAAATAGATGTGGAAAAAATGGAAACTTTATTTGGGGGGCCTCCAAAATCACTGCAGATGATGATAGCAGCCATGAAATTAAAGGATGCTTGCTCTTCAGAAGTTATGACCAACCTAGACAGCATATTAAAAAGCAGAGACATTACTTTGCCATCAAAAGTCCATCTAGTCAAAGCTGTGGTTTTTCCAGTAGTCATGTATGGATGTGAGAGTTGGACTATAAAGAAAGTGGAGCACCTAAGAATTGATGCTTTTGAACTGTGTTGTTGGAGAAGACTCTTGAGAGTCCCTTGGACTGCAAGGAAATTCAACCAGTCCATCCTAAAGGAAATCAGTCCTGAAGATTCATTGGAAGGACTGATGCTGACATTCCAATACTTTGGGCACTTGACACAAAGAACCGACTCGCTGGAAAAGACCCTGATGCTGGAAAAGATTGAAGGCATGAGGAGAAGGGGACAACAAAGGATGAGATGGTTGGATTTTATCACCAACTCAATAGACATGAGTTTGACTAATCTCCTGGAGTTGGTGATGGACTGGGAGGCCTGGCTTGTTGCAGTCCATGGTGTCACAGAGTCAGACATGACTAAGTGACTGAACAGTACTGAACTGAATTTCTCTTCATTAAATCTAACTAATTTTCACAATTTATAAACTTATTTTTTTTGGCCAGAGTTTATTTATGCTTTATTTTTTATAAGCACTAGTTTTTCTGTTCTTTGTCATGAAGAACCAAGTGATCATTGAATTATTTGTTCATACATTCAGTAATAGCGTCTTCCTTGATGGCTCAGATGATAAACAATCTGTGTGTAATCAAGAGCTCTGGGTTTTATCCCTAGTTAGGGATGATCCCCTAGAGAAGGGAATGGCTACCCAATCCAGTATTCTTGCCTGAAGAATTCCATGGACATAGGAGCCTGGTAGGCTACACTACATGGAGTTGCAAAGAGTCGTACAGGACTAAGCAACTAACACTTTCGCTAATACTTTATTCAATAATACTATCAACAATAGAAATTAACAGTAACAATTATGCAATGCTACTAACTACATGTTAGCAACCTTTTCTTTTTGACTCATTCAGTTCAGTTGAGTTCAGTCACTAGGTCGTTCCAACTCTTTGCGACCCCATGAACCACAGCACACCAGGCAGCCCTGTCCATTACCAACTCCTGGAGTCCACCCAAACCCAAGTCCGTAGAGTCAGAGATGCCATTCAACCATCTCATCCTCTGTCGTCCCCTTTTCCTCCTGCACTCAATTTTTCTCAGCATCAGAGTCTTTTCAAATGAGTCAGCACTTAGCATCAGGTAGCCAAAGTACTGGAGTTTCAGCTTCAACATCAGTCCTTCCAATGAACACCCAGGGCTGATCTCCTTTAGGATGGACTGGTTGGATCTCCTTGCAGTCCAAGGGATTCTCAAGAGTCTTCTCCAACACCACAGTGCAAAAGCATCAATTCTTTGGTGCTCAGCTTTCTTTACAGTCCAACTCTCACATCCATACATGACCACTGGAAAAACCATAGCCTTGACTAGACAGACCTTTGTTGGCAAAGTAATGTCTCTGCTTTTGAATATGCTGTCTAGGTTTTTCATAACTTTTCTTCCAAGGATTAAGCGTATTTTAATTTCACGGCTGCAATCAGCATCTGCAGTGATTTTGGAGCCCAAAAAAATAAAGTCTGACACTTTCCACTGTTTCCCCATCTATTTCCCATGAAGTGATGGGACCAGGTGCCATGATCTTAGTTTTCTGAATGTTGAGCTTTAAGCCAACTTTTTCACTCTCCTCTTTCATTTTCATCAAGAGGCACTTTAGTTCCTCTTCACTTTTTGCCGTAGGGTGGTGTCATCTGCATATCTGAGGTTATTGATATTTCTGGCGGCAATCTTGATTCCAGCTTGTGCTTCCTCTAGCCCAGCATAATTCCAGCCAAGATAATCACGATGCTGTGATCACTCACCTAGAGCCAGACATCCAGGAATGTGAAGTCAAGTGGGCCTTAGGAAGCATCACTATGAACAAAGCTAGTGGAGGTGATGGAATTCCAGTGGAGCTATTTCAAATCCTGAAAGATGATGCTGTGAAAGTGCTGCACTCAATATGCCAGCAAATTTGGAAAACTCAGCAGTGGCCACAGGACTGGAAAAGGTCAGTTTTCATTCCAATCCCAAAGAAAGGAAGTGCCAAAGAAGGCTCAAACTACCACACAATCGCACTCACTCCAGGCAAGTAAAGTAATGCTCAAAATTCTCCAAGCCAGGCTTCAGCAATACGTGAACGGTGAACTTCCAGATGTTCAAGCTGGTTTTAGAAAAGGCAGAGGAACCAGAAATCAAATTGCCAACATCCACTGGATCATTGAAAAAGCAAGAGAATTCCAGAAAAACATCTATTTTGCTTTATTGACTATGCCAAAGCCTTTGACTGTGTGGATCACAACAAACTGTGGAAAATTCTGAAAGAGATGGGCATACCAGACCACTTGACCTGCCTCTTGAGAAATCTGTATGCAGGCCAGAAGCAACAGTTAGAACTAGACATGGAATACAGACTGGTTCCAAACAGGAAAAGGAGTATGTCATGGCTGTATATTGTCACCCTGCTAATTTTGACTCATTACAAGATCAATTTTTGTTTTGAATTTATTAGCCATGAGAGTAATGTATATTTTCTCTTTGAGAGTTTCAATTTTCTGTCTGTTTTTTTTGTTGTTATTTTTGTTATATACTGCTATTTCCCACAAGAAACGTATAATGGTAGTGCTCTGCATATTGGTAGTGCTCAAAATATATTTTTTTGAAGTTGTTAATATATACCACCTTTAACTTGATCTCTATATACTTTTGGTATTAAGTGTATCTTCAGATAGCTTCTTATTGAAATAAATTTACTTTTACTCCCCTTAATTCTCTGTTATTGAGCTATACTTAATATTAATATTGTCACTTCTCTTCCTTTGATATACACCAGACAGCTTTTCTTCCCCTTTAAAGTTTCCATTGTCCTTTTATTTTAGATATTCTTCTTGTAAATAAATCATAGCTGGATTTCTGTTTTTTATACTTACTAACATTGTCCTGTTTTTCTGCAGAGGAATTCAATTCTTTGGCAATTACTCTGATGTCTTATATACTTGTTTTTATTTTTCTCATCTTATATTTAATCACTATGTAAGTTTATACTTATTTCCTCTTCATCTAATTCTTATTTCTTGGATACATCAAAGAATCCTTTTTATTTTCTTTGCATTCCCAACTTCATTATCAGGAGTTATAATGTAACCCACATGCTTTTCAGTGCAGTTCAGTTCAGTCGCTCAGTTGTATCCGACTCTTTGCCACCCCACGAATCGCAGCACGCCAGGCCTCCCTGTCCATCACTATCTCCCGGAGTTCACTCAGACTCATGTCCATCGAGTAAATGATGACATTCAGCCATCTCATCCTCTGTCGACTCCTTCTCCTCCTGCCCCCAATCCTTCCCAGCATCAGACTCTTTTCCAGTGAGTCAACTCTTCGCATGAGGTGGCCAAAGTACTGGAGCTTCAGCTTTAGCATCATTCCTTCCAAAGAAATTCCAGGGTTGATCTCCTTCAGAATGGACTGGTTGGATCTCGTTGCAGTCCAAGGGACTCTCAAGAGTCTTCAACACCACAGTGCAAAAGCATCAGTTCTTCGGCGCTCAGCCTTCTTCACAGTCCAACTCTCAACATCCATACATGACTACTGGAAAAACCATAGCCTTGACTAGACGGACCTTAGTCGGCAAAGTAATGTCTCTGCTTTTGAATATACTATCTAGGTTGGTCATAACTTTTCTTCCAAGGAGTAAGCATCTTTTAATTTCATGGCTGCAGTCACCATCTGCAGTGATTTTGGAGCCCCCAAAAATAAAGTCTGACACTGTTTCCACTGTTTCCCCATCTATTTCCCATGAAGTGATGGGACCAGATGCATGATCTTTGTTTTCTGAATGTTGAGCTTTAGGTCAACTTTTTCACTCTCCACTTTTACTTTCCTCAAGAGGCTTTTTAGTTCCTCTTCACTTTCTGCCATAAGGGTGGTGTCATCTGCATATCTGAGGTTATTGATGTTTCTCCCAGCAATCTTGATTCTAGCTTGTATTTCTTCCAGTCCAGCGTTTCTCATGATGTACTCTGCATATAGGTTAAATAAGCAGGGTGACAATATACAGCCTTGACGTACTCCTTTTCCTATTTGGAACCAGTCTGTTGTTCCACGTCCAGTTCTAACTGTTGCTTCTGGCCTGCATACAGATTTCTCAAGAGGCAGGTCAGATGGTCTGGTATTCCCATCTCTTTCAGAATTTTCCACAGTTGATTGTGATCCACACAGTCAAAGGCTTTGGCATAGTCAATAAAGCAAAAATAGATGTTTTTCTGGAACTCTCTTGCTTTTTCCATGATCCAGCAGATGTTGGCAATTTGATCTCTGGTTCCTCTGCCTTTTCTAAAACCAGATTGAACATCAGGAAGTTCACCGTTCACGTATTGCTGAAGCCTGGCTTGGAGAATTTTGAGCATTACTTTCCTAGCGTGTGAATGCTTTTATTTTATATTAAAACTCAATAACAAGTATGCCTATTCACTAAGCTACTTATACCATCTCTTACATAGTATCTAGCAGAATAAAATCCATCACCTTTTCTTTATCCAACATCTAAGTCATGACCAACCGATATACCATATTCAAAAGCAGAGACATTACTTTGCCAACTAAGGTCTGTCTAGTCAAGGCTATGGTTTTTCCAGTGGTCATGTATGGATGTGAGAGTTGGACTGTGAAGAAAGCTGAGTGCCAAAGAATTGATGTTTTTGAACTGTGGTGTTGGAGAAGACTCTTGAGAGCCCCTTGGACTGCAAGGAGATCCAAGCAGTCCATTCTATAGGAGATCAGTCCTGGGTATTCTTTGGAAGGAATGATGCCAAAGCAGAAACTCCAATACTGTGGCCACCTCATGAAGAGTTGACTTATGGGAAAAGACTCTGATGCTGGGCGGGATTAGGGGCAGGAGGAGAAGGGGACGACCGAGGATGAGATGGCTGGATGTCATCATTTACTCGACGGATGTGAGTTTGAGTGAACTCTAGGAGTTGGTGATGGACAGGGAGGCCTGGCGTGCTGCGATTCATGAGTTCGCAGAGTTGGACATCACTGTGTGACTGAACTGAACTGAACTGAACTGAACTGATGGAGAACTCTTTTGTTTACTTTACCTTTCACCACCAGTCCTGTTGTTTAGTTTGACAAGGAAAACTGTGTAAAAAAGAGAGAGGACACTCATACAAACAACTGTCTTTTTTTTCCTTAATATCTTTTTCTTTTTTAGAATTTAATCATAAAGATTTTTTTCTTTCTTCAAGTGTTTCAAATATGTTGTAAAATAAGTGCTTTAATGTAAAACATGTTGTAACACAAGGAATAGTGTGATTCATTCAAGAACCAAGAAGTTATTTATTTATTCCACAATACATATTCCGTACTAATCATAATACACTGCTTGATGTAGACACTAAAACACAAAATTAAAAATAAAAGGAGTCTCTCACTGCTTCTGGGTTAGAAAAGCAATGTAAAATTCACTATGCACTAAATTTCAGTAAATTAAAATGGATGGTTTGTTGAAGATCTAAACACATGTTACAGAAGATCAGAGAATGAAGAAATTACTTCTAGGAGATGGTATACAAGAAGTGATAACAGAATAAATAAATGAGATTTGTCTGTGATATTGTTTTCAGAAGAAGAATCCAGGTTTCACAAAACATTTTGAATCCAGAATTAGAAGGTGATTTAGGTTTCTGAAAAACATCAGGAGAAAGGCTACTGAATACAATAAAGACAGATCACAAAGGGCTCAGATGCCAAAGAGTGTACTCCTGGGAGTTTTAAAACTATTAAATAAAAATAACTTCCTAAGTCCATCTTACATCTTTATAGTTACAAAGATTTCCAATGACTGACTTCTAAATATAGCAGTACAGTGAACCCACTATGAAACAAGAATAGATGCTTCCGCATCTCAGTTTTACAATAACCTATAGCAATTTAGACGGAGAAGGCAATGGCACCCCACTCCAGTACTCTTGCCTGGAAAATCTCATGGGCGGAGGAGCCTGGTGGGCTGCAGTCCATGGGGTCGCTGAGTCGGACACAACTGAGCGACTTCACTTTCACTTTTCACTTTCATGCATTGGAGAAGGAAATGGCAACCCACTCCAGTGTTCTTGCCTGGAGAACCCCAGGGACGGGGGAGCCTGGTGGGCTGCCGTCTATGGGGTCACACAGAGTTGGACACAACTGAAGTGACTTAGCACGTAGCAATTCAGAAAGCCACTTAGCTATTTTTTATACTTTTTCCTCACCTTAAAATTAATACTTGAGAAATAAAAGATTAATGATTGGAAAACATAACTTGTTGGCTACAGGAATGTAAATTTAATTTTTTTCTTAGAAGCCACTGAAATAGTAAATTTCCAAATTTTCTGACAGATTCTTTCCAACTCAGGTTTCTAAGACAGTGTCTATTCTCTCTTCTCACCAACTGCTCCTTCAATACTTCTTTCAGCTGTTCCCATTTCAAGTACTAACGCTGCCAGTTTTGTTTCTTTTCTAATAATCCTACATCCTATTAATCATATCAATGTGCCATCAATATTTTCTAGTCTTCACACATTATCATAAGATGGGTTATTTTTTCCACCTGTTTCTCTGCATTGCCAACATACTATCTCTCTGAGTCCAAAAGATCACACCTGTGCAATTTGGAAAGCATCCAAAAAACTCTGTCAAATTTTAAATTACATTGTCCCTAACTTAGCTCCTTTTGATATAGCATCAGTAAGCCGAGTATCTATTTCATTGATTTTTCACTCAATTTTTATTTAATTCCCATAACATTATTCTTTCCAAGGTTTATTCAGTTCTGCTAGGTATACTGTTATTTTAAGAACAATGCATATTATTTGAACTGATGAGTCTTCCCTGTATTTTGTAATTTTAAAGCAACAGTAGACACACTATTCCAAATTCTAACAAACTGAATGAGACACATACATACATGCAGGCTTTTAACAAAGAAATTAAAATCTGTGTGGAAGGAAACCCTTATATCTCAAAACTGATTTCTATATTCTTTCTTTGAAAATGTACTCTCTTAGTTATTATTATAAGTTTAGTTTAAAAATACAGTGGAAAAATGTTGCTATACTTGGCACATTAATGTAATGATACAATTTATCTCCCTAATTTATTACTTCTTTCCAAAACGTCATATCTTACCTGATAGAGTGACATAAATTGAGATCTTAAAGCGTAAAGTGTTACAACTGGAAAAGATCCAAGAGATAATTTACTTTAATCACTTTATCCTATAAATGATGAGATTGGTGCACAGATGGACTCATGTTATTCAATATCACATTTCTGGTCATTTTTTTGTAGTCGCCAGAGTTCTAAACTGATGCTATTTTAAATACAGATCTTCCATCCCTTTTCTCTAAACTTTCTAGTGAATATAAAGATATTCATAGTTTCGTTAATCTTGTATGCAATTTTCTCTTCATTGATAGCACTGGAGAAGCTGATCAACATCTGCTAACTCCAATCTGCCGATTTCATATGTCTTTAAGTAGTTTTTCCTTTCAACATACTTCAAGATTGATATCTCATGTGAAAAACAAAAAAAATGAAACATGTTTCTAAAAACCCATTAACCAGGCCCATATAATAAGATAGAAAATTGAGTCATTTTAGATTTAGTAATAATATAACCTAGCTTTGATTCATGTTTTATTTTTTCAGGAAAACAAATTCTCCTTCCTGTTTTATTACTAATTTAAGTTAATAATGAATTGGTATAATCATTTCCAATCATTCTTTCCTTTTCAAATATAACTCATTTTCAGTATATTTGTTATTCAGGGGAGGAAATTATCTCCTCTACTAAAATCAGTTCTTATTTTTTGACCCCAGTCACCAACCAGAATAGCCCTGATATATTGTATGGACAAGGGCTTCCTGGGAGGCTCAGCGGTAAAGAATCTGCCTGCAATTCTGGAGACGCAGGAGACACAGGTTTGATCCCTGAGTCGGAAAGACTCCCTGGAGGAGGCCATGGCAACTTACTCCAGTATTCTTGCCTGGAGAATCCCATGGACAGAGGAGCCTGGCGGGGTTCAGTCCATAGGGTTGCAGAGTCAGACACGACTGAAGTGACTGAGCACGCACGTACGCACACTATATATGCACCTGGAATCCCCAGGTTCTCACAATTACACAAAGCTGTGTTCTCTTCTTATGACTTCTGAAAGTGTAAATATGCTTCCTTGTTGCTCAAAGAGGGTAGCAAGTGGGAAGGAAGCAAAAGAGGGGCAGGTGTACTGGGGTGGCTTGGTGCAGAGTAAAAAGTGCAAATTCTACCTCATATTCAAGGGCTAAGGTATGTGGGCGCTGTGGCTTCTCTACAGATGCAAGCTCTGTGTTTCTTTCCTCTTTGAGCATGAATTTTCCCTATGAATCTAGACACATTCTTTAGATCGGGCTTTACCAAGAACAGGTATAATTAAGCCATGACAGATTTTGCTGGTTGATGGAGAATCACGGGAAAAAAAAGAAGCAAAATAGTAAATTTTTCATGAAGCAAACTATATTTAATTGAAAGGAAGGTGATTTGAGACATCACCTTTACCTCCTAATTGCACTAAAATTTCACTTTCAAATATCTTTCAAAGAAATTATAGTTGGTTGCCTAATGTCAATCCCAAGAGTATTAAATTTCACGGATGACTATTATAACAAATAAAGACTGTGTATTAAAAAGCAAAGACATCACTTTACCCACAAAGGTCTGTATAGTCAAAGCTATGGTTTCTCCAGTACTCATGTATGGATGTGAGAGTTGGGCTATAAAGAAGGCTGAAGGCTGAAGAATTGATGCTTTCAAATTGTGGTACTGGAGCAGACTCTTGAGAGTCCCTTAGACTACAAGGAGAGCAAACCAGTCAATTCTAAAGAAAATAAATCCTGAATATTCATTGGAAGAAACGATGCTGAAGTTGAATCTCCAATAGTTTGACCACCTGATGCACAGAGCGGATTCACTGGAAAAGACCCAGAGGCTGGAAAACACTGAGGCAGGAGGAGAAGGGGGTGACAGAGGATGAGATGGTTGGACGGCATTACCAACTCAACAGACATGAGTTTGAGCAAACTCTGAGAGATAGTGAAAGACAGGGAAGCCTGGTGTGCTGCAGTTGCAAAAAGTAGGATATTACTTAGCGAGTAAACAACAACAAAATCATTACCAAAACTTATTCAACCATTATTCTAGATGATCCTAATATTCTATCACTGAATAATAATAATAAAGTAGATAACAGCTTTGTGACAATTTTATGTAAATATTTCAAACAGAACTTCTGGCTATATAATCATACCTGGTGCATATTTTGAGTTTGGTTCTAGACTACTGCGATAAGTGAATACTGTAGTAAATGAAGTCATGTGAATCTTTTGGTTTTCTAATGTGTATCAAAATTACATTTAAACTAAATTTATTAAGTGTTCAGAAGCATATACAATGTTTATATCTCATTTTTAAATGTTTCATTGTTAACAATATGCTAACCATCATAAGGGCCTTCAGTGAGTCAGGTTTTTTGTGCTTTTTTTTGCTGGTGAAGGGTCTTATCTTCATCTGTGAAGGCTGCTGGTGGATCAGGGTGCTGGTAATTGCTGAAGGGTGAGGTGGCTGTGGCAATTTCCTAAAATAAAACAACATTGCATAGTGCTGCATCAATTGACTCTTCCTTTCATGAATGATTTCTCTGTGGTGTGCACTGTTGCTTGATAGCTTTTTACCCACAGTAGACCTTCTTTCAAAATTGGAGTCAATACTCTTAAACCCTCATGTTGCTTTATCAACTAATTTTTTGTACTATTTTAAAACTTTTGCTATCATTTCAACAATCTTCATAGCATCTTCACCAGGAATAGTTTTCATCTCAAAAAACCACTTTCTTTGCTTAGCCATATGAAGCAACTCCTCATTTGTTCAAGTTTATCATGAGATTGCATCAATTCAGTTATACCTTCAGGCTCCACTTCTATTTCTCTTGCTATTTTACCACATATGCACGGATGTTATCCATGAGGGCTGAAACCAACTTCTTTCAAATTCTTGTTAATGTTGGTATTTTGACCTCTTTCCCAAATCACAAATGTTCTTAACACCTAGAATGGAAAATCCTGTCCAGGAGATCTGTAATTGACTTTGCCTTGATATGGCAACAGACTGCAGTATTCTTGTCTGGGAAATCCCATGCACAGAGGAGCCTGGGGGCAGGAGGAAGGCTATAGTTCATAGGTCGCAAAGAGTCAGACGACCAGGTGACTAATAGTTTGCCCTGATCCATCAGAAGAGTCACTATGAGGCTATAGCCTTACAAAATGTTTTTCTTAAATAATTAGACCTGAAAGTCAAAATTATTCTTTGATTCAGGAGCTGTAAAACAGATGTTGTGTTAGTAGGCATGAAAGCATATTAATATTGTTCTACATCTCCATTAGAACTCTTGGGTGACCAGGTGCATTGTCAAGGAGAAGCAATATTTTGAAATAAATCTCCTCTTTTTTTTTTTTTCTGAAGAGTGGGTCTTAATGGTGGGCTTGAAATATTCAGTAAACCATGATATAAACAGATGTGCTGTCATCCAGGCTTTGTTGTTCCATTTATAGAGCACAGGCAGAATAGACTGATTATAATTCTAATGGGCCCTAAGTTTTCCAAAATGGTAATGAGTACTGATTTCAACTGGAGTCACCAGCTCCTAAACAGAAAGTCAGACCATGTTTTGATGTTTGGAGTCAAGCATTGACTTCTCCTCTCTAGCTACAAAAGTACTAGATGGCATCTTCTTCTAGTATGAGGCTATTTCATCTACATTGAAAATCTGTTGTTTAATGTAGCCACCTTTATTAATTATCTTAGCTGGATACTCTACTAAACTTGCTATGGCCTAGACATCAGCACTTGTTGCTATACCTTGCACTTCTATATTATGGAGATGGCTTCTCTCCATAGACCTCATGCATCAACCTCTGCTAGCTTCAGACTTTCCTTTGGCAGCTTCCTCATCTCTCTTAACATTTATAGAATGGGAGAGAGTTGGAGTCTTGCTCTGAAGTAGGCTTTGGCTTAAGGGAATGATGTGGCTGATCTATTCAATCCAGACCACCAAAATTCTCCATAACAGCAATAAGACTGTTTCACTTTCTTATTATTCTATCATTTCTGTGTTCACTTGAGTAGCACTTTTAATGTCTTTGAAGAGCTCTTCCTTTGCATTCACAACTTGACTAATGAAGAGGACTTGCTTTCAGCCTTTCACTTTTGACATGCCTTCCTCACCAAGCTTAATCATTTCTTGTTTTGATTTAAAGTGAGAGACATGTGACTTGTTTTGATTTAAAATGAGAGACATGTGACTCTTCCTGTCGAACACTTAGAAGCCATTGTGTAAGATTATTAATACATCTAATTTCAATATTCTTCTGTCTCAGGGAACAGGCACGACAAAGGAAAGGCAGAGAGATAGCCCTGTTAGCAGGGCACAGTTTGTTGTGCCTCTAAAACAATTAACATAGTAACATCAAAGATCACTGATACAGATCACCACAACAAATATAATAACGATGAAAAAAATTTGAAATACTGTGAAAGTGATCAAAATGTAACAGAGACATGAAGTGAGCAACTGCTGCTGGAAAAATGGCACTGACAGACTCGCTCAACAGAGGGTTGCCACAAACCTTCAGTTTGTAAAAAAGTGCAGGATCTGGAAAGTGCAGTAATACAAGTCACAAATAAGATGAGGTATGCCTGTATAAATAATTTGAGTAACCCAAATTGGTGTGTATGCAGCATTCTAACAACCCAGTTTCAATAATACTATGAAAAAGCAATCTGTTTCCAAGGATGATGTCTGAGAATTAGGGCCCAAGTATAGGGCTCAAAATGACCCCAGAGCTGTGAGTCCTGGAAATTCTTAGGATATCTGGTGGTGTATGGAATGCCCGCTTTCCCCAATAATGCATATGTTGAAATCCTAACTCCCTAGTATGGGAGCATTAGTAGATGGGGACTTTGGGAGATGATTAGGTCATGAGGGTACAGCCCTCATAAATGAGACTGGTTATTTTATAAAAGAGGTTCCAGAGTGTGTTCTAGCCTTCTCTGTCATGTGAAGATACAATGAGAAGTCTGCAGCTTGGAAGCATCCTGACCTCAAATTTCCAGTCAGCAGAACTGGCGGCAGTAAATATCTGCTGTTTAAAGGCCACACCGTGTGTGGTATTTTGTTGAGGCAGGTGGGTGGTAAAAGAGAAGAGGGGTGAGAGAGGGACTAAAGCAGGTCCAGGACACCCTGTCATAAAGGTATTACCCACCCTGGCTAATCCCAGGTACCAAAGAATAACTCAAAAATGTTGAAGATGACACTTCCAGTGACCTCAACACACAGGTGATTGAGTCAGGCCATTTCTTTGTGTGGCGCTGCTGGCTGGTCCCAGGCACCAAAGGAGAACTAGAAAACTTCACGGAAGACACTCCAACATACAGGGGCTCAGATCCAGGGCAGATTTTATACGGTGACTACTATTATCATCTCCATAGGTAAGATAACATCTCTTAGGTTGTGTCCACCAGCTAAGTAGAAAATTTGCTGTCAAACAAATAGCACTTTCCAGTAGTTAGTAGCAGACAACTAAACAATTACACCTACCCAATATTCCTTCCTTGGCTCACTAAACTCTAAAATGATGTTCAGTTTCTTTTAATATTTCTAATAGTTTTATGTATTAATAAAATCTCTTCTTTTGAAATAAGTATAGGTTCTCCATATTTGCTGACTAAAATTCTGAAAAAGAAAAATGTCAGAAGACAATTGCTGAATACTGCCTCTTCTCTTTATAAGAGAACTTTAAAAAGACTTCCAAATAGATGTCTAAATTTAAATTCTACTCTTCCCTTGTTCCTCATAATTTTTATGTATTTATACTTTTCCAGTTTTATAATCACTATTAGAAGAGAGTCATCCATATTCATATTAGAGATGATCTGTACTATAAACTCATAATATTACTAGCAGTTTCTCTATGCTATTATTTTAGTGTTTTTTTTTTTTCAAATATATTTACACTCTGGTTTGTGGATTCATTTTAGAGAGTCACTTTTAAGAAACTGCACTTTATCTTATTTTTTAAGGAAGCCCTATAGCACATTAGCTCAAAGATACAAAATGTATTTCAAATCACACACTTTTCTTAATCAAGTTCAGCCAATCAACTTGATAAAATTTTCATATACATATATATCATTCTACATTATTCCTCTAGGTTTTCAGAAACAAAAATATGACAAAGGTCTGATAAAGGTCACATTCTCAAGGATTTTTTTTCTCACATAAAAAGTGTTGTTAACTGTATTTGCATGTGATTAATCTTCCTGAATAAAAAATAGAAAAAATAGTCTTAAATTACTACAAAAAATTGCTTCCTATTGCTAATTACAGATATTTCATCTATCGCCTAGTGACATTTGCATGCTAAGAAACAAGGTAAATTCATTTTATTTTACATATCTTACATTTTATAGAGAACGTCAGACTATTATCAGAGACAACCTGGTGAGGACTTTTGTCCACTACTTTTTAAAATTATGCCTGAACACAAGCTGATCTGAAAGTTTTGAATCAATCAATATTAAACATCTCCTGCAAGTATTTGATAATAATGTTGAATTCAGTTCAGTTCAGTTAAGTCGCTCAGTTGTGTCCGACTCTTTGCGACCCCATGAATCACAGCACGCCAGGCCTCCTTGTCCATCACCAACTCCCGGAGTTCACTCAAACTCATGTCCATCAAGTCGATGATGCCATCCAGCCATCTCATCCTCTGTTGTCCCCTTCTCCTCCTGCCCCCAATCCCTCCCAGCATCAGGGTCTTTTCCAGTGAGTCAACTCTTCGCATGAGGTGGCCAAAGTATTGGAGTTTCAGCTTTAGCATCAGTCCTTCCAATGAATACCCAGGACTGATCTCCTTTAGGATGGACTGGTTGAATCTCCTTGCAGTCCAAGGGACTCTCAAAAGCCTTCTCCAACACTACAATGATTCAACTGGCTGCAATGGGGAGAGAATAAATAAATAGTCCACCAGGAGTGCCTATCTGTATGGAGTAGAATGGAGTCTTGAAATAATATTTACCAAAAAATATAATTGAAATATTAAGTAATATTGACAGATGAGCTTCTATACCTTCTCCATATTATATCTTATCACAATGAAGTTACTGATCACCATCAGGCATTAATCTCTTCATTGTTTCATGGTCCATCCACCATGGTCCAGGTTAATATCATCTAGACTAAAGTAATATCTGTTAGGTCCATACCATTTCTGTCCTGTATTGTGCCCATCTTTGCATGAAATGTATCCTTGGTATCTCTAATTTTCTTGAAGAGATATCTAGTCTTTCCCATTCTATTGTTTTCTTCTAGTTCTTTGCACTGATCCCTGAGGAAAGCTGTGTTCTCTCTCCTTGCTATTCTTTGAAACTCCTCATTCAGATGGATATCTCTTCCCTTTTCTCTTTCTCCTTTTGCTTCTCTTCTTTTCTCAGCTATTTGTAAGGCCTCCTCAGACAACCATTTTGCCTTTTTGCATTTTTTTTCTTGGGGATGGTTTTGATCACTGCCTCGTGTACAATATTAAGAACCTCCATCCATAATTCTTCAGGCACTCTGTATATCAGATCTAATCCTTTGAATCTATTTCTCACTTCCACTGTATGATCGTAAGGGATTTGATTTAGGTCATACATAAATGGTCTAGTGGTTTTCCCTATTTTCTTCAATTTCAGTCTGAATTTTGCAATAAGGAATTAATGATCTGAGCCACAGTAAGCTGCCAGTCTTGTTTTTGCTGACTTAATAGAGCTCCTCCATCTTCGGCTGCAAAGAATATGATCAATCTGATTAAGGAACTGACCATCTGATGATGTCATGTATAGAGTCGTCTCATGGGAAGAAGGTGTTTGCTATGACTAGTGCATTCTCTTGGCAAAACTCTATCAGCCTTTGTCCTGATTCATTTTGTACTCAAAGGCCAAAATTGCCTGTTACTCCATGTATCTCTTGACTTCTGACTTTTACATTCCAGTCCCCTATGATGAAAAGAACATCTTTTTTTTGGTGTTAGAGATACCAAGGGAAATTCCATGCAAAGATAGGCACAATAAAGGACAGAAATGGTATGGACCTAACAGAAGCAGAAGTAATTAAAAGAAGGTGGCAAGAATACACAGAAGAACTATACAAAAAAGATCCAAATGACCCAGATAACCACAATGGTGTGATCACTCACTTAAAACCAGACATCCTGGAATACGAAGTCAAGTGGGCCTTAGGAAGCAACACTACAAAGAAAGCTAGTAGAGGTGACAGAATTCCAGTTGAGCTATTTCAAATTCTAAAAGATGATGCTGTGAAAGTGCTGCACTCAATATGCTAGCAAATTTGGAAAAGTCAGCAGTGGCCACAGGGCTGGAAAAGTTCAGTTTTCATTCCAATCCCAAAGAAAGACAATGCCAAAGAATGTTCAAACTACTGCACGATTGCACTCATCTCACACGCTAGCAAAATAATGCTCAAAATTATCCAAGCAAGGCTTCAACAGTACATGAACTAAGACATTCCAAATGTTCAATTGGATTTAGAAAAGGCAGAAGAACCAGGGATCAAATTGCCAGCATCTGTTGGATTACTGAAAAAGCAAAAGAATTCCAGAAAAACATCTATTTCTGCTTCATTGACTACACTAAAGACTTTGACTGTGTGGATCACAACAAACTGTAGAAAATTCTAAAAGAGATGGAAATATCAGACCACCTACCTGCTTCCTTTAAAATCTGTATGCAGTTCAAGAACAATAGTTAGAACAGGACATGGAAAAGCAGACTGGTTCCAAATTGGGAAAGGAGTTTGTCAAAGTTTTATATTGTCACCTTGCTTATTTAACTTATATGCAGAGTACATCATTTGAAATACCAGGCTGGATGAAGCACAAGCTGCAATCAATATTGACAGGAGAAATATAAATAACCTCAGATATGCAGATGACACTGCCCTTAGGGCAGAAAGCAAAGAGGAACTAAAGAGCTTCTTGATGAAAGTAAAGGAGGAGAGTGAAAAAAACTGGCTTAAAACTCAACATTCAAAAAACGAAGATCATGGCATCCAGTCCCATCACTTTATGACAAATAGATGGAGAAACAATGGAAACAGTGACAAACTTTATTTTCTTTGGCTCAAAATCACTGCAGCCATGAAATTAAAAGAAACTTGCTCCTTGGAAGATAATCTATGACTAACCTAGCCAGCATATTAAAAAGTAGAGACATTACTTTGCTGACAAACGTTTGTATAGCCAAAGCTATAGTTTTTTCGAGTAGTCATGTATGGATGTGAGAGTTGGACCATAAAGAAAGCTGAGCACTAAAGAATTGATGCTTTTGAACTGTGGTGTTGGAGAAGACTCTTGAGAGTCTCTTGGACAGCAAGGACATCCAACCAGTCCATCATAAAGGAAATCAGTCTTGAATATTCATTGGAAGGAGTGATGCTGAAGCTGAAACTCCAATACTTTGGTCACTTATGTGAACAACTGACTCCTTGGAAAAGACCCTGATGCTGGGGAAGACTGAAGGCAGGAGAAGAAGGGGACAACAGAGGATGATATGGTTGGATGGCATCACCAAGTCGACATACATGAGTTTGAGCAGGCTCCAGGTGTTGGTGACGGACAGGGAAGCCTGGTGTGCTGCAGTCCATGGCATCACAAAGAGTCAGACACAACTGAGTGACTGAACTGAACTGAAAGTTATATACTACCACTGGCTTCCGAGATTTTAAGCACTTCTTATTTGTAATTCTGCCTATTTCAGTTCAGTTCAGTCACTCAGTCGTGTCCGACTCTTTGTGACCCCATGAATCGCAGCACGCCAGGCCCTCCTGCCCATCACCATCTCCTGGAGTTCACCCAGACTCATGTCCACCGAGTCCGTGATGCCATCCAGCCACCTCATCCTAGGTCGTCCCCTTCTCCTCCTGCCCCCAATCCCTCCCAGCATCAGACTCTTTTCCAATGAGTCAACTCTTCGCATGAGGTGGCCAAAGTGCTGGAGCTTCAGCTTTAGCATCATTCCTTCCAAAGAAATTCCAGGGTTGATCTCCTTCAGAATGGACTGCTTGGATCTCCTTGCAGTCCAAGGGACTCTCAAGAGTCTTCTCCAACACCACAGTTCAAAAGCATCAATTCTTCTGCATTCAGCCTTCTTCACAGTCCAACTCTCACATCCATACATGACCACAGGAAAAACCATAGCCTTGACTAGACGGACCTTAGTCAGCAAAGTAATGTCTCTGCTTTTGAATATACTATCTAGGTTGGTCATAACTTTTCTTCCAAGGAGTAAGCGTCTTTTAGTTTCATGGCTGCAGTCACCATCTGCAGTGATTTGGGAGCCCCCCAAAATAAACTCTGACACTGCTTCCACTGTTTCCCCATCTATTTCCCATGAAGTGATGGGACCGGATGCATGATCTTCGTTTTCTGAATGTTGAGCTTTAAGCCAACTTTTTCACTCTCCTCTTTCACTTTCATCCAGAGGCTTTTTAGCTCCTCTTCACTTTCTGTCATAAGGGTGGTGTCATCTGCATATCTGAGGTTATTGATATTTCTCCCAGCAATCTTGATTCCAGCTTGTGCTTCTTCCAGTCCAGCGTTTCTCATGATGTACTCTGCATATAAATTAAATAAGCAGGGAGACAGTATACAGCCTTGACGTACTCCTTTTCCTATTTGGAACCAGTCTGTTGTTCCATGTCCAGTTCTAACTGTGGCTTCCTGACCTGCATACAGATTTCTCAAGAGGCAGGTTAGGTGGTCTGGTATTCCCATCTCTTTCAGAATTTTCCACAGTTTTTTCTGCCTATTTACCATCCTTCAAATTACCCTGTTAAAACACCATGTTCAACATTTTTTTTTCTTTTGTTCATTTTTCAGTTGCTAAGTCGTGTCTCCTCTGAGACCAAGGACTGCAGCATTCTAGGATTTCCTTTCCTTCACTATCTCCTAGAAGTTTTTCAAACTCATGTCCATTCAGTCAGTGATGCCATTCAGCCATCTTATTCTCTGTTTCCCTCTTCTCCTGTCCTCAGTCTTTCCCAACATCAGGGTCTTTTCCAAATGTTCATCATGCTAGCTGCTAATTTGAAACTCTTCACCAAGTCTCCATCATCAATAAGACAGAAGTCCCCAAATTCTGCCCCTCCAACTCCAATTTATATTCCATATATAAATCTAGTTAGCTATCCTGGTTTTTTGCTGTCTCATTGATGTTCCTTCCTCTTTTCTACAGTCATAGAAATAATGTATACTTGCTGCGTTCCTGACCAGGCAAACCATAGCCATCAGTTGAGGCTAAATTCTACTTTTCCTTATAAATACAATATTATTTTATTGGGAACAAATATGCACAATCTCAACTAATTCATTTTAATTGAGCTGATATAAACAGGCATTTTTCAGATAGGGAATTTGAGGCTCAAGACGTCTGCCTTAACCACTTGAATTCAGGTTGCTCTCTATCTCTCTAACATTGATGGCATTATGTCCTTAATGTTTATTGGCACAACCATTTTATTTGCCAGTGGTTCTATCTACCCCTTTGTGTCTTTAAGTTTATTTAAAATATCTACTTATTCATTAATCCATTCACTCATCACAGATTTGTTGATACCTTACAGTGTGTCACGCAATTATCTGGGCAAAGTCTCTGTACCAGGAAGTTTACTATTAGTATTTTTAACTAGATGGTAAGCTCCTTCACATCAGGGATCACAGAGTTTTAGTTTTCCAACAGAGTCTAGGATAGGCAATATGCAGCAAACATTTTTAAGAATAAAGCCAAAGTAAACCATTGCTTCATTAGGACAATTGCATTTTTAAAATAAAAACTACAGAAACTTGAACTTCTGACACTTTCCTTAAACTATGTTATATGCAGTTTATTAATGCTAGGTTCCTAAGTGTACAGTAAAAGAAAAATTCAGAACAATAACACCAGACTTTTTCAGGACTTATCATCAAAAGTGATTAGTCAGAGGGTGCCATTACCATTAGCACTAAAGGCAAATTTTTTGGCCCTAAAATAATTATGCTGAATATTCAGCATCTTTTGGGAAGGCTAATAAGGGTAAATGAAATACTAACCTTCTGTGTTGTGCAACTGCAGTTATTAAGATGTGCAACTGTTGTCATTAGTGTCTCATTGAACTTCAGAAAAATGAATTTTTGTATGTTGTGTGTCTGTTATTTAAACACCTAAATTTCAGATACAAGGTGAGTTTCAATTTAGCTTTGGGATGTACTTTTATCTTTAGGATGCTCTAAGCTCAGCAATTGTCATGTATTTTCCCCTAGTATAGAACAAAAAAGGATGCCTCTCACTGCACCACTCATAGAGATCAACAACGTGGTGAAAAAAGAAAGGCAAATCCTGTCATCTGTTCAAGTGTGAGAAGCAGGACCTGGGAGACGTATGTCATCAGCCCCGCATTTGAAGATGAAGTCTGTGCCCATGCTCTTTCCTCTATGCAGGAGGTTGCTGAAAGAGCCAACGTGTGACCCCAGACCTCTCCACAGAGTACACAGAAGCTTGTTCTTTGGCTAGTGCTTGCGACCACCACTTACAAGGCCTTTATTGCTTTCAACTTTGTTTGTCATAAAAAAGTTTGACCTCTTTTCCTACACTGAGTTAACCTGCCTTTGCTGCAAAGCAGTAAGAACTTGATATGCCACTGTTGTTGCTTCCCTAAAGCTCTGGCTAGAAAACCTTCAGGGACACACTCGACCACAGTGTTCCCCTTCTCTGTGATTTCCTTCAATAGGCAGTGCTGCAGGTTTTCAGGAATCCTATTATATAAGTAACATAATTTGCCATGTTAAACATTTGGTTCATTTTGTGATAGTTCCTCAGAGGCAAATATGAAAAGTAAAGTATATTCAAAAAGCTTGGCTTTTATAAGTGTAAAAGGAAGGCCGTGTGGATTTCAATTTGAATGGACCTCGGGCACAAAACAGAGGTCCCTCTTGATGTAAAAGACTGTGAAATTTTTGTTCTACTTTTAAGATCTCTGCTCCATTAGGGACTTCTTTCCCTAAGTGCTCTAGGGTAATTTAGTCAAGTCTAGGAAGTCTCTACATCAGAGATTTCTTCAATTACTATAAGATAGATGGAGTATCACTTTACCAACTCAATTCCTCATACTGCTGAAGCTCTGCACGTAGTAATTTTTTTCCCCGCCAAATATAAGTGAAAAGAACCATCTTTCAGAATACTTGTGTTTTAAACCTTTTATGAAAGGGTAATAATCGTTATCATTCTGGGCAAAAGACCTAGTGAATCTCTAGTTATATAGGTGTAATTATCAGAGATATATGTATACTGAGAAAGTGGATTAGTACTGGATTTCCTTTGTCTTTCTTTACCTTTATGTAGTGTATAATCATATTTAACACTCTCTATTAATGTTAGCAATACAATTAGGACTGAAAATTGTATTTCCTCTTCTTCCACCACTGAAAACTCTCCTTCTCTATCCTTGAGTAGAAAATCATTATTTCAGTGGCACATTGGTAAAGAATCTGCCTGCAAATGCAGGAGACACAAGAGAGGTGGGTTTGATCCCTGGGTTGGAAAGATTCCCTAGAGAAGGAAATGGCAAACCACTCCACTATTCTTGCCTGCAAAATTCCATGGAAAGAGGAGCCTGGTGGGCTACAGTCCATGGGGTCGCAAAGAGTCAGACACGACTGAACAACTTCACTTTCACTTTTCACTTTCGTGCATTGGAGAAGGAAATGGCAACCCACTCCAGTGTTCTTGCCTGGGGAATCCCAGGGACGGGGGAGCCTGGTGGGCTGCCATCTATGGGGTCTCACAGAGTCGGACATGACTGAAGTGACTTAGCATACTTTAAGGAGATCCAACTAGTCCATTCTGAAAGAGATCAGCCCTGGGATTTCTTTGGAGGGAATGATGCTGAAGCTGAAACTCCAGTAATTTGGACACCTCATGCGAAGAGTTGACTCACTGGGAAAGACCCTGATGCTGGGAGGGATTGGGGGCAGGAGAAGGGGACGACCGAGGATGAGATGGCTGGATGGCATCACTGACTCGATGGACGTGAGTCTGAGTGAACTCCGGGAGTTGGTGATGGATAGGGAGGCCTGGCGTCCTGTGATTCACGGGGTTACAAAGAGTCAGACACGACTGAGAGACTGAACTGAACTGAACTGATACTTTAAACAGACACCAATCTGCTATCACAAAATCTTATTTCTTTAAATTTGTCTTTTAAATGCATTTGAGTCCTTTTATGCTTGTCAGAGTTAAGTACTATGTGGAGATTCAGAGGGCTGACCAGCCCATGGACTGGAAGAAGCTCTCTGATCCTGACCTCCCTATGTTACAATGATATAAACTTGCCCTAACAGAGTTTCTATGAGGATCACAGAAATTAGTGCTAATATACACTAATTGTACATTAGTGTATATAAGGAGCTTTCAAACTTTAAAAAAGCACTGGACAAATGTAGGGTAAACAGTAGAATTAAAATGGATGTTCTTATTGATACTGAATGCAGATATTTCCAAAGATTAATTTATAGTTTAGATGGTAATCATTCATTCTCATTGGAAGTAATATCTTAGATGTCACTCTAATATGGTACATTCCTCTGGTGTTTCTTTCTTGATCTGTTGTATAACATATATAACTGCAAGCAAGTAAATGATTTGCCTAAGTCACAGAAAAAAAAATGTGGATCAAGAGGCAAAAGAAGAAGAGTAATGAACAAAGTGAACTAACCAAATAAATTCATTCGTTCACTAAGAGGATGCATAGGTTCAATGACAAGAATAAGTGCAGCCTTTTGATGCAGGCAGACAGATCTGTGATTCAAGTCCTAACTCTGCTGCATATAAGCCATGTGAGACCTGGGTCAAACCAGTGATTAAACCAGTGATTCCCAAAGTGTAGTCCCAGACTACCAACATCAGCATCGCCAGAGAACATGGTAGAAATGCAAAGTCTCCAGAGGCACCTCAGACCTATCAAGTAAACAGTCTTTGGGTGTAGAGCCCAGAAATCTGTGCTTCAACAATCACATGATGGATGTAAGTCTGATGCATGCTCACGTTTGAGAAGCACTAAACTGTACTATTTGAATAGGTTTTCTCACTTATAAAATAGGGCTTCCGAGGTGGCACTAGTGGTAAAGAATCTGCCTGCCAGTGTCAAAGACACAAGAGACATGGGTTTCATCCCTGAGTTGGGAAAATCCTCTGGAGAAGGAAATGACAACTCATTCCAGTATTTTTGCCTGGGAAATCCCACAGACAGAGGAACCTGGTGGGCTACAGTCCATGGGAATGAAAAGAGTTAGACATGACTAAGCATACATACACACCTATAAAGTAGAAATAATAACACTTCTTATCAATAGAATTACAATTATTAGATAGAAAATATATGCATGACCTGCTGCTGCTGCTAAGTCACTTCAGTCGTGTCTGACTCTGTGCGACGCCATAGACCTAGTACATGTTAAATGTATTGAGTGTTCCTCAATAAATAGACTCAATAACACTGTCCTTTCAGACACATCTCATTTGCCACCCAATCCATAAAGCCATTTTTACCCTTTTATGTAGGCATCACCTCTCTACACTTATTTCAACTAAATAATCCCAATTCTGATTATAAGCTTTATTACCGGCTGTGTATGTTTGTGTGTGTGTGTGTGATTGGCTAATTACTTCTTCAGAATTAGATACTTCTTGACTTTAGAGGGTATTACTCAGTTAGAACTGGACATGGAACAACAGACTGGTTCCAAATAGGAAAAGGAGTACGTCAAGGCTGTATATTGTCACCCTGCTTATTTAACTTATATGCAGAGTACATCATGAGAAACGCTGGGCTGGAAGAAACACAAGCTGGAATCAAGATTGCCGGGAGAAATATCAATAACCTCAGATATGCAGATGACACCACGCTTATGGCAGAAAGGGAAGAGGAACTAAAAAACCTCTTGATGAAAGTGAAACAGGATAGTGAAAAAGTTGGCTTGAAGCTCAACATTCAGAAAACAAAGATCATGGCATCTGGTCCCATCACTCCATGGGAAATAGATGGGGAAACAGTGGAAACAGTGTCAGACTTTATTTTTTGGAGCTCCCAAATCACTGCAGATGGTGATTGCAGCCATGAAATTAAAAGACTCTTACTCCTTGGAAGAAAAGTTATGACCAACCTAGACAGCATATTCAAAAGCAGAGACATTACCTTGCCGACTAAGGTCCATCTAGTCAAGGCTATGGTTTTTCCAGTAGTCATGTATGGATGTGAGAGTTGGACTGTGAAGAAGGCTGAATGCAGAAGAATTGATGCTTTTGAACTGTGGTGTTGGAGAAGACTCTTGAGAGTCCCTTGGACTGCAAGGAGATCCAACCAGTGCATTCTGAAGGAGATGAGTCCTGGGATTTCTTTGGATGGAATGATGCTAAAGCTGAAGCTCCAGTACTTTGGCCACCTCATGTGAAGAGTTGGCTCATTGGAAAAGACTTTGATGCTGGGAGGGATTGGGGGCAGGAAGAGAAGGGGACGACCAAGGATGAGATGGCTGGATGGTATCACTGACTCAATGGACGTGAATCTGAGTGAACTCCGGGAGTTGGTGATGGACAGGGGGGCCTGGGATGCTGTGATTCATGGGGTCACAAAGAGTCAGACACGACTGAGCGACTGAACTGAACTGAACTCATTTAAGTGGAGAAGGAAATGGCCACCCAGTATTCTTGCCTGGAAAATCCCATGGACGGACCTCTTGGTATATTTAATACATAGCACAATGGCTGTCTTCCTGTCCAATCAAATATACAAAATAACTATATGCTAGCATGTTCTTTAGTGTTAAGGATAGTTTTTACTCAATAAGGCAAATTGATCTTGAGTTATACATTCCTTTAGAGCTGGATAAGATATCACTCAGGACCCTTCAGTACTCCCTGGGCATGAGATATTTGGCTTTTTATCCTGTTGACCACTTTCTTAAATTGTCTTACTGTCATGATAATGTTGATTTAATAATACTTACCATGTACTACCAGTCTAGAGAGGACTGACTGGAGAAATTGGTCTTAATAAAATGCTACAGATCAGATAGACTGTGCTCTCATGCTGTTGAGAAATTACTCAAAAAAGCTTGTTATGTGTGATTACCAAAGACTCGGGCAGCTAAAATGTTGTCTTTGAGAACACAGACACTGGATGTGTAGTCATGGGTAGAGTCATCAATAAATTGTACTCTCTTCAGAAGCCAAGAAAGCTGAGGAAACCATCTAAGGAACTGGGTTTAAATATGGTTTTTGAAGCTAACAGGAAATAGTGTTCAGTGTTTGCCAAGGTTAAAATGCTCTTACTCAAAGCTAAATTGGATGTGGTCGCAGTTAGTAAAGACTATTTACTATCATTTATGAACATTTCAGATCTTTTCAGTGACACATGGGTAACTATTGTTTTGAGAGACCTAAAAGGAATAAGTGGGAAAAGATGAAAAGATGACTAAGGCAAACATCCTAGAGAATGTAACTTTTTCATCCTTATTTGTGCTTATGAATTTGTAAAACAACGGAAACAGTTACGTGCCAGAGTACTTGCTTTCATTTGTTTTCTTATTAAGTTTTTAAGTTAATAACATATATTTTAAACATATTTTCAAGATACTGTTTTCCTTGAATTCATTTAAGTCAGAGGCAAACACTGAGACAAGAGTAAGCATTTGAGATATTTTAAAAGAACATATAACATGATGTACAGAGAGAAACCATGTGTACATGCTCAGCCATGTTTTGCAACCCTGTAGACAGTAGCCTACCAGACTTCTCCCTCCATAACATTATTCAGGCAGGAATACTGGAGCCATTTCCTCCTCCAGAGGATTTTCCTGACCCAGGGACTGAACCCACTTCATTTGCATCTCTTGCATTGGCAGGCAGATTCTTTACCACTGTGCCACTTGGAAAGATACCCATGGAAAACTTAAGTCCAAAGAGGAGAAGTGACTTCTATAAGACCACACAGTGGGTAGGAAGGCAGGTCCTCCACCCACTCACTGATCCTCTACCCACATGCATTTTGTGTCCAAATACAGTAAGAGGAATATTGAAGTATATCATAAGTTGAAGTCTAGAAACATTTAAAATGCATTTTGCTAACATGAGATTTCATGCATGCAGCTATTGTAGCTCATAGTTTTCTGAACATGTAATCAATAATATGAACAAAATCACTCAGTATAATACACTGAAGGGCACTCTGAAGGACATACAAAAAAATGAGTTTCTTCTCAAAACTAACAATACTGACAAGGCAATGAAATTATCATAAAGATGTCTATATGTGTAAGTTATCAATTTAAACACACTTTCACAAATATATAGTTGATATTTATCACCATCCTACAGAGAATTTAGTACCACTGTCTGTATTGTTTGACCACTGAAACTTCTGTATTATATTTACCAAAATATATAATACCATCTTATGTCAGTGTAGTATTTACAGATTTCCAAGTGTTTTCACAAATATGTTCTCTATAAATAAGGACCTATTTAGTAAGGATACAATTATCATCCTCATTTAACAGATATGACAGGAGTGAATGCATTGTATTTAAGCCATCATTGCTTACAGATTAGAGGGCATAGATTAGAATTCAGAACTTCAGACATCAAATCATGCAGTCTCTCTTTGACATTATGCTGCTATGGATGGGCAGAATAGGAAGAAAATTCTTCTGAAAGAGCCATTAGGAAACCTTTAAGAATATAGGCTTAAAATAATTATTGAATTCTATTCAAATTTTTTTTTGCTTTAAGTGTTTCTCTTTGTACTGATACATGAAACTCCTTAAAAGTCTTTTCTTTTTTCCGATTATTTGTAATCTCAACTGAAATCTGATTAGGTGAAATTTTGAAAACAGGAACATGCATAGATATGCATGTTACTCAAACTAGATATGGGTCTACAAAAAATGTTCACTGGAGAGAGAAATTACTTAACTTTGTTAGTAGAGCCTTATCAATATTCAAACAAACCCATGGCATGTGTCTCTGGATATGATGTAATGGGAAGGAGACAACATCACATCTGCAGTATTCTTGCCAAAATTACCTAACCATAAATCTAATCATGAGGAAACATCAGAAAAATCCCAAACTGAGAGACATCCTACAAAATAAATGGATTTTATGCTTCAAAATTTTAAGGTCATAAAAGAAAGGAAAGTTGAAAATCAATCCAAATTAAAGGAGACTAGAAGGATGTGACAACTAAAGAGTGCACACAAACTTCGTTTTGGTCCTAGATCTGGAAAAAACAGCTGTAAAGCACTAGTAGGATGATTTTTAACGTTCAAATATGAAGTATGGATTGCTTTGTTTGTTTGTTTATCCGCAAAGCCCTGTCTGACTCTCTTTTTTGTGACTCCAGGGACTGTAGTCCACCAGGCTCCTCTGTCCATGGGATTTCCCAGGCAAGAATACTGGAATGGGTTGCCATTTCCTTCTCCGTGGGATCTTGCCAACCCAGGGATCGAACCCACATCTCCTGCCTTGCAGGCAGATTCTTTACCACTGAACCACCTTGGCAGCCATGGAGTATGGATTAGATAATCATAATATAGCAACATGGAATTTCCTGATTTTGTCAACTGCATTGTAGTTCTATGAGAAAACGTCCTTTTTTACAGGAATTTCACTTAAAATTATTTAGGGTAAAAGACACATGGTGTCTCCAACTTACTTGGTTCAGGCAAAAAAAAAAAAAAAAGGTGTGTGTATGTATATGTAGTACAATTACTGAACCTGGGTAAAAAGTAGAGTGGAATTCCTTTTACTCTTTACTGTTATTATAAATTTCAGTTTGAAATTCTATCTAATTAGAAGAATAATCAAGAAAATGATTTGCCTCTAAAAAATGTGGTTTTCTAATGCTGCATCTTCCAAGCTATTACAAAACAGAAGTCTAATCAGTAGTGTCTTCCTATTCATACACCCCTAAAAAATTAGTGATAAACTAATAAATTATCAATAACTAATGAATAATAAACCCACTTAAAAATTCCATTTGATTAAAATAGAAAGGATTAAACTATTAATATAACTATGAAGAAACTGTCAGGCATTAATTTTCTTATCAAACATCAATGTCATCATCCACATTTCTGAGTACATGAGCTATTTTTCATCAACAATATCTGGTGCTTTTATTTCAGGTACTCATCAATAATTTGAATATAGGAATTTTAAAATATGATTCATTAAAAACAGACTGGATCATTTGAAATTTTAGAGAAATAGCTAAAAACAGTCTGTTCATTGAAGATGCTAGATTTATAAAATCTCTCTACATATCCCAATCAATATCATCAAAAATCAACAAATATTATCTCCCCTCAGAGCTACAGTCAAGTAAAAACAGTTATGTTTTATTCATTTTTGAATGCAGTTATTGAACAAATATGTGTTTGTCTATTCTACTAAGAACTAAGAATACAGAGAAGCCACCATCCTTTAAAGATAAATAAAACAGGAGTAAGTAGAGTACAGTTAAAAGGAAATTAAAGTGTATAGTATAGAATAATGGTACAGCTGGAGAAAATGCAAGATAGAATGGAGCCTATAAAAGTGAGAACACGCTAAGTGTTAAAGAGGTAAAAAACCTACTCCGATGACACAAAATTTAGTAGGAATTAACAAACTGGGTACAGAGGGAAAAATACATCAGGATGAGAAATAAATACGTGGAAGCAGTAGTTACAAAAGAGCCTGGGCAATTTCTGAAAACTTCAGTATGACTGGAGTAGGTGTGGAAGATGGAGATGTTAACAGAGGCAAAATCATAAACGACCACCTGTGCTGGATTAAGGAGCTTGAATCTTGAGGGCTATGAAGAGATACTAAGAGTTTAAAGGAGCAGAGAGGCAGAGTCAGATTTGGTTATTGGAAAATTTCGCTGAACATCAGCCATTCTGAGCATTTGTTTTGAGAGACGAATTTAAAATACAAGGCCACAATGTCTCAGTGGAAATACTTAGGACCAGATATGATTTAGCATGCAGAATATGTTGGACTTCTGGAAAAGTAATAAGGTAAATGCCCTTGATATTATATAAGGTTCTCAGAAGCATCTGAAGCAACATACTACAAATCAAATACATGAAGATATCTCCTCCATCAAAATGTGTAAGTTTCACCTTAAATGAAACTAATCAGTTCAGATCTGGTTTCTCACTAAAAGAATTAAGATGAAACATTTGATGAAAAAGCACCTTGAATTCACAATTGAGCATGGGGGGGGACTGTGAACATACATCAAAAATGCTGAGACACACATGAAGACAGTGTAAGTCTGAAAACCAACACAAACAACTGAGTAACAATTATGACTCTGACATTAGGCTGGTATAACAATGCTCTAAAGTGTCTAGAAAGGCATCCAGACTGAATTTGATTCATTAGCTGCCCTTCATTTCTGTGTCTCTTCTTAATAAACTTAGTTCTCCTACTTTATCGAAGACAAATTGTTTTTACATGTTTTAGTATACACTAGATTTTCCTCCAGAATAAATCCCACATTATATTATGACTTGGAGCAAGCTGCACCCCAGTTTTATGTGTCTTACCCTGCTCAGCATCTTGTCAAACTATTTTAACAGTTTATTTATAAAGCTCTAGTTAAAATAAAACTCACATATTCATTAAAATCTGGTGACACAGCCTATGGAGAGTTTGAATTATACTTTATGCTATAGACTAACAGTTGAGAACTACTAAGGTAGAAAATGAATTGTTAGAAGGAGCACATTTCATCCAAGAGAGCTAGTTAAGAATAATCATGTAGTGATACCAGAAACAGATAACAGTCATCTTAACCTGGGTAACTGTTGCAGTGTCATTTGACCTTGAAACACAGATGATTCTTGTCCCACTACAGCACAGGGCAGAAACAAAAATGAGCACATTGTTAATCTGGGAAAAGAAAGAGTATTCATTTATGACAGGAGGTATTTGGGAATGTTTCTTATAGGAAGAAATGCTTGTTCTGAATCTTGAAGGATTTATAGACAGTCTATGGGTGGAAAGGATGAGGCAGATAGTTAAGTCTAAGGGAGAGATAAGAACAAAGCATCAAAGTATGTCTAGATGAAGTCTGAAAGAAAAGGTAGGGGTGAAACATGAACACTGTCACATTAAGACATTTTATTTTATTCTGTAGATAATGGGGCCTGCGTACCTGGCTGCTATGTAAAAGATAGGTCAAAACCAAGGATGTAAATCTCAACAACTTTAATATCTTGCACATGAAAAAATATACATATGTTAAAAATGTCAGCCTTCAAATACACGGGTTCTCTGCAATACTGATTTTGTATACACACATACAGTATTTATGGGCATGTCTGTGTATATATTCTGCAACCTCATTTTCGAGAATTTAAGAATTCAGCTCAGATGTATTTCAAGCATAGCAACCCAGCCATACAGCCTTTAGCCTGACTACTCTTCAGCCATGAAAATTTAGCCATTTTTTCCTGAAATAAAAACGGCAGGGTGACGCATTCCTTGGCTCATGGGGTGAGAAGGTCTCTCTTGAGGCCTTCTGTTGCATTGCCCTGCCTTCTTACTAATTAATGCTTCCCCTATTTGCAAACTTCTTTAGGCAAAACAATTTACTTTCAAGGTGCTTTATGTCAGTAGATTTTGCATGGTTTTCAAATGTACCACATTCATGAGCAGGGTATGCAAGCCCTGGTTTTCTCCAAAGTGAGGGATCAAGAAATTCCTTTCTATTGAACATTAGACAACCTTCACCTTATAACTCTGTTTCTTAAATGAGAGTATGTCAGGCATTTGCAATTTTTTTTCTACCTCACTTTTCTCCATGGACATGAAAAAGAATGCAATAAGACTAGTAAGCTACAGGGGTACCCACACTTTAACTATGCATGTCAGGCCCACTCTGACACAGTAACGTTAAATTCAGAACGGCAGGTCTCCACGATGATCCCTGGCATTGATAACTTCATAAAACAATAGCATTTTACTTCTTTTTTCCTTTTAGTAATATTCACCAAAATCTAAGAGACAGATGTGTTTGGTCCATGAAGAATAACACTAAGATCATATTTTTGAAACATGTAAAGTCTCACCATTTCATGAGCCCCAATATGAGAATCTGAGAGTACATTCTGGAACAGTGCTCTGAATACTTTAACCATCCTGACATATGTGACTTAGTTTCTCTCAGCTTGGTATTTTGTTTTATTTATTTGTTTGACTGCTCATTGTGAACTGACAAGCAAATAAAATTTAATCTAACCTTCTAGCCTCAATACTCTGAATGCTAATAGCCACATACATTCTGACTTTTAAAATGTTCAGCACTGATTCTTCTAAAAAAATTATTAAAATGAGCTTAGGAATTATGGTGCAAATCTTATACCCTCGGACTAGCATCCTCATTTAGAATTCATCAAGAGAAGTTTAAAAAAATAGGTAGATCGATGATACTATTACTGTGGAGCTTTACTGCTTAGCCTAGTATAAAATGGATACTTGGCTGAAGCAGAGATCAAAGCCAAAATCACCACCATAGTACAAAATTTAAGGATGAAAAATGAACCCATAATACTATAATATTAATTGTCATTACTATTTCATTGCTAAAATAGCTTAGAAATCATGTTTAAACTTGGTTATATATATTAACACCCCCAAAATAATTTCTCTGTGAGGAATTCTCAGAATAGTACTTTAAAAATTATTGGCTTGAAAACATGTAACATTCTCATTCCTAAGTTATCTGGCTGATGTGCTTTCCCAGTAACCCAATATCACTTTGAGACTTTAAATAGAATCTCCACAGGAAAGGGGAAAATTATTCATACGGTTTAAGTGTCTATTTTATTTAAATTTTAACTGTTTGAAGCTATTAAACAATTTGTAGGTAAAACACACAATCATCATTAACTTGTGAAACATTTTCATCTTGCAATGATACTTGCATCTTAAAAATTTCAGTTACTGAAAGAATTTCAAACTATAGATTCTGTAAGGATATTTTCACTCCAATTTACATATAGAATGATTGTCTATATTTCAGTGTGAATATCTTAGTCATTTTGGGTTGCTAGAACAAACTACCATAGACTGGATGCTTCAACCAAATTATTTTTTCTTTTTGGCACAGTTCTGGAGGCTGGAAGTTTCAAATCAGGCTTCCAACATACTCATGTTCTCAGTGATTAACCTCTTCCTGGTTTACAGAGAGCTGTCTTTTAGCTGTGTCCTCGTAAGTCAGAAAAAGTCAGCTTTTGATAGCTTTCTGGTCTCTTATAAGAACTTTACTGCCAAACATGAGGATTCCACCCTTATTACTTAATTACTTTCCAAAGGCTCCAGCTCCAAATACCACAAAATTGGGATTAGGATGTCAACATATGAACTTGGGGATAAGGGGGCACATATATTCGAACCAATTGCAGGAAAAATATTCTAGTTTTAACACTAAATCCTAATGACCTATATATGTTTCTATTACTGATACGGTTATATTGATTATTCATCACTAGATATCAGAAGTGATATTTAAAAAGGAATTTGGCAGTACAAACTTCATAAAGCTAAGAACAAAATTAAGGCCAAAAAGTAGATTTTAGACAACTATCAAAACCAAAAACAAAATTCAGAGAATTCCCCAACTTGGCTATTTGATACAATTAAAAAAGAGATCCTTCAACATCTTTGTAGCTTAATGCCTTCTTTTCTCAATTAAAATTCAAGGTTTTCTGTGTTTGTGTGTATATAAACAGATATACATATTTCTGTCTATGGTTTGTATGTGTTTTTATGTATATAAGTATATGTGTGTATGTGAGAAGTATATATGTGTGTTATATTTGCCCCTGACAAAAAAACAAAACCTTAAATGTTGGTGCTTCTTTTTTAAAAGAATTAACTGTGATTTTTACTCTTGGCTAAATCACATTGCAACTTCTTCACACAATAATCATGATTCAATGATATTTTGAAAGTGAACATCTCAGTCATGTGTGTAAAAGATTATTTTCATTTTCAAATAGTTTCACCATCAGCACTGCTACTCTTCACATAATAAATAACCTCCAAGTCAGGAACATATCTGATTATACATTATATGAAGGATATATTCATAGCAAAAGACATTTACATCAAGATGCCCTTTCAGATTTTTCTGTGTAAAGGATAGTATCTGCCTTAAGGCTGTGCCAACATGACTGACCCATGAATGTTCTCTGCAGAACAGTACATTGATCAAAGTTAACATTCATTCGGCAACTGTTTAGGTAAAGCTTTCAGGAGTAAACCAATCACTCTTGACTACCTTAGGCAATAACAAGCTTTGTGTAACTGAAGTGAGCAAGTGAGCCTCCTGTGATGCTGTTTGTCTGGGTGATGTGGAAGGAGTTATGGGTTCACTTATGGAGAGTTAACAATTAATGTCTGAAGAAGTCAAATCCATCTAAAAGAGTTGTAAGCATATGAATCCAAAACAAAATCATAGACAATTGGTTTAAAATTTATAAAACTGGATCTTTACCTTCCCATTTTCTTTTGAAGCAGTTAAGAACTTAAGGTCCCCATGCCCCTGGAAAATTTTTCAACACAGTAAGTGTCCAAAATCAGCTATATTTATTTTGTACTGATGAGATGCTTAGCTCAGGAATGCTTATTTAACTTATAGTATCTCTGGGTCAACTATTCTCTTTATTCAAGAAACTGTAAATAGTATTATGATATCATATGATACAAAAATTATTTTATACTTGGGGGATGTCAATTTCCCTTATGTAAATGACATTAGAAGCAATACAAGCAAAAGCACATGATTTCCTGGTTCATTCTAAATATTATATCAAGTTAATTAACATCTACTATGCCCATCTATTTCATAAATTCATCTTTATTTGTCTTGAGTTATTTAAACTTGGAAATTTTTTTTTAATTGGCTCTTAAATATTCTTTAGACAAATAGATCATGGAAAAGAATAAAAAGCCCGGAAATAAATCCTTATGTATATAGTCAATTAATTTACAATAAAGAAGCAAAGACTATACAATGGGGAAAAGATGGCTTCATCAATAAATGGTGCTAGCTAATTTGAATGACAATATGCAAAAGAATGAAAGTAACTTTTATGATATATCATATATAAAATCAACTCAAAATGGATTAAAGTCTTGAACATAAGACCTGTAATAGCTCAACTTCTAGAAGAAAACATCAGTCATTTCTTTGACATTGGTTTTGGCAATGATTTTTTGATATTTACAAACTTGAACAAAAGTAAAAACAAACAAGTGTGACTACATCAAAGGAAAACACTTCTCCACAGTAAAGAAGTCACAAAAAAAAAAAAAATGAAAAGTTAATCTTTGGAATGGAAACAAATATTTGCAAACCACATATCCAGTATGTGGCTGTTATCCAAAATATACACGAAACATTTACAACTCAAAAAAAAAATCCAACTAAAATATGGGAAAAGAAATTTTATCAGTAAGAAATACAAATGGCCTGTAGGTACATGAAAAAGATCTGACTCTTTGCAACCCCATGGGCTGTAGCCCATCAGGCTCCTCCATCCATGGGATTTTTCCATGCAAGAATACTGGAGTCAGTTGCCATTTCCTCCTTCAGGGGATCTACCCAACCCAGGAATCAAATCCACGTCTCCTTCATCTCCTGCACGGAAGGTGGATTCTCACCTACTGAGATGCCATGGAAGCCTGCTGATCATTAGAAAAATGAAATTCAAAAACAAAATAGGATATCATCTCACATCTGTCAAGATGTCTATTATCAAAGTGATGAAAGATAACAAATGCTGGCAAGGATGTTGAGTAAAGGAAACTCTTGTACACTGTTGATAAGAATATAAACAAGTACATCCATTATGGAAAACAATATGGAAGCTCCTCCAAAAATTAAAAGTAGAACTGCTGTATGATTCAGCATTTCTATTTCTCTGTCATATTCAAAATATGAAAACAGAATAATGAAGAAATATATGCACTCCCATGTTCACTAAAACATAATTTACAATAGTTAAAATATGGAAACAACCTAAGTGTCCATGGATGAATGGATAAAGATGTATTACATATATATAAACATATGTATACAACAAAGTACTATTGAGCTTTAAAGTAGAAATAAATCTTTTCATTTATACGAACATGGATGAACATGAAGGGCATTTATTATGCTACATAAAATAAGACAGGACTTTCCAGGTGGCACTAGTGGTAAAGAATCTACTTGCCAATTCAGGAAACATAAGAGGTTCAGGTTCAATCCTTGGGTTGGGAAGGTCCCCTGGAGGAAGAAATAGCAACCCACTCCAATATCTTTGCCGGGAGAAACCCATGACAGAGCCTGATGGCCTACAGTCCATGGGTTGCAAAGAGTTGGACCTGCCTAAGCATCTGATCCCACAAAATAAATCAGAGAAAGGTGAATACTGCATGTTATCATTTACACACAGAATCTTAAAAAAAAAGTAAAACTCACAAAAACAGAGAGAAGAAAAGTAGTTGCCAGGCTCTGGGAGTTGGGGGAAATAGGGAGAGGATGGTGAAAGGGTAAACACTTTCAAATTAACATGATTAAGATCTGAGGTCCTAATGTGTCACATGGTGACTGCAGCTGATAAAAGCGTATTGTATAATTAAAATTTACTGAGAGATTAGAACTTAACCATTATTACCAAGAAAACAAACAAAAATGGTAAATATGTGAGGTGACAGATGTGTTAATTAGATAAGGAGAAAACTTTCATAAGGAATATGTTAATCAAACCATCACAATATATATTTAAATATCTTATAATTTTATATGTCAATTATATCTCTATAAAGCTGAAAAAATGTAATTGGTAGCAATACCAGTGCATATTAATGGAGGGATAACAAATAAAAGAACAGTTCTTTGAAAATTATCCCTTGGAGAATAAATGCTAATTGCCTGTAATATAAAAAAAATAGAAGTTAATTAAAGTATATATTTGTATTTCATGTTATTTAATAGGTACTTGTGGACATAATTTTTCAGAAAGACAATATTTTCTAGAATAATATACTGATAAAATGAGACTTTATTCTTAACCTATATCATAATCTTGAATAACTTAGGGGAAGAGTCTTTACATAATATTAAATTTCAAGGTAAAACTAATTTTATCTTCAAGAATAATATGTATATGTATTTCTTCAAGAATTATATGTGAAGTATATATACTTCACATATAATTTCAGAAAATAGAATTAAGACATTTAGAAATCTATAAAATTCAATAGAAGATACCATACTCACTTTTATTGTTGCACTTTCTACATTTCTATCAGCAAAATGTCAAGGCAAATTTTTTTTAAATGCTAGGTAATTCATTTCATGGTTTAAAGGTAGAATAATTTTTCAAAAGTTATTTATATCTGTCAAATATCTGAGCGCATATTTATACTGCCTTTTTCTTAAAACATCTAATTACTATATTCTTGCTTTCTTTTTGCCATTCCCTTTCATTTTTGTTTTTTACTGTTCATTTTCTCTTTATTTCTCTGTTAATGTTGCCATCTCTCTCTTCTAATTTATTTTTGGTATCCATCAGTTTAGCTTCATTCTCCTTTCTAAAGCTTATCCTTCTGCCATTTTCCTCTCTTTTTTTTTTAACCTTAATTTATCTTTGTTGAAACATGACTCAACTTTACCTAGGTAAAATAATCAGACCCAAGGAAAATAACGAGATGAGGAAGAGTATTTAAGTTCATTAAGAAATACTGAGAACTCTGATGGTATAAAATAATACACATTTTGTAACCAAGGTTTTCCTTCAATAATTCTCTGCAATTTATTCATAAATTTGGAAAAAAATGAAAAGTGTCATAAAATCTATAATTAAGTAATAGTGAATTTAATCTTTTAAAATGTAATTACTAATCTGTTTGATTTTAATCTTATCTTTCTATTCTGTGACTGCTCATTGTGATACATCCTCTTTGCTTGTTCTTTCTTGACTTCTAGGAAGCATCACTAAGAACAAAGCTAGTGGAGGTGATGAATGCCAGCTGAGCTATTTCAAATCCTAAAAGATGCTGCTGTGAAAGTGCTGCACTCAGTATGCCAGCAAATTGGAAAACTCAGCAGTGGCCACAGGACTGGAAAAGGTCAGTTTTCATTCCAATCCCAAAGAAAGGCAATGCCAAAGAATGCTCAAACTACCACAAAATTGCACTCGTCTCACATGCTACCAAAGTAATGCTCAAAATTCTCCAAGCCAGGCTTCAACAGTATGTGAAGTGAGAACATCCAGACGTTCAAGCTGAATTTAGAAAAGGTAGAGGAACCAGAGATCAAATTGCCAACATCCACTGGATCCTAGAAAAAGAAAGAGAATTCCAGAAAAAACATCTACTTCTGCTTCATTCACTAGGCTAAAGCCTTTCACTGTGTGGATCACAACAAACTGTAGAAAATTCTTAAAGAGATGGGAATATCACACCATCTTACCTGCCTCCTGAGAAACCTGTATGCAGGTAAAGAAGCAACAGTTAGAACCAGATATGGAACAATGAACTGGTTCCAAATTGGGAAAGGAGTAGGTCAAGGCTGTATATTGTCACCTTGATTATTTAACTTATATGCAGAGTACATCATGCGAAATGCTGGGTTGGATGAAGCACAAGCTGGAATCAATATGATGAGAGAAATACCAATAATCTCAGGTAAGCAGATGACACCACCCTTATGGCAGGAAGCAGAGAGGAACTAAAGAGCCTCTTGATGAAAATGAAAGAGGAGAGTGAAAAAGTTGGCCTAAAACTCAACATTCCAAAAACGAATATCATGGCATCCAGTCCCATCACTTCATAGCAAATAGATGGGGAAACAATGGAAACAGTAACAGACTTTATTTTCTTGGGCTCTAAAAATCACTACAGATGGTGATGGCAGCCATGAAATTAAAAACTGTTTGCTCCTTGGAAGGAAAGTTATGGAAAACCGAGACAGCATGTTAAAAAGCAGAGACATTATTTTACTGACAAAGGTCTTTATAGCCAAAGCTATGGTTTTTCCAGTAGTCATGTATGGATGTGAGAATTGGGCCATAAAGAAAGCTGAGTGTCAAAGAATTGATGCTTTTGAACTGTGGTGTTGGAGAAGACTCTAAAGAGTCCCTTGGAATGCAAAGAAATCCAACCAGTCCATCCTAAAGGAGATCAGTCCTAGGTGTTCATTGGAAGGACTGAGGCTGAAGCTGAAACTCCAATACTTTGGCCACCTGATGCAAAGAACTGACTCATTGGAAAAGGCCTCAATGCTGGGAAAGATTAAAGGCAGGAGGAGGAGATGACAGAGGGTTTGATAGTTGGATAGCATAACCAACGCAATGGACTAGAGTTTGAGCATGTTTCAGGAGTTGGTGATGGACAGGGAAGCCTGGCATGCTGCAGTCCATGGGATTGCAGAGTTGGATATGACTGAGCAACTGAACTGACTGATTGGTTCCATGAAGTTATCCTTCAATTTCTTTTCCTTATATAAAAATTTGAAGTTTGTACATGATGTTTCCATATTTAGGTACTGTCTTTAAAATATATTGAAGTATTTTACATGCTAAAATCTAACATACTCAACTTCTCTTCCTTAATGAACATAAACTGTTGTCTACTATATTATTAGCTTTATCTTTATTTCTACCTCAAAAAAACTCCTATTAGTAATAATATTTTATCATCATTATTTTACATCATAAGTACTTAGAGTTGTCCAAAATATTGTCATTGCATCTTGCATATGAATCCTTCCTTCTGAGTTTAATTTACCTCTTCCAAAAATAAACCTTTAATTTTATTATAATTTTTTTTCAGCTTGAAGATCTTTCAATGGTAAATTTCCTTAATTTTACATGAAATATATATAATTTTCTTATTTTTAGGTGGGTATACATCGTTAGTTTAATAATATTTTTTTAAGTGCTGTGAATATAATCCAGTGTCATCTGAACCTTATTTTTACTTTTCAGAAGGCATTTAAGGATAATTATTTTTCCACTGTAGCTAATCTGTCTTTACTTTTTTAGTAGCTATTAGAAATTTGTCTTTGGAAGTCTACAATTTCTCCACCATGTGTCTAGGTGTGGAATCACATTGATTTTCTTTTTCTCAACTAGATTTACCTCCTGAAGTTTGGAGTCTTTCATAAGTTCTGATAAAATTTTATTCATTATTTCTAAACATATTTTCTCTAATCTTCCTATTATCACCCATATTATGTGCAAATTAGACGTTCTCAATTTACTCTTTTTTTTCTTATAACCTCTGCTTTATAATTTTTATGTCTTTGTGCTGTACTTTGGGTAATTTTCCCACATCAGCATTTCCATTTATATATTCTCTCTTCATCTGCATCTAAACTTCCATTTGACACTTATATTAACTACAATTAATATATTTTTCAGATATAAAACTGCATTTAAATTACCTCAACATGCCAATATTTGACCCACATTGAATTATGATTTTCTTTAAAGCCCAATTACTTCAATTATCATTTTAGACATATTTATTTAATAACTTTAAAAAATATTTTCTTAGTATCTGGAGTTCTCCAACTGAAATTTTTCCTTTTTCCCCTAAAATCTTGCTTTTGGTGAACTGTAACTGGAGCAATTTTAAATGTGGGTAATATGATTTATAATATGTATCCTGCGGAGCACTAACTGTTGGATTGTTTTCCTAAAGGAATTTGTATTTGCTCTGATAGAACCTGAATGAATCACAACCCTGAAACCAAGTTTTGTATTATTTTTTTTTCATTTTGATATTTTCTGAAATATACAGGTAAAATTAATTTGAATCACACACAAATTGAAAGAAGAGAATTGGAGTTTACATTTTTAGATAAAACTTCGAGATATATATATGTATATATATGTACACATATATCTGGATATGTATATATACTTATTTATATCAAGTCAGTGAGAATCAAGATCATTGTCTTCTCCCTGTGGCAATAGTGGAATGTGTCCTGGTCAACCTTTATAGGAGAGTATGGTGTTTGTTTTTAAGCCCTTTCTTGATGCTGATGTTCCACTCTGAGTCTCTGCTTCCTACAGACCCTCAGCCACTTTTGCTGCCCAAGTGTCAGAATTAAACAGAGCCCTTGGGGTATCAGGAAAAATAAAACATCTCAGGGCATTTGTAATATCAGTTCAAACATTCATGCCTCTAACTTTTAGTCATTGTTTCCTTCATGTTAGTTTTCCTCTTTCTTTCTCGCAAAAGAGCAATTTATTAAATTTTCTATGTTACTACTGTTTCTTTTTTTCTTATTTTACTTTTATCTAAACACTCTATCAATACTTTTGCAACTAGGAATATTTAATTAGGTATTTAAATTTTTCAGATTTATCTCTTCTTTCAAGAGCAATACTCTAAAATGTCTTCTGATATAGGCCTTGGGAAACTATGGATTTACTGAAAAAAATACATTATGTTTATACGAAAAGCAGTACTTACTCTGATTGGAACATCGAGAAATTCTCCATTAAAATGTCCAAAGTAGGCAAAGAAAACTTAATTAAAAACATAATTTTTAATCTGAGATGGAGAGTTGAGTAGATTAGAGGGCTATATCTTCTGGTTGGTGTACTCTTTATCTGCTCAAGTATGGTGTCCTATACCAGCATAATGGTAGTGGCAACTGAACTGTCCAGGCAGACATGAGCTATTTCAGAAGTGGAAATGGCAAAGTTTGATGACTGAGCATGGCAGCAGTGGGAACTAAAGGGTCCAAGGAGGACAACCAAATTAGGTGTAAAGATCATTACTAATGATCCCTCAAACTTCTCTGACATCTTAGAAAGGGGTCAGCTCCCATACACTTGATCATTTTTACCATTCAATTTATTTTTATTTCAATAGAAATTTACTCATACTCTATACATAGCTGCCAAACTATTCACTTCAGGGATGATTCTTTTTGTCTAACACCATAGAATCACCAGAAGAAGACGTAAAAGTGATCCTTATTTGTAGCTTTAAGAAAAAAAGATTTGCTGATATATTTCTATCTGTTTTGATTAAATATTCAAAAACTGTTGGCATGTGCATTTTAAAAGGTGATTTTTGTATCTCAATTTCTATATGTCAAATAAATATTTGGTTTCAGAGATAAGTTTTAGTTATAATTTACTTGCATGTTTTTTATGAACACTGAAATCCCTTTCCAATATTATCTTTCATGTTATCTGCAAAGTATAAGCATAAATTTAAATGGCTTTATTTTTTACATTCCTTTCAGAGATTTTTAAAAGATTGTTATACATTTCATTTTTAAACCTTACAATGTCTTATGTATGATCTCATGTATTCCAACATACTCAGAACATTTCACAAATTTATCTTATATATATTAACATAAATATCACTCTTATACAGTTCTCATCCACTGTTAACTGATACAAAATCCCCCAATCTCAGTCCTAAGGATTTGCAGTAAATGTTTCTATAATATTTAAAGCCAGCCAAATTATTTACGCTAAAGTATACTTACTGAGCGACTTCACTTTCACTTTTCACTTTCATGCATTGGAGAAGGAAATGGCAACCCACTCCAGTGTTCTTGCCTGGAGAATCCCAGGGACGGGGGAGCCTGGTGGGCTGCTGTCTCTGGGGTCACACAGAGTCAGACACGACTGAAGTGACTTAGCAGCAGCAGCAGCATGCTAACTTCAACTTTTTAGAACATACCATAGTAAAACCCTTATTTTCATTATAGTCTTTTAATTTTTTTTTTCATTTTAAACTGCTGAGATTCATGTGATCTGTTATTTTGTTAATGCTTTCATAAATTACATGCTTCCATCCCTTTTCCTCTAACATCAGGTCTGGGTTGATTACATTTTTCAACTGTTTTCTTTCTTTTAGTGTTTGGTCAAAAACATTGGTCCTACTTTCTCCATGAGTTTTGAAGCACCACTGATCTTTTATATTTCCAAGCAGAGCCTGGTTTTCCATGTGTTCTCTTTCTCCTTTCCTCTGTGACAGCCAACTTCTCCATATTGTTTCTCCTTTGGTTCCTTGTTCTTCTCTTAGCTTTCCTGTCACCCCTCATTCCAAACTTAGCACCAGCTCTTTGTAAAACCATTGCTCTTTCAGTGAGAGAATTTCATAGAGTTTCTCTGAACTGAATTACAAACTCAATTGTCCCCCTTCTTGTTTCTTTAATTCAGCATCTCTTTTAATACAACATGCTCATGAGCAATTTGTATATAGCCCATTTTTACCTCAGAATTTATAGACAAATTCAATATTAATGTTTACAGAGAAAATTTTTAATGTGAAATTTTCCATAGCCTACCAACCTAACTCAGCAGATTTCACTTCTGAGCATCTTTCTACAACTTTGACTCAATATTTCACATGATATTAGTCAGAGTGTTCTCTTAATTAAGGAGTATGCTTTTATTTCTTTATGCTACCTTGAAATTTTTTTACTGTGTGGCATGGTATTTACCATGATGGTCTATCAATTTGTTATACATTAATTTACTTATTATATCTCTTAATGATAACTGTTAAAGTTTATTAAGTAATTACATTGCATAAGCAAAGTGAAAGTTGCTCAGTTGTGTCTGACTCAGAGCGACCCCATGGACTGTAGTCCACCAGGCTCCTCTGTCCATGAAATTCTCTTGGCCAGAATACTGGAATGGGTAGCTATTCCCTTCTCTGGGGTACATTGCATAAACATTGTTCCTTAAACTCTGTACTTATTTTTTTTTAACTCTGTACTTATTAACTCATGACAAACCTATGAGATATATGTTATCATTATCCTCATTTTAAACATATTGATTTTCCCCTCGACTTCCCTGGTGGCTCAGATGGTAAAGCGTCTATCTACAATGTGGGAGACCCGGGTTCTATCCCTGGGTCGGGAAGATCCCCTGGAGAAAGAAATGGCAATCCACTCCAGTACTATTGCCTGGAAAATCCTATGGACAGAGGAGCCTGGTAGGCTACAGCCCATGGGGTCGCAAAGAGTCGGACACGACTGAGCGACTTTACCTTTACCTCTGACTTATCTTTTCTCCTTTATTCTACCTTTGTTTCCTATATCCCTAATGAACCAATTGCCTAAACCTAATTTTGGTCCTCTTAGATCCTTCATTTCCCACTTCCACCATATTCAGTCATTAAACATTGCCATTTCCACCTCTGAAATAGCTCAGGGCTGTCCAAACATTTCAGTTGTTACTACCACAACACTGGAGTAGGCTACTCTATCTGACGACAGGTACACAATGCATTCCAGCCAAAGGATGCAGCCTTCTTATCTACTCAACCCTCGTATCACAGTTCAAGAGTTATGTCTTTAATGAAACTTTCTCTGCCTCTCCTGGACATGTTAATAGAGCATTTCTCTGTGTTCCACCAGAATAACTACTGCTCTCCTCATAAGTACAACAAAGCATTTTTTCAGTAAAACCATAGTTTCCAAAGGTCTTTGTCCGATAATCTATTAGACTATTGCACACAAAGTCTTAGCTTATCTTATCTTAACTACACAAAGTCTTATCCACACTACTCTTATCATACTGGATGTTGACTTTCCTTCCTTTTGGAGCCAATTTATTCAAGGAAACAGGATTTAAATCTCAAAAATTGCAACACTATAGTGGCAAGGATAATAACCAATAGCTATGGCATTTAGAAGTGTCATTAAAGGTAACCAAATAGGAATAACCACTCCTTAGATCAGTGACTATCCATAGGACAGCCTGGCAGTACTTATGGTTAAATGGTATATCTTAGCAAAAAGTCAAATGTATTCATCCCTTGGGCACCTGAATCCATCAGGAAGCATTAAAATCAATAAATTTCAAATTGCAAATAAATGAGTAAATACAAAAATAAATGTCTGTGAATGCTTACAGGTGTGAAAGTTCTCAAAAAGTAAATGAAGACTTTCTTTATGTGGAACAGATTCCTAAAAGAGTGAAATATCATAATAAATTGTATTTTTTTAATATTCTTTGTTTACATCCAGAACACTGCTTCTGGTAACACATTATACACACTATACATTATTTCTTAAATCTTTTAATAGATTTGTCTTTGTCTCAGGTCCCAATAATAACCTTCCCTAATCATAAATGAGAAAATTCTGAGAGTAATGTAAGTTCATTCTCTCTCACCTCAGGTGTCTCTCAACCTTATTACTGTCCTTTAAAGCCCAATACATTTGTTCTTCGCATTGTAAGCTCACCACAGCATCTTTAGGCGCCAGACCATACCTAGATAAAATTCACAGACCATTTAGCCTGCAAAGTGGAATTATCTCCAAGTTCTTTAAGTAGCTTTGGTTTTCTGTCTCTTATTCAGTCACCAGATAAAACTAGTCCCTCCGCTGACCTGAATGAAACATGGTGTGGGATCCCTAACTCTTGAAATTTAAATGGATTCAAATATATCCCTTGACTTATCTTCCCACCTGAATCAAGAACACTACAACATAATATCTTATTGAGAAACTGCTTATCCCTGTGAAGAAAATTAAAGTGTTCCTTACAAATTTAATGTTAATATTTTTCTGGTCTTCACTCATCTTCTTAGGGTTGTTATAAGAAATTCAATCATAAGGAAAAAAAAACACTTTTTCTTAATATTTTCCCATTTATTTTCTTATTCTCTTCTTTATCCAATCCTACTGTAAAGGCTCTCTTTTTCCCTTTCCTCTTCCTGTCCTTCAATTCTCTTCTTTTCTTCTTCATTTTTATATTTCTTTTCCTTAATCTAGTCCCTATTTGCTTCAGACACCTTAAACTTCCAATGGTTCCTGTAACTGAATCTAGGCTCAGCACATCTGAACTGACTGGTTTTATCTTGCATGTTCTTCATTGCTCTTCTCTCCCTCTCCTGATTTTCCTTTACCATGTGCTGGAAGTAACTGCCTATATCCTGCGGAAGCCGAGTCTACTCCCTATAGTACTCCACACCCAGCATGCATGCTGATGCAGCCCAGCATCCATCACTCACTGGTGATGTTTACCACAGAGCAATCACATACATAAAATCTCTTGTTCCAGAGCTCATGTTCAAATCCACACTCTTTTGTTAGTAGTATACACTTCCTTCCTTTTCAGCAATCACATCAGCAGGAATAACTTGTTTTCACATTTACTCAAATTTAATGGCCTCAAAAATTTTAAAGCCCATGAGGACAGAAATGATGTTGACTACACTGTCTGTAGACACCAATACATCTTATGATATCAGACACAGATACTAAAATTACATTTATATATATATATATATATATATATATATATATATATATCTCACATATATTTGTTGAAAAAAATGAATGAATCTAGTAAGGGTTGTGGCAAGAATCAAATGAGATTTTTGCAGATAGTGATAATGTTAATTGATGATTACTGAGTTGGAATGATGATTAACATTCCAACGCTGTATTAGAAGGACTTTTTGCATTATCTCATTTAGTCCACCCAGTAACTCTATGGAGGTTATTATTAACTCTATGGAGGATATTATAATTTCCTCTGCTGCAAAAATAAAGAAGCTATGGTACATATAAGTTAAGTCAACTGTCCTATATCACACAGACAGTGGGTGACAAACAGAGAGCCTCACTATGGAGTTTCTACTCTTAACTGTCTACACTAGACTATTTCCTGACCTTAGTATTTAGTGTTCTACTTCACAAAATACTATGGCTTTCCAGGTCGGCATTAGTGGTTAAAAAAACAAAAACCCTCCTGCCAATGTAGGAGATGACGTAAGAGTAGTGGGTTCAATCCCTGGGTTGGGAAGATCCTTTGTGGGAGGCCCAATCCAATATTCTTGCCTGGAGGACCTATGGACAGAGGAGCCTGGTGGGTTACAGCCCATGGGGTTGCAAAGAGTTGGACACAACTGAAGAGACTTAGCACACATGCACACAAAATACTAGATAAGTAATACTTTCAGAATTATCCTTATCACAAATCGGATGAGCTTATAAATACCTTTCTACATATACTATATATCATATATATAATTTAAGAATAGCAATATGGATATAGATGAATAAGCATTTCAAAATATTTTAGGAGATAATGACTAATAGTAGATAAATCTATTTACTACTATTTTCCATATTAGCAAAGACTAAAGAGAGAAAATAATATGTCTAAGATCAGGTAACTTGCTAATGGCAGAAAGATTTCCAACTTACAAGTATTTTGTTATTTCTTCATTATCAGTGAGTCATCACTACTAATGAAGATTTATATCTGTTGTATGTATATATACATTCATTCAATTTGAACTGATTATAAGTTGTTTCTACTATAACTCAATGAATGGTCTGAAGAAGTATCATCAAACAGGAATTTTAAAGATAATTTATTGGATGTTGGTTTTAGAACATATTTATTACACTTCAGTTTACACAATTTATTACACAACTTAAATGTATATACATGTTTTTTGTCTATTATTCCAGAAGCAGTAAGGAAATAGTATTGATTTACCATGATACAATATGAAAAACATTTAAGTGAATTGTTTTTTTTGTTAACTACAGGCACTTGTACTTGCATAATTACAGCTACATATAAACATCTTTTACAGAGTATACAATACAGGAAAACTCCAACTCCAAAATGGCATTTAAATTCTTGATATTAAAACCTCCTGTAACGTATTTTGCTTTACACACTAGAGAAAAATTGCTTGTGACGTCACCTTGCCCCAGGAGACACTGTTTTTTCCTATTTTGTCTTTAAAATGTCTCTTTTTCTGGTTGTGAGTAAAAGAATTTTAAATTTACCTCTTTTTTTTTTTTTTAATGGTTGAGAGTGAGAAGTAGATTTTCTAAAGCAATAATGTTTAACTTTGAGGCAGAGTAACTTTGAGAGCCTTGAGTAATTCACTCTGACATTCCTGGCTCTCTGAAAAGTGCCGAGGGCAGGAAGAGGTACCATATTGTCTTACAGAGTATACTGCATTGTTTTCTTTGTCATCACTAGAGATGAATCTCTAGAATGTTACGAAAGAAGTACACAACAAAAATTTTGCAAATTAGAATTTTTTTTTCCTGAGATCTCAATGAGATGTGACATAAAAAAAAAATCAGGGCAATATACAAGCAAAAGTATGATTGTCTTTGACTTGTTAGAAGTCACTTGATTTTTTAAAATTTTATTTCCCAGAACCCCATTTCTAAGACTTAATTATATGTGTTTATACCAAGCAGATGGTTAGGAAGTGCCATCTACCGATCACTTTACTTTCTAAGTTGGAGCCTCCATAATGCCCTTTCATACATCAAACGATAATTAAAACAAAGCACATGGGAAACAAAGCTAAGTATTACTTCAATGGCTTGAACATTTATGGTTAGTACAGTTGATATTTTCCTTTTTGTTTTCAGAAGCTTAAATACTGTAAATAGAATCGTGCAGCAAGCTGTGTTTCAACTGTATAACAGAGGCCTAGACTCAGGAATTTTAACAATTTCACTTCAAAGGAAAGCAGACTAGTCAGTAGCTCAATTTTTGTTCTTTTGAAGCAATCAATAATAGACTTGCCAGTTTACAAAATGTGCACATATGTATAGTGTATCAACATTGTTAAATAAAAGGTTACTGCATTAAATAAAATGACCTTGCTACCTTTTAGTTTCAGTCTTAGAGAGCAAACTTGTTTTAATTAGCAGTCAGCAAGCAGACTGTAACTTCACTGAAGGAGCATTGAAGAATCACTGCCTATTAACAACCCAGCGGTAAGTAAGCCAGCACAAATACTTATAACCAAATAGTGTGCATTTCAGGAGTGGAGAGGATTAGCTATTGGGCACACAACACAGTGGAGGAAATTGCTTTATTCCCAGTACTGCTGGGTACCAGGAGGCAATCACTGTGCCTCTAGCCCATTAACAGCATTCAGAGTGTTGCTTCCCATAGAAGGGGTTATTGGCTAACCACTGGGTGACCAATTAAATGCTATGAATAAGTCCCAAACCCAGCAGCATGGGGCCTGTTTGTGGCACAGTGGTATCATTACTAAAGTGAAAAACTTGATGAGAAAGGAACATATTTAATTATAGAACTATACAAATGGCTAATTAGGACCATAAAGTGAAATGAATGACTTTCCAGTGGATTTTTGAATGTTACTGATAACTGCTTAGCTTCTTTGTAGACCATGAAAGTGATCTACAGCTAGAGCTTGCATGTCATGGTAATGGATGGATCTTCATTACAGGAAGCTTTTTTGACCTGGTTGCTCAAGGTAGCATGGGTTCTAAAGACAATCCTTGATTCCTTTCACTGCAAGGGTTCCTTCTCTCTAACCCCCTGGTCTCTCATGAGTTCTGCTTGCTTTCACAATAATTCTTGTGGGCTTAAATGCAGAAACATTATCTGAGATAGTCACTCCATATCAGTTGGAAAACTGAATTGCAAAAGGGTGTCACTAATTTCTGGAAAACACTGATCCATGCCTAGTTTAGTTTTTAAACTCTGGGGTTAACCTGAAATCTGATGTCATACTTTCCTAATCTAGACATCTCATTTGCTAAAAAATATATGGAGGCTTTAAATTGAAGAAGTAAAATTTTAAAGGCTGGCTCTAACTTGTGTCAGAGTTCATATTCTTTAAAAAGGAACACTGAATATTGATCAGCAACCATAAAAACAGAAATAAATATGATTGACTTCCAGCTATCATATGTCAGAGCAAGTATTTGTTTTTGAGTGTATGCTAATTTGGTAAGTACATGTTTAATGAAACCATTTTTTTTTCATTTTTTTCATTTTTTTCATTTATCAAACATTTAGTAAGCACCTCTTCTGTGTATACTAACTATTCACAGAATAGTCATACTAAATAACTATACTACAGATGTGTAGAAACATGGCCTTTATTTAGAGTAAGAAACAGTGGATGCCAGCAAAGGATTATACACTTCTAGTCATTTAAGTATTCAACAGACATACTGCCAGTCACTTAATATTAAATGCCTGCCTTTGTTTTAATTTTATAGCTTCATTTCATCTTTATTAAAAATACTATTGTTCTTTTAAAAAAGTAAATAAGTGAAGCAGTATATGCAGTGAAAAGTAAAATCTTATCACCCCAATCTGTTTCTCCAAAGTGTGTTAGTCATTCTTACATTGTTAAGTGTTTAGTAAGTACCTTCCTGATAATAAGGATTTACTGGAAAATACTGAGACTAGATGAGTTTATAACCAATCTGGCTAGGATTTTAAATGAAGGTGTCTATACTTGTAAATATATTTTATATTCCTAGATTATTTCATTAAACATTAATGGAAGCTTCATACATGTATACAAAATCTAAGAATGCTTGGAATATGGAAGTGATAAGAATACTTATCAGCTCTACCTTCACTGATGACAAATATACTTGTCCTGAACATGCTGACTGATTGCCTAATCAGAATTAATATAAATATTATTTCACTTTTAACCTAATCACTGAAATGAGTTGGAGGTTTCTAAAGCTGCTAGGGACCTCAGAAGATCATCTGATGTGGACTTATCTATTCAGGCAGGATACACTCTATCCATCCAAGGAAACTATGGCTCTTTACATTCAAAGTATCTTCAGTCCATGATCTTTCTTCCAGCCTCATTTTCATCTTGATCACACCTATGGCCAAAAATAGATTCCACCTCTTACCTCCACTTTCTCTTGCTAATATTTAAGCCTATTTGTCTACATCTGCCCTGGTATTGATTAGAGACCTCTGAAAACATTCCTCACCTGTTAAAATAAGGCAAAACCAAGAGCACTTACTGAAAATTTTTTTTAAGTTTTTTTTGCCCTCTGAAAGTTGTATTTCAAGTGATTGTTATTTTTTGCTTTTTCCTTCACTATCTTTTCCCTTTAAACTGCAGATTTAAAAACATACAGAATGTATAAATGATACATATAAATTACTTATACCTGATATTTACTACTATTCTTAAAATCATATTGCTTTATAAATACATGTCGTGTTTTTCATGGCACATTTATCTAAGTAGTATCTCTCCATTTTATTCAGTGACTCTTTTCTTGGTTGTTCCTATTTCTAAATATATTAAATTTATCCCTATTGGGTTTATTTCTATCCCATTATTGGTTAGGTCATTTTTAATTTCTCTATATCAGATAATACAACCACACCAAACTTCTTCATATTCAACTTACAAATAGCATTTTCAACTTTACTACCTAAAGGTAGTAATAAAGGTACAAATAAAAGTATTAAAAACATATCACTTAGTTTTATTAAAGATTTTCCTATACTTGTAAGCTAATAAGGGAAAAAAACTAAGGGTAAAACAAATATAGAGGTTTTTTATATGATATTTTTTTATTTCCTGAAGAAATTCAGATTGGATTACAAAGGCTTTTCTGAATCATGTATATATTCTGAATGTATTCTTGAGAAGTGAGGAAGAAAGAATTATTTTACACAACAAATAACAAATCTTGCCAAATCTTATATCACAGGCTGCTGCCCTCAGTATTCGCTCTCTCTCTACCAGGATAAAACTCTAGTCTCAAACAACTCTCCTGTTTTGCTTTCCTTTCTCTTTCTAGTTCTACTCTCTTACCTGTCCCAGTTACCCCCTCACTATATACTCAGACAGTCATAGAAAGATTTAAAAGTCATCAAACAAAAATATAAGAGACAAACAGAGAAGGGGAATGCTTTTGGATATTTATAGCTTAATATCTTTATTATGTCACATTAATGTAAATAATAAATTATAGTTTACACATTTGAAGGAATAGTATCTGACATTAAATTAATAAAAATGATGACTATAAAACCATACTGATAAATATTTATGGAATAACATCAACTGAAAAAAATGACAGATTTTTAAATCAAAAATTTTGCCAAGAAAAGTACTGTAAAATAAATGAATACATATGTAGTGTTAGGTTTAAAAATGTCCATGACAGGTGAATGAATAAACAAATTGCGCTTACAGCCATACTCTGTAGTATTGCTGAGCAATACATAAGAATATACACATATTCATACATATGGGACTATGGAGAAAGAAAGGTGATAAATAAAATGAAACCAGAAGTTTGATTAATACACAAAATTATACTTCAGCCTCTAAAGTTTTTAGCAGGTAGTATAAACTGTAAACGTGATCAGTTCTACAACTCAGTGTATGCATCAGACATAACAAATTAGTTTCTTAAGAGAACTGCTAATCCTAAAATTGGGACAAGAGAAAAAATTTGCCTTTGGGTTATATTTGATATTCCATTAAAAATCCAAGAATACCCTCAATAGCATACAATTTTTAAATACAAGTATATATTTTATATGAAAAATTTTCCAAGTTTCCTCAATATATGCCAAGCACAATTCAGTAAAGAGTATTAAAAGTGGTGGGAAAAGAGACCTGGTATTTGATGAAGTGAGAGAAATAAACAATGAGGTCCACATAGGCAGCAGAGGGCTAGTACAGTTTAATATAAAGCCACATTTTAATGCTTCCAGAGGAACAATTATATCTTATACTCCCTAGGTAATCAACTAGATTTCGTAGACTATTAAGATCAGTTCTATTTTTGGACAAGTATCAGAGATGATATATTATTCTATATTGAGTTAGGTTAGATCAACATCCTTTTTTGAAAACAGTCTAATTTAACAATATCTTATCCTTAGCCAAGTGAATAACTAACTTTAAGCAGCTATATATAACGGCTATAACTACACAAGTATTTATAAGATAATCTAGGGTCTTATTTTTGCAAGACTAAAATATGGGAATGTGTTAGTTTGATATAAGTACTTGCTATTGACAAGTAGATGCCAAGGCAGGATCAGATGTGTATAAGGTGTACTGGAAGAAACGTCACTTATTGAGAAAACAGGGGAAGTCAAGAAGGCATAGAGAGCCTTCAGAATGACACAGATCTAGCACACGTGCCGTGGAGATAACACATGAAGATTAGGTTAGGTAGGAAGAATTTTAGACTAAAGCACAGTACAAGACAGCAACTTTGGTCAGGTCAATGGAAAATCAAAGAACCAAAGTCAGTTGAAGGGGTCTCAGATCTTGCATAAATAGGCCTGTACTAGTATTTTCGCTGTGCTCAGAGACTGATTGGGTGTATATCCTTAGTTCCAAAGCAGCCATGTATTCAAAATCTTAGCAAGGGGACCATCAATCAATTATGCTCCCTGTAGCAGGAAATATGAGTGGGACATTTTCATGGCTACTACAGAAGCTTTGTGATGAATGTGGAATAATTGTATTTCCTGTAATTTAGTAGCTACAATAATCCATGTGTTCAGCCTGAATTAACACTGTGGAATTAACATGGGTGGTGAAATAAACTTCTTAGGAGAAGCTTTAAATATTTCCAAATTTTAAATATTCCAGATTCGCATCCTGAGAATTTACTGGAAGAAAACCTTAATTTTCTGAAGAATGATATAATTTTATTCCAATCCCTATTGAATCTTAGGGAGAAAATGAGAAATACAGAAAAAAATCACAAAGCACACAGGTGAGCAAGGAACTCTGAGTGTAAGTAGAAGCAACAATCATTAGAAAAAAAGTATTGAAAGAAAATTAAGATATTAGAATATCAAAAAATAAGATATAAAATAATTACATGTAATATGCCTAAAATATACCAAAAATTACTGACAATATCTACAAGCTACAAGAGACCATTAGAAATATAAAAGAAGACTTGAAAAATGAGAAGAAAATGGTACCTCTAAAACTGGAAATAATTTAAAAAACTCAATTAATAGACTAAAATTGGAATCAACAAACTATGGTCCACTGGCCAGCTGCCTATTTTGATAAATAAATTTTATTGGAATGCAGTTAGGCCAAATTGTTTAGTATCACCTCTAGTTACTTTCAAGTTCCAATGGTAGAATAAAATGATTGCCACTGAAACCATATGGCCCCAAAATCCAGAAGATTTATAACCTGGCCTTTTAAGAAAAAATTTGCTGACTGTTGAATTAAACACAATTAGCCTCATCTACATAAAGAATTTGTTAATTGGAAGAGAGAGTAAAAGAAACTACCCTGCATGTAACACAAAGAGATGGACTATATATTAAAGGGAAGTTAAGAGACAGAGATGATGAAAAGAAAATATGATACATAAGATACTTAAAATTACAATGATAAAAAAGTATAGAGAAGAGGCTCTATTCAAAAAGAAAGAGGCTGATTTTTTTTAACAATTGCTAAAAGAAAACAATCTTTAGCTCTAAGACTTCCAAGAAATCACAAGAAAACATATTACAGATGATGAAGAAAAAATTTCAAGTCAGCCAAAGAGAAATGAGTGATCAACTTACAAAGGAATGAGAATTAAACAGATGGCAGGTATCTCAGTAACAATAATTAAAACCATAAGACAATGTAATAAGCTTCCATGTGATGAGAGAAAATATTTATAAATATAGAATTTTATACAAAGAAAAATAAATTTTCAGTAGGGACAAAATAAAGACTAAAGAATATACTTCAGTCCAGAAACTGGATATTTATTAGAAAAGAACACGAAACAAAGACTTTGGCTAATACAGAAAGTGAAAGTGAAGTTGCTCAGTCATGTCAGATTCTTTGCGACCCCATGGACTGTAGCCCACCAGGCTCCTCCATCCGTGGAATTTTCTAAGCAAGAGTACTGGAGTGGGTTGCCATTTCCTTCTCCAGGGGATCTTCCCGACCCGGGGATCAAACCCGGGTCTCCTGCATTGCAGGCAGATGCTTTACCATTTGAGCCATAACTCTAAACAAACACTGACTCCAATTTAAAAAAAAAAAAAAAAACAACTTTTAATACATATAGGAGTTAAGAATCAGGATAAAACTTTACTTGCAATAAGAGCATATAATAGTATTTAGTATAATAGGGGCAAATAGGTATTAAAGTATTGTAAGATCTTTGATTATTAAGAAGAAGACAGATACTGTTTAACTTCAGATTTGTTTGAGTACATAAGTAAAAAACAACTAAACCATAAATTAATGGCATGTACTAACTTCAAAATAAATAGGGGAAAATGGAATGGAAGAAATAAATTCATGACTTAGTGAAAAAATAGAAAAAAAGATTAAAATTAGTTGAAAGCACATAATACAATAGAAGTGATCAGTCCAAATATCCATTAAATGTAAATGGACTAAATTCTCCAGTTGAAAGATAGATGTTTAGGATGAAATTTAAAAAAAAATTCTTAGCATATACCATGTATGCTATTTACACTTAAAATCAATTAAGAAGAAAATCTGAAATCCAAAGGATTGAAAAAGATAGTGGAAATATGTATCCACAAGAAGGCTATCATAGTTTTTTTGATGTCACTGGAAAATATATGTATATTTTCAGGTAAAAATCAATATTGAAAATTAAAAGGCCAATCCATGAAGATAGATTGCAATTGAATATGCAATATGGCAATTATGAACTTGTAATTATCTAATAACATAGCTACAAAATGTATTTTAAAAATATTAACACTAAAGCTAAACTGACAAAGTTACAGTCTATGTAAAATTTTAAGCATATATCTCTATGTATACCACAGAGCAGGTTAACCAAAATTCCATAATGATATTATTTGAAGCACACAGTTTAAAAGTCAACATGCCCATAATAAGTACTGAACTTACCAGTTGGAGAATAAACATTGTCTCCAAGGACATTGCAAAAATTAAGTGTGTATTTGACTTAAAGCTATCCTTAGCAAATTTCAGAGACTTGAAATTAGTCAAACTAGGTTAGGTACATTTATTCAAAAACAAAAAGCTTGGAAAACAGAATCTATTTGGAAATGTACAAAACATACTTCCAAAAAACTGAAAGGTCAAAGGGAAAATTATAATGAAAAACTGCAAATATTTTAAATTGAAAATACTTTATATCAATACATATATGATGAGGTCTTTGGGAAATTATATGGAGAATTTTATATTTTCTAATGTATACTCAAATGATTATAATAGAAAAGGCCAACTCAGAGTTAGTGTAAGAATTAACAAAGGCAAGTCATACTTTGAGCTTTCTCGCTCAAAGTGCATATGAATTCTTTGCAGGCTAAACCAAATGACAAAAAGGTAGGGAAATTTTTTTTTTTTTTACCTCTCCAAGATATTCCATTCTAAGGACTGATAGTAAGAAGAGAAAATAACTGTAATAAAATTCTGGTTGATTTTATCATATAAATATAGAAAAGGCCTATTCAGTATAAAATATAACCAAGCTTTGTTAATAAATAATTTTGGTAAGCAATTCACCTGTTTACAACCATTTTGGGCAATACGATAGTTACTAACCAAATGCAGCTATTTAGATTCGATTTTAAATGAATTAAAGTAAAATTCATTTTACAATATGGTTTCTTTCCCTTTCCAGCCACCAGCAACTAAGAAACTAAAGTTTTAATCTAATTTGAATTTAATTATTTTAAAATTAAATTTAAATAACTTCATATGACTAGTGGCTTCTATATTGGACAACTCAGATATAAATCATTTCACCATAGCTGAAAGTTCTACTGTACAGTACTGGTCTACCACAGAAGTTAGAAATTTTTTTCTGTAAAGGTCAGAAAGTACACATATTTGGCTTGCAGACCTTTTGGTTTTTGTCACAACTGTCCAATTCTGCCTTTGTAACACAAAAGCAGCAGTAGACAATACAAAAAATGAATGAGTGTGGCTGTGTTAAAATAAATTTTATTTCCAAAAACTACAGCCAGCTCACAGACAAGTTTGCCAACCTCTAGTCTTAGGCGAATATCAATCAGAGGAAAACAATCTTCTCAGCTCTCAGTAGACAGAGTAAGGATCTATTCTTATCTAATGCAGTGAAAAAAAATTGAGTTCCCAATTTGTGTGCTAGGGTGAAATATACCACTGGTATTCAAAAAAACACTGTAAGCTGTTCTACAAACAAACAAAAGCAAAAAAACTCAGAAATGGATACATTAAAGAAAAAATAGAATTTCAAGAAAAAGGACTTGAAAAACTCTAAATCACCTCATTAATCTCCCTCGTGTTTGCATATTCTCTTTTCTCCAAATCCAAACCAAAACCCATTGCATCATTACAGGAATCTTAATTATAGCCCTCTACGGCAACCTACTCCAGCATTCTTCCTTAGGAAATCCCATGGACAGAGTCTGAGCCTACTGTGTTACAGCCCATAGGGTCACAGTCGGACACGACTTAGCAACTGGGCACATTAGCTTCTCTTTTAGCTACATTAGCTACCTGCTTTTCAATAAACCTGTGTCTTCTCTATTTAATGGCTGTATATAACATATTTGGCTAATGTTAGCTTGAAAATGTTTAGATTTACCTTTGCTACACAGTGATGGATGAGGAAAGGTGGACAAGACAAAAATTACTTTATCCACTAGAAAAAGTCCATGCACAGGTAAACATTAATGGTGAGGCAGGTCCCTGAGCTGCACTGAGGAGTTACTACTCCTCATAGACTGGAACTATTAGAAAACAACAAAACCTTGAAAGGCATACGTGGACAGAGCCTATGAGTGAGTGTCCAGTGGGGTAAAAGATATGTACGGTAACTGTCCTGAAGGCTCTCCAGTCTTGTTCTTTGGGGCCTAAATATGTCATTTTTTCAGATGCTGATGAGAAAGCTTATTCTGATAGTCTATGCTCTTGACATTTTTCTTAAATATTGAATCTGCCCCCACTGCAAAGATTTGATAAGCCAGATTATCTTTGGAGAGTCCCATTTTATTTTCCTTAACTTGTATTCTGGCTCTTATTCCCCCTTGTTTAACTTAACAAGAAGAACTTAGTTCTCTTTATCTGAAAACTAATAATGGAATGATTAACTCTTTATTGATTATTATTACTTATATAAACTACAAAGCAAGATTTCCTTGCTTCCCTCTAACTACTTTCACTTACTTCTTTCACTTACTGATAATGATTCTCTACCTGAATAAAATGGGCAAGCAAACATAGCACTATTCTCAATATTTCATATAACAAATTTCTCAGCAAAGCCCAGGTTCTAAGCTAAGCAAATAATGATTCTTCACTGTAAAACAACAAATAGCTCACTAGACATTAGTTAATTTGCTAATAGCTGTCTGCTACTCATAGCCTTAGATCCTTTTAATTTTCCTTTTACTACAAACAGCACCAGATGCACAAAATATTTTGGCTGTATTTGTACTGAAATATTATTCAATAGTGAAAAAAATGTATCAAAATTGCTATCTTTGAGTAATAAAACTGACTTTTTCCTTTCTTTCAAGTACTTTTTACATTTCACTACTTAGAGCATGTAACTTGGATGACTGGGAAAAATTAAAATAGTCCTAATTTTTAAAAATGGTCAAAAGTCAAATGCTGAATTTTCAAACAATATTTGTATATTGATATAATTAGTTTTCTAATATCACCTTTAAAACATGTGAATTGCACCAGAAGAAAAGGGCCTATTTTTACAAGAATGGCAGACATTGGCATGTAGTTCTGAACCTATAAAAAATCTCATTTTATTTTCACTTTTATAATCACAGTACAAATATAGAAAAATTAAAACTTTTTTCAGAATATATAAATATATATTTACATATAATGCACTATTAAATATATATATATGTAAGTATACGTGTGTGTGTGTGTGTGTGCATATACATAAAATCAAGATTCAGGAACCAAAACTTGGAATCAAGATTTCTGAGAAAAATATCAACAACCTCAGACATGCAGATGACTCCACTATAATGGTAGAAAGTGAAAAGGAACTAAAGAGCCTCTTGATGAAAGTGAAAGAGGAAAGTGAAAAAGCTGACTTAAAACTCAACATTCAAAAAACAAAGATCATGGCATCCAATACCATCACTTCAAGGCAAACAGATGGAGAAACAATGGAAACAGCAACAGACTTTATTTTCGTGGGCTCCAAAATCACTACAGATGGTGACTGCAGCCATGAAATTAAAAGACACTTGCTCCTTGGAAGAAAAGTTATGACCAACCTAGACAGCATATTAAAAAGCAGAGACATTACTTTGCTGACTAAGGTTCATCTAGTCAAAGCTATGGTTTTCTCAGTAGTCATGTATGGATGTGAGAATTGGGCCATAAAGAAAGCTGAGTGCCAAAGAATTGATGCTTTTGAACTGTGGTTTTGGAGAAGACTCTTGAGAGTCCATTGGACTGCAAGGAAATCAAACCAGTCAATCCTAAAGGAAATCAACACTGAATATTCATTGAAAGGGATGACTGATGCTGAAGCTGAACCTCCTATACTTTGATACGAAGACTTGACTCACTGGAAAAGAACCTGATGCTGGGGAAAGATTGAAGGCAGGAGAAGGGGATGACAGAGAATGAGACGGTGGGATGACAGAGGATGAGATGGTTGGATGGCATCACCGCTTCTGGGAGTTGGTGATGGACAGGGAAACCTGGCATGCTGCAGTCCATGGCACTCTGTCAGACACAACTGAGCAACTGAACTGACTGACTGATTTCTTTACTTAACAAATATGTACCTGGTACTTTCAATTGTCAGGAACTCTTCTAAGTATTTTAATGAATATCAAACCAATTCATTCTCACTTAAGGCCCTTTGCTGCTGCTGCTGCTGCTAAGTCGTTTCAGTCGTGTCAGACTCTGTGCGACCCCATAGACGAGAGCACATGAGGCTCCCCCATCCCTGGGATTCTCCAGGCAAGAACACTGAAGTGGGTTGCCATTTCCTTCTCCAATGCTTGAAAGTGAAAAGTGAAAGGGAAGTCGCTCAGTCGTGTCTGACTCTTAGTGACCCCATGGACTGTGGCCCACCAGGCTCCTAGGCAGATACTATTAAACCCACTTTTGCAAATGAAGAAAGTGAAGCATAGAAAGGGTCTATGTAACAGGCCCATGGTCAAATAGCTAGGAAATGGAAGGATACACAAGAAACAGATACAAATGATAAGCTGAAGGGGACAGGATGGAGCACAGTGGGAGTAGATGGAGCAGGCAGAGGTAAGAGAAAGGTCTCTATGTGTACCCGCCTACATTTTTTGTTTTCAAACTGTGTGGATGAATTATATATTTGGACAAACAAAAGATAGAATTTTTAAAACCATCTAGCATTTTTTCGTTGTTTTCAGTGGAATGTATTTAGCTTGCCATACTGTAGGAAAGAGGAAATTCCAAGGCTAATTTATAAATCATTTTTATTTCAGCCTTTACTTTCTGACACAGAGATGAAAAGAATCTTCTCATTTAAATAAAATACTCTTTCCTATACCATTTTAAGTTAGAAAACGGTGATAGCTTTTGTGTTTGAGGAAGCTCTGGGAGTTGCTGATGAACAGGGAAGCCTGGCATGCTGCAGTCCATGGGGTCACAAAGAGTCGGACACTACTGAGCAGCTGAACTGAACTGATACATAAAATACAAGGAACGTTTCATATAAAATATATCCTAATTTATTGATTTCTCTTTAAGAATATATATACAAATGACTGTGTGTGTGTAGAAATATAAATATATGTGTATGTATGTATACATATATATACATACACATATTTATATATATGCATAAAGAGAAATTAATGTTTCCTACATTCTGTCTTTTGTTTTAAAAAAGCAACAAATTTATAGAATTTTTTATTAATTTTTATTGGCATACAATTGTTTTACAATTTTGTATTAGTTTCTGACATGCAGCAAACTGAATCAGCTATATATATGTGTGTATATATATATGTGTATATATATACTCTCCTTTTTGGATTTCCTTCCCATTTAGGCCACCACAGAGCACTCAATAGAGTTCTCTGTGCTATACAGTAGGTTCTCGTTAGGTATTTAGTTTATACATAGTAGTGTGCACATGTCAATCCCGTTTTCCCAATTCATCCCACCTCTCTTCCTCCCCTGCTATCTATACATCTGTTCTCTATGTCTGTGTCTCTATTTCTGCTTTGCAAATGAGTTCATCAGCATCATTTTTCTAGATTTCACATATAAGTGATTTTATACATGTGTTTTCTCTTTCTGACTCATTTCACTCGGTATTGCCGTCTCTAGGTCTATCCACATCTCTGCAAACTGCAGTTGCATTTCTTTTTATGGCCGAGTGATATCCCATTGTACATATGTACCACACCTTCATCCATTCTTCTGTTGCTGGACATTTAGGTTTCTGCCATATTCTGGCTATTGTAAATAAAGCTTCAGTGAACTTTGGGGTGCATGTATCTATGGAAATTATGGTTTTCTCTGGGTTTATGTCCGGGTGTGGGATTGCTGGGTCATATGGTAGTTCTATTTTTAGTTTTTTAATGAATCTCCATGCTATTCTCCATAGTGGCTATATCAATTTACATTTTGAATAACAGTGTAAGAGGGCTGGTTCCCTTTTCTCCACATCCTCTCTAGTATCATTGTTTGTAGATTTTTTGATGATAGCCATTCTGACTGGTGTGAGGTGTTACCTCATTACAGTTTTGATTTGCATTTCTCTAATAATAAGTGACATTAAATGTCTTTTGATGTGTTTGTTGGCCGTCTGAAGTCTTCTTTGGAGAAATGTCTGATTAGGCCTTTTGCTCATTTTTTGATTGGATTCTTTTTTAACATTATGCTACATGAGCTATTTTTATATTTTGGAGGATAATCTCTTATCAGTTGCTTCATTTACATAATATTTTCAATAGCAAGTTGCTCTAGAGCAGCATTCTTAAAAATTAAAGGATTTTTTTCTTAATTTAGTACTTTTTCATCCACAATATACTACTCTGAAACTCTATCTTATTAGAAGCCCCTGTAATGGAAGTGGTTTCCTGCACAAACTTCTGTGTACTTACTTAAGTGTATCTACTCATGGTATAAGAGGAAAAAATTGTAAAAAGCACAAGACATCTTCCCTCATAGAGTGTTATCTCATGCTTATTAGTAGCTAATGCAAAATTTCAACTTTGCCTTTAAATACTACAGAGTTAAAAAAAAAAGAAAAAAAAAAAGAGAGAGAGAGAGAGAGAATATCCTTCAGTTCCTAAATATGTGGTCCACACGTTTTTACTTTCAAAAACATCACCATTTCTTTTCCAAACTTCCCAAAGCAAAATATATATTCTTGAGAGCCAATAAAGGCAAACTCTCCTAATTTTAATGGATACTGTAGTATCAAATAAAGTCTACAAAAAAGTATTCACATAAAGACAGACATACTAATTAAAACAGGAAGAAAAGTTAGATTTTATAAACCTTTAAATACTGAGCTATATGATGAATTCTTCAATAGATAAGTGGGGTTTCATCTTCACTGGCTCAACGATGGCAACACTGAATCCATAATTTTCTTATCAATGAAGAGATGATACTGAGTGCTCTCTACATTCTTAAAAGATATCTGGATCACCTCAGGTAGCACTGAAAAGTCTTAAATAATCCCCTTGATAAATGCACTTTTCTTAAAATTGAAGAAGCAGCAGAATCAGGACTAAGATATGAGCAGGAGAAAGAGGAACTATGAATCCGAAGACAGATGGCCCAGGAGGGCTAGATTCTAGTAGGGGGAATAATCTGCAAGAGAATAGAAGGAAATGTGAATAAGTAACAATGCTTCTGTCACTCTGATACTAACCAAACATTATGGCTCTCTCCAAGCCCTTGTTTATCAAAGACATTCTGCCTGCTTGTTTGAATCACTTTTCAGGCATTAGCCTGTGTGACCTCACTTCTCCTTACTTCATTATTTTAAGGTAATTTTATAAATTTTTTATGTTATCAAATGTTACAGACTGAACTATGTCCCCATAAAATTCATGTTAAAGTCCTAACCCTCACTACCTCATAATACATCTTTGTTTGCAGATAAGGTCTTTATAGGTCTTAAAGTTAAAATGAGGTCATTAGAGTAAGCACCTACCCCACTATGATCAGAGTTCTCATAAAAAAAGAAATGTGGACATAGGCATGTATAGAAAGATAATATGTCAAAACTCGGGGAGAAGATGGCCGTTAATATCCCAAGGAACAGATCCTCCCCTCATAGCTCTCAACCTTGATCTCAGGCTTCTAGTCTCCAGAACTGTTAAGTTAAGTAGTCTGTGGTACTTTATTATGGCAGCCCTAGCAAACTGATATATCAAGTTTTTTAAATTGAGTAAAATTTACATGCCATTAGTTGTATGTCAAAGAGGGTCTATCTATCAGAATGCCTTGATTTCTGAAAGTGTTGGGGTTAGGTTAGAGTATGAGTAGCTTGGGGCAGAAGGCATGATTTTGCCCCCAGATGGACAACTGTATATGGCATTTGCTATGTGAACATGAGAGGTAAAAGATGACCAGGGGATAACAAAAATAAACCAGAAGGTTCACCATATGTTGCTATTACAAATCCAGGGAAAGCATCTTCTGTGAGACCCCAAAGGAGCAAATCTTAGTGAGAGAGTTGTCACTTGTTTCTATTATTGGGTAATATTGAAATGCAATTGTTCCCAATTTAAATGAAGTCAGGTCTTGGAAAATGGCTAGTAATGCAAAATAAACTTAAACCTAAAAGAATTTTATTATAAAAAAGAGGGAAAGCAGACAATGCTGTATTCTAGTATGTTGAGAAAAAGGACTGTTTTATCCATGGGGTCACAAAGAGTCAGACATAACAGGGCACACATGAGCACAAGCATGAACATCTTTTTTGTTGTATTTCATTTAAAATCAACATGAAAGTCTACAGAAAATGGAACGAAATATTTATTCATGAAATGAATCAAAAAGGTCAGTGACAGAGTTCAAAGGAGTCAAATAGTGGATTATAACCATTAATTACCTCTTTCTCCATCCTTAACATTATAGAAATATTGATGTAAGAAATTTTTCTTACATTCTTACTTGTTACTTGTTGTGTATTGTTCTTACTATAACTTATAGAAGGTAACACATGGGACAATGTTGGTAATCTTTTTGCTTTTCAAAGCCAAGGAAGGTTTTCAGTACATGAAAATATAGGCTATCTACTTATACTTGTATTTCCAATAAACTAGAATAGGTCTTCAGTAAAAGTATGTCCCATGAAACATTTTGGACATATTTTAAAAAGACTTGTACCTTGTTTGACTGATTTAAATTTAATTTGGCACTCCATATTTTATCTGGCAACCCTATGTATAACCTCTATTTTGACTTTTAAGGCAATCACCTTTCACTAGTTCCTCATCAGAAGCCTCGCTAAATATGTTAGCTGAACTTTTCTAGCTTTACCTAAAATCTTAAAAAAAACAAACCTCAAGAAACATTTGAATTAACAGAGTTTTACCTTACATCACCTGAATATTAAGTAGCATGTCACATGACAGCCAATTGATTATTATCAGTGGTAACCATGAATATTTCAATGAACACTTTAAATAATGTTATTCTGAAATTAATTCATATGATGTTTCTAAAGGTATGAATGTTAATTCCAAAACCATGTCAACTCAGTTCAGTTCAGTTCAGTTGCTCAGTCGTGTCGGACTCTTTGCGACCCCATGAATCGCAGCAGGCCAGGCCTCCTTGTCCATCACCATCTCACGGAGTTCACTCAGACTCACATCTATCGAGTCCGTGATGCCATCCAGCCATCTCATCCTCGGTTGTCCCTTTCTCCTCCTGCCCCCAATCTCTCCCAGCATCAGAGTCTTTTCCAATGAGTCAACTCTTTGCATGAGGTGGCCAAAGTACTGGAGCTTCAGCTTTAGCATCATTCCTTCCAAAGAAATTCCAGGGTTGATCTCCTTCAGAATGGACTGGTTGGATCTCCTTGCAGTCCAAGGGACTCTCAAGAGTCTTCTCCAACACCACAGTTCAAAAGCATCAATTCTTTGGCGCTTAGCTTTCTTCACAGTCCAACTCTCATATCCATACATGACCACAGGAAAAACCATAGCCTTGACTAGACGGACCTTAGTCGGCAAAGTAATGTCTCTACTTTTGAATATACTATCTAGGTTGGTCATAACTTTTCTTCCAAGGAGTAAGCGTCTTTTAATTTCATGGCTGCAATCACTATCTGCAGTGATTTGGGAGCCCCCCAAAATAAAGTCTGACACTGTTTCTACTGTTTCCCCATCTATTTCCCATGAAATGATGGGACCAGATGCCATGATCTTCGTTTTCTGAATGTTGAGCTTTAAGCCAACTTTTTCACTCTCCTCTTTCACTTTCATCAAGAGGCTTTTGAGTTCCTCTTCACTTTCTGCCATAAGGGTGGTGTCATCTGCATATCTGAGGTTATTGATATTTCTCCCAGCAATCTTGATTCCACCTTGTCAACTAGCGATGTCAACTAGCCATGCAAAAATATGGATGCAAGCATGTGAATAATTAGACACAGTTTTATATTTTTAATCATAACCTTTAGGGTTCCAAAATGAAGTTGATATTTATATTGTCAAACTTCTACAAATTATAAATCTTTCATCTGTCTGTCTCAAATTAGCCTTTTCTTTAATCCCAAACATGGATCTCCCCATTGCAGGGGGAGAATTATCCTAAGCTAGAATTGATTTATATCATACATTTCTGTCTTCACTTTGGTGAGGACATAATTCTGCTTATTAATTTTTATCTTTTTTATTATTTTGTATTTTCCAATTTTTCTACATATGTAAGCATGCACAGAATTTACAATTGGAAAAATAGCTTTGTTAATTTAAATAAATATCTTCAATACACCAAGTTAATCTATTTTTATATAACATCTCATTACTGGTTTAATTTGTGGCTTCTGAAACAAACAGGCAAATATATGATGATCCTTTTTAAGCAACTGAAAATGTCTGTAAATTTATCTATCTTCTTAGATTCTTCATTATTCTTTCTGTCAGGATTTCCACATTTCAACCATTTGGATACTCAGATTTCTGTTAAAACGTGATGCCCAAAACTAAACATTGTATATTCATTGTGCTCCAAGTAAATAAAAACAGCAAATAGTTGATAAATATTTTTTATCAATAACACAAATTAGCATAACTTACTTTTAATCCCTACACTCTGTTTTTCTGAAGAAGTTTAGCTTAAATTGTGAAATTTTAATTCAGGAAGTTATTAATGGAGACAGCTCTCCATTTTCTGAGACACCAAACTTGCCTATATGGAGGGCTGACTATAATAAGCCATTTTATATAAGGGACTGGAGAATTTACAGCTTTCAGTATTCTCAAGGAGGTAGGGGTGGGAAATTCCCCTGGAACCAATCGCCCTGCCCAGCCCCCTAGATACCAAGGTATGACTAAACATAAAATGATTTTTATTTCAGTCTTTGTCATCAAATCTTCTATGTAACTACTTCTTTTCTAGTCCTCAATTGTGTCTCAATGAAGGTGAAAGAGAGTGACCAAGCTGGTTTAAAACTCAATATTCAGAAAACTAAGATTATGGCATCCAGTCCCATCACTTAATAGCAAACAACTGGGGGAAAAATGGAAGCAGTAACAGATTTTTATCTTCTTGGGCTCCAAAACCACTGCAGACAGTGACTGCAGCCTTGAACTTAAAAGACACTTGCTCCTTGGAAGAAAATCTATGACAAACATAGCACATTTAAAAGCACAGACATCACTGTGTTGACAAAGGTCCATCTAGTCAAAGCTATGATTTTTCCAGTAGTCATGTGTGGATGTGAGAGTTGGACCATAAAGAAGGTTGAGCAGTGAAGAACTGAAGCTTTCAAACAGTGGTGCTGGAGTAGAATCTTGAGAGGCCCTTAGACAGCAGGGAGATCAAACTAGTCAATCCTAAAGGTGTGTGTATGTGTGTTAGTTGCTTAGTCATGTCTACTCTTTGCAGCCCCACAGACTACAGCCCACCAGCCCCTCTGTCCATGGGATTCTCCAGGAGTGGGTTGCCGTTTCCTTCTCCAAAAGAAACTATAGAAAGAAAGAAAGTGAAGTTGCTCAGTCATGTCCGACTCTTTGAGACTCCATGGACTGTAGCCTAACCCATCCATGGAATTTTCCAAGCAAGAGTATCCCATTTCCTTCTCAAAATCCTAAAGGTAATCAACCCTGAATATTCATTGGAAGGACTGATGCTGAAGCTGAACCTCCAATACTTTGGCCACCTGGTGTGAAGAATTGATTCATTGGAAAAGGCCCTGATGCTGGGAAAGATTGACAGCAGAAGGAGAAGGGGGCAACAGAGGGTGAGATGATTGGATGGTATCACCAACTCAATGCACACGAGTTTGAGCAAACTCTGGGAGATAGTGATGGACAGGGAAGACTGGCATGCTGCAGTCCACAGGATCACAAAGAGTCAGACACAGCTGAGTGTCTGAACAACAACAGGATCAGCCAGAAACCCTAACTTGGTGGTGAGCTCCAATTATTAGAATGAATAATACATCCAAATTTAAAACTTCTCATGTCAGTTTCAAAGTTCTGTCTAGTTCTCAAGTACACTGAGGCAAGGAGGAAGGCCAGAACTGGAACTCTTTTCTTATTTAGTCTCTCTGTTTCTTAGGCTGGTCAGCTTGATCGAGTGGCTCTTGTTAAGAACATTAGTTGTTTCTAGTAGTATCCTGAATAGTTTCTTAATTTGGGAGATCCAACTTTTCACTTTCATGCACTGGAGAAGGAAATGGCAACCCACTCCAGTGTTCTTGCCTGGAGAATCCCAGGGACGGGGGAGCCTGGTGGGCTGCCGTCTGTGGGATCACACAGAGTCGGACACGACTGAAGCGACTTAGCGGCAGCGGCAGCAGCTCTGGTTTACTATTTCCTACCCTCTTCTACCAGCAGAAGGCACTATAGCTTATTACTGCTGGGCTATCATCCCTGGTGGAAAGAGCTCTTAGGTGGAATCTAGCAAGACACTTCAGGCTCACATTCTTCCTTAAGTATACATTTTGTCAACAGGAATTCAACTATCTTTATTAAACAGAACTTGGAGAATACATGCTACTCCACAGCTATTTCCTATTTTTGATCTCTTATCTTTCCTTTCTCTTTTTTTTTTTCACTCAAGTATGCATAGGGGAATGTAAAGAGTTCTACTACCTTCAAGTCCAACTAGCAAAGAGTATATTAATCTTTATAAATGAATCTTTTGGACCATCTCCCACAAACACACAGATCTTGCTGGTGGAAACCTAGATCCTTGCTCTTCTTAACTTTGAGTCTACCCATAATTCTAAGATGATAGGAAAATACTCTCCCAGCACCCTATTATGTAATTTAGCACTATTTTAAATACTTTAGTGGGTTCTTTAATAACCTATATGTCAAAAATAATTTTCTTATAAAATGCAATGATGAAAGAGCTCATTCTATCTGCTCAGGACACATTTCTCCCGGCTAGTTATTTGCCTGTTAATAGGTTAGTTTATGGAATTTTCAAGACAAATTCATTCTCTACCTCCTCAAAGTTACCATCATATTAGTATATACCATTTTTATATTTTATGTTTATGTTTTTCATGTTACCTTTATGTCTTCAAAAAAATAAAGAGTTGTAAGATTGAAGACCATTCTGAAATATAAAGCATCCCCAAAAATACATTAGAAAGGGATCCTATCTCCCAAAAGTTTTCCATAATAACTGCTAAATGTTCTATCAACATGTAATGTTCTCCATATACATATCCTAACTTAATTTTCATCACAGATTTATGAAATAAAAACTATTGCTGTGACCACTCTTTAAAAAGTAAAATAAGACTAAAAGAGATTAACAATATTTTAACAAATGCTTAAAATCACATTTGTCAGAAAGACTATGTTCTGTCTGACTCCAAAGTTTGGGACTTTTACTTATTTTATATCAGACTCTCCTGGAGCTCCTGCCCTAAAGCATTGCCAATGGTCCATAGCTCAGAGAGTCTTCACTCCCTTTTCCAGCAGATAGAAGCAAGAAACAGTGGTAAAAGAGGAACAGAAGTCCTAATCTCACCAACATTGTTTGGGGACATTTGAATTTCTTTAGTTCCTACAGTAACATGGTGTAATGTGGTGGGTAAATTCTATAACACCATTAGCACAGTAATAGGGTGCTATCTTTTATTTATTTGTTTATTTTTAAGTTATATTTGTTAAGGAAAAATTTACATATATTAAATTCACTCTTTTTAAGTTTACAGTTTGATGAATTGGTGCTATCTTTTAGATGTAACACATTTTAAACAAGCTTTTGCTATCTGGCTGGGAATCTACCCTAATTGCTTTGGGGGAAAGATCAGGTTAGAATAATTGACTCGTACATATATATAATCCATTCACAAATTGGAGTCTGCCTTTGATGTACTCTTGCTTATTTCTGTAAATTACACAAGATTTGTGTGCATGCTCATGTATGTTCCTTTGTATAGAGGGAAAAAAGGTAGATTATAAGTAACTTGAATTACATATTTGCAGGTATGATCAAGAATATGGGATCTGGAGTCAGGCTAGAATCAAGTTAGGGCTCAACCACGTATTAGCTCTGTGACCTTGGTCAAGTTCCTGAACCTATCCCTGCTCTAGCTAACAGCTCTTCCTTTTGAGACTGTTGTGAAGAGTAAATACAATGAGACAGAAATAATTTTAATGGTTCCTCATACACAGAAAATGCTTCGTAAACATTAGATAACCTTATTGTTGTGGCTGTTGTCACTGTTGTCAGGTAACCTTACTTTCTAAGAGAACAAGGAGAGGAGACCCAGGTATTTGTACCTATGCCTTGTAATGCTGTTTGCTTTTTTAGAATGTAACTTTCTTTATAGAATCAAGGAAACCTATACGTTATTTGCTTGCATATGTGAGCAATTTAGAGAGAAGGAATCCAACAAATTTGGTTTAAAAAGTCTAAAAATAGATATATGTCCTGAACTTTTACTTGAAAATGAATTAAGAAAAGGCAGGCCATCCCCAATATCTTGAAGACACAACTTGTTTCTTACTTCTGAGAGACTGAAGAAAAACATTCCAGCTGTATGACCAATCTCATTTCTTAATTCTCACTGAAATAAACTGAGTATATCTGTAAAAACACATCATTTTAGTAAGAATATTAGGAAGCCTGTAACAAAGTGGGAAGTCAAGGTTATATATTAAATGCATCTAAATTTTGGAATCTAGTAAACAAAATGTAGACTTCCATCACTATCTCTTCAAAGATACATTAAAGAATATTATAAAAATACTATACAACAGAAACTATGATTACTTTTCCACATTAAAATGAAAAATCAAATCAAGCTGAAATGGTGCATTAGCTCTCAACAGGAATGTATTACTATACCACTTCTTTTTAAAGAGATTATTTTCTAGTTATATAGTACTACAACTAGGAAAACAAAAGAATATAATTGAATGTAAGCATATTTATTTGATGACAGCAGTACACTAAGCAACAATATATTTTTCTTTGTTTTTGATTGTTTAAATATTGTACCCTACACCTTGTTCTTTTCTCTCTGACCCTTTATCCCTTCCTGATGATTTAACTGAATGCTGATAATGCCAGTAAGTAACTTATGAGAATGGTTTGTTGTCATATTTTATAAATACCAGGCACTGCCATATGAAAACAGAATGCCCAAGTCTGGTTTCAATCCCAACATTCCATCTGTTGTTTAAATAGAAAGAAGTGGTCATTGGTACATCAATCTGTAGCATATTTCAATAAATGTAAAGAGAAAATCATCGGATGGTTAGTTGGACTAGAAATAAGAAGCAGTATTAAGAAGTGCTATCTTAGCTATTCTATAGCACACATACACATGTGTGCATACATATAAATGTATGTATATAGATTCTTTTTCAGATTCTTTATATGTATGTATATACATACACACATATGTATATATATATGTACACATGAATTAATCACTCCACTGTACACCTGAAATTAACACATTGTAAATCAACATCAATTTTTTAGAAAAAAAGAAGTGCTATCTTTTTCAATTACATTCATAAAAATAGCCTAATTCTCTTGGTTACATAACCAATCCCAAAATTATCGTTTATAAAAAGTTTGTATTTATGCAGACTATTTTTGATGTGTTTAAAAGAAATCCAAAATTCATCTGGTTTCTTATATGATAGGTCTTACTATTTATTTATAAGGTTTTTATGCTTTAAAAACTTAAAACATCATTCTAGCACTTACTATCCTATACAATATTCTGATGTATAAATCTACATACAACTATGACAACAAATTGAACAACCTAGAGGAAATGGATACATTTATAGAAACACACAACCTATCAAGACTGAATCATGCACAGAAATTCTGAATAAACCAGTAACCAGTAAAGAGGTTGAAAGCAATAATCAAAACCTCTCAACAAACAAAAGTTCAATACCACATTGATTCACTGGTAAATTTTTCCAAACATTCAAAAGAGAATAACGATATGTTTCTTACTCTTACAAAAAATAGAAAAGAAGGAAACTCTTGCAAACTCGTTTCATGAGGCTAACTTTACCCTGATACCAAAACAAGACAAAGACATCAAAAAAATAAAGTTACAAGCCAATATCCCCGATGAATAGATTTAAAAATCCTCAACAAAATATTAGTAAACTGAATTCAACAATACATAAAAAGGTTCATACACATTATCAAGTGGGACTTAATTCAGAGATGCAAGCATGATTCAACAGCCACAAACTAGTCAATATGATACTTCAAATTAATAAAATGAAGGATAAAATCATATGATTATCTCCATAGATCCAGGAAAAGCATTCAACAAAATTAATCATTCATTTAAGATAAAAACTCTCAACAAAACAAGCATAAGGGAATACACCTTAACATAATAAAGGCCATATATGACAATCCCACAGCTAACATCATGCTCAATTGCAAAGAGCTGAAAGCTTTTCCCCCCAGACCAGGAACAAATCAAAAATACCCACTCCTGCCACTTCTATTCAACATAGTATTGGAAGTCCTAGCCAGTGAAATTAGGCAAGAAAAAGAAATAAAAGGCATCCAGATTGGAAAGGGAAAAGTAAAATTGTCAGTATAGTATATTATATACAGAAAATCTTAAAATTTCATTAAAAACTGTTAGAACTAAGAAACAAATTCAATAAAATTATATAACATAAAATAAATGTGTAAAAATCTATTGTTTTGATATACTGTAATAAATATCAAAATGAAAAATTAATAATCCCATTTAAAACTGCATTAAAATGAATAAAATATTATTCATTATAATAAAATATCATTATATTATTCAATATAATAAAATATCTAGGAATAAATTTAGCCAAGGAGATGAAAGACCTGTTTATTGAAAACTGCAAGATGTTAATACAAGACATTGAAGAAAACACAAATAAATGGAAAGATATTCCATGCCCATGCACTAGAAGAATGAATATTGTTAAAATTTCCATAGTACTCAAAACAATATACAAATATATGGTAATTAAAATGCTATGATATTAGTATAAAAGAGACACATAGGTAAGTGGAAAAGAATAGAGAGCCCTGAAATAAGCCCGTGAATCTGGGAAATGCGATTCTAAACAACGAGATATCACCTCACACCTTTTGGAATGACTATTATCAAATGATAAGAAATAAGTTTTGATGAGGATGCGGGGAAAAGGAACTCTCCTAAATTATTGGTGGGGAATGTAAATTAAAACACTCTTCCCACATCCATCATACCACATGATTCAGCACTTCCATTTCTGCGTGAGGAAATGGCAACCCACTCTAGTACTCTTGACTAGAAAATTCCATGGATGGAGGAGCCTGGTGGGCTACAGTCCATGGGGTCACAAAGAGTCGGACACGACTGAGCAACTTCATGACGATAAAAACACTAACTCAAAAAGATATCTGCACTTCCATGTTCATTGCAGCAGTATTCAACAAATGAAACAACAGAGAAGATGAGACATATGTGTTATGTATGGATGTGAGAGTTGGACTGTGAAGAACGTTGAGCACCGAAGAATTGATGCTTTTGAACTGTGGTGTTGGAGAAGACTCTTGAGAGTCCTTTGGCCTGCAAGGAGATCCAATCAGTCCATTCTGATGGAGATCAGCCCTGGGATTTCTTTGGAAGGAATGATGCTAAAGCTGAAGCTCCAGTACTTTGGCCACCTCATGCAAAGAGTTGACTCATTGGAAAAGACTCCAATGTAGGAGGGATTGGGGGCAGGAGGAGAAGGGGGCAACGAAGGATGAGATGGCTGGATGGCATCACTGACTCGATGGACGTGAGTCTGAGTGAACTCCAGGAGTTGGTGATGGACAGGGAGGCCTGGCGTGCTGAGATTCATGGGGTCGCAAAGAGTCGGACATGACTGGGCAACTGAACTGAACTGAACTGATACACATACAAAGAGATATGACCAGGCAACTAAACATAAATACACACACACACATACACACACATTGTTGTTGTTGCTTTTTAGTCACTAAGTCGTGTCTGACTTTGCAACCTCATGGACTATAGCCCGCCAGGCTCCTGCACAGAGCTGTATACACAGAAACACACATACAATACTTCATAGATCTTTGAAAATTTAAAACATAGTTTCACACTACTCAATTTTTACTTTATTTATACACCTTAGCACTTTAGCATATCATGGTAAGATCATGATAATGATAGTAATGGTTTGTCTACAGCTTACCTGAATTGACAAAACCTATCCTAAGCAGGCTACATACAACTCACAGAAACTCCTTAAGGTTTCCATTTCTGATATCCACATTTACAAATGAAGAAACTAGGGCAGAAGAGTGTTGACAAACTTGCCCAAGATGACACAGTTGTAAACTCTAAAGCTGGGATACAAATCCAGGCAATATTATTTCCAATGACTCTCTTGACCATTATCTTACACTACCTCCTTTCCAATGCTATTGTACTACTATTATCAGAAGTTTGCAGATGAAAATAACTCAGCTTAGAGAAGGGAAGAGATTTGCCTAAGGTCACAGGGTTAATTGTGCCAGGAAGGAGACTGAACCCAAAGGATACACTCTTTTTAAAAATACACACACACATATATATATATATATTTATTTATTTTAATTGGAGGTTAATTACCTTACAATATTGTATTGGTTTTGCCATACATCAACATGAATCCACCACGGGTGTACACGTGTTCCCCATCCTGAACCCCCCTCCCACTGCCCTCTTCGTACCATCCCTCTGGGTCATCCCAGTGCACCAGCCCCAAGCATCCTGTACACTGCAATACAAATTCATTTGTCACCTTCCTTAACATGGGGCTGGAGTTTCATTAATTCCTAGCCACTAAGTTGTATAATGTATTACCTTTGCGTCAATGGAGAAGTTATTTTGCATCTCTTTGCCTCAGTTTCTCAGTAAGGTAAAAGCAGGGCTCCTGTCCTCTGTCCAAACAATCAAACAAATATTAATTCAAGTGTCACATGGCCATTGTAAAAATAAGTCTGGCCTCATATACACCAAACTGACAATATACTTATTTCTGAGTGTGTCCTGGCTACATGAGGTAAAAAGTTAAAAAAAAAAAAAAAAAAGGACTGGTCTTAAGTATATACTAAATAATTAAAATACTACAAAGTGGACTCAAGAATTTCACTAGTGAATATTTTCCAATTATCTATTTCAGACGAAACTTTAAGTATGAGACTACTGCTAGAGATCATTCAGCATCTCTAGATTATGTGAAGTTATCTGTGTGCCCTAAAAGTTCAGTTTTCTTTGATTCTTTTAGTATCAAACTCTGGACAAGTAAAATTGGATGAAAGACTTGGATCCTAATGTGAGAACAAATACCAGTGATTCATTCTCTGAGGATGATGGAACAGGGAAGGAGAGGAAGAACTTTGCATTTCATAAGGAATTCACTGGAATGCCATCTTTAATCCCCTTGCCCCTCAAAAGGATATAAATGGACCTCAATTAAACAGCCACTAATACTTGCTTTCAGAGAAGACAATGGCACCCCACTCCAGTATTCTTGCCTGGAGAATCCTAGGGACGGGGAGCCCAGTGGGCTGCTGTCTATGGGGTCGCACAGAGTTGGACACGACTGAAGCGACTTAGCAGCAGCAGCAGCAATACGTGCTTTGAGATCTGTAAAGGAAGACAGCTGATGCCCCAGTCCAGAGTTGCCATTGATCCTAATGCTTAAATTTATGATTTTTTTTATGCTGAATGATGCCAGTGGTGAATGTATAGCTACTCACTTATTTTCTTTTGCCTCAGCCTCCTCTTGTTTGCCATTGAGGGACATGAAACATTTCATAGATAATGATTCTAAGGGCCAGCAAGGGCAGTCAAGTACAAGGTTACAAAGAAAATTGAGCCAATCCTTTATGTCAAAGTAATTTCACATTTTTCTGTATTGACCTAACAATTTTAATATAGAATTGAACAGTTTCACATTGATAGGACTTTCTTTTTTACATCACTAATAGTATTATGAAAACCTACATGCTATTTTGTAAAGAGACTTAAACTTCTTCATAACAGAAAACAATGCAGCCGCAAACCTAGTCATGAGAAGTAAACCTAGGTAAATAAACTGTAGTTGTGACTACATGTCATGGTGATTTGAGCTTACTTTCATTAGCTACTATTTAACTACAAGTAAAAATCTCCTAAAAACAATGTCTGTCAATATGGAAAGACCAAATGTTAAGTGCAACAGCTTTGCCCATATCCATAAATATAATGGAACTTTCATGCTTATGTATATACCTTATAACGCTTTATATTATCACGCTATGGGATTGTAAAACTGATTTCACAGCAAGTGGCTTATTAAGACTCCGGCCGTCACACAGCATTCCTGTGCACTGGATTTTCAATTTTGTTGTCGCTCTTGATTCCCTTTTGCATATGTATTTGCTGGGAAAACCAATTACCAGCTGGCACATGGTTATTTTTACATTTTGTATGGAGGGCTTCCAGCTGATAATTATGACATTACAGGAAGACTCCGATGCTTTGCATGAAGACTCTTTGGCAGAGGCCGTCAGAAGCGTTTCCATTTGACTCTACACCTCCTAACTGATACACATTTATAAATTATTTATAGATAACTCTCTTAGATATCAGGGAAGAATTTCCTTCCTTTCAAATGGGGTCCCGCAAACATAATGTCCACAAAACAATGAAATGGTTTTTTTGGGTTTTTTTTTTCCATTTCTTCAGTTCATTGGCAGACTAATATCTATTTTAAATATTCTAGTTCAAGGTAACTCAGGACAAATTGGCATAACCATTGCGTATCAGAAAGGTCATACAGTCCTGTGGTGTGTGTGTGACCGAGGCTTTCAGACCTGTCAGGTGGCATCTATGTGACAGCATCTAGTCATTTTTTTTTATTAGCTCCCTTGCTTTAATGCCTCTGAGGGAGGTTTTAAGAGAGAGGCAGAGAGAAAAGGGGAGACTGAAAGCAAAGGTAATAGTACAAAATTACTATAATTACAATTATGTAGCAGTAATAAATCCAGAATTGCAGTGTAACACACCAGAGTAGAGTCAGGCCTTAAAACACATTAGAATTAGAATTAATAGGCTATACTTTTGTTAGTTTATCAACCTCCAACCCAGAATGCACCTCAGTTCCTAGAAAAACACCATGTTGTGCTCCTGCTGTCCTCCCAACACGCACACCTCTTTTCAGTTACCTTAATCATGCTATTTGAAATGTAGAGTATATAAAATGCTATTTTCTTAACTGTCACCAATGTTTTCCTCTTGACTCACCTCAGTAACAGGAAGCGCATTTTCCCCCTAAATACATAAGTATTGTGGTGGTTAATTTTTTTTTTAATATAAGAGAAGGGTGGTTATTACAGGCCCACAAAACTAATATTGCTTAAATATAATATACATTTTAGGCATATTAATACATTTAAAGTGGGCTGTGAAGAAATGTTTTTAAACAGCTTAATTAAAATTCAGACAATTTTGCCAACTTGTTTCCCAGTTTAAATGATAAAAATAAAATGCTGTGTGGTTGATATGAGAATTAGTCCCTTGAGAATGAAGGAAGGACTCAGTAGAAATCTGTGTGCTTTCAGACTGTATTTTCTTGCTCAACCCAGTGAACATGAAGCATGCATAATTTGGCACCACTGTCTCTGTATTTGCATCCAGCACACATACATTAAGCTAATTAATCATGTTGTGTCCTACACCCAACAAATAAATTAACTGTTCTATTAACTGATGACAAAAGTGCTATTTTTAAAACAATATCTGCACTAAAAATTTTGGTTTGATTCTATTTCTGTTTTAGGTGAGAATTTATTGACAATGGATGCTTTCTGAGAATGACTCTCTTCCTACTCAAGATAATTTTCTTGGTTAATATGACAAAAAGAAAAGGCATGTGCTGAATAATCTGAATCTATGCAAACAGATCGTTCAAACAATTAATAAACCTATTCTCCATAAGGAAAAACACAGTGGTCAAAGTGTCTTTATTTAAAGAAGTTTTTTATAAGTTCATAACAGTAAAAATTAGAAGCATATGGAAGTAATGGGTAAAGGTATCACAATGGAATAGTTCTTCATAATTTCTGATATTAAAGTGACTCCTAAAGTAACTGAATGCTTTCTGAATGTTTTTACTGACTTGTGTCAGTGAAATGTGGATGGCCTTAATGCTGACTCTCATTATAAGGACACCAACGCTTATCAGGAGGACACATCTTTAATCCTCTTGCTGTTCTTGACCCTGATTCTGAAGATTAGCATTCTGCAAAAATGAATTATTAGGTTATTCTGGCAAGTTTTATCTTGACTGACTTAGAGTGGGGTTCTGATCAGTATAGTACAAGAGTAAAATATTCCCTGTTCTTTCTGATAGTTTTCTTCTCTCATTTTCCGTTAAGGAAACAATCCTGTGGGTATGGAAGATTTTTCAGAGGTCAGTGTTTGAAAGTTTTCTCTAAAACCAAGCTAATGGAACAAAATAATGGGAAACCAATCAAGACTGAGACCTAATTTAAAGTCATTTTGCCAAATTCAGGCATAGTCTTTCATCTACAGCACTGTACACCCTACCTTCATTTTTCTTTGCAATTAACTTCTGTGGATTCACAAAACATTAAGTATCAAAACACCTAAAAGTAAGCACTTTAAATAAATCTGGAAGAATCTCAAGATTACTATAGACATTGCCAACTTGGATAATACATTTTTCCCAAATGGTGGTGCTTGGAACATAGGAGAAAGCTTTGAGTTAAGAGAATGTGTTCTGCATGCTAAGATGAGAAACATGAAGCAGGTATGCAATTATCAGTTAAGAAAGTGGTTAGAGGATGGAGAATCTAACTTGATGGGCTAGAATTAAGATAAGGAAATTAGTTCATTGTATAACTGGAGAAATAACGTTTTAAACTGAAAAAAAATGTGATTATTACACTTCAATTTTGTAGCTGCAGTCATTTAAGTTAAATCGAAGTTTTTAAATTCAAGACATAACAAAACAGTGCTTTCCTCTGTCCTCTCTTCACTTTCTTAAAGATAGTATATGCAAATAGAGTCACCTTATTTCCAATCCCAGATAAATTTAGAAGATCACCAAAACTGATTGTTTAAAAAACAAGAAAGAAATAAAGAAATGAATGAAGGGGAAAAAAGGGGGGAAAGAAAGGGGAGAAGAAAGGAGGAGAGGGAAGGAAGATCCTTAGATAGATATTTTAAAAGGAAAATAATTAAATCTTATCAAACAGCAACCACAAAAATATATTGCAAACAAAAGGACAGGAAAATCAAGCAAAAAGTAAGTATAAAATTTTTACTTTCTCAAGCTTATGTCTAGTCTTTTATTAATAAAAAACTTACTTTCATCTCTTTTTCTCCTAATTCTTTACTTCTTGAAAACTTCTGACAGGAAACTACTGTTGTAAATTTGAAGCTGATGATATATCCATTTTTCTTATCCAGCAAGAAGTCCTAATTTTTTCTGGGCCTCTAAAGGAGCTGAGAGCTCTGTTCCCTACAATAAAGACACATATTACTTGTAAGAATAAATAGTCCTTAAGTTACAAAATTTTTTAACTGACTCAGGGAAAATGAAAGATAATGATATGTACAGATATTCATGCATCATCTTTTTTTGTATTTAAAAATGGAAGTGATGCGACAACTATATTTTTTTGAAATGTATGTGAATATGAAAATACAGAATGTGTCACTTTATAGGGTTTTAATAGAAATATTGTCCAGCTCTTTCTCTTAGTCTGCAAGTCATCTTGATTCTCTGATCAAAATGAATCAGGCCATTCTGGATGGCTGCAAACTCGGGTGGACTGCCACTGCTGTTGCCTAGTGTCATATAGCTGTGTTACATGTCACATGACAAGGTCACTGCCCAGGATGTGCTGCTTCCCTGCTCATCAGCACTCAAGCAGCACACATCAGCTAGTCTGGCCCATGCGGAAAAAAAAGGTGATGCCACAGTCATCTTCTGGGAGGCAGGCAAGAGTGGAATGGGGTGTGAGAAAAGGATGCTACAAGACACAATCAAATGATTTTGTGTTTTTAGTGGATGCTAAGACAGCATGGTATCAATATCTTGGTAACTCTACATGGTGACAAGAGTGTAATCAGAACAATCCTTTGAAATCAAGCAACTGGGAAATAATTCCCCCATACTTGTCCTCTCAACCATGTTCATGTCTTTTCATTTTACATAAAGTGTAACTCATATAAATGAGAATGAACCATAATCTCAGAATTTTCTTAGCCTTATAAATTAACCTCAATGGAAAGATATTGCTTATGAAATCGGGTTGCATGAGTCCATCTGTGAGGTGAAGGACAGGGTCCTTTCTTGAAGAGAGGTAAGCCTCTTACTTTCTAGGAGTTTGAGCTTGTGCAGAGGGAAGAGAAAGGAAGAAAGCATAAGTAACACTGTTCAGAGAAAAATTGGTTTTGATTTGAGACTTTCCATCTGAAAAAGTATATCATCAGCTTTAAAGTAATAATGAAGAAAGTCTGACTTACTTTCTTACAGCATTACTTTACCATGTCAGATATTTTTAATCAAATGCCATTGATTTATTTAAAACAAAGTTGAGATGTATTTTTAAGATTATTAGATCATAAAAGGCAAGAAAAAGAGGGAGAAGGAATATTTTCACTAACTTTATGTCAGAGCAGCACAAAATGCTTTTTAATTATTAATTTAAAAGATGTTGTTTGAAGAAAAAGTTTTCCCCCCAAACCCCACTTCCTCCTTTATTTTTGTACATACCGAAAAGTCCAAAATTAAAGTGGAAATTAAATAAAACCAAAGTTCATGATCTCTCATGTTGACCACAGATCTGCGTCTCAGTTTCTATTCACTATTTCAATGTTAAAATCAAAGACAACAAATAAACACAGTTAGTTTTGCTCTCAACTTTAAGAAAAATTTTCAACACACAATTAAACATAAGGTAGAAAACTGGGTATATGTACTATTTGGTACCAGTAACTTGAATTTTCTGTGAGATAAAATGTGAGAGTGAAATGAAGCTATAAATATGGAAGAAGGTAAAGAATGCTAAAAAAAAAAAAAAAAAAAAAGCTTGCCTCAGAACAGAAGCACCAATTAAAAAGTTAACATTTCAGCCAAATCATCAGTTTAAGAGTACATTTTTTGTTTTTTTTTTTCCTCCCTCAGAACATATTTTGACATATTGCCAAATAACTATGTGTTTTTTCCTACTGAATTGACCAAATTAACTGATGGCTTTCATTTACAAAATTTCAACCCAAGGATGGAGAAAGTTTCAAATTTGCAGGTGGATTGTTTCTACTGTCTGCTAAACAAATGTGTTGAACATCTTGCAATTTGTCCATCATGTGCAGACTGGGTGTTCTTTCTCTTTCAGACTTTAATTGCTTCTTGAGCTAAATATAAAACTAAGTCAGCCTTACTATTGTTGTGCACTGTTAACATACCACCTTAATAAATTAGTTTTGGGATGGAAATCCTGGAAGAAAACCATACAGATTACTGCTTTTGTTGAAACTGTTGTTATTGTTGTTTTTAAGTATACTGCCTCAATTCTGTTTCCTTTGTCCTTTACCTGCCATTGAAATGTGCTGTCACTCAAAAAGCTGGTTCCTCCTCCTGTCTCTGCCTTCATGTTCCTATGTGAATATCTCAGCTAAAGAGGCAGATACCAAGTTGCTACATTCTCTTGCTCACTGGAAGTTTTAAGTTTTTGCACTTTGACATGGTCTAAGATTTACAATGGAGCAAAATCAAGAACATAGAAATAAAATAAAGTTTATTTATAGGAAATAAAATGCATATGAAATTTACACAGAAATATTACCCAAGGATCTGAGTTGACACTTCTTATAAAAACTAGAACGGAATAATATGGGTAGCTGCCCCTGAGGTCCTTTACAATTAGTCAGTCAATCAATATGTATGTTTGAAGCTCTAGCAGGTAGGAGGTATCATGCTAGGCTTGAGAAGAAAGAGACTGGGGTATTCATCTCCAACCACAAGATTTCAAGGAAAAACATGGAAAGTAGGATGTGAAGAGACAGAAGATGAATTTTCATGATCTAACACTTTCTCTTTCCTAGTCACATGGCTTTGGTAAAACTGCTTATCCCTTTCAAACCTAAATCTCCTCATCTATAAATGAAAGAAACATTCTACCTTCCAGTCATTTTGTGGGGATCAGTAAGATAATGCATATGCATAATGTTTTGAAAATGATGCAACCCTATTCTAATCAAAAGTATTATTTTTAAAAAGTTGATATTTTGGGCCAGATTATTCTTCGCTGTGGGTCTGTTCTGTGCCTTATAGGATATATAGCAGCATCAATGGCCTGTACCCACTAGAAGACAGTTGCAGTCCCATCCCTAGGTTGTGATAAAGAGAATGGCAAATTGCCAAATGTCTTCTGAGGGGTGGTGTGCAGGGAAGATTTTCCCATTGCTTGAAAACATTATATACATGTTCAAGAACTAAAAATTCAGACATAAAACATCTAGTGTCTACGGATGTCACTGACACACACATGGTAAACAAACACCTACCTAAGAAGAGGACCTGTTTGGAATTAATGTTTGAGGGGGCTCCTTCAGACATGTTTTGCATGGTCATACAGACGGACTACTTTTTCCCTGAACAACCAATACTATCTCCATCCAATATAGTGTGACCTCTTTGGCACTTTCTCCTATTATAGTGGTCTCACTGCTGCTGCTGCTAAGTTGCTTCGGTCGTGTCTGACTCTGTGTAACCCCATAGACGGCAGCCCACCAGGCTCCCTAATCCCTGGGATTCTCCAGGCAAGAACACTGGAGTGGGTTGCCATTTCCTTCTCCAATGCATGAAAGTGAAAAGTGAAAGGGAAGTCGCTCAGTCATGTCCGACTCTTAGCGACCCCATGGACTGCAGTTAAAAGGAATATTTATTTATTTTCTAAGTGATCATAGAAGTTAAACACTAAACTCATTTATATCAGCTTTATTAAAATATCTTTGAAGTGGATAATCCAGTGAAATGGATCAAAAGGAGAGTTTATGTTAGACGAACCAACTGGGAAAAGATAAAATGAAACGAGGAGACAAGAGCTAAACCCAACCTTGAAGTTTTGTTATACTGATACACCATTTATTAACTGTGACCTTAGGTCAGACACTCACAATTCTAAGCCACTGTTTGCCCAGTTGTGAAAATAACAAAATAATGCGATCTTCATAAAATATGTTGTAGCTATGTGAAGCTCTCAGAAAAAGGCTCTGTAACATTATACAAACTCAATATATGTTACTTTTTCCTTCATTTAATAAAAATAAGCACATTTTAGTTTTCTGCAGTTCATAATTGTTCAAAACATATTTCACTTGACCTCCAAACAAAAAATTAATGAGCCATGTATTAATATATTCATTTTACACTGAAGCTCAAAGAAGTTCACGAACTTGCCCAAAGTCACACAAAGATGTGACTGAGACAAAAAATTCAAATGGCCATCTTCTGGCTTCAATACTCACTGATTTCTCCTACATCATTCCTCATTTTATGACGTCTTAACTATTTGCCTTCTCTGCACCTCATTTTTTTTTTCTGTTTGAGAATATAAAAATTAGACATTGTCAAAAAATTTTCCAATCTAAAGAATTTTTCCGTTATCTCTACTTGGTATAATCTCATGTATACCGAGGTCAAAGATGGGATCACATTTATTTGGGGCCAATAATAAGCCAAATGCCAAGTGATTTCATTTATCATTTACTTTTATCTAAACATCTCTTAAAGGCATCCCTGGTGGGTCAGACAATAGAGAATCTGCGGGAGACCTGGATTCTATCCCTGGGTTGAGAAGATCCCCTGGAAGAGGGAATGGCAACCCAGTCCATTATCCTTGCCTAGAGAATCCTTGTGGACAGAGGACCCTGGAAGGCTACAGTCCATCGGGTCACAACGAGCTGGACATGACTGAGCGACTAAGCACCTAATTCGAAATTAGTTTTCAACTGTACATCAGACAGTTTCCTCCCATGAAAAAATGATGGTTACTCAGGAGTTAAATTTTTCTCATGCTTTTGCAATTATGACAATTTGTGTATTTCTGGTTTAATGTGTGACTATCCCAAGGGATGCAAGGTGCCATTAGTGAATGCAGAGCTATTGCTGAAGAAATGCTAAATAAAATTAAGGTCTTTGGATTTACTAACCCCAAACACAGCCTTATTCCCTAGGCATGTGACTGTGGAAAGGCCTGTGCATATGAGCCTTAAACTCAAGAGACCACAGCATTGTACTACAAAGAAGATCGCCATTTAGTAACATCTGGTCTTTTTGTTAAGCTGAAAAAGGTAGTAAAGATGAAGGGAAATGCATTTATTATAACTATGCTATAATTAATTTGAGAAAGATGACACAGCAGTAATGATTGTTTCCTTGAAGAATTCTCGCCTCACAAGGCTTTTCATTTCTGAAAGTAGGCTATAAATGAAGGTAGTTTACTTTTTCCTGTAAGGTCTATGAAGGGATGAGCAGGGATACAGAGAACAAGTTGCTATGGGAATCTCCAGTTCTTCTCTTAAAGTTCTGAGGTAAAATGGTAAACTCTAGCTCACAACAGAAAAGCTGAGGAGACTCTAAAATCTTACCCTGCTGCACCCCTTCTCTGCAATAGACATGGGGGAGAAGTGGAATGAAATGATTTCAGTGAGGCGGGGGGTTCCTCCTCTACTGTCTTCCCTCCAGGGAGACATCTCAGATTCAAGGTTCAAGACAGAGATCACGTGGTCCTGTCTCAGAATCAGGGTCCACTGCCCAGAGACACCTTGTATCTTTGTCTCTATCCTTCTCTCAGCTGGGGATTCAGATGCCTCACCTCTTCAAGAATAATCCTGCCCAGTTCCTAAATAATCTTAAACAGTTAACACCCTCAAGCTTCAGTACTTGCCAGTAAAAAAGAAAGAAGGATTTTTTTAAAAACAAAAAACTCAATCATACTTTCCAGAGGCAAGGTCTGGTGTCTCAGCAATTAATTTTTTTTCACAGGAAATACCAGCCATGTTTCAAAACCAGTCTCTCTGCCAATCAGACTCAGATACTATATCACAGATGTAGCCCATCATCTCAGAAAATTCACTGGTTCAAAACTCTTCATTCCCCCTATATTAGTTTCATTTATATCTTCTTGTGATTGTTAAGTGCATTGTTTTACTCTACATCCTGAGTCAACTCTAGTTAAATTCTGAGTACCTTTCCTAATTCTTGTTCACTCTTCATTTATGGGCTGGATTCTTCCCTCTCTTTATATTTATTAGTAGGAAAAATGCTCTAAATATATGAAGAAATGCTCTAAATATATGAGGACATGCTCCAAAGTATGTCAGCATTATGATAAGTCCTTTATCCCTGTCTTTAATATTTCCATTCTACATAATGCCAGTTCAGTTCAGTCGTTCAGTCATGTCCAACACTTTGCAGTCACATGAACCACAGCACACCAGGCCTCCCTGTCCATCACCAACTCCCGGAGTTCACGCAAATCCATGTCCATTGAGTCGGTGATGACATCCAACCATCTCATCCTCTGTCGTCCCCTTCTTGTCCTGCCCTCAATCTTTTCCAGCAACAGGGTCTTTTCAAATGAGTCAGATTTTCGCATCAGGTGGCCAAAGTACTGGAGAATCAGCTTCAACATCAGTCCTTCCAATGAACATCCAGAACTGATCTCCTTTAGGATGGACTGGTTGGATCTCCTTGCAGTCCAAGGGACTCTCAAGAGTCTTCTCCAACACCACAGTTCAAAAGCATCAATTCTTTGGTGCTCAGCTTTCTTTATAGTCCAACTCTCACATCTATACATGACTACTGGAAAAATCATAGCCTTGACTAGATGGACCCTTGTTGACAAAGTAATGTCTTTTGCTTTTTAATATGCTATCTAGGTTGGTCATAACTTTCCTTCCAAGGAGTAAGCGTCTTTTAGTTTCATGGCTACAATCACCATCTGCAGTGATTTTGGAGCCCAAAAAATAAAGTCAGCCACTGTTTCCACTGTTTCCCCATCTATTTCCCATGAAGTGAAGGGACTGGATGCCATGATCTTCATTTTCTGAATGTTGAGCTTTAAGCCAACTTTTTCACTCTCCTCTTTCACTTTCATTAAGAGGCTCTTTAGTTCTTCACTTTCTGCCATAAGAGTGGTGTCATCTACATACCTGCGGTTATTGATATTTCTCCCGACAATCTCGATTCCAGCTTGTGCTTCATCCAGCCCAGTGTTTCTCATGATGTACTGTGCATATAAGTTAAATAAGCAGGGTGACAATATACAGCCTTGACATACTCCTTTCCTGATTTGGAACCAGTCTGTTGTTGCATGTCCAGTTCTAACTGTTGCTTCCTGACCTGCATACAGGTTTCTCAAGAAGCAGGTCAGATGGTCTGGTATTCCCATCTCTTCCAGAATTTTCCACAGTTTATTGTGATCCACACAGTCAAAGGCTTTGGCATAGTCAATAAACCAGAAGTAGATGTTTTTCTGGAACTCTCTTGCTTTTTCGATGATCCAGCGGATGTTGGCAATTTGATCTCTGGTTCCTCTGACTTTTCTAAAACCAGCTTGAACATTTGAATGTTCACAGTTCACATATTGCTGAAGCCTCACTCGGAGAATTTTGAGCACTGCTTTGCTAGCATGTGAGACGAGTGCAATTGTGCAGTAGTTTGAGCATTCTTTGGCATTTCCGTTCTTTGGGACTGGAATGAAGACGGACATTTTCCAGTCCTGTGGCCACTGCTGAGTTTTCCAAATTTGCTGACATATTGAGTGTAGCACTTTCATAACATTGTCTTTCTGGATTTGAAATAGCTCCACTGGAATTCTATCATCTCCACTAGCTTTGTTTGTAGTGATGCTTTCTAAGGCCCACTTGACTTCACATTCCAGGGTGTTTGGCTCTATGTGAGTGATCACACCATTGTGATTATCTGGATCGTGAAGATTTTTTTTGTACTGTTCTTCTGTGTATTCTTGCCACCTCTTCTTAATATCTTCTGCTTCTGTTAGGTCCATACAATTTCTGTCTTTTATTGAGCCCATCTTTGCATGAATTGTTCCCTTGGTATCTCTAATTTTCTTGAAGAGATCTCTAGTCTTTCCCATTCTATTGTTTTCCTCTATTTATTTGCCTTGATCGCTGAGGAAGGCTTTCTTGTCTCTCTGCTATTCTTTGGAACTCTTCATTCCGCTGCTTATATCTTTCCTTTTCTCCTTTGCTTTTCGCTTCTCTTCTTTTCAGAGCTATTTGTGAGGCCTCCTCAGACAACCATAATGTCTCATATTATGAGACAGTCATAATGTCTCCCTAATGTCTCATATTACTGAATTTCAGACAACAGCAATAGAAACTCATAGGATCACTGGGTTGGATTGATGCTAACAGCTATGTAGAGGCATCTATTACCCAAGTTGGAGAAGAAACATTTTACAAATCCTTTATTGTTATATCTATTGATTTCTTTATTGTTGTATCTATTGATTTCACATCTTTTAACTGAACTCATCTGCACATCACCATAACACCTCTCACCCCTTACTAAGCAGGCTTCTATTACAGAGGGTCTGCAAGAATAAAGTTCTGTTGATATTTATCCATGGAGATAAGGGTCCCAGCTGGTACCTGTATAAACACTATGAGATTCTGACATTTCATGATTCAATTAGGGTTGAAAGATTTCCAAATACATCTCATTTTCCCAACATATGGCACTAGGCACAACAATAGACACAAACCTCTGTTGCCTCCAATTTCAACAGTCATGCATAAAATAAGGTAAGCAGCTAAGTTACAGAATGCCTAGATGGAAATATACAGGAGGGAGAAAAACCTTCTAATTTATAACATCTTCACTATGTCCCAATTTTATCCATATCTTCCCTTATCTACTCCTACCTAGTTCGAATCTGCATCATCTCTCCTCTGGATCACTGGGGTATTTTCTGAACTCTTTCCTGTTCTTCCTCTGCTTCTCCTACACAGCATCCACACTGATCTCTGAAACACAGAAATCAGATAACCTTACCATCCTCCACTACTTAAAAATCTCTTTAAATTCCCCTGCACACTTCAAGTGGAATACAAACTTCTTATCTTGGCTTGCGTGGTGGTATTCAATTCAACTCCTACATCATATTGCCGGCTTACTCACTCTGTTACCCACACTGGTCTCCTTTCCCCTTCTCTTAGCCGGTTCACACTGCATCAGGGCCTTCGTACCACCTGTTCTTCATGTCTTGATGTTTTTTATCTCAGTACTCCTAGAGCTGCTCCTTCTAGTTATTCAGATCTCAATTCACTTATCCTATTTAGATCAACCTTCCATGACCACCCAATGGACAAATGTGATAACCAGATCATTTTCTATCATGTCACCTCTGCCTAGCATTTATCATAGAAAAAATGTGCTTGGTCTCTCTTCACTTAGCGGATTTTTATCTCATAGGAGTGAGGCTTTTTGTCTGTTCTATTGACTGGTGCATATCTTAAATACAGTAAACACTTAGGAAACAACCTGAATAAATAAATAAATGAATTCTAAGTTAGAAAGAGGCTAAAGATACACTGAGCTACAAGTGAGAACATCCAGACCTTAAATAAGTATGCGAAGCACAATGAGAAAAGTTATTTTGGGAAAACAAACAAAGGAAACCCTCTAATGAGTTTAGGGATAAAATATAATAATAATACAGTTTAAGGACTGCTTGCTGATGCCCTGCCTAACTGCCAAGTAAGAGAGCTGCTGGGAAAGTCTTACAATAGTTCTCTAAATATTGGATTACAACTCTCCCCCATCTTCACCCCAGATCTCGCCACAATTCTGCCTGAGTCTGCAATGCACTTCAACATTAGACCACCCAGCTGCCCTTACTAAGCCCAGTTTTTGCTTCTAAGTTTCTGTTCGTGTTATTCTAACTTGACTTTAGACAGGGGAACTCTGAATCACTCCTCTCTGCCAGTCCCAAATTGCTAAAAATCTCAGCATGTTTTTCAATACAGAACCCACAGAATGTCAACGCCTCAAGTAATATTATGTAAATATTCTAATTTAACTTCCTGCCTTTCTGGCAGTCCAGCTGATTCCAGAATTAAGTGTTTCAAATGTCCTGAAGAATTCAGAGCCCCCCAGGACATCAACATCCTCAAAAACCAAATGTCTCAAAAAGAAAAAATAAAAACTAGATGTCTCATGAAAATATTAATGGCCACATATTCCATGGTATATTAATTAGATCATGGCTTATAAAAAATATGCATGGTCAATAGGAATATATTATTGTATAGTACAGTGTGGTTACACGAATCTAGACATGTGTCAAAATTAATAAAACTGTACAAAGGAAAATATATTATATAATTTCTTAAATAAAAATTAACTATATAAACATACATTATGCGTGTGTTGCAAAACATCCAAATAGGAGAAAGAGATACATATAAAGGAAAATCTAAAAGCCTAGAAAGATGGCAATGACGACCCTGTATGCAAGACAGGAAAAAAGACACAGATGTATATAACGGGCTTTTGGACTCAGAGGAAGAGGGAGAGGGTGGGATGATTTGGGAGAATGGCATTCTAACATGTATACTATCATGTAAGAATTGAATCGCCAGTCTATGTCTGACGCAGGTTACAGCATGCTTGGGGCTGGTGCATGGGGATGACCCAGAGAGATGTTATGGGGAGGGAGGTGGGAGGGGGGTTCATGTTTGGGAACGCATGTAAGAATTAAAGATTTTAAAATTAAAAAAATTTAAAAAATTAAAAAAAAATAAAATAAAAGCCTCTTCCTTCCTCTAAATTCTGCTTTCAGTTGGTAGCTGTTAATGAGATTAAATAGTTCCAGAAAAAGTTCCAAGGTATATGCATTCTCAAGTGTCTCTGTCTCTCTCTATAGCTAGCTAGCTAGCTAGCTAGATATATGTATATAGAAATGCATGTCTATAATCTATGAATCTCCATATATACAAAAAATCTGGACAAATGGTATCATGCAGTATTGTTACGTAATTTGCTCTTTTAAAAACACAGCTTCACAGTCATCTTGTCATATCAACATAGTCAGAAGTAACATTGTTTTATTTTTACAACTACATGATATTCTAATGCACAGATGACATGATTTATTTAGGTGTGCCTTGTTGATAAGCATTTAGATTTTTTCTAAATGTGTTATTTTGTGTTTGTTTTACTGTTTTAAGTAAGACTGAAGTGAATGTTCTTTATACACATTTTTCTGGCATACTTGGATGAGTATTTTTGCAAAAACAATCCGAGATGAGTTACTAAGTAAAAGAGTATACCCATTTTAAGTTTTTGTAGACACTGCTAAATTTCTCTCTGTCAAATGAAAACAAATCCTAACAGAAGTAAGGAGAGGCTCTAATCAGAAAGACTGGGGCGGTGGAGTGAAGCGGCCTATTATAGTAGGAAGATCACTGCAACTATAAGAACTGCCAGCATCTCAAAGGTTGGACGGAAAGGCAGTTTTATTTTACAGAGAGGAATAAACAAACTATTAAGAATCAGGTGCTTGGGAGTGGGCTGAACAGGTGATGTAATGGGACAGTTGATCAGGAAAAGTTTTTCCCTGAGGTCAGATGATTCTTGAGAGAGGCCTTAAGGACAGGTTGTTCCACTTAAGCTCCAGTGCTAAAGGGTGGGCCAAAGTTCAGGGGCCTGGAGAAGGAAGGCAACCTGGCTAAAGCCTGGTCAAGTTGAGTTAGCAGGTATTTTTGTACAGATTGGTGACTGGAGACAAAGAGTCTAGCCACTTATTTATGAGATCAAAAATAAAAAACAAAGCAAAACAAGAATTTGGACGACCTATGTCTTGTGGTAAATAGAGTGGTCATCTTTAGGTCTTGTCTAAGTCATGAGGGAAAGAGTGGATTTTGCAATAAGCCATTTCTGGGAATGCAAAAGGATGGCAGGGGGAGTTTGGGGCCATTGTTGTTTTCCAGGGCCATAGTGCTTAAGTAAAGCTAACCACTGCCCCCTCTAAAAATGATTGCTTTGATTTATTCTCCTTAGTGATGTGTCTATTCAATGTGCCCTGGCCAACACTCAATAGGAAAGGCTTTTTAATCTTCTCAATGTGAAAGACAAAAAAATGTTATTTCACTCTTGCTTTAATACACAAATCTCTCATTGTGTGTCCCCACCTCATCCCTAACACCTGAAAAACCATTACTCTCTTCTCTATCTCCATGATTTTGCTTTATTTCAAGAACGTTATGTAAAAGTAATGATATAGCATATAATCTTTAATAGGTGCCTTTTTCACTCAGCATAATACCTGCAGATCCAAGTCGTTGAATATATCACTAATCTCTTTGTTTTTACTGCTGAGTAATATTCCAGAGTACTCATGTAACACATTTTCTTTAATCATTCATCCAGTGAAGAATATTTGCATTTCCAATTTTTGGCTATTCCAAATAAAGCTTCCATAAACATTTGTATACAGGTTTTTGTATAAACATAAGTTTTCATTTCTCTGGGATAAATTCCCAAGTGTGTAATTGCTGGAATGTATAGAATTTGCATGTTTAGTTTTATAGGAAACTGCCAAATTATTTTCCAGAGTAGCTGTAACATCTTAAATTCTTGCCAGTAACGTATGAATGATTCAGTATTTCATCATCCTCACCAGCATTTGATGTTTTTAATAGTTTTCATTTTAAACAGAATTTCAGTCATTCTAATATCATTATCACTAGGTATGATTATCATTACACCTAAATTTTCATTTTGTTTTTAATTTTAATTTCCCTATTGACTAACTATGTTGAATTTCTTTTCATGTGCTTTTTTTGTATATCTCCTTCAGTGAAATGCCTGTTGAAAACTGTTGATCATTTTCTAACTGGATTTTTTTAATTGTTCAGTTTTGAGAATTCATTTTATTCTAGATGCAAGTCTTTGTCAAATATGTGGTTTGAAAATATTTTTACCTCATCTCTCTTGCTTGCAGTTTATCCTTTTAAAAAAGCAAATTTTAACTTCTGTGAGGTCCAATTTATTAATTTTTCCCTTTGAGTATCAGGCTTTTAATGATAGGTTTAAGAACTATTTACCTAATCCTAGACAGCAAAGATTTTCTCTTATGTTTCCTTCTAAAAGTTTTGTAGTTTTACATTTTCACTGTGATCCATTTTGAGTTAATCTTTATGTAAGATGTGAAGTTTAGATCGTTACTTTTTTGAATTTTTTTTCTGCTTATAGTTATCCAATTGCTCTAGCACCATTTGTTAAAAGGCTGTTCTTCCACTGAATTACTTTTGCACTTATTTGAAAGATTAATTTGGGGAGTATTGATATCTTTGCTAATGTGAGTTTTCAAGCTGATGAGCCCACTATGTCTCTTCATTTCAGACTTTAGTTTCCTTCATGAGCATTTTGTAATTTTCAGCAGAGAGATTCTTAATGTTTTGTTATATTTAATTAAAGTATGTCTCTTTATTTGGAGCACGTGTATTCTTAACTTCAGTTATTAACCTAAGTAACAATGTTCATTATTAGCATGCAGAAACTCAATTGATACCTTCTGTACTGGCTTTAAGGGTATTTTTTCCAGCTTTATTGAGATATAATTAGAAAAACTATCTGCACATAATTAATGTACACAATTTGATGTGTTTGGACATATGCATACATAAATGTTACTACCACCACAATGAAGGTAATAAATATCTCCTTCACTTCCAAAAGTTTCCTTATGTCCCTTTGTTTTCTGTTTGACCTGTGATAAAAAATATTTAGCAGGATATTTAACTTCTTAACAAAATTTTAAGTGCATAATACTTAATTGTTAACTACATTGTTAAGTATAGGCACTTCGTTGTACAGCAGATCTCTAGAACTCACTCATGTTGTATTAACTCTATACCATTTCAACAACTTCCTATACCTTCCTCCCTCCCATGCTCTGGTAAACACCATCCTACCATCCTATTGTCTATTTCTATGCATATGATATGAGAGGAATCATGCAGTGCTTGTCCTTCTGAAATCAATTTTACTGAACTCACTTATTAATCCTAGGAAATCTTTTGTAGATTCAAATTTTTGCGTACACAACCGTGGCACCTGTAATTTGGCACACTTTTATTTCTTCCTTTCCAATGTGCCTTTTATTTCTTTTTTCTATTGTGTTATAATTTCTATACTATGCCAAGTAAGTGTGATCAATGTAGATATCCCCAATCTTCTTCCTCATGATCAAGGGAAAGTTTTCAGCATTTCAACCTTAAGTGTGGAAATAACTTCAGTTTTTTCTTTTAACATCTTTTAATCAATTTGAGGAAGTTCTTTTATTTCACTGAGAGTTTTCATAATGAATGGATGCTGAATTTTGTCAAATTATTTTTTGTATCAGTTATATTAATTTTTCTTCTTTAGACCAATGAAATGATGGGCTACACTGATTAATAACTTTTGAGCACCACATCCTTGCATACCTGGGATAAATCTCTCTTGGTCTTGATGTGAAAGTCTTTTTATACTTTGCTGGATTTAATTTCCTAATACTTTGCTGATATTTTAAAAATTAATCTCATGGGAGACATTCATCTCTTTCATTTTCTGGGTTTGGTATTAGGTTAATACTGGCATCAAATGAGTCTAACTCAAAGTTCCAAAGCTACTCTGTTATATAATTTTGCTGACTTTGAGAAGACTATGTCGTTTGCTAAATGAAAAATTTATAGTTTGGCAATGCCTCAGGATATGTTACATTTTATTTTACCAGTGCTGTTTTCATTCTAACTGGCATTTGCAGAATTTTTCTAGTTTCTTCTTGTGAGTTTATTTTTCTCACACCTTGTCAACAATCATGTTATGATAGTGTATGTGTTGTTGACCTGTTGCTCTATTTAACACCAGAAAATTATATTTCAGTACTGAATGAAGTGCTATCCTAGAAATCTGCTATATGAATGCATGACAAAATTACCAAACAAATGTGGCATTTTTGTTAAGTATATCTGAGAGCAGTATTTTTTATGATATCAATTTCATTAAAATATTTTTGGCATCCTACCTCACAAAAATAATCAGGGACAATGATAAAGTAGGCAATGTACATATGTGCTTGAATGCTTTATGTAAAACATTTAAATGTATTTGATAAGTGGGCAGATCATTGAACATGGAAACACAACATTTAGTTCACATCCTGGCTCTGCCACTTATTAGCTATGACTTTGAACAAATCATCCAACTTCTTATATTGATATAGCACAGATATTACCACTGATCTTATCTAAGGGAGATTTAAATAAGATAATTTTTGGAATTAATGCTATGCAAATTTTTACTATAACTACTTGTATTTCATTGTACCATTAACTGGCTTTAGTATATATTTTATGGAAGGGATATACAGCACTGATGGTGATATACATCAAATGATTTTGAAATATGCTCAACCTGTAGTAGAATCTTCAAATATCTCAAGCTGAGGGTCTCAGAGGCTGTGAGTAAATGAACTCTGAAAGAAAAACAGTGTTTTCCATGGAAGAAGAATACTGAAAAACACTTCTGGAAAAAAGAGGGGGTAAAATGAGATGATTTTCTGAGTTAAAAAAATTTCAAAATGCTATAACTCCCATTTAATAATTCACTATGCATATTAGTTAGCAAATTCTCTGGGAAGTCCTGAAATAAAGAAGCTGGTAGAGCTTAATTTAATCCAGCATTTAGCACTTCTTTATGCATGAAGTTCCTCTTAAAAAAAAAAAAAAACAAAAATATAAACAACTAATTTTCTCCATAAAACACTGTAGGAAATCCGTGGCTACTCAGAGAAAAGCAAAGCAAAGAAAACAACACAAGGAAATGATACTTGTGGAAAAAAAATATTGTTTTCTTAGTAAACTTTTGTAAAACCTAGATTAAGTAAATGAAGCTCAAAGAATTTAAGACATACAGAAAAGACAGAGGAGCCATATGTATTTATTCAAATCATATATACTTTTTGCAACATTTTAATTTATTGCATTTTTGAACATTCATGAACTTTCATGACTATATATCATATTAGTTAGGTTCAGTTCAGCTGCTCAGTCGTGTCCAACTCTTTGCAACCCCATGGACTGCAGCGTGCCGGGCTTCCCTGTCCATCACCAACTCCCAGAGCTTGCTCAAACTCATGTCCACCCAGTCGGTGATGTCATTCAACCATGACATCCTCTGTTGTCCCCTTCTCCTCCTGCCTTCAATCTTTCCCAGCATCAGGGTCTTTTCCAAGGAGTCTGTTCTTCGCATCAGGTGGCCAAAGTATTGGAGTTTCAGCTTCAGCATCAGTCCTCCCAATGAACATTCAGGACTGATTTCCTTTAGGATTGAACAGTTTGATCTTCTTGCAGTCCAAGGGATTCTCAAGAGTTTTCTCCAACACCACAGTTCGAAAGCATCAATTCTTCGACACTAAGCTTTCTTAATGGTCTAACTCGGACACGACTGAAGCGACTTAGCCATGTTGGACTCTTTGCAACCCCATGGATGATAGCCCACGAGGCTTCTCTGTCCATGGGATTCTCTAGGTAAGAATACTGGAATGGGTTGCCGGGCCCTCCTCTAGGGGATTTTTCCAACCCAGGGATTGAACAGGTAACTGTTCTGACTCCTGCATTAGCAGGTGGGTTCTTTGCCACTAGCACTACCTGGGAAGTGCTATATATACATATGCAGATTTACATATTTAAATTTATAAAACAAATATATAACATAAAATATATTAATATATTATTCTAAGTATATAACTTATAAGGAAACATTATAAAAGCTAAAATACAAGATGAAAGTGAAAGTGAAGTGAAGGTTGCTCAGTCATGTCCGACTCTTTGTGACCCCATAGACTATACAGTCCATGGAATTCTCCAGGCCAGAATACTGGAGTAGGTAGGCATTCCCTTCTCCCGGGGATCTTCCCAACCCAAGGAATGAACCCAGGTTTCCTTCATTGCAGGCAGATTCTTTACAGCTGAGCCACTAGGGAAGCCATAGAATATTTAAGATGGATATGTGCATTTGACATAAACTAGAGACATAAAATATAAAAGGTAAAATCATGTGATGCACTTCTCAGGTGAATCTACTTTTTCTCTTACCCTAAGAATTGTACATGCACGGATGCTCAGTTGCTTGCATCTCCTGGAACAAAATTCTCAGTTCAACAGAACTCTCTTTAAAGAGAGGGTTTTAAAACTACATGAAGATTTAACTTAGAATTTTAGTAAAGCCTGCTTTTCTCTGTTCATTTTATTGTTCACTAATCATGATAAAGAATTGAACATGGTTCAAAATTGGGAAAGGAACATGACAAGGCTGTATACATAACCCTATTTATTTATCTTCTGTGCAGATTACAGCATGAAAAATTCCAGGCTGGATGAATCACAAGCTGGAATCAAGATTGTTGAGAGAAATATCAACAGCCTCAGATATGCATCCCATCCAATGACAGAAAGTGAAGACGAACTAAAGAGCCTCATGATGAGAGTAAAACAGGAGAGTAAAAAAGCTGACTTAAAACTCAACATTCAAAAAGCTAAGATCATGACATCCACTCCTATCACTTCATGGCAAATAGAAGGGGGAAAAGCGGGAACAATGACAGATTTTATTTTCTTGGGCTCCAAAATTATTGTGAACAGTGACTGCAGTCATGAATTTAAAAGATGTATGCTCCTTGGAAATAAAGCTGTGACAAACCTAGATAGCATATTAAAAAGCAAAGACATCACTTTGCTGACAAAAGTCCCAAAGGACCACACCATCAAAGTCAACGGTAACTTCTTGTAGTACCAGCAGTACCTAATTGTACCAGCAGTTCCTAATAGTACCAGCAGTTTTTTGTTTTGTTTTGTTTTACAGCAACCACACATGTAATAGGTAATATTCAGAGGCTTGCCATGTTTCCCACAGACTTATTCATATGTTAAGAAAATCTGAAATGAATTTTGCACTGAATTTGAAAACTGTAATATTTGCAATCAACACCACAGCTAATGATACAAAGCATTTACATCATATATTCAGTGAACATATGCTGATACAACTATCTGCTGAGCAAAACCAAAAAAAAAAAAGCAGAAACAAAAAAGCAAAACAAAAAAATATACAGTTATAAATTTCTGCCTACATTTGGCCCACACAGACCTCAGAGTAAAGAAGTATGAGTTTGCTGTCCCTATGCACCTATGACTTGATTACCATCACACCACTAACCACCCTGCCACTCTGCCAACTGCACCAAGCATGAACCTCCCATCAGGCTAAAGAAGACTCCACTGGTCAGTTGTAAACACACACACACACACTAATTAGAATCATGAATCTATTTCTTATAGTAAAGTCTAACTTTGTTAGACTCAACAAAGATTTGTGTATAACACATATAATGTCCTTTATTGGCTACTTAAAGAGTTGTGAAGCATAATTTTTTATCTTTCACATAGCTTAATGCATTTCACTGATAACGTATTAGTAATGATCACTTGTTATGAATGGTAGTATAAATAATACAGCTGCAACACATATGTGATTTTCATGGTATATACTATTCTAATTCTAACTTGAACTCTAACTATCTAATCTATCTATATCAGAATGCCAATAAATCAAGCTAGCATTATTAGAAAAATAATCTCGAATGCCCCATAATTTACTTTAAACTCATATCTATAAGCCTGATGATAATTATATTAATGGCAATAATAAATTCCCCTTGGCATATTAATGAAGACATGCCATAGTTGAGAATCACTGATTCAGAAAACATTTTTTTAAAAAAATAGTGAGTGACACAGACATAGAAAACAAATTTCCAGTTACCAAAAGCAGAAGGGAGTGGGGGAGGGAAAAATTAGAAGTATGGAATTCACAGATAGAAATTACTATACATAAGAAACAAGGATTTATTATATAATGCAGGAAAACATGTTCAATATTTTCAATAATCTATAATGGAAAATAAGCTAAAATATACAAAAAATATATACATGTGCTGTGCTGTGCTTAGTCACTCAGTCAAGCCCGAATCTTTGCAACCTCATGGACCCCATAAATATACATACATATATATATACATACATATGTATATTTTACATAATATATATACACATAACTGAGGGACTTCACTGTATGAAACTAACTCAATATTGTAAATCAACTATAATTTTTTAAGTGAATTAAATGCAAAAAGGGGGAATTTGGGAATGAAGATGGTAGAGTAAGAGGACGTGGCACTCACCTTTCCCAAAGAACATATCAAAAGTACATTTACATGAGGAATAATCCCCAATGAAAACTGAAAACTAACTGGAAACTGGCAGGAGGATTATTATACATCCAAAGCTGTAAGGAAAATACACACATAATTAGATAGAAAGAAAAAAAGAAAGTGAAGTCACTCAGTCGTGTCTGACTCTTTGTGACCCCATGGACTGTAGCCTACCAGGCTCCTCTGTCCATGGGATTTTCCAGGCAAGTGGGTTCCATTTCCTTCTCCAGGGGATCTTCCCGACCCAGGGATTGAACCCAGGTCTCCCACATTGCAGGCAGATGCTTTACCGTTAAGAAGGGAAAAAAAGTGGTCAGGTCAGGGCATGTGCCCCTAGGAGGGGACTCAGAGAAAAAGAGATTATAAAAGTGGACACCCACCATGGAGAGTGAGTGGTGGATCAAGCCAGAGAGTGGGCACCCAAGACCTGGGACCCTATGTGGAGGGCAAGCCACCCTGGATAGTTGATGGTCTTCTGGGTCAGATGGGAAGACTGGAGAAGCTGGACTCCACGCATGAGGGGCACAGTTGTGCTGACTATACCCTAAGGAAGGGAAGGGAGATATCTGTTCTAGCAGCTATCCCATTACTCATGACTGGCTTGCCACATGCTCCAGCCCAAGTTGAGTGAATGTGCAAGACACAGAAAACTCAGAGTGACCCATAAAATATCATAAGAGGCAGCGTGGTATAATTTTCACTTGTTCCTTGATATGTCTTCTGCAGGAAGTCAGCTGCCAAGTCATTTACTGCCTATGGAGAGGTCCATATGACAAGGAGCTGAGAATTTCTACCAATAACAATTTGAGTGGACTTGGAATTAAGATTCTCTAGCCAGAGAAGGCAGTGGCATCCCACTCCAGTACTCTTACCTGGAAAATCCCTTGGATGGAGGAGCCTGGTAGGCTGCAGTCCATGGGATGGCAAAGAGTCGGATATGACTGAGCGACTTCACTTTCACTTTTCACTTTCATGCATTGGAGAAGGAAATGGCAACCCACTCCAGTGTTCTTGCCTGGAGAATCCCAGGGACGGGGGAGCTTGGTGGGTGCCATGTATGGGGTCGCACAGAGTCAGACACGACTGAAGCAACTTAGCAGCAGCAGCAGCCCCAGGAAAAGTTAAAAGTGCTTGAAACCTCAACCAATATCTTGGGTGCAACTTCATGAGATACTCTTAAAGCAGAACCATTCAGCTAAGACAACTTGGATTTCTTATATTCATGAACTTCATTAAATAATAAATTCTTGTGTTTTTAAGCTGCTAAATGTTAGATTAATTTGTTATATGGCAATAGATTATTAATGCAGATCTTGGTACCCAATGCTGCTGAGAAAATAATATATATACATATATATACACACAGATATACATAAATATGGAAGTGGCTTTGAACCAAGCAGTGGAAAGGTTTTAAAAAGAGGGTCTGTAAAAGCTTAAAGTGCCTTGGACACAACCATTCATAGAATTATGAACCGGGGGGCAGATGATCTTGCTAAGGAGACTTTCAACCAGACGCTGCTGATGTTGCCATCTGGTTTCTTCTTGCTGCTAATGGTGAAATGTAAGAGGCAATGCAGAAGCTAAAGGAAGACCTGTTAAACAAAAAGAAGCCAGCCCTGGCTCATTTTGAAAATTTTGTCTCTGCAGATGGCAAACAATGTTAAAATCAAGAAAGGTCTTCTGAGTGGAGGTCAAATTCAGAAAACTCTCAGGATATCATGGTCTAAAGATGATATTGAAGTTGTGACTATAAATCCTTTGTTAAGACTTTAGAAATATCAAACGTGACGCCTTAGACTCCATTCTTTTAAATAAGAAGCTTTCTAACAGTATAACTAACAGATCTCAATCAATCAAGATTTAGGAAGCTTGATTTTAAATGTATTATTCTTTAGCAGAAGCCCAAGTCAGAGAAGGGTTTAAGCTCTTGCATAACAAAGGCAACTATAAGCAAGGTGAAAACACAACCCTTAGAATGTGAGAAAATAATAGCAAATTAAACAACTGAAAAAGAATTAATCTCCAAAATATACAAGCATACAAGCAGCTCATGCATTTCAATACCAGAAAAACAAACAACCCAATCAAAAAGTGGGCAGAAGACCTAAACAGACATTTCTCCAAAGAAGATATACAGATGGCTAATAAACACATGAAAAGATGCTCAAAATTGCTTATTATTAGAGCAATGCAAATCAAAACTACAATGTGGCACTGCCTCACACTGGTCAGAATGGCCATCATCAAAAAATCTACAAACAAATGCTGGAGAGGGTCTGGAAAAGGGGAATGCTCTTACATTGTGGGAATGCAAACTCATACAACCACTGTGGAGAATAATACAGACATTCCTTAAAAAACTAGGAATAAAACTACCATATGACCCAGTAATCCCACTACTGGGCATATACTTTGAGGAGCTGACTGTGACTTAGATCATGAATTCGGTGTGGCAAAATTCAGACTTAAATTGAAGAAAGTAGGGAAAACCACTAAACTATTCAGGTATCAGTTTAGTCACTCAGTCGTGTCCAACTCTTTGCAACCCCATGGCCTACAGCATGCCAGGCTTTCCTGTCCATCCGCAACTCCTAGAGCTTGCTCAAACTCATGTCCATCGAGTCGGTGATGCCATCCAATCATTTCATCCTATGTCATCCCCTTCTCCTCCTGCCTTCAATCTTTCCCAGCATCATGGTCTTTTCCAATGAATTAGTTCTTCAAATCGGGGGCCAAAGAATTGAAGCTTCAGCTTCAGCATCAGTGTTTCCAATGAATATTCAGGACTGATTTCCTTTAGGATTGACTGATTTGGTCTCCTTGCGGTCCAAGGGACTCTCAAGAGTCTTCTCCAACACCACAGTTCAAAAGCATCAAATCTTTGGTGCTCAGTTTTCTACATAGACTGATTCTACATCCATACATGACTACTGGAAAAATCATAGCTTTGACTAGATGGACCTTGGTCAGCAAAGTAGTGTCTCTGCCTTTTAATAGGCTGTCTAGCTGGGGCATAGCTTTCCTTCCAAGGAGCAAGTGTCTTTTAATTTCATGGCTGCAGTCACCATCTGCAGTGATTTAGAAGCCCCCCAAAATAAAGTCTCTCACTGCTTCCATTGTTTCCCCATCTATTTACCATGAAGTGATGGCACCGAATGCCATCATCTTAGTTTTCTGACTGTTGAGTTTTAAGCCAACTTTTTCACTTTCCTCTTTCACTTTCATCAAGAAGCTCTTTAATTCTTCTTAGCTTTCTGCCATAAGGGCCATATCATCTGTGTATCTGAGATTATTAACATTTCTCCCAGCAATCGTGATTCCAGTTTCTGCTTCATCTGGCCTGGCATTTCACATGATGTACTCTGTATATAAGCTAAATAAGCAGGGTGACAATATACAGCCTTGATGTACTCCTTTCCCGATTTGGAACCAGTCTGTTGTTCCATGTCCAGTTCTAACTGTTGCGTTTTGACTTGCATACAGATTTCTTAGGAGGCAGGTGAGGTGGTCTGATAGTCCCATCTCTCTAGGAATTTTTCACAGTTTGTTGTGATCCAGACAGTCCATTCAGGTATGATCTAAAGCAAATCCCTTATGATTATATAGTGGAAGTGACAAATAGATTCAAGGGATTAGATCTGATAGAGTGCCTGAAGAACTATGGACAGAGGTTCATAGCATTGTACAGACAGCCACTTTAATGGCCTCTAATAATTCTTGCTACTCTACTCAAGTGTTAACTGCCTTAATTACTTATTTGTAATGAATATATGGTGATGGTGACAGTGTGTGACTCAGAGACTAGATTATAAAAGACAGAATGATGTCACTCTCTTTCAAATGGTTCACTTTTATTTTTTTTTTATTTTTTAATTTTAAAATCTTTAATTCTTACATGCGTTCCCAAACATGACCCCCCCTCCCACCTCCCTCCCCACAACATCTCTCTGGGTCATCCCCATGTACCAGCCCCAAGCATGCTGCACCCTACGTCAGACATGGACTGGCGATTCACTTCTTACATGATAGTATACATGTTAGAATTCCCATTCTCCCAAATCATCCCACCCTCTCCCTCTCCCTCTGAGACCAAAAGTCCGTTATACCCATCTGTGTCTTTTTTCCTGACTTGCATACAGGGTCGTCATTGCCATCTTCCTAAATTCCATATATATGTGTTAGTATACTGTATTGGTGTTTTTCTTTCTGGCTTACTTCACTCTGTATAATTGGCTCCAGTTTCATCCATCTCATCAGAACTGATTCAAATGAATTCTTTTTAACGGCTGAGTAATACTCCATTGTGTATATGTACCACAGCTTTCTTATCCATTCATCTGCTGAAGGAAGCCGGATGTGATATTATAATCTGTCCTACACAGAGACTCATATGGCAAAGAACTGAGATAGCAACTGCCAACAGCCACAAGTAAGCTTGGAAACAGACACTTCAGCATTGGACAAAGGTTCTGATTGATGACTTTTGTTCAAGCCAAAAGGTTTGAATAGAACTTCATGAGCGACCCTGAGTCAAAACGAGCTGTCTTAGCTATTCTTAAAATCTTGACCGTTAGAAAAACTCTCTGAGATGAAAAAAGAAAATGTTGATATTAAACAGGAAGGAAGGCACTTAGTACTTTAAGGTAGTAAGCTTTGAGAAAAAGTTTTGTGTAGTAGTATATAACTAACACAACATGAAACTGAATAGAGCAAATCTGAGCAAAGATATATAGTAGAAATAAATATTGCATGCAATCTAATGTCCCATTTACCTTGAGAACTATTGTATGTGGTTAGCCAAATGAGAGCTAGCATTTGAAGACAGTACTGAACTCTTTCAGTCACAGGCATTACCTCATAATACAGCAAATATTTTCAGCCACTACATTTTCTATACACTGTTGAGTTAAGTCAGTTGCCTATTCTTTCTCGGCCCCTGTTTCTACTAATAACTATATTCCAATAAATAAATTTCTAACGTAATGGCCAGCAAAATTTTTACAAGTTAAACTTTTAAAACTATCCTCTGTAAAATGGTCAGAGATCAGCAGGAAATTAAGGAAAGGAAGGAATCTTTTGATAATACTGTAATTCTACAGCCCAAGGAAGAAACCAATACAATGAAAGACACATCACAGTGCAAAAGAAAGCATACTACAATAAATGATTTATTATATAAATCCAAGTGGGAAACTCAAGTTCTGATTCCCAGTTTAGTTCAATGTTAGGAGTCCATAAAATTGTGCCAGAATCTCATCCGGACAAAATCTCCTTAAAGTTCATGTACTTTCTCTTTTCAATCAGACTAGCAACAGAGAGGAAACATTTTTTTCCATAGCATTTCAACATTGTTGCTACTAGTCCTGGCCATATTCCAGGAATGGAAAGTTGAAAGGAAAATGTTAACCACAGTTTTTGAACTTTACTATCTGAGTTTTGGTCCCAGTTCTTAACAGAGTGTTAAAAGAATTTCATTTTGGTATCTTGTTTCTTGTTCTCATTAATGTGTCATAAAGGTGAGCAACAGGTCCAAAGATTAATAGCAAAGGCAATTATAAATTCAGGTAAAAAATCCCTTTTACTAGTAGTATATAGATTTCAATATAAAAAGTTTCAGCCACAGTCTAAAGAAGAGATGGAAAGAGGCAATGAGAATTGAAGCTTTTCCTTACTTGGGTAATTTTATGTAGTTTGTTTTTCATGCATACTGTCATCAAGTAAGGCCATGCACTGAGAGTTTCTTTCTTTTTTTTAAAATAAATTTATTTATTTTAATTGGAGGCTAATTACTTTACAATATTGTATTGGTTTTGCCATACATCAACATGAATCCACCACAGGTATACACATGTTCCCCATCCTGAACCCCCCTCCCTCCTCCCTCCCCATACCATCCCTCTGGGTCGTCCCAGTGCACCAGCCCCGAGCATCCTGTATCATGCATCAAACCTGGACTGGTGATTCGTTTCATACATGATATTATACATGTTTCAATGTCATTCTCCCAAATCATCCCACCCTCTCCCTCTCCCACAGAGTCCAAAAGACTGTTCTATACATCTGTGTCTCTTTTGCTGACTCGCATACAGGATTATCGTTACCATCTTTCTAAATTCCATATATATGCATTGGTATACTGTATTTGTGTTTTTCTTTCTGGCTTACTTCACTCTGTATAATAGGCTCCAGTTTCATCCACCTCATTAGAATTGATTCAAATGTATTCTTTTTAATGGCTGAGTAATACTCTATTGTGTATATGTACCACAGCTTTCTTATCCATTCATCTGCTGATGGACATCTAGGTTGCTTCCATGTCCTGGCTATTATAAACAGTGCTGAGATGAACATTGGGGTACACGTGTCTCTTTCAATTCTGGTTTCCTCAGTGTGTATGCCCAGCAGTGGGATTGCTCAGTGACTACCTTTTCTGAAAGTCTCTGAGACCTACTCATGTATCTTTCAAAGTAACTTGTATCTGAAAGACACTAGCTGCAGGTAACTATTCTACTACACACAGTTGTTTCCTTGATATTATAACCTTGATCGTAATCATGATGTTATCACAAGCATTTGTTTCATTGTCCCAGTCAAGCCCTTAAATGAAGATGAATCCTTGCATTTTACAGAATCATACAAGACCACACATTTACAGAAGTTTCAGTCACCCACATAGATTTTCCTTGTAAAAGAATATTTGTTTTCAACTGTAACATTAAATCAATGCAGATACTGTATCATAAAGCCAAATGGAAGGATGTCAGCTTGCAAGTTAAAGATTATAGGTAAACTTGAATGTGATGTCTCAAAGCAACTATTAATAGCATGATTGATTGTAGTGACAATAAATCACCAGTCTGTGTAAAACCATCTTGATGATCTTTTCATTTTCAGAATTTAATGACAGCAGGATATATCTTATTGTTGATTAAATGTCTTCTGCATGTGGATCTGAGCTTTCAGAGGTCTAACATTTTATGACAGAATATATTAATGAAGGCAAGCATGCAGATAGTTCACGTAGTGAAAAGCTTATGTTCAAGAAACCAATCACAAAGTTTGAAAAGGTCCCTACCTTCCACTCTCTTCTACCTCTATAGTACCACTCTAATCCCAAGGCTATCTTACTGATCAAGCCAGTCTCAATACATCTGGTTGAACTAAAATGTCAATCCTTGGAATGACCATCCCAAGCTAAAGTCTTGGGCTGCATTGTTTTTGAGTTTTTACCCTCTTCTTTTAGGATCTCCCCTACAAGGCTGAATTGACCATAATTATTAGAAAATAAAAAAAGAAGCAACTCCTAAGGGTTGTCTCATTTCTCTGTGTATACTTGGCTTGAATTCTTTGCCTTTTGCACACACAAATTGCTCACCTGAGCAGGTCTGAGAAGGTCTAACATTTTCACAGTGATACTCCAAACTTAAAATAGTTTTGCTCAAGATATTTATGAACTCGCTATTCTGAAGGGTTCTAGAAGCCTATTAAAATATGAATATTAACCTCAGAGTAAAAAATAAAATCTAGTTCCTAGAGCAGGGCATTTAATTTTTAATTGATTTCTCCTATTCAGCCAAGAAACCATCAAAGAGGAGAAACCAAAATGTGTAGACTTGCATAAAACTGGCTGAACTAGGTAGCTGAATAACTAGGCCACCTCAGATCCTGTCTGTGTGCACTGCCTTGGCCAAGAAATTGTTTTAGAACATCAGTTCCCTCATATCTAAAGCAAAGGCTGATCTAGACTAGCGGTTCTCAGATTTTAGCATGTATTAGAATCAAGCAGGATGCCTGTTAAAGATTCAGATTCTTAGGACCAACCAATAGGAATCTGGATTAAATGGGTCCGGGGTAAAGTCCAAAAATCTTGAAATGACATATTGATAAATGCTGGGATATAGCTTTTGTGAGTCTCTTTTCAAAATGAACAACCTTTCTTTAAACAGAAAAAGAACATATATTAGGAACAGCCCCTCAGCTCTATTTTCAGTCACCACATTATTCTAGGCCAGGTGTTTCTCTGCCATGGGGTAGAGCTTGAGATTATAGGTGATTTTGAGTCCTAAACAGGATCTTTCCAGCAACATAGAACATACCATGGAAGTTATTCTAAGCTTCCCAGGTGGCACAATGGTAAAGAATCCATCTGCCAATGCAAAAGATGTGGGTTAGATCCCTGGATCAGGAGGATCCCTTGATGTAGGAAATGGGAACGAGTTCCAGTATTCTTGCCTGGAAACTTCCAGGGACAGAAGAGCCTGACAGGCTATAGTCCATGGGGTTACAAAGAGTTGGACACCACTGAGCACGCAGCATAGCAGAATTAGCACTTCATTGTCAAATCAGCCAATCTGTCATCATGTATCTTTTCTTTTGGATAGGTCATGGCTCAGGTGTGAACCTAATTACTTTTGAAATGGTTAAAATGAAGTGTGTTTTACTGATATCTTTAGGCAGCATGGATTTTCTTTCAAGTTTTAATGCTTTAGAGACAAGGTGAAGTTCAGCTTTAGTGAGCAAATGAGAGGCCTTGAGATATTTTATGGGAACTAACAGGAACAAACAAAAGTTACCAGAATAACTGTAGCTATCAATATTACTTCTTTTTTCTATTTCTTCATTGTGCATGTGTTCTCAGTCATGTTTGAGTCTTTGTAAGCCCCTGGACTGTATAGCCTACCAGACTCCTCTATCCATGGAATTTTTCAGGCAGGAATACTAGAGTGAGTTGCCAGGGGAATCTTTCCAACCCAGGCATTGAACCTGTGTCTCTTTTGTCTCCTGCATTGGCAGGGGGATACTTTACCACTGCACCACCTGGGAAGCCCACCCATTTCTTCATTAGGTTATTGCATAAATTTTTGCTATTTAAATGGCAACCAGGTGCATTACCTAAACATGCTCATTGGGAGAATAAAGAAACTCTTACCAAGTGATATCGTTGTAACAGTGTTACAGAAATGTTAAAGTCATGTGAAATACATGTATCTTCCTGGACTAAAGTTATCCAGGAACCTAAGGAGAGAGAGACATATAGATTGCCTAAATTTCCCCAAAGATAATCAGATGAAAGATAGCTAAGACACTAAGATTTGGTACTTCAAAAATAGTTTCATCATATTTTTATAGAATCTAAATTTTAAAATTTCCATTGTGACTAAAACTTTGTTTCTTTGTCAAAAGATCTGTCTTTTGGTCTCTGCCACTTACTAGAGGAATAGCCTTGGGAAAGTCTTTCAACCTTGTAAAGCTTACTTTTTTCAGCTATAAAATGGAACTAATGAAGCATTTTACAGAAGGCTATTATGAGAATTAGAGATAATGTACACTGCCAATATTAGTTCAGTTCAGTTCAGTTCAGTCGCTCAGTCGTGTCCGACTCTTTGTGACCCCATGAATCGCAGCACGCCAGGCCTCCTTGTCTATCACCATCTCCCGGAGTTCACTCAGACTCACATCCATCGAGTCCGTGATGCCATCCAGCCATCTCATCCTCGGTCGCACCCTTCTCCTCCTGCCCCCAACCCCTCCCAGCATCAGAGTCTTTTCCAATGAGTCAACTCTTCACATGAGGTGGCCAAAGTACTGGAGCTTCAGCTTTAGCATCATTCCTTCCAAAGAAATCCCAGGGCTGATTTCCTTCAGAATGGACTCGTTGGATCTCCTTGTAGTCCAAGGGATTCTCAAGAGTCTTCTCCAACACCACAGTTCAAAAGCATCAATTCTTCTGCGCTCAGCCTTCTTCACAGTCCAACTCTCACATCCATACATGACCACAGGAAAAACCATAGCCTTGACTAGACGGACCTTAGTCGGCAAGGTAATGTCTCTGCTTTTGAATATACTGTCTAGGTTGGTCATAACTTTTCTTCCAGGGAGTAAGCGTCTTTTAATTTCATGGCTGCAGTCACCATCTGAAGTGATTTGGGAGCCCAAAAAAATAAAGTCTGACACTGTTTCCACTGTTTCGCCATCTATTTCCCATGAAGTGATGGGACCGGATGCATGATTTTCGTTTTCTGAATGTTGAGTTTTAAGCCAACTTTTTCACTCTCTTCTTTCACTTTCATCAAGAGGCTTTTTAGGTCCTCTTCACTTTCTGCCATAAGGGTGGTGTCATCTGCATATCTGAGGTTATTGATATTTCTTCCTGCAATCTTGATTCCAGCTTGTGCTTCTTCCAGTCCAGTGTTTCTCATGATGTACTCTGCATATAAGTTAAAGCAGGGTGACAATATACAGCCTTGACATACTCCTTTTCCTATTTGGAACCAGTCTGTTGTTCCATGTCCAGTTCTAACTGTTGCTTCCTGACCTGAATACAGATTTCTCAAAATGCAGGTTAGGTGGTCTGGTATTCCCATCTTTTTCAGAATTTTCCACAGTTTATTGTGATCCACACAGTCAAAGGCTTTGGCATAGTCAATAAACCAGAAATAGATGTTTTTCTGGAACCCTGTTGCTTTTTCCATGATCCAGCGGATGTTGGCAATTTGATCTCTGTTCCTCTGCTGTTTCTAAAACCAGCTTGAACATCAGGGAGTTCATGGTTCACGTATTGCTGAAGCCTGGCTTGGAGAATTTTGAGCATTACTTTACTAGCATGTGAGATGAGTGCAATTGTGCGGTAGTTTGAGCATTCTTTTGCATTGCCTTTCTTTGGGGTTGGAATTAAAACTGACCTGCAATATAAATAAAATATAATCCTAGTCACTATCATTACACCTGATATTTGGGTGATATAAATAGAGGTCAAAATTTCTTACACATTGGCAAAAAGGCAAGAAAGTGACAGCAAAAGATTTACATATTTTAATGTAGCAGCCTGGGTTTTCCAACTAAAATCATTAATAACCAAGGTAACAATAATAAGTTCCATAGTCTAAAGTGCAAGTGTTTTTTTTGTTTTTTTTTTAATCCAATTCAAAGTCATAGTAGAGATTCAACTTTGAGTTCACACTAGGAGTCCTTCAACACAGAAACAAATTTAAATGAAATAAATCTCTTCTCTAGAGGAGAATCTAACCCATTAGCTAGATAGACAAATAGATAGATAGACATACATAGATAGAAAGAGAGGTAAGCAGTGTGTACCTTTTTTGGAAATAAAAATATATTGAAGTGTAAATTTATTGTGTGTTAGTAGCTCAGTCGTATTCGACTCTTTGCGACCCTGTGGACTGTATCCTGCTGGGCTCCTCTGTCCATGACATTCCCAGGCAAGAATACTGGAATGAGTTGCCATTTCCTTCTCTACTGGATACTCCCAACCCAGGGATTGAACCTCGGTTTCCTGCACTGCAAGCAGTCTCTTGCATTGCAAGCATTCTTTACCGCCTAAACCACCAGGAAAGCCCCATAAATATATCACAACTCAATAATTACATCTGCACGGAATACACATCATCTCTGGCATACATGGTCCATCCTTCACTCACACTGGCATCAGGATCTGGAAGAAGGAAGTGAGGATCAATGTTGTATAGAAACGAGGACAGTGAGGGGCAAAGAGAAAATGGCACATTCTAAGAGAAATAAAAGCAGTGCAACAAAGATGTAATTGTGCCTCTAGCAATCAGTGTTAGTGAAGGTTTGGTCAAATAAGATTTGAACAGATTGCTATTTACACAGACTATACTGACATTTATAGTGGTCTCACAGAAAGCTTGCTGGTAAGGACAGAGAGAATTGTTGTTTGTGATTAACTTAAAGCAAAGATAAAGCTAGGCCTCTGTTAAGTACATGCTAGAATCTGAACAACATTTCTGTCAACTAGAAAAGGCTAGCCTACTGACTGACTCTGGTTGGAGAGCTAAGACTGGCGCTGGTTGAGACACATAGAGTGCTAGATCACAGGCCAAGTAGAAGAAAGGAAAAAAAAAAAATTATACTGAAAAAAAAAAGTACTTTCCATGAATGGCTTGGTGCTCTGAAGGAGGAGTAAAAATGAATTAGAATTCTCTAAATATTGAGATTCAATTGTCATAATATGCTTAAGGGCATTATTGTGGAGTTGAGTGCATGGAGGCAGATGAAGGATTTGACCCAATGCCCTTATCCTGCAGTCCTCCAACTCCAATCTAATGAACACATACTCATAATTATTTCTCAAATAGTTTTTATCTAATTTTAAAGTGGATAATTTATACCACTTGTATAAAAATGTATTAAGTTTCATTAAAATATTCAGCATTAGTAGAACTTTGAGCAGAATATATTTCTTACAGTTTCACAAAGTCATACATATTTATAATATTAAAACTCTTCAGTTGCTTTAATAATAGAATCTCTGTCCCATAGATCTGAATACTAATTTTAATATGCTCCTGTAGAAGAAAGCTATATGCACAAGAAAATGCATTTGCATTTTATACTTTCTTGTTTTGGGGCTTATTTCTTTTTTATTACACTTTCTTTTAATTAAACTTTGCTTTTAAGCAAAATGCTTTTCTTCTCCTTTTTTTTTTTTTAGTCTCTTATTTTTTGTTTCTTTTTGTAAGTTAAAAATACAAGAGTTTGGAAGGTATTTACCACACTCTTTTAAGGAACTCAGGGAAGAATCTCATCTTACCCTTCCAGTAGTGTGTTTCACATTATTTTGACTGGTTTTGTTTCAGTTCAAGGCTTGCCTAATGGGTCATTCATTTTTGAGACTATACACATTTGGGACAAAGAGCACTACATGATGGTACATTGCTAGTCTCTTGTGGAATCTTTGAAAAGAGAAGAGGCAAAAGATCAAACTGGGATAGGCCATTTCTAGTCCAGGCTGCCTTCCACAATTCAGTCATCTCAGAGAACTTTAGAAAGGGATGAATTAAATAGTCATAATGCAGTGACTCTGAAATCAAAGGAGCCATGATCCATCTATCACCTATCCATCTATCTTCAGAATCAGAATTTAAGTGGCTGATGCACAGAACTCTGAAAAGTGAGCAAGTATACACACATAATGGTTCCCATCAGCCTGGGAAATAGCCTACATTTCTGAGAGAGGAATATGGCCTAGAACCCAGGAGCATTAGCTCCTCCCTTCCTCAAAGTGCTATGAAATCTTTAACTCCCAATAAGAACGCAGAATCAGATTAAATATATGCCTCTAAAACAATCCATAAACTAATGCTGAGATCTGTTATTTCTGATCTCCAAGGAATTCAGACATCCAGAAACTTGAAACTGAGAATCTTCTGTGGCCTTGTGAAGTTGGAGTATAGTGGTATCTTCTGTCAGATGGATGTCTAAAATAGAAAGATATCAACCTGGGATGGCTGAATTCCAGACTCCATATATTATAGTTAATCTTAAACTGATTTAACATTAAGCTGGTGTTAAGTCAGTGGTCTGAATCTGAAAATTAGGCAGACTTGGAGATTTTGCTCTAAATCTGAATTATTTCCTCAAGCATTAAATTTGGAGAGTGGGTTATCATGTTGCTACTGACACAGTGAAGTCTGGTGAAGCTGACACTGGCCTGGGAATCTAGTGATAATTCTTCCCTTCCTTCAGTTCAGTTCAGTCGCTCAGTTGTGTCCGACTCTTTGCAACCCCATGAATCGCAGCACACCAGGCCTCCCTGTCCATCACCAGCTCCCGGAGTTCACTCAGATGCACGTTCATCAAGTCAGTGATGCCATCCAGACATCTCATCCTTGGTCGTCCCCTTCTCTTCCTGCCCCCAATCCCTCCCAGCCTCAGAGTCTTTTCCAATGAGTCAACTCTTCACATGAGGTGGCCAAAGTATTGGAGTTTCAGCTTTAGCATCATTCCTTCCAAAGAAATCCCAGGGCTGATCTCCTTCAGAATGGACTGGTTGGATCTCCTTGTAGTCCAAGGGACTCTCAAGAGTCTTCTCCAACACCACAGTTCAAAAGCATCAATTCTTCAGTGCTCAGCTTTCTTCACAGTCCAACTCTCACATCCATACATGACTACTGGAAAAACCATAGCCTTGGCTAGGCAGACCTTAGTCAGCAAAGTAATGTCTCAGCTTTTGAATATGCTATCTAGGTTGGTCATAACTTTTCTCCCAAGGAGTAAGCATCTTTTAATTTCATGGCTGCAGTCACCATCCTAATGACAAACTCGCTGAACATCTGGGGGTTTTTGTTTGCTTTTTTTTTTTAATGAAAATGTGGATAATAATTGTCACTATAAGTTAAAATGGATTATTTTTTCAAACTGGGTTGAGGCCCAAAGACTCCTAACCTTTCAAAATGAGATGCTAAAACACCTAGATGGGACTTAAAGCAGTAGGAACAGACAGTGTGGTTTCCCAATCCATCTGCCCAATATGCTACTGGAGATCAGTGGAGAAATAACTGCAGAAAGAATGAAGAGATGCAGCCAAAGCAAAAACAACACCCAGTTGTGGATGGGACTGGTAATAGAAGCAAGGTTCGATGCTGTAAAGAGCAATATTGCATAGGAACCTGTAATGTTAATCCATGAATCAAGGCAAATCGGAAGTTGTCAACAGGAGATGGCAAGAGTGAACATCGACATTCTAGGAATCAGTGAACTAAGATGGACTGGAATGGGTGAATTTAACTCAGATGACCATTATATCTACTACTCTGAGCAGGAATCCCTTAGAAGAAATGGCATAGCCATCATGGTCAACAAAAGAGTCTGAAATGCAGTACTTGGATGCAATCTCAAAAGCGACAGAATGATTTCTGTTCATTTCCAAGGAAAACCATTCAATATTATGGTAATCCAAGTCTATGCCCCGAACAGTAATGCTGAAGAAGCTGAAGTTGAACAGTTCTATGAAGACCTACAAGACCTATTATAACTAATGCCCCAAAACAATGTTCTTCTCATTATAGGGGACTGGAATGCAAAAGTAGGAAGTCAAGAAACACCTGGAGTAACAGGCAAATTTGGCCTTGGAGTACAGAATGAAGCAGGGCAAAGGCTTATAGAGTTCTGCCAAGAGAACACACTGGTCATATTAAACACCCTCTTCCAACAACACAAGAGAAGACTCTACCCATGGACATCACCAAATGGTCAACAGCAAAATGAGACTTATTATATTCTTTGCAGCAAAGATGGAGAAGCTCTATACAGTCAGCAAAAACAAGACCAGAAGCTGACTGTGCCTCAGATCATGAATGCCTTATTGCCAAATTCAGATTTAAATTGAAGAAAGTGGAGAAAACCACTAGACCACTCAGGTATGACCTAAATCAAATCCCTTATGACTATACAGTAGAAGTGAGAAATAGATTTAAGGGACTAGATCTGATAGACAGAGTGCCTGATGAACTATGGACGGAGGTTCGTGACATTGTACAGGAGACAGGAATAAAGACTATCCCCAAGAAAAAGAAATGCTAAAATGCAAAATGGCTGTCAGAGGAGACTTTACAAGTAGCTGTGAAAAGAAGGGAAGCATAAAGCAAAGGAGAAAAGGAAAGATATACCCATGTGAATGCAGAGTTCCAAAGAATATCAAGGAGAGATAAGAAAGCCTTCCTCAACGATTAAGGCAAAGAAATAGAGGAAACCAGCAGAATGGGAAAGACTAGAGATCTCTTCAAGCAAATTAGAGATACCAAGGGAACATTTCATGCAAAGATGGGCTCAATAAAGGACAGAAATGGTAGTAACCTAACAGAAGCAGAAGATATTAAGAAGAGGTGGCATGAATACACAGAAGAACTGTACAAAAAATATCTTCACGACCAAGATAATCATGATGGTGTGATCACTCACCTAGAGTCAGACATCCTGGAATGTGAAGTCAAGTGGGACTTAAAAAGCATCACTACGAACAAAGCTAGTAGAGGTGATGGAATTCCAGTTGAGCTATTTCAAATCCTGAAAGATGATGCTGTGAAAGTGCTGCACTCAATATGCCAACAAATTTGGAAAACTCAGCAGTGGCCACAGGACTGGAAAAGGTTTTCATTCCAATCCCAAAGAAAGGTGATGCCAAAGAATACTCAACCTACCTCACAATTGTACTCATCTCACATACTAGTAAAGTAATGCTCAAAATTCTCCAAGCCAGGCTTCAGCAATACATGAACTGTGAACTTCTAGATGTTCAAGCTGGTTTAGAAAAGGCAGAGGAACCAGATCAAATTGCCAACATCCACTGGATCATCAAAAAAGAAAGAGAGTTCCAGAAAAGCATCTACTTCTGCTTTATTGACTATGCCAAAGCCTTTGACTGTGTGGATCACAATAAACTGTGGAAAATTCTGAAAGAGATGGGAATACCAGATCACCTGACCTGCTTCTTGAGAAATCTGTATGCAGGTCAGGAAGTTACAGTTAGAACTGGACACTGAACAACAGACTGGTTCCAAATAGGAAAAGGAGTACTTCAAGGCTGTATACTGTCCCTCTGCTTATTTAACTTGTATGCAGAGTACATCATGAGAAACGCTGGGCTGGAAGAAGCACAAGCTGGAATCAAGATTGCTGGGAGAAATATCAATAACCTCAGATATGCAGATGACACCACTCTTATGTCAGAAAGTGAAGAAGAACTAAAGAGCCTCTTGATGAAAGTGAAAGAGGAGAGTGAAAAAGTTGACTTAAAGCTCAACATTCAGAAAACGAAAATCATGGCATCTGGTCCCATCATTTCATGGGAAATAGATGGGGCAACAGTGGAAACAGTGTCAGACTTTATTTTGGGGGGCTCCAAAATCACTGCAGATGGTGACTGCAGCCATGAAATTTAAGATTCCTTGGAAGGAAAGTTGTGACCAACCTAGATAGCATATTAAAAAGCAGAGACATTACTTTGCCAAGAAAGGTCTGTCTAGTCAAGGTTATGGTTGTTCCAGTGATCATGGATGGATGTGAGAGTTGGACTATAAAGAAAGCTGAGCACTGAAGAATTGATGGTTTTAACTGTGGTGTTGGAGAAGACTCTTGAGAGTCCCTTGGACTGCAAGGAGATCCAACCAGTCCATCTTAGAGGAGATAAGTCCTGGGTGTTCATTGGTAGGACTGATGTTAAAGCTGAAGCTCCAGTTATTTGGCTACCTGATACGAAGAGCCGACTCATTGGAAAAGACCCTGTTGCTGGGAAAGATTGAGGGCAGGAGGAGAAGGAATGACAGAGGATGAGATGGTTGGATGGCATCAGTGACTCAATGGACATGGACTGGGTGGACTCCGGGAACTGGTGATGGACAGGGAGGCCTGGTGTGCTGCAGTTCATGGGGTTGCAAAGAGTTGGACATGACTGAGTGAGTGAACTGAACTGAATCCATCTGCCCTCTTGAAATCTTTACGAAAGTTTTTAAGATATAAAGGATTAAGTTGGTCACCCCAGAAGTAGTGGAGATTAGAGGGAGGGTTTCCTTAGGTGCAGTTGTTAATATGAGAGGATTTCCTGCACTCCTATGGAAAGTAGGATGGGATGGATACTTTAATTTTACTTCAAGGTTACTGAGAGGGTCTTCAAGGAGACTATAGAATGGGTGTGACTCATGTGCCCTCTAATTTGGGGGAATATTATTGACTTGGATCTGGCTCCTTCCTGACAGAAGTGCAAAAGACTATAGTTGGAGTTGTTTAGGCTGCAGAATGAAACAAGGCTGGTGGTGAAGTCAAAGGTACTTGGTTACTAATCTCTTTAGAATATTTCATCTACCAGGGTGAACAGACCTCGGCAAAAAATGTCAGGATGTATATACTGAACATCTAGATGCAAAAAAAGGAATGATAAATCATCAACTGGAGTGGAAATATACACTTCCTTCATAGAAACTGAAAGTGATAATTTCCCAAGTTAGAGGAACTGTGAATCACACATAAAAGTGCCCTATGAGAGAAAATATGAGCTTTAAGCATCTGCCATTACCAGAGGAAATCAACATCAAATGGGTACCTGCCAGACATGTAAGCTTTTCCTGTTCCCTAGACTCCCTCTCTTCTACAACAATGGAAATGACCTGAAACAACTGATTGAGTAAACTCTGGACTTGGAATTAAGAAGTACACAAGCTATTTTCATCTTATTTTGGATTATAATACTAACTTCACATTCGTGTGACCATATTATAATGAACAGTAATTAGAATTTTTAAAATTTATGAGTAACAAGGAAACCTGCGGGGCTTGCTCTAGGTTTCATCCAGAGGCTAGAAAAGGACTGGCCCTTCAAAGTGTGTTTGAATGGCTGATATAGGGAAATAATAAACCTGTCCGATTATCATAGAACTACTTCTGAGCTGTTACAAGGATAAAATAAGATAATGAATGTAAAAGCAGAGTTGCCCTATAAAATGCATGTTAAGGGACAAGTGCATGTTGAGGAAGTGGGGCTGTTTATTACCCTTAGGATCCCATTCATCATGGGATATTTTGGTAACATGTTTGCATGAATCCTTTGAAATCCATAAGGCAAAAGAGACAATGGCTACCATACACAATAAATATTCCCTAACATTCGATCAGGCTCCTCACCCCAGGGCTATGGAGGATGGTGGTTTGAATGGTTTCTGTAATTGGGTTGGAGAAAATGAAGGTGTGCATCTCCACTGGCTTCCTGAGCGTGGGAGTGGCTGGCTTTGGTTGGGAGACATTTCGCCCTCCTGTTGTTGAGAGTTGCTAGTGCACGGTGAATAGGAAGACTTTCAAAGCCAGATCTATTGTTTTTAGTTTTTCAGCAGGCATGGACTGCTCTCCTTGGCTCTTCCTTCTCTGCCTCATATATGACACTGCATCAGACCCAAAGGTGTTTTCTTTCACCTTCTAGTCCAAGAGACATCAACAAGGGTATGGAGAAAATATATGTCTAACCTTTGTTAACCCATGATTTTCTAGAACTGATTCTAATACCTAGATGGCCTAAGCAAGTCTCCTCTTGCTCACCAACTACTCCATGAACATTTCCACACTGCCAGTGTATTCTGCTTTGCTGACAATGGCCTTCCCAGACAGAGAAGAACTGTTCTTAGTTATGAGCACACAGGTAACTTCAAACAAAGTTTTGTGGGAAAAGTTTCCTTGAAAAAAAGTTAAGCTCAGTATCTCTACAGACAAGGCCTGTGGTAAAGGAAAGAGTCCAGAGGGTAAAAAGACTTCTTTCTTATAAACTTTTTAAAACCAAATATAAGATTAGAGGGGCTTCCTTGATAGCTCAGGTGGTAAAGAATCTGCCTGCCATGCAGCAGACTCAAGTTCAGTCCCTGAGCCAAGAAGATCCCCTGGAGAAGGGCATGGCAACCTACTCCAGCATTTTTGCACGGAGAAGTCTACGGACAGAGGAGCCTGGCGGGCTACAGTCCGTAGTGTCGCAGAGAGTGGGACACGACTGAATGACTAACACTTTCACTTGCACAAGATTAGAACCATGTGGCAGTTCACAAGGGGCCCACATCCATCTGTGTCCAGAAGAGGCCAATGAGCTTTAATTGTTCTGAAAATGGAGGAGCCCGGGCGTCCAAAAGAATAGGGACTTTAATTCTTACATGCGTTCCCAAACATGAAAACGCATGTAAGAATTAAAGATAATAAAATTTAAAAAAAAATAAATAAAATAAAATGAAAAAAAAAAAAAGAATAGGACTGCAGTGGACACAAACATCTAAAAGTGAATTCAGGCATCATCACCTCCTACAATGAAATTGTGCTGATTAATTCACGTTTGCTATCAGTTTCCTTGCCTTTGAGATGAATGCCCATCCTGGAGCTGTCCTGAGATGTCAACGATCTGACATGGAGTCAAGATCAAAATGACCAGTGTAGCGCCTGGTCCACTATAGGCAACCAGTGTGTGTTTGCCTAATTAATTATATAATAAAAGACTCAGAATCATGACTGGCACAGAGCAGGCAATAAGAAATGTTCTTTCTCCTCCTCTTTTTGTAGAGCATTCAATAAATTAGAATAAAAAAGCACTGCATCTTCAGGGAACACTTTATGAAGGAAAAGATGTGTAAACATTTTTTCATGGTCAACTGGAAAATGAATGCACTTTGAAATTATGATTTGGTATTTTTACCAGCTTGAGTAAATTAACCTATATTGGTATTTTTCCTTCATCTGTAAAACAAGAGGTAAGAATTCATTTTCCCCCCAAAATTGAATCATCTGTATCAAAATATCTAACAGTGGTTGGCAGAAAATCCTCAGTGCAAATTTTCTTTCCCTTGTTCCTTTCTTATGCTGAATAAGGAGGATGGAAACAAGATGATCTTTGAAGTACAATACCATTTAAAAAATATTTTTGGTAATAAGATTATCAGTTGGCCTATAGATTCACCTCAATTCTTCTTAGTATACTATCAATCAAAAAGTAAAACCTAGAGGGGAAATAAAAGTTCAAAAAGCAGATACGTCTACAGGGAAAATGATAATCCAGACAGATAAAGCCCTGTACTGAGACATACGGTATCAAAGCTATTTTTAATTGGTTCTCCATAAAAATAAAAGACCATATTAGAATTGTAAATTGCTGATGTAGTGAAATCATTACTCAATATACATGATGATAATGCCTTAAAATATTTCTTTTCTATAATGCTAAGTCACTGTCAAACTATTCAGCATTAGGGATAAAGGTAGGGCCCAGGGTTTATGGATACTCTCACAATTGGACATTTTTCCAAGTGGTAAGCAAGCTGGTCCAGTCCAGACTTTCCAAGAACAGAGAATTTTGTTATTATCATGGAAATTTGCCCTATAGAGATGAAGGTGGGGAAAAGATGTTATCTTTGGCGGGGAATTTGTCAATAAGCAGGCTAAATTCAAACAGAAAGCTCATAGATCTACTTCAAATGTGCTTTACAACTGAATTAGAGTCACTGTGATTTATTCTAAGCCAACCACACTTCAGTCCAATTTGGCTAACTCCAATGCACACCTATAAAATACTCTTCTTTAGAAAAGAAAAATAGTGAAAGGCTTTCAAAAAGCATATACAAGGAAATCCTTACAACTGTGTCCGACTCTTTGCGACCCCGTGGACTGTAGCCTGCCAGGCTCCTCTGTCCATGACATTCTCCAGGCAAGAATACTGGAATGGGTTGCCATTTCCTTCTCCAGCAGATCTTCCCAGCCCAGGGATCAAACCCAGGTCTCCTGCATTGGATGCCGAAGTTTTAACCTCTGAGCCACCAGGGAAGCCCATTTAATATATTAATCCACTCCTATTAAAGACAGTCCTTAGAGTTAGTTCTCAAAGATATGTGTTCAAATGCTGACTAGATTTTTGTTTTGCTTCTCATGACTATTCTCCAATTGAGAATTTTTTTTAGGAAAGAAAATGTTGAATATATGTAGAAACTAAGGTCTGCCTTCCTTCTTTATTTCATCAAGTTAGCTTATATGTGATTTTCCTAGAATGGATGGAGAGGTATGAACATTCTAATATTTATTATACAGATTTTCTTCAGATTTCAGCAGCCTCAGAGTTTGAAATGGAAGAAACCAAACAGCTGGTTCTTTATTTTCATTTAAGTAAACATAATTTAAATCCTTTAAGTTTCTATACTATATGTAACAGAAAGAAAAATTTTTAGGGAAAAAATTTATATATCTTCAATATGTCTTTTACAAGGAGATTCAGATCATAGAGACAAATTTTTAGCTAACAGTAATTTCAGTATACTGTGTGCTGTGCTGGTGATGGTTGGTGTTTAGTTGCTAAGTTGTGCCCAACTCTTTTTCGACCCCAAGCACTGTAGCCCTCCAGGCTCCTTTGTTCATAGGATTTCTCAGGCAAGAATACAGTGCACTGTGGAAGATAATATTAATTAATTAATTAATATGTAAAAATAAAAGTAGAGATGATAAGTCAGTAAAGTTGCCCTGAATAAGAAATGGAGACATCCAGAAGGACTTAGAACAGGATAGCTGACATGGGTAGACTGGCAGCTGAATGGGGCCAGTGGAGGGGAGACTGAAAAGAAACAAAAATATGGTGGCTTCTGAGTAAGAGGAGAGACCATTAAAATGATGTCAGATGGGAGTTTTCCAAGGCTAGGAAGGTGAAATTTTATGAGTTGAAGACTATGGCCTCTTTCTGTTCTCTTTCTCCTGTATGAAATCTTTAGGAAAAAAAAATTTTTTTTTTCCTCTATTGCCCCAAAGAGTATAGTTTCTTTGAATTGAAGTTCTGAGCTTTACTATAATACAGGGGCAGATCTCTTATAGCAGGGCCACATTTATTCAAATACTATATGGATGAAATGAGGGTCTTCCGTCATAGCTCAGTTGGTAAAGAATCCGCCCGCAATATAGGAGACCCCGGTTCGATTTCTGGGTTGGGAAGATCCGCTGGAGAAGGGATAGGCTACCCACTCTGCATTCTTCGGTTCTCCTATGGCTCAGCAGATAAAGAACCTGCCTGCAATGTGGGAGATCTGGGTTCAATCCCTGGGTTGGGAAGATCCTCTGGAGAAGGGAAAGGCTACCCACTCCAGTATTCTGGCCTGAAGAATTCAGGACTGTATAGTTCATGGATCACAAAGAGTGGGAATGACTGAGTGACTTTCACTTTCACTTTTCATATGGATGAAAGTGAAAGTATTAGTCCCTCAGTATTGTCCTCCTCTTTGTGACCCCATGGACTGTAGCCTGCAAGTCTCCTCTGTCCATGGAATTCTCCAGGCAATAATACTGGAGTGGGTTGCCATTCCCTTCTTCAGGGGATCTTTCCCAGACTCAAGGATCAAAGCGAGGTCTCCTGCACTGGCAGGCAGATTGTTTACAGTCTGAGCCACAAGGGAAGCCAGCTTTACATTGTTGTGGTTCAGTTGCTCAGTCATCTCTGACTCTTTGTGACCCCATGGACTGCAGCATGCCAGGCTTCTCTGCCCTTCACCATCTCCTAGAGCTTGCTCAAACTCATGTCTACCAAGTCGGTGATGCCATTCAACCAGCTCATCCTCTGTCATCCCTTTCTCCTGCCTTCAACCTTTCCTAGCCTCAGGGTCGTTTGTAATAAGTTGACTCTTCAAATTAGATGGCCAAAGTATTGGAGTTTCAACTTTGGCATCAGTCCTTCAGTGAATATTCAGGATTTATTTCCTTTAGGATTGATTGGTTTGATCTCCTTGCTGTTCAAGGGACTCTCAAGAGTCTTCTCCAACACCACAGTTCAAAAGCATAAGTTCTTTGGCACTCAGACTTCTTTATGGTCCAACTCTCACATCCATATATGACTACTGGAAAAACCACAGCTACAACTAGATAGACCTTTGTTGGCAAAGTAATGTCTCTGCTTTGTAATATGCTGTCTAGGTTGGTCATAGCTTTTCTTCCAAGGAGCAAGCATCTTTTAATTCCATGGCTGCAGTCACCATCTGCAGTGATTTTGGAGCCCAAGAAAATAAAATCTATCACTGTTTCCATTGTTTCCCATCTATTTGTCATGAAATGATGGGACTGGGTGCCATGATCTTAGTTTTTTGAATGTTGAGTTTTAAGCCAGGTTTTTCACTCTCCTCTTTCACTTTCATCAAGAGGCTCTTTAGTTCCTTCTCGCTTTCTGCCATAAGGGTGGTGTTATCTGCATATCTGAGGTTATTGATGTTTCTCCCAGCAATCATGATTGCAGTTTCTGCTTCATCCAGCCCAGCATTTCACATGATGTACTCTGCATATAAGTTAAATAAGCAGGGTGACCATATACAGCTTTGATATACTCCTTTCCCAATTTAGAACCAGTCCGTTGTTCCATGTCCCATTCTAACTGTTGCTTCTTGACCTGCATACAAGTTTCTCAGGAGGCAGGTAAGGTGATGCAGTATTCCCATCTCTTTAAGAAGTTTCACTGTTTTTTGTGATCCATTTGCAAAGCTTTAGCGTAGTCAATGAAGAAGAAGTCCATGTTTCTCTTGAATTTTCTTGCTTTTTCTATAATGCAACAGGTGTTGGCAATTTGATCTCTTGTCTCTCTGCCTTTTCTAAATCCATCCTGATCATCTGGAAGTTCTTACTTCACATACTGTTGAAGACTCGCTTGGAGAATTTTGAGCATTACTTTGCTAGTGTGTGCTGCTGCTGCTGCTAAGTCGCTTCAGTCGTGTCTGACTCTTTGTGATCCCATAGACGGCAGCCTACCAGGCTCCTCCATCCCTGGGATTCTCCAGGCAAGAACACTGGAGTGTGTGAGATGAGTGCAATTGTGGGGTAGTTTGTACATTCTTTGGCATTGCCTTTCTTTGAGATTGGAATGGAAACTGACCTTTTCCGGTCCTGTGGCCACTGCTGAGTTTTCCAGCGTTAGGTAGAGTAGTAATATTAAATCTTGTTTTAATCACATAAATGTCTATTTTATTTGTCCTCATTCATCCGTATAATGAAATTTTTTAAATTTATTTGCAGTAATTCCTTTTTTAAAATGAAAAAAAATTACCTCATTGATATAATAGACCTTTTTGGTTTTTTCCCAAGTTTTTAAATTGATATCCTTAATTGCTCTTATTAGCATCTGCAAGCCCCATTGAGAAGGCCTCAATGAAGCTTTCTAAACCAAGTTTTCTCTTTCAAAAAAGTTCATAAGTTAACTTGACTTTTATTTTGTACTACACAGATAATCATTTGAAAAGAATATTCAACTCTTACTAAAATCAGGAACTATGCTCAAGAGGGAACATCACAAAGAATTTTGGTGATTTCAGTTGGAATTCTATACATCAGTTGTAATTTCAACAAATTCAGTTTGATAGTTACTTAACATGTCTATTACACTGTATATTTTACACATATATGCATAAATATACATGCATATATGACATCTGCTATGCAATGAGCATCAGTGGTGGAAAGGTATAGATTTTGAATCTGCAGACACTATTGCTTGAGAAGCACATTGTTAATAAATTTCAAAGTATCTTCGAAAATAATTTGCCTGTGACAGGCAGTCTATTTTCCAATATATATCACCAAACCTTTCCTCTCCCTGACTATCAACTTCTAGGAATCCAAAATTCTTCCCCAGCACCAATCACATGGTCATTTCTCTTTTCTTCTCAATCCCTCTCAAAGTAAAACACTTTTCTTCTTAAAGCAAAGGGAAATCTTCAAAAGGCAACGATATTTGATAAAAATAACACAAGCTAAGTAAGAATTGCTAGACGGAGAAAAAGGGAGGAATGTTCATGCCAGAGGGAAAAGCAGGTACAAAGAATCTGAGTGATGACGAACACGGACTGTTGAGAGTGTAGCTGAAGTCTGCTGGGAGTGATAGAAGACAAAACTAAAACAATAGATTTGAGGAGATGCTTAATGGCCTCGTACAGCCAACTAAAGAAAAATGAAATCATCTTGCAGATCAGAAGCCAATGAAAGTGTTTAAAAAGGAAAATAACATGATCAGATCATTTATTGGAAAGGTTACGGGCTCAGAAAGGATGAAAGAGGATGCATCCTGAGACACAGACAGAACAGAGAAGTTTCTGAAATAGTTCAGATGATCTGTAGTAAGATATTAATAGGAGCTGTTGGAATAGGAAACAAATTAAAGGGTACCAACAATAAAAAATTGCTAAGAATTGGTGAATGACTAGATGTGGAGGTTGATAGAGAGGTTGCAGAGAATGGCTTGAGCTTTGGCTAACAAAGATGTCAGAAGTGGAAGAGAGTTTACAAGAGTTTGCATATGGTAGATGATTAGATGTCAGACACGACTGAAGTGACGCAGCAGCAGCAGCAGCTGATGATTAGATGAAGGTTCCATAAAAAGATACACTATATTTGCATTACCTCTGATGCAATTCTTATATAAACGTCCTACTCTTCAAAGTTCTTATAAAAATTTATCTTTAAAATATGCAAGTTCTAAAATCATTGTTTACAACTAGAAGAAGGAAAAACATAGCTTTCCTAATTGGCAAAATCCATTATATAAGGGGAAAAAAACAAAATCACTAAAAATTTTAAATAATGAGAAAATAAACTTGAAATAAAAACTGGTGAAAAAACAGACTAATTTTTCTTCCATTAAAAAAATAGATTTGCCAACTCATATCTTCATAATATGGCTATAATTTTGATTTCACACCATGACTCAAATATGAATATTCTGTTTACCCTAAAATGCTGATTAACTTTCTATTTTCTATTTAAAATGTGAAAATAGATTTGTTCTAAATATAAACTGACTAATATGTTAAACACTAATGGTTTGTTAGATACTATTAGTCTTGAGCTATCCTACCAGTGTTTTTCAAGAAAGTTTTTATCATCCAAATTGGTTTTGCTTGTAAGGTCAAATATAATATCTCATTTCCTATTATTTAGAACTGAAGAAGAACATTGCTCACATTTTTTAAATAAGCAATCTATAAACGAATAATTATAACAATCATTCCAGTTTCACATCAGTTAGTATTCTGGTCCTACTAAAAAGTTCATTCTCTATGAGAACTAAGAGTTGTTTGGGACAATTACTAAGTAATAATTGTTTAGAAAAAAAAAAACTATGAGACTTTGCAATCAGCTATTTGGTTGGGGTTTGGGAAGTGGAGGTGAAGCCATTGTTTTTTTAGACTGTGTGATTTCAGATTAGATTCCTGGGTCCCAAAGATGCCCTGGAGAATGAAAATACAACTCATTCCAGTATTCTTGCCCAGGAAATCCCATGGACAGAGGAACCAGGCGGACTACAGTCCATGGAGTTGCAAAGAGTTGGACACGATTTAGCAGCTAAACAACTTTACATGCAGACACACAGTAAATAATAATCAATTTAAATCCTTCTTTTTATAAAATTTAGTCCTTTCCAATTTTTGTTCTCTTAACCTTGTAAAGCTGTCAAAAACTTTGTTCTTATTCTCAGACTTTTAGCCAGGAATCAGCTTGAAATCAATAAATGTCCTCAAGGGAAAAGTGGGCACCCCCCGAGGACAGGAATATGTCTCTCTGATTTTTCTATTCCATATATTTCTTCATCCTGTATTAGCTCTCAAATGTCTTTTAATCGATTTGTAAAGTAAATCTGTTCAATTGCTCCAAGAGGATTCACCTGAAACATGAGAAGGAAACATCCTAGGGTTTGATTCAGGATCAAGGTATTTTTCTGCCTTTATCATTGAATTCCCTTGCCCAAAACTGTTTTTTCTGAAAAATTCTAAAGGTTTGGAGTTACTAAATCAAACCTTCCTAGCAGCAATTTTACATTCGGAGAATGATTTTTTAATTTGTTCATCATCATTAGCTTTGTGTCTCTAGTTTTTACCATATTTGAGGGTAGGATAAAGGTCACCACTTTGTTATTCACATGGTTCACAGATGGGACCTTATACTGAGAGGATACTGAAAATCCCCCATCTTAAGAGTATTTTACAAGTGGCCAAAATAGCTCAGTTAGGAGAGCATTAGACTGAAGAGTACATCAGTTTACTCAAAGACCCACAGCTGGCACAACATACTAAAGGGGATATTCTGAGTTGCAAACAAGGAACTCACTGCCTGCAAGTTCTCTGTTCTCCTGATCAGTTAGCTAGCTAGGCATAACTGGCTTCTCAGATCTCAGCTGTCATAATACTAGCTGAACTGCCCTTGCTGCACACAGACTGACAGTCATTATCTGATGCACTTTCACATATGTATGCCTTTATCCTGTCATGATTTAAATATATTTTTGATTAATGATTAATCATATTTTAATATTTTACAGAAGATTCTAATAACCAGGTGGTGCTAGTGGTAAAAATCCTGCCTGCCAACGCAGGAGACATAAGAGACACAGGTTTGATCTCTGGGTCTGGAAGATCCCCTGGAGGAGGAAACAGAAACCCACTCCAGTATGTTTGCCTGGGGAATCCCACGGACAGAGGAGCCTGGTGAGCTACATTCCATAGATTTGGACACAACTGAAGTGGCTTAGCATATGCATGCATACTCATATACGACAGAACTTTAACACTGCAATATGGCACAGCTACTTTATCTAATGTAAGCTTTTTCCAATTAAAACTTCATTGGAAATCTTCCAAGATGTATTTACTATCAGCGACTATTCAGTAAAGCACTCTACCCCCACTACAATCAAAATTTTAGATAACATCTGTCTCTACTCTGTCCTGTAAATGTCTGTGAAAAACCCATGAGAATGATAGTGTCAAAAAGACTAATATGAAACCTATGAAAGAAAGAGTTATGGTTGCTGAGGTGATAGTTACATGAGAAGATACATCAAGTCTACAAGTTTGAAATCTAGGAAGTCAATAATGATGGAAAATTAATTCTGGTTTGTGATGTGTTTGGTATGCAAAGAAAGAATAGATATACAAATTGAAACAAGTAATGACTGAGAAGAGAAGCAAGATGCATCAGAAATATGGAAATGGAGCCACTGTATATTTTTATTATTAAATAAAACATATCATTTAAAAGAAAAATTTAGTGTACCATGTGTGCCCAATCATTCAGTTGTGTCTGACTCTGCGACCCCATGGACTGTAGTGTGCCAGGCTCCTCTGTCTATAGAATTTTCCAGACAAGAATGGTGGAGTGGGTTACCATTTCCTAAATAAAACATATTTTTTTTAATTTAGTGTACCTTAATATGTTTATACAGTTAAAGTAACAACACAGATTATAACTGAAGTAGGGTGACTACATGAAAATAAGTTCAATGAGTTTAGAGAAATTATGTATCAGGACTCGGGCTGAAATCTTTTCTGATGAGAAGTGCGAAACTAGGAAATCAGAATAACTAGCTTCACATATTCAAAGCTGGCTTCTTTCAAAATATTAAGAAAAACCAACATTTGCATTAATTTAAAAAATAACTGAATTTTATACAATTGCACATTTAAAACTGAAAATAAATTATGGACTAGTATAAACATTGCATGCTACACTCAATATGTCACCAAATTTGGAAAACTCAGCAGTGGCCACAGGACTGGAAAAGGTCAGTTTTCATTCCTATCTCAAAGAAGGGCAGTGCTAAACAATGTTTCAGCTACCTTACAATTGTGCTCATTTTGCTAGTAAGGTTATGCTCAAAACCCTTCAGTCTAGGTTTCAGCATTATGTGAACCAAGAAATTACAGATGTACGAGCTGGGTTTAGAAAAGACACAGGAACTAGAGATCAAATTGCCAACATTCACTGCATCATAGAGAAAGCAAGGGAAATCCAGGAAAACATCTGTTTCTACCTCACTGACTACATGAAAGCCTTTGACTGTGTGGATCACAATAAACTGGAAAATTATTAAAGCAGTGGGAATACCAGACCACCTTACTTGTCTCCTGAGAAACCTGTATGCAGATCATGAAGCAAGAGTTAGAACCTTACATGGAACAACTTACTGGTTCAAAATTGGGAAAGGAATAAGACAAGGCTGTATGTTGTCACCCTGCTTATTTAACTTATATGCAGAGTACATCATGCAAAATGCCAGGCTGGATGAATCCCAAGCTGGAATCAAGATTGTGGGGGGAAATATTAACAACCTCAGATATGCAGATGATACCACTCCAGTGGCAGAAAGTGAAGAGGAAATAAAGAGCCTCTTGACAAGGGTGAATGAGGAGAGTGGAAAACCTGGCTTAAAACAGAACATTCAAAAAATGAAGATCATGGCATCTGGTCCCATCACTTTAAGGCAAAGAGATGGGGAAAAAGTGGAAGCAGTGACAGATTTTATTTTCTTGGACTCCAAAATCACTACAGATGGTGACTACAGCCATGAAATTAAAAGACGCTTGCTTCTTGGAAGGAAAGTTATGACAAACCTAGACAGCAATTATTAAAAGCCAGAGACATCACTTTGATTCTAAAGATCCATATAGTCAAAGAATAGATGCTTTTGAACTGTGGTGTTGGAGAAGACTCTTGAGAGTCCCTTGGACTGCAAGGAGATCCAACCAGTCCATTCTGAAGGAGATCAGCCCTGGGATTTCTTTGGAAGGAATGATGCTAAAGCTGAAACTCCAGTACTTTAGCCACCTCATGCAAAGAGTTAACTCATTGGAAAAGACTCTAATGCTGGGAGGGATTGGGGACAGGAGGAGAAGGGGACAACAGAGGATGAGGTGGCTGGATGGCATCACTGACTCAATGGACGTGAATCTGAGTGAACTCCGGGAGTTGGTGATGGACAGGGAGGCCTGGCGTGCTGCGATTCATGGGGTCGCAAAGAGTCGGACATGACTGAGTGACTGAACTGAACTGAACTGATGCTTTTTTTCAGTAGTCATGTATGAATATGAGTGTTGGACCATAAAGGAGACTGAGTACCAAAGAATTTACACCTTCATATTGTGGTGCTGGAGAAGACTCTTAAGAATCCCTTGGAAAAAAAAAAAAAAAAAGAATCCCTTGGACTGTAAGATCAAACCAGTCACTCCTAAAGGAAATCAGCCCTGAATAGTCTTTGGAAAGACTGATTGCTGAAGCTGATGCTCCAATACTTTGGCCACCTGATGTGAAAAGCCAACTCAATGAAAACAGTTATGATGATGGGAAAGACTGAAGGCAGGAAGTGAAGGGGATGGCAGAGTATAGGATGGTTGGATGGCATCACCGCCTTGATGGACATGAGTTTGAGGAAGCTCTGGAAACTGGTGACATACAGGGACGCTTGCTGTAGTCCATGAGGTCGAAAAGAGTTAGACAAGACTTAGCAACTGAACAACCACAACATTAATATTAATTAAATTACAGTGATATAGACCACTACTCTATACATTTGGTATAAGGAGATCATTATATTAGATATAGCAAAACAATGCAATTTTTTAAATTAATTACAATAATTCTTGGGGTTGGAAACAAAGGTGCATAAATGCTTCTCTCTGTAAAGGACCTCTATCTCCCCCCTTAATTCCATATGCATCCTTTTTTATTGAAGTATATTTGTTTTACAGTATTGTGCTGCTGCCGCTGCTGCTGCTGCTAAGTCACTTCAGTTGTGTCTGACTCTGTGCAACCCCATAGATGGCAGCCCACCAGGCTCCTCCGTCCATGGGATTTTCCAGGCAAGAGTACTGGAGTGGGTGCCATCGCCTTCTCCAATGCATGAAAGTGAAAAGTGAAAGTGAAGTCGCTCAGTCGTGTCCGACTCTGTGCAACCCCATGGACAGCAGCCCACCAGGCTCCTCCATCCATGGGATTTTCCAGGCAGGAGCACTGGAGTGGGTGCCATCGCCGTCTCCGAATGGTGTGCTAGTTTCAGGTATACAGCAAAGTGATTCAGTTATATATACAATATATATATATTCTTTTTAGAGTCTTTCCATATGTATCATTTTTTTCTGCTATTTAAATTTATAGTCCCTAAGAAATATATTTTCAAGAAATGCATTTTCAAAACTAATTTGACTTGTATTCATTATTACTGTTGATTGGAAAAGGATGTCTTTTATGTAGAAATTGTGTATACTACTGATACTTTACATGTTGTAGATTTGTCTGAAAGTTGTGATATATTCCATCCCAACACTTCATACCTTCTCTGACAAATAAATGCTGGTGTAAATACCTTTAAAAAAAAGAGTCTGGGGCCAAAAAGCCAAGTATCCCATATGGAATAGAAGCTACCAAGCAAGAATATGGGGAGGCAGAGTGGATACAACAAAGAAAGTAAAAGTACAGAATTGGCAAAGCTGGAGAATATATTACTAATAAGACACACATTTCCCAGAAAATTTTGTAGTCTGCGTAGACTATAAATAATGTGTGATCACAGGAATTCTCAGAGAGTAAACCTATTGCTTCTAAGTAGAAGTATGAATGTGTTGTGGAAAGGGAAGGGACTTAATCTCAAGTTAAATGACACAGTTCTGCCACCAAGGGTTAGTATGACCTTGGAAGGCTATCCAGTCTCTCTGAGTTTCAACAACCTCCTCTACACATTAACAATTTAAAGGATCTCTGAGATATTTCCTAGCCTGAAAATGATGTCTACTATGATGAGGAAATACTCAAGGTAAAAGTTAAATGACTCCAAGAAGAGGCTGAAAGCAAATCTATCCTAAGCAAAAAGGCAGGAATCCAAGCAATGGGATCTGAGAGAGGAGCAAGACTCTGTGTACATTTGGGGCCTGCGATAGCATTATTCCTTCCTTTCACCTGCAAGAAATCCTGCAGCACTGTCTCTTCTCTTGGTGGTGTGAGCAGAAGGCGGTTTAAGGCCTAGTTTTCACAGATTACAGTCCTCCCTTTTGATCACTGAGACTTACAAGGTATCAACTGTGTTTTTGTTACTCCCTGACTATTTTTCTTTTCTTTTTTTTAGTTATTCTATATGGAATCCTATAGGATCTTCCCTAGGTGATTGTATTTAACTTGCATTTATGCTTTTACTTTTGAAGGAATATCTGAGTAATTTACAAACTAGTAACACATTGATTTTGACTCTTACCAAATATGTGCAAGGGGAAATTTAAGTCTTCATCATAACTCACTCTTCTATACTACATTAACAAAGTAAATATTATATAAATATGATAGGTTGATGGGGAAAAGGAGACCTTTTTTAAGAAATAAATTATTATTTGTGATAACTTTAATAAGGTCAAGTGACTTAATTAGCTTGATTTTACCTTACTGAAAAACTTCAATTTTTTTAACTTATCATTTTACATTAGAGTATAGCCGATTAACAATGCTGTAAAAGCATCAGGCGGACAGCAAAGGGACTCAGACATACATATACATGTATCCATTCTCCTCCAAACTCCCCTTCCATCCAAGCTTCCACACAACACTGGTTAGAAAAATAAATAAATAAAAACCTTAGATTAACTTCCTTGGCTTATTCTTTTTATGAATACAAGGGAGATAAAACAGGGAAATGGAGTGTTTGTCAATGAGCCTAGGATCTACTGCAAGGAGGAAATAGGCTCCAGGCAAGAACAACAGATCCCAAGATGATAATCTTGTTGCTCAAGCATTCTAAAGTATCAAGGAACAGAGTCAGGCCAAATAATATGTATTTTTATAATTTATACACTTATTTGCATAAAGCCTTACAAAGGTGTAGAATTTACCTCACAGTAAACAATCAGCTAAACTGTTAAAAAAGTAAAATGTCAATTAAAACCCACCTAGAACAGAGGCAATATGTTCAGGACCATAGTTGTAGGCATGCCAAAATGAGGGATGAGAATGTTTAGTGTTAGAAGGTTGCGAGCACTTTCTGGTTATTGTTCAATCTCTCCACGCCTCAGTTTGCACATTCACAAAGGGGGGTTACTTATAGTACCTAATTTTATAAGAAAATATAAACTTTAAAATTAATTAATGCACATAATGTTCTTAAGACAGTGCCAAGCACATTGAATCAACAAATTTCAGTTAATAAGATCAGTAAGTACTGCTGCTGTTGTTGTTATATACATCACAGATATCTTGGCCAAGAACTGAAGAACATGCACTCTAGTTGAGAGATTAGGTATTTTGGCTATGGTCTTCACAGAAAAGAGATGACACAGTGAAGCAGTTTAATGGAGGAGAGTGGAACAAAGGGACTTTTTTATTTACAAAGTTAGGGAGAATTTTAAAAAAGAAACCAACAAAAGACAGCACTCTACCCCAAGGCTAACAATGTTAGGGAGTCTTAAAGAAGGCAGAGCACTGAAGAATTGATGCCTTTGAATGTGGTGCTAGAGGAGATTCTTGAGAGTCCCTTGGAAAGCAAGGAGATCAAAGCAGTCAATCTTAAAAGAAATCAACCCTGAATACTCTTTGGAAGGACTGATGCTGAAGCTGATGCTCCAATATTTTGGCCACCTGATGTGAAGAGCTGACTCATTGGAAAAGACGATGATGCTGGAAAAGATCAAAGGCAGAAGGAGAAGAAGGCAACAGAGGATGAGACGGTTGGATGGCATCACCCATTTAATGGTCATGAACTTGGAGGAGATGGTAATGGACACAGAAGCCTGGTGTGTTGCAGTCCATGGGGCTGCAAAGTCAGACACTACTTGGCAACTGAACAACGACCAATTGCTAAAAAGTGACAAGAAAGGAAAATAGTTACGAGAACCCAGAATGAATGGCTATAAGGGAGAAGAAGATTGGCTGACCCTTAGTAGAGCAATGGAGACAGACCATAGCAATCTGACAAAATTCAGATGAGTAACTATCACAATCATCCATTTTTCCCATCCTCCAAATCCACTGGCCATACACAGTTCAGTTCAGTCACTCAGTTGTGTCTGCCTCTTTGCAACCCCATGGACTGTAGCATGCCAGACTTGCCTGTCCAGCACTAACTCCCGGAGCTTGCTCAAATTCAGGTCCATCCAGTCAGAACTGGATGTCAAAAGTGAGGGGACAATTTTATACTATCTATAGAGATCATCTTCCTGGGCACAAAGAAAGATAGAGAAGGACAGAGGAACAAAAGGGAATTATCCAGCACAACTGTGCAGATGAAAGGAAAGAAAAGTTGAATACATGGACCATTTTGGAGGATTTATCCCAACTCTCACTCCACCTCAGAACAGGGATTAAGTTTAGGTAGAAAATAGGACTGACTGACATATGAAAATTACTGAAGAAAAACAGATCCCGAGTTTTACCCTGCTCCCAAAGTAAAAACAACAACAAAACACAAACTTTTTCTAAAAAATCATATAAATTAAAAATTTAACATTTGAAAAACTTAATTCACTTTTAGAGTTTATACTCTGGGTAAAACTTTGTATTTATATTCCAAGCTTCACCTTTCAAGCATAATGGTTTATTTATGTTAAAATTTTAATATTTCTGGCTGGACAGTCTACTTAACTGGGCTTTAATATTTTAAATCTCTATATGAAAGAAAAGTCTGAAGTGATGATGAGGATTAAGAGGGAAGAACGGAAAAAGTGGATGGGGCACAAAATGGTGAGTATAGAACGTCACTTTACCTTATTCACAACTTCCCTAAGGTCAATTTATTTCTACCCTAATAAAAAACGAAAGACTCTTTATCTTATACTTACTATAAGTAGGTAATTGATGAGGTGAAACAGACATCTAAGATAAGAATGAGCTTCTAAAAATCTAGCCAGGTGGACAAACAGAACACACGCAAGAGCTCTGAAGAGAGAGCCATTATTTTCATTTGTATCAGTGAATTTCTTCTTATTTCTTGAATACATTTATGAGCATCTCATATTTTTTCTAATATAAACATGTCTCTATGTGTCTTTAATATTTTGATTTATATTTTATTCAGCTGTACTTTCATTTTTATTCATACTTTCCTTTGTTTCTCTTTTTTTTAAACTCATTTTAGTTCTTACTTCACTTTTTACTTCATTTATGCACACTACATTATTAATAATGACAACACTTCAGTCCCTGAGTCTCCCTCTGAACTGCCTCATTGGACATATCCCAGCAAAGAAGCAGGGCATTCATCATGGCTCTTTCTAGAGTTTATTGACTCCTGACTTTTCATTTCCAATTTTACTCAAAGTCATTTCAGTTCAGTTCAGTCAATCAATAGTGTCCAACTCTTTGCAACCCCATGGACTGTAGCACACCAGGCTTCCCTGCCCATCACCAACTCCCAGAGCTTGCTCAAACTCATGTCCACCCAGTCGGTGATGCCATTCAACCATCTCATCTTCTGTTGTCCCCTTCTCCTCCTGCCTTCAGTCTTTCCCAGCATCAGGGCTTCTTCCAAGGAGTCAGTTCTTTGCATCAGGGAGCCAAAGTATTGGAGTTTCAGCTTCAGCATGAGTCCTTCCAAAAAATATTCAGGACTGATTTCCTTTAGGATTGACTGGCTTGATCTCCTTGCTGTTCAAGGGGCTCTCAAGTCTTCTCCAACACCACACTTCAAAAGCATCAATTCTTTAGCACTCATCTTTCTTTATGGTCCAACTCTCACACCCATACATGACCACTGGAAAAACCATCACTTTGACTATATGGACCTTTGTCAGCAAAGTAATGGCTCTGCTTTTCAATATGCTGTCTAGGTTGGTCATAGCTTATCTTCCAAGGAGCAAGCGTTTTTTAATTTCATGGCTGCAGTCACCATCTGCAGTGATTTTGGAGCTCAAGAAAAAGTCTGTTACTGTTCCCATTGTTTCCCCATCTACAAATTGGGTTAGGTGAATACAGGGTTTTTTAACTTCAAAGTAGCTGTATTTCTTCTTCTTTGATCTTTTTTAAACTATTTGGTAGGCTTATTGTATTGTGCTCATGGGATGAGGTCCATACAATCTCAGCTTTCTAGATCACAAATATTTGGCCACAAGATCTCTCTTTATACTCTTACAGATTACAGAAGACCTTAAAAAGTTTTTATTTTTATGAGTTATAGCTATCAATACTCACCTAATTAATTCTGTTTACACTCTAGAGCCAGGAAATGATTAGAAGGAAGACCTTCCTGCAGAATTTCTAGTAACAAAACAGGTTTTTCTGTTTTTTTCTTCCTTCCATCACTGTTAGTCAAGGCATGATGCACGAATGGGTCATTAGTAAGCTGAACATGAGTTTAAATCTGATTTTAAAAATCTTACTAATGAACTTTAAAATTTTACAAAGTTGTTGCTAATTGATTCCTGAGACCAGTATATCTTTCAGGGGAAGATATTGTTTATAATAATATCAAGCTCTATGTGAATGAGCCAAAATGCCATATTTTTTTTAATTTACATAACCTGAAAATCTAAAATAACCCCTATTCTATGTCTGATTAGGGCCACCAAATTTTCCCATTGACATATCTTATCTTAAGCTAACTACAGTCTCCCACACATTACTTAAATACTGCCATCTTTCACATATTATACACCTTGCACATCAACTCTACATTCGAAAAACTAGCTATCATCAGAGCACAACAGTAAACATTCCAGGTCTTCTTAGGGCATAGACATAGAACTAACAAATAGTTTTTTTTTGCCACTTTTTTTTTGGGGGGGGGGGGTCTTGAAGCACATCACAGGGTCAACCAGAATCAAGGAGGGGGGTTGCATATAAACACATGTGTACTTAGTTTATTTAAGGAGTGTCCAATCACAAAGAAAAAACCTTCCTGTACAACTAGCCATACGTGGATGAGTATTAAATAATTGTCTAAAAAAATGTGTCTGTGTTTTAGGTTTTAAAGTATTTCTTCAGAAAGCCCTGCTTTGCTAGTACTCAAAGTCATGATGCTAAACTTATGGCTGGATACCAGAACAAATTTTCTGCAGAAAGAGAATAACAATAAAGATTTCAAATTACACTGTGCAAGTCAATAAGAGCAGTTAAAAGTTGCAGCAGTGTAAATTTTAGTAAGGCTCATTCCTAAATCTCATTCACGAGCCTTGCAGAGAACTGTAAAGAGAAATAAGTTGATGTAGATAACTTTCCACACTATAGTGACCTAAAATAGAATGAAATTCAATCTCTATAGATAATCCTATACACGATGCTATATTTAAAATAGATAATCAACAAAGAGCTACGATAGCATAGGCAACTCTGCTCAGTAGTATGTAGCAGCCTTGATAGAAAAAGACTTTGAAAAAGAATAGATACAATACATGAGTAACTGACTCACTTTGCTGTACACTTGAAACTACTATAACGCTGTTGCTGCTCCTAAGCCACTTCAGTCGTGTCCGACTCTGTGTGACCCTATAGACGGCAGCCCACCAGGCTCCTACTCAACTACATTTCAATAGAAAATCAAAAGCCAAAAAATATAATACATATCCCTCTTGTCCTTTTCCTTATGTAAATCTTTGAGTAATGTGGCAATTAAATTTAGTTCCCAAAAATATATTCCCAGTGAGCATCAAGAAAGAATATATAATTTTTAAGCTAAGAAAAGAGTAGCCCCCAAACACAGAATCTATCAGGATCTTATAAGAAAGACTCAAATGGCTTTTAGATATATAAGAATAATCACTAAATTAAATATGTAAGGAAAGAACACAGGGATCAGGCTTATCTCCTATTGTATTTAAAATAAAACACTCTGAAGGAAATCTGTATACAAATAAAAATTTTATTGTTAAGAGAGACCAAAGCATTAAACAGTAAAACATTACACAAAAATGTTTGGAGTTTTCTACTCCACTAACCATCACAAATTAACTGGATAATTCAAAAGTTTGAAAAATATTTGAGTGACAATTATAAGAAGTCATTCAAATTCAATACAATTGAAAACATGTTATTTTTTTTAATTTACAAACAATTTCACTTATATCACCTACATAATCCTTATAACTACTCAGTGAAGTAGATACAGTGAAGTAGATACTGACATTTTAGTTTCAGTGATCAAATGATATGCTCTTCTAATTGACTGAACTCTTACTTTATCTAATTTAGTGTCATTTTCTATTATGAAAGCTCACAGAAGATAAAAAAAGATACAAAATTTGTACTGAATCAGTAATGTATTATGTGAAGTTACTGGGACGATCTTGGACCATGAAGGCATATATAGCTTACATGATAATAAGTTGCCAGCACTCCAGCCAAATCCTACCCAAAGTTTCACATGGCAATAACTGAATAAAGTACAGTGGTGACAGTCCCTCATTCTGGATGGAACACGTATTCTTCAAGGGAAGATGTCAGTTCAGTTCAGTTCAGACACTCAGTCGTGTCCAACTCTTTGTGACCCCATGAATTGCAGCACGCCAGGCCTCCCTGTCCATCACCAACTCCCGGAGTTCACTCAGACTCACGTCTATCAAGTCAGTGATGCCATCCAACCATCTCATCCTCTGTCGTCCCCTTCTCCTCCTGCCCCCAGTCCCTCCCAGCATCAGAGACTATTCCAATGAGTCAACTCTTTGCATGAAGTGGCCAAGTATTAGAGTTTCAGCTTTAGCATCAGTCCTTCCAATGAACACCAAGGACTAATTTCCTTTAGAATGGACTGGTTGGATCTCCTTGCAGTCCAAGGGACTCGCAAGAGTCTTCTCCAACACCACAGGTCAAAAACATCAATTCTTCAGTGCTCAGTTTTCTTCATAGTACAACTCTCACTTCTGTACATAACCACTGGAAAAAACATAGCCTTGAATAGATGGACCTTTGTTGGCAAAGTAATATCTCTGCTTATTAATATGCTATCTAGGTTGGTCATAACTTTCCTTTCAAGGAGTAAGCATTTTTTCATTTCATGGCTGCAATCACCATCTGCAGTGATTTTGGAGCCCAAAAAAATAAAGTCTGACACTGTTTCCATTGTTGCCCCATCTATTTGCCATGAAGTGATGGGACCGGGCGCCATGATCTTAGTTTTCTGAATGCTGAGCTTTAGGCCAACTTTTTCACTCTCCACTTTCACTTTCATCAAGAGGCTCTTTAGTTCTTCTTTGCTTTCTGCCATAAAGGTGGTGCCATCTGCATCTCAAGTTATTGATATTTCTCCCAGCAATCTTGATTCCAGCTTGTACTTCATCCAGCCCAGCATTTCTCATGATGTACTCTGCATATAAGTTAAATAATATTTGGTTCTAGGGTGACAATATACAGCCTTGACGTACTCCTTTTCCTATTTGGAACCAGTCTGTTGTTCCATGTCCAGTTCTAACTGGTGCTTCCTGACTTGCATACAGATTTCTCAAGAGGCAGGTCAGGTGGTCTGGAATTCCCATCTCTTGAAGAATTTTTCAGTTTATTGTGATCCACACAGTCAAAGGCTTTGGCATAGTCAATAAAGCAGAAATAAATGGTTTTCTGGAACTCTCTTGATCTTTTGATGATCCAGCAGATGTTGACAATTTGATCTCTGGTTTCTCTGCCTTTTCTAAAACCAGCTTGAACATCTGGATGTTCAAGCTTCACTTATTGCTGAAGCCTGGCTTGGAGAATTTTAAGCATTACTTTACTAGCATGTAACATGAGTACAATTGCGTGGTAGTTTGAGCATTCTTTGGCATTGCCTTTCTTTGGGATTGGAATGAACACTGACCTTTTCCAGTCCTATAGCCACTGCTGAGTTTTCCAAATTTGCTGGCATATTGAGTGCAGCACTTTCATGGCATCATCTTTCAGGATTTGAAATAGCTCAGCTGGAATTCCATCAACTCCACTAGCTTTGTTTGTAGTGATGTTTCCTAAGGCCCACTTGACTTCACATTCTAGGATGTCTGGTTCTAGATAAGTGAACACACCATTGTGATTATCTGGGTCATAAAGATCTTTTTTGTGCAGTTCTTCTGTGTATTCTTGCCACCTCTTCTTAGTATCTTCTGCTTCTGTCAGGTCCATACCATTTCTGTCCTTTATTGAGCTCATTTTTGCATGAAATGTTCCCTTGGTATCTTTAATTTTCTTGAAGAGATCTCTAGTCTTTTGCATTCTATTGTTTTCCTCTATTTCTTTGCACTGATCACTGAGGAAGGCTTTCTTATCTCTCCTTGCTCTTCTTTGAAACTCTGCATTCAAATGTGTGTATCTTTCCATTTCTCCTTTGCTTCTCACTTCTCTTCTTTTCACAGCTATTTGTAAGGCCTCCTCAGACAGTCATTTTGCTTTATTGCATTTCTTTTTCTTGGGGATGGTCTTGATCCCTGTCTCCTGTACGGTAATAGATGGCTAATAAACCCATGAAAAGATGCTCAACATTACACATTATTAGAAAAATGTAAGTCAAAACTACAATGATGTACCACCTCATACCATCAGAATGGCCATCATCAAAAAATCTACAAACAATAAATGCTGGAGAGGGTTTGGAGAAAAGGGAACTCTCTTGCACTGTTGGTGGGAATGCAAATTGATAATAGCCACTATGGAAACCAGTATGGAGGTTCCTTAAAAAACTAGGAATAAAACTTTATATGACCCAACAGGGATTCCCTGGTGGCTCAGATGGTAAAGCATCTGCCTGCAATGCGGGAGACCCGGGTTCAGTTCCCGGGTTGGGAAGATTCCCTGGAGAAGGAAATGGCAACCCACTCCAGTACTCTTGCCTAGAAAATTCCATGGATGGAGGAGCCTTGTGGGTCCCAGCCTGGTGGGACCCACCCTCCTGGTGGGTCCCAGTCCATGGGGTCGCAAAGAGTTGGATATGACTGAGCGACTTCACTTCACTTCACTTCATGACCCAACAATGCCGCTACTGAATATAAACTCTGAGGAAACCATAATTGAAAAAGACAAATGTACCCCAATGTTCATCGCAACACTATTTACAACTAGGACAGGCATTTCAGTGGAATATAATAATTCATGATATAAAATTTTTTCTGAATTAGCTTTTCTTCCCCAATCAAGAATATCATATATTTGACTAAACAAGGTTCCTTATACAGATACTATGTGGTAAATTTCTTCCAGATCTCAATAACAACAAAATAGAGATATTGTGACATGCTTTATTCTACTAATTCCCAAGTCTTTTTGTTTTTCTCTTTCCCATGGCTGCCAAAAAGTTTAGTTTGTTTTATGAAATTGTAGTAGGTTTTTAGAAACATAGATTATTGGAATTTCTTTTTTTATATCCTCCCCTTATCCGTCATTGACTGAGCTGTCAACAAAAACAAACCAAAAAAAAATCTTGTATTAATTTTTTGATTAACTTTTTAATTTTTAAATAAATTTTTGTGTGCCATATAAATTTTATGTTTCATTGTAATGTTAACTCTTCTTATAAGTAAATAATTTTTACATATCTCTTTGTACATTTTTCTGAGGGACAGTATTGATATCAAAATAACTTTTTTGACTAATTCTTGACAATCACTTATTTGTCAAATTACTTTTTCCTGAGTATTTGAGGTTTGGAGTTATAAAAAAGATATGCATTATTTCTCACGTAGAATTCATTTTCTCTGTGTTATTAAGTCAGTCACTAAAGTTTCTCCTGTTTTTCCACTTGTCATATAGAGTCAAGGATGTCTATTTCTCAGCATCATTGAGTAAATCCAGTGGGATAGTATATGTGACACCATTTTATAAACTATGAAGTGATAGCCTAAATTTTTATATTCTTTCATCACATAATCAAGCACAGGAAAGCTAACTTTTGATAAATTTATATTCAGGATTAATTGGAATTTAATTTTAATGGAACATGAGATTTAAATGTCTTCTTGAAATGAGCATATATGGTCTAAGTAAATCCCATAAATTACTTAATGGCTGTCAATCACATAAATAAAGCAAGCTTTACATGGGTTGTGTTATCAGATCAGCCTCAAAAAGCAATGAGTAAATATTTGTCAACTTCATTCATTTACTTTCCTTTTACTCTTCTCTTACCAAACTATACTTACAATGGATAGTATTTTGGATATGTACTTTGCTTTTTTATGTATATAGTTCCTATCATATTTTTCAAATGTTCATTAATTTTGTCTAACATCAACGTTGTCTATCTTCAATCACCAGTCTTTACAGGCAGAGAATCCATTCACACAATTGCCAAAAACATCACTTCATAATGATCCAAGCATAAACTGACACATTTATGAATTCTGTTAGTAATCACATACAAAAGTGAACATTTTCATGGTAAAAGTATATCCATCCTTGCTCCTCTTTGTAGTAGTATAAATCTAGAGAATTGAGACCTAATCTACTGATGTAACTAAAATATATGCAAGTGGAAACATATAGCAATTTTAATGTATGTTTTGCTACATTACTTTCAACTAAAAGTAATCTTTAAAAAATGCATTTTACTATCCAGATGGGAAAGTAGAAATGGAAAATAGGAAAGATATTTCACTTGGTTCTGGAAGGAAAGCACATCAATTAACAGATTTTAAATTATTGGCCTGCTTTCACAAATAATGTATTTTGAGGCAGTGTGTATATGTAGAAAGGAAGTTTCATAGTATCTGTTACTATTCCTTTAAGAGCTGTAACTTCAGTAAAAAAGTAATGAGTTGAAAGAATTAGAAAGACATCAGGAGCCTTCTAACAATTAGAAGAATCTGTTAATTAGCACAGAATATGAATCTTAAGCTGCCTTGCTCATCAAATCATTTATTTTAATGAAATAATGCGGATCAGAAACCTTGCTAACACAAAAAAATAATTATAAGAAAAATATTTAAATAAGCAAAAGCCTTCTATAGCAATATGGCCCAAGACTACAAGATGTTGGAACACTTAAAACTGGAGTTATCATGTCATGTACCTTCCTCTTAGGGATTCTGTCAGGATTTATTAACTGGAATTTGCTTCATGAGTATTAAAGAAGAGGATGGAGTAGTCCACCATTCCAAAATGGTGCAAATGGCTCATTAAGTTTATCATTTTAAAAGCTCAGAGAAAATAGGAGTGGCTCAGAGTTGGTCTAAATAAGAACCATGGGACTTCACTATTCATAATGATAAAGAAATGACAAAATTCTATGAGCAGTCATTCAGAGTTCATTGATTGATATTTCACCAGATTTTAAAGTATCAAATACAAAAGATAAAAGAAACATCCGTGAGTGTAATGGAGACACAGAAGAATATACAGTAGAGAAATGGTATGTGTGCTTGCATAGATACAAACATCATTTATGGCTTATCTAGTTTCATCATCTTTTGAGAATTCATTTCATGTGCCCAGTCAGTGTAATTTTTCTTAGTGTCTCTAAAACTCCAGTAATTTGTCCTTCCATTAGGAGACCCTTCTGTGTGTTCCACTGTGTGTATTTAGTTTTTTAAGTGAATTTTTTCCTATCTAATGTGCACTGCAAAATGCTGGCTGCCTACTTTACTTAAAAGCAGAATGGTTGTGAAGTCTTATTACTGTCTAATCTGAGAAGACACTATGATATGAATCTAAAGCAAGAGAGAGACAGAGAAAGAGAGATGAAGAGGAAAAGATCAGATATTAGGAACAATAGACACAGTGCCTAGAGTCTAGGATACATTCAGAAGTCCAAGAAAATGTTTTAATTTCCTTCAAAATTGGGGGAAAATGAATTTCTGGTTTGAAGAAAACGTACTATATCTTTGTGCCAGTACTGTCATATTCTTTTTATTAATCGTTAATTTTTAATGGAGAAAAAGATCTATGAAGGCAAAAGTGCCTAAGGTCCACCAAAAAAAAAACAATGCAGCCCTGAAAAAGACAAAGAAAGAGAAAGGGAGAAAAAGAATCTGTTGACTTCTGTGAACAGAATTACTTCCTGGTTAAGGTATGAGAAGAACTGCAGTGTGATACTCTTCTTCATGTAACAATATCAAATGTCCCCTATCCCCAGGAGTTCAGGGGATGTTTCTGGTTTTCATTTTTCTACCATCATATAACTTAACTTGGTTACTCTAAACTAATCAGTTTAGGCTTTAAACCTAGATGCCTGAACAAAGACCTAAGTTCAAATGTGTTGCTAAATAACAATTGTTAATTATTGTGTCGAGTTTCTGATGTAATACCTCATTTATTTGATTTAATAACCCCATGAGACAATGAGTAATGTTAGTAAACTTTCAAATATGAGAACTGAAGTATAAAGACATTAAAAGGATCTATAGATTCCCCGCATATTAGGCCTCAAATGGCTTACAGGATTAGAGGGAAAGAATCAAAAATCCATCTTATTATCCACATACTTGTTCAGATTCTCAAACGCATGTTCTTTCAGATTTATAAAACTTTTTTTTAACCTACAACTATTTCCCACCTAAGGCTTCTTATAAAAATAGACGTTTACTAGTAAAGAAGAGTTAATAACATTTTAATTTCAAACTGCTATTGTTACATATTAAATCTATTTAAAAAGCCATTCCTGGGAAAATTGGTATAACACCTTTAAAAACCAGCTTGGTAGTATCTGGTAAAGATAGATATATGCACATACCAAGACCCAATAATCCCATTCCTAGATGTATATTCCTAGAAAGAAATTTGTGTATATGTGTGCTAAAATATTCAAGAATATTCAGAACTGGAAACATCTTATATATTCATCAAAGTATAAAGTACAAATAAAATGTACTATATTCACATTTATACAAAGGAATACTCCACAGCAATCAAAATGAACTAATTATATGCCCACATAAAACCATGGATGAGTTTTACAAATATATTGTTGTTGGATTGCAAGGAGATCAAACCAGTCAATCTCAAAGGAAATCAACCCTAGATATTCACTGGAAGGACTGATGCTGAAACTGAAACTCTAACACTTTGGCCATCTGATGCTAAGAACCAACTCACTGGAAAAGACCCTGATGCTGGGAAAGATTGAAGGCAGGAGGAGAAGGGGACGACAGGGAATGAGATGGTTGGATGGCATCACCAATTCAATAGACATAAGTTTGAGCAAACTCCTAGAGATGGTAAAGAACAAGGAAGCCTGGTGCTACAATCCATGGGGTTGCAAAGAGTTGGATATGAACGAGCAACTGAACAACTGTTGAGTGAAAGAGACCCAATACAAAAAGATGCAGACTACTGTATGATTTCATCTGCAGAAAGTTCAGGAAAAGCCAAAATGAAACTACAGTTCTAGAAGTTGAGACCACTGTCCAGCTGGTTATCTTCGGCAATGATAGGATAGGTTGTGATTGCAGTGGATCACCAGAATGACTCCTAGGTTTTAGCAATAATCTACTTTCTTTGACCTGAGACTGATTTTAGTACTGTATTCACTTTGTGATAGTTTATTAAGCTGTGGTTTATGTACTTTTATATGTATGTCATATTTTGGTAAACATTTTTTTTAAAAACCTAAGGTAAAAATTCCTGCAACTTAATTTCTACATAGCTTTTAATATATTGTGTTAATACTCTTTGCAAATAAAATATAATAGATTGGAATTTTTCTTATGAGACTTGCTAACTTGAGGAAATTATTAAAGAAGAAGCAAGTGTGAATTATTCTGACATACTTTGTGGGAATAACTCATATGGTTATAGTACAGAGACAAATTTCTGAGATGATAAATGATGACACAGAGAATTAATTTAATTGTTATGAGGATAAAATCAACGCAGTAGATTAACACATCTCCTAAATTTAAAAATCTATGTATGTCCCCCTGTAAGGATTTAGTTATATTTTCTGAAGTCGCAGTCTGATTTAAGCATAGAATATTCTAAGGTAGAAACTTACTAAATTGATAGCTCCTAACCTGTTTTTCTTAAACACTGTGTTAAAGTTATATGAGAAAAATATTATAACAATAATTTTAGAATTTAAAAATGAAAGGAGAGCTTAAAGCTAGAAAAAATCATATTTGACAAATATTTATAGCTTGGTAACTCTAAATAACGTCTTCTATATTCTTTCTGACATGTTTTGGTCTAAAATGGATTAGATAAATGATAAAATCCATGCTGGGCTCTGCTTTCGTCTGCATGCTGCTGAGCAATCATCAAAGTTATCTAGTAATTTAAGGGACTGATCTAGTATTATCTCCTAATGATTAGGTCAAATCAGTCAGGTTGGAATCCTCATTAGCAATGACAAGGGTCTCTGTGCCACTGCTTCTTAATAACTTACAATACAGCGATGCTGTGATATTTAATAAACTTATAAGCTATACATGAGTGGTAAACCTCCTTTCTTTCCATCATGAACAGCCTGCTATGCTCAGCAAAGCACTTTTTAAAAAGCCCTTGCCTGGCAGCCATATCTATGTTTTACATAAAGGACAAGCATTTCATCATCACCTGCACAGGAGATTCACAATGAACTACTGAGGGAAAAAAAACAGAAGTATAATTAGCCTACTATTAAACTATACAGGATTACCTTTAGGTTCCCAGATGACCTGCCACTTCTGAGAAATCCTTGCATACAAGAAGGCTTATAGATACTCTTGCCAAATGCTAGTAATGTTTGTGAAAAAGTACAGAAGGTAAGTCAAACTTTCAGTTCACAGTTGATCCACCTACCAGCTCTTAACTGAGGTCCTCATTCTCATTGTGGATTCTATTTCCATATCCCACAGAAACCCATTATCTCATCATTATTTATCATATCAAACACCTCCTTTTAATTTTAACTTCAATAGATTTTTTTTTTAAGTTGGGGGGGAGCTACCCTCCTCTTCCCACTTTCCTTCTATCTATTTTTATAAAGATATTTACAACCTTTGGGAGAAAAGGAAACTGTTTACACATATAATTGCAGCTAAAAAAGCTAAAAATCAGATTACTAATTCAGTGTAAACTGTTTGATCCATAGCATTGCTAGAAATTTAATTACTTGTCAAAAAAGTAAAAATACTTCTACAGTTCTGGGTCCATTAAGCAAGTAAGGTCTGCTAGTGAGACATTTAAAAAAAAAAATGAAGCTTTGATGAAATCAGAATTTTAATTGATAGATACTCAAATAAAGAAAATGAATAATCATCAAAATAAATCCCACAATGGCTGATGTCCTTTTAAAAAATATTTTAATGGAAAAATCAGTTGTTAACTTGCATAGAGAGGGGAGATTGTGCTTCATTTTCTTTAAGGCTAAAGTGTTTATCCTAGAATTTTTGTCATGGAATCCATGGTTTTAAAACACAAAATGGATCACAGAGCTAAGTGTAAGGGGGAAACTATAAAACTCAAAAGAAAATGTATGACATGGGTTGGAAAAGCCTTTATAAATAGCACATCAAAAGCACAAACGACAAAAGAAGAAAACAGATCAATTAGAATTCATCAAAATTAAAAATGTCTTTGCTTAAAAGTGACACTATTAAAGTGAAAAGAAAACCTACAGAATTGAGAAAATATGCACAAATTATATGTCTGATAAGGGATTTGTCCCCACAATGTATAAACAACTCAAACTTAATGAAATAATAAACATGTCAATTTTTTTAAATGAGCAAAAGATTCAAATAGACATTTCTCCAAGGAAGACATAAATAGGCACACGGAAAGATGGTCAGCATTACTAACCATTAGGGAAACATGAAATACTACTTCATACCCACTAGGCTGCCTATAACCAAAAAAAAAAAAAAAAAAGATAGTAACAAGTAATGGTGAGAATATGAGAAATTGGAACCTTCAAATACTGAAGGAGTGAATGTAAAGTTGCAGCTGCCGTAAAATATTGTTTGACATAAACATGGAAATATCATATGACCAGTAATCCCACTCCTGGGTAAATTCACAGAAGAAATGAAGCACACCTCCACACAAAAATTAACACAGATGATCACAGCAACATTATTCACAATAGCAAAGAGTTAGAATAACTCATATGGCATCAACTGGTGAATGATAAATAAAATGAGATATATCCACCTGATACAATCTTAGTCAGAACTAAAAGAAAATGAAGTCCTGAACCATGCTAAACCATGGATGACTCTTGAAAATATTATGCTAAAACTGAAAGAAGCTCACATCACACAAGACCACATAATTCCATTTATATGAAATGTACAGTATAGACAAATCTATAGAGACAGAAAGATTATTGATTGATTAAGATGTGTGCAGGGGTAGTGGAAAAGGGAGGCTGGGAATGTACTGCTAATGGGTGTGGCCTTTCTTTCTGAGGTGATAAAAATGGTCTTAAATTGACTGCAGTCATAGCTGCACAACTCCATGAATATGCAAAAATCATTAAATTATACACCTTAAGTGGGAGAACTCAATAGTATGTGAATTACAGCTCAACAAAATTATTTTAAAAATTTAAAACTCCTGTTGGTCAAGTACATATGGAAACAATGATGTAGAACAAGGATCATGACAGATATATATACAAGGTGCTCTAGGAGCAGAGCAGAGGAAAACTGAACTGTTCTGTGTCACTGACTTAGTTCTTATTTACCTCCATGTGTCACCATGTGTGTGCCTGCCAGAGTATATGTGTAAAACATGCATACATATATAACAGAATGGCCCGGTTTAGTCTCATATATGCTTGGTCTGTGGAGTAATAACAATACTTTAAAAATGCAGATGTTTATATTCATGGTTCATCACAGAGTGTAAGGAATGGTGTGCTGGAGTTAGCTCGTATTCATTCCAGAGAACTGACTGTAAGCATCACTTTCCAATTCCATGTACACATTAGAACCCTGAAATTGGCCATGCTGGGAGCATTTACACCATGGAAATCAGCAAATGCTACAAGTCAGGGCTCTTCCATCCCAGACTGCTGGTTGTTGAACATTTACCAACATACCACTAGTTCTAAAAGTCCCTTTGAAAAATAACTCACAAAGTTTCATACTTGAGATGCAAATATATTCATAAATAGCTAGAAAAATGAAGTCATTCAGAAGCTGAATTGCCTGGGGGGCACCATCAAGTCTCTGAGAAAAGATGTCATAAGGGACCATAGCATGATGATTCCCTTTATCAACAAAAGCTGAGAATCAGGAAGAATCAAGCATTCTAGGTAAAACTCAAAGGTACATCAGCACCTCGGAAGAAAATCACTTTGAAGAAAGCTAAAAAGTGCTAGATATAAAATTTTGGAATAAATCGGTGCTCAAGTAACCCTGATATTGGGACCTTTTTAAGATACAAAGGGCAATCACTTCAGAAAAGACTGCCCAGTACTCCAAGAGCTGGGATGAACTGCAGGGACCGGAAGCTGCTGAACCGACAATTAGGGTGGTAGCAGGTGAAGATTACTCAGAATAAGATGACAAATAGGATTGTCTGGTGAAGCAGGGCACCTGAATGAGTAGACACCAGAGCAGCAGTGTAGCACTGGAGAAATGTCTGGGAGAAGGAAAAACCTTAACTAAGACGTGAATTCAGAATACCCTGAGATACTCGAGGGTTGCTGCTGCTGCTGCTAAGTCGCTTCAGTCGTGTCCAACTCTGTGCGACCCCATAGATGGCAGCCCACCAGGCTCCTTTGTCCACAGGATTCTCCAGGCAAGAACACTGGAGTGCGTTGCCATTTTCTTCTCCAATGTATGAAAGTGAAAAGTGAAAGTGAAGTCGCTCAGTCGTGTCTGACTCAGCGACCCCATGGACTGCAAGAGTTAGGGAATCTCTAAAGAGAATCTAAGCAACCACAGTGTATGTGTGTGGCTCTGGGGGAGGTAGCTATCACCACAATAAATCGATCCTATGTCTATGGTAAAATTCATGCCGTAATTACTTATTTTCCTAACTTGACACCATAATATACTGTCAGTACCTTAGAGAAAATTTTCTTTCGTTTCATCTTAGCTCCTATGGCATTCAGAGGGCACAGTATGATCATTTGATGTTTGTTAATAATAGTATGTACTAATAACTACTCTGTGTAGCATTTGCCATGTGCCAGGCATTGCTAAAAGAATTTTACATACACTCACTTGCAGTTTACCAGAAGGTATTAATATTCTTTCTGTCTTCCAATGTAAAAATAAACTGAGACACAGAGAAAAACAAGTAATTTATTCATGATCTTATATGTACCAGAAAGACAGACAAGACAGACAGGAAGTCATGCAGAGAACATAGTTGACTATCCAGGTTTTGTCACTTTTTGATAATGTGTTCTTGTTTCAAACTATGAATGGAAGACTTATTTAATAGATCATGGAAATCAATTTAGTGGATTACACCTAGAATTTTCTGAAAAAAGTAAAATAGATAAGCGTGCATGTGTAGCAAATGTGAGTTGTTTTGTAAAATCTCTTTTTACAGTTGTGGAAGTACGTAGGGAGGTGCTTTAGGTCATAATACAAAATATTTTTCCTACTGTTATTTGATGTCAAAATTTGAGAAACTTTGATCTAGGGCATTTCATCTTAATAGCTTCTGACCTTTAGTTTCTCAAAAGGTTTCACAGGAACCTTATCGTGAGTATGCAGTTTTCAACAGAGTAGGTATTCTAAAAGAGATAAATTTCACTTTAGAGGCTTGAAGCTTTTCTAATAGAATTAAAACAATAGGGAAAATAATTTAAATTATGAACTATTATATTAGGGAGGTAACACCATGATCTGACTTTTCTTCTCAGAAGAGGTGTTACAGATGTTATGATGAATATGTAAGATTTTTTAAATTGCTGAGAGCTGTGTCCAAATCGTTGTGGCTCTGATAATATTGAATAGAAAACACTCCCCATGAGATTACCTCAGATTGAATTTATTATTGAAGTTATTACTGGATCACAAGACTTCATTTCCACACCAAGAATGGGATAATAATATCACTATTAGTGAATGATTAAACTAGCTCTCTTCTTTTAAGCAGGCTCCCAGTTCTGGGGAAAAGCCTCTTCTGTCTACCTCCACCTCAAAAAAGAGAAAATCCAAGAACTCCTGACATCTTTCAGGGAAAAAAAGAAATCACCCAAGCAGAAGGCTCAAACCAGTGCAAGGAGGATATGACTGCTGTTTAACTTTGTTTTGGATAAAAAGATGTAAAGCATTATATGATTGCCATTGTCATTTGTTTTCTGAAATTTCCTACCTGTTACTTACACTATGTAAAAGAATGAGAATTCAGAATAGCTCAAAGAAGGAATCAGTTCTTTTTGCATATTTCTTAAAAATCATATATATTTAAGTATATTCAAATTATATAAGCTATGGCAAACCTAGACAGCATATTAAAAAGCAGAGACATCACTGTTCCCACAAAGGTCCATCTAGTCAAAGCTATAGTTCTTCCAGTAGTCATGTATAGATCTGAGAGTGGGACCATAAAGAAGGTTGAGTGCTAAAGAATTGATGCTTTTGAACTGTGGTGCTCAAGAAGACTCTTAAGAGTCCCTTGGACAGTAAGGAGATCACACCAGTCAATCCTAAAGGAAATCAACCCTGAATATTCACTGGAAGGACATATGCTGAAGATAAAGCCCCAATACTTTGGCCACCCGATGTGAAGAGCTGACTCATTGGAAAAGACCCTGACTCTGGGAAAGACTGAGGGCAGGAGGAGAAGAGGGCGACAGAGGATGAGATGGTTGGATGGCATCACCGATTCAATGGACATGAGTTTGAGCAAACTCTGGGAGACTGTGAAGCACAGGGAAGCCTGGCATACTATAGTCCATGGGGTCGCAAAGAGTCAGACATGACTTAGCAATTGAACAACAACAACAAAAATATATAATTAAGTATTTGTAAATTATATACTGCATATAAATCTTATTTATTTAACCATCTAACTTGTGGAATATTATTTCCACAAATTCAAAATGAATATTACCCCCTTTTTTAATCTCCTTCAGCATCTAGCAATTCTCAAAAATTTAAAACAGATTCCTAAAATAACAAATGCCTTCTAGTGAAATGTGTTGAGTCTTAAAAACTAGGATTCCACATATTAATTGTCTGTCTTGGCTAGAGATTTCACACATCTTATCTCATTTTGTTTCACAAAAAGTCCATAACATAAGTGTCATGACTCTGATTTTAGGAAAAAAGAATGAAAAGTTATTTGGCTAGTAAGTTGTTAACTTAAGATTCATACTGGGAGGGGAGTCTGGGGGAGAATGGATACATGTACATGTATTGCTGAGTCCCTTTGCTGTTCACCTGAAACTATCACCACATTGTTAATCGGCTATACCTCATTACAAAATAAAAAGTTTAAAGTTTGAAAAAAAGAAAAAGAATCAAAGAGAAAAACAAATTCATGCTGAAGTCTCTCTATGCCCAACTCTCTCCATTACATTTAAGAGCAGCTAAGCCATTGCTAAAAGGGAGAGATAAGCATTATATACCATCGCTTCACAAAGCATAACCTAGAGAAACTTTGCCCTGTTTTTAGAGTCAATGTATTATCGCAATGAGAGGGACTGCTCCATAAATAGGAGACATTTAGGCACTACAGCGACATTTTCTTTCATTATTGCATTTCATGTCATTTGCCACATGTTTGCCTCTAATCCCGTGCATGTTCCTGTACCTATGCAATATTCAGTGTGAAATTCTATGTCAGTATATTTAAACTTCCAAAAGTCAGTAGGTTCAGAGTTGTGATTCCCATAGCAACCATAATTCCACCCCTTTGTTTTTATATAGCATTTGTATAACTGGGGAAGTTGTTAAGTTTTATATCTTAATATAAATATGCAGTCATGTTGAGTGTCTTTTTATAGCTGCTCTGGGAACCACAATTTAGAATTTTCTGATTTTCTTTGCATTTCAATTCCCAATCAGATTATTGCAATTACCAGCATTCCTCTCATTTTATTGAAGCAGTGGAAATGGGAAAAAGGAATAGCAATTTTGTTATACATTCCCATAGCTTCTATTTTAAGACATTATTTAACTGCTACAAAATTTTAAAAGATGAAAGCATGTTTTAAAATAAAATGGTACAAATGAAAGAATACTATGGTAAAGAAGTGAATTTTATATATGTGCAATTCCCAAATATTTTGAAATGTTTCCTTTTGGTCACTAAGAAGTAAGTGTTAAAATATAGAGACCTATAAGGTTCTTAGGTCTCTTATTTGCAGGCACTGTTGTGCACTTTACAGGAGTGAAAAGAGTGTGTGTGGTTGCAGTGTATGTGTGTGTATATGTGTGTAATGCATTTCTCTTTCCATTCAATGGAAGAGTTAAGTAGAATTAATCTTGATAAACACATAGTATTTGCATGTGATTCAGTATCCTTATAAATCCTCTGGGACTACAATTTGAATGTGTGTTTAACACCAGGAATCTTTTATTTAATAAAAGCTTACCAAAATCTTGTATAGAAGTGTAGGTGTTTGGATTGAAGAAAGGAGTTTGAAGTCAGAATGGATATGCAAACAAATGTAGTAAAAAACTTAACTCATTAATACTACCCTCCTCTACAGCAGCCCCAGTTGGTTGTTTGCAGTATGTCTAAGACTCACAAGCCACAATTTAAAAACCATTAGTGTAGACAAACTTCTGCAATAAGAAATGAGCCAAATTACATGACATGGTAATGTATTTATTTAGTGATTTCTAGATAGTATCTCTGAAGCCATATAGCTGGCAATGTTTATGATGACTGGTCTGTTTTTTTTTTTTTTTTCCTCAAAAAACAACCAAAAATGTGTTTTGATAGTCAACAATATCTGTTGCCTTAAAATTGATTAAAAAAGATTATGTGACTTATAAAATCATATCCTTTTACTCTGAATTTTTTTGGTAAATATTCCTACCAGATTGAACTGACGAAATGGGGCTTTGGTGAAGTTTACAGAGAGATAAAACATTGTAGAGCTTTTTGGCTTTCCAAGGTAAAAGGAGGGTAAACCCCTAACATTCGATCAGTAAAGGACAAAACAGTTCTTTAGGTTCTGAGTAACAAATGTCTTTCTGTTGAAATCATTTACTGCCAAGACACGTTGGCAGTAATTCAGACTGGTGGAGTATCTCCCTGAAGGGACCAGAGCTGATGTTCAGCAACAGGACTCAAATCCCAGAATAAGTCATCATGGGTCCCATCTCTTTCCCCCAAAATCCATCACAGCCTCAGTATCAAGCAGTAGAGCTACCTGTAGGCCTCAAGCTTAACTTGAGAAGCAAAATTTTATCCAGGTCATGAGGCAACATTAAAACAGTCAAAGATAGAGCCAATATCTGCTTAGGAAGAGCCTAAACTCCAGTCACACAGCCTGGGTCATCCCAAGGTCAACCTGGATACACTGACAATCCCAAAAGTGAACTACCAACTCGGATTAATCAAGAAATGGTGCTACTCTTTGAAAATGTGTTCTAAAATGTTTTCAGCTAGATTGATTTGAGGTGTGCCCTATCTCTGACAGTATGATCAATGTTACAGTAATTTCACGATATCTGAGCGCTGTTGGACAATGGAGCAAGACTATCTGGTTCAGTTAAGTTCGGTCACACAGTTGTGTCTGAATCTTTGCAACCCTTTGAACTGCAGCATGCTAGGCTTCCCTGACCATCACCAACTCCTGGAGCTTACTCAAATTCATGTCCATTGTGTCGGTGATGCCACCAACCATCTCATCATCTGTCATTCCCTTCCCCTTCTGCCTTCAATCATTCCCAACATCAGGGTCTTTTCAAATGAGTTAGTTCTTCACGTCAGGTGGCCAAAGTACTGGAGTTTCAGCTTCAGCATCAGTCCTTCCAATGAATATTCAGGACTGATTTTCTTTAAGATGGACTGCTTGGATCTCCTTGATGACCAAGGGAGTCTCAGGAGTCTTCTCCAACACCACAGTTCAAACACATCAATTCTTCAGCATTCAGCTTGCTTTACAGCCCAACTCTCACATCCATACATGACTATTGGAAAAACCACAGCCTTGACTAGACAGACCTTTGTTGGCAAAGTAATGTCTCTGTTTTTTAACATGCTGTCTAGGTTGGTCATAACTTTTCTTCCAAGAAGTAAGTGTCTTTTAATTTCATGGCTGCAGTCACCATCTGCCATGACTTTGGAGCCAGAAAAAATAAAGTCTGTCACTGTTTCCACTGTTTCCCCATCTATTTTCCATGAAGTGATGGGACCCGATGCCATGATTTTAGTTTTCTGAATATTGAGTTTTAAGCTAAGTTTTTCACACTCTTCATTCACTTTCATTAAGAGGCTCTTCAGTTCTTCTTCGTTTTCTGCCATGAGTGTGGTATCATCTGCATATCAGAGGATATTGATATTTCTCCTGGCAATCTAGATTCCAGTTTGTGCTTCATCTAGTCCAGCATTTCTCATGATGTACTCTGCATATAAGTTAAATTAGCAGGGTAACAATATACAGCCTTGACCTACTCTTTTCCTGATTTAGAACCAGTCTTTTGTTCCATGTCCAGTTCTAACTGTTGCTTCTTGACCTGCATACAGATTTCTCAGGAGGCAGGTCAGGTGCTCTGGTATTCCTATCTCTTTCAGAATTTTCCACAGTTTGTTATGATCCACACAATCAAAGGCTTTGGCATAGTCAATAAAGCAGAAATAGATGTTTTTCTGGAACTCTCTTGCTTTTTCAATAATCCAGCGGATGTTGGAAATTTGATCTCTGGTTTCTCTGCCTTTTCTAAATCCAGCTTGAACATCTGGAAGTTCACCCAGTTCATGTACTTTGAATCCTGTCTTGGAGAATTTTAAGCATTGTTTTAGCATGTGAGATGAGTCCAATTGTGCAGTAGTTTGAGCATTCTTTGGCATTTCCTTTCTTTGGGATTGGAATGAAAACTGACCTTTTCCAGTCCTGTGGCCACTGCTGAGTTTTCCAAATTTGTGGGCATATTGAGTGTAACACTTCCACAGCATCATCTTTTAGGATTTGAAATAGCTCAACTGGAATTCCATTACCTCCACTAGCTTTGTTTAAAGCAATGCTTCCTAAGGCACACTTGACTTCACATTCCAGGATGTCTGGCTCTAGGTGAGTGATCACACCATCATGATTATCTGCGTCATGAAGATCTTTTTTGTATAGTTCTTATGTATATTCTTGCCACCTCTTCTTAATATCTTCTGCTTCTGTTAGGTCCATACCATTTCTGTCCTTTATCATGCCTAGCTTTGCATGAAATATTCTTTTGGTACCTCTAATTTTCTTGAAGAGATCTCTAGTCTTTCCCATTCTACTGTCTTTCTCTATTTCTTTGCATTGATCACTGAGAAATACTTTCTTATCTTTCCGTGCTATTCTTTTGAACTCTGCATTCAAATCGATATATCTTTCCTGTTCTCCTTTGCCTTTCACTTCTCTTCTTTACACAGCTATTTGTAAGGCCTCCTCAGATAACCATTTTGCCTTTTTTGCATTTCTTTTTCTTGGGATGGTCTTGATCACTGCCTCCTGTACAATATCACGAACCTCTGTCCATATTTCTTCAGGCACTCTATCAGATCTAATCCCTTGAATCTATTTCTCACTTCCACTGTAAAATGGTAAGGGATCTGATTTAGGTTATACCTGAATGGTCCAGGGGTTTTCCTTACTTTCTTCAATTTCAGTCTGAATTTGGCAACAAGGAGTTCATGATCTGTGCCACAGTCAGCTCCTGGTCTTGTTTTTGCTGACTGTATAGAGCTTCTCCATCTTTGGCTGCAAAGAATATAATCAATCTGATTTCAGGGTTGACCATCTGGTGATGTCCATGTGTACAGTCTTCTCTTGTGTTGTTGGAAGAAGGTGTTGGCTGTGACCAGTGCATTCTCTTGGCAAAACTCTATTAGCCTTTGCCCTGCTTCATTCTGTACTTCAAGGCCAAATCTGCCTGTTACTCCAGGTTTTTCTTGACTTCCTACTTTTGCATTCCAGTCCCCTATAATGAAAAGGACATCTTTTCTGGGTGTTAGTTTTAGAAGGTCTTGTAGGTCTTCATCAGTCAGTTCAGTCAGTTCAGTCACTCCGTCGTGTCCGACTCTTTGTGACCCCATGAATCGCAGCACGCCAGGCCTCCCTGTCCATCACCAACTCCTGGAGTTCACTCAGATTCACGTCCATCGAGTCAGTGATGCCATCCATAGAATCGTTCAATTTCTTCAGCATTACTGGTTGGGGCATAGACTTGGATTACTGTGATATTGAATGGTTTGCCTTGGAAACAAACAGAGATCATTCTGTCATTTGAGATTGCATCCAAGTACTGCATTTCAGGTTCTTTTGTTGGCTATGATGGCTACTCCATTTCTTCTAAGGAATTCCTGCCCACACAAGTAGATATAATGGTCATCTGAGTTAAATTCCCCCATTCTAGTCCATTTTAGTTCGCTGATTCCTAAAATGCCAGGTTAACTCTTGCCATCTCCTGTTTGACCACCTCCAATTGCCTTGATTCATGGACCTAACATTCCAGGTTCCTATGCAATATTGCTCTTTACAGCATCAGATTTTACTTCCATCACCAGTCACATCCACAACTGGTTGTTGTTTTGCTTTGGCTCTGTCTCGTCATTCTTTCTGGAGTTATTTCTCCAGTGATCTCCAGCAGCATATTGGGCACCTACCGACCTGGGGAGTTCATCTTCCAGTGTCCTATATTTTTGCCTTTTAATACTGTTTATGCAGTTCTCAAGGCAAGAATACTGAAGTGGTTTGCCATTCCCTTCTCCAGTGGACCACGTTTGTCAGAACTCTTCACCATGACCTGTCTGTATTGGGTGGCCCTACATGGCACGGCTCATAGTTTCATAAAGTTAGACAAGGCTGCGGTCCATGTGATCAGATAGATTCAAACAAAACCTGACCATCATATCCTTTGTAATGGTTAATGTCCTATAAAATATGGTGTCAGCATTTCAAGGGACTATAATAAACACTATATTTACCTCTCCCATATTATAATACCCAGGAATACAGAGAAGAAATGCCCAAGGTAGGAAAATCTTCATTAAACTGGCCCTAGGTTTTGACATGCCTTACAACTGCTATTTGCAAAAGATGGCAATAACCACCACTGTCAAATATAACAGACAGCTGCAAGGAGTAGTAGTCACTTGGAAGACTCAGCATAAATGGATAATTTTATACCAATTTATGAGAATTGGTGCTCTGAGACAGAAGATATTATTGCCACCAAAATATAGGCTGTCAAAAATGGGGGTCTTAGCCCCTAGAATGTGGCTTATCTGAGGAAGAATTTGGTTCAGAGTGCAAACTCCTCTGTCTTCATGTTGCTTCATATTCCACATTGAGGCACAATTTAAACTGATGGAAAGACATAGGAATAATATTTTAATTCCAAGAAGTCTGAATAATAAAATTAAGGAAAATTTCTTTTTAATTTTTTTTGAATTTTGTCTTTTTTAATTTTAATTTTTACTTTATTTTACTTTACAATACTGTATTAATGAAATAATAGAATGGAGTCTATCAAACAGAAACTCAGTAGCTCTTTCCCACTTAACCTGTATTTCTCTGTCATCTCTATGTTTGTACTTTTTCTGCCTTCTTCACATTTAAATCCCTAATGAGGAATAAAATAGAAGTAAAAATTTTGCACATTAAATGAATGCTATCAAATTTATTGAGACTGGGATCAATTGTAGATTATAGGTACATTCTTGAGGATGATAGACATTTCAAAATCAAAAAGTTCATTGCTTTTTCTGTCTGCAACATTCTCCAGTCCAATATTCTAATTTTCTTCACTTTATTTTCTCTAGAGAATTTCTTTTCCCTCTTCCATTGAGATGTCTGGTATCTGTTAAGCCAGGAATATGTTAATTTCCAGCAATCTCACTGTAGGGGTTTCCCAGGTGGCGCTAGCGGTAAAGAATCTGCCTGCAATGCAGGAGACACAGGCGATGTAAACTCAAGATCCCCTGGAGGAGGAAACAGCAGCTCACTCCAGTTTTCTTGCCTGGAGAATCGCATGGACAGAGGAGCCTATGAGCTACAGTCCATGGGGTCACAAAGAGTCAGACAGACTGAGCGACTAAGCATACACAGACGCAATCTCACTGTTGCCCACTTTCGCTCAGTGATGCAAAGCGCGTTGGGGAGAAACCATCAAAAGTAAACAAAACCAGCCATATCACTTTAGATATCTCTTAGACACTATTTTCTAGTGCTCTGACTCTCACAGTGGTTTGATTTTTTTTTTACTTAGAGACTCAGCTGCAAATCCAGCAGGAAAGACCCTCCCAGGCAGATTATCTGACGTTTTCTATTATCTGTACTTATGCTCCCCTCTGCTACTTTTGGTAACTGCCAGTGGACTTTTGTGGGGTGATATGTGTACTTTCATTGCCTAGCCTTTTTATTTACACGAATGTAGTCCTTTTACATTGGAGAAGGCAATGGCACCCCACTCCAGTACTCTTGCCTGGAAAATCTCATGGACGGAGGAGCCTGGTAGGCTGCAGTCCATGGGGTCGCTAAGAGTCCAACACGACTGAGTGACTTCACTTTCACTTTTCGCTTTAATGCCTTGGAGAAGGCAATAGCACCCCACTCCAGTACTTTTGCCTGGAAAATCCCATGGACAGAGGAGCTTGGTGGGCTGCCATCTATGGGGTCACACAGAGTTGGACACGACTGAAGCGATTTAGCAGCAGCAGCAGCAGTCCTTTACATATAATGGGTCAAGAAGTCTCTAATTTTAGGCACCTCCCTCAGTCTTTAGTATAACTAAAAAATTAACTAAACACTAAATTGACAGTTTCATTCATTCCACATTTATTCAAAAGATATTTAAAGACCTCCTTTTTTCAAAACTATGTCTAAACTATTCAACATATTTTGGAAAAGATGGGCGGAATGACCCTCACCTCTAAGGTATTATAGTCCATGGTTCCTAAAGTGAGTTTAAAAATATGTATATATAATACATATTATATATGTATTATATACACACACCTGATATACATATATATAGAGAGAGAGGAAGGAAGGAAGAAAATATCTCCTATGTCTATATTCCCTCACTTAATAGTATCTGCAATAGAAAGAAATGGTAAAGTTCAGAACATTCACTGGGCCACTCAAGCAGGTCCTTTTTTTTTCTACCTCTTCCTGTTGTTGATATGAAGATGATACCTTCATTAGATATATATCACTAAGTAACAAATCTCTCCAAAACTTGACAGCTTAAAACAACAAAATATTTATATCTCATACAGATTCTGGAAGCCAAGAGTCTGGCTGCAGCTTTGGAGACAGTTTATGGCTCACAGCCCCTCATGAGATTGCAGTCAGGAAGCAGGACAGAACTTCAGTCATCTGAAGCCATGGGGTGTCCGCTTCCAAGCCCCCTCATGTGGCTATTACCAGGAGGCCTCAGTTCCTTATTATGTAACTCTGCACAGGCCTATTCAATAACACCTGGATTCTCCAAAGTAAGTGATCTAAGACACAGTGTGACCAAGATGGAAGCTGCAGTATCTTTTATAACTTAATCCTGAAAGTGCCTTACCATTACTTCTGCTGTATTTATTGGTCACACAAACCAAACTTGGCACAACGTGGGAAAGAAGTAGACAAGGTTATGAATCTTAGGAGTCGGGGATCAATAGGGCTATCTTGAAGACTGACTACATAGTTTTGAGTGTTCTCTTTCTCTTCTCTCTCTGCTTGTTGATGCTTCAAGCTCCTACCGTCTAGCTTGACCACAAAAGGTAAAATGCCTAGATTTGTATGTGGATTTACAGAAAGGAGGCTGAGGTCTGAGGTTAATCTACATGCTTTAAATCAGTTTCAACAATACTCCGTACTTTCATTCTCACTTTTCTATATAGCTCCCTTGATGAGAGGTTATTTAAAGGACAGGATTGGGCAATCTCAGATCTTCTGGTTTGGGGTTAAAAGTCGTCAAAACCATCAAAACTCTTGTCCTGCACTGTGTGTGTGTGTGTGTGTGTGTGTGTGTGTGTGTATAGGTGTCTCTGATAAGACAGTGAATAAACACATGAAAGGGGACTTCCCAGGTGGCACTAATGGCAAAGAGCCTGTCTTCCAGCGCAGGAGACTTAAGGGATGCAGGTTTGATGCCTGGGTCAGGAAGATCCCCTGGAGGAGGGCACTGCAACCCACTCCAGTATTCTTGCTTGGAGAATCCCATGGACAGGGAAGCCTGCCAGGCTACAGAGCTGTACACGACTGAAGTGACTTAGCATACATTCTTAGGACATGAGATCTTAGAGATGGATGAGGGAATGCATTTTGAGGGACCTGTAGGCCATTGAAAACATTGGTTTTAATATGGGTGTACTGGGGAGACATTGCATAGTTTGTTTTGAGCAAAGGAGAGTAGATAAATTTAAACCAACAAAGAAATAAAGATATCATCTATATATAAGTAGGTTTTCTCAGGTAGCACTCATGATAAAGAACCCGCCTGCTAATGCAGGAGACCTGGATGGCATCACTGACTCGATGGATGTGAATCTGAGTGAACTCCGGGAGTTGGTGATGGACAGGGAGGCCTGGCGTGCTGCGATTCATGGGGTCACAAAGAGTCGGACACAACTGAGCGACTGAACTGAACTGAGAGATGTGGGTTTGATCCCGGGGTCAAGAAGATCCTCTGAAGGAGGGCATGGGAAGCCACTCCAGTATTTTTGCCTTGAGAACCCTATGGACTGAGGAGCCTGGCAGCTATAGTTCATGGGGTCACAAAGAGTCAGACACTACTGAAGCAATTTAACACACACACACACACACACGCGCACACACACACACACGTAAGCATAGGGCTATGTTTTGCTTGTATTTATGCCTGCAGTGTTTTCATGTCCAAATGGATGATATCTAGGCATAACCAACACTACCTCTCCCTCAGTTCCACTCTCAACATTTTACCCTTTAAAATTCAGCTCAGACATTAACAGCTGGCTCTCTGCAGAAAGAAAGCCCTGATGGTATCATGTGTAATTTCCATGATATAAATCCTCTCTTCATGACTGATTTCAAAGATGGCTGGGCTTACCAACTCACTCTTGAAGTTTTAACAGTTACCCCTGAGAGTATGTATGAGACAGTTCCAGGATGTTATTGTTTATATCCCACAGAGAAAACACCAAACATGACTTTTACTTACAGTAGATAATAAACAACCATTTAACATACTAAAGACAGTAACTATCAGTTTCCGAGTACCTATTATATGCCAAGCATATAATTCATCCCTTATCTATCATTTCCTCACATGTCTTAAAATTACACATAGAGAAAGTCATCATGTTTTTCCATATTATAAATGAGTACACTGATGCTCCTGGAGGAAAAAGTTGCCCAAGTTCAGTAATTAGTGATACAGTCATGATTTGAACTGCAAACTGTTTATGAATTAAACAAATGAATATAAGATTCATTATACAGTTTCACATTTCTGCTTATTTTAGGTAATTCTACATGTCACAAATTTATGATAATATTTAAACTATCATATACTTCAAATATTAGAATAAAGCACTGGTTAGACAAGCTCTAGGATGAATCTTAAGCTCTAGTTAGGAAACTTACTTCATCTTTCAAGGGCTCATTTTCTTCATCTGTAAAATGGGGGTGATTTTATAACAATACATACATAGCAATAGAAGATGACTGGCAAACAGTAAGCTACCAAATAAATATTAACAATCACTTCACTGTTAAGTTTTCACTGGAAAATCTCGTGGACACAGGGCTGCAGTCCATGGTGTCCCAAAGAGTCAGGCATGACTGAGCGACCAACACATACTTACTTTTCACTGTTAAGCAGATTGGTAAACAAAAAATACATTTAGTTGATTTAATAATGATTTGTGTTAAGTGCCAAGGTCATGGATAATTATGTTGCTTAACAGATCATCATTTATAGTACAAATAATAATAATTGCTGCTGCTAATTTTCCCAAAAGGCATATAACATCAAATCTTAACTCACCCTTTCCTAACTATTCTAAGGAAGCTTACAAGTACAGTCTACTGCTGTTTTTATATTGAGTTTGTTTCCTTTTTTCTTTTTTAATTAATTTTTATTGGAGTATAGTTGCTTTACAATATTGTGCTTGTAAGTTTGTTCTCTTAATTGTGTATGATTTTCTAGCATAGGAGATACATGAAAATTGCCATGTCCCTCTCATTCCTAGATTATGCCACACTATCAGTATCTGAAATACAAAGATTGCATTACACAAAGAATACGGGAGCGAACAGGGGAATGTTTTAACACAGTTATGATTACCATATTGGATCTCTTGCTGAAATCATTAGCTTGATAGCCACTGTTAACCAAAAAAATGATTTTTTCTATATTCTCTTCCATCCTCTCCTTTATTCAATGTTAGGTAAACTTCAGCTTAAAAATAAATAATTTTAGAGACTTTTTTAATAAGCCCATTCCCTAATCCTGTAATGGATTTCTTAATTTCCACAGGCAAAGCTTATTTTATCCAATTCGGTTTGGTTCCCCCATGTTATTCTCTCAGCTAAGATATAGTTTTCACAAAGAATGCTCTCTTCTTTTTTTCTTTTACTTTCCTTAATAAGAGTTTATGTTTTCTTGTGAATCTTACTTCCAAATTACCATTATGTCCACAATTCTTAGGGTTGTAGGATATGCGCAAATTTTTTAGAGCAAATTCTGCTAATATTTAGCAAAACTGGTTATACCATAAGGGCTGATAATTTGTTAACAGCTCCTTAAAAATAATTCTGACAACTTTTGTCATGAATTCTACATTATTTTTCCCTTTGTGAGGACAACTTTGTATGTGAACAAGCCAGATAACCAACCTGACTCTGTACACAAATAACATTTTGGTTTGTGTAACAGTTTTCACATCTAAAAATATAGCTCAAACATATTTCCTGAGAGTTACCTGTTTTTCCAGATTTATGGTTCTCAAGACAAGCTTTGAAGGTGATTTATTATAAAATATATAAAAAATCAGAAACACAAAATGAGGTATTTTTAAAAAAATAAAACAAAAACAAAAGCTCTGGGCTTTCTCTTAGATATGGCCTTCTTTCTCCTTACTTTACCACTTCAAACTCTATAACACATTACACTCTCCAAGTTCTTCTTATACTCTTTTTATAAAAACATTTAAATAAAACATCAGATTGCCTCTTGCCTGACCTGGAAGGCCCCAAGCCGATTAATCCCATTCGTATACTATCCCTTTTACAATATGTAGTCAGCTCCTTTGTTAATAGCCAGCTGAGAAGGAGTGATGATAAGCAGAAAGGAAAAAAAAAAAAAAAAAGATTTGCTTCCATTCCCTTCTGGAAAAGGAGAACTGTTTATTCAAGACATAACAATTTCTCTGCAATTCTCCAGTTTTGTTTGGAATTCTCTAGTTAGGCGCGTTTAAGACAAACACTATTTAATAGAATTTAGCTTTATTGAGACCTGGTTTTGAATGGGCAAGCTATCTAGAGGGACACTTTTAGCACATGCCCCTGCCCTTCCGACTATCCCCGACACCATGGCTCTGTACTGGATGTGTGCTGTCACATTAATAAAGGACATCAAGTCTAATAGAGACGTGCTGGGGTTCTGCAGAGTGTGAATTATTAACTCGGGTGCAGGAGAGAGTATTAAACAAACCTGGGAGGCAGAAGGCACTGTTTAATGCTCTGTTTGTGTCTGATTCTTTTCTGTTTTCATACACCAATAGAAACCAGGTAAGAATGCCAACAAGAAATTTCAAATAGATAAGAGAGAATTTTAAACTGTTGCCATCAGTCTCTGCCTCTGTCAGTGCACAAAGTAAACAACTTCAAATGAATTAGGCAAAACTGAGAAAGACAAAAGACACGGCAGAGAGGGAAATCAGCAGCAACACTGTTCCTCTATACTCATTACCAAAGCTCAGTTAGCTAAGCCTTAAACTCATGTGAGACAGAGGTCCAACACCACCCTTTTATTTCTGTGCCACTTCATAAGAAATCTGAGCGCTTATGAGAGAGATTGGCCTGAAAATACAGACCAATTTTTTTTATCACATCACTTTTCTCTTGAAATACTTATTTTTTATAAAATATCCCATCCTTATTGTAAAACCAAATAATCTAGAACAATACCACACAGAAAAGAACATTCTTACTAGGAAAACTAGGGCTAGTCCAGGTGTTTTAATTAAAAAGTTGTTTTAAACTAAGGACTCATATCTATCCAAATACTGTAAACATTTCAACTTTAAACATAAAAAAATGTACATGTGATTGCTAATTTCCACCCCCTTGATGTAGTACCAAAGTTTTTTCCTTCTTATTTTAAAATAAGGGCCTACTCACAATATACCTTCCATGACTTTTCGGATCCAGGATCAGATATTTTTGAACTTGAATGAATATTCAAAAGCTGTGAGCATCCTTTATAATAAGTAGAACAGCTATTCTAAGTGATTATTACTTATGTCCCACTGGTTAAATATTTTGAACACTGTATTTGCTTGTAAAGCAATGTGAATGAACGATTTTCTAGATTTGTAAGTTTTCTCAACTATTTTATAGTTGTGTCATCCACAGTTAAACTGCATTTTTAGCAACGTACCTTTATCAAGTCTTTCCCAAAGAGTCACCTATTTTCAAAGGACCAACTATCTTTCTCTTTACACTTCTATTTGATCCATTTGTGAAATAGTAAACTAAATAATATGAGCAAGACAGTAAGTACAATCACTGAAAAAGTTTGAGGATAAACCATGGCTCTTGGTGGTGGATGCAAGCTCAGTCATGTCCAACTCTTTTGCTACCCCGTAGAGTGTAGCCCATCAGGCTCCTCTGTCCATGGGGTTTTCCAGGCAAGAATACTGGAGTGGGTTTCCACTTCCTACTCCAGGTGCTCTTCCCAACCCAGGAATCGAACCAGCATCTGTTGCATCTTCTGCACTGGCAGGCAGATTCTTTACCACTAGTGCCACCTGGGATGGCTCTTGGTAAACATACAAATAAACTTAAATGCATTAGATGTCCTAGAAAGCACATACAAGATGCAAGAACTCAGTGAGTCATAGGCCACAATTTATACATCACAGAAAAATAAGAAAGCATTGATCAATCCAGTAGATTAGTTTCCTTGAAGTTAATTAAGAGAGTATACACTACATTGTCATAGTTGTTAATTGCAAAGATAAAACTTTATATATAATATCTCAGCACATAACAAAAATTTATGAAATTATAAATCTGTTATAAATAAAAATTAAGTCAGGGCTCAACTCACCAGCTGCCTCAAAAATATTCACTTTGTTCACATGGGGAAACCAAATTGTAATTTGATTACTACCTAACTGTTGTTGTTCAGTCGCTCCGCTGTGTCCAACTCTGCAGCCCCCATGGACTGCAGCACATCCAGCCTCCTTGTCCTTGACTATCTCCTGGAGTTTGCCCAAGTTCATGTTCAGTGCTTCGGAGATGCCATCCAGCCATTTCATCCTCTGACGCCCATCCTCCTCCTGCCCTCGATATTTCCCAACATCAGGGACTTTTCCAATGAGTCATCCGTTTGCATCAGATGATCAAAATACTGGAGCTTCAGCTTCAGGCTGGATCCTTCCAGTGAATATTCAGAGTTGATCTCCCTTAAGATTGACTGGTTTGATCTTGCTGTCCAAGGGACTTTCAGGAGTCTTCTCCAGAACCAAAGTTCAAAGGCATCCATTCTTTGGTGCTCTGCCTTCTTTATGGTGCAGCTCTCACAACTGTACATGACCACTGGGAAGTCCCAGGAAAATAAAGATCATTTATTTCATGCTCATTGGCACATATTTATATTTCTAGTGGAGAACTAAAATAACACGTCTATCTGAGTAAAGTCCAGTGACCTCCAGTATAATGAGAAACCCTGATAAATCAGAATGCACCTATGGTAGAAAGAGTTCTAAGCTGACCTTTACCCCCAAGATTCTCAGCCCCAGAGGTAAGCATACTTTCCCCCAGGTATTCAATCAAGTGCTAATCTAGGTACTTCTCAGAAGGCATTTTGTAACCGTAATTAAGGTTCAAAATCAGTTGATCTTATAATAAAGAGATTATCCTTTTCAGGAAGATGTCATGAATATGACAGTTCAGGACTTGAAGGTCAAGGACAGAAGAGAACTGCGGTGCATAAGAAAAAGAAAGGGTAAAACAGAGAGGCAAAAAGTTTCTTGAGTGTGGTTGGATGGAAAATGGATTGGAGACCTTATGAGAGAGGAGATGAAAGAGTTGAAAATCAAAAGCTGGCAGGCAAAATGGAAAGCAAGGGTTGGGAACAATGGCTATTGCCAAATAGGAATTTTTGTTTGAAGTTGTTAATCAAGTTAAATTTTCTTTTCTATTACTCCATTAAATGTTCAGTAGAATTCTACATCCATTGCCACAACAAATTATCAGTGATTATCTAGGGGTATTGATAATAACATTACATTTATTTTCATATTTCTTCTCTGCTCAAATTTGCTTCAGTGAACATGCACTAACTTTGTAATCAGAAAGTATGACAAATATTATTTTATAAAAATCAATGTTGTTTAATTATGGCAGAGTTGAGCTGCTTTTCTGAGGATACAATGGAGTACTGAGTGCTACTTTATGGTAGGCTAAGAAGAAAACAAAGGCTGCTCACCAACGATTATTTATATGTGGCTTACAGTTGTTCATGGGCATCAAATTAGCCTCTGAACTTCAAGTTTACTAACTATTAATAATTAATTACCAACTTTCCTATACTCTATTGAAATCATTAGCAGAAAATAAAATTGACATAATTCTGACAATATATTCATATAGAACCTATCAGTTCAGTTCTGTACAGTCACTCAGTCATGTACCATGGATTTCGGCATGCCAGGCTTCCCTGTCCATCACCAACTTCCATGGCTTGCTCAAACTCATGTCCATTGAGTCAGTGATGTCATCCAACCATCTCGTCCTCCATAGTCCCCTTCTCCTGCCTTCAATCTTTCTCGGTATCAGGGTATTTTCTAATGAGTCAGTTCTTCATATCAGATGGCCAAAGTGTTGGAGTTTCAGCATCAGCATCAGTCTTTCCAATGAATATTCAGGACTTATTTCCTTTAGGATGGACTGGTTGGATCTCCTTGCAGTCCAAGGGACTCTCAAGAGTCTTCTCCAACACCACAGTTCAAAAGCATCAATTCTTCGGCGCTCAGTTTTCTATACAGTCCAACTCTCACGTCCATACATGATCACTGGAAAAACCATAGCCTTGACTAGACGGACCTTTGTTGGCAAAGTAATGTCTCTGCTTTTTAATATGCTGTCCAGGTTGGTCACAGCTTATCTTCCAAGGAGCAAGTGCCTTTTAATTTCATGGCTGCAGTCACTATCTGCAGTGATTTTGGAGCCCCAAAAAATAAAGTCTGTCACTGTTTCCATTGTTTCCCTATCTATTTGCCATGATGTAATGGGACCAGATGCCGTGATCTTAGTTTTCTGAATGTTCAGTTTTAAGCCAACTTTTTCACTCTCCTCTTTCACTTTCATCAAGAGGCTCTTCAGTTCCTCTTAGCTCTCTGCCATAAGAGTGGTGTTCTCTGCATATCTGAGGCTATTGATATTTCTCCTGGCAATCTTGATTCCAGTTTGTACTTCATCCAGCCTATAAAGAGATGATTATCAGTGTGGTACCCAGACTAACAGCATCAGCATCATCCGGGAACTGGAAAATGCAAACACTTAAGATCCACCCCAGATCTCCTGAATCAGAAACTCTGAGAGTAGGTCCAGAAATGTGTGTTTCAGTAAGCACACCAGGTGATTTTGATGCATGATCAAGTTTGATAACTGCTGCTAGAGAAGGCCCAATCATTGCTACAACCTTACTGCCTGCTTCTGGTTGCATACCATTAGGACCATGTAAAAGTTGTCTGTCTTTATCACAATCTTTGTATGCCCACTGCATTACACATAATTCATTCCTTACACTATTTTCTCTTGGGTTTTGTCTCTTCAAGAATATAGATGTGAAAATGTTATTGTTGTTCAGTAGCTAAGTGGTGTCCAACTCTTTGCAACTCCATGGATTGTAGCATGCCAGGCTTCCTTCTCCTTCACTTTAAAAACTTCCCTTGTCCAGTGAATGATGGTGATGCCTTCTAACCATCTGATCCTCTGCCCTGCTCTTCTCCTTTTACCCAAAATCTTTCCCAGAATCAGGGTCTTTTTCCAATGAGTCAGCACTTCACATGAGGTGGCCAAAGTATTGGAGTTTCTGCTTCAGCATCAAGCAGTCCTCCCAGTGAATATTCAGGGTTGATTTCCTTTAGGAATGACTGGTTTGATCTTGCAGTCCAAGGGACTATTAAGAGCCTTCTCCAGTGCCACAATTTAAAAGTATCAATTCTTTGGCACTCAGCTTTCTTATAGTCCAACTCTCATATCCATACGTGACTACTGGAAAGACCATAGCTTTGACTATATGGAAATTTGTCAACAAAGTGATGTCTCTATCTTTTAATACGCTGTCTAGCTTTGTAATAGCTTTCCTTCCAAAAAGCCAGTGTCTTTTAATTTCATGCCTGTAGTAACCATCAGAGGAGATCTTAGGAGTCCACAAAAATAAATTCTGTCACTGCTTCCACTTTTTCCTCATCTATTTGCCATGAAGTAATAGGACCAGATGTCATGATCTTCATTTTTTGAATGTTGAGTTTTAAGTCAGCTTTTTCATTCTCCTCTTTCACCTTCATCAAGAGGCTCTTTAGTTCCTTTTCATGTTCTGCCATTAGAGTGGTATCATCTGTCTATCTCAGGTTGTTGATTTTTCTCCCAGCAATCTTGTTTCAAGTTTACGATTCATCCAGCCTCACTTCTAACATGATGTACTCTGCATATAAGTTAAATAAACAGGGTGACAATATACAGCCTCAACATACTCCTTGCCCAATTTGGATCTAGTCCATTGTTCCATCTAAGATTCTTTCTGTTGCTTCTTGACCTGAAAACAGATATCTCAGGAGATGTAAGGTGGTCCTGTGTATCCTTCTCTTTAAGAATATTCTACAGTTTGTTGTGATCCACACAGTTAAAAGGCTTTAGCATAGCTAATGAAGCAGAGCAGACAATTTTTCTGGAACCCTTTTGCTTTCTCTATGATCTGACAAATGTCGGCAATTTGACCTGTGGTCCCTCTGCCTTATCAAAACCCAGTTTGTACATCTGGAAGTTATTGGTTCATGTACTGCTGAAGCCTAACTTAAAGGATTCTGAGAATAAACTTACTAGCGTGAGAAATGAGTTCATTTGTATGGTAGATGGAACATTCTTTGACACTGTTTTTATTTAGGATTGGAATGAAAACTATTATTTTTCCAGTCCTGCAGTCACTGCTGAGCTTTCCAAATTTGCTGACATATTGAGTGCAGCACTTTAATAGCATCACCTTTTAGGACTTGAAATAGCTCAGCTGGAATTCCACCCCCGCCGCTAGCTTTGTTTGTAGTAATGTTTCCTAAAGCCCATAGGACTTCACACTCTAGGATGCCTGGCTCCAGGTAAGTGACCACCCCATCATGGTTATCCAGGTAATAAAGATCCTTCTGTATAATTATTCTGTATATTCTTCCCACCTCTTCTTAATCTCTTCTACCTCTGTTAGGTCCTTACCATTTCTATTCTTTATCATGCCTATCCTTGCATGAAATGTTCCCTGATATCTCCAATTTTCTTGAAGAGATCTCTAGTCTTCCCAATTCTATTGTTTTCCTCCACTTCTTTGCATTGTTCACTGAAGAAGGTCTTATCTCTCCCCGCTATTCTCTGGAGCTCTGTATTCAGTTGGGAATACCTTTTTCTTTCTCCCTTGCTTTTTGTGTAAAGCTTCCTCAGACAACTACTTTGTCTTCATGCATTTCTTTTTCTTTGGGATGGTTTTGGTCACTCCCTCTGTACAATGTTATGAACCTCTGTCCATAGTTCTTCAGGCACTTTGTTTACCAGATCTAATCCCTTGAATCTATTCATTACCTCCACTGTATAATCATAAGGGATTTGGTTTAGGTCATACCTGAATGGCCAAGTGGTTTTCCTTAATTTCTTTGATATAAGTCTGAATTTTGCAATAATGACTCACAATCTGAGCCAGTCAGCTCCAGGTATTGTTTTTCCTAACTGTATAGAACTTTTCCATTTTTGGCTGCAAAGAATGTAATCAATCTGATTTCAGTATTGATCTGGTGATGTCCATACATAGAGTCATCTCTTAGATTGTTGGAAAAGGGTATTTTCTGTGCCCAGCATGTTATCTTGACAAAACTTTGTTTGCTTTGCCCTGTTTCATTTTGTACTCCAACGCCAAACTTGTCTGTTACTCAAGGTATCTCTTGACTTCCTATATTTGCATTCCAATCCCTTATGATGAAAAAGACATCTTTTTTTGTTGTTAATTCTGGAAAGCCTTGTAGGTCTTCATAGAACTGGTTAACTTCAGCTTTTGTGGCATCAGTGGTTGCAGCATAGACTTGGATTATTGTGATGTTGAATAGTCTGCATTGGAAACAAACAGATCATTCTGCATTTTTGAGATTGGACCCAAGTATTACATTATGGACTCTTGTTGACTATGAGGGCTACTCCATTTTCTCCATGAACTTCTTGCCCACAGTAGTAGATATAATGGTTATTTGAATTAAATTCACCCATAGAATAAACCTATTTAGAATTATATGTTCAAAGTGATATTTTTACAAGAGTCAATAATGTAGTAATATAATTTAATAATTTAAAGATTCAGAATATCTGATTACCCTTGTGATCACATGAATGTCTCAGTCTATTTTCTTGACACCTATGTGCAAGCAAGCAGCTTTTGAGAGGACAATGGCAATCCTTCTCTTAAGTAAAACCATGCATAAATATCATGGGATTTCTAAAGACACTTCATTTTCACTTGTTCATTCACACGGATCTGTTGCTATATTTCTGCAAAGATGAAGGCTACTGTAATAAAATATATTCTACCAGGACTGAAAATATCAGCTCATATCATGCCAAATGTCTTACGGACCCATTAATTATAAGGGAAAAAAAGGGTAGAAGATAAAATGTGTATGGAACATAAATGTTTAACTACCACATAGAGCTTGAATAATTAATGGAATGATACCCTTTAGTGCAGAGCACCATATCTTTAAAATATAAGAGAATATAAGTGCACTATTTCAATATTTAAGCCAAAGTAAGTGATGTAGTTTCTACATGTGAACTATATGTCTGGGCAAAGGATTGAACAAATGCTTCATAATAATAAAATGGCTTTTAAATGTGAATTGGTCTCATAAGGCATAAGGATTTCCCTAACCAACACAATTTATTCAGAGTAAGATTAGCAAAGACAATTTCTGAAGCAATAATATTCATTACCTCCACATTTTATAATATTGCTAGTTCAGTGTATCTGAAGTGGTCCAGTGTGTTTAGATTGAACTTTCATCACGTCTAAACAGCTTAACTGATACTTACTTGATAACTCTTTTATGAAGCAGTTTTTTTATTAATGCTTTCATATTTCTGGTTTATGATGCCATTAAAGTCATCATTTGTCACATTAGTAACAGAGAGATTCTTAAAATATCCCTAGCAGCAATTCAGGATGGCTTTTAATGTCAGCATAAATTCCTGTACTACTAAACTAGCTATTTGAAATATTAACAGCGTTGTTTGCAATTTCAAAATATATATGACAATGTAAGTATATAATGTAGATCCCTGGTTTAAGGGAACCCGCTTAGAAAACCTAAAGAAATGAAACTAAAGTAGTTTGGCATGACCTAACATTTCCAAAATCACTGCAGATGGTGACTGCAGCCATGAAATTAAAAGACGTTTATTCCTTGGAAGGAAAGTTATGACCAACCTAGATAGCATATTCAAAAGCAGAGGCATTACTTTGCCAACTAAGGTCCGTCTAGTCACGGCTATGGTTTTTCCAGTGGTCATGTATGGATGTGAGAGTTGGACTATAAAGAAAGCTGAGTGCTGAAGAATTGATGCTTTTGAACTGTGGTGTTGGAGAAGACTCTTGAGAGTCCCTTGGACTGCAAGGAGATCTAACCAGTCCATTCTAAAGGAGATAAGCCCTGGATGTTCTTTGGAAGGAATCAGGCTAAAGCTGAAACTCCAGTACTTTGGCCACCTCATGCGAAGAGTTGACTCATTGGAAAAGACTCTGATGCTGGGAGGGATTGGGGGCAAGAGGAGAAGGGGAAGACAGAGGATGAGATGGCTGGATGGCATCACTGACCTGATGGAGGTGAGTTTGAGTGAAATCCAGGAGATGGTGATAGACAGGGAGGCCTGGCGTGCTGTGATTCATGGGGTCACAAAGAGTCGGACACAACTGAGTGACTGAACTGAACTGAACTGAACTGAACATTTCCTTAATAACAAAGAAAATACATGGTTCCTCCTTTGGTTGTGGAACAGATCAGTGAAGTTTCTGCCATAGAATTATGTATTCTCCAAGGGCAAAACAATTTAAAATGGGAAGAGATAAGAAAAATGTAAATTGTCTAGAATGCTATTCCATAGTGAATCCATCTCAGCTCATAAACTCACAGCTGTGGTTTCCAATTTTTAGGAAGCTAAAACACTATCATACGCTGTTGTTTTCTCTCCTCACATTGCATCCTGATTTGGGGACACTTTCTAGAAGGCCATGGAGAAGACTTCAGAGATCTAAAATTAGGCTGGATTAGATGTGGTTTCGGAGAAGGCAATGGCACCCCACTCCAGTACTCTTGCCTGGAAAATCGCATGGACGGAGGAGCCTGGTGGGCTGCAGTCCATGGAGTCGCTAAGAGTCAGACACGACTGAGCGACTTCACTTCCACTTTTCACTTTCATGCACTGGAGAAGGAAATGGCAACCCACGCCAGTGTTCTTGCCTGGAGGATCCCAGGGACTGGGGAGCCTGGTGGGCTTCAGTCCATGGGTCCGCTAAGAGTCGGACATGACTGAGCGACTTCACTTCCACTTTTCAGTTTCATGCGTTGGAGAAGGAAATGGCAACCCACGCCAGTGTTCTTGCCTGGAGAATCCCAGGGACAGGGAGCCTGGCGGACTGTCATCTATGGGGTTGCACAGAGTCAGACACAACTGAAGCGACTTAGCAGCAGATGTGGTTTGCTGCTGGTTTGCTGCCACCGGCTTGTGTACATATGTAACACCATCCTAACGCATTGTTAGCTGTTCTGCACTTGGAAACAAATGGAGTATTAATGTCATGAACCCCACTGCTGAGCTGCTTTGGAGGCAGGCTTCACATGATGTATAGTTCTGATGTATCTTCAAAATCATTGATATAATACAAAAGGGCTTCTTTATTCTTTTGTGGATGTGTGAGGACAACATATCTCATCTTCTAAGAGGATTTACTCTTCACAGAGGGTTAGTTAGCGCTTATGCTTGGTAGATATCTAATGAAAAGTATCTCGTGGGCCAATTCATTACCATAGTGCTCTGAGGTAGAATTATGTTTGTAAACTGGAGACCTAACAGGAAAACGCTCATTTGTTATTCCACTATCCTTCCTTGGATTGTAGAGTGCTACTCTTGAAATATCTATCATTGAATCACAAAGAGCATCACAGTAATATAAAAAAAGAACGCTGAATTAGAAATCAGAAAGCTCTTGTTTCCAAACCCAGCCATGCCCCTTAGTAGTTGCATACACTTAGAAAGAAAAAGAAAGTGAAGTTGCTCAGCTGTGTCCAACTCTGTGACCCCATGGACTGTAGCCTACCAGGCTTCTCCATCCATGGGATTTCTAGGCAAGAGTACTGGAGTGAGTTGCCATTTCCTTCTCCAGGGGATCTTCCCGACCCAGGGATCGAATCCGGGTCTCCCAGCTTGTAGGCAGATGCTTTATCGTCTGAGCCACCCGGGAAGTCATACACTTGGTCAACCTTTAAACCTTGCTGACCTTATTCTCTTCAATTTATAATTACTAGAAATATCTGTTTTATCTACTGAAAATTATAATTAATATAAAAATATTGGGAAATATAAGATATGTGAAAGCAGGGTTACTAATTAAACCATACTTGACATTTCAAAATGCTAATTTATTACACTGCTATTTTGTCTTGAAATTATTTGTCAATTGTGAAATTGATCTGTATATTATCATTATTAAAGCTTTTACTTTTTAAATGTGCTTTTGGACATGGTATTAAAATAGGAAAAGAGTGTCATGATCAAAATTTTCATGCCTGACTATACCAAGTTATTCCTCTTTCTGAAAGTGCTACATTGAAATAAACTGTTTATGGTCATCACTGTGAAAGGACTCTGAAATATTTTTTTGTTGAAGAATTCACTTATCCATTGGAAATGTATCATAATTCTCACTGGTATAAGCCTTAACTAGCTCTAGATGTTGAGTGGGCCCATGAGGAGTAAGGTTTTCATGACCAAGAGACCAAATAATTACTAGCAATTAAGAAGAGAAATAGTCATCACAATTTTTCACCCCATCTCTATCAATCAAGGTTCTTTGGTGAACAAGAACCGATAGGATGTGTGTATGTGTGTGTTGAAAGTGTACACACGCACACACACACACACACACACACACACACACATATATAGGGAGAAGAAGAGAGAGCGTATAATTTATCATGAGGCTCTGTTTCCTTGTCTTTAGTTTCTAGAGCTGCCTGCATTCCTTGGCTCGCGGCCCTTTCATCCATCTTCATGGTCAGCAACGTGACATCTCTCTGTGCCTTCTTCTAGGCTCATATTCTCTCTGACCACAGCTGGGAAAGGTGCTCCCCTTTTAAGGACTCATGGTTAGACTGAGCCCATCCACATAATCCAAGATAATATTCCATCCAGAGGTTCTCAACCTTAATCACATCTGTAAAGTCTCTTCTGCCATGCAAAATAACATATTCAGTCAGTCACTATGGATAATATGTGGACATTTTTGAGGGTCATCATTCTGTCTACCTAATGTTATAAAATTATTTTAGAAATACATGTTGACAAGAAAAATCCTCTTACTTTCCAGCAGAGTGGCTTGTACACTATTAGCTCCTTCAACTGGGAAAAATAGAGAAAAAAACTTTGTGTTTCCATATGATACTTAGAACCAAGAACATATTCAAATTTAAAAAATAACAAAATTACAGCATTAACTATATATCCTAATCAATATGCTTTCTTAATTACTAACAAAGCAGCTTGTATTATAATTGAAGTCCATTTGTCTTCATTTTTAAATATATATTTTCTGCACAGTTGTGGCTTGATAATCAAAACACTGTGATCAGGGACCATCTCCTTCTATATCAGAGTCATTATTGTCTGGTGAAGTTATTAATTTGGATTAATTGGGTCACAGTGGTATAAAAAAATGTGGATGACTTCCAGCTTTTAGGAAAGCACTGAGAAACTTGTTCTGTTATATTTAGAGTAATATAAACTTAAGCTCCATGAAGTCAGGTGCTGTACTTTATCTGGTTCACTTCTAGGGCAGTGCCTATTACAGAGTAAAAATTGAGTATTTAAATATTTTTGAAGTAACAGTTCAGTTCAGTCACTCAGTTGTGTCCGACTCTTTACAACCCCATGAACTGCATCACGCCAGGCCTCCCTGTCCATCACCAACTCCCAGAGTCCACACAAAACCCATGTCCATTGAGTCGGTGATGCCATCCAGCCATCTCATCCTCTGTTGTTCCCTTCTCCTCCTGCCCTCAATCTTTCCCAGCATCAGAGTCTTTTCCAACGAGTCAGCTCCTCGCATCAGGTTGCCAAAGTATTGGAGTTTCAGCTTCAACATCAGTCCTACCAATGAACACCCAGGACTGATCTCCTTTAGGATGGACTGGTTGGATCTCCTTGCAGTCCAAGACTCTCAAGAGTCTTCTCCAACACCACAGTTTAAAAGCATCAATTCTTTGGTGCTCAGCTTTCTTTATAGTACAATTCTCACATCCATACATGACCACTGGAAAAACCATAGCCTTGACTAGACGGACCTTTGTTGGCAAAGTAATGTCTCTGCTTTTGAATATGCTATCTAGGTTGGTCATAACTTTCCTTCCAACGAGCAAGCATCTTTTAATTTCATGGCTGCAATCACCATCTGAAGTGATTTTGGAGCCCAGAAAAATAAAGTCAGCCACTGTTCCCACTGTTTCCCCATCTATTTGTCATGAACCAATGAACAACTAAATGAGTCACTATATTGACTGAGAGGTATAGAAGTATTTGGGAACCTAGAAAAAGTTAAGAAGAAAGGTAAAGCATTTGAATATTTCACATTAATTCAGTTTGCAAGGTGATTTTTTTATTGCCCCTTACCTAAGAGCATGGTGACCAATTTGGAAATTTTAATTCACAATAGATTTGAATCTGATGTACATACAGAACGAGTAGTTACTTAAGATCACTCATCGTCTTTTCTTGCTTATTGACTACTGTTCTGATACATGCTAAAAAATAATTAGAATACCTTACCAGACTTCAGAAATAATTAAGCACATACATGTAACTGGATCAAATCAGAAGTTTCTCTGAAGCTCTTATGATAGATACTGAAAGAAACACAGTTTTCCCTTATAAAAGAGAGCTGTGCCATATGAGGGAAAGTTCTCTGAACTTCATGGAAACCAAATGCTTGCTAACTTTAAAAAAGCACTAACTTCTAAAGTGGACCAATCATACTCTCAAAAATAGGCTTACCAATTCCCAAAATTCCTCTTTATCTCAACACAACACCATCTATCCTTCTCACTAAAGCAAATTTTGTGAAGAGGAAATTCTTGGAAGAGTAGAACTAAATCCCACCAAATCTTAAGAGAACTCGAGGTAGAGATGCCCTGCAGCAAAGCTCTTTGCTTGGTACCAGCTGATTTTGAAGCAGCAGTTGCAATGATGTGGCCTTTTTCTTACTCAATAAGGTGTTTTACTAACTTTTCTTAATTACACTCTGACTGAATAACATGCCCCTTTAGTATTTGATTGTCTACAGAATGAATATGACCATACACCAACATGATTCATTTAATGTGAAGTTCCATCAACGTACTAAGCACTTAAAAAACACAGTCATTCACCTAGCTTTTTACATCAGCCCCACAGTTAAGCAGTTAATGGCACCCCACGCCAGTACTCTTGCCTGGAAAATCCCATGGACAGAGGAGCCTGGTAGGCTGCGGCCCATGGGGTCGTGAAGAGTCGGACACAACTGAGTGACTTCCTTTTCACTTTTCACTTTTCACTTTCATGCATTGGAAAAGGAAATGGCAATCCACTCCAGTGTTCTTGCCTGGAGAATCCCAGGGATGAGGGAGCCTGGTGGGCTGCCGTCTATGGGGTCACACAGAGTCGGACATGACTGAAGTGACTTAGCAGCAGTAGCAGCAGTGCCAAAATAAGGAGATAGTTGGAAAGGAGTTAAATAACTTGATAAACAGGGTTCAGAAACTAGGAATGAACTCAAGCTTGACGAACTAGGAATAAACTCAAGCTTATTAACCAAACTAAATGTCCTAAAAAGAGACTGGAAAAGAAATATTATAAAGAGGAAGGACAGTTTTCTGAGATGACAATTAGGCATGATTTGTCTTATGTGCCTAATGTATTTGGAATCTCTAGACATTATTATATTTAATATCAAGAGTGACATTCATCTATTGCATGTAGATAATCAGACAACATGGATAGTTTTTCTTTTAACTTTGCCTTATTGAGATGTTTTGTGCCTCCATACTGATTATACCATACGGAGTCCAGAATGTAAAGACACAAATATTTTTTTAAAAAAATTTTTGTGTGTTTCTCCCAAGAGAAAAACTGCCATCATCAGCAAAGTAACTCTCTAGTTGCATTCTAATCTATACCCTTAGAGGCACAGAACACTAGCAAGGGAGAAAACATGGTGGAAATACTGAAATGGATATAGAAAAATATGAATGCATGAAAATAACTGTCCATATGTGGCTTTTTCATGACTTTTTTTTTTCTGTTATTTTACCCAACTGTGATTTTCTCTCTGATATGCTGGTAGTATTTACAAACATTTAAGATGAAGAAATGAACTCCTTCCTGAACATATCTTAATTTACTCTGAATGCACCAGCATAGAAGTATTTAGAAAATTCAAAGGGCAAGTTCTCGCGAGAAACATATGAATTTTTTCTATATAAAACAATGTTATACTTTTTCTTTCTCTTGAATCAAGTAGTACTTCACTCATGCAGTCTAAATAAAACAGATCATAAATACTCATTGAAGTTTTGACTGGGAAAAATGCCTTGGGGTATATTATTTACACCAATGTGTATATATCACATTATGCATTTGCATAGAAGATAAACATACAATAATTTAAGAGTGTGCTATTGTCTCCTGCTACCCAATAGCCAATCATGTTTTCACCTAAACATTTCTGTTTATGCTCAAATACGCTTTCCAGTGTCTAGAATAATGCCTAACATATAGAAATTACTAAATATATACTTCTTAAGTAACTAAAATGGCATTTTTTCCCAAACAGAATTCTCTTTTGCTTGCCAGTGAATTTAATATTATAAAAACACATTTTGACATATTTTTATTTCAGTATTTGTCTCTTATTTCCTTCCTCCATAACCCCATTGCTATTAGCAGCAAGCGAGATATGATATCATACAAGTGATGGAGATGATTAAAATAGACTAAAGAGTCCCAGTAAGGTTAAGATGCTAGTCCTACAAACAACATATTTTTTTCTAATGGGCAAAGTTTGACCAAAAATTTCTTCAAAAATATACAGATGATGAATTAGCACATGAAAAAATGCTCAACATCACTGATCAAAAGGGAAATGCAAGTCACAACCACAGTGAGCTACCACTTTACATCCATCAGGGGGGTCATTATTTTGAAACAGAAAGTAACTGGTGCTGGGAGGATATAGAGAAATTGTAACTCTTGTGAACCGATGGTAAGAAGATAAATGATTCAGCCACTGGAAAATAGTATGGCAGTTCCCCAAAAAAATTAAAAACAGATAGACAAAGTCTTTGACGATGTGGATCACAAAACACTATAGAAAATTCTTAAAGAGATGGGAATACCAGACCACCTGACCTACCTCCTGAGAAATCTGTATGCAGGTCAAGAAGCAACAGTTAGAAATGGACATGGAACAACAAACTAGTTCTAAATCGGGAAAGGAGTACATCAAGGCTGTATATTGTCACCCTGCTTATTCGACTTATATGCAGAGTACATCATGACAAATGGTGGACCAGATGAGCACAAGCTGGAATCAAGATTACCAGGAGAAATATCAATAACCTCAGATATGCAGATGACACCACCCTTATGGCAGAAAGAGAAAAAGAACTAAAGAGCCTCTTGATGAAAGTGTAAGAGGAGAGTGAAAAGCTTGGCTTAAAGCTCAACATTCAGAAAACTAAGATCATGGCATCTGGTCCCATCAGTTCAGTTCAGTCGCTCATCGTGTACGACTCTTTGTGACCCCATGAACTGCATCACGCCAGGCCTCCCTGTCCATCATCAACTCCCGGAGTTTACTCAGACTCACGTCCATTGAGTCAGTGATACCATCCAGCCATCTTATCCTCGGTCATCCCCTTCTCCTCCTGCCCCTAAACCCTCCCAGCATCAGAGTCTTTTCCAATGAGTCAACTCTTCGCATGAGGTGGCCAAAGTACTGGAGTTTCAGCGTCAGTATCATTCCCTCCAAAGAAATCCCAGGTCTGATCTCCTTCAGAATGGACTGGTTGGATCTCCTTGCAGTCCAAGGGACTCTCAAGAGTCTTCTCCAACACCACAGTTCCAAAGAATCAACTCTTTGGCACACAGCTTTCTTCACAATCCAGCTCTCACATCCATACATGACTACTGGAAAAACCATAGCCTTGACTAGACGGACTTCTGTTGGCAAAGTGATGTCTCTGCTTTTCAATATGCTATATAGGTTGGTCATAACTTTTCTTCCAAGGAGTAAGCGTCTTTTAATTTCATAGCTGCAGTCACCATCTGCAGTGATTTGGGAGCCCCCCAAAAATGAAGTCTGACACTGTTTCCACTGTTTCCCCATCTATTTCCCATGAAGTGATGGGACCGGATGCCATGATGTTCGTTTTCTGAATGTTGAGCTTTAAGCCAAATTTTTCACTCTCCTCTTTCACTTTCATCAAGAGGCTTTTTAGCTCCTCTTCACTTTCTGCCATAAGGGTGGTGTCATCTGCATATCTGAGGTTATTGATATTTCTCCCAGCCATCTTGATTCCAGCTTGTGTTTCTTCCAGTCCAGCGTTTCCCATGATGTACTCTGTATTTAAGTTAAATAAGCGGGGTGACAATATACAGCCTTGACGTACTCCTTTTCCTATTTGGAACCAGTCTGTTGTTCCATGTCCAGTTCTAACTGTTGTTTCCTGACCTGGTCCCATCACTTCATGGCAAATATATGGGGAAACAGTTGAAACAGTAACTAATTTTATTTTTCTTGGGCCCCCAAATCACCACAGATGGTGACTATAGCCATGAAATTAACAGATGCTTGCTCCTTGGAAGAAAAGTTATGACCAACCTAGACAGGATATTAAAAAGCAGAGACATTACTTTACCAAGAAAGGTTCATTTAGTCTAGGTTAGGGCTTCTCTGGTGGCTCAGATGGTAAAGCGTCTGTCTATAATGCGAGAGACCTGGGTTCGATCCCTGGGTCAGGAAGATCCCCTGGAGAAGGAAATGGCAACCCACTCCAGTACTATTGCCTGGAAAATCCCAGGGACAGAGGAGCTTGGTAGGCTACAGTCTATGGGGTCGCAAAGAGTCGGACACAACTGAGCAACTTCACTAGTGACTTCACTATGGTTTTTCCAGTAGTCATGTATGGACGTCAGAGTTGGACTATAAAGAAAGCCGAATGCCGAAGAATTGATGCTTTTGAACTGTAGTGTTGGAGAAGACTCTTGAGAATCCCTTGGATTCAAGGAGATCCAACCAGTCCATCCTAAAGGAAATCAGTCCTGAATATTCATTGGAAGGACTGATGCTGAAGATGCAACTCCAATATTCTGGCCACCTGATGCAAAGAACTGACTCATTTGAAAAGACCCTGATGCTGGGAAATATTGACGGCGGGAGGAGAAGGGGACAACAGAGGATGAGATGGTTGGATGGCATCTCCTACTGGGAGGACATGAGTTTGGGTAAGCTCTGGGAGTTGGTGATGAACAGGGAGGCCTGGCATGCTGTGATTCATGGGGTCGCAAATAGTTGGACTGAACGACTGAACTGAACTGAACCATATAATCTGGTGATTCCTCCTCTAGGTATAAATTCAAAGAATTGAAAGCAGGGACTCAAACAAATATTTGTATACCGATGACCTATGTTCCTACGAGGATTATGCACAAAAGCCAAAAGGTGGATACAATCCAAATGTCCATCAACCGACAAATGAAATTTTAAAAAGGTAATGTATATAGTTAACCCTTGAACTGCACTGGGGATAGAGGTGCTGCCCCTTGTATACTGTTATTTCTGCCTCAGTAACAAACAAACTGATAAATGACTCACCCAAGGGAAGGTGATGGACAGGGAGGTGATGGACAGGGAGGCCTGGCGTGCTGCGGTCCATGGTGTCGCAAAGAGTTGGACATGACTGAGCAACTGAACTGAACTGAAGAGAAGGAAGCCAAAACAGTTTGGATAGAATCAGGACTCAAATTCTAATTTTTTTATGTCATATATTGTGATCTCTAATCAAACATAAACTTTTCCCCATACTTAAAGATCTATAAAGTGAACATATAGGTATTATATTTACCGAAAAATATCTGTTTTTAAGTGGAGCCACATAGTTAGAACTCACGCTTTTCAAGAGCCAACTGTACATACAAAGGAATAATATTCAGCATAAATTTAAAAAAAGAGTGAGATTCTGATACATGCTATGAAACGGATGAACCTTAAAGACATTTTGTTAAGTGAAATAAGCCAGTCACAAAAGGACGTTGTATTAGTTCACTTACAGAAAGTACCTAGAGCAATCAAATTCATAGAGACAGAAAGTAGAATAGTGAGGACCAACTTAGAGAAGAGGGAATGGGGAGTTAATGTTTAATGACTTGGGGTTTCCCAGGTGGCACTAATGGTAAAAAAAAAAAAAAACCCTGTCAATGCAGGAGACATAAAAGATGCAGGTTTGATCCCAGGGTCAAAAAGATTCCCTGGAAAAGGGCATAGCAACCCACTCCAATATTCTTGCCTGGAGAATCCCATGGTTATAAGAGCCTGGCCAGCTACAGTCCATGGGGTCACAAAGAGTTTGACACAACTGAAGTGATTTAGCACACATGCACTGGTTCAGACTTGGCAAAATGAAAAACTTCTATGGATAGATATTGGTGATGATTACATAACAATGTGAAAATACTGACTGCCAGTAAACAGTACAATTAAAATAATTAAAATGGTAAATTTTATGTTATGTACATTTTATCACAATACAAAGAAAAAAGATGCTGTTTTTTGGTAAGGGGACTGGTAAATTTTATTCACTAAATTAAAAATACATATATAAATAAACTCACTAAAGCCAAGAAAAGTCAGAGAGATTAAGAGAAAATATGTGCCATAGACATAACCCAGAAAATCAGTACCTCAAACATACAAAGAATTTATGTTTAACAATAAAAAATAAGCCTAAAATGTGCATAAGCTGTTAACAGAAAAAGTCACTATCACAGAAGATGTTCAAACTTCCCATAAATATATCAAAAGTTGAGTCACCTCAGGTTTGATCTCTATTCTGTGTCTCTATTTCTGTTTTGCAAATAAGATCATCTATACTGGTTTTCTAGAGTCCATATCTATGCCTTAATATGTGACTTAATATGTGACTCTGACTTACTTCACTCTGTAGGACAGTCTCTAGGTCCATCCACATCTCTACAAATGATTCCATTCCTTTTTTTCTGGCTGAGTAATTTGCCACAGTACATGTGTACCACATCTTCTTAAATGTATGGATACAAAAGAGGAGAATGGGTAGGGAAAGGAAGGATGAATTGGGAGCTTGAGATTGACATATAGATACTATTGATACTGTGTATGAAACAGATAAATAATGAGAACCTATTGTATAGCTCAAGAAACCCTACTCAATGCTCTATGGTGACCTAAATGGAAAGGAAATCCTAAAAAGAGGGGATATATGTATACATATAGCCGATTCATTTTGTTGTATGGTAGAAACTAACACAACATTGTAAAGCAACTATACCCCAATAAAAATGGATTTACAAAAATAAAAATAAATAAACTAAAAGAGCACTAGATTAAAAAAAGCATTGATCCATCTTACATAAGAAAACAGACCGAAAAATATTTTTTTTATGTTGTGTAACCTCAGGCATAATCAGTTAAAATTTTTCACTGTTTCACATACAAATGATAATATTGTGAAGGAATTAAACTAGTATCTTTTTTCTTTTTCTGTTTTTATTGGTAAAATGTACATAACATAAAATTTATCATTAATCTTTGTTCAAAGAAATATTTTTTCTTGACATCCAAAGCCTAGCTTTGTAATTTTTTTCTAAACCATTAAAGAAAGCAGAGAGTTCTTCCTTTTACTCTTTCTTTTCCTCTTCTTCACTTCTAGAACAGTTTAGTCCAAAAGCCACTACTTGGGTTCAATAATGTAAGTATTTACGTGGACAGAGGGAGAGAGACACACAGCGTGCTGTGGAAGACGTCACAATCGGGTCCAGGTAAAGAGGGTGTCCATGTGGGAGGAGCAGGTTTGTATCATCTTAGTATTGTCACCAAGATCAGATGCTCACATGGTAGAGAGGGAGCCGAGGAAGGTAGTTAGCAATGGAGACTGTCCACTGTGGGGTACTAGAGTTTCAAGAGGTACAGAGGCTCTATGCTGGAGGACAATCTGGTATCAGATACTAGAGCCTGGATGTATCTGAAGAGGCATCGTGCTGTGGGTGTTTGAGCCTCAGGGAAGAATGCCCCTGAGGCTCCTGTGCAGGAGGAGGAGATGTCTTAGTGTAGAATATTAGACCCAGCTGCAATGAAGAGGGATAAGACAGTGATGGGAGTTCAATTACATATAGGAGAACTGAACAAATAAATAAATATATTAAGGACCGTGGCAGCAAGGTTTCTTGAAAAAAAAAAGAAGAAGAGTTACAATAATAAAACTCTAACTCTATAGAACTGGACTTAAAATAGAAATATCAGTGTAAAACCATTGATTGCAATACAAACAGATAAAGTCAAAATAAGCAGAAATGTGAATGTGCATGTACACATACTCCCTATATTTGTCTACTGAGAAGGTCTGGGAAGAGTGACATTCCAACACAAAAGTATGGCTAGTGCCCAGACTTAGGCTGTAAATGTCATTCTCCAGTAAAAGGAATCAGGACTCCTTGGAAGTGGCTGCTTCTTGGTCTAGAACATGAAAATATAACACAAGCCGGGTATATCTTATTGTGCCAGACAGCAAGGAAGCAATCAAGTAATAAAAATAATTCATTGAGAAAATGAATAAAAGTGAACGCCAGCTTCAAACAGGTACCAGAATTTGGAAATGACTTGAAAGGCATGAAATTAAAATAATTACAATAACAGTTTATAACTCTAGTATTCTTGCTTGGAAAACTCCATGTACAGAGGAGACTGGTAGGCTACAGCCCATGGTGTTGCAGTCATGGTGGACATGACTAAGCATGGCACAATATGTGAGTGAAGTCGCTCAGTCGTGTCTGACTCTTTGTGACCCCATGGACTGTAGCCTACCCAGCTCCTCCCTCCATGGGATTCTCCAGGCAATAGTACTGGAGTGGGTTGCCATTTCCTTCTCCAGGGGATCTTCTTGACCCAGGGATTGAACACAGGTGTCCCGCATTCCAGGCAGACGCTTTAACCTCTGAGCCACTAGGGAAGCCCTATGGCACAGTATACAGAAATATAAAATTAGGCAAATAATAGGATACTTACACAGTCTCAAAGCAAGCATCTTGTCAAAAAATATTAATCACAAAAGGAAAATGTGTGAAGAAGCCTGAAAAGACACCACCTTAAATAAAAATGAAAGTGAAACTCACAACTGATTCTTTGCAACCCCATGGACTATATAGTCCATGGAATTCTCCAGGCCAGAATACTAGAGTGGGTAGTCTTTCCCTTCTCCAGGGGATCTTCCCAACCCAGGATCGAACCCAGGTCTCTTGCATTGCAAGCAAATTTTTTATCAGCTGATCTACAGGGGAAGCACACGAATACTGGAGTGGGTAGCCTATCCCTTCTCCAGCGGATCTTCCCAACTCAGGAACTGAACTGAGATCAAATTTAATAGATCACTAGAACAAATCAAAATCATGTATATACCTAATAGGATGCAATGAGTAAATACAAGACAAAACCAAATCGAGGTCATTCCCCAAAAACATTTGGTTTATGACCTTCAAACGTTTCAACATAAAAAAGCTGTAGCAGGCTGAATAATGTCTCTCAAATATGCCCTCATCCTAACCCCTGGAGTCTGTGCAGGTTACTTAACATGGCAAAGGGATTAAGTTGAGGATCTTGAGATCAGAACTTTGTCCTGGATTATCCCAACACAACAATCCTTCTAAGAGGGACCTATGAGCAACTGAAATCAGAGGAGAAGGTGATATGGCAGAAGCAGAGACAGGGGTGATGCACATTAAACATAGAGGAAGGGCCATAAACCAAAGAATACAGGAGGTCACCAGAAGCTGATAAGTAAGTTCTGAGAAAGGCATGGGTTGGACATAAAAATATGGGTGTCACTGACATACTATATGTATAAATTATGATTGTATATAAAAAAGAAATAAGAACAAATTCTCAGCGTAAAACATAGTTGGGGATCTAGGAATTATTCTTTTCTCAGTGCTGAAAGATCCAGTGATCAGACAATTCCCTGGCTCTAAGATGAAATATAAAGTGGAGGTAGAAAGAGGGGGAGCAGAGGTTTTATAGTAGGAAAAAAAAGAGAAAGGACCTATATGATACATTCATCATTACACACTTTAAACATGAAGTTTTAGAGACAAAGAGACAATTGTCTCATGTGAACATATAACATTAAGTGAAAAAACAGGATGAAAACCTAAATGTACATCATGATTTCAGTTGATTTTATATATGTATCATATATGAGTTTGAGTATGTGTATACAAATATTATAACACAGATATACTTCAGTCTAATGTGTAGAAAGTTGAAATTTAATTTTGCTATCAGAAATGAATTCTTTTTTGAACTCTCATTTCTGTGTTGTAGCAGAAAAACTATTTTGTTTTCTGATATTTTGGTCCCTTCTAATTTAAATATTTTTCTCTTTCAAATAAATATTTATTACAAGTATTACTGTTTTATATCATTATTTGCTACATTTTCTCTAAATCTTCCCTATTGCCAAATATAACCTCCTCAATTCTGAAAAGAATTTTTTTCTGACATAATAACATGTAATATTAATAATCAAAAGAAATTTTAAATGGGTCAAAATGCTTGCCCTATCTTCCAAAGTTGTCACAAGGATTTTAAAATGTAATGAGTACTAAAATTTTAGAAAACTATAACATATGCTTCAAATAAATTCTCATATTGTCAGTTCACTGGGATGCACTAAACAATTATCTTAATTTCTAGTTATGTTTTAAAGACCAATAATGAATATTGTACATGTTTAGGTCCATGTGTAAAAATCTGCTTATGTGAATAAAAATAAATTTCTTTGTGTAAGACCAATCAGAAAAATGTGGAGTTTCTCTCTGGGAATGGCTACATCAGAAAAACTCTAAGGAGAGGAGACATGGCAGTATGTAGTTTTAAAATGATTACAAGATAATACTGATACATGTCTCATCCCCCCTACCTACCCAGATTATAAATGACTTCTCTCTGTTATCTACATTTTATTATTCTACCAAATTAGATCACCAGAAGAAACATGACTGAACTGTATTATCTCAGTCCCTGTAGAAGTGTCTTTACTACTATGATTTCATTTTATATCAGTTTGCTCTAATAAAGAGTGATGTAGAGATATTTCTGCATCTGCCATAAAACTGCTAAGTATACTGCCATGACTTTATTAAATGCCCTTTAAAATCCCAAATGTTAGTTTCCCCCCTAGAATTTAACAGCAAAAACAGTTTATCTCTGCTGAAGAATCAGTTTTCTTCCATTTATCAGACACTGATAACTAGGTAATCTGTCATCTTTCCCTCTTTCCTTTGGCTTTCAGGAGACAGATTAAATTTCAGGCTTAATTACAGAAATGTCTCATAATTTATTTTCCTTTATTTGTTTCCCCTTATATCTTTTATATAATTTTTAATCTTTAGCTTTCATTTAGCTAATTAGTACTATAGCATTTTAAAGAGAATTTTAAAGAAGATGAAGTACAAACTATAAAAAAAAATTTAGAAAAGTTGTGGCCCAGAAAAATCTCAGTAAATAAGTGAAGCAAGGGGAAAAAGTAGAGCTCAGATCAGGGCAACAGTGGATAAGGGATCACTTAAGGAATGAGGCAGGGATAAACAGTGAACCTCTTTTTCAATGAGGATGAAGAACAGGAGAGAAGGTCAGCACTGGAGGATGGGTTTGATACAGCAACCCAGGCAACTCCATAATTCCTGATAAACAGTGAATGAAAGCAGAGAATGAAAGATAGTAAGCTCAGAAAGGAAGTCTGAAATTTTCCCAGAGAGAAAAGTAATTTTGGCAAAGCCCATGTGGTTTTCCCTGAAGCTTGTCATGTTCCAGGCAGAGCTCCTTAGAGGATAAGGGAGCCTTAGGGAATCTGTCCCTATATAGCCTACATCATTAGAATGCAGACCACTCAAATGCAAGTTACCTCTTTGTTGAACTATACCCCACCATCAGCCTGGTAGAAGCTATCTTTGTGAAAGTTTATGTAAAGAACTCAGTAATGTATAGAATAAGAAGCAAATGAATTTCTTTGGTATTAGAGATATGTTTGCTTTTCATTAACTCCTGGAACAACTGTAAATTTAGATTGTTATCATACATAATACAAAAGGTATTGATATGACCATTTCTTTGGGGTTAACATACCAGTTCTGTGAATTTGGTAGATCCCTCTGACCATCCACAATGAAGGCTGTCTGCAATACCTGTGGCCCTCACATGGAAATGTGTCCATCAATTAGTGCCAGTAAACTGTATTTCTCAAAAGAGGCTCGGTCACCATTAGAAGATGACAAATAAGCAGTGCTCATATCTACAAAACCCCTGACTATGAACTGCACAATACTACAAAGGCTTTATGGAAAACTCTGTGCTGTCACTCAGTCGTGTCCAACTTTTTGTGACCCCAGGGACTGTAGCCTACCAAGCTCCTCTGTCCATGGGATTTTCCACGCAAGAATACTGGAGTGGGTTGCCATTTCCTTCTCTAGGGGATCTTCCGGACCCAGCGATTGAACCTGCATCTCTTGTTTCCTCAATTGGCAGGCAGATTCTTTACCACTGACCCACTTGGGAAGTCTGGCAAACTCTAGTAGTTAATATAGTGACAATAAACTCATCATTTTATCATGTTCATTATGGATAGAGATTCTAGTTTCAAATTTTTTCAGTGTCCTTTCTTACCATTCCAGATAGCCAAAGAGTCTTCTGAGCATTACACTATATATTTTATTATTTTTTATTTTGTGTAGTAATGGAAATTTTGTAGATTAATATACTGCTAAAATTATTTATATAGTATGCCTTGCCTGAAGGAAAAAGTTTATTTTTCCCCCATACCATTGGAAAAGAGGAAATCAAGGCAGCTATATACTATATATGTTTAGAGATTGCCTGTCTCTTACTAAATCATGACAAATTTTAGAGGTGGCAGAGGCATTAATTTTTTTAGTATGTTTCTGATAGATCTTGTTGTTAGTAAATAAAAGCCGAAAAGAGACATAGCAGTAGTTGAACACAAATAGTTGTTTTAAAACCACAAAACACACTAGATAGATCCCATAACATTATGCACATGGATATCTTATTTTGTGTTAAAGTTTAGTAGGACTACTATTACAATTACTAAATGTAGAAATAACAATGAAACTGCATATGAAACCCTTATTCAACACTTTGCTTTGCTCTCCCTTTTCTTTGAGTAAATCTGACATTATAAGCATAACTGGTTCTCTGTGGACCTCTTAAATAATTTAAAGATGCTGAGCCTCATATTCTACAACCCAAAGATGCTGACATTATTTTAAATTAGGTTTTTACACTTAAAACGTATTGAAGTGCATTTGGGGAAGATGAAGTTTTGCTACCTGTGCTTTTTCTGTTGTTGTGAGAACAGTGTTCAGCAGTTAAGAGTTGGAATAAAATAATATCTCCATGGTTTGTTTTTAATTCTTTACCTCCAGTCTAATGACATGACCTAGGGTAACACACATGCAATAACCTGGTAATTTCAGAAAAAAATGGTTTGTTTTTAATTCTTTTCCTCAAGTCAAATGAAATAAGCCAGAGGTAACACACATATGACAACCTGGTAATTTTAGAATAAATTCTGAATGCAAAGAGAGTTGCTCACATCAAGTGAAAAATAGCAAAACTTAAACATTTTCTAAGAAAAGCAATAGTGTTCTTATTGAGTTTTACTATCCAATGAATTTGGATTTTGCTACAATTCAGAAGATGTCTGTGGTACACATATATGTAAGGGATCTTTGAAATGCCAATATGTGGCCATTTCTTTACCCCATGGCACCAGTTTTAATGGAGTTCAGCTGGCTGAACAGTCTGAAACCTAAGAAGTATAGTCTTTTTGTCGGCACCTTCATCTCTTTCCACACAGAGGGAGAATGTCAATTCCATCCTATTCCCACATATAACTGCCACACATGGTTTTTAAGTCCCTAGGTTGTATGTATCTGGGTCAGAGGCAAAGCTCAAAGTTGAACTATGGCATCAGACACGGCTTGGCCTCAATCAGAATTTTCCTTATGTGATCAGGCATGTTCCCAGTTGCCACGCAATGCAAGTTGGCAAGGGAGAAGGGGAGTTTTTTTTTAAAGGAAAAAAAAATCAAGAAATGGGCACCTGGCCAAGTTTTATAGACTGAAAATTGGAGCCCCTGAGAGAAACAAATGTTTGAAACTGCTAACCCTTCTGCCCTATCACATTCCAACTCAGTCAGATGGTCACAGCCATCACTGCCAAAATATGCCATGTTATTGAGCACAGAGACAGGTTTCCAGCCTCACAGGATATAGGATCGTGTGCTGCGGATTCATATTTCACAGGAAATGGTCTTCATTTACTTGTACCTGATGCCGAGGTTTCTAATGACTCCTTTTCTAAGCCACTCTTCTAGATTTTATTTCCCAGGAAATTTTAGATTTCTATTCTCACCTCATTTTACTTATTACATTTTACTTGCATGAATCAAATTCAGGGTCACTAAACACAGGTTCAGTATCCAACAAAAACTATGTCCCAATTTTTTTTGCTGTGTAACCAACTTAATTATTCCAAAGCTTAATGGTAACAAGAGAATAACCAGTTTAGTATATTCACTGTTTCCATGGAGGAATTCAGACAGGGACTAAAAGGGGTGGATTGTGTCTCCACTTTACCATCAACTGGGAAGACTCAAACAGTCAGGGATGATACACAAGTGAAGTTTGAAGACCAGAGAACCTGTATGTGACCCATACAAGGTTCTAACAATACCTGAGGCCTCAGGGAAGTCAGAAATGGAACTCAGGGCTCTGAGAGCAAGAATTCAAGTGATCAAAGATGAACATTCATCGCTTTTTATGACCTAACTCAGATATAATAGAATGTCAGTTCTGTCATGTTTTTGATTGGTCGAAGACAACACAAGCCTACTCAGATTCAAGTTGAGGGAACACAGAACCAAACTGTGGATTCAAAGAATGTTCAAAAATTTTCAGTCATGCTTTAAAACTACCAAAATCTACACATCTGTGATTATTAATGTGAATCTTTTTATACATTTTTCTCTCTTCATGCATTATTTCTATAAACTGCCTATTCACATAGTTGCTCATTATTATCACTAATTGTTTATCACTCATTGATTGTTGGAATCTTTATATATATTTTTATTCTAAATTTTTGAGATTGAAATGAATGCAAGCATCTTCTCTTTGTATTTTAAGTTAGTTTGTGATATCTTTTCTGGTATTAAGTCAAATGAAAGTAAAACAAAAACAAAATACCCAATGAATAGATTTGACTGAGTATAGAAAAGAGATATTCTTCTCAATAGAAGGAAAAAAATAATTAAGCCAAGAAAATATCTCAAACATGTTAGATGGGGTTTTGACCGTTGTATAGCAAGGAAATGTTTTGGCTGGCAATCATTCTGGGAGAAATTCAAGTCAGCCAGAAATGGTGGAAGAACACTGGACTTAGATTTTCTATCTGCTAGAGAAGGGACCTTAGGAAAATCACTTAATTCCCCAGACATGTGTTTACTCATCTTCCAGTGCAAACTATACGGAGTGATAGGTTCCGTTACAATGCTATTAGAAGAATTAACTCATATGGCATATAAGCATGTTTTGGGACTGTAGAACCAGGGTGAAGCACTATCATCTATTTTCTCCAGTGGGCCCTATAACAGTGTAAAGTTGTCATTCCTTCCAGAGGCAGTTCTCTATAAAACAGTAAAGTGAGTTCTTGACTTAAGCCTTCAGCAATTGGTGGCTTTGTTTTGTTGTATTTTGTTTTGGGTATGTTTTAACAGCTCTATTGACACATAATTCATATACCATACAATTCATCCATTTAAAATGTATAATGTTTTCACATTTATAGGGTCATGCAACCATCATTATAATCTAATTTAAAACATTGTCATCCCTAGAAAGAAAAATAAAAAAGAACATTAGCAATCAGTCTGCATTCCTTTTGGACAAACCCTCACTCGTGGCTCTAGGCAATCACTAATCAATTTTCTCTGTCTCTATGGATCTGCCTATTCAGAACATTTCATATAGACTGAATCACACAATATGTGATATTTGAGGACTGGCTTCTTTCACTTAGCATAATGTTTTCAAGGTTTGAGTTGCAGCATGTATCAGTACTTAATATTCTTTCTGTGGCAGTATGTATCAGTACTTAATATTCTTTCTGTGGCTGAATAATATTCCATTGTAATTTTCCATTCTATTTTTGTTTACCCATTCATCAGATGAGGAACATCTGAGTTGTTCCAATTTTTTATTACTATGAATAATATTGTTATGAATACTCATGTGTAAGTTTTTGTGTGGACATATGTTTTTCTTTCTCTCGAGTAAATATCTTGGAGTAGAATTTCTGGGTCATATGGTAACTCTATTAAGCTTTGGAGGAACTTTCAGACTTTTTTACATCATTTATATGCCCACCGGCAATGAATGAGGGTTCCAATTTCTCCACACTATAAGTATTGTCGTCATCTGTCCTTTTTATTAGAGCCACCCTGGTATATTTAAAATAATATATTATTGTGATTGTGATTTGCATTTCCTAATAATGTTGAGCATCTTTCCACATGCTTCTTGGCAATTTGTATATCTGCATTGGAGACACATCTATCCAGATGCTTTGGTTATTTATTAATTATTTGTCTTTTAAACTTGTAACTATAAGAACTTTTATACTTTTTTTTTATAAATACTCTTATCAGATACGTTATTTCTAAATGTGTTCTGTTCTATGGGTTGCCTTTTTACTTTCTTCATGGTATCATTTGCAACAAAAAAAAGTTACAGCAAATTACTTTTGCAGTTCAAAATTATTTTGATTAGTCCAAATTATTTTTCTTTTTGTTGCTTATGCTTTTGGAGTTGAATCTAGAAATCACTGCCTAACTCAAAGTCAAGAAGATTTACCTTATGTTCTTTCCTAAAGTTTCACCATTCTGCTGCTGCTGCTAAGTCGCTTCAGTCATGTCCGACGCTGTGCGACTACATAGATGGCAGCCCACCAGGCTTCACCGTCCCTGGGATTCTCCAGGCAAGAACACTGGAGTGGGTTGCCATTTCCTTCTCCAATGCATGAAGGTGAAAAGTGAACGTGAAGTTGCTCAGTCGTGTCCGACTCTTTGTGACCCCATGGACTGTAGCCTACCAGGCTCCTCCGTCGATGGGATTTTCCAAGCAAGAGTACTGGAGTGGGGTGCCATTGCCTTCTCTGAACATTTAGGTTTATAAAATATTTTGAGTTAATTTCTGGGTATGATTTGAGATGTGTCCAAATTCATTATTTTGCATGTAGATATCCAGTTCTCCTTGTTTTTGTTGTTCAAAAGACTATTGTTCTTCATTGAATTATCTTGGCACCCTTGTCAAAAATCAGTTGACCATAAATTTATGGTTTTACCTTCTTTCAACTCTGTTGATCTATAGTCTCTTTTCATGCCAATAATATACTATCTTGATTTTTAGATTTTTATTAAGTTTTGAAGTTAGGAACCAAGGGTCTTCCAACATTTTCTTTTTCAAAACTGCTTGAGTTATTCTGGGTCTTTTAAATTTCCATATGAATTTTAGAATCAGCTTGTCAATTTCTGTAAGGAACCCAGTTGAAATTTTATTAGGATTGTACAGATTAATTTGGAGATATTGCCATCTTAATATTAAATTTTCCAATTCATGAGCCTAGAATTCTGTCATTTATTTAGATCTTCTTTAATTCATTTCAACATTTTCTAGTTTTCAGTGCACAAGTCTTACATATTTGTGTTACATTTGCACCTAAGTATTTTATTCTTTTAATGTTATTGTAAATGGAATTATTTTCTCAATTTCTTTTTTTGAATGTTCACTGACAAAAATTCAGTTGAATTTGTAGAGTTGTGTTGTATCCTGAAACCTGGCTGAATTCATTTATTAGTTCTAATAGCTTTTGGTGGATTCCTTAGGATTCTCTCTATACAAAATCACATCATCTGCAAACAGAGATGAATTCACTTCTTCCTTTCCTATCTTTATTTTTTTAATTTCTTTTTCTTCCCTAATTCCCTTGGTTAGAACCTTTGACAATTAGTGTTTAATTAAGTCAGAAGTGAAATTTTGCTGCTTCAAGAGAAAATAGTCTTAGAGAAAGGATAGTAATGGTAAATGCAGAGTAAGCATATTTACTTATTTTTGCTATGACTATTCTAGTGGACTTGGGATTTTAGTGTTCATTTGCTGTTGATTTTCATTACATTTCATTACGTTTATATTACATTTTTATTTGTATGTTTATACCTCACTTTATTTCCTTAGAGATATTAAGGGACCTAATAAGTGGTGTAAGAGAAGGAAACAATGCTGCAGGCTTGTCAGAATTCCAGTTTGCTCAGGTTGTCACAACTGTTCCAGGGCCATTCTTGTTTCATACATAGTTTAATTAAATGGTCTACTAAAATCTGATGCCTGAAAAGTAAGTGTATTTTTCAACATAGAAACAGCCAAGGTCATCTGGATCATTGTAATTTTAGAAATGTATAGAAATTCTCATAAATAGAGAAAAGTAATCAAGCCTACAAACCTCAATATACAAGTTGTTGTCATATATTAATCATTAAGTTCGAATAAGCAAAAGAATCTAAATTTGTTTAATATCTTGTTGCATCTTCATGAGGCATATTGTTGGCTTTCCACTTTGCTTTCACTAGTTCATCTATGTATGTAATTTATTTTTATAGCTACATACTTTCCTCAAAAAAGTTCTCCAATTTAGAATCTCATGGACAGAGTGGCTGGTGAGCTACAGCCCATAGGGTCGCAAAGAATCGGAGACAACTGAGTAACTAACAAGTAGTAGTTATAGCACAGGGAATTATATTCAATATCTTATGATAAACCATAATGGAAAAGAATATGAAAACAAATATATGTATAACTGAATCACTTTGTTATATTCCATAAACTAACACAACATTGTAACTCAAATACACTTCAATAAATTAAAAAAAAAAGTTCTCCAATTTATCTTGTGAACTCAGTACTCAGTTAATCTGCAGATCATTGATCAAACTCCTCTAAAAGAGGGGTATTCATTTCATTTTTACTTAATATACATATATTTAGAAATAAATAAAGATCATGGTAATAAGTGAAACAAAACTAATATGCATGCACAAAAATTATTCTCACATTGCTTTCTCCTCCCAATCACTGACCTCCTCCTTCTCCCATCACATGAAAAGTAATTCTTGATAGCAGCAAACTTTGCAATCCTCTGCACTCATGTAAACACAAACACACATACACACATACTAATCACTGAATTTAGACTGGAGATTTTAAACAAAGTTAAAAACACCCAAAGCACATTATAGTAATTGCTTTTGTTATTTAATAGTATAATATGTGACATCCAAGTCAGGAGCGGCGGCTGAGAGGCGATACCCCACGTGCAAGGTCAGGAGTGGCGGCTGTGAGGAGACATCCTGAGTCCAAGGTCAGGAGCTGCACCCGTGAGAAATGGCAAACAGGAGATGGCGAGAGTGAACGTTGACATTCTAGGAATCAGCGAACTAAAATGGACTGGAATAGGTGAATTTAACTCAGATGACCATTATAACTACTACTGTGAGCAGGAATCCCTTAGAAGAAATGGAGCAGTCATCATAGTCAACAAAAGTGTCCAAAATGCAGTACTAGGATGCAATCTCAAAAATGACAGAATGATCTCTGTTCGTATCCAAGGTAAACCATTCAATATCATAGTAATCCAAGTCTGTGCCCTGACCAGTAATGCTGAAGAAGCTGAAGTTGAATGGTTCTATGAAGACCTACAAGACCTTTTAGAACTAACACCCAAAAAAGATGTCCTTTTCATTATAGGGGACTGGAACACAAAAGTAGGAAGTAACGAAACACATGGAGTAACAGGCAAAGTTGCCGTTGAAGTACAGAATGAACCAGGGCAAAGGCTTAAAGAGTTTTGCCAAGAGAACACACTGGTCAGAGCAAACACCCTCTACCAACTACACAAGAGAAGACTACACATGGACATCACCAGATGGACAACATCAAAATCAAACTGATTATATTCTTTGCAGCCAAAGATGGAGAAGCTCTATACAGTCAGCAAAAACAAGATCAGGAGCTGACTATGGCTCATATCATGAGCTCCTTATTGCCAAATTCAGATTTAGTTGAAGAAAGTAGGGAAAACCCCTAGACCATTCAGCTATGACCTAAATCAAACTCCTTACCATTGAACAGTGAAAGTGAGAAATAGATTTAAGGGACTAGATCTGATAGAGTGTCTGATGAACTATAGACAGAGGTTCGTGACATTGTACAGGAGACAGGGATCAAGACCATCCCCAAGAAAAAGAAATGCAAAAAAGCAAAACAGGTGCCTGAGGAGGCCTTACAAATAGCTGTGAAAAGAAGAGAAGTGAAAAACAAAGGAGAAAAGGAAAGATATAAGTATCTGAATGCAGAGTTCCAAAGAATAGCAAGAAAAGATAAGAAAGCCCTCCTCAGTGATCAGTGCAAAGAAATAGAAGAAAATAGTACAATGAAAAAGACTAGAAAATCGCTTCAAGAAAATTAGAGATACCAAGGGAACATTTCATGCAAAGATGGGCTCGATAAAGGACAGAAATGGTACGGACCTAACAGAAGCAGAAGATTTAAGAAGGTGCGGCAAGAATACATAGAAGAACTGTACAAAAAAGATCTTCATGATCCAGATAATCACAATGGTGTGATCATTCACCTAGAGCCAGAAATCCTGGAATGCAAAGTCAAGAGGGCCTTAGGAAGCATCATTATGAACAAAGCTACTGGACGTGATGGAATTCCAGTTGAGCTATTTCAAATCCTAAAAGATGATTCTGTGAAAGTGCTGCACTCAACATGCCAGCAAATTTGGAAAACTCAGCAGTGGCCACAGGACTGGAAAAGGTCAGTTTTCATTCCAATCCCAAAGAAAGACAATGCCAAAGAATGTTCAAACCACTGAACAACTGCACTCATCTCACATGCTAGAAAAGTAATGCTCAAATTTCTCCAAGCCACGCTTCAGCAATACGTGAACCATGAACTTCCAAATGTTCAAGCTGGTTTTAGAAAAGGCAGAGGAACCAGAGATCAAATTGCCAACATCTGCTGGATCATCCAAAAGTAAGAGAGTTCCAGAAAAACATCTATTTCTGCTTCATTGACTACGCCAAAGCCTTTGACTGTGTAGATCACAATAAACTGTGGAAAATTCTGAAAGAGAAGAGAATACCAGACCACCTGACCTGCCTCTTGAGAAACCTATATGCAGATCAGGAAGCAACAGTTAGAACTGGACATGGAACAACAAACTGGTTCCAAATAGGAAAATGAGTACGTCAAGGCTGTATATTGTCCCTCTGCTTATTTAACTTGTATGTAGAGTACATCATGAGAAACGCTGGGCTGAATGAAGCACAAGCTGGAATCAAGATTGCCGGGAGAAATATCAATAACCTCAGATATGCAGATGACACCACTCTTATGTCAGAAAGTGAAGAAGAACTAAAGAGCCTCTTGATGAAAGTGAAAGAGGAGAGTGAAAAAGTTGACTTAAAGCTCAACATTCAGAAAACGAAAATCATGGCATCTGGTCCCATCATTTCATGGGAAATGGATGGGGAAACAGTGGAAACAGTGTCAGACTTTATTTTGGGGGGCTCCCAAATCATTGCAGATGGTGACTGCAGCCATGAAATTAAAAGACGCTTACTCCTTGTAAGGAAAGTTATGACCAACCTAGATAACATATTCAAAAGCAGACATTACTTTGCCAACAAGGTCCATTTAGTCAAGGCTATGGTTTTTCCAGTGGTCATGTATGGATGTGAGAGTTGGAATTTAAAGAAAGCTGAGCGCCGAAGAATTGATGCTTTGAACTGTGGTGTTAGAGAAGACTCTGAGAGTCCCTTAGAATGCAAAGAGATCCAACCAGTCCATCCTAAAGGAGATCACTCCTACGTGTTCATTGGAAGGACTGATGCTGAAGCTGAAATTCCAGTACTTTGGCCATCTGATGCAAGGAGCTGACTCATTTGAAAAGACCCTGATGATGGGAAGGATTGAGGGCAAATGGAGAAGGGGACAATAGAGAATGAGATATTTGGATGACATCATCGACTCAATAGACATAAGTTTGGGTAGACTCCGGGAGTTGGTGATGGACAGGGAGGCCTAGCATGCTGCAATCCATGGCATCACAAAGAGTCGGACATGACTGAGCGACTAAACTCAGTATAATGTGAACAATCTTCCAATTCAAAACAGCTGTCTTTAATTCATTGCTTTATTTTTTGTAATAGTTATATACTTAATAGCAGGACATTCCTTAATGATTCAAGCTGCTTCCAGTTTTAGCCACAGCAAAAATCATGTATATACATATATCTCTTTGGGATTTTCATTTTTTCTTAATTTTTTTTGTCCTATTTTAGTCCATCATTCTATTGCTTTCCTCCTCTAGTTACTAATTTGTAGCAGTGTTTGTATGATAAAGATATTTATATTGTGTCTATCATTTGCATTTCATTTTTTTGGCTTATTTTGACATTATAAAATAGTATCTCATATCAAGACTAATTTCTTGATTACATATTCAAATGTATCCTCTCCTTTATGCATTCTATGTTTCCTGCCTAATATAAAAAGATAGACAAATGATAGATAAATATATATAGATAGATGGACGCATACACATTTATGCTGATTAAGCAAATAATTTGTTTCAAAGGACATACTAGCATTTGCAAATACAGGTTACTTCTGAGAAGAACTGAAAGGTATTTACTTCCCCCTGTATGCCTCCTTTTGCCATTTGAATTACTAGAATATTTAAATAGTATTGCAAAATGACAAAAGGTACAATCTCTGAAATCAGAATGCTGGATTAGCATCTCTACTCTGATACTCAGTGGCTGTGGGCATAGCTTCACTTACCTGAGTTCAGACATTCCTCTAAAAATGTTTCTAGAAACTAATAACTCTCTTGGAACATTTTTAACACATTTAAGCATTTTCAATATTGTCTATTCACTTTAGTTGTTCTTCAGCTGTGCATTTTGTTCAAATAATCAAAGACCTTGGTTGTCTTATGTCTGACTTCAATAGTAATAATTCCACTGCTTTGACAGTGAGCTTATTACTGGAGAGACACACGTGTACACACACACATCCATTAAAAGTCTACTTATTCATGTTTTATGAAAGGTTTTTATGAAGGACAAATATTAAATTTAATTCAATATTTTCAACATCTATGAAAATAATCTTAACTGTAGAATTCTATTTCTTTGATTCATTGTTGTTATTGCTTAGTTGTCAAGTTGTCCCCAACTCTTTTGTGACCCCCATGGACTGTAGTCCACCAGGCTCCTCTGTCCATGGGATTTTCCAGGCAAGGATACTGGAGTGGATTGCCATTTCCTTCTGTGGGGGATCTTCCCGACCCAGGGATCAAACCTATGGTTCCTGCCACATCTCCTGCATTACAGGCAGACCCTTTACCATTGAGCCACCAGGGAAGCCCTCTTTGATTTATCCTTCTAGTTAATTTCAAATATAGGTTTCATAATATTCATCCATTGTTAAATTACTGACATGGACTTCACATGTTAACTTGCTAATATTTAATTTCGATATTTGTATTAACATTCATAAGTGAGATTAGTATGTAGGTATGTAGTCTTTATTGTTCAGTTTCACTTTCAAGGTTATATTGGTTGAATACAAAAGCAGACTTTGAATATTTTATTCATTCTCTATAGTCTGAAACTTAACATTTGAGTTCTCAATTTGTTAATCGTTTGGTAGGCAATGGCACCCCACTCCAGTACTCTTACCTGGAAAATCCCATGGATGGAGGAGCCTGGTAGGCTGCAGTCCATGGGGTCGCTAAGAGTCGGACACGACTAAGGGACTACACTTTCACTTTTCACTTTTCACTTTCATGCATTGGAGAAGGAAATGGCAACCCACTCCAGTGTTCTTGCCTGGAGAATCCCAGGGACGGGGGAGCCTGGTGGGCTTTCGTCTATGGGGTAGCACAGAGTCGGACACGACTGAAGCGACTTAGCAGCAGCAGCAGCAGCAGGATTCATGTATAAAACTCTGTGGTCCAGTGCTTTATGGAAAGAAGTAGCCCTTTGAAACTTCATTAATATTTTTTAACTTTATCAGTTTTTTTTTCTATGGTAAATGATTTACTTTTATTTTATATCTCATGGTTAGTTTTGGTAAATTATTATCATCACCATTAATTTATTATATTGTCAATTTCTTTCATATTAAAAATATATTTGCATAGAATTGAAATAAAGTGTTATTTTATTCCAAGCTCATTAGTCCTTAAAAGTTTTCAATATCTATTTTCTTTTCATCTTTGGTCCTGAAAGTCAATCTATTCATTTTTAATTTTTAAAAAAGAATTGCTTATTGGATTCACATAATAATTCTTGTTTTCCCCATACTTTAGTCCATTGACTTCTGCTTCCTAAAGACTTTTAATATTCTGAGGTGGCTATCATCAATTTATTTTTATTCTTTAGGTTTTAACAATATAGCTTTATAAAGTGTATGGGTATAACTGAGCCCTATTTCAAGGATTCCTCCAAGATCCTGATACATGGTGCTTCATCATTTAGTTTTTGAAATATTTTATAACTTTATCTCTTCTGTGGCATAAAAGTTGTTTAAACAGATTTTTATAATCTGTTCTCTAGTTTCTAGGGCAGGGTTTTACTTTTCGTACAAAAAGAAAGAGTTATTGATCTGCCTTATTAGTTAAATTAGATAGAATTTGGTTTGTCTTTCTTTACTTGATTATTCATGAACTGAGAAAAGTAAATTAATGTCTCATATGATGTCTAGTCAAGGCTATGGTTTTTCCAGTGGTCATGTATGTATGTGAGAGTTGGACTGTGAAGAAAGCTGAGTGCTGAAGAATTGATGCCTTTGAACTGTGGTGTTGGAGAAGACTCTTGAGAGTCCCTTGGACTGCAAGGAGATCCAACCAGTCCATTCTGAAGGAGATCAGCCCTGGGATTTCTTTGGAAGGAATGATGCTAAAGCTGAAACTCCAGTACTTTGGCCACCTCATGCAAAGAGTTGACTCATTGGAAAAGACTCTGATGCTGGGAGGGATTGGGGGCAGGAGGAGAAGGGGGCAACAGAGGATGAGATGACTGGATGGCATCACTGACTCTATGGATGTGAGTCTGAGTGAACTCTGGGAGTTGGTGATGGACAGGGAGGCCTGGCGTGCTGCAATTCATGGGGTTGCAAAGAGTCGGACACGACTGAAGGACTGAATTGAACTGATGATGTATATGCTTTCATTTCTCATGTACCACATTTTACTGGGTTGTATTTGTAATTAAATGATAATTTTTATAAATTTAGTTTATTTCCTTTATATTACTTGATAGAATAAAAATAGTTGTAATTAATTAATATCAGTTTATTTTCTTATATCCCTTTTTAATGCAAATGAGATGCATTGACTAAAGGACCCCATGAGACAGTTTAAAGTACCTTTTTCACAAAGAATAAGAGAATTTATGGAGGTAGTTAGATGAAGCAGGAGGAACCACAGCATTCCCTCAATCCCCAATGTCCTTATGTCCCTACAGAGACATATGGTTTCTATGAATATCACCTTCATGGAGTAAGTATTCCTCTGTTTTTAAGAAAGAAGTTTCCCTTTACCATGGCCACCCAGGGTTAGAAATTCTGGCTCCTTTCCTGCCTGCTCATCAGATACAAGAAACTGGTACAAAACAGCTTTAGCATATCCTTCAGTGTTTGGGGAGAGATAAGTAGAGCAAAAATCAGTTTCCCAGGTTTATCATCCTTCAATCAAAACAAACCAAAGGCCTAGCTAAACTCTGCATCAGCAGCCCTCTTCAATGATTTTAATCTTGAATCTTCTTTGTCTGAATTTTTTCCTTCCTTCATTTTTAATTTTACATTAGTCTGTTATATTTTTATCCATTTTTAATATTTTCAACCCTCCTCTGTTCTTAAAAATAACAAAATATTTAATTTCATGTTCTTTATACCACTCTTTATTTGATATAGAAATATATGCAAATTTCCTGATATAACCAATACCCAAGTTATTTTCACTCCATCATATTTATTGTTTTACATATTTATTTATTATATAACATATTTTTTCATTAGGAGTCCTCTCTTTACCTTTCATTAATTTTGTCAGCTCAGTCAAATTTTTCTTCATTTCCTCTTCCTCCCTTTTCCCTCTGTTAATTTTACAGTACTTCTATGCACTTTAATTTTACTAACAGCCATTATCAAACCTATATTACCATATTATTTTATCAAAATTAATAGCTATGGTCCTTCTAATATCTTTTGCTTACTCTTCCTAATTCCTACAGTTTCACTGAGCTGAAATCCCTTAAAATCAAGATTTCCTATTAATAGAGCAGTCCAAGAGAGCAGGAAAGGATCTCTCTCCTTTCCAAATACATGTATATGCTAAAAAAACAAAATGTCCCTTTTAAAACACTTAGGAAATGTTGATATATAGAAAGCTATCAGAAGCGAAGGGAGAAACAAAACAATGATTTTTTTTTTTTTTTAGTAAAGTAAAGGGGCTCACAAGAGTATAGACACTAAGGCTTCAGTGCCCACGTGGGGAGGATGTCCAGGGCATAGGACCACTGCATGCGACAGACAGACCACGATCATAAAGGACAGCTCTGTTTCTGATATAAGAAACTGAGAATTCTCCCTTCATGCTTCAAGAAGGAAATGAAATGCTTCTTCTCAGGGTCATGAGTAGAAATAAATTCAACCCAAGAAAACTCTCAGTGCAGAACTTCTCAAACTAGAGGTGAATCACCTGGAAATCTTGCTAAAATTCAGATTCTAATTTGGCATGATTCAAGATTCTGCATTTCTAATGAGGTTCCCACAACTTAAGCAGCATTTGTGAGTCTGAATGAACACCACCCTGAGGAAATGAAGCCTCCAAGCTTAGTATAAAAGCTAGCCTGTAATTGTTAATTGTTTCAAGGTAACAAGAATAAAACCTAGAATGTGGGTGACTGAGCCACATTCCTGCCGTATTTCACCTTTCAAGTGAGATTTGCATATAATCAACTTGTAACATAGACATGATAAAAAGTGTCTAAATTTATTTCTCGATTATTACAGGAAAAAAAATGATTCTTTAGAATCTTTCAGGACAAATCCTGAATCATAAATACGATATTGCTTAAATTTTGGACAATTCTTTTTATGCATATACTTTATATGATTTACTTTATCCTTTCGATGAGATACATAGTCTAAAAATGAATTTAGTAAGAGTGTTTCAAATTTTGACAGCAACTTGATAGCTGTCTGAATCATAATGTTGAGAGTTAACCTAACAAGAGATAAAATTTTAGTGACAGTTAAAATCATGAACATACTAAAGATAAGCACTCTATTAAAAGTAATATGTGAGAGGTTTCCTATCTTCTGTCTTCAGCATATAATCTGTAGGAAAGCATAATATTAAGAAACTTTAGAAAGTTGATTTGTCAGGTTATACTTAGAGAGATTACAGTGTTTTTTCTTTTTGTTTTTCAGAGATAACTAGTTTTGAGAACTAGAAGACCAACATGCTTTAAGCTAACTACATCCTCAAAGAGTTTCTTGCCACTTTGTTTTTTCTATTTTGTTTTTGGCTGAGTCATATGTTTCTTCTCTAAGATCATGAAGCCTCAGAGATAGGACAAGATTAAAATATCTCCAAATTCTGCCCATTCACTGCTTCAGTAAAAATACCAAGTATTCCCCATCTCTTCTCAATTCGATAATCTTCTCCACAGTTCAAATGATTAAGACCAACAATTTTTCTATCCCTCACAAATGCTGGGTGAATAAATAAAATCAAAATCAAAATTCTAGGCCTGTTGTTGGCATATTGATCCATTAGTTGATATAATTTTGAGCTAGGCTTCAGGGATTTTTGGAGTCCCATCACAAATTTAGACTTGACCAAGTTTTCTTGCTTTATTGAGGTATGTAATAATAAGGAAACAGACCTTCAGATAGGGAAAACAGAACAGGTGGCTATTGCTTCTAAAGCTAGAATATTTGTAGGCTGTAGATGGACTTCAAGCAGAGAATGTCACTCGGAATGTGAGGTAGGATTTAGGGAAAGCTACAGGGGTACCTATGCATATGGCAGTTTTCAAGAGCATTTGTGGAGGGCCTGCAGCTGCAACTCCACGTTGTCAAGGACCTGTGGGTTTAGCTCCATCAACATATTAGATGCTTTCTGTCTCTGTGAAAGATTAAAATTTGAGTGTTTTCAGTTGTCACTATAGTCAGACAACTAATTAATTGGAATGTATTCTGAATGTGCTTCCGTAGGAGTACATGCATCATGATAAAGTTGCCTGACCCTGGAAAAATATTTGGAGAAATGAAAGAATACCCTGGATTTACATAATACTTCATAGTTTTGGAAAGAGTTAAAAAACAAAGCCAACAAAAGATGCTGCATGTCCATCATCTTTGATCTTCACAACAACCCCGTGAAAAAGAGGAAAGTGGGATTCAGAAAGGCTACTTGACTTTCCTAAAGTCAATTAGTAAGTTTTCAAATCAAGGACTCGTTCTTCAGGCTACTCTTCAGTTTAAAGATCTTCTGTCTTCAGGTCCAATGAATTTTTTATTTTACATAACATTTAGCACTTATTTTAACAGAACACATTTCAGAAAAGTACATTATTTAAACAGAATAGGGCCAGAAAAGTGGTACCAGGAGTCTTATTGGTTGAATTTCCTTTCCTCAGAGGTAAGTGGGCAAATGGGGTAGGAAGAATCTATCTTCCGCTGTCTCTGTCTCTCTCTTTCTCCCTCCATCATTCTCTCTCTCCCCCTCTATCATTCTCTCTCTCCTTCTCCTGCTGTTTGTTTTAACTTTTTCAAGAAAAACATTCACATTAAACTGAATTTTCTCATGTGGACATCAATATTCAGAAAGATAATTACCTCTCTTGATTTTAAAGTGACTTTTTTCATCTGTTTTTTCTCAAATTTCTGTACCTTACCTCAGGGTGAGCTTAAAATTCATCACTGAGGACTTTGTGCCTTTGGAGATATAAAGAACTAAATAGACATTTCTCCAAAGAAGACATACAGATGGCTAACAAACACATGAAAAGATGCTCAACATCACTCATTATCAGAGAAATGCAAATCAAAACCACAATGAGGTACCATTTCATGCCAGTCAGAATGGCTGCAATCTAAAAGTCTACAAGCAATAAATGCTGGAGAGGGTGTGGAGAAAAGGGAACCCTCTTACACTATTGGTGGGAATGCAAACTAGTACAGCCACTATGGAGAACAGTGTGCAGATTCCTTAAAAAAAAAAAACTGGAAATAGAACTGCCTTATGACCCAGCAATCCCACTTCTGGGCATGCACACAGAGGAAACCAGAATTGAAAGAGACATGTGTACCCCAGTGTTCATCACAGCACTGTTTATAATAGCCAGGACATGGAGGCAACCTAGATGTCCATCAGCAGATGAATGGATAAGAAAGCTGTGGAACATATACACAGTGGAGTATTACTCAGTCATTAAAAAGAATACATTTGAATCAGTTCTAATGAGGTGGATGAAACTGGAGCCTATTATACAGAGTGAAGTAAGCCAGAAAGAAAAACACCAATACAGTATACTAACGCATATATATGGAATTTAGAAAGATGGTAACAATAACCCTGTATGAGAGACAGCAAAAGAGACACAGATGTATAGAACAGTCTTTTGGACTCTGTGGGAGAGGAAGAGGGTGGGATGACTTGGGAGAATGGCATTGAAACATGTATAATATCATATATGAAACGAATCACCAGTCCAGGTTCGATGCATGATACTGGATGCTTGGGGCTGGTGCACTGGGACGACCCAGAGGGATGGTACAGGGAGGGAGGAGGGAGGGGGGTTCAGGATGGGGAACATGTGTATACCTGTGGTGGATTCATGTTGATGTATGGCAAAACCAATATAATATTGTAAAGTAATTAACTTCCAATTAAATAAATTTATATTTAAAAAAATAAATTTAAAAAAAAGGAAAACGATAATCAAAAGTTTATGTTTAAAAACAATGTTTAGGGCTTCCCTGGTGGCTCAGTGATGAAGAATCTGCCCGCCCATGCAAGAGAGACATGTTTGATCCCTGGTCTGGGAAGATTCCACATGCCTCCGAGCAACTAAGCCTGTACACTGCAACTATTGAGCTGGTGTCCTAGAGCCTGCAAGCCGCAGCTATTGAAACCTGCGTGCCCTAGAGCCCATGCTCTGCAGCAAAAGAAGCCACTGCAATGAGAAGCCTGTGCAAAGTCCATGAACCACAACTAGAAAGTACCCTGCCTCTCCACAACTAGAGAAAAGCCTGCACAGCAATAAAGACTCAGCACAGTCAAAAATAAATTAATTAACAAAAAAAGTAAATTTTAAATACTCAAACCAAAGAAGTATTGCCCTAGATAAATATCATATGCTATCACTTATAAGTGAAATCTTTAAAAAATGACATAAAGGAACTTATTTACAAAACAGAAATAGATCCACAGACACAGAAAACAAGCTTAGGGTTACCAAAGGGGAACAGGAGTTGGGGAATGATAAATTAGGAATATGGGAGTAACAGATACACAATACTACACATAAAATATGTAAGCAACAGATTTAGCACAGGGAGCTACATTCACTATCTTGTAATACCCTATTATGGAAAAAAATCTGAAAACATATACATATCTATATAACTGAATCACTTTACTGTATACTTGAAACTAATACAAAGTATTTTAAAATCAATTATACTTCAATTTTTTAAGAAACAGTGCATCCCAAAAGTCATATGTTGATACTATTTCAAAAATAAAATGGTTGCTAAACTATAAAACACTTCAAAAAGTTACAATCCCACTTAGGCTTTTTATTTCATTTTTTTCAACAATTGGGGTTCATTAATTAAGTGTTTCATACACTGATATAGGCTTTCTGCTCAAACAAAAGGGAATTTCAATGAAGAATGCACTATAATCATGCAAATTTCCTGCTTTTCATATTCATAAACCCTACACTCAACAAAGCTCCTATTACAGTGTCAGAGACATACCTCAAGAATGTCTAGTAGGAGAAAAAGGTGGCAGAGTCAGCAAACCCTTCAAATTGAAACTTTAAAAGAAAATTAGAAAACGTTTAAACTACACAAGCAAATACAGCAGTATCTCTCAGCAACTATACTGCACACCTCAGTGGGGTCAGTAAAGAGAATAATGTAACCTGACCACAGGGCCCGGAAACAAGTGGATAACAGCTGAATCCAGTCTCCCCTTGAATGTTCTCTTTACCAGAGGAGAGGATGCTCTGTCTGTGCAGAAAACAGCAGGGTAGCTACATGCTCCTTCAGGTGCAACCAGATAGGTACCTGTGTTTTGTTAAAAGCAACCTGAGGTCTCAGGGAAGCTCAGGGGATCAAAGACCAACATCGGAGTAGATAAGTGTCAGGGCAGAACACAGGGAAGACATGTCACTGGAAATCATTCACCTTCCTAAAATAAAATAAAGCATTTGTTACATGGCTCTGTAGCTCTCTTTTATTTTAGTTAGCTTTCCAAACAGGCATAGAAATAGGTGTAACAATAGCTAGCTTCCTGGATGCTTGTGTGGTTGGGAACTTTACCAGTCCTGCTGCTGCTGACACATCCCTTTAGAGAGCACACCACAGCCAATGCCAAGCTCTTCTGAGACAATGAAGCGGAAGGTGAGGCTTTAATTAAAGGAGGAGAGAGAAGAGGAGGAGCAGGTGGAGAGGAAGGAGGAAGAGAAAAAGTCTCAATGCTGTGATTTAATGAAAGCCAAGGAACCTACTGCTCCAAATATCTTCTACTGCCACTCCCATGTGGAAGCACACAATGTCAGTTCTTAAATTCTTATCAGTAACAAACTGTTTTGGCACACCCTAGGACTTGAAGGTGGGTTGGGAGAAAAGAAATGTGAAAGCATTTCCAAAATATCCCAGGGCTGGCAGGGAGAGAAGGTAGGAGGGAAGAGAAGCTGGGGGAGCAGGGTGTTAGAGCGTGGTGCTGGGGAAACAGTGTCTTGGATGGAGAGACGTCTGTACATTGTAAGTCTGTAAGTCTCATTGTGTACATTATTGTAGAATAATAATTTTCACCTCGTTAAGAGATCAAGGAGAAGGTGGTGACTATTACTGAAATGAAAACTTACAGTAAACCCTCCAAATTCAAAGGAGAAACTGTGAACATAGAGCATCTTGATCAAACCAACAATAACAGAGAAAGAAAAATACCAAGGATACAAAATACCAAAGTGCAGGAAAAGATGAAACAAAAAACAGAGAAGAGAGTGGATTTATGTGTTCAAAATATACTTTTGAATGAGTTTTTTTATTATTTTAAATGATCCAACAATGTTTGTTGTTGAATACTCCTGATGGTTTAAAATGTAGGCTCTAAGACAATAGTTCTCAAAGTGTGATTCCCAGATCTGGGAACTCATTAGAAATGGAAATCTAGGAATGGATAAGATCCTAGACTGTGAATACAGGGCCAGCGGTCTATTTTTAACGTCTTCCTTATGATTTTATTTATTTTAGGATTTATAAGAGGGTATAGACATACTAGTAGTCTCAGTAGCCTAAAGGCAGCACTCTGCCAAAGAGACACTGATTTGGGTTATAATAAGGGAAAACATACCAGAGGCAGGAAAAGGTAGAGAAATTTGAAGGAATATGGTTGAGCCACTAACTATTATCTACTATAGTTCCCCAAAAGAGTTTGTTTTTTAACATCTGTTTTAGAAAAGAGAAACCAAACCAAACATTATTCATATGCTCAAGAAAGTTGTCTAAGTCTTTGGGTTAAAGCAGTCTTGAATTTCCCAGCTCTGTCATTTAGAAATTGGGATGACATTAGGCAATTCGTTTAATTTCTGTAAGTCTCAGTTCTTTCATCTGTAAAATGGAGAAAATTCTTGTGAGAATTAAATGAGCTAAAGTAATAAAGCACTTAGCAAACTGCTAGCACTTAGGAGTCTTAGTGATAGTTATAATAATAAATATGATGATAGGTAGTCCTTAACTACTCTAAATGCCTTGAATATTTTAACTCTGTAACCCTCATGATAGACTTATGAAGCATATACCATTATCATCCCCATTTTACAGATGAGTAATCTAAGCCATAGAAACACTGGCTGAAGGTTATCTGCTACTAAGTGGCAGATACAAGGTCTACCTCAAGCAGGCTGGCCCTGAAGCCTGTACGGTAACCATTATGCAATAAAGTGAGGATAATGACAATTATAAGGGCTTTCCTATGATGACCAGCTGAGACACTCAAACTCAATGTATTTTTCCATTGGGCTTCCCACCCATATATCTTTGGAAGTTTATTTATAAAAAGTAGACTGCCACCAAGAGGGGTAGTAAACCAGCCATGTCAGTCAGGTCCCTTCTGGTAATACAAAAGATGACTGAAGATTTGGTCCCATAAATTTATTCTTTTATTCATGGTCCATTCAGCCAGTGCTTTGGTGCAAATCTGCCCTTAGCACCGCATAGTGCATGCTCTCTTACAACTTCTCCTATCTAGCAGAGATGCACGGACGCTCTGCTCTGCCTCTCCCATGCCACATCATCAATTTCCTTTCAGCACTGCCTTTCCATTGCACCGACGTGGCAAACATCCAGACCTGAATAAATGTCTTCCTACCCTTGCCCTGCTGAGGATCGATGGAAAAGTATACAACTATTATGTGACAGCGCATATCAAGCACTTAGCACTGCAGGGAGCACACAGTGAGTGCACAGAAGAAAACACTAGCTATTGTTGCTTGTCAATTACCTTTCATTCTTAATAGTGGCTATTTTAGACATACTCTCTTCTCCTCTCAGCAGATGAACTCCATAATCACTTAAGGATTCCCTTGGTTTCTTGCCACCAAACCGAAGGCTTCCTTGCATACACACCTACAATTGTGTGCCTTCCCTCACATACAAGGGATAGCATATTCTGTCTGCCACTGCTAATTTTTCCATGGAGCTTTTGATGTTCTGGATCCCAGATCTTCCTGTCTTTTTAGGACTTCATTATTTCAGCCTTTCCTTTTTGTTCCTGTAACTTTAATTTTTTTCTTGAAAATATTTTTTACCATCAGCAGAAAAACTGTCCAGTTCTTACCCCCATTCACTCTTCGACCCACTAAAGAAGACTAGCTTTTATTCTCCAACACCCCATGTAATTGGTTTTACCAACATCACCAATTAAAGGGGCATGCCTTACTGTTACCTAAAAACTTATCTTAAGAAATTTCCCCAAATATTGAAGACACAATGATTGCAAGGTATTCATTGAGACACACTGAATAATCCAAAGTGTTAAAAGTCAATAAGATGCCCACAGGTAAGAGGCTAGTTAAATAAAGTACATCTACCTCATTGAAAATTATACAATTGTTTAAACTAGATAATTATGAGTCAACACAGCAAAACATAAAAACCCCTCCTAAGCTGACTTTAATAAGAAAGAACAAAGTTGTAATGATGACATTATGGTTGCAATAATGGAAAACTTACCATTTAAATGAAAAACAAAAGGAACAGAACTCACAAATATTGTACTTGGTTTAATGTTTGAATGTTGGGATTATGATTGATATCTTCTCCTCTATTTGCCAAACTCCCTGTAATGTTGTGACATTGTTTTCACAATTAAAAAAGAGAGAGACTTTCTTCATAGACCAGACAATTCTTATATAAGTTATGACATATCAGTAAACCTGCCAAGTTTTTGCAGCCTTTCTCACATTTAACAAATGTATTGAGGGACTGTGCATCTCTAGCCTGAAGATGGCTTGGGGGTAAATATTTTTTTCATTTCCATCTGACATCTCTTAAGCTTCCTCTGTTTTCAGAACCCTCTATTAAGCTTGAAGCTAGTCAACAAGTGAATTGAAGCCGACTTTGATTGGCATAAATACTACATTTATCTTCTCAGATATGTAATCAGGAGACAGCTGTCTGGCCACACTTGATTACTAGCATATCTAAGGTTAATGTAATATCCAAGTTCAAAATTTTGAGTATTAGAGATAAAATCTGAAGTCCTCTGAAACAGCAGGCCTCATTTACTCTGCCCTCATCTTTCACAAAGAGGCTGCAATGTGTTTATTCATTAATTAGTATATCAGAGCCAATTTAAAGACAATTATATTACATTATCACTATAATTGAAGTCTTTTTAAAAGGTATAGGCAGTATGTAGTATTAGCAATACTCTGATTAATGAAGGAGTGGAGAGGAATCAAAATTATTGCCTACATTAAATATCATACCCATTAAAATAAATACATACAGGGGAAGGGTTGAGGGGAGGGATAGTTAGGGAGTTGGAGGTCGACATGTACACACTGTTATATTTAAAATGGATAATCAACAAGGACCTATACTGTACAGCTCAGGGAACTCTGCTTAGTGTTATGTGGCAGCCTGGATGGGAGGGAACTTTGGGGAAGAATGGATACATGTGTATGTATGACTGAGCCGCTCTACTGTTCACCTGAAACTATCACAACATATTTAATCAGCTATTCTCCAATATAAAAAAGTTTAAAATAAAATGAAGATGAAATAAAAAAACATGTGAAGGTAAAATAAATAAATATACAAAAGTGTTTTACACAACATAATTTCAAACTTGGTAACCAAAACATTCAGCCTTTTTTATCTCCAAGTTTTACCTCATGTTATTTTTGTTGTTTTCCAAGGATGGATGGATTACAGGATAAAGTTACTCTCAGAGGCTCACATTCCCCAGACATTATCGTTCTTTTTCTACATTTACCTTCGAAAGGGGGGATACAACTATCGTTCACTACTATTTACGGCCTGTCATTTTCATTAGCTCTTACAAAACAGATCTCCACTCTAGATTAGTGTTGCTGGAGTCAGAGGGACAGTGTGAGAGGTAAACAACGGTAAGTCATATTTTGCTCCAGGCTTTCTCAAATAACCATCTCCTGGATGTTCTCATTTACCCCAGTTTCTTCAGTTTTCTGTGCTCGATCCAACTCCAATCCCACTCCAACTCCATCAACCTCACTGCTAGCAAATAACAAGTTGAGAACTGCTTTAAAAGATCAGAAGAATGTAACTTCTCGTACAGCACAGAGCCTAAGCCCTGCGGACATCAACAAGCTGGACCTATTTGTGGAGGATGCAGCGTTACAAAAAAAAAGATTCTAAACCAGTCTGAGGAAGTTCACAATTAGACTAAGCTATTATTGATGTTAGCATATAGGTGCTTATTCCCTTAGAAGCCAGCCATGTAAAACTGCCTCTTGTATATTTGCTTCTGTCTCAGCGGTAAAGGTTGGGTAAGCAGAAAAAGAAGTCTGTTGAAAGAGTATTAGAGGCTCACAGGATAGATGAGAGGACTGGAGTTCCAGCTAAGAGCTGAAGCTCCTAAAGCAGAAGTATAAATTTTCCGAGAACAGTCTTATGATCCTCTGTTTCTGCTGCCATCACAAACGAGATGCTGAAACGTATCTGACCACCAGGACTGAGTCTCCACTCCCATCACCATAGCCACCAGTACCATTTCTACACTAGAGACTAAAGCTGGCCACACACACTTCAGTTCAGTTCAGTTCAGTCCCTCAGTCATGTCCGATTCTTTGTGACCCCATGAATCGAAGAACGCCAGGCTTCCTTGTCCATCACCAGCTCTCAGAGCCTACCCAAACCCATGTCTATCGAGTCGATGATGCCATCCAGCCATCTCATCCTCTGTCATCCCCTTCTCCTCCTGCCCCCCAATCCTTCCCAGCATCAGGGTCTTTTCCAATGAGTCAACTCTTCGCATGAGGTAGCCAAAGTATTGGAGTTTCAGCTGCAACATCAGTCCTTACAATGAACACCTAGGACTGATCTTTAGGATGGACTGATTGGATCTCCTTGCAGTCCAAGGGACTCACAAAAATATTCTCCAACCTCACAGTTCAAAAACATCAATTCTTCAGCACTCAGCTTTCTTCACAGTCCAACTCTCACATCCATGCATGACTACTGGAAAAACCGTAGCCTTGACTAGATGGACCTTTGTTGGCAAAGTAAGGTCTGCTTTTGAATATACTATCTAGGTTGGTTACAACTTTCCTTCCGAGGAGTAAGCATCTTTTAATTTCATGGCGGCAGTCACCATCTGAAGTGATTTGGGAGCCCCCCAAAAATAAAGTCTGACACTGTTTCCACTGTTGCCCCATCTATTTCCCATGAAGTGATGGGACCAGATGCCATGATCTTCGTTTTCTGAATGTTGAACTTTAAGCCAACTTTTTCACTCTCCTCTTTCACTTCCATCAAGAGGCTTTTTAGTTCTTCTTCACTTCTACCATAAGGGTGGTGTCATCTGCATATCTGAGGTTATTGATATTTCTCCCGGAAATCTTGATTCCAGCTTGTGCTTCTTCCAGCCCAGTATTTCTCATGATGTTCTCTGCATAGAAGTTAAATAAGCAGGGTGACAATATACAGCCTTAATGTACTCCTTTTCCTATTTGGAGCCAGTCTGATGTTCCATGTCCAATTCTAACTGTTGCTTCCCAACCTGCATATAGGTTTCTCAAGAGGCAGGTCAGGTGGTCTGGCATTCCCATCTCTTTCAGAATTTTCCACAGTTTCTTGTGATCCACACAGTCAAAGGCTTTGGCATAGTCAATAAAGCAGAAATAGATGTTTTTCTGGAACTCTCTTGCTTTTTCCATGATCCAGTGGATGTTGGCAATTTGATCTCTGGTTCCTCCGCCTTTTCTAAATCCAGCTTGAGCATCTTCATGCCATTGCAAAAACCTCCCTGAGAAAATGTAGTCACATTACCAAATCTTGGGCAAATGCATCTGATTTGTGACATACTCATGTTCTACCTGCAAAGGTATTTTGTGGTTTCTTCCTTAGGGGCTCAGACTCAAAAGTATAGAAATACTCCAATAATCAAAAATATATTTAATAGTTGGGGAGCAGTGGAAATCATGACAAGTACCTAATTTAACATTTTACTGTCACTTAAGTGTTTAAGTTACTTAATGAGAAATCTGTTTCCTTAAAAGAAAAAAGGTGAGCAGAAGCTGATACTATATAAACTCTTCTTCTTCTGACAGGACTGGCTGCCCTGAGAAAAGCTATTTTTTCTTGAGTTCTTTCTCTATACCAAACAGGGCAAAGTAATCCACAGACATGATCACACCTCACCCAACAGCAATCCCATCAATTATTTACAGAAGAGTTTCAGAGAGACTGGGTGACTTGCCCAAGGTCATATAGCTAGGATGAAACTGAGCCAGGATTTTAGTCCTGGTAGATGTTCAGGGTTTCACCTGAACCGCCCTCATCCCCTACCCCAGAGGCCCATCAGGTCTGGCAATATGGCTGCCAGGGGAACTGCCAGCCACAGACTGAGGCATTATCTAAAGCAAAGTAAAGAACAATAAGAAGAAACAAATTCTGAAGAACAGGATCCAGAGAGATGATTCAAGAATGGCTGTGTGACAAACCTACCATTTTCCAAAATATTCCAGAGTAGTGGCCTTGAAAATTTTTTGCTTGTGTACTCCCTAAAATAATTTTGAATAACTATCTACCCTTCCCACATTTTCTAAGTTGATAACTAAGCTTTTTTCATTATAAGTTTAAATAACCAAAAAGCAAGCAATGTCCAGCATATTATAAATACTGATACTTCAAAATAAAGATCTCATTACTTTCAACACAGCCAATGGAAACTACATACATAACAATTTGATATATCCTATCATCTATTTTCCCTAGAGTAGGAAATGGCAACCTACTGTATTCTTGTCTGAAAAATTCCATAGAAAGAGGAGCCTGGTAGGCTACAGTCTATGGGGTTGTCAAGGGTCGGACAGCACTAAGCACAGACACACACCACTGACCCATTGACTTAGGAGGCCATGTAGATTTCTGAGACATGTTTATGTAGAAATTTGTTGGGAAGAAGTTACCAAACACTTTCTATAATTCATTAGGGCTCAGACCCTCCAGCTAGAGAATGAAACCTACCTTTTTAAAAAGTCTGCATTACCTTTCAAAATGATCTGTGTCTAAGCAGACCTAAGACGTTAAGAGTCATAGATCTTCTACCACTTACCATGCTCATGATTATATTTAGTTACTGTACCAGTGTTAAGCCCTGGCTCAGATGGTAAAGAATCTACCTGCAATGCAGGAAACTCAGGCTCGATCTCTGGGTCAGGGATCCCCTGGAGTAGGAAATGGCAATCCATTCCTGTATTCTTGCCTGGAGAATTCCATGGGACAGAGGAACCTGGTGGGTTACAGTCCATGGGGTTGCAAAGAGTCAGACACAACTGAGCAATTAACACACACACATTATCTATTTTAAACAAGCCAAATGAACAAACATTTGTAACTCTACTTTTTCCTTTTCTCCCTAAACTCATATTTTCATTTATATAATTTCATTCATTTCATTTATATAATTTTATTATAACAAAATATTTTATCCTTTAAAGTGTTTTATTGATCTCTTATCATGCTTCTCTGTTCCAAAAAAAAAAGTGCTGTGTTTATTAATTGGAACTTAAAGTTTACTTAAAAAGATAAACCTTATTTTATTCCCCAATGTGCTAAATCTCTAAGATTTAAAAAAAAAAACTAGATTAAATGATCATTTCGTTAGTAATAAACAATCGATAAAAACTATATAAATAAATGCATTTAAAATGTTGATATATAATTTTTAAACACATTTGATTTCATTTTAAATATATGCACCCTAATGAGATAAATGGAGACTAAAACAGTCATCCATGCTTCTGTAGGATAGATTCCTAGAACAGTTCTTGGCTATCTCAAACTCTGTAGTTTAAAGTAGAACTTACCAGTCTTTACTTTCAAATTTGCTCCTCTGGTCCTCAGATTCCCCATGTTTTTTAATGGAACTTTCGGTAACCTCACAATTATACCCAGAATCAAAAAAACATTATGTTCCTCTCACCATTGTCACCAACATCCAATCAAGTTCCATCTGTTCAGTGTCTAGGCTCACCTCCTCTTCTGTGACTGTATCTTGGCCACGACCCTGACCTTCACTTACTAACTGGCCTCCTTCTTTCCTTTTCCTATATCTTCACCCCAATCTATCTAAAATATTCTGCCAAGTCAAGCCTGATTGTCCAGAGTAAGCTGGAGTCTCCTAACGGCCTGATTTAAAACTTCCTTCATTCCCCCATTACCTAAAGAACCCCTTCCAAGTATTTTAGCCTAGAACTGCTCACTAAAGGCCAGCCACAATGAAGTGTTAATCTGCCTTTCTCCTCTTGTCTTCTGCTGCTCGTATCTGAGTGACTATGTGCCCATGCCTCTACAACTCAGGACTCATACATCCAGGAATATGAGCCTTATTTTCCATGACAAGAGGTAAGTGCAGCCACAGATGGTAGTATCTTCCTGAAAACAATTTGAGACTTTATATATATATATATTGAAGCATATGTACTTGCATTATGAAATAAAATACAAACTTTGTATAAATTACTAGGAGAAAAAGGTCAGACTTTAAAGAAATTTAAATCATGCAGCTGGCCATCTCTGGCCCCATTGCCAAGTTCCTCTTGGTCATTGGTATATTCTCAGGAAAGTTTTAAGAATCCTTCTATAATGTGAAAGCTCCTTAATAAATTAGTAGCAACTATAATAAACATTATTGTTTAATCATCTTTCTCGTTATTTGCATCACTCACTCTCCTAGCATATACCCTGTACCTTCCTGACTCTCTTAAAGGCACCTATGCTACTCATTCCCCTAAAAGAAAAACATGTATTTTACAAACGTATTATAAAATTCCATCTATATTTCAAGGCTTGGATTTAAAAGTTGAGTCTTCCATGGAGGTTTGGAGAACCACACACCCTCTCCTCTCACTCACCCTCCTTAAGTAATAATCCTCTATTAAGGGCTACTTTAAGTGTGAAGATACCTCAGCGAAAGATCTAAATAAGTGCCCCCTGCTCCTCCAACAGTGCATAGTATTATAGGTGCTTAGTAAACAGCTGAATGGCTGAATGAATAAAGAATTTTTGTATCCAGGTATCACCATCAAATCACCTTTGCTTTGTTTTATAATCCTGTGATCCCTTTTATTGAGCACATATAAAATATATGCTTGCCTCTGCTCAGAGTAGCAGACCATGGTCCACTCTGAGTCACTGAAAACTGATTCTCCTGGTACAATTTGATATTTAGTTCTCAACCAGAAGATTCTCCCAAATCTTTTCTGAGGTCAACAAGGTAGTTAGAGGACTCACTTCAACTGTCAACATGCCACCTTCAAAGGAA